>NC_071615.1:35115985-37515985 GCF_014839835.1 Dryobates pubescens | reverse complement strand
ACAGCAGCTTTATTCATTCCCATACTTTTGAGTTCTAATATCATAATTTGCACTTGTGATTCATGGAGCCCTTGAGAAGCACAGACATTGCTGAATGGCACAAGATACTGTGTTTAAGCACACAGCAGGCTCTTAAATGTCAAGCCAGCAGCCTCTTGGCTGATTATAAATCAGTTTATAAGCACCACTATAGGAATGGGAAGTATGGACAACTGAGTGCAGTCTACCTTCAGTCTTCATTTAGCTTGAGATAGTTACCACCTCACCATCTGCATTCTTCCCTTGGGTAGAAGGGTAGAATTTCACGAGCAGACCTTCGATGGAATGACAAAACTGTTGATGCCTCCTATGAAGAGAGAAGTCAGCCAGAGGGAATAATGTCTTACATTTTTACAAAGCTCTGTCTGAACAAATGTGTAGAGAATATTTTTGCTGCTCACTAAGGATACAACATCAGATGGGGTCCATACAGCACAGCTTCTCAAACTGAGCTGAGCAGCTTACAATAAAAGCTGATCACTTCATGTTCTTTTATTGTATTGCCACTCCCCATTACTTCTGCTCCATGTTTTGATAACTAGTCAAATTATGAGCAAATCACAACATTCACATTGTGTATATCACCACTGTACACCAGTGTAAGTAGGTTAAGCTTTACAATACTGGTAAGTTTCCTTTCCACTTTAAGCCAATCACTCAGAAAACAGACAAGAAAGACGAAAGGCTTCAGCACATTGTCTTGGAAATTCATATGTATAAGCTACATGTATAACCATATCCTGGGCTGCATCAAAAGAAAAGTGATTCTGCCCCTCTGCTCTGCTCTCATGAGACTCCATCTGGAGCACTGCATCCAGTTCTGGTGTCCACAGCATAAGGAGGACATGGAGCTGCTAGAATGGGTTCAGAGGAGGGCCACAAAGATGATCAGAGGGTTGAAGAACTTCCCCTAAGGGGACAGGCTAAGAGAGTTGGGGCTGTTCAGCCTGGACAAAAGAAGGATATGGAAAGACTTTAAAGCACCTGAAGGAAACCAACAAGAAAGCAGGTGAAGGGACTTTTTACAAGGACTTGTTGTGATAGAATGAAAGGGAATGGATTGAAGCTTAAGAAAGACAGGTTTAGACTGGATATTAAGAAGAAATTCTTTCCAATGAGGGTGGTGACACACTGGAATAGGTTGCCCAGGAAGGTTGTAGATGCAACCTCCATGAAAGAATTCAAAAGGTCGGGCTGGATGAGGCCTTAAGCAATCTAGTCTAGTGGAAAGTGTCCCTGCTCATGGCAGGAAAGCTGGACCTAGATGACCTTTGAGGTCCCTTCCAACCTAAACCATTCTATGAATCTATATTAACATATGTACTTGGCTAATACTAAAATAGCCTGGAAACCAGTATGTCTGCTGTTCACAGAATGCCACAATGATTAATCTTTTTCCTTCCCTTTCATGGTCATTTTCCACATCCTCTCATGCTCTGTTTTGAGAATTTGTCTTGGTGATAGAGAAAGAAAGAAGGATGTGGCTAGGGGGAGATGTCTGCAGGATAGGGTGATGCATCTGGAGGTAAAGGGAACAGAAGACCACCAGACAGTTTATGGCCACCAAGAACTGCCAAACCTGTCCTTGTGCCTCTCAGGTCAGACACCATGAAGACCTCAACACCTTCCAGCCAAAACAAAAGGGTGGGAAGTGTGTGAAACCATGGCTTCCAGGAGGGCTTAAGCACAGCTATGCCAGGACAGGATGCCCTAAAGCAGCACCTTGTAAGGTAAAGCTCATTTTACTCCAGGCCTATACAAAGCCTTCTCAGCAACTGCCCTGCACTTGTCTCACCTGCCCTGCCCTAAAGGCTCCCTGAATTCTCAGGTTCATCTTACAGGTGGCATGGAAATCCCTTGTAGAAAGTAAGCAAAAATGAGGGTCTGGCACCCCAGACACCTTCCTGGATCACTCATTCCACTGGAACATCAATGTGGTGATCACAATGCTTAGGTCATGGTCTTGCAGAAGAGGGAACTGAAAGGTCTCAGTGCATTAACCACGGCTAATGACTTCTCTCCTATTAAAGACACTGTTTGCTCTGCCTAGATAGTTCAAAAGAAGCAACATAAGACCTAAGCAGAGTATTTGAAGTGTTGCAAATGTGGCTTTGTATCTAGATATAAAGTTACCATCAGAACCTGAAGAGCAAATACAGAATACAGAATTAACCAGGCTGGAAAAGACCACATGAAGCTAGCCAGAAATGCACACAAGAGCTTTCTACTTGAGGCATTATCACCAGGAGGGGAACCTTAGTGATCAATAATGAATTTTCTTGATCATTATTACCCCTCTTAATTTTCCTTTTTTTGGCTCAAACCATAGGTTTACAATACTGCAGTAATTAAGGTTAATGGGAAAACTGAAAATATTTTTTCATTCTATTAGATGAGTGGCCTGATAAAATGTAACTGGAAATGGACTGCACAAGTGGTTTTGCAGTGCCATGGAGACCATCATTCTCATTAGTTAAGAGAGTGGGGAAAGTAAGCCTTGGAAATTCATCTTACTTGACATGCTACAATAATTTGCTATTGAAAAAGCACTGACCATAAGCTCATTATTTTATGCAATTACAAGCCATTATTCTCAGACAATGATTCAGAATTGCCTTGCAATGCATCCCATGACTCACGAGCAACTTTATTTAAGGTTCATTTTATTTCAATTAAATAAAATTAATTACTTGAGCCAAATTGCCTAAATTCAATTAAGAGCTCCTGTAAAGGCTCACCTATTTACAATGGACCACTAACAGAAAATATCCATCTGAAATGCAGTTATTTCAGCTTGAGATAGAGTTCCTATAGAACTTGCTCAAGATTTCCAGCGTGGCAGTGCATTTTCTACCACACCTATTTGTCTGTAGGCACTTCACTGGCCTTACTAAATCCTTCTTTTTTTCAGACATGGCTTTTTCATCTCCTGAAAAAAGGCCTGCTTTACAGAATAATCTATGATGAAATTACTATAAATTTGAGTGCTTAGCTTGTTAATGCATTGAAGAAAACCCATCCCTCAAATACCACTAACACAGCAAGATCAAGAACTGTTCTTAGTCATGCAGTTTGACACTTCCCATAGCATGGTGAAGAAGAGATCTAGATGTTGCTCACATCTAATCTTTCTTCCTACAAAGGCACAGGGTTGCATTGCTGCTTGACCTCTCTCCTGTCAAACAGGAAACCTGAAACCAGACTGATATTATACTAAAAAAAAGCTTCACGATGTATGTTCAGTGTTAGAAATCACAACTCTAAAGCTGTACCACATTGAAACTGCCTAATGCTAGTGCTCTCCTCTAAGGAAGTCTCACAAAAGGAATGAATCCCAAGCTATACATATAACATCACTGGATACCCATAGTTGGTTTCATCACTGTCACGTCTGCAGTGTGAGCCAAGTGATTACTTTAGTTGAACTGAGTCATTGTGGCACAGTAAGTTTCAGAACAAGTCAAATTCATGGAGTACACCCAGTTCCACAGGGTAGAACCCCTCCATATGGGAGGTTAACTCCAAATCAGAAAATTGAAGCTGTGTGGCAGCTTGACTGCAAACTCAGCATTTTCTATCAATGTTCAATTCCAACTTTCTCATCTCTCACAGGTTAACTGTGAAATGGATGACTTGAGTCTTCTATGCATCCTTAATACAAAGTGGCATTGAGACATGTTTGCATACTGATCACTTGGCTACTTCAGCTGATTAGCCTACAGTGCCATACAAGCAATAGGATGTTAAGGAAAACACTGCTTGTCGTTCTATCTGAGGCTGCTAAATATCATAAAACTCTAACAGACCATCACTACAGCTACTTGATACCAATAAGATTCAATTATCATGCCAGAGCATGCTTTTCAGAAGGAACAGTCACATTTTTAACATGAGTTCTGAAGAGCTCCTTTATCTATAGGTCAGAACTCTTCTCTGAAATCTTGAAGTAACTGACCACTTCCTTGTGAAGCTGTGGTTGAGACCAACTGCAGGTGCCTTGCAGATAAACTATTTTCTTTCACATGATCCTAATTTTCCATGTGCCATCATGCCAGGCATAAGAATCATTTCAAACTGGTAACTAGAATCTTGCTAGCATGATCTACATTCCAGATACTACTTTCAGAATTCATTGTAAGACTTTTTTGACACTAAGATGACAGTACTCTAAGTCATCTGAAGCAAGCAAAATTATCCTCTTACCTGTCCATGTGCTTCTGTGCCAAATCTACTTGCTTTCATCAGAAACTATGGGATTGCTTCTTAAGTAATATATTGAAATACTCAAGTAGTTTCATAACACATTGTATAACAAGTTTGTTATGATGACTTCTTTTGCAGCTGTTTCCTTAGGGTGAATTGCCACAATCAAAGTTTTATGAATATGCAGAAATGCTCTTAGGAGAAAGGTCCAATCTGTGTTCTGCTCTGAAGCCTAGCACTAATCCCATTCAGTCAGTACAGTGTCAGGGTTTACTGTGAATAGCTTAAGGTTCAAACATCAGTAGTAAAAAAATAAAATCCCAGTGCCTTGGGTGGGAAAGAAAACTGTTTTCTGAAGGATAATCTGTGCATGCTTCAGAAAACACTTAGGGTAGCTTTGAACCTTCAGAGTATTGTGACACTAAAACTTTTCCAAAGCAGATTATTTCTGTTGGTTTGAGTGAATGACAAAGTTAGTTGTGTATTCTAGAGGATGATGCAAACCTTATAAAGGGTGCTATGTCTCTTATTTTTCAGAGTGCTTTGCTCTACAAAAGACTTACAGTTCCCAGGTCAATAATGAAACAATCTCCTTTGTTGAAGCTGGTCCAAGCCAGGGGGACTTCTGTGGCTCTTACAACTCTCCGTCCCTTGATATGCAGAAGCCTCTGGGCACTCAGATCATTAGTAACAACATGATTAAATCCAGAGGCAACACCACCTGCCTGAATAAAACAAAACAAAGCAGCAGGGTTTATTTCTGCTTGATTGGTGCACACTTACCATTTTGATACAGATGAGGAGCTAGTAAGACTAAATAAAAAACAAACCCAACACTTTACACATGGAGAGGTGAGACAAAGTAACATACTAAAAGCAGCACTGGGGAACACTGCTGCTGCTGAACTCTCAGGTGTGACCTTTTATTTGAGGGAGCAGATATCACTTTGCCTCAAAAGATTTTCAGATGAATGGGGAAATGGAAGACATCATATACAGCACACTTTGTCATCATGCAGAAGATGAGGTAATACTGAACTGCAGTTTGGACAGTTTGGTTTTACAGGGGGGACAATGACACATATCTTTTTAGAATACATTTTGACAGCTGGCTCTTTACCTTGTATTTGATTCCTCCTTTGAAGTAGCCCACAAATTCAGTAGACTCATATCCTTGAATTTCTCTACTCTGGACAGGCTTTCCTCCTAAGTAGTCATCCATTTGAACAGCAAAGATAGCTGCAGCTGTGCTTTCATCCTGGGTACATTCTTTCCCTGAAATAAGATGAAATATTATGCCTATAAAGTACTGACACAACCTTGAATTCTGTTGGAGAAGTTGTTTTTGTGACAACCAGGCAATGCCGTCAGCAGGTTGTACAGCCTGTGTGTTGCAGCAAAGCAAAGATCATAATCTTGTTCATCACCAAATGCATGCCTACCCAGACCATTTCTTAGCTACTCGTAGAACTGCCTTCATAAGCAAAAAGAGTGAAAAGTAGCCAAGTTGGTCTCCTCTCAGCCTCTTTGAGCAAGAGACTATTTTAATTAAGAGGAATCAGCACGGCAGTCTGCAGTAATGATTTTTGGACTTTGAGTTGAAGTGCAAAGACAAAGGAAGGTCATGTGAGAGGACTAATTAGATGGTAAAGCATGTATTTATGCTAAAATCAGCTCACCCAGCTGTCAAGTTAAAATAATTCAAAAGCAGTCCTCTTGACATAATGCAAGCAAGGGTATTTTGCTTAGGTATCTTTTATTAGATTGCCTGGTACAGCCGGGAGAAAGAAAAGCAGCTTTTGGGCTCAGGTATTTGCTTCATGAGGTCATACTTTGTTTTGTACCTTCCAGAGATTAGCCTCTTCCCAGGACTGTGGCAAAATGGGCTCCCTTACGTAGTGTTTTAATAGCCTAACCGCACTGCAAAGTAGGCTGCATGCTGAAACCAAACATTTAGCATGGACCCATACATTTTTAATGATCATTTTCAGCAGTGTGATTGTTTCAGGAAGAGCACAATTAAGATTGAGTCTCAAAACAGAGGTTTCTCAAGAACTCCTGAATAGTAAGCAAAAATGAGTTTTTTTCAGTTAGTTTTTATTTTCTCTTTCTGAAGAGGAGAAATTTGCTGGTACACAAGCAACAGCTCTCAAGGGCAGCTTCTCACCATTTCTTTGCTTCTAGGTGATTGAGTGGAAAAACAGTATAGAGCTGCAGGCAGTCTGGGCAGGGGTACCTCTCTCAGGCTGTGGGAGAAGGGAGAGTATGTAGAGAGGTGTTAATGTCACCTCACAGTGTAGTGAGTCACTGGTGTCACTAGAAGCTTGTTGGTAAGGTAACAGGAAAGAATAAAGCATAGGAGAAGGAGAATAGGGATGCCTAAGGGTATTACTAACCTAGCTCCTCTCTTAGGGAGAATGAGTCTTCTACTCATGGCCCAACTGTGCAAATACCACAAGATTACCCCCCTCTGCCCACCAACAACTGTGCTTCTCTCCACAGCAGTGTCACCACTGCCACCATCATGGCTTTTGCACTGGTGCAAGGGAAGCCTACAGAAAGCAGCAAGGATAACACAGGGAAAGGATCTAAAGAACAGCGGAGGTATGGGGAAGAGAATAGCACAAGGCCTATGCAAAACTACTAAAAGAAGGATACAACACAAGAGCTTCTGAGAACGTCAGGGTTTTGTGACATATGGCAAGCATTCATTACTAAGGTTCCATAACAACTGATTAATGTAATGCATTTCCAGAAGAGATCATAATGCCCCCATCACTCAGTGACAGCAGAACTTGCTACATGGCAATATGCTCTCTCAGACCAGGACACCACCCTTAAAATTGGTAGTAAAGTTTTCTGGGGGTTTGTTTGTGGGATTTGTTTGTTTTGTTGTTGGAGGTTTTATTGTTTGTTTGGAGGGTTGTTTTATAAAAAGGGTTATTTATGTCAATTAGGACCTGATCCCTCAGATTTATTGCTTGCAATTACACAACAGGGTTCAGAGTCAAAGAAAAATGGTTTTGGAACAGCATTAAAGATAAGAACCACTACTGGTCTCAGTCTTATAGCTGCTATGCAATAAAACACTCAGTGGAACATTGTTAAATGAAAAAATCAAGCATCAATCCAAGTATAGGTTATTCAGGTTTGTGGCAAAAACAGATGTACCTCATAATCTAAGGCACAAAAAGCTATAAATAAGCCAGAAATATAAGAAAAGGGGAAACAAATTAATTACCAGTCTAGGTCTTGGTTCACACACTAGATCATATCACTTAATCTCTACTTTAAAAACACCATGCATAGTTTTATTAAAGATTCTAAGTGAGGTATAGCCAACCTTACTCCCACAAGTAGCCTCATAATGGCATGGTGCCTGCTGTTTCCACTAGTAAGTTTCGAGTTGAGACAACTCCTTCTGCATTAGTAGGTTAGCTACTGAGACCTCCCTCAAGTGCCAGTGCAGACACCCAAGCCAAGGTCTCTCAAAATTAAAAATGGATACAGCTACCACATCGGAGTTGCTCATTCAGAAATTATCTGACCTGGGCAGCAAATCACCACATGTGAGATACTTGGTATAACATTGGCTTTCACATAAGAAACTTTGGACCAATGGAATAACTGATTTAACCCTAGAATGCTAGTCACAGCACAAGACTGGCAGCACATGAAGGTCCCAAAGTATCCTCCCATGGTCTAGACCTCCTTCTAATCTCTTGATTATTAGGAGGACGTCTGCCACTCTATAATATGAAAACTCAATGCTCTGCTTTTATTCTGAATTTGGGGTCATTTTTGATGAAATGTGCTCAGACCCAGAGCCCATCAAATGAGGCCCACACAATATGGCATGCCACAGATGACAAGCAGGACTGTGTCAACAAATGGCAAGGCCATTTTAAGTATCAAAGGCCAAAGTCAGCAGGACTTTTCACAAGAATTCTTTCCATCCCAGAGTCTGACTGATAACTACTAACTGTTTAGAGAAAGCTTATGGGAAGTCTTCAGAAAGACCCTGCTGAAGCTTTTCTGGCCCACAGGTTATACAACCTTTGTTTATGAGAGTAAAGTCTGATGTACCTGACAGTGGTGCAAATCAGTCAGCAAAACCTCCAAAATTAGTCAGTCTTGCCCCAGGTGTGACTGCATTTCTGCCCTTCTGCATACACTTTGTATGAAGTTCTGGTCTCCTGTTGCTATTAAGCTTGCAGCAGTATTTGAGAATCTCTTCCCCACTGCTGGAGTCCCTTGCAAGCAGGAAGGGATTCCCCAGCAGTTAGCCACCCTGCTGCCACCCTGCCAGCTGTGCAAGAGCAACACGTGCAATTACCTGCAGCCATTTACAATATATGGACATCACATCAGCATGGGATGTGCATTAGCATGTACAACTAAAGCTCTTTATCCAACAACAAGGAGGTTTTAATTAGTGCAAACATCAGTCACTGTTTGGATTTCATTTCCAGTTGCCAAGAGCCCTCACATCTTTCCCTGGGAAGCATTTACTCTACCTGAACTACTACATAAACTTCTTATCCAAGGTCTAAAGAGTCAAACTCTGCTATTATTTAGCAGTACTGTTGACAAGAAAACATCTGCTAGAAATTAAATCTATGATTATTCTCTTGTCAGAGACAGAAATTGTCCCACATGCCAGCTGGATAACTCATAACACATGCAGAACTACACAAGCTTCAAATATATACGCAGAAACAATCCCAGCTTTACCTGCTGTCCTTTTCCAATGCATCCAAAAGCACAAGAACCACAGCAACTCAAACACATTAATGTTAACACACATTGACCTGTCTTTATGTCCATTCACTGATATAATTGTCTACAAACACAACATTTTTGGTGGTGGAACTTCAGGCAGCTATGCAGCAACCACTATGGTCAGATGATTTGGTGACCAGACAGGAAGTCTCAAGAAACTTCCAAAAGATGAGGAAGCCACCTAAAGTGCATCCTTATGCCAGACTTGTAGTTTACTGCAAACACTGTGCTAGTTGAGGTTGAAAGCAAGAGACATCAGCCCAATTCCACTGTTCCCAGTTGCTTTTACACAGCTGTACGACTGAAGAGCTTTTACAGGAACCTAGCAATTTTGCCTCCAGTCTCTGTATCATCAGAAGGCAAATTAATACAGCTGGAAAAAGGGCAACATCGGGACACAAAGCAGCGCAACAATGCCACAGGGAGATGGCAGAGATGAAGTTTTGGTGCTAGCGGAAAGAAAAGAAAGAAAACTCATCTGAAGGAAAGCAGGATTTCACTTGGTAGCCTCGATTGAATGCAGCCAAGATTCGACTTCAACCCTTCACCACTCTTCCAAACTAGTATCGCAAAGCAAGCCCATGTCCACCTTTCTCGGGGCCAGCGCAGCCCCGAGAAACTTCAGCCAGCGCAGTACCCGCATCGCTCCGCTGCCTACCGAGCCAGTAGTGCAGGCGGTAAGCGGCGTCGGCGCCGCGGCGGACGGTGCGCAGCACCAGGTACGCGTCCCCCACGAAGAAGTCTCCGTGGCGGCTGGGCGGCACCGGCACCAGCTCCAGCTGCTCGACCCGCCACACCTGCAGCCCGCTCTGCCGCCCGGCATCGGCAAACACCGACGAGAGCCGGTCGGGAGCCATGCTAAAGAGAGAGGCGAAAAGCGCCAGCGCCGGTAGGTCCCTCAGCACCGCCTTTATAGCGCTCGGTCCGGCCCCTCGGGCGGAGCGGGGCTGGCCCTGCCCGGCAGCCGCCCCGGGTGGGGAGCCCCGGGAGAGGATGCGCCGCCGCTCCTCGGCTGCTGTGGGCGGGCCCGGGGCGGGCTGGGTGAGCCTCCGTTTGTCGGCTGGGTTCGAACACGTCTACAAAGCTCACCGGCACGCCTTGTCTTGCTGTGCCACAAAAGCTCTTGTAGAGGGGGCTACAAAAATCAGCCTCCTTGCCTGCAAATGGGCCATTTCTCACGTTTCTAAAGCGAGAAAGAAAAATCAGAAGAAAGCAACGCACAGATGGCCTACAGAATCGCAGAACTGTTTCAGTTGAAAAAGATTTTTAAGATCATCGAGTCCAACCATCAGCCTAACACCACCATGCCCATTAAGCCATGTCCCAACGTGCCATGTCCACACACTTCTTGAACAACTCCAGGGATGGTGACTGCACCCCCTCCCTGGTCAACCTATTCCAATGCCTGATAGCGTGTACTATCCCAATACATACTGGTGTTACCCTGCTGTGCCTGTTGCTCATACAATTATAACATCTGCCTTGGGTTTGCAAGCTGCTTGTATCAGAACACATTTTCCTAGCTTGCCCTCACTCTTGGGTTCCTTTTCTACCCCAGATCGGAATGGCAGAGCACAACTCTCATCCTCCATCCAGTGATTTTGTTCTGTTTGTCCAATATTGCCAGGAATCTTGTTTACTTGGGGGGAAATTCTTGTGAGGTTGTTGGGATTTTTTGTTTCGTTTGGGGTTGGGTTTTGGTTGGTTGAGTGGTTGAGTTCTTTGTTTTTAAGACTCTAGATGAAGCCCAGAATTTGTGAACATTTCCCTTCCTCAGAACATGGAAAGTATTGTGCTGGTGTTTTGCCAAATCCAAACAACAACAATCCAAAAGGATTAAACCCACTTTCTACCTGTCCTTTATGAATGGATGGTATGTCATCCTGGCAGGTCATTGCAACACAAAAATTAGGCCAAATCACTGCTTTTATCTGAGATGCGTAGGAGGCAGATTAGTCTGGATGGGATAGAGATAGGTACACCTCAAGCTGTTGATATATCAAAGGATACATTTCAGAAAAGGTTATGTTTAGGTCCATTACCTTAATTAATCCACCTGGATTAATTTTGAGGCTTGTGATTTCCCTGACAGTTTGGTTTAGCACGTTAGTACAAGCAGGGTGCCGTTATCCATCCATGGGCAAATCAAGGCTACCTCAGTGCAGAGGGACAGGCACTGCTGAATGTAACAGAGCAGCTGGCGAGCATCTGCCCTGGCAAAAAGATTAAAAAGCACATCTAAGAAATCATCCCTGCCTTCCTTTCATACTGTCTGGTGTAGAGATTAGCTATTGAGGGAAATGATGCCATTACACAATGCCACTACTACCTCCTGTTTTGGTGAGCATCCTGTCACCAGCTTGCCAGACAGAGGCAAGTGTCACCACTGTTTAAAAAAGGAACCTGTGGGTGTTCTGCTTTGTCCAAGGTCCAGCTGGGCATGTTACAGTTCACCACCACCAGTTCAAAGCCACACATGTTATCCCTCATTCTGCCAGGCCTGAGGGCTTGGTGAGGCTGAGCCTACTTGATAAAGCACTACACCTCCACAATACCATGCTTTTCTCCAGACTGTTCACCACGTGAAGAAGGGAAAAAAAATAAATAGGAAGAACAGCCAAAAAATTCCAGTAGTTCCAGTTTCAATATGGTTGGTACCAGATGAGTTGAAATGTTCATATGTGGTTTCTCAGATTTATCCTTCCATTTATGCCAGTTGTTCTTTTCACTTTTACTCACTTAATTACGCCAAACAGTTTTTCTCTTTCTATGAGTTTTTACATTCTTTGTGTTAGTTAGCTTTAGACAGTGCAGATAGAACTTACCACACACACTCCCAAGTTTTGCTGAAGTTGGCAAGTGGCACTCACTTTGGAAGTGTGCCAGGTTTTGCCCATACTTGAGCCAAACCAGCCTGGCATTATGCAGCGTCGTGTTTACTACCTGTTCTGCCCCTCGTGCCAAGCTAAGAGTGCTTGTGCACACACTGCAGGGAGGCAGCTGAGTCAAACTGATATCTCTTTGTTCCACCTTTACATTTTCAACCAACAGACCAAATACAATTCTCATTGTCCTCCTTGCTTGTCATAAGATGCACACTAATGCTGTTTGTCCAGCATTGTCTGTGCCCAGTATCACACACCTACAGACAATGGTTCAAGGCACAAGTTCAACTGTTTTTGTCTTGGGGTCTGTGATACTACTCAGACACAACAATGTTAGCACTGACAGCAAAGTTTTCTCATGCTCAGGTTTGTCTTCCTAGGATGACATACTTATGTGATGACTTACTGGCTGCTAGCAAAAAACCCCATGGGTTGAAGTTTGTATCCAATGTGCCAAGATATTTGTTAGTACTCTTCAACATTACATTTATCTGTTGACAAATCTTGCTTTTGAAATCTCACTTTTGAAATCTGTCCTGTCTTTTGCCTTAATCCATTTCCATATATATATATATATATATATATATATATATATATTTTGTAGTAAAAATAGGCACTGACATTTGTAACATTATACAGCCTCCCAGAACATTTTAAATAATCAAGAGGTTTCTAAGATGCAGTTATTTGAAAGTGAAATTTTGGAGAGGGGGAAAAAAAAGAGAGAGGGAAGTATCCTAGGAATTGTACATTCATAAATAATATTATTGTTTTAATGTGCTTTTGCATGTTGTTTGGAGTAGTAATTGAAGTGGAGGGTACTACAAAGCAACATAATTTTTGTTACTTGGATGTCCTGGGTCAAACTGTAATTACTGCACTCATTAGATATTGTGCTGTAATGGAATTTCAGAGTACCTTAACATTTCAAAGAATTCTGTTCTATTGTCCCATGATCGTATTTTGCTGATGAACTATGGCCTTCTCAGAAGTATAGCAAAGGCCATGGTGCTGTTTTAGCTTGGGGTAACAAAGGGAAATAATTTTGCCTCACTCCTTTTCCCCAGTGAGAAAGGGGATATGGCAATGGGGTGCTGCTTCAGACCAGGAGGACAGTCGCAGAGTGAAAATCCATGGAATCCTACCTGCCTGACTGTACCTTTTGAGATATGGCCATCTTTAAATGCCTGCATTTTTCCAAGTCCTGAGTGCAATTATCTAACAAGTTACACAGGAATATCAGAAGATGTTTCTGCTCCTCACTAAGTCATTAAAACCAGCAGAGATTCAAACTTGCATTGAGTTTAAAGCTTTGGTATGAGAATTCAAAGACTTTTGAAAACCTTTGCCATTTAATTTTACTAAATTACTTCCAAAGCCTTTTTCTTATATTGATGAAGAGATCTTTTTCACTTAAAATATTGCTGTCTTACACTGTGTATGTGCAGGGTATGGGTATGTGCATGTGAAAAAACAGAATGCAATGTACTGAGTTCTGATTTTACACGAGGCTGGTGAGAGGCCTCAAGCACAAGCCCTATGAGGAGAGGCTGAGGGAGTTGGGATTGTTTAGCCTGGAGAAGAGGAGGCTCAGGGGAGACCTTACTGCTCTCTACAACTACCTGAAGGGAGGTTGTAGCCAGGAGGGGGTTGGTCTCTTCTCCCAGGCAACCAGCACCAGACCAAGAGGACACAATCTCAAGCCGTGCCAGGGGAAGTTTAGGCTTGAGGTGAGGAGGAAGTTCTTCACTGAGAGAGTTGTTAGCCATTGGAATATGCCGCCCAGGGAGGTGGTGGAGTCACCATCCCTGGAGGTGTTCAAGAGGGGATTGGACATGGTACTTGGTACCATGGTTTAGTCATGAGGTCTGTGGTGACAGGTTGGACTTGATGATCTTTGAGGTCTCTTCCAACCTTGGTGATTCTGTGATTCTGTGAAAACAAGGTGATGTTTCCAGGTGATGCACACAAGGAGCTCAGAAGCTGAGCTCCAGCATCTCTCCCAGCAGGAATAACTTTCAGTATTGTCTACATTTAAGGAGCAAGACAGGTGCTCTTTAACCCTTATCAAAGGAGTTAAAGAAAAATACTCCACACCGGATTAGAGAGAACTACTAAATGCAAATACTATTTGTAACTAAATACAACCTTACATAGCATGTAAAATACACAAAATCCATAGTCCACCTCGGCCATGGTTATCCAAAAATCTCCATAGGCCAAAGCTTTCTCCAAACCTCCATCAAACCAGGCCAAAACCCAACACCACAAATGCCCCCCTTCCCCATGCCCCACTGCCCCCCCAAGCTAGGCCAGAATTGGCAGCTTTGCCAGGCCTCAAACCTCTTCCGCAAGGCAATAACCCACCGCATGTTCCCAGGAGCAGAGAGAGAGGGGAAAGGGGGAGAAACTGACTCTGCAGCCAGTTTATATAGACATTGCAGAATTATGGGATCTGATAACAAAGTTACAATTTCCTGGGTCCATCTAGTCCCTTCTGGAGGATCTGAAGGAACTCTGTTGTTCTTAAAGGCATCCAGCCTCAAACCAAAACAAGTGTGGATCATGCAAGGTTTAAGTCCTTCTACAAGGCTGATGCTGTGTGCTGCATTACAGTTCCAGGAACTAACAATGGAAGTCATGAAAAAGAAATGTGAGGAGAGAATATTTTCATGTGTCACAAGTGTCTCCTTCTACAAAGCTTATTTTTTCTTCACCACACAAGCCAAACACCCTCTTCAACTCTATGACCCTGCTTCAACAATGGGATTACAGATGTTTGGTTTTTCCTCCAGTTTCATATTGCAGTTTTCTGTACACAGTACATGTGTCAAAAGAACTGCCTTGTCCAAACAGGTGGAGTGGGCAGCCCCTGTTCTCATCTGTTCTGTTGCTGAATTACAAATCAATAGTTATTTCAGATTTACCTCACGTGCAGCAAGTCAGTTCACAGAGCTAAGCTAATTTTTTATCTCTAATGTATTTCTAACAAAAAAAGAAATTAAAAAATATTTTTAAATCACTGAATGCTGAACAGGAGGAGAATTAGGCAATACAGATTTAAAAGCCAAATTATCAGGCCCAGAGTATAAAATGATGTTACCTCTTGCTAATTTTCTCCATTCTCTCAACATCTCTGAAACCCTTCTGCTCAGTAGCCCAGCTTCAACAGCAGAAGCCTTAGCAAAGCCAGAACCTGTCTGCTATGGGAACAAATCCTGCTGTTCCCTATAGATACACGACTCAGTAAGTCTCACCAAAATCATCCCACTGATCCTTAAGTTTGCTTCCTTATATTTAGATATGGTTTGGTGAGGAAAATCTCCAGCTCTTTGCAGAGTCCAAGTTTCCAATGAATCATTGAATCTTGGTTGGAAAAAAAAATAAATGGAAAGGCCTTTCTTGATTAAGAAAGATTCAGAGGTATTGGCCACAATTATTACTCAGAAAGTCACATTAACACAAAGACACTTCACATCAGTTGAAACTTTGGTTATTGCTACAAAACTTCTTTCACTGTCTTTTTGTGAGTTTCCCCAGTACTGCTGGGTTTCAGCTGCACCCTGCTTTGTGAAACAAAATGCCTCATGAAAAATGGTTGGTTCCATTCATGTCATGCACGTGGTACTCTGAATGTTATACCCTGTCATAACACAAAAGTCAGTATCAGCTGATTGCTCCAGATCAACCTTTTGCTTTGCTCAAGGGGCAGTGAGTGTATCAGATCATGATGGTTTTCCATTATGAAAGATGAAGTGACATCACTTTATCTTACAGAGGATGGAAAGAAGTAGGGAGTTAAACCCTGATTGATTGATTGGGTCTTCCTTGATCAGCCCTTCCAGATTAAGTGAGGGGTTTAGCAGATCTCAACACTTTCTGAAGGAGATCAAAGGCATCCATAACTTTGTTTCTCCATCAGAGTCACCAGATTTATGAAATTAACTTCTTCCTTTTCTCGCCAATATAGAAAGTATACTCATTCACAAAAAAGCAGCTGAGATCTGCAAATCTGCTGGAGGCAGCTTCTATAATAGTTACCTTTTGGTAATGTATGCTCAAGATGAGGTCTTGATGTTGCTCAAGAGGTCTGTTGAAAGATCTATTTTAAATCAAAGCATGGGACTGATTCCTCTTTCAAGAGTCTGAGATGTAGCTACGGGAAAAGACGTTGACCTCTCCCTTTTCTGGTTAGCTGTGTGCATAGAAAGCATGAAGGTGCCTTGACATTAAATGTGTACTGTCAACACAACATTCATTTCAATGTTGATTTCATAAATCTAACTGACAAGGGAAAGCACGGAGCAGTATTTTAGGTTAGTATGTTAGGTTTTTTGCCACTAATTAGGAACAAATTTTTGTCATGATAAAGTCTGAAGAACCCACATTTCCTATCAGCTCAGGTCTGATTAGCAAATCCTGCAACTACCTCAGCCCCAGACTCCAAGGGAAAAATATAATCTTGTGAGAATCAATACATTTTCTTGTTTTAGGGAGCCTGTTATTCTAGAGAAGACGTATCCTCAGGGACACAAGTGTATCACCACTGCAGAGCCTGTTCTCCTGAGTCCTATTCCAATTTGTTAGTCCACTGAAAAAGGGCAGATAGCTGATAAAATACTGTGAGATAAAATGCATAATTGATATGAGACAGTGAAACGCATATCTCATTTACAGACTCAATTCTAGTTAGGATTAGGATTGATTCCCAGAGTAAATCCTCTAACTGGAAAAAAATGGAGTTATGTCTCCAGCATTTATCATCCCCTTACTTCCCCTCTATCAATAATGCTACGAACATGGACTGTGTGCTTGACATTGCATTGGATAGTCCAACTCTTCCTAGATTCAAGAGAAACTTTTTCCTCATTCAATGTAAGGTTGCAAACATCATGTGATTACACAGACTCTGTGTATTTGGGCTCATGTTTCACACAGGGCATGCCAGCCAGCTTTCAGACACGATAAGAAGGAGAGGAGCATATGTACACATTATTTTGAAGTACACCAGGCCATTATATTCCCTTTCCTTCTTTGCCCTTTCCACAAGGCCAGAAAGTTTCCTCTGCTGGGAAAAGAAAAATCTCTTTGGTGTCCTTGGAATGTCTCTGTTTCTAGTTATTTTCCCTAGTAATGCTGTTTGTTATTTACTTTCAAAGGTACATAACTATAATCAAGGACAATTATCCTCTCAGGAAAACACGTACAGGAATGCAACTGTTTATGGCTCCATGTTTTGACTTTCCACTGGCTGCCAGGTGATTGCTCTTTTCCTGTCCATCTCTTGAGATGAACATTGAAGGAGTACCACCATACTTAGTTAATACCTTCTTCAGCCATGTAGGAAGCAAGTGAAAATAAACTGTTCCTCTTTACAAAGCAGAAGATGATAGGTAAAGCATCATCTGAGGAGCACACTATTACACATTAGTTTATTCTGCTAAGTATAATTTTAGTACAACCTACATCACAGGCACTTCCTTGTTTTATTTTTCCAACTAAGAAAAGGCCTCTGTGGAGGAAAAGTGCACTTCAATGTTTATAAAGCTTTATGTTTTAAACAGTTACAGAGTAGACCTTGTGTGTTTCACACGCTGCCTGTTGGTTTGTAACTTGAGGAAATCCCATGGTACTAAAACTAACGTGGCCCTTTATGAAAGGAACCATGTGCAGGCATCCTGAAGCAACAGCAGCCTTTCCAGCTCCATGCCTCCCACTGCCTTCTCCAAGCCCCTCTCTCCACAGCTAGCCACCCTCCTCCTCTCCAGTCTCCTCTTTGCTTCTTGTCACAGTTGAACTTGTGCCTTCAATATGGTGTGCACAAAATTCAGCCAGAATATTCCCAGCACTTCCTGAGCTGTTCCAGTAGTTCGTGGCACAGTGAAAGAAGATACTAGTCTTATCTAATTGAGAAGAGGCATCCCGCAACAGTTCTCATTTAGGCTCCACTCCTTTATTCAGCATTACACAGCTCTCCTATGTGCCTTTTGAGATGCAATTAGTGCCTTTTAAAAACAGGCTCTTTTACAACAAATGAATATTTTTCTTCCTTATTTGAACCAAGCAGCACAGCGTTAAAGCAAACTGCAGTGGTGTTATTAAGGTAACAAAATTACCATACTGCTAGCATCAAAAGCAATGTTTAATGGAGCAGAGAATTATCTGGCACAAAATTATTCCTTACATTTTTTTTCCCCAGTCTGTTAATTTTAATTGTGGTCAAGATGAGAGATTTTATTGCAAACAAACCTGCTACCTTAACCATTTTTTTTTAAATCAGGGCTCAGAAAGATCTTAATAAATTACTAATAATTCTTTAAGCTTCAGCCTGCCAGTCTATTGTTAGTCAGATTGACTGTTTTGTGTCTTTTTATGATTCTGTTCCACAGGAAAGGCACAAAAATCTGTTATTTCAAAGGCTTAGTGTGACAAAGATATTAACACTTTCAGCCCAACCAGTATGATCCTGGGACCATTTCAGTACCTACAATTTGCTGACCATCTGAGTATTCTGTGTGTATGTGCCTAATTTTTCAAATGTATGGGTTTGTGGTGCAGGGTGGATATACAGAAGTGACTTAGCTGAACTAAGTTGGACTTGATGATCTTGAAGAGTCTTTTCCAACCTAAATAATTTTATGGTTCTATGGTTCTAATTTGGGCATTAATTTGTGGCAAATGAAATGTAAAGAAGGTTATAGAAATGCTGGCAGATATTAGATCAGAATTAGGAGTCCTGTGTATAATTCGGATACAGATTTTAATCTGCATGGCAATCATCAGGATCTCAGTTCAAGAAATCACGGGACACATGGCTAACTCTAGCCTAAAGTGCAACAGCTTTAGAGAAACACTGAATTTGAAGTACGTGAGTGAGGTTGTCCTGAACAGAGACTTGGAGATATTTCTGTTTCATACAGAATTTATGTAGGATAAGTTCTATACATATACAAAATATTACAGGATAATACTTAGCAAGGCTACTGATTTGTCTTTATCAAATCAGTATGTATGGGTGGTAGCTCTGAACATGCTTGTGTGTACCGCTTGCTGCTTCTGGTCATTGATGAGATCAGCGTATTTATAGTTAACCTCTAACCCTGCTTCCTCCTTTTAGTATTTCAGAAAGTATCCACATGGAGTCTCTGCATTAATATAAACTTAGACATTTTGATAAAGCAATTTGAGAGGACCAATCCAATTGTGCTGCCTAAAACAGAATAACTTGCTTCCATAAGCCTGTGCCAAAGTACATCACAGTCAATGGAAAAATACCAACTGACTGGAATAGATTCTAGATCAGCAACATTTTTGGTAATGGAAGTAGAAACTTCTCATATGCTGACCTAATAGATGTCCACTCTGCAGCTGACTGTATGCCCAATGACTGACATCATCATCAGCAAAATCAGCCACACTGCAGTCACGCACCCACAATGAGAACACAGAAGTAGAAAGGATGAAGAGATTTTTCATGTGTCTCCAACTGCTGAGGCATAAGAACACCACTTCAGACACTCCTTGAAACAAAGATTACACTCCACTTTCTCTGAGGCTTAAGAGCTTTGTGAAGCATGTCAAGGGAGATGGAGACCAATGTGAATGGCAAATAGATCTGAGGGAGAATCCCAGGCCCCTTTGGGGCTCTGGAAGAATTTGGATGTGCAACAGAGGGACAAGAGGATATTAAGGTGGGGCCAGCATGGATAGCTGCCACAGCACTCTGCTCAGGTGCTGTGCTTCTAACCTGTGCAACTATGAACCATTGCAATGGGCAATGACATGCCCGGGGTGTGGGAGTTTGGAACCAAGATATCTGTCCTCTCAGTAGAAATAATGCTTTCTGAGCTGTATGCAGTATATGTCATATAGCATATGTCGTATAGTATATGTCATAATTACATCAAAGCAGGTGAACAAACTGGGTCAGTATTTTCAAGGAACTCTTAGGTTCACAAGTCTCAGTTTAGATTCTTAAGATATCTCTTATTATATATGTGGCACCTTCATTTCCTTAAGACCTTTGTACCCCAGAGGCTCCAGCAACTTGCATTGTGGCTTTTTCCTGGCTCCTCTGATGAAAAAGTGAAGTTGCCTAAGCCAGGAAATGAGTGTCTGTAACATGCCTCTGTGTCTCACTCCTCACTGTAAGCAAGTGCAAGGGGCTACCCCCATTCTGGAGTCAAAACAAAGATATACCTCTGCTATCAACATTTTTGAAGATGAGGTGTTGGGCACAGAGGTGAAACACAAGCTTGTTCCTCTTTTCCTCAGGAACACTGGAAATTCAGAGCCTGGCATTCAGAAAACAGGGATTTTCCAGGCAGACTGAAGACTTTATTATTTCCAAACCCAAATTTGGGGAACTCCAAATTTCAAACAAGTGTCTGTAGATGCAATGCAATTTCTCCCTGGCTAGAAGGAAGCTCTCTCTAACAAAAAAATAAGCCCTTTTTTAAAGTGAAAAACTTACACATTTTTCTTTTCCCATTAAGGGTTGCAACAGGGAAATTCTGGAGAAGTGCTCAACTCTACAACAGTGTACAGAGTGCTATGAGATCATTGTTTTTTACAAGTGTAGTAAGCCTTCCACACTGGTGTGCAGCTCACTGGCTTTTGGAAATGACAAAACAATTCAATTTCATAGTATCATAGTATCAGTCAGGGCTGGAAGGGACCACAAGGATCATCTAGTTCCAACCCCCCTGCCATGGGCAGGGACATCCCACACTAGATCAGGCTGGCCAGAGCCTCATCCAGCCTGGTCTTAAACACCTCCAGGGATGAGGCCTCAAGCACTTCCCTGGACAGCCCACTCCAGGGCTTCACCACTCTCATGGTGAAGAACTTCCTCCTCACATCCAGCCCAAATCTCCCTACCTCCAGCTTCATTCCATTCCCCCCAGTCCTATCACTACCTGATATCCTGAGAAGTCCCTCCCCAGCTTTCTTGTAGCCCCCTTCAGATGCAGTTTTCCTATGCTAAATCACTATCTTGGGTGCATTTACTGTGCAGATCTAGAGATCTGAGGCCAACTCTAGCTTTGGATATGCCTCCAAATCTCTCAATAACGCAGACCATGATTGAAAAGTGCTTCCCCCTTCCACATTCAGCATCCCTACATGGTGTTTGCAAAAGGAATTGAAACTACCTTTCAGCAATCACTCCTGTAGTAATTTGAGTCAAGAGCAAAGCAACTGTTCCTATCCTGTGAGGAGGAAGTGTGGAAAGGATTTGGTTTGGCACACACTGCTGATCATCAGCTTTTGCATGGAGAGGGCAGGGAGTTTCCAAAATGTGAACATTCTAATGTGGACATACCGATGAATTGCCTTGGGCAGTGCTGTATAATTTTCTTCTAAAGGCTGAAATAATGACATGTTCCTCAAGAAATTATCCTTCCAGACTCCATCAAAGTCAACAGGAGGTAGAAACAGAATTATACTCTGTCCAGAGAAGGGCAACAAAGCTGGGGAGGGGTTTGGAGCACAAGCCCTGTGAGGAGAGGCTGAGGGAGCTGGGGTTGCTTAGTCTGGAGAAGAGGAGGCTCAGGGCAGACCTTCTTGCTGTCTACAACTACCTGAAGGGAGGTGGTAGCCAGGTGGGGGCTGGTGTCTTCTCCCAGGCAACCACCAACAGAACAAGAGGACACAGTCTCAAGCTGTGCCAGGGGAGGTTTAAGCTGGATGTTAGGAAGAAGTTCTTCATGGAAAGAGAGATTGGCCATTGGAATGGGCTGCCCAGGGAGGTAGTGGAGTCACCATCACTGGAGGTGTTTAGGAAGAGACTGGATGGGGTTCTTGGTGCCATGGTTTAGTTGATTAGATGGTGTTGGATGATAGTTGGACTCAATGATCTCAAAGGTCTCTTTCAGCCTGGTTAATTCTATTCTATTCAATTCTATTCTATTCTATTCTATTCTATTCTATTCTATTCTATTCTATTCTATTCTAAAATCTAAAGGAAAGTGAGAATTCCCCTGGGACATGCCACTTGTACCCTCAGGTTCAGCTACTGAGTGATCCAAAACACTCTAAACCCAATGTAAATCAGAAGTAATAATACTTATCACAGTAACAATGATACAAAATAATTTTGTAAATCTTTTGATGCAGAGAAAAGCAGTAAGTTGTCTTTTAATGTGACTAACCGTAAATGAAGCAGGTTTAGGCAGCTAAGGATTCTTTGGTAGTAGCAGCTGTGGATTCCATTAGCTTTCAGAAGGCTTGTGTGTAAGAAATCTGCTACCAGAGTCCTTCTTTCTTTCTTTTCAGTGCTTCAAGTCCAGGATCTGAAAATGTTAAGCAAACAGCATTTATGAGGACAAACTGTCTAGACTCTAGGATTTGTTAAGCTATGTTTTTCGTTAATCAGATAGGATTCAACAACAAAAAAAGGGGGCACCCAGACATTTATGATAAAGATGACATGCCAAAAAAGTATTCTCCCCCCTGCCCCCATCTTGTCGTGAATGTACAAAGAAAGCAGTGGTTTATGTGTGTGCTTTAACTAATGCGTAGTTAATTATTTCCAAATAACCTATCCTTATGAAAAGGTGAAGCTACAGAAACTACACTAATGGGCAGGCATCCCTTTATGGAGTATCCACCATAGCAGGCATGCAGATATGAACTGTGTTGCACAGCATGTACAATGAAGAGAGCAGATATTGGACTTGATTCCGTTGCCTGGGAGTAAACCAGGATTACAAGTTTGAAACTGCAGTCTTATCAACAAACCTACACTGCCAAGCAGGTCTCTGAGCTAATGAGTCATTGGATGAGTGAACTGGTGTATCTTCCCTGATCTGCGTCTGTTATTTAGAACTAGGATCCACACTTTGTCTGATATTGAAACTTGGGAAAAACACTGCTGTTCAGGCTTTAAGCTTCATCCAAGGATACTTCAGGCAGTAGAGGGGTTTTACCTCTTCCTCCTGCTGTTCACATACTGACTCTCAATTGCTTTAACTCGATGAGCGTTCCTGTTGTCAAAGACTTACCTATGTTTAGATGCTGTGATTTTAACTTTGGATTTAAAGGATCTCTGGAGTAACTTGTTATAAGATTTGGTAAATGAGCTTCATAATGTACTTGAACCAGAATATATTATTGGAACATCAGATAAGCCATCATGCCTAGAACCAAGAACACTGAAGTGAACTGCAGAGTAAACCTCACATGTTGGGCTTGGGCAAGGTAAAAAATACACTGGTAAAATTTCTGTTTAAAAAATGCAAGATTTAGGAGATCTAATTAACTGTTAATTAACTTGTTAACATGTCAAGCTTTTGAGTTGACAGGAATTGAGCTTTTCCATTACCCTGAAGTTCTTTAATTACACAATTCCTATCTCCTGGTCTCAAAATGAGTCCAGTGGCTTCCTTTTGCAATACAGATGAGGAAGATGAACAGAAAGAGAGCACCCTTCTGGAGATAGCAGCTGTGATACTAAAAACACAGGGGATATAGTTTCTTGGAATAAATATATTGCATGCATTGGAGCTATTTCCATAGAGTTAGTTATTTGCATTCTTTTTCAAACCTTTCCAGTGAATTTACTTAATCATTAACATACCCCACGGCTGTCCGCCCTACACAAGAGCTTTCTGTTGCTGGAGAACTTAGGAGAGGGCTAAAAGGAAGACTGAAACAAAGGGGTCATTTAAACTTAATGACATATAAATTTTAGTAATGCATTCTGGTTGCTTGGAAGCAAAAATGATCCGTGCATTCAAAGTGGATACAGTTTTAAAAGTGGGCAATGTTTTCTGACAGCTGCAAGAGGAATTATGAGTTTGGCTGCTGGTCACCAAACCACATTTTGAAGAGTCAGATAAGTGTAGGACAAGATATGATATCAGCACTTTGGTCTTAAAACCTTTCTGAGACAGCCTTAGAAGGGTGAGGTTGCTCCATCAGCCCATTTTTGACAAGCAGTTCACATCGTTATGTAGATCACTTACAGCAGACTACACTGCTAGGTACATACATTTGACTGATAATTTTCCCTGGTCTTCACAGAATAGAATAGAATAAACCAGGTTGGAAGAGACCTTCAAGATCATCGTATCCAACCTATCATCCAACATCACCCAACCAACTAAACCATGCAACCAAGCACCCTGTCAAGTCTCCTCCTGAACACCTCCGATGATGGTGACTCCACCACCTCCTCGGGCAGCCCATTCCAATGGGCAATCACTCTCTCTGTGTAAAACTTCCTCCTAACCTCCAGCCTAAACCTCCCCTGGCGCAGCCTGAGACTGTGTCCTCTTGTTCTGGTACTTCACAGGTTGAAATGGATTTCATAAGCCAGTTGATTTCTGAGTTACAAGATAGAAAATCAATAACTATGGTGTTCTGGTGGTATCAGTAGCATCTGCATGAATAGCAAGATATGTTTCATAGATTAACTGAACATGATAATATCAAAATGGTGGGGTAAAGCAGCAGCATGAGAACCCTGTGAAACCAGGGAGGGAACACAAATAGCATGTGAAGTTACATACTGGAAACTTGATGGTAATCAATGTTTAACTGTGGATTGCTGGGTGTGATACACACCAGAAGTTCATAGGAGAAAGAAAACACTCTGTGTTAACAATTCATGTAACTTGTTTTCTTTCTCTTAACAGGCCCACTTTTCTGATTTTTTTCCTGGCTGAGTTCTTATTTCCATTTAAGGAAGTATTTCTCATTGGTCTTCATGGTGAAAAAGGGACTCCACATCTATATGAACACAGAAATTGCCCTTTTGTGTGTGTGTAAAATCAAGTCTATACTAATAAAATTTCGGACCAGTGCAGCTAGTCCTTAGGTACAATTTTAGGTACAGTTTTACTTACAGACCTTGCACTGAGCTTGCTCATTTCCTTTTAAACTCCTGACAACATATCATTAAGGGTTCTTCCCAGGGAACATTTTAGTGGAGAAAAAAAACCAGTAGAAATTCTTGTAGAGGCAAGTCCTTAGTTCTACTGAATTTGAGTCACTTCACAGTCTGTAGGCTACAACCTGGAAGAACTAAGCAGCCTGAAGTTTCAGTTGGCTAAAAAGTTAAAGCACAACATGAATGTTGTGACACTAACCTTTTTTTTTCTCCCCCATTCCACTTGTTTTGTTACTGTTAAAGTCTTGAGAGAAAAAAAAAAAAAAAGAAAAGACATATTTATTAAACACATACATTAAAAATATAAACACACACACAAAAACCTTAATAGGAAGAAAAATCAGAATTAAAAATAAGAAAACACTTATTACAAATGAGACACACATCTAAAGATGAAGGTTTGTTTAGCAGGTTTTAAGAGAAATCAGCCTCTAATCATCACAATGGAAACATGATCATCTTGAAATAAAGCAAATTTCCTTGAGACAGAATATTACTGGCCAAATTTCCTTTGGCTATAATAGCTAACTAGAAGTTTATTTTTAATTACCTTAGGCAAACTCAGAAGCAGAGAAGTTAAACTACTGCTATAGAAGCTTGGCAAATAAACAAACACATGCTTTGTACTCTCACGAAGGCAGAAAGGAAAATCATACTGTTTCTTGTAGAAAAGTAGCATTGGCTATATGCTATTTATGTGATTCTTCAACAAACTCCATGTCCAGGTATAAATACTTGCCTTGGAGAACAGAAGGGGACTTACTTACTGTCTCAGTTTTGTTTCTTATTTTAGAAACAGTAAGATTGCTGCATTGTTCTTTGGGGAATATCCTATAGGAAGAGTTGTGAATGAAAGTAAATTACATATGGTTATAATGCTGAATCTTAATGAAATATTCTTCTTGTCTGTTTTTATAGCATCTGATTGTAAAATATATTGCAAAAACCCCAAAACACCAACTGAAAAACAACAACAAACAAATTAAAAAACTACATACACAGAACCACACATCCCCAAAAACACCTCACCAAAACCACAAACCCCTGAAGAATATCTGTGTGTTGTTTTGATCCAAGTTTCCACAGAATCATAGAATCATTTGGGTTGGAAGGGACCTTAAAGATCACCTAGGTTCAACCTCATGGCAGGGACACCTTCAACTAGAGCAGATTGCTCAAGGCGTCATCCAACCTGGCCTTGAACACTTCTAGGGAGGTGGCACTCACAACTTCCCAGAGCAACCTGTTCCAGTGTCTCACCACCCTCACCGCAAAGAGTATTTTCCTAAAATGCAGTCTAAATCCAGACTTATCCAGCTTAAAGACATTCCCTTATGCTATCATTTTATCTTGGCTTTTTATTTTTCCTTACAACTTTTTTTGTGCATAATTTGATCTTCAACTTCTGTAGATAAAATGGGTGTTTTTTCTTATGAACTTCTGTTGTTCATAACTTATGAACTACAGCTAGAACCACTGGTCACAGTTAGGGCTGCTGAATGGAAACATTATTATAAAATATTTCCTTCCAGCATGTCAAGCAATTCATCTGCTACCTATTAATCTGGGGAAGGCAAGGGAGTATGGGCAGACTTGTCACTGAGAGCAAGATGAACTGATTAGCCCTGACGTCTGTATTTCAGTCTGCTCTGCCAAAATGAAAACTGTCTTGTCAGCTAAAAAGCAAATTAGCACATAGAGCTCCAAGCCTGGATTAACCAGGTTTCCTTATGGAAGTCTTTTGGCATATAATTCCTGACTACAGCAGTGTTATCTATCAAACTTGGATCCCAACTGCAGTGCTAAGTGCTGGGGTTTCATTTTTTTCCCCTCTTTTTTTTTTTCCTGGCTAGTGAGGCTGACTTCTAGTGGTGTCGCTACTGATGCCCAAGCATCCTCTCTTGCAGCCTCTTTGGTTTATGAAAGTGTGGGAGCCAGACTATTTACCCACCTATAATCCTATGGTTTGGGGTCTTCACACACACACCAGTTTTATATTTGCCATTCTCCACAGACAGTATTTTGGGCTCATCAGAGCTGACCTGTGGAAAGCAAGCAACAAGCTGAGGCAAGTCCCTTTTCTGAAAGGGGCAGGAGCCTGGACCTAAACCTGGACCTCTCTAGGGTGAGGCTCAACATGGCTCTGGGCAGCCTGATCTAGTCGAGGATGCCCCTGCTTACTGTAGAGGGAGTTGGACTAGGTGACCTTTGGAGGTCCCCTCCAACCTAGACCATTCTATGATTCTATGAATGATCTCTAAAGCTGGTAACTGAAATCAGGAGGTTAGATTAGCTATACATCTGTATGGGCTTTGGGTTGCTGCACTGCAGCGTGTTGCTGGGAAAAAGGCCAGTCGAGGCTTGCAGAAAATTATGTTTGACTATCAAACAAAAATTGTCTCTGATCTTGGTGGAATGTGAACACAAGGGCCTGATGATGGATTTTGCCTTCTCATATACTGCAATCCCTGGCAAAAACAAAGAGGGGGAAAAAAAACAGTCACATAAACACAGAACTTTTTTTATTGCTTGTTACTTGCAGTGTGGCTGGCCCTAACTCTATAACTTGGTGCATTTACTGAAGATAAATATGCACTTGTACTTCAGTATTATTTTGTACCTACACTTTGATGAAGAATTATTGCTTCTTGATTCCTCTCTCTCTCAGTTCTTCAAAGTATCCTGAAGAAGCAAATTCCTAACTCCAGAGAAAGGCCATCTGAAGCCAAAAGCATGGATGTTCATGATTCTACATGTTCATACCAGCCTGTAGGAACAGGACTTTGGTTTTTATTTAGCCTGAAATACTAGGTAGGAACACAAATACATCTTTTTCACATCATTAAACAGCCCATCCTTGAGGGAAGACTAAACCTGTGCAAGTGCAGCGCAGTGGGGATTTTGTGTTAGCTGGCAGTATTGGATGCACCTTTGCCTTGCTTTGCACAAGTAGGAGTGAGATCAGGGCTATGCTGAAACCCCAGTTTCTGTCCTTGATGCATTTTCATGTTTCTCCACATTCCTGGGCCCACCCAGGCCACAGCACAAATTATAGCTGCCCGATTACTATCCTAGTATGTGCCCAGGTGTTATGTGCTGCCCTGGGCTGTCTCATCACCAGTGCAGCTCCAGCTTCATGTTTTTGCCCAGAGAGAGAGGGACACCCTTTCATATACCCTACAGTGCCTCTGGGCAGGGTGAAAGACCACTGGAACAGCATTGAGACCGTAATAGGCAGTAAAGCGTTTACTTCTGTGTACAAACTAGATATTACTGTTCTGTAACTCACTATCTTAAAGACACACCCAGAGTGTGTTACCTTTCTTACACTCTATCTGCACCAGCAGCATTAAAAGGCACCTGTAAAATCTAGAAGAAACACAAACCAGTTTTTTCTACTTCCTTTAATATTCAATGCTTAGGAAATCTGAAGAGAAGCACAACTTCTTTGTGCTTATTCATTCAGAGGACAGAATGAATCTTTTTTTGTGTAAGTGAAGATGGTAGTGTGTTGAAGGACAAAGGCAAATGGAAATGTGTCCTTTCCAATAAAATTGTGCTTCTCAAAAGGATTTGGGTAGGCAGCTTACTGGAGATAAAGTGAGTTTCCACAAACTGCTTTTGAAAGGTCACATTTCTGTGCTTTTCAGAAGATATGCTCTGTGCTGTCAAGTCAGGCCTCCTTTCAATCCAGGACCTCACTGGCTGGAGCACTCCCCTCTGCAGCAGGGCCCTATTGAGGACAAGCTCCAGGAAGAGGCCAAAACTCACAGTCCCTACTTTTCAAATTATTGTCAGACTATCCAAATACTGAAGCACAGCTTGGCCTAGCTCCTACCTGGGAAGAGGTGAGAAGGTATGGGTGGGCATTCTGCTTTTGTCCTCTAAGGTGTCCTAGACTTCCCATGAAGTGTGCGTGGGCCAGTCTACAGGCAACCTGGTGTCCCACTGCACCCAGCTGTTGTCTTTATCTGGAGGAAAAAAAACCAGCTGATAATTGATACATGTGAAGCAGCCTCTTCTTCTTGTGCCACTAAACAGAGATACTGGCAGACTCATCAGGCCAGATTCAGGTATAGGTAAAATACAGAGATGCCATGGTTAGCAGAATGAACAGCAAAGGCATGTCTGCTCTTGTGCTCCTTGCCACGGCTGTAATAATTTAGTCTTTGCATTGCTGCTGCTGCCAATATTAAAACAGTTTGTATGCACTTGTGCCTCCACAGGTGTCCGGAGCAGAAATGTTCAACCTTAAAGAGTTGCATGTCGTTTTCTGCCCGTCCCCCTGCCACCCCCCTCCTCCCCCCCCGCCCCTTCCTAGCACCACTCCCTCTTCATGGCAATGTCAGTCCCACAATCTGAGGGCAGCAGAATTCAGAATTTGCCTATTTTGCCAAGAAGTCTCAAAGCTGTGCAAGCAGAGAGTTTGTTGAAAGAGAAACTCTGCTCCATTCATGTTACTGTGGGGCACACCACTAATTTACCACTCACATCAATCCCTACTTCCTCTTTACCTCTCAGTCCTCCACTTATTTTCTTCAGCCTAGGTTTTGTTGTGTGTTTTTTTCCCCTAAAAGCAAGGCTTTGCAGCTAGAGGAAAATTCTAAAGAGATGCAGTTCTATGATTATCCTTTAATTCCACCAAAGGAAAAAACTGTGTATTTTTACACATCTCACCTTTACCAGCTTTATTCCTACTGTTTTTCCATGCATAAGTTAGTATCCTAGAAACTGAAACTCACTGATCCAAGGTACCTACAGATCCATATGCACAGTGATATATAAGAAAACACAGCGAAAACACAGAGATAACACTCACCTGTCTGCAAGAACAGTGCCTTCCTGACAAACTCTATATGCTGCATCACAGAAGGCTCCTCTTTCCTCTCTTCTAGGGGAATATAAGTAAAGGGATGAACTTGCAGCACACCCCTATTCAGGGGATTGTTTATTCTTCCATTGTACAAAAGAGCTGGGAAATACAGTCTACCCATCTGTGTTGCTAAGAAACAGGGCGCTGTTGCCTTGGGACTTGATTCAGAATTCAAAAACGAAAATAGTGTCTCAGCAGACTGCATAAATGCAGCTTGAAACCTAGCAACAAGGCCACAAGTTCAATGTGATTCTCTTACATGTTAGAAAACAATGGTATTAAAAGGAAAATATGACTGAGGAAAAGAAAACATTAATTTGAAAACAAACCAGGGCTGATGTACCACCAATTATCCTAAGGGATGGAGCTATCTTTTACTAAACATACTTTTATGACCTGTGAGGTCTTATGCTTTGCTATCCTGTGCGTTGAGCAGGTTCTTATTTACCATAAGGAGTGAACACAAAGCAGCATCAGTATTTACACCAGTATTTCCTGAATATTCAGCTCTGTACAGTCTACCCTGTGACAACACAAAGCCAAGGGTAGCAGAATTAATTTCCAGTTTGTATTTCAGTTTTTGGTTTACTCTGCCAACACAAGAATTTAAGAGTTGCTAAACACACCTTGAAATGTTCACTCTTAAAATGGCATGGATTGTATAACTGGGAGCATGTCTTAACTGCATCCACACAGACTGCTTTCTGTATTAGCTTACATGCAAACATAAATAAGAATAGAGCACACAGACAAAATTAGGAATACATTGTTGCACTCTTCTACCTTTTAAGGAGCGGTTGTTATGTGCTGTTGCAAATTTCACTAGTTCAATCAGCTATTTCATTGTAAAATCTGTTTTCTCTGGTTGTAGAACTTCATAGAATCGTAGAATTGTTATGGTTGGAAAAGATCTTTAAGATCATTGAGTCCAACCATTCTCTAACTCTACCAAGTCTGGTGCTAAACCCTGTCCCTCAGCACCACATCTCTGCCTCTTTGAAACAGAAAGAGTGATTGCCCATTGGAATGGGCTGCCTGGGGAGGTGGTGGAGTCGCCATCACTGGAGGTTTTTAGGAGAAGACTTGACGGGGTGCTTGGTGCTGTGGGTTAGTTGTTTGGGCGGTGGTGGATTGGTTGATGGGTTGGACGCGATGATCTTGAAGGTCTCTTCCAACCTGGTTTATTCTATGTATTCTATGTATCTCCAGGGATGGAGATTCGACCACCTGCCTAAGAGCCTGTTCCAGTGTTTGGTAAACCTTTCAGTGAAAAGACTTTTACTACACAGCTGAAACTTTGGCCAGCACTCCAGCAGACCAGGACAAACTTGAACTGAGTTAAAGTTCTCTGCTGAATTAAACAGGGCTCAGTTTGTTTGTTGGTTGGGTTTTTTATCCCTGATGTTTCATCATAAAATCATAAAAGGCTATTTTTCAGCTATGTGATATGACTGTGTACAAAGTGAAGTTAACTGGAGGGAAAGGAGGAAGCAGAATTCATGGATGACAAATCACCAAGACCCACATGAACAGTTTTCACACTTGTTTTTCCTTGATTTCTTTCCTGTAAGTATATTATAATTAAAACCCAAAGTGAAACAGAACAAAAATCCCAGCCAAAGAAACAAAAAAAACCAAAACCAAACCAAGCAAACAAACAAACAAACAAACCAACCCCAAACAACCCAGAATCCCAAACTTGTCTTTCTTAAATGTTTCTAAGTTTGCAGCACTTCCATTGTGGTGGGTTGAAGTTTCCCCCAGCATTAACTTTTAGCCAGACTAACTCAGTTAGAAGCAAATGAAGCTGTATTTACAAGCAAAATCTACACTCTACTATGGCATGCAATGAATATGTACAAAATGTACAGTATTTACAATATTATATGGATATTTACAATTAGCAAACAACATGAAACCCCCCTGGTCAAAAAAACCAGGGAAGCTCTTCCACTGCTCCCCCCCACCCCTACCCCCACTAAACCTCCCAGGCCCCTCTGTACCAGAGAGAAAGAAGATTTGAGAGAGAAAGCAGTGGGTTAGGCTTATCTCAGGGTCAGCCAGAAGCACTGTTATCTCCCAAGGCGAAGCAATAACAGCCAAGATCGGAAGAGAAGAAGAAAGGAATGGGAATGGAAATGAAATGTGAAGAATTGTTACAATACAGCTTCTCTTATCCAATGAATTTGTTTAGAATAATCTTTTGTTTTCCTTTTTACACCCAATAGTGATTGATTTATATTTTTCTCCTTTTCTGCTCAAAATCTGCAGCTACATTTCAAAAGCATAGCCTAAAACTACCACATCCATGCAGTTCCTTCAATATTTATATTGCTGGAATTCCTCAGCCAAGGCCAAAAGGGTAAGTGGGAAAAGACTTTTGCTTTTTTTTTTTTTTTGTTTTGAATGACATTCAGAAGCCTTTGGCACAGGTTCCTATACAGAGATTCAATATATTTTTAAGCAAATTAACATTTTTCAGGCTTTCAGCTGAAAAGTTGGAGACTGTAGCTGAGATTTGTGATAAGACCTTGTATTAGTTCGAATATAGGAAGATCTCACAGCAATCCTAAAGTAAATAGAAAGGGATAATTGGATGAGCTTCTGCAAATTTATGCTGCTGAGATACCTACAGTTATACTGAAGAGAAAACAGCCACCAAACTTCCTTAGAATCCCTTGAAGACATAAAACCACGAGGCATTGCCAGTAGATGGCAGCCTGTAACTGATTTTACATGTAAAGGAGTTTTAAAACCCAGGAAAGCTAAGGAGTAAATCTTTCTGCTCTACCACAGCATAGCAAGGGGGCTTGAAATTTTCCTACACAAACCCACCTCATGTATTCAGCTAAATATAAGCTCTTTGAAGACTTAAATAAGATTAAGGAGACCTTAAGAGTACAAGCTGGAAAAAGCAGTAAAGCTAGTCAGGATCTTAGTCTGAGCTGCAGAATCTTCTTAGGGAAAAGCAAGCACAGATGGAATATTATACCCAGATTTAACCTTGAAAACCGTAACCAACAGTATCTACACTTTCTACCTCAAGAGAGGAGATATCAGGAAAGAAAAAAAAAAAAAAAGAAGAAGAAAAAGAAACCCTACCCATTCACTATCTATAAACTGTAAAAGAAAATGGGATGAAAACATTATTTTATTCAATCATCATATCATTTGGAAGCATTCTGAGTCAAAACCCAGACTGTAAGCAGAACACAGCACTTGGCAGGACCATTACCATGACTTGAGCAGGTTGTGTGTTCTTCAGTGGCTTTTAGCTTTAATTGTTCTATGCTGCATTGACTCCAAAGAGTATTTTTTTAAAAAAATGAATTTACTCCAGATTTTGAAAACAGCCAAATAATTCTTATGACCAGATTCCAGCCTATCTTAGAAATAGACTCTATCCTTTCCTTGGGATCTCAGCTTTCAGGGATAGTGACCTGCTCTTTTCCTGAATTTCTATGGCAGCTAAGCCAAATACACTCAGGGGCATTGTATGGGTAATGCCATAGCAATGCTCCACTGATAAGTCAAGAAAACCAGGAAGATGTCACTAGGTGTTTGTAATTCTGATGTAGTTTTTGCATTTATGCAGTAGCTGAGTATGTCCACTGAAGTCAGTGTATAAGCAGTGTGAATCTGGATTAACTATTTGAAACCACTGCTGGAGCAATGGAAAGAGATTACATTACAGAGGTTTGCATTACTGTGTAAAATCAGTTTGTGATTACAGGGTGGTATGTCATTTTCCCTCAACTAGGATATAGACTGGCGCTTGAGGGCAAATGGTGGCTTAAATGGTGGCTTAAGTGGTGGCTTGCTCTAACTCATGTAAGGAAGGAACAAGCCTACAGATTTCATAAATCCACTTCTCACTTCTGAAATCTTATTAGAGACTGAGTAGAATAAATCCTAGTTTACACTACAATAACCATTTCATTCATCTTATTCTGAGCAATTGTTCATCAAGCCCAGAATTAGAGGCATGTCCAGTGCCTCCAGAATCAATGTCTACAAGTCCAGGTCAAGGTAACACATTCATCTCTGCTAATTTGCCTTTGTGTTCAGCATGATGCAAACATAACTCTAATGCATTCAAGTGATGGAGTTAAATGCAAGGCAGCTCAGAGATATTTTAGGGTTCTCTGGACTACATAAAGAATTGTGAGGATAATTCCTTGCCATCACTCCTTCCATAGAAATGTAGGAAAAAGAGAACAGTCTCAAAGGCTAGGTACAGGGAATTTCTATTTCTTAAAAACACAACAGGTAAGAAAATTATTTGAAATACTGTAGGAATCCTCTCCTGAATGTAAATCACAGATACCTAGAAAAACAAAACAACCCAAGATCTGAAAATTAGCTCCCACACTTGTCATATCCAAATCCTTATAAATTCCTCCTCTTAGTCTGGTTATGCCTTCCAGCATCTCCATTATAGTTAAGGTGTTGCATGACACAAGACTAAAAGCCTCAGATGGTTTGGCTGTGAGAACTACTACAAATTTATTTTGAAGTTACCAATTTGGATTATTCAGCCAATGGAAACATCTGGAGTAAAGGAGAGAGGCTGTGGAGTCTCCTTTTCTAGAGACTTTCAAACCCCACCTGGGCATGTTCTTTTGCAACCTGCTTTAGGCAAACTAGATGATCTCCAAGACTGGACTAGATGATCTCCAGAGGTCCCTTCCAATCCCTACCACTCTGTGATTCTGTGATTCTATAAGGATTCAAGCTCTTCTTCACATCATTCATACACAGTAAGTAGTTCAATGGGTTCAAGCACTGTGTAACCTGTGTAAAAATAAGTGTTCTCAAAACCTGCAGCTCTATGAGGGTTGTATATTAGCAAAAAACATGAGGTCATTCCTGTCCCCTGAGCTAAGTAGGGGAGGTGTGGGAAATAATACCCTTAAGTACATAGGAACACAAGACTCTAACCTCTCCTTACCTTGGTTTCTTTAAACTGTATGAAACTGCTGTATCGGAGCTTTATGATTCAGGCCAGCTTCTACAAATAAAGAACAATGCAGAACAATTTCATAATCTCATGAAAATACATCCAGAGATGGTATTTCCTTTGAAAAGAAGAAACAGCACACCAGAAGAAATGGATAATCCTGTTTCTTGATTTATACAACCCACTGGATTTCTGAAAATTGAATCCTGGATGTCTAACCCTCATCACTCAATATGCTGTATCTCAGTCTTGTGAACTAATTTTATGTCTGAGTACATAACCTGGAGGCTTGAGATGCAAGATGGTCCTTAAAGCACTATTTTGAATACATCTGGCTGCCTCTTCAATATTTATAACACATATATAATAGCATTTTTTCAATGCCAACAGAAGTAGGCAGTTTTGATGGAGGGGTATCTGAATGCCAAGTCCTGTGACAGGGACTTGTAAACTGTACAATAAGGAGTTAAAAGTTCTGAATTCCAAGATTCTTTGTTCAGTGCTTCAGAAGCCAACTCAAGTATAATTTGCATTACTACAAAGGTGCTAATAAATATACACTGCTTCCAAAGGCTTAATATCAACTCAAATAGATTGTGTGCAGGCATGGCTCTAAATCACTGATTCATTTCTACCCTGAAATCATTAATTCAACTACTACATTACAATAATATGTCACATTGTATGGCTTACAATATATTCACATGAAGGTGGATGGAGTGTGCTTTCATTACTCAATATGCTTACCTTCTTGAAAAATAAATGTGAAACAATGAGCCAGATTGATGTAGGTAGATCAGGGCATGAAGAAGCCTGGATTCAACTTTATTTAGCAATAAAATAAAATTTAAAACAAATGCTTATGTAACAACACTTAAATATTTTGGTTTGGGGTTTGTTTTCCTCTTTTTTTTTTTTTTTTCCCTGTTAAATATCTCCCTGATTAATTGCTTTGGATTTGTATCATGTGGGGGTTCAGTAGTAGGAGAGTGGGCTACTGGCATAGCTCCTGTTAGAACATTCAAGAAGGTCTCCCAGCTCCAAGTTTGACACACCTTCATCCAAGGCCAAGCCAGTCAGTGCCTCTGGAATAAAATACTTAAGAGGGTAAAAATTCGTTTTGTAAGTTCTTTTGTTTTGGGAGTTCTTTTATTTGGGACAAGGATGGAACATGAGAGTGACTGACCATGAGGTCAGTGAGGAAGGAGGGAGAGAGGCACACCAGAGCAGCCACTCTTCTTCAGCCCACGGTGAGTTGGCAGGCTGAGCTCTTACAACCCTTCCTGACCAACCGCAGAGCAGAATTCTTCCTGCAGCCTGTGGAGCAGGGGACTTATTCTAAAGAAGTCAGTGACTCTGATGGAACCAGTGCTGAAGCAATCAATTACTGGGAGGACTGCAGCCCACAGAAGCAACTCATGATGGTAGCAGACGTTCATAAAGGACTACCTTCTGTGGGAGGGACACCACATTGCATCAGGGGATGACTAGGAAGTTTCCCCGCTGAGGAGGGAGGAGTGGCAGAAACAACATGGAATGAACTGTGACTGACTTCATCCCTCATTCCTTGCCCCTCTGCACTGCTGCAAGGAAGGAGGAAGTAGCAGAGCTGGGCCTGGGAAGAAGAGGGGTGTGGAAGGAAGGTAGTTAAAACTTGACAGTGTCCAGTATTTGGTGTGCCAAACCTAGTAACATCTTTCTGTGCATGCTGCAGTTCCAAGTGCTAACGCAAGTGCAACAACATCCTTCAGGACTCACTCTTAGATGCCTTCACCAAAAGGTAGTGCAAAATTCAGAAATAAGAACTATCCAGAGAGCATCTTTGCTTCTACAATGTTTTTGAAAGCTATTTAAATGAAATAAAACAGCACATCATGTTTTGCACTCACGGTATTGCATATTTATAGTCCAGAGCTAGCTAAGGGGTGATACACGTTCATGCTAATAGAGGTCAAATGAAAATCAAGATTCTTTTGGAGCAAGAAGGTTTAGGTCTCACATACTTGACTGACAGACAAACTCCCTTTAATAAGGGCTGATGCAGAGGGTTAGAAGTTACAAGCTAGCACAGCACAGCAGACTCCAGTGAAAGCTTAGAAGACTGAGTCCTAAATCCAGACTGGGATGTGTCATCTGGCAGGCAAGGCTTATCCGGGTGCATATCCCTCACGAGACATAATTTGAGCTGCTGTTCTTTAAGCAAGAGATCAGCTACAAACACCCCTCACTTTAAAACACAATTTCGGTTCTGGGAGGCTTCAGATGTTGTTCCCCAGTTAGCAGATATCCTGAAATAGTTTCCCAGTGCTGCATCTTGAAAAAAAAAAAAAAAAAAACATGGTAAAACTAGCAAAGGATGAAGACATCTGGAAATACACCAGAGGATTTATGCAGAACTTCTGTATTGGTGATTGGTATGGGAGAGAATGATGCTGGAAGTGCCTCTGAGTTCAAATTGCTTTGAATCAGGACATTTGAGTGTACAGATGGATAAGCTATTGTGAGAGTTATGAAACAAAAAGAGCTAGATGCTTTTTTCCTGAAATGGAGTGGAAGCACTCACTATCACTGACATAAAGTAAAGGCACAGGAATTTATACAAACTTCATAAGAAATATGTTGCCATCATCATACCATTCTGGAAAAAAAATCAGATACAAGAGAATAGCCTGGATAAAATCACAGGGAAATCTTTTTTGTTTCTTAATCTGCATAACTAATAAATTCATTGCATGAGATAGCTGATACTAATTTAAGTTAAAGATGGTCAGATAGATTGTATTTCCACCTCAAAAAATTCCTTTTAATCTTTGGTCATTCCAGAGAATCTGTTTAGTGTTTGTTGATTCCTGAGGATCTACTTCGTACACCCTCAGTGAAAGAGACTCTTCTCTGCACTAAAGAGAGACTCTTCTCTGCATGGCATCTCTGCCTCCAGCTGCCACCTAGAGTTACTGCTGGCATTTTCTTTGCAGGGAACAACAGGCATGTTTTTCTTCCTCTGCAGATACTGAAAATATCCTCCACAGATGGAACTAACTTTCCAAATCAGCTGCCACCATTTCAACAGAGGCATCAAAAAGCCTTGTAATCACTTAACCATCTCATTTGGGTCGTTGATACCAAAATATCTGCCTTCTGCCCAATTTCCAGCTTTGGTGTCTAGGTCCCAGAACATAATTCTGACCTCTAACAAAACTGAAAACTTCACTTTGAGGTAAGAATATTCTCTCATTTCCCACACCATGTATGCTGCAGAATGCTCAGGTCTGGAGACATATTTTATTGAGACACTGAGATATGTGAAGAGGACTGTAAAACTGTGCTTGAGTCTCTGGAAAGGTCAGAGCCCGTTAGCTGAGGACACAAGTATAATTACAGATATGATGCTGACTTGCACATAAAGGCCAAATGCAACAACCACTAAAGAAATTGTTGTGCACCCTCTTCATTTGTAAGGGAGGGAGGAAGGGCAGAGCTGAAGTCATAGTTCCTAATTCTTAGAGAAGTGCTTCATGGGAAGGCTGCAGCACGTGCATCCTTACTGAAGCTGGACTGAGAAACCAGGAATGGAAAAACCAGGAATTTGAGAATGAAGAAGTAGTGGGCTGACTCCATCACTCAGTGAAGGTTACTATCATGGGAGGTGGAAGTGTGGGTCCATTTCTTCATGAGTCTTTGGAGACATCTTTTTTTTCCTGTGCCTATTACTGAGCCTCACTAGAGGGCACAACTTCCCCTGTGCTCTTCCTGTTTTATGCGTCCCAACTTTTTACTGGAAGTGCAGTAAAAGAACACAGGATAGGTCAATGAAGCTCTTTGCAGATTTGTGCTTAAGCAAAACCAGTTTACTCCTAAGCCAAGGCTTCAGATTTCAAATGTGCTTCTCACATGATTACTCAGTGACAAGCAGGAATCAGCCAAGACAATGTATCAGATGATACACTGCACCAGGGGAAGTTTAGGCTCGAGGTGAGGAGAAAGTTCTTCATTGAGAGAGTCGTTTTCCATTGGAATGGGCTGCCCAGGGAGGTGGTGGAGTCGTCATCCCTGGAGGTGTTCAAGAGGGGATTGGACGTGGCACTTGTTGCCATAGTCTAGTCATGAGGTCTGTGGAGACAGGTTGGACTTGATGATCTTTGAGGTCTCTTCCAACCTTGGTGATATTATGATATTAGATCCCGCAAACAGCTGTCCTGACAAAACTGAACACACTTATGAAGTCAGTATATCATAAAATTATGCTTTGCCATGTTGGGAATTAGTAGAATTACTCTATAAAAGAGCGCAACTGTTAGCTAATGGATCTAGGATTTCACACAAAATGTATTTCATTGTGCTCTTCAGTTCTGCAGCAGAACTCAACCCCTGAAAGAGCTATTAAACAAGCTGAAAATTACAATACAATCTTTATATTCCTTTTAAATTCACTACAGGCTTCATAGTATGTGAATATAATTGAAAAATTTTCAGTAGGTCAACTATTCATCCCCCTTTCAAAGTCAGAAAGTTTTCTAGGTGTATCATGATCACTGGAATAGCCAAGACTTCCCTATATCAAAGACCTTAAAAATTAATTAATTTTGTTAAAAGATTTATGACAGGTCGGTGGTTCACAACCAACTTCAGCTCACAGCTGAATTTCTCCTGCTCTTGCCTATCTGTGTACGCAGCTGAAATACACATAATGAAGCCTTGTGAACATCGGAAAGCTTTTTACAGCTCCATGGCAAAGGCCACTTCAAAAGCGAGTTTTCAGTAACCAGCATCCCTGCCTGTTCTGACCTGGCACACCTGTGAAAATGAACCTCATTTGTGATGACAACGTGCATCTGTGATTTGCTTGTCCAACTTCCTGAGGCCACTTTTTGGTTTGTTAACAAAGATGCAGCCAGATTGCCATGAAAAGTATGGTTTAAGATATAAAATAATCATATTGAGTTTTGTGTAAGAGAATAGTAATTTACTGAAAAATACTTTTTGATATATCCCTACTTCTATCATAATTATGCAATGTAACAATATGCTTTGCTTTTTTTGGTGGTTATTTCCAACTCAAGAATTTCCTTGTTTTCTTATGCCCTGTTAAAAGGTTAATACAATTCTTTTATTCTACTTTTAATTTTCTGGTGGAGAATTTTGGTGTTTGCTCTAAGGTAAGCTGCCTTAAAAACACGGTATCCTCCTGCATAAATGGTAAGTAATGTAAATAAAATACAGATCAGACTAAAATAAATTCATGTAGCAAGTGTGAGAAACAACTAGGAATTTTACATTTATCTTTCAGGATTAAAGCATCTGTTTGCTTTTAAGAGTAAATGACACACTGTAGAGGGAGCACAGGTGCCTCACTTAACCAGCACAATTAACTAGATTGAGTAAAGCATTACACTAATGCCACTGCAGAGTTTCCAGTTCTCTCTAATATTTGAACAAATGGATGTTTCTAATGCTTCAGTAAGACATCTACTATCAAATGTCATTGTGATTAAAGTCTGTACTTTCTGACCAAATCTCATCTTAAGCCTGGATCCCTATCACAGCAGCCATGTGGGGCTGCGCATTCACTCTTCGTTGTTTCCACATGTAGTGTCTGACTCTGTTACACCTTATTACCATGAAGTGCCTCGAAGTCAGGGTATAACTGCCTACAGTTGACATAAAAGCATTTGAGAAACAGGGTGTCTTGGTTGGACAATGCAATTAGAAGCACACATTGACATTAAGCCTACAGTGCATTTTCAGCAAAATCAAGAATCTATGCAAAAAAAAAGTCTTGTTTCTAGCAGGAATAGTAAATAGTGTTAAACAAAAACAAACATATAAATAAATAAAGAGTGATGGTATGCCAAACATTCATCTTAATTATGCAGTTTGAAAACAAGCAAACAAACAAACAAAAACCAAACCCAGCAAAAACCCCCACCCTTTTGTCTTTAAACCTAGAAACTTGATTATTTAACCAGTATCCTCTAATCCTTGTTTTGTAAGAAATATTTTTCCCCCATTTATTTTCTCTATCCTATTCAAATTTGATAAATCCCTATCATATTCCTCACCTGACCCCCCCTTTTCTCCAAGCAGAAGAGTAGTAGCTTCACAGGGACTCTCCCCTGGGCTGGAAGCCATTCCTTGCCATAAATGCCTTCACTACCCTTCACTGTATATGAATGCAGAGACTGAAATTTGTGCCCCCTCCCCCGACTCGTGCAGGCTCACAACAATGTCTCCTGTTCCTTTCCCACTAAAGCTGGCCATTCTGCTTGCTGCTTTGGGACTGCAGCGTGAACAGTTTGTTTTCAGAGAACCATCCACAATAACACGTCAGCTTTTCTGAGCAGCAAAAATTAATAAGAGCCCTTCAAGTACAGTAAAGATTATTGCCTTGTCCCATGTTCATTGTTTGCATTTATCAAGGCAAATTTTCAACTGCCAGTTTACTACACAGCCATTCCCTATACTTCTTTATGGTCTATTTCCTCTTGACTACCTTGGATCAGCAAATTGTTATCTTCCTATTCACTTTTTTTCCCAGCTCATTTACATCATACACAGAAACCTGTGCTACAGATGCAGACCTCTGTGTTTCTTACTGACAATCTCTCTCTCTTATAACAACTACTAGTTTCTGCCCAGTGTTTTTTCAAATATTTTAAACAATTTTTATATCACAAAAACTCCATTGCTGAGGGAAAATTTGGAGATAAGACCAGAAAATCGATTGCAAGAACCCTGTGCTCAGCTTCCATTGCCCAAGAAACTTCAAACAGCAATAAGCCTACAAATTCATGTCAGCATTTCCCCAGTCCTTTTGGAAATAAGTTGAGCATCCAAATCATAAGATCCCAGAAATGCAGAACCGTTACACCTAAGATATTGGTAGGCTTCATCTTCTGGATATTCTCATATATGCCTAATAATGGCCTATGACATGGTTCCCTTTAAAATTCAGTGGCAGCTTTCACTTTCCTTTAGCATTATGGCAAAAAGATGAAGATATTTGTGCACTTTTCCTGTAATTTGACTAGTATGTGAGTTATGTGTATGTCACTGGGAAAAACAAACAAACAAAAAAGCACAAGGCCCAGAGCAAGGACTAGATGTTTTCAAGTGAATGTTCATTTAAGTGTTAGCAGTAAAGCCAGGCTTGGAGTTAATCCCTAGAATCATAAGTCTTTTCAGGCAAAGTCTCATTTTCAGTTTCTCAGGCTGCATCAATAGCAGTCTGACCAGCAGAACATGGGAAGTGATTCTGCCCCTCTACTCTGCTCTCATGAAATCCTACCTGGAGCACTGCATCCTGTTCTGGTGCCCCAAGCACAAGGAGGACTTGGAGCTGCTGGAGCAGGACCAGAGGAGGGCCACAAAAATGGTCAGAGGGTTGGAGCACCTCCTCTACAGGAACAGGCTAAGAGAGCTAGGGCTGTTCAGCCTGGAGAAAAGAAGGCTCTGGGGAGACCTTAGAGCAGTCTTCCAGTACCTGATGCAAATCTACAAGAAAGCCAGGAAGGGACTTTTTAGAAGGGGCAATGGCTTCAAACTAGAGAAGAGTGAATGTTAGGAACAAGATCTGCACTGCGAGGGTAGTGGAACACTGGAACAGATTGCCTGGGGACATGATTGGTGCCCCATCCCTAGAGATTTTCAAGGTAAGGTTCAACAGGGCTCTTGGCAACCTGATCTAGTTGAGGATGCCCCTGCTTACTGCAGAGGCGGTTGGACTAGATGACATTTGGAGGTCCCTTCCAACCCAGACCATTCTATGATTCAATGATTCTATATACCTGAGGCACTATCAAAACTCTTCAGTTTGTAGACAATGTATGCAATTTGTAGATCAGCTTTTACTGAATATGGGAGAACTGACAAATATTGATGAAGCATTAGAGACCTTACTGATCAGTACTGAAACAACAAAGATTTAAGAATTAGGTGCTGAGAACAGGTTCCCCTTTGTGTTTCCCCCAGCACCAAAGTGAGGGAAAAGCAACACACAAAGGAAACCCTCCGGGCTGAGACAGAGAGTGAGATAAGAGTTTACTGATTAAAGAGATGACAATTATAACAATATGCACAATTATCATAGTCTATTTGCAGAAAAAGCACAGCAAAAAGCAGCAGCAAGTCAAAGGAAGAGAGCTAAAAACACAAACTAGGGAGCTGCTCCCCGATCCCTCCCTGTCCTGCTGCCATTTCAGCAGAAGAGAGCCAACACCAAAAAAAAACAACAAACAAAAATCCCCAAAACCAACCCAGAACCCAAAAGCAGCAACCAGAACAGGAAACCTCTCATGTTACAATCTGAACTTCGAGCCCCATAACACTTTTCTCCAGACAGTACTTTCATTTTGAAGCTGGCATGAGGCAGGATGGTATTGAATAATAGTAGCAAATACTCAACTCATGACATGAGTCTAGGAAGAAACTAATACATCTGTTCGTTGAAGAATCATAGGACAGTTTGTGTTGGAAGGGACCTTCAAAGATCATCCAGTCCAACACCCCCCTACCTGAAGTGATCTAGAATTTCAGAAAACTGAGAATTCACAGAAAGTGGCAGAGATAAAGGCTGCCTGATCTGTAGTTCTCCCTAAACAAGACCCATAGCTTATGCAGCTATGAATAACTACAACTAGCAACTTCTCCCATGAATTTTAGACAAGCCTTGCTCTGCTTTTACCGTCGCTGCAAGAAATTGCCTAGCCAACAAAAGAGATCATGACAGAAATCTCATGCTTAAAGAGATTATAGATGAGGTATTTAACATGCATAGCACCTGGGATCCAGTTAAATGAGAAATGTAGACTGCAGATGCTCGAGGGGATCTATTAGCAACAATGTCCTGCAGTGAGAGTACCCAGCAAGGTAACAAAATAATTTGTAATAAGAGTATTCCCTAGAAAAAATAAATCATTAATGTATTCCTGCTGTGCTAAGAGTATTTGAGACTTATGGAGAGACAGCAGTTATAAGTGGGCTGGAGGAGGAAAACAAGGGGTCCTTTTCACAAGATTGATGGTGTTATTTTATACCAACCAGGTACAGAGGGGGAGTAAAACCAATATGTCTAATGACAGCTCACTAGAGAGGTTATTTATGCTGTGCCAAAAGATTTCAGGTGCTGAATTTAAGCAGCCACTCACCAAGGCAGTGTGAAGTAAGAACAGTAAACTGTAATACTTGAGATTTAGTTTAGTTTCCAAGCTAAAAAAAAAAAATATTGTTATGATTTTATATAAACAGTGAGATTTAATAGTTTGGTGGGTTTGGTTTGGGGGTTTTGGTTTTGTTGTTGGTTTGGTTTTTATCTTTATCTTTTAGTTTCTCTATAAAACCAGCATCTGATCATGGTGTAAACACTGAAGTTCAGCAGAGACTTGGCACATGACTCAGAGACCTGAAAATTCTGGAAGGCTCCTACCTCACAGTCACTACTTTACTGTGTATGAGCAAGGATGAAATTCCAGTTCTAGATTCAAAAAACACCATGATATCAAATGCTTTTAACAGACCAAATTTCAGAACTCTTCCTGAATGTGGGACTCATGAAAATGAATGAGAAGTCCTATCATCAGCTCTTTCTCAAGTTATATTCTTTTGACAGTAAGAGTCTGTGTAATCTGTGACTGACTTTCTTCTAACATACTCTATTTTTCACTGGCTTACTCTGGGATGCCCTTTGATAACAGAGAGTTAATGGAGTTGCTGGCACTTTCAGGCTTTTGAGAATTCTGACTGTCTGCTTCACAGAGAATTACTTAAATTTGCTAATGTTTACTGAATGTTTCTGAGTCCTCTGAAGGAAGGCTTTAGATAAGGTGATGGTATTGTTGTGCTTCATCTTGAAAAGCTTAATTTGGGATTTGCCTTGATGCTGAACAGAACATTCAGTGTATAACTTTAAAGTTTCCAGACTTTGGAAAGATTTGATCTTACTTCTTAAGCAAAAGAAGATAAAAAAAAAGTTGGTATTCCTTACTTTTAAACCTCTGATGACACAATCAGTTATGAAGAGTTTAATTTTTAAGTTCTGAGAAATTAAACACTCCCATTTGAAAGCATCTCTCAATAGTGTCCTTTGGAAATGGTATGGGGGACAAAATGTTATTGATTTATTCCAGAAGCTCAGCATTTACATGAACAGGAAATATACTCCACAACAGTCCCTTACAAGCAGCTACCTACAGCCAGGAAACTGAATGCATTACTATGTGCTTTTCAACCTGGGATTTAGGAATTTAGATACAGAGTGATTCTCTTTATGGAAGAACATGAAAATTCCTCATTTCCCATTGCTCTTGGGATTTTAGTTTCCTTTATTTCCAGTGCAGTAATGTTGCTGTCTTTCCTATTAATTCATTCTGTCATGTCAAAATATATTAGAATTCTTTTGAGAAATTATAAACAGAATGAAAAGACAGATGCTTTCAGCATACTCATTAACTACTTCAATAACTCTATTTTATTCCTCTCTCAGGTTTTGCTTCCTGGAGTACAGTAGGTTAGTCATTGTTTTCTCTTTCCAGCCACTGCATATAGAAAGGGGAAAATATTGAGGCAGAAAAAAAGGATATATTTGTTTGTTGGTTTGGTTGTTTGATTTTTTTGGGGTTTGGTTTGGGATTTTGTTTTGTTTTGTTTTGTTTTTTTAAGCACCAAAACAGTATAATTTCTAAACCCTCTGTTGCAAAGATGGTCCAAAAATGACCAATGCAGATTTTCTGTTGACATTGATTTGCCTAAGGAAAACAATTCTTCCACATTTTCTAAGTCACTCTTGTCTAAGTTTTGCAGACCTTGAAACCCACGGCTCTAGCAAATTAATTCTGGCAGTCACATCTGATCATCTTGAAATACAGTATTTTCCTTCCTATATGTCTTCTAGTTATTAGTGGACACTACAGTGTGCACTTCCAAGCTCCTTAATACAGGAGAGAGATGGACATGCTGGAGCGAGCCTGATGAAGGCTATGAAGATGATTAAGGGACTAAAGCATCCTTGAAGCAAAAATAGGTGGAAATCTGGGACTGTTTAGCCTGGAGGAGGAGCTCTGGCAAGTCTTACCAGTGTGTGGATGATAGACTTCTTGTCCACGTAGCTTCAATGTTCCTTGCATCAGGGCTTCAGGGCTGCTTGTGGCACTTAAAAGACAAATGTTTAATGCAGCTCTGAAGTTTCTGAAATAGTGTTTTATCAACACCTTCTTTTTGTTGTTTTTTATTGGTGGTGGTGGTGGTTGGTTGTTTTGGTTTATTTTGTTTGTTTTCTTTTGGTTTTGACTGCTCTGTGTTTGAGCCACTCTTCCATCCTGAAAAGTTCAAGATTCTATGTCAGGATACTGTATTGTATAATAATTTAGCCACAAAGTAAAATCTGTCTCCATGAGGCAATGTGTTAAGGAATGCCTGTGAAGGGAAGGGACAACAAATTGCTTAATCTTTCATTTTTTGTCTTAACAGCTTCACTTCATCTTAGAGCAAACATAACCGTCTTCCAGACAGCTACACATATTTCTCATTATATTCCAGATGAAAACCTGTAGACTAAGTGTCTTCTTTTGTATGACACATTTAGCAACCCACTTGTTTATAGCTGTATTTGCAATCATATTTCTAAAGACCATTTTTCCCTCTGTAATCTGAATACACGCTCTGGGGCTTAAATGGGAATTCTGTTCATAAGCAATTGCAGAATTCAGTCCCTAATGATAAAATTGGAATGCAGCTATCAAAGCAATTACAATGTTGTACTTAATTCTGGGTTGCATTGTACTCTGTAAAGCATAAACCAGGCAGCAAAATAATGGCTGTTTCAGAGCCCTTCCCAGTTATCTGCTATTCTGTTTCCTTCTGCTTTAGGTTTAATGTTTTCATCCTTTGGACCAGAAAGTTGTCTGTTAATATGCCTAAGTAAGTAAGTAATGATCTATATTGTAATAATTATAAAACAAATGGCAATTCTACATGGAAGATTCTGCAAAGAATATAGTATACTACACTTTAAACTTTGCACCACAGATACCACTGGAAAAGCAAGAAATAAGAAGGTAAGTGCAAAACATTAGCAACAAGAGGACTGAAAACAGCTGAGGAAATAAATACTGTCTCTACAAATAATATTTTTAATGTCATCTTCCAGTTCTTTTATGTATAGCAATATCTGCTTGAGGCAGTGCAGAAGGGTGCAAATGAATATATCCTCTGCACACCAGCTGTTGCTCTACAGTCAGATATTCTATTTTATGGCAGGCAATAGATTTACAAGAAACCTCTACACATTGTTTTGGAATAGGTGGCTCAATGGGACTCCATTGCCAGGAGCAGCAAGATTCAATGTACTGTCTCAGATTACAAGCACCAACTCATATTGTAGAAGCAGGAATTAAACCCACAGTTAGGAACATCGGGATGCTGAGGCAATAATCCCACCCTATGAATCCACCCTGCTGGTTCTTCTTAAGCAAAATTAAATGGGTAGACATTCATTAAACAGTTTGCAAAGTGGTAACCTGTGAGGTCCACTGACCATGCTTTATTTGGGTGGGTGGGCACCTTGGTGAGAAATCTGATTAGTAGGAGATAGCTCAAAAGCCTCAGTGAAATGTTTTGTGAAAAGAGACAGCCCTGCTGTGCAATATTGTTATATTTCAGCCATGCCCTGCTGGGATAAGAAATAAAGCAGAAGTTATAGCTATAAAATTTTACCATAGGACTACAATGCAGCAAGAGATTCAGACTAATTTTAGATGATGACACTCAGCTTTAAGTATACCAGCATCACCAGAAGGGGCAAAGACTGCTGAACAGTGAAAAGCGTCATAGTTTTTCACATAGTTTTCAACATGGCTACCAAATATGTGGCCCCACTCTGGCATAAGCCTGTTCTTGGCCATTTAGAGTTTTTATATCTGAAAAATTATTTGTTGCACAATCAAGTGGTTACCTGATTGATAGGAATATAGCAGAGTTCAGACTGTTAAAGAATATAAACTCTAGTATATACACACTGGCATGCTGATTTAAAACTATGTCTTCCATGTGCTTTTAATCCTAGAAGAGGGCATATTAGGCTCAGATGAACAACTTCAACTCATTTTGTCCAGTGCTTTAAACTCTTGAACAATGTCACTTGAACTCTTGCATTGTCAAACTTTAGGGCTTTTGACAGTCATTTTTAAAAATACATTAAGAAAGAAATAAAATACAAGGATATTGTTCCTCCTGCAGCTGCTGCTATGTCAGTAAGAAAGACAAAGGTATAACCAATTAAAAACTGCCTTAAGCTCCCGAGATGAATTTTACTTGTTGACACACACCGTCTGGGGATATCGGTAACTCTGTGGGCCCTTTCCAAGTTTCCTTCCTCCTTTAACTGCTCCTGTAGTCTAATATTTACTCTTGAATTAGATCCAGATTAGTTAGGTCCAACCTTAATTTCACTGTCTAAATTCACTGCCCTTTTAGGTTCACTCTGAAGTGATGATGATGAAAGCTTGAGTGAAAACTAATTTATTATTGAAATCCAAGACAAAAAACACAGCTACCAGAAAATACTCTTAGATATGCCTGTGCTTCACCACAGGCAAAAAGAAATTCATCATGCATTGAACTGTTGGTGCTTTCATTGCCTCAGGCTCCATGAGCAAAGCTGCTGAGAAAAATCAGGTTCTATAGAAGTACTGTAGGAATTTGACCCTTCCAAATGTCCCATTTGACAGCTTTTCTATATCATTTGTGAGACAGGACTCTGAACCTCACTTTATGAGGGTTAACTTCTTTGTCTTTAGTTTCTTCCTGCAGGAAATGAAAATACAGAAGCTTTTTTAGCCAGATATACAATACACTTGCAGATCTAGACACAGAGAAGAAATATTAGAAATGTTGTCTTTAATAAGATACGGAAAGTGAACTTAAGATCTGGCAACTCACTTTCCTCCTGATGACCTGGGATAAACCAGCAATGAAGAAAAAGTCCAAGATCATAATCTCTAGGGAGACTGCAGAATTTTCAACTTAAATAAGGAATTGTTTTACTAGAGTTTTGGCAAACTTTGGTTTGGCAACCTGATGAAGTATTCAAGACACATTTTCCCTGCAGCAATTAGACCTGTAAGGTAACTCTGTTCTAAAGAAAGCAGCCTGCTCTGCGAGCACTAAAACCTATACAATCTACACACTACAAATCACTAAGTCATAACCCAAAGGAACTCCAATGCATTCAGCTGAGGCACCAGGTGAAGTAATGTTCTCATTTCATATTCATTGCCTACAAAAAAATATTTTCATATTTCATTAAACACCCAGAATTGATAATGAGGTATCAATTATGTATGAAACTGATGACAGGATATGAAACATTGTTTTAAAACCTACAGGCATCTATCCTCCTTTGGAACATGAAAACTGGCCTGTTAAGAACTTTGTCTGGGAGACTTGACTTCAGGAATGATTAATTCCAATGTATTTATGCTGTTTATGTGTGGATGGAATATTACATTGGATGAAGCTTAAAAACCTGCCTCTCTCCCTGCTAGCCACACCGCAGACATCATACACAGTGCTATCTAGTTGTTCCCGTGATCCTTTTCTTCTTCCTTGTGCCTTGTGATTTGGTAGCTTGTTCCTAAATGGAACTTCAGTGTAGGAGAATATTTACAGAGAAAAAAGACCAGTTAGAATTCAAGCTGGCCACTTCTGTGAAAGACAATAAAAAGCATTTTTATAAATATAGTAATGCTAAAAAGAGGGGCAAGAAGAACTTCCATTCTTTATTGGACTTGGAGGGGAATATTGTAACTAAAGATGAGGAAAAGGCTGACACCCATTTTCAAGAGTAAGGCAGGAGGATTTCAGGATAACTGGCCTCCTGAACTGGTAGATGGGGTCAGGGAGCAGTACATAGAATACATAGAATACATAGAATACATAGAATAAACCAGGTTGGAAGAGACCTTCAAGATCATCGCGTCCAACCCATCAACCAATCCAGTATAATCCTCCTGAAATCCATGAGGAAGTACTTAGGGACTTGCTGAGCCACTTGGATACTCACAAGTCCATGGGACCAGATGGGATCCATCCTAGGGTTCTGAGAGAGCTGGCAGATGAGCTGGCCAAGCTGCTCTCCATCATTTTCCACCAGTTCTGGCTCACTGGAGAGGTCCCAGATGACTGGAAATTGGCCAATGTGATGCCCATCCACAAGATGGAGGAACCGGCAAACTCCAGCCCTGTCAGCCTGACCTCAGTGACAGGAAAGATTATGGAGCAGATCATCTTGGTGGCAATCACAGTGCACCTGCTGGGTGGCCAAGGGATCAGGCCCAGCCAACATGGATTTAGGAAGGGCAGGTCCTGCCTCACCAACCTGATCTCCTTCTATGATCAGGTGACTGCCTGGTGGATGTGGGGAAGGCTGTGGATGTAGTCTACCTGGACTTCAGCAAGGCCTTTGACACTGTCCCCCATAGCAAACTCCTGGCCAAGCTGTCAGCCCATGGCTTGGTCAGGAGCACTCTGTGCTGGGTTAGGAACTGGCTGGAGGGCCAAGCCCAGAGAGTGGTGGTGAATGGTGCCACATCCAGCTGGCAGCCAGTCACTAGTGGTGTCCCCCAGGGATCAGTGCTGGGCCCCATCCTGTTCAATATTTTTATTGAGGATCTGGACAAGGGGATTGAGTCCATCATCAGTAAATTTGCAGATGACACCAAGCTGGAGGCAGGTGTTGATCTGTTAGAGGGTAGGAGAACTCTGCAGAGGCATCTTGACAGGCTGGACAGATGGGCAGAGTCCAACAGGATGGCATTCAACAAGTCCAAGTGCCGGGTGCTGCACTTTGGCCAAAACAACCCCATGCAGTGCTACAGGCTGGGGTTGGAGTGGCTGGAGAGCAGCCAGGCAGAAAGGGACCTGGAGGGAGGTTGCAGACAGGCGGATCTTGGTCTCTTCTCCCAGGCAGCCAGTACCAGAACAAGAGGACACAGTCTCAGGCTGCACCAGGGGAGGTTTAGGCTGGATGTTAGGAAGAAGTTCTAGACAGAGAGAGTGATTGCCCATGGAAATGGGCTGCCTGGGGAGGTGGTGGAGTCACCATCATTGGAGGTGTTCAGGAGGAGACTTGATGGGGTGCTTGGTGCCATGGTTTAGTTGATTAGGTGGGTTGGATTGGTTGATGGGTTGGACACGATGATCTTGAAGGTCTCTTCCAACCTGGTCTATTCTATTCTATTCTATTCTATTCTATTCTATTCTATTCTATTCTATTCTATTCTATTCTATTCTGTCTTTCCTCCTCATTTAACACCATGAACTGTACTAGTACACCAGAGGCTTAAAATACTCTTATAAAAGTTGAGGTAGAGAGTTACATGTTTCCACTTAGGAGAATCAAGAAATACTTTATTTTCCTTGAGAGGAATAACTCTGACACTCTTCATAGTGGTAAAATAGCTGTTCTGTTCATCCCATAAGATATCTGAGGGATCATAATAAATGTCAGTTTATGTATTATATTAGCTTATTTTTGTGATAGTACTTGCTTAAGTCTACTCCCCATTCCAGCAAGGTTAGCTCACATGCAACTAATTATACTTTTTAATTAAGTTAAATTTTTAACTGTGTCATCAATCAATTCTGAGAAATTTAATTTTCTGTAACAATGGCTTTAGGAAACTGGTACCATCTACAGACAGAATAGCCATTAGCATATGTAAATGGAAACACATGGAAAAGAAGATGAGACCTGTCTGTGGGCTCTGAAATTATCAATCTCCAAGACAAGATAAAAGAACATCTTCCCTCTGGGAGACAATGACTTACTTCTTCATGATAGTTATTTAATGTCAATGTACTTTATTCAGATAATAAATAAGAGGAGTTCCCCTGAGCCTGATCGCTTGCTTAATGTGTTCACAGGTATAATTATAAAGAGGGTGAAAAGCCAGGCTGGTGTGTAAGGAAGCAAACTAACTTCACCACCCACCCGCTCTTCCCATGTTGTTAGCTGCTCACCTGTACAATTGGCAATGTGTCTGTGGCTGACAAAGACTTTTTCACTTGCAGGCTGTATTATGACATATTTGTGAACTTTATTTCTTTAACAAAACATTATTTGAAAAAAAAAAATCATTAAATTGTTCCTAATAGAAGAGGTTTTCAGTACATACCTAAAAAGGATGCAATAACTTTACGGCATCCTGGCCTGCATTAGGAATAGTGTGGCCAGCAGGAGCAGGGAAGTCATTGTGCCCCTGTGCTCTGCATTGGTTAAGCCACACCTTGAGTACTGTGTCCAGTTCTGGGCCCCTCAGTTTAAGAAGGACATCGAGACACTTGAACGTGTCCAGAGAAGGGCAACAAGGCTGGGGAGAGGCCTCAAGCACGAGCCCTATGAGGAGAGGCTGAGGGAGATGGGATTGTTTGGCCTGGAGAAGAAGAGGCTCAGGGTTGACCTCATTGCTCTCTACAACTACCTGAAGGGTGGTTGTAGCCAGGAAGGGGTTGGTCTCTTCTCCCAGGCAACCAGCACCAGAACAAGGGGACACAATCTCAAGCTGCACCAGGGCTCGAGGTGAGGAGAAAGTTCTTCACCAAGAGAGTCATTCATCATTGGAATGGGCTGCCCAGGGAAGAAGTGGAGTCACCATCCCTGGAGGTGTTCAAGAGGGGATTGGATGTGGCACTTGGTGCCATGGTCTAGTCATGAGGTCTGTGGTGACAGGCTGGACTCAATGATCTCTGAGGTCTCTTCCAACCTTAGTGATACTGTGATACTGTAACTCCTAATTCAGGAAACTAAAAGAACTTTTAAGGACTGACTCTACAGGACAATTAACAAGTTAGATAACCACCACTGCCTTCAGCAGATTTCAAGTAGGATTGATTCTGCTTGAAGATAAGAATACAATAATCTTAACATCTCAATTCTGAAAGCCACATAACACCAGATGTTTAAGACATACAAAAAGATGTTAAGATGCTAACATCCCCCAAAGCTGTTTTATTTCAAGTGAAAAGCTAGGTATTTATATTTAGCTTGAGATTCACAATGTTAAGTCTGGCTCACCATCCACACTGTGAAAGTCAGTACAAATCTAGTTCATCACTTAAGTTCTATTAAGCCATCCACCTGTAATTTTAACAATACACAAGCCTCATGCTGATGACTTCTGCAGAAATTACTGTCTTGCTCTGTTCCTTCCCTTTCTACACTACCAAGTCATGCAGGTACACATCAAACATGCAAAAAAGGGTTTGGGAAACAGGCAGGGGAAAAGTAGTGAATGGCACACAAAAATCAATCTAAAAGCTATAGATAGACAATCCTTTTCCCAACCTCTCTCTTCTTTGGGAAAAATGCATGAGAAGTAACTGACAACCAAGTTATTTGCAAATATGAAACCATCACCAGTTCCTAGTGAAAACTGGACAAATTTACAAAGGTATTTTGATATAATAGCCTTGTGTTTTCCTAGGGAGTCAGGATGTTAGTACAGAGCAACAGAGCTCTGCCTCCCCTAGGAAAGAGTTACAATTGAGCCATCTTTCTTATGTGGAATTCAGGGGCAAACACTTATTAAACATCTTACTGTACAGGGGCTCACTGGGATGGAGCTGATTTCCTTCACAGCAGCCCACGTGGTGCTCTGTTCTGGATTTGTGACCAAAAGAGAACTGTTAACATACCAGTGTTTTGGCTGTTCATGAACAGTGCTTGCACAGTGTCAAGGCTTTGTCTCCAACTAAGCCACCAAACCCCAGCTGGCTGAGAGTGGGTAAGAGGCTGGGAAGGGACACAGCTTGGGCAGCTGACCCCAGCTGACTGAAGAGTCCATGTAATGTCATGTTCAGCAGTAAAACTAGTGGAGGTGGTCTCTAAAGTAGCCTTTGCTGAGAGACTGTCTGGGCATCAGTCAGCTGGTTGTGAGTAATTGCTTTTGCATCACTTCTGTTTTTCTTTCTTTCCCCCTAGGCTTATTAAACTGAGTTTTCTCACTTTTGCTCATCTGATTCTTTCCCCCATTCCACTGGGGGAGAACTGAGTGAGCAAGGGGGTGGGGGCTTAGCTGCCAGCTGGTATCAACTTCCCATGCTTAGGAAAAGTCTTCTGTAGTGCCAGCATCCCTGCTTGACCATTCAAGATTCTCAGCCTCAAAAGAAGTCACGACGGGACCACAGACTTAGGAAACCTAGTCTCCTAAGCAGCCTGCCAGGCAAAGAAGCAGATTATTGTTCACTGAAACTTCACAGGAATTAAGGTATTTTTCATCAGGACAAACTGCTTTGTTGGAAGTTTTGCCAACCTTATCTACTTTGGACTAGATTTTTCTTGTGCTATGCATTCACAGACCTCCTAGCAGGCAAAGTAAGGAGCTGAAAACAGGCACACTTGGGGACCTAATGACAGCATAATTGCAGTCCTGTCCATGTGGGAATTTTGGGGAGCCTTAGATCAAATACAGTGTAGTTATCTGTACCTCAGTGGAATTTTTTGTCATTCCTTCAGAACATTTCATCTGGTCTTTTGGCCAATAAAGTCTTGAGCCCACTGCCATCCCACTCACATCAAATATGAAGAAGCACACGTTGCTTCATCCAGTAAGGATGTCCACCCATTTGCTGAGCTTTATGTCAGAATCCTTCATCAACCCACTGTTATTCATCAGTGCTGGAAGCAAACCACCACTCAGTCTGTTTGTGCTCATGGTGGAAAGAAAAGATGACCAGGAAAACATGTACCCTGGAGCAACATTCTGCATTTGACTTGGTCAGGAAAACAAGCTGGCTTCAAAGCTGTGACATATTAAGGGCACAGACCCCGGAGGTATCTAGGAAGAGTCTGTGTTTCAGACTCAAAAGTGATTAACTTGTTTTCTTCAATTAGCACATCAAGCTATCATCATTATTGTCTAAAGATCATCATTAAAGCTGTTTTTTTTCCTTAAATTGCAGCCTTCACAAAAAGCTACTTGTGCTCCAAATCCTTACAGCATTCTTCATGCATTCTGCATTTCTACTTAGTCCTATTTAGAAAGAGCTTTCAAGATATGTGAAAAGTTGTCACAGAACTTTGATAGTTATTTTAAGTATAAGGTCCTCAACTAATTAAGTACTGACATCTAAGTAAAAGAATGCTATAATATGTAAGGAATGCTTTTCACATCTAACAAGTATTCAGACTTTAATGAAAATCAATTTCAGTGAATCACTATATGGAGTGGCCTTCATGTTCAGTCATTGCTTTCACCAAGAATTAGTTCAGAAAGACACAAAATTATAGTTACTACTATAAATAAAAGAGATCTTGCCTGAGTGACTTTTAAAAGGGTTATCTTTAAACTGAGCCATAAAAACAAAAAAATAATTATGTATTGTCTCACAATTCACATTTCATGTGGGATTTGTATTTAATGTGACTTGCTGTCTTCAAGATTCTTTCAATTTTCCCATTGTTTAAATTATTTAATTTATTCAAGTATTGCTTATGCTGAAATAATCTAAATACCAAAGTGTGTGCATGAAACATATTGATACTATCCGATGTTTGTGGCAGCTCTTTAAAGAGCCTGAGGATCCTCCAGGAGATGCTGTTTATAAGAGAGGAAGAATCAGGGGTGGATGAGCATTTCCCCTACAAAGAAAGCCTGAGAGATCTGGGGCTGTTTAGTCTTGAGAAGACTGAGAGGGGATCTGATCCATGTCTATAAATATCTGAGGGGTGGGTGTCAAGTGGATGGTGCCAATCTCTTTTCGGTGGTGCATAGTAATAAGGAACAACGGGTACAAATTTGAACATAGAAGGTTTCACCTCAACATGAGGAGTGATGGAACACTGGAAAATGCTGCCCAGAGAGGTTGTGGAGTCTCCTCTGGAGACTTTCAAAACCTATCTGGATGCATTCCTGTGTGGCCTATCCTAGGTGATCCTGCTTTTGGCAGAGGGGTTGGACTCAATGATCTTTGAAGGTCCCTTCCTACCTCTACATTCTGTGACTCTGTGATTCTGTAATTATTTCATGGCAGGATGCTGCTGCAACACTGTACACATGAATTGGAAAATTTGTAATCAAAATGTTTGTTCTTATGTATCTGTAGAATTTGGGCTTAATACACTGTTTGCTTCAGCAGTTTCAAAATACTTCTAGAGACAACTAACTTTCTGACTGAAGGGTTATCTTATTTTTTCCATTTTTACAGAGGAATACACACAAGAGACAAATATTTTAGTAGGAAGAAAACCCTACCCTGCCAGTAACAAAAATGTAGCTTTTATTCCATCTTCATACTGCTGTGGGCAATGGCACACATCCAGTTGTTTAGTTTCTATTGTTTTGGTTTGGTTTTCGGGACTGTTATGTTTGCAAAATTCATTTTAGCAGAGCCTGCAAAAAAATAAACAGATGCTTTTATTTTCTATTGTAACTGAATCTCAGTGGCTTACATACAGCTATCTCATCTAGGGAGTTTAGGATGCCTTTAAAGTTTATTCAGTAAGCTTTTATGCAACACTTTTTACTAAAAACTACCTCTAGAACTACCACTGACATAACCACAAGCAGGCACTTAAACACACATACAGGCAGCCCTCTCAGCCCTGTGGAGCTGCAGTGTGGGATGTCTTCAGTCACATCCAGAGTGCTGAATGGTTGTGCTACAGAACGTAAGGTTAATGCAGAGCCAAGGTCGGAGAGTGCAGCTCTGTACTGAACTGCTGACAAAACACTGGTAACAAGCAGCTGGGAAATGTTTCTCTAAACAGTTTTGATGATTTCCATTAATCATTTGACTGCTCTAGAGCCCATGGATTACAGTTACAAAAACCTTGTGAGAAGGTAAAGCAGTATATTCTTTCTGCTTATATTAGTGATCTATAAAACCTATAATAGTAGTGAAAATCTATAAAACCTATCTTAAATAAACTGATTTATGATCAGTTTATTTACAAACAAGCACTTTGCAGGCATATTCTAGTACTTTATCTTCATTCATTCTACATATGACTAGACAGTTATAGTTATGCTGCAAACTTTAAGAAAAATCAATCAAATTTATAAATACTGTTAAAAAAATGAACTTGTAGTGTAATACTAATTATTAATTAATGGTTTACTTATTATTTGTTTTATTTAATGTACACAATACATTATGCTGACAACAAGCTCTAAGTAATTTCTTGTGATAATAGAATACATAGAATACATAGAATACATAGAATAAACCAGGTTGGAAGAGACCTTCAAGATCATTGTGTCCAACCCATCAACCAATCAACTAAACCATGGCACCAAGCACCCCATCAAGTCTCCTCCTGAACACCTTCAATGATGGTGGCTCCACCACCTCCCCAGGCAGCCCATTTCAGTGGGCAATCACTCTCTCTATATAGCACTTCTTCCTAACATCCAGCCTAAACCTCCCCTGGTGCAGCCTGAGACTGTGTCCTCTTGTTCTGGTACTGGCTGCCTGGGAGAAGAGACCAAGATCCGCCTGTCTACAACCTCCCTTCAGGTAGTTGTAGAGAGTAATAAGGTCACCCTCAGTCTCTCCTCGTAGGGCTTGTGTTCCAAACCCCTCACCAACTTCATTGCCCTTCTCTGGACTCGTTCCAGCAAGTCAACATCCTTCCTAAACTGAGGGGCCCAGAACTGGTCACAGTACTCGAGGTGCAGCCTAACCAGTGCAGTGTTCATTGAAAGATGTGAATTTTGCCATGACACAAACATGACACATGACAAAAACATGACATACAAGACACACAGTCCCATACAGGAAGCATGATTATTGTATTTACACCTAGCAATGTTTTTCACTATTTTAAGCCACTAATATGTCTTATCAGACAGACAATATCATATTAAGGTGTTCAAGAGGGGATTGGATGTGGCACTTGGTGCCATGGTTTAGTCATGAGGTCTGTGGTGACAGGTTGGACTTGATAATCTTTGAGGTCTCTTCCAACCTTGGTGATTCTGTGATCCTGTGAGCTAATTTTTATTTCTGTTTAGATAAGTATCCACAGGTTGGAAGAGCAGTATTAATATTTACTCTACAGAGAATAGTTCCAGAGTAAAATTACAGCTGAAAGAAAGGGCCTTTGAATCAACAGGTTTAGTGTTTTGTTTCTAGTGGACAATGCAACTGAAGACTTCAGTCTGAAGAGGTTTTTGTTTGTTTGTTTGTGGGGTTTTTTTGGTAGAAATTTGACAATAAAAATCTGACATAGATGACAAACACTTCAGACCAGCATTGGAGGAAGGCCCAGAGAACTAAAAATGAAATTTAATATGGGAATTAAAAAATAAAAGGACTATTTGGTAGGTTTAACTCTTTTCTAGTTGGTACACTAAATGGTAGTCAAAGGTCTGGAATATTGAAAATTGTCCTGACCTTTTCTAGGCAGACAGGACAGAGGGAAGCAGGGGATAATTCACTGAGCCAGACAGAAACCAAATTGTTTTATGATTTCTACAAAATGGGGGAAAATGTTTTAAGGAATTTGGCAATTCCTTCCTCTGCTCACGTTTTTCCCCCCCAGCAAGCTTATTCTGGTCATTACCATATCTACATATTTAAGTGCATGAGTACACACATACACACTAAGGAGATTACATCACCCAAACAAGATGAGAAATCCCAGAGACAAGCCATGGATGTTCTCCATTTATATATAAAAGACAACCCCTTAGGGAATCTAACCACTCTTCGATTGCTAAACATTTAATGGTGCAGAGAGGATGCGGATCTTGATCCTACAAACACTTAAACATGTGCTACAGTGTAAGCTGTTAAATAGTCCAGAGAAGTCAAGTGTGTAAAGCTAAGTACATAATTTAGTTGCAAATTGAAGGTCTTAAAACACTGCAGAATATACTGCTGTTAAAAATGTGAGTATTTTTTTCCCCTAACCGTACTACACAAAGCAGGGAGAGATAATCACAGCTTGAAAATCTTTTAACAGAACTCTTGTAAAACCAAAGATTACACTGAGAAGGGGCAACTGTCATAACCTTTACGTTCACAGATGCCAAGAAGATGTTGGTGGTCTAGGGATTATCTTCAAATACACAATACTAAGGCTCCACTCAAACAGCAGGACATCTGTTCTTAGCTTAGCAGCAAGTCTGGAAACAGAAAGGTAAGAGCATCTCTAAGAGTCACAGATATACAGAAAGGGAATTCCTAGTTTTACAAATCAGCAAATGTAATATCTCTAGATTAAATCTGCATCTTCAAAGAGTAAAGGTGAAATAAGGTCTGACTGATTACATTGCCTTTGAAGAGGGCTTAGAGACTGAATGTTTAACTTCAGTAAACCTGCTGTTGATGGGTTGTGGAGTTCAAAATGACCCTTCATCCCTAAAATACAGATGAGCTGGCTTCTACATATGCAGGGGTACTCTGAAAAGAGACGCCTAGGAGGTTATCAGGGACTGACTGGGAAAGAAATGCCACAGAAGATATTTCTTGCTTAGAAATCTGGTTTTAGTTCACAAGATTGTCATTATAGACGAGACAAATAACCTTTTTGCCTCCCTTACATTATGTTTCTTCTTCTTGATTAACAGCCCCTTTTCCTATGAACAAGCCTATATCACTGTAGACAAAACCCAACAGATTTTAAACAGCTTGTTCCTTTTGTTATATGTGTAAGCTCAGAGCAGAATGAAAGAAAATACGTTTCTTTGTCTTGATCACTTTTACTTCTACGTATCTTCATTCTGAGCAATAATCACTTTAGGTTAGTAATCAAAACAGGTTGCTTTTGCTTTCCAACAGTTAAAGAACCACACTGACCAGGATAATTAATCTTTTTCATCTGAATGCAGAGGGATTGAAATAGTCCTGGTGGGACACAGTAGATGTGTTTGAGATAGATGTTATTTGTCAATCTGCACCCGGAGCTTTAAACTGTGGCATTTTACATTTTCACAAGGGACTCATCACGTTTCAGGGCAGGTTACAAAACAAGTATTTAACAAGTGTTTGAGGACTGTTGAAGATATGGGAAGTTTTATTATGCAGTGTTTTCCATTAGCTCTTGTATTGATTTTATATCTGTGGACTGTATTTTGCATTCATGGCAATAGATCCTGCAGAAACATTAGATGGAGTGGAAAACTAAAATCACACAGGTGGTACTGAAAGAACCCCCACTTAAATGCAAAATCTTCCCTCTCTAATTACTGGAACTGTATTAAAATCATACAAATCCTACTACTAACATTACTAGCACAAAATCATGTAGCTTGGTGGGGCCCCACCAGTGTATTTGGGACTATTACAACACACAACCTTTTCCCTCCATTTTAACCTTTACCTCCCAACTCGCATTCAGACATTGCTGTATTAAACCAGTATAGTTTGTATCTGCTTTTTACAGTTTGTTTTTTCTCCAGTATCTTTCATGTTGATTTAATCTGCCAGTTTCAGCAAGGAGCAGATGAAAGCGCTCCCCAAGCCCATGGGTGGCCTCTGGACCATACAGTAAAGGAATTGAAAACTGAATGGTATCACAAACCAATCACCCTAACACAAGATTATTAAAAATAAGGTATATTTATTTGATTTTATATTTTCATATCTCAGGCTCATAATGAAGAACTCTAAGAATACCAACAGTAGTAGGATGCTCTACTTCTGACAGTAACACAGTATTTCTGTAGCTTCTTAAGCACAGCAGTTCAAAGCTCTTCCAGCTGGTGGATTTAATTTAATCAAAAACTGAGACAGCAGGAAATGGGACTGCATTTTACCAGCACTAAGCTTTCTACTGCTGACAGCAAAGACATTCATGGCTTTCCTCTGGTCACCTTTCAAAACCTTAAGGTATGTGTCAAACCCACATTTCTTCATCTTCTTGTTGACATGTCTTCTGAACATTTTCAAGTTGGAAGAAGTGTGATAGTAAGTAGATGAGGACTTGATGCTAGTAATTATGTCAAAGACATCCATACTGTAAAATAAAGTATTGCAATTCTAGCAATGGCATTCACTATCTTCATCTGTTTTATATCTACACATAGATATTGTTTAATACATCCATTTATTTAATAAATAGTTTTATTTAACTATGACTTTGCTATTTCTAGATATAAGCCAGAGATTTGTATATCTTTCTAATACAAGAGAGATGTGGACAGGCTGTAAAGTGTCCAGCGAAGGGCCATGAGAATGATCAAAGGCCCGTATTGGACTTGATGATCATTGAGGTCTTTTCCAACCTTATTGATTCTATGATTCTATGATAACTGGGTTTGTTCAGCCTTGATAAGAGAAGGATTAGTAGAGACCTTATTACAATTCACCAGTACATAAAGGGTGGCTGCAAGAAGGATGGAGACTCTATTTTTACCACATATCACATGGAAAAGACAAGACGTAATGGGTACAAGTTACTCTTGGGAAGGTTCTGATTCAAGTCCAGAAGAAAAATTTTCACCATGAGAACAGTTAGACATGGGAGAATCATCTCCCAAGGGAAGTAGTGGATTCTCCTACACTGGACAGTTATAAGATTCAGCTTGACAGGGTGCTGGGCCATCTTATTTAAACTACACTATCACCTAGAAAGTTTGGACCAGGTGATTCTTGGGGTCCCTTCCAACCCAGCATTCTGTGATTTTGTGTGATTCTGTGAACATTTGGTACACTATAAAAGTAACACCTATGAAATCAGATTAAAGATAGTCTCTTCTTTACTGCAAAGTAGATTGGAGTAATGAGTCTTTGCTTAAGGAATGCAGAGAAGAATTTCACTCTCAACTTGCCCACTTACATGTTTTCTCAAACTCAAACAACATGCCACCAAATGTAACAAGTTAATCGTTAGTCCCCTTTGTCAGGACCACAGATGTAAACATAGCAGCTCTGGAGTGAGACAGCCTTGATATAGAAAGGGTGCATTTTCAACTGGAAAAAAAATAAGAGCTTATGTTATAATCATGGGGTTTGGGGAAGGATTAAGACAGAGACAAATGTCTACAGATAGCCTGTGTAGGAGAGGCAACTTAGAGGAAGCCAATACACTACACTCATGTTCTAGCTGGAGATATAAACTAGCTGGTTTGTTGGGGGGGGCGTTATTTGTTTGATTGTTTGATTTAAGTAGTACTATCTCAGTCCAAATTTTATTGCTGAAGTTATTATCAATTCTTGACCTATGTAGTCATTGGGACAAAATTTGTATGATAAAGAAAGATGCCACAAGGTTTTTCTCTGACTTCAGTGTCTGGCAACTGAATCGCCTCGGACACAAACATGTAAGTTCTGGATGTTAGTATCAAATTCAGTCTGGGGCAAAGCCTATGCAAAGATTGACACCTCTCCAGGGGCATTGAAACAAGCCATAGGAACCAAAAAACTGACCCCAGCCTGCATTGGTTTGATTGGGAATTTTGTTGACAGCTTGGCTTTGTTTTTTTTTCTTCTGCCAGAGGCCCATAAGTGATCAGACTCAGAAATATTAACTCTAAACTTTCAGGCTGACCCTCTCTTAGCTGAGGTTGCCTTAAAAGTTCTTTCTCTTTCCTCCCTGTAATGCTTCTTAGTATTATTTGCGCAGACATCCCTTCCCGTGCTATTTAGATCACAGCTGGCACTGTAGCTGCATCATGTTTAATGTTTCTTGAAATTAACAGCCCTCCAAATAGTTCAGTGTAATTAATTCAGCACCAGGTTTTTAAATCTGATGTACCACTGAAATAACTTTGCAGTGGATTTTCACATGCCTTGATTTTTCAGAAACCCAACTGGCAACACTTCCTTGCACAATTTTGTAAGATTTTTTTTGAACATTTTGTTTATTACTACCTTGAAATGAGGTCTGTGCTCTGTTCCTGAGTCAACAGATTTCTGTCAGATCGAGTCATGCACTGTTCTTTTAAGCAGCTGAAAAACCAGTGGTGTTAACCTAAAAATTCAGATGGACAAACTGTCAGAGAGGGGAGTTAACAGGGCACCAGACTGAGACTGCGCCTCCACTTTATTCAAACTACAGATGATAAAAAACATTTCAATATTTTGCTGTGCCAAGAAAGTGCTCTCTATAGTGAGATATCTTACTCCTCTCCAGGAAAAATACATATTTTTATCTGTGGAATGGACAGGGAATATATTTCCCATTAGTGTGAGGCAGGGAGAATCTGTATTCCTCTAAATACTTGTTTAAAGCCTCAACAAAACCCCATGGAAAATTGGGAAAGAAAAAAAAATGCATCTGCTTGTCTCTGCAAGCCTGCTTCTGTTTTTCTTACTATATAAAGACACCCCTGAAAACAGGAATTCTGGATGAAATCTTCAGCAAAAATCAGTGCAACTCCACCCAGCTAAAGCTAATTGATGAGCTGTGTTTCTTTACAGTGCATCTGTTCTTACCAGCTCACTGTTTATTAAATAAATACTGACTTTCTATACAACACAGGCAAAGGCTTGAGGGGAGACAGAAACTTAGCACAGTAGACAAAGCTGATGTGTTTCCTTCCTGTTACAATCCTCAGCTGTGAACTCTCCTTGAGACAGGGACCAGACTTTTTCATAAAACAAAGCCATAAACCAGGCTTTTTCTGCTTTGGCGAATGTAGCTTTTCCTTGCCAAGTTAGCCACAGCTTATTTGTTTGTATATTCAGTGTCATCAGATAGCCACTGAATGTGGATAGGATGTACATCTTACAGGGATGCCATGTCTGCATTTGGACACAGCCAGAGCTGGCTGCTCAGTGGTCTTACTAACTCACAATCTAGTAAGCTGGTCCCCCATATAAGGTAAAATCCAGAGAAGAAAGATGAGAAAAATATTTCCTTATTTGTTCATCATCTAAACTGGCTATGTATTTTAAGAATATTTTTTTCTCTTCTGCATTTTAGAAGACCACATCACTTAGTCAAGGCTTTTCCCCAGTAATATTAATTTTTATTTCATAAATATAAAAAGTAGTAGTGCAAATACAGATAGGCTGAAATCGGTAGTAAGACTAGGAGTATGAATTAGATGGTTCAATGCGTTGGGCCTTACTCAAGTAGTATTTATTCTGTACAAGCTACAGAATGGATTCTATGTTTTCCTATTTTTAAAAACTGCAGCTAAGCAAGCTGTACACACACAAACAGCACGGGAGACAGAAGGAGAAGAAATAATAGTTGAGAGTTGTATCACATGCAACTCATGTAATGTAATTACATGTTCAGTAGGGGTAAAACAAAGATTACTCTATTAATATTCCACTAGCCCAGAGACTGTCCAGACTTCAGAATATTTTGGCACACTCTGAGTAAATACAGCTGATAGACCTTTGAGTTAGATTTCAAGCCATTATGTAATGAAGAGCATAACAATACTTGAGAACTATAGAAGAGTAAGGGCGTTATCCAAAGACAATCGAAGTTAATGGAAAGGCTACCACTGATTTTATTTGGCTCTTAATAACCCCAGAGACAGATATCCTATGATTTATACTAAACTTCATACTGCTTATGCATGCCAAATTACATTAGATTTTTATACTGACGTTCTTTACTACATAAGCCAAATATAGCATATATAAGGGGTCAAATACAAAAGAGAATTAGGAGCTAAAACATCTAAAGATGTCATTAATTTCAAAAGTTAAACACTGTCAATGCTGTGTACATTTACATGGCAGTTTAAAAAATACCCTCTACAAATTTTAAAAGCATTTTGAAAAACAAATGCCACTCAAAAGCCATGTAGTTTTCAGGGGAAAAACAAAACAAAACAAACAAAACCAACCAACCAAACCAACCCAAACACACCAGCAGAATAAACACAAGGAAATTTAACCTCTTATAATGCTGTGGTGTTAGCCATGGAGTGACTGAAGTAAATAAATCCATATGACTGTTACTCTGTTTCTATTTATTTGGTGTCAGTGATACGGATAGGGGATAGAACCAAACAGCTCGTTCTAAACTAGAACTGGCAATGTGTCCTAATGTATCTTCCTGTGGTTTAGTGGTATTTCAGGACATTAATTTCAGAGCTGTCGAAGCCTGTTTTTAAATCAAATGAACATTAGCCAAGTTAAAAGTCACACAATCCACAATTTGAAGTGAAGATTGGAATTTGACTTCAAGGACAAAATATATTACATTAGACAATGACTGTTAACAACTTAATTGTTTGAGAAAAACAAGTTCATTTAGTATTCACATTCATGAACTGGCACAGTTGAAAAGAAATTTCTTTTTACAAACAGAAAGAGCTCAAAACACTAAAGGGCAAGTGCAACTGAACACATCCCTCTGGTATTTTTGGATCTGTCCAGAGCTGTGGGCTATCTCTCAGCCATCTGCTCCTTCCAGAAGTGTTATCTGCTGAAGGCAACTCTTTCCAAACATTCAGCACTTGGCATTACTATAACAACCCTTTGAAGCTTTGCAGGGAAATTTCTCCCAGCTTCCAAGTTCTGCTCGCAGCTTTTTTTGGAGTTATCATCCATGTTCTATCTCTGCACCGATAACAAATACAGCAACATAGGTTTAAAGGTTTTATTCAGATTTACCTTGCCTGCAGTACAGACAGGCTTAAAGGTACAGCACAGAGGGTTCATCTCAGAGAGACTTCCATTTGTACTCTTAGCTATGCAGCTTGAAAGAAAAGGCCTATAATATATGAGATATCTTGAGCAATTTTAGTTTAGACATCATCATTTTCTTCTCGACTTTTTAACCTTAGTTTACAAAATATCACCAAGAATCTCTAAGTGTCAGAGATGGGTCTTCATTGTTCAGGACAGCACTGCTGCTGCTCTCAGCTTTCAACCTCTGCATCTCCTCTCTTGTGCACCAGCTTTCACACTAATTACTTATTCCAAGTAGCCTACTACAAGGACCACCTTTGTCCTAAGTGATTCCCTTATTTACCTTAGTGTTTAGGGCTTGGATACAACTACAAAAAACATTGGTGGCTTTGTCTGAAGCCAAATATTTTGAAAACTCAAAGGTGATTTCTCATTTCCGGTTCACACCTGAACAGCTATGCACACTATTTGGCAAACACTGCTGACTGCTCTTCCTGATTTGGTTACCTATGATACTTGAGGCTATTGCTCCTTTATCTTTGATCAGCCTGCTGTCCACTTCCCTGCTGCCCACTGTGGACTGTCTTCCCAAATGTAATTTGAGATAACATCATCTTGTTAAGTACTGTGTAAGACATGTATTGCGTATACATTACGTTCTTGATCTAAGGTGCACTGTTACGAAGCACACCCCAGCATGTTGGCAACAAAAGTTACAGATGAAGTTGCTGCGCTGGTTGCTCTTAGGAGAAATTTCCCTTTTTTCTTTCACCATTTTTCTAGGATTCCTGTCACAAAAGCACACATGCTGGAGCTGCACAGTCATGAACTTACACAGATAAACCATTAAGCCAGAACAATCTAGCTGCAGCACCGAGGACCTAGCATCAGCAGATCCACCTTCTTTTTCATCTGAATTGTTAAACTTCTGCAATGACTCTATTTTCAACGTTGCCCAAGTCCCTGCTCCTTGTCATCCAACACGTCTGCTTTCTCCCATTTATCACTATGCTCTTCCCTCCCTAATAAGTCAGTCCTGAGTCAGCAAAAGCGCTTCTCAGGCTTCACTCAAAAAAATAATTCAGTTCACCCACAGATAAGAATCCACCTTAAATGAAACATATATTTAAAAGGTTTACTGAACAGACTGAGACTGCTGAACTGGACGTTAGCCTTGGATTAATTTTCACAACCAATCTTACACATCTCCTTCTTCACTGCTACTCATCAGATCCACTCTGGGAAATGCTGCTTTGTGCTCCAATGTCTAAATGCTCCACAGCATTGGTATCATTGCTCCCTGCGTCACGTTCTCAGTCAAACATTAACCTGTTTACAACAGTAATGACTTGGACTACAGAATCATTCATAGTATCTTAAACTCTTCTTCCACTCAACAATATCGATTTTTCCTTCCAAACATCCCGCAAATATGCACACAGAAAACATATTTACTTCATATTGCACCACAAGTGGAAAAGGTGTTTTCAGCAGTGCAAACTGATTTCACATAGACTATAATTTACTTAATTACACAAAGCTATGCAAACTACTGTCTAAAACTTTCTGAAACTGCAGCCAGCTGGAAAGACCTGTGCTCCTATTAGAGGCATGAGGCTGTCCTAGGATTACTTTCATTTTTCATAAATTCACTGTCACTGACACAACTCTGTCACCATGAGCAATTCTGGCAAGTTGTCAGCTCTTTTAACCACAATATGCTCTTGCTCTGCTGTCACTGCAAGAGGCTACAAGGCTGATAGTAGCAGAGGGAGCTGGTAAAGTAAAACCAGTACAGAAAAGATGAAAGGCATCTGTACTTCAGCAGCCGTTATTGCCACCTCTTTCAGTCTCCTTCATGATCCATGATGAAAGGTGCTAATCCTCCTGTAAATACCACTCCATCATGACTGGCAAGGGTCAAAGAAGTAGCTCAGTGTTTAAATTTTGTCAAAGTTTCTCATGTCTCTCTTTCTAGGTCCTTGCTTTGTAACTTGTTTTGTAAAACACCTCTTTCTTTGCTTTTGTCTTTCTTACAAACAAGCGGTTTGGGGAAAAAAAATAAACCCAAACCAATTTCAGATGCATGCAGCTTTTCAGGATAAAAGTTTTTATCGTATTTGGTAACAAATAACCCATACAGTTGACTAAACAATTAAGAAAACTCATAGTTAAATTTTGTTTGAATGCTCAGGAGAAAACCATTTGTATCACAGAATTGACAGAAATCCAAGACTCAGAACTAAATATGATTAAGGCTGTGCTGGAAATTCCTTTTAAAAACTTGCTGCTGTCATGGAGCTGAACCACTCCCCGCAATAAGAGGCTCAGGGTGTGTGAGTGAAAGAGGACTGAGGTTGTCCACACAAAGATGCTATGTCTCTGCCCTAATACCTGTTTCTGCAGGGAAACTTTCTTTACAAAGAGCCAGCCGGCACACTACCTCATAGAATCTGTCCTCACCAAACATTTTACCCTTGCAGATAGATGTTCAGTGGATGGCAGTAAGCTGGTTTAGTATTAACAACGTTTAATAAGAAATTAAGGGCTCAGTGGTGTCCAGAGACAGGAAAAGCATCAATAGACACAAACTGGAACGCAGGAGGTGTCATGTAAACATAAAGAAAAAACCTCTTCACTTGGAGGGTGGCAGAGCGCTGAAACAGGCTGCCCAGAGAGGTTGTGGAGCCTCTGTCCCTAGAGGCATTCTAAACCTACCTGGATGTGTTCCTGGGGGATTTACTCTAGGTGATCTTGCTCTGTCAGGGGAGTTCAGAGAGAGCTTTAGAGATCCTTTCCAACTGCCGCCGTTCTGTTATTCTGTGATTCTTTGATATCCTGCAGAGACTGTGAAACATTTCTGTGGACTGCTGTACACCCTGGTGTGCGCAAAGTGAACTCAGGCCTAGAAAGGAAAATACCAGCGTCACCAAAACTTAATTGTTCTGTCCTTTGCTGGACATTTATAATGAGAGCCATCTCTCACCAAACCTGGAACCTCAGGTGCCTGAAACTTTTACGTTTGCTAAACTCATTCTGCATTAATGGAATCAGATTCATCAGGCTGTAATTGCTAACTAAAGCAGAAGTACACGACACTTCTGGTGATGTAAGGAAATGGCCAAAGGATTCACAGCAATTTGAAACCACCTCTTTTTTCAGCATTTTACTGCACATTAAGAAACACATACAATTAACGAGTGGAGGATAGTACGACATTGCTCCTCCATGGCCTTTGGGTCTGTGTAGGATACAGAAATGCATCTTCCTGAAGCCACCAAGAAGTATTGCTGGGTGTTTGGCTGTTTTCTTGCTTAAAGTCTCCCGCAAGGAGCAGTGGGGCAGGAGATGCCCAAGCACACAGGGGAACAGCTGGCGCCCAGGACCCACACCACACCGGCACAAGCCGCGGGTTCACGCCGGTGCCCCAGCGCCGGCAGCGGACACCTCAACCCGGGGCCGGGCCGCGGGTCGTCAGGGAGGCGGGCGGAGGGCCGGGCCCCGCCGAGGACCCCCCCGAGGGAGGGGCCGCACAAAGGCGCGGGCTGGGCACAGGGAGCTGCCAGAAGAGTCCGCAGCTGCCGCGCGTCCCGGGGGCGCGGCGGCGGAGCCGGGACCAGCACGGCAGTGAGGCGGTGCGGCGGAGCCATGGCGAGGGCCGATCCTGCGAGTCGCCGGCTCTGGCTCTGCGCCGCCGTGCTAGGGTGCCTGGCGGCGGCAAGGCCCCGCCGGCGAGGTAAGAGGCGCCGGGCCGGGCACCGAGACGGGGCGAACGGCTGCAGGCGGGGCGTCGCCGTCCGCAGGTGAAGGGGAGGGAGCCGGGTGGGCGGCTGTGCCGCGCAGTGGTGGTGCGACGAGGGCGGCATTTGCCCTCAGCCCTGCCGGGCTTGTAAGTAGTTCTGGCAGCGAGCTGCTCCGGCCCGTCCCCGGTGTCCCCACATCGCCTCTCTTCCAGCCCGATAGTTAACTGGTTTAACTGGAAGAGGCTGAACTTGATTCACTGACAAACCGGGAACTGTCGTCACAGTGCACCTGCAGGGAAGACCTACCAAGTTAAAATCAGAGACCGGGAATATTAATTCACTCGCTGTCTGATCCTTGCTCTCTTTTTCCTGTGTGCTGGAGCACTCAATGCATTGGCACACCCCTACCAGGAGTACCTCTGAGAAGTGCTTTGCAACACCTGTGTGAAAACCATATCTGAATTGTTTCAAATTTCAGAAGGAAAATCGCATGAAGAGAGGGTACCATGACATATTACGTTGGCAACTGCTAAAAACTATCACAGAAGCATATATGTTACAATTTTCTAAAGGTTATGCAACAACTATAGACCAGATGATCCTTGTGGTCCCTTCCAACCTGGGATTTGATGATTCTGTGATTCTATTTAATACCTTTACAAAGCACCCTCTAGGGCACGGACTATGAATGGTTGAAAAACATCTTAACACCCATTCAAATAAGGTTATTTATAAAGCTGGATTAATGTGTACACATTGATTCCACTTCCTTGGTTGTTCCATGCATAAGGGCATTCATCTGTTGCATTGCAGTACTGTCATCACTACACTTGTGGTCATGTTCTTTTAGATGTCTTATCCAAGCAAATAGTATCTTTTAGGTGAATAGCTGTAGCTATTTTTATCATTTGTTGTTTAGAAGTGTTATCCTAAATAATTAGTTCAGGATAGCTTCTTCTAAAAAAAAAAAAAAGTGAATTTCATTTTATTTCTGTATTTTGGAAGAGTTGAAACCCACGAATACATCAGAGCGCTTTTATTAAATGCTGCCCTAGTTCCAATTTCTGCCTCCTTTGCAGTCAGTAAAAACAAGAAAATGCATATTCAGGATCGGAGTGGGCACTTTATCTGTAATCATTTGCCAGACCCTGGTCTCTGGACAGCAGGAGATATAAACTAATAAGCTATTCCCCTATGAGGAATCACAATGTGTTGGCAGATATTTTGTCCATATCTCTCCCAAAGGGCTCATCCATTGGCACAATGCTAGCCTTGTGTTTAAGACCTTGCAAAAGTTTAATTTTTTTTCCAGCTCGGGGTCATAATTCTCAGTATCTAGCAGGACCAAGGAGGTCTGGGATGGATCCAGGCAAAGCTTGCTATATTAATCTTGAAGACAATCAGGAAGACAGTAATGAAAAAGCAAATATGGCATCTAATTCTTTCTGGCATAGAGAGACCTCAGTTAAAGAATGGTAGAGAGCCATACACAGTATACAGGATGTTTGTGGAAGGTAGCACAGAATATGATAAGTAAAGTCAAATTCTAGGGGAAAAGCTGAGTGTTTTCCCACAACAGATTGCTTTTTCAGCAGGCAGTATCTGGACTGCCAAACAAAGTGATAGAGTTTAACTTTCTAGAAGCATGTCTCTCTTCACAGCCTGTTGTGTGCCTCCAATAGGTTAAGTTAAACCACTGGTGCATAATCTACAGAGGAGACTGCATTTGATGGTCTTTAATTAAGACCATGTATTCATTTGTGTATTTTATAAGTAGAATTTCATGATTCTAAAGCAAATATTTAAAATTCAACTTACTAATTCACTAATACATTAAAAGGTCCAAAAAGAAATACTTAAACTAATATTCCCATATACATGGAAAGATTTCTATCCAGAATGATCATACTTAAATGATAAATTATGTTAAAACTCACATGAATTTTCAATTTTGTGTCTGAACATGTCAGAATATATTGTGATTGTGGGTGAATCAAGTCAACAGCAGCAGGTACATCTTCCCATACTTTAATATCCTTCCCATACTAGGCAGAACTGGCAAGTAAAGCTGCCCTGTAGGTAAGTTTCCTTAGCAATTTCAGCTTATCAGACCCTGTTTTCAGTTCCTTATTATTTTGTCAGACTTGACTCACTGAGCTGAATATTGCTGGGTGTTAGACTCAGGCAAAGCTTTTCAGGGAGCATTGCAGCAAAATCAGTATTTGTCATTCTGAGAAGGAAACTTGAAAGAATGCTTATATCAGAATTATTTTTGTATATATCCTGAATAAAGAAATGCTGATTTGAATGGTAAATTTAGCCAGCTGCCCTCTTAAATGCCTGTGATTTGAGCAGATCTGGTCTGCACGGGTAACTTTTTCAGAGAACACAACATTCATTTCTCATATGATAGCTTTATTTGTTTCTGTTATTGCTAGAATTAGCACACAGTTACACTCAGTTGTATAACAAAACATTCTAATTTGTATTATTGAGTATTATCAGTTGTTTTCAGTTGTATTGCAAAATGGATAAGGAAAAGAAAAGAAACAAAAAAATCAACCAGTTTTACACAACATGAGATTTCCAGGCAACAGCTATGGAAATATTAGGAAGAAAGAATACACAAAGAGTTGGGTGACATTTTAAAGTGATGTGCATAATAATAAGAAATGTATAATTTGATCTTTAGTAGGATTTATAACCCTATTACAAGTGAGTACAGTCAGCTGTTTTAAAGATCTATCAAACAATGATCTAATTAAATGGTGGAGCAAAAGAAAATAAAGACTTGTCTTGTGTCTAGCTTGATTTATTAATGGAAAAGGTAACAGATATTAATTATTTTAGGAGTGATTCAGTTACAGGAAAGAAAACTAATGAGGGTGTTTTATGAAAGGGTGAATTCCAATTAAAAAAAAATAGAAGACAGGAAGAAACTTTCACCATGGTTCATAAACTGCTTGTGCTGTAGCTTGCTTGGAAAACGTTTTAATAACACACATGACTGACCTGTGGGTCTTCAAGGGCTTTCCTTCAAATTCCAATGGAGGGTAAATTCTCAGTAAGGTCAACTTGTATGGACATGAATAGCCTACAGGCTACTACAAGCAACTCAGAAGCACAGTGGTGGCACATTGACTTCCATCCGCCCTTACAGGATAGAAGATAAAGCTTTTGTTACCTGCATGGGTAGCCTAAAGCTGTATCAGATTAAATCTTCGAGCTTTGAAAGCCTATAGGATTCTCACACTGTGCTTGAAAGAGATGAAGTCTGTTCTTTCACTGGGGCATGTCTCCATTTAAAGGAGAGGAATTACCGGGTTTTGAAACTGTTTTATAATTGTGGTTATCTGGGCAATGTATTACTTCATGGTTTGAACCAAAATATGTTTGTAATCAGTGACACAATCACACCATGCAAAATAAGGACAAGTACAGAAAAACCTGGGTACAAAATCTGAAGATCAATGTTAACGTACAGAATGTAAGATTACAGAACTTAGAGCTGCATTTAAAAACCTCATTAGTAGCATAGTAAAGGCAAGAATTAAGATTACCTGTGCCATTTATTATAGCCTGAAATTCCATTCACAGTCAGCATCAGTTGGTTTCCATTTTTAAAAGCAACATAAACAGATAGATATATATGAAATGTCATTTACTCACAAATATTCTCTTACCTCATTAACATCTCTTACCTTATTTTCCCCCTACTTTCATTTTCCAAGCAGATTCCCGAGGAAGAATGGCCATTCAGTACTTTGCATGCAAATATGCCATTAGCCTGAACTTTTGTTGTCACTCTCCTTGACAGGACTGAACTCAGCTGCCAGGTTCAACTCAAAAATTATGGCGTTCTGCTTTATTTTTGAACGAGTCTGCATTCAAAAGAAACGATCACAAAGATTTCTTGAGATTCTGATCCTTCATTTTGCCTATCAACAATTTGGAGATTTTTTTTGAGGGGGGGAGGGGAATGGAGCACAACTACACTTAGGTGTCTAAAAATTTGTTTGTCACTTGTATTTACTTACACGCTTCTCACAGAATCATAGAATGCTTTGGATTGGAAGGGACCTTAGAGATCATCTAGTTCCAACCCCCTGCCATGGTCAGGGACACCTTTCACTAGTCCAGGTTGTTCTGGGCCCTGTCCAACCTGGCTTTGAACATCTCCAGGGAGGAGACATCTTCAACCTCCCTGGGCAACCTTTTGCTACAATATGCATGTATATATGCAAACTGTATACAACCACCTCTCATCCACTTGAGGGAATTCTCCATTTCATGCACAGGAACCCTGTAAAGTGATAGCCTGTTTACAAAAGACTTTTGGATAATCCTTACTTCTCTTGAGGTAAGACTTTAATCCTCTCATATATCTGACACCCCATTTTTATTCAGGTTTTTAGGTTTCATAAACATTAGTGAAACTAGAAAGTCAAAATCCAGAAAGTATAAGCATATTCCTTTCCACTGTTTTTACATCCAAAGTAAATGGCTAAAATATATTTACATATGTTGTCCACTTTGAGAAAGAAAAGTTGCCCCATGATGAATTCTATACAGTTTTAGGTTGCTGACATATCTGTTTGGTGTTGTTACTAAGACTTTAGAAAGTTTTTCAGTGCGAGTAGCTTCACATTGAACTGTGCTATATCCTCATTTGCCCATTAAGAATACTTAACATCTTTTCTAACCTGCTTGTTAGGCATTCCATCTTGATACTCCAAATCCTCTTGTTTCACAGTTCTTGAATGCTCTCCTGGTGGACATCAGATCCTGCAGAGCCCATACCGAAGTGTTGATTTTGATTCATCCCACCTCCAGCAGTCAGCTATTCAGGATTTAATATGTGACCATTCCCTAGCCCCAGGATGGTATCGCTTTATGATTTTTGATAAGCCTGCTGAGATGCCGACCAAGTGTGTTGAGGTATTGTTACAACTCATTTGATTGTGAGAAATACATGTTGTTTTCTTAGGATAGGGATAAAAAAAACCAAACAGTTATGGAGACTGTGTGGAGGACTATGGAGTACTCCTCCTCTGTAACTATTTGAGTATATTAAAATGTGTGTGGCATTTTAGGCTGGGTGCCTCCTCTTGCTGCCACACAAGTTACAACTCTGGTGTCCCGAGGGTCCAGCCCAGTAGGTGGACACAGGAAATAGCATATTTCATACCCATAATATCCTGCACCCTATAAATCCAGCTGCAAAGTCTTCCTCTTTCCTCCCTCTCCTGTGGGAGATGCTCCCTATTGGATAACAGTGGAGAGTTATCTCAAGGCCTCTGCCCCAACCCATTACAGCCTATAGCCAGGAGGAGAAGGAGAAAGGGGGGTGGGTGGGTGCAGTCTCAGACTTTGGCCAGCCTGAAACTAACCTAGCAGTGGAGGGAGGAAAGAAAGAGCCTTGGGGAGAAGGGAAGTGTTGGGAGGCTTTTGGGTGTGCATAGGGGACTCTGTATGCTTTGGGTTTCTTTTGTCACTATGCTTGTAGCTTTCTGTAAAACACTTACTGCTTTTCCATTTAAACTTTCCATCACTTCTACAATCCATTTGTTTCGGTGTCATTCTTTTGCCTCTCTCAAGGGCAAGAAAGGACCTGCCTGGCCTCAAACCAGGACAACCTGTTAACTGGACAGTTAAGTCTTAAACATTGAAAATTTTACACTGAATGGGCAATAGCAGAGGATGATAAATTACATCCTTTTAGGGCACTTAAACTGTCATTTGTAGTTGCTGCTAAAGAAGACTTTTCTCAGTGGCAGTCTAGCGGGGAAACCATGTTGTAAAGCAGCCACTGTGTGATGGTCAGTCTCTTAGGAGAGCCATGTGAAAGCAGTGTGAAGACTTGCAGCCACATCAATCCAGTAATTGTGGGGCTTTTAAAGTGATCGTGCTAGAGAGAAGAGATTACGCCTAAAATGACTTGAACTAACAGAGCTAACTGAAGATTAGTTGCCTTGTCATCTGCAAGTCCCCTAAGACTCAAGGATTACTTGGAGTATTTTCTACTTTACACTTGGAATGCTTTATTTTAGAGTGTACTAACAGCTCTGTAATTGTTACATCTAAGGAGATATATTTTCCTATTTTTAAACATTTCCTTGTTTAAGAAAAAATAATATTAAAATGTCATTAGAATATATGATGTTCCTAATGAATTGAAATTCCCTGATGATAGGTTTGTCGTTTTGTTTTGTTTTGAAGAAGAAAAGCCCAACAGTGAAGCATTTTAAAGGAATACAAAGCAGTTAAAAGATACTAATAAAATGAAAAAAAAGGAGGCATTCTAAACTTACATTTTCATTTTATTTTAAATGAAATCTTCACAGCAGTGTAAAGACATCAAAGTATCTTTATTGTGTAGCTGACTCAAGGACTCAGAGGGCTGTGTTACAGAGGCTGCTGTTATTCAGGCTTTGGTACTGCAAAAACCCAGCAAAAACTATCATTATGGAAGGAGTTTTTTTCCCCAGTTAGATTTAATACAAACAGATAATTAACTGGTTGTATTTTATCAAAATGCATACTTTTATGCAAAGAATTAGCATGATAAATGAGAGGAAAAGACCAATGTGTTTTTCAGAACACTTGCAAAATACCTGCTCAGATCACTTAGGAGAGTTTTAGGAATCTGGCCAAAGTTCTCAATGCTTAGTAAAATGCTTAGTAAAAATGGGCTAACATCCTAGCACAGAGGAGTCCAGATAATTAAAGCTGGAATGAGGTTGATTCAAAACTTACTCAGCAAGTTAGATTTATGCTGTGGCAGCTGCTTCTTTGCATCTGTTGACAAACTCAAGACATTTATTTTGGAATCTCAAAGTCAAAACATTAAAATCAAACTGAAATGGGTGTCTTGTTTGAGAAGCTTCTTCCTTCCTTTCTCTTTAGGAGAATTTTTATTATAGCTATATTTAATCCTTGTCAAAGATTTAGACTGTGTAAAACAGTCCATCCCATTTCTGTCTGCTTCTCATTAATTCTGTCTGATGGATTGATGATGGGCTCAAATATTCTAGAGTAAGAAAGGTGTACTTTCAAGATGAGTAATTGCTCAATGAGCCTGCAGTCATCTTTAGACCAAGAGGTCTAAAGACAAGATTATCCAAGACCTGAGGTGATGTATGAAGCAGAGGTTCTCAAAATTTCAATTTCAGATTTACAGGTTTCATGTGAATACTTTTCAGATGCTGGCTTTAATACACTGTGTCCTCCTCCTTGGTGTTTCTTTAGTTCGCTTTCTGGAGCATGAAAGGCAGCAGGTGGTCTTTAACTCCTTCTGGTAACCCATGAGCCAGATTCTTCTTTGTCTCCTTTACTCAGGATTTACACACACACACACACACCCCACACACACGGTAAACTCTTGTGTCTGTTCAATGGGCCTAAAGCTTTGGTTGCCAAGATTGTTACTGCTGTTAAGTTGTGACCTGCATGGAAGCTTCCTTGACCTGAAGACCTCACATAGCCACAGTGATGAGGGGTGAAGTAGACTATTACACAAGCACACTTACCACTCCCTGAGGAAAAGCATGGAACAAGGCTTTTGTTTGCAAGAGGGGGGACAACAGCCCTCTGAAGTCACCTCTTGAATTAGCATCTGATCCACAGACCTTGAAGCCCACTGCTTTGTAAATACCAGAGGGTTTAGGGTTGCTGCATAGTCATTGTGTTTGTTACAGGGTTTCCTAAGGGTGGGGAGTTGAAAGACAGGGCTTTGATGTATTACATTTTTGGCTAGAGCTGCAAGTCGTAGCATTAGGTCCTGCAAGACCTTGCATGAGCTGGCTAGGTCTCAGAAGAAATCCAGGATAGCTGAGGCTTTGGTCCATTGCAAAGGGCAGATAAAACATATCAGCTTTAGCACCTTCAGCTGACATTCAGTGTATGCATGCTCTACCCTGGTTTTGCTGTGCTCTGGCAGGGTAAACACAGTCAGTTACTGTAGATTTGTAGCTTGTGTAGAGTAACTCTCTAAGCCATAACCTAACTGTTAGCTTTTCTGGGCAGAACTTTCAGGTGTGGCTCCCTTCAGGCTCTAAAGTATAGCTAGACTTTGAAAACACAAATTCATTAGACTCAGGGAAAGACTTAAGTCTCTTTTGGTATCCAGCCTTGAGGAGGAAAGTATGCAAGTCCTCAGTTGTCTTGTCTCAACTTTACTAAAAGCTCTTGCAGAAAATTAATTGGATACATATGTATCTCTCATTAAAGCAGAGCAGCAGTTTGATACAGCATTAACCATTTTCTGATGTTTTTCTCTGGTGCTGAAGATGAATCACTGTGGGACTCAAGCCCCTGTCTGGTTGTCTCTGAGAGAGTCAGAATCCATGCCTCGACCTGGTGAGATCAAACAGTTAACAGCTTGTGCTACATGGCAGTTTTTCTTCAGCACTTCAAAAGACTGCTGTCTCTTCCGAATCCCTGTCACTGTGAGGAACTGTGGAGATTTCTTTGTTTACTTACTGCAGCCCACCCAAGGGTGCATGGGATATTGTGCAGAAGGTGAGAAAAGCCATGCTTTATTCAACTGAGTGTATGTGTTCAGGAGTAAGTGTGTTTCTCTGGTATTTGAGCTGAAATGTGTGAAAGTCATTATACATGCTAACATTTCTTGCAATCCTTACTTTTAATATTGACATGACAGAAAAATTATTTGGTATGGTAAGGTGGGCTCATGCTACCCCTTGTATTTAGCACTCAGGTATTGTTCAAAGCCTGGAAACTTAACAATTGGCAATTTTCATATAATGGGACGGGGATGTAAGACACATGTACAAGTAAAAGTTCAGAGTGCCTACAATGATGCTTTTATTTACCCATTACTGAATGTGCATAGAATTACCTGTCAGAGTGAATTTTGTGTAAGAATTTGAGCAGAATGTATTTAATGTTTAGCATTGTTAGGAATATTTTGTATTTACTTTGGATGGTGGCTCATGAAGAGGAAAGGATATAAAGATCATAGGTGGCAAGCTAGCAAATTTGTAGTGCCTCAAAAGAAAGTAGGCAAGAAAAATAACTCTGGTTTGGCTGTGCTGAGTACTGTAAATCTGAAACCCATTTTGAGTTTATAAGCCCTCTTTCAAGATGATGTTTTCATGTGAAGTGTATTGTGCTCTTGGGCTGCTTTTTGTATCTAGTTTTCTCTATGTACTGTGTTTCCTCTTTAACACTTGTAAATTTTGCCAATTTTCAGTCTCTCCACATGCTGAGGAATTCACTAGCGAGTGAAACATCAAAATCTGCTCTTCATTCTTTTTTGCTGAATTGTTTTCGGTGTTGCTGCTGCCCTTCTGGACTGAGTTTGAGTAGAGTGACCAATCTCTTTCCACTCTTCACACTGATATTTTCAAGTTTAATCAAAGATCCACTTTCAAAGTGGACTCAAAGTACCAAACAATAGCAGTGCACAAGTACTTTTCTTAGGCCCCTCTCGGAAAGATTATTTTTTTCCAAAGCAGATCTGCATTGAATTTGGCTCTGAATTTGGCTCTTCAGGGTTACAGTTAATGAATAAGCATTCAAATATGGATTTGAGAAGGCAAAATAGATATTCAGCAGAATAGTTTTGTGCCTTGTGTACACTAACTATCTTTAAGTGTTGGTTTGGTACATCTGCAGTAAAAGATGTGGAGGTGGTAGGATGTCCCATACCCTTCCTTCTAGGTGTAGCCAATCTACTTGTAATCTTCAGCACAAGGCTTTGTACTGACCACTACCATTAATGTAGATGGATTGGGCTACAAGACTGCTTCTTTCTGCCAATTTACACTTCAATTAGTGTCTTGTGATATTTGGTGTATTTTTAACACAGGACACTATTACCAGAGCATTGCTACATGTGTACACTCTGTATGTGTGTGAATATACAATTTAGGAACAATTTTGAGTTGCTTCAGATGCAAAGCCACAGACCTGTGATCCTGAGGGAATAGAAACTCAAGCATTGGTGGCAGGAATTATTTTGTTTTGATTTTCTGTGCATCTATGACCCAATAATGTCAACATTTAGTGATGTTTTGTCTTGAATAAAATCCTTTTCACTTTATCAACAGTATTGCTCTGTTTATTGCAAAATGAGCAGTTCAGAGGCAATTTCAGACTTCAAATTACAAAAGAACTTTCTCAGCATAGTGTTCAAAGTACCAACATTACTTTAAATAATTCTGATTTACTTTTATTCCTTGGGAGTCAAATATAAGATTAGTCTACAAATCATGCTGTTGCTTATCCTGTTCCTTTTTACACAGTCCTTTTTTCTTCCACCTACCCACCTCTTTCTTTGTAAGTAAAGAAAATATTCTTTCTTTGTAAGTAAAGAAAATATTCTTCTGTCAGGCAAATTCGTTTGCATGTTGCTGCCTCCTGTCTAGTAAAATAGCTAATTGTATTTTATTCCCTTGTTTTCCATTATTTCCACCCTCTTCAGCATCTTCCTATTGACTGAAATATAATCAAAGAGGTTTTTTACCCCCTGTTAGTAATTAATAAAAGCAACATACACACTTCCCTGATTCTCTGAGTAGTTATGTAACACTTCCACATATGAAAAATGGTAAATGTTATTAGTGTGTTGATTGGCAAAATACATGTTAATGTTCATTTCATCTGATACTGGTTTTGCATAGAACAGAAAGCACAAACCACACTTCTGTTTGACTAGGTAACCTGGCTCCTTCATCTTCTTCACCTATGTCACCACCACTGCCAGTCATTCCTGAAGTTGTAGCCGAGTTGGTCAAAGGCAGCATTTACCTAAGGTGTACCTTTGGTATTCCTTTTGCAAACAGCTCAGTTGGATTCATTGTAACTTGGTCAAGACTTTCTTCTGAAGGTATCAAAGAAGAACTGAAACATGAAACAACATTTCATATGTCCTCGCTTCTAGAACTAGACGGGATAAACGTCAGACTTGGAGACAGAGTATGTTAAAGCACAATTATAATGTCTTTTTATCTTTGTAAATATGACTCAGTAGACACTAACAGTTGTTAGAGATGGAGTTCCAGCACCTTGCTGCATACTGCCTCTAGTTGTTTATACCAACAGTACCTATATGAATGTGGAAATACCACAGAATGTATCAGTAATTATCACTGGCATTAAGATTTTGAGACAGTACAGTATAGTGTACCTCCAGGAGAAAAATTTTTATTTCAGTTGCATCTTCTCCACCCTCTACTGTGATTTTGCTTGATACTGTAAATTAAGAGGATTTTTGGATGCTACTGCATCTGGAGTTAGAGGCTAGAGACTGCAAGAAGCTTTATTCTTCATTCATTAGATAGATTTATTTTCTCTGAATTGATAATGAGCTGCTGCTTGGTGGCTTTGTCTCTAGAATCAGATTTAAATGGTTTAATCTCTGCCATCAAAAGCAGTGAAAGTACTTGTGTTACGTTCTGTGGTAGCAGAATCAGGACCTAGGCTCTCATGGTAACTTTGAGAAGCTTAAGAATTGGAAAATAAAAAAGCTTTCTGCTTGTATGTACCATAATACAGGTTATTTTTTCCTGGCTAAAATTAACCCCCAAAAAACATGTGTTTGGTGTGCATGTGTATTCAAGACAAAACCAGGTGCTTGCAGGGCTTACCAACAGCAGCATCAATGGCTAATACTCAGAAATCCCATGGGTACTTAGTGAATAGTTGCCTGACGGTGCTAGCTCATTGACAGTCAAAAGGAAAGGCACAGTCATAAAGTATCTGCTGCTGCTGCAAAGCCTTAGCTCTCTCAAGATCTGAAGTACTGAATGTGTAGTCAATTAATCTCAAAAGGGATGCAGCAAAATAAACAAAAGATGCAAACCCACAGTTTCTGGTAGCATGGAAATGGTTCAGTGGAGTGAAATTGCAGTAAATTCTTCATTTTGAAAAGATTATCCAGACCCATGACACTAGGAAAAAAGTATAATGAGGAGAAGGAGAGGGTGGTTGTTTTGCATAATCTGAGATCTAGTAGGGTCTCAGTAAAGTTAAAAGACAAAAAAAAAAAAAAAAAAAGGTGAAACAGACAAAAAGAAACCAATAACATGCAATACAGCACAGAGTCATGGGATGCAGAGATGCTCCAGAAGGAGTTTAGGTCCACAGGGACTTAAGTCCCTGTTAAACATGATTTTTATGAAGCCTTTGGATCAAGAAGCCTTTGCACCACTGATGGAGCATGCAAGGGAAAGGTCTTAGGATGCTTGAGCAGTTTCTTATGTTTTTGTTAAGCAGCACCACTGTCAGTTGGTAACTTCTGGTGCAGCTACATTGTTATTCCACTTGCATCTTCTCCATTCTCTACTGTGATTTTGCTTGATACTGTAAAGTAGGAGGATTTTTGGATGCAACTGTATCTGAGTGAAAGGCTGTAAGAGTCAGAGATTGCAAGAAGCTATATTCTACATTCATTAGATAGATTTGTTTTCTGTGAATCAATAATTGGCTGCTGGATGATTAATCCATCAAACCGATCCATGATGCCTGGGTTTTGTCTTCATGTGACCACTTCATACAAAAAATATCTTCTATTATGCTTGTTTTGCCCGACAGGTCTATTGTAGCAGTGCTGCTTTCTTCATGGAGAAGCCTGATATACAAAGTTCTTCTGTGGAGAGCAAGGAATTTTTTGCTGGTATTAAGGTACTTTTGGAAGGAGGCCATGTTTTACTTTTATCATAGGAGGAATCTGGGTATTGCTGCAACAGTCAGAGCTCTGACAAGAAGGCACTCCAGATATGTTAATTGTGAATTAGCAGAGTGTGTTGTTTGCTGTAGTGAACTTACACTAGTCAAAAAGCAGAAGAGTCAAAGTTGCTTCTCTGCTCCCCATATACTCATGGTGAAGGAAGGCTGAATCAGGGGCTTCTCATGTAACAAAAGCCTTGGTTTCCAGTAGCTAGAGTCTGTGCTGAAGTTTTATGTGTAAACTAGGAGGGCTGCAGCACAGAGCTGAGCCCCACTATGGTGTTGTCCATCATATTTACCTGCTGCTGCCTTTTCTGGCATGATTTTGGCTTCTGCCAACAGGTTCTCCCAGCATGCCACCAGGGCCTCTTCCCAGCTGGCCATGAGGGTAAGAGAAGGGTGAGGCAAACCTGTTCTGGGCTCAGGAAGGGAAGATGGGACATGAAGAGCAACAAGGCTTGTGATGGCTTTGGAGGGCATGTCATAGTAGGAGTGGCTGAGGGAACTGGGGCTGTTTAATCTGGTGAAGAAAAAGCTAAAGGGAGTTCTTGTTGCTCTCTACAGCTACTTGAAAGGAGGTTTGAGTGAGGCTAGTCTTCTCCCAAGCAGCTAGTGATAGGACAAGAGGAAATGGGTTTAAGTTGTTCCAGGAGAAGTTTATATTGGCTATTAGGAAAAATGTCTCCTGAGAGAGTGGTGAGGCACTGGAACAGGCTGCCTAGGGAGGTGTTCAAGAAGCTGTAGATGTAGCACCTCAGAATATAGTTTAGTGGTCATGGTAGTTGGGTTGCAGTTGGACTTGATTATCTTAAAGGACAGTGCTGTAGTTTACTCACAAAATTTGCATTTTAAGTACCATTTCTTCTGTGCTAGATCCATCCAGAAACAAGTGATATAGCAGAAGATGGGAAGGAATACAGACTGGCAATAGAAAGTAGCATTCCTATTCCTTGTCCTGAGTTTAGCCAGCTTGAAAGTGACTGCAAAATCTCAATAACATTAAATACCATTGATGATGGTAAGCATTATCCTGATTTTTGTTGCCTTTTATGTTTAATGTGTTTTTATAAGTGCTTCTGTTGGTCTCCTTCCTTGGATAAATACTTTAATACTTTCTATAATGGTGAAATGAAACTTTCACAGTCTGTATACACTGCTGATGTAAGTATGGAAGAATGTGTCTGTAATCCATTACTTGTTGAAGTTAGCAGGTGCTTTTGGCAGCCAGATTCTGTAATTTGGACAGACAGAACACCATAATACTTGCAGAGTTTGTAATCCAGTTCTTTTTGTTGCACTGTTGTTTTGCAAGTATTATATGTGCATTTGTGAAGTTCTCATCAGAAGAGGAGGCTCAGGGGAGACCTTATTGCTCTCTACAACTACCTGAAGGGAGGTTGTAGCTAGGTGGGGGCTGGTCTCTTCTCCCAGACAACCAGCACCAGAACGAGAGGACCCAGTCTGAAGCTGCACCAGGGGAGGTTTAGGCTGGATATTAGGAAGAAATTCTTCATAGTGATTGGCCTTTGGAATGGGCTGCCCAGGGAGGTGGTAGAGTCACCATCATTGGAGGTGTTTAGGAGGAAACTTGATAGGGTGCTTGGTTGCATGGTTTAGTTGATTAGATAGTGTTGGATGATGGTTGGATGCGATGATCTCAAAGGTCTCTTCCAACCTGGTCTATTCTATTCTATTCTATTCTGTTCTGTTCTGTTCTACTGCTATTAGTGTTTTCTGTGGCACTTTCTCAAGCAAAAGTTCTGTGAACCCCAGGAGGATCTTTGCCTGTGCAGACAACATTAGCAAGCCTATCATGATTTTACTTTGTCTGTCAAACTGGAAAATTTAAAACTGGTTTCTTGGCTGTGTATGAAGATGTAGAGAGGGGGTTTGCATGACAAAACCTAATAAAAATGCATAATTATTTTAATTTATGGAACTATTTGTAAATACATTAGTATCTTTATAAACAGTATGGGAATTATTTAGAGGAGAACTCACTAATGATGTGTTTTTATTAAAACAGGTAAGGAGCAGTTAGGTTTAAACCTGGCTCTTTCTTCTTGTCGTGTGGATCTTCTCCAGAAACCCTGCAATAATGGAATCTGTAGTCGAGCTGTAATTTATTTCACTGCTGTGACAGACTTTGTGCAGGATGGAGACAGAATTACCAGAATTGCAGCTGAACCTATATCCAGTGAGAATTTCCTGTGGAATGGCTACGTTCCAGAAAGCACACAGGTTGAAAATCTTTATGTTGAACTCTCTAAACTGGCCACAAATGTGGCCAATGCTAATGTCTGTTTCAGCTGTGACTCGCTGACTCACACCAAGCATTCTAAGTGGTCAATTTTCCATTGTTTTATTTTCTCTGACATGGTGCATTTTCATTTTAATTATTTTTACATATTAATACTGATAGAACTACTCTGATTCAAAGTATAATACATTATTTAGAATGCAAACCAGTATCCTAAGGTAAATTATGTGCCTGAGTCTGTTTATTGTCTAATCTGACAGTTTTCTGTGTGCTTCTTTGTTTTGAAGATAACAGTAAAAGATCTACCGACTGCCTACTGCTACTCATTTACAGACCCTCATATAATTACATTTGATGGAAGGTAATCAACTGGATTTCTGCTCTTAATTTTAATTCTGTTGGGAATTTTTGTATGTGGGTTTTTGGTTTTTTTTGAGGAAGTGCTATTTTAACCTTGCTTCAGGGAAGAGATGGCTAACCCTTAGGAAAAAAAAAAGAAAGAACTCACTATTTATGATTTTCATCTTAAATGATTTCCAGATCTTGGGAAATAAGCACTACCCAACTCCATCTTCATAAAGCAGACATTTTTAAAAGTATGAAGCTTTCTGAATCACTTTGTCAAGGGTACTTATGCAATTTTCAGCAGCTGTCCCCACATACACACTACTGTGCATCTTGCTAGTCTTGATGCATAGGTGTATACCTGTAGAAACAAACAGGCCCTCCAGTTCCCCGTCTTAAGCACTGTTAAAATAATCATCAAAGAATGGCAGTAGCTTCATGGTTATGTTTCTGTTCACAACCATTTCCTCCATATACTCTACTAATGATCCTTCTTTTATTCCATATTTCTCTGCTGTAAAACAGCTTTAATTTCTTTTTTTGACTTACAGCTGTACAGAGGTAGACATGATGGTGTTTGTTCAGAACAGTTGTGTGTTGGTTTGTGTGGTGAACTGTTTGGGTTTTCTGATGCAGGGAAATGAGATGCAGTATCAAAGTTGACCAAGTTGCTGACATGTGGTGATAGAGTTCTTTTAAACCAAAGTGATATCACACACTATTCTTTTGATTTCCAGGCTCTATGACAATTTTAAAACGGGAACATTTGTTCTCTATAAGAGTACGTCCCGAGATTTTGAAGTTCATGTTCGCCAGTGGGACTGTGGAAGCCTTCACTACCCAGCATCCTGTAACTGTGGCTTCGTTGCCAAAGAAGGAAGTGATATAATTGCATTTGACATGTGCAGTGGTCAGCTACATGAGTCACAGCCACATTTATCTGTAATAAATAGAGATACAACAGGAGGCAATGTCAGAATCACTGAATCCTACCTGGGGAGAAAAGTAACAGTAAGTAGTAAATAATTGCTTTTGGATGTAATAGTTATCTCAGCAATTATTCTTTACTACACAACACACTTTAGAACTAAAACATGTTGTATTTTCTGGAATTAAGCAGTAGAATAATGTTTATTTTACATTTCTAGTCCTCTTGGCAGTGTTTGGCTTGTAAGTGAAGGATATCATCCTCAAAACCAAGAAATGTGTCAATCTGCATACCTTTCTGGAACCTTATTGTCAGTCACAACCCTTGCGTGGAAGGTGCAGTTTTCAGTTTCAATAGGCACTTAGCAGCCCTGATGTTCTAAAATAAGGTCTCTGTGCACCCTTTCACTCATGATATATAGGAAGGCTGTTCAGGCAAGTAATTAAGTATGCCAAATAACATCCCCAGAATTAGAAGTGTAGATGGTTTCTCTAGAGAATGTGGTCCTCAGATAGAACATTCATGTTTGCTTTTATAATTTCCTGTAGCTTTTCTTTTGTAGACAGAATCGATGTAGGACTCCAATGAACTTCAAATGAAGCAGAAAATAAAAATGGAGCCTTCAACTACTCTTTAATCACTGTTGGTCTGAAAGGCAAGCCATATAAACAGATGTGCCTTTTCAATTTCAATTTGGCTATTGGCATAAGACTATTTAAAATATTTAACTTTTATCTGAAGCACTTCATCAGAAGACCTCATATATGAGGTATTAAAATGACAGTAGGCACATGAGAAATTAAAGACACTGAGGATACAGAAAAATTCAGTGACTTGCTCAGGTTTGTACAGCAACTTCATAATAGAAACAGCATTCAAATTTGCAGTGGATTTTTTTTCTTGAGACTTCTAATATATCTTTCAAGAGATTGTTCATCTGCTTTAAATTAAATACTACATCTTTGAGACTGTCATAGAATCATAGAATCAATAAAGTTGGAAAAGACCTCAAACATCATCAAGTCCAACCTGTTACCCAACACCTCATGACTACTAAATCATGGTACCAAGTGCCATGTCCAATCCCCTCTTGAACACCTCCAGGGATGGTGATTCCATCACCTCCCTGGGCAGCCCATTCCAAAGGCTATCAACTCTCTGTGAAGAACTTTGTCCTCACCTCCAGCCTAAACTTCCCCTGGCACAGCTTGAGACTATGTCCTCTTGTTATCTTCCTTTGGTAAATCCAATTTGAATGTGTGTGATACTGCCTTATTGTCCTTTGTGCATTTGTAATTTCCCAGAAGATATGCTTCCTGTCCTTGTCTGTGACTATTCTGAGCTATTTACAACATTTAGGATCGGCTTTGCAGGTAGAAAGGGACTCTCTATTAAACTACTGACAGAAAAGAAAGTTGAGACAGCTGCTGCCAAAGATTTTATCCATATTACCAGAATCAGCCCTTTCCATGTGCTGAAATGTGAAGAGTGAGCAGCCCAGCTGGTCTTTGATATCTCTGTTTTTACAGTCTGTGACCTTCCACAATATAGCTGCTAATGATAGATTAAGTTGGACCTATGTGCACCATCCAGCTGCCTGGTAAGGTGGAGATGTGTAAGGGTATCACAAGAAGAAGTAATGACAGTTGTCTGATCTAGTTTAGTTAGAGCAAGAATTTAATGGACTATCTTTAGAAGCCTGGCCCTTTCCAATAGTTTCTTGCTATACATGGTTTTATTATGCAAAAATAAAAGTCATGCTTCTCCTGGTGATATCATCAATCTCTCTTTAGGTTTTGTTTTCTTCTGGAGCTTTTGTTCGTGCTGATGTGAGCGAATGGGGAATGAGCTTAACACTGAGGGCACCCAGTTCAGATTACAGACATACAGTGGGACTCTGTGGCACCTTTGATGGAAGTACAGAGAATGACTATCACACTGCAAGTGGACTGGAAATTCCAAACCAAGCTTCTTCTTTTATTAACGAATGGAGGTAACAAGCTACTTCTGTTTCAATCAAATGTCATAATTTTGGGTTCAACCTTTCCTTCACACACTTAAAATCTTGTAAAAATAATACTAAATATAAACAATTCATTTAAAAAAAAAAAAAAGAACAGTCAGGTAATAAAACAATAAATAAAAATGTAGTAAATAATAATTAAACAAAAATTCAATATAATAAATTAACTTTTTAGATGCCTAAGTCTTTTAAGTTAATGTTAGAATGTCATAATTATGTTCCATAATTAATTTCAGAGGAAATTGAAAGTGAAGTGCCAAAGTAGTGTTTGAGTTGTATGAGGTAAGATTATTTTGAGCAGATTTTGAACCAAGTATCAAGAAAATATCCACTGTTCTTGGTTTTTCTATTATAAGGTACTGACATGGTTTTGTGATTTAACTGGTCTTTCATTGCACCTGTATATTATGATTAATTCTTTATTGAACCAATTAAAATTCCATGTTTTTCTTTCTTCTTCAGAATTGCACCAGGAGACAGCTTGTTTGACAAGACCCCTGCTTCTTTAACACCTTCTAGAAAAATTGTCTTCTGTGACTGCGTGCTTGAAGATGATGGATTATATCCATCAGTGAATAAACCAGAGACAGTACCTCAGTCAGAACTTCCTCTGCCTTGTAAAGAAAGTGGAAGTAGTAGATTTCTCTCTTTGATACCAGGGCTGGATGTCACTGCTGAGTATCTGGGTCCTGTTGATTTTCTCAGAGGCTTAAAGAAACGCTCATCTGCACATGAAATGGATTCAGTTACACTTCCGCAGAGGGAGGGTAGTCAAACCAAACTTCAGAAAACATCACTAGGAAACACAAGTGTCTCTGCAGCCTCAGTGGAAAATGCTGATGTAGAAAGAAAAGGAACTTCAAGCTCAGACATTAAAAGGAATCTTCACGACAGCAGTGCTCTTCCCAAAAGTCAGTCCGTTACAAGCAGGGGGAAGCGCCAAAATTACTATGAATACCATCCTGTATTTCTATTCCAAAGTCTTAGCCAAACAGACTTAGAGGGATATAGTTATTTTTTCCCAGAGGACCATGCCACTGACACAGACCAAAAGTTTCTTCCTTCTTGGCCCACACCTTCTGGCCTCACCGAGTCTAGTGCTTTGTTACTGTGCCAGCAGGCAATAGCTAATTCCAGCATAGGAAGATCTTGTGGTGGCCTTCTTGGACAGCGACTAGAGGATGCAATCGACATGTGTGTTAAGGATTTGCTGCTGAAAGATGACCTCAGCTGGGCAGAAGCTTCCTTAGCTCTTCTAGAAAATGAATGTGAAAAAAGAGTTTTAGAAGAAATAAATTACAACCAGCAGGAACTTGAAGGGTCAGTTGAGAGCCTACTTACTGCATTAAAGTGTCCCAGTCTCTGCAGTGGTAATGGGGCATGTACAGAATGGGGGTGTGTATGTTTTCAAGGCTACAGCTCATATGACTGCAGCATATTATCTGGTAAGTGGGGGAAAATAAGTGATAATTACTTAAATAGTGTTTTCAGTGTTTGTGCAACATATATATAGCTTCCTTTATCTTCTACTTTTGTACTCTGACAAGGGCTCCCTATGGCGGTACTCTTTGTTAGCCAGCAATTTAGTTCCAGTTTAATACAGCCATAATTGCTTTCTATTCAACCCTTTTGTTTCCAAAGGGCAAAACATGGCCTCAGTTTGTAGTATGTCAGATTTTAAAAATTTACTGCTCTGAGTTTACAATCTAGAGTATTGCCTCAAGAGATTAGCAATGTTTCCACATGCTGTCTTCTTCAGGGATGATCTGCCACATTCATTCATTCCCTAAGTTTCTATACTCTATGTGATACTGTTTAAAACTGTAAGTGGGATGCTTTTGATGATGTTACATCTCTGTAAGCTAGATGTGGTGGAAGCAAAATTGATGGTGAATAAGAAAATACAGCAAATAGAGATGGGTGGGTGGTTTGAGGTATGTTTTGTTTTGCTCGTTTTGGGGTTTTATTCATTTTGTTTCTGTAAATACATTCACTAAAAATTCATTTAAGCAGGTCCACAAGAAAATAGGAAAAGAACTACAAAAGCCAAAGCCCTTTCAAAACAAACCCTGGGTTTGCAATGGTGCTTTTTTTTCTCAGTGACCTATTTAAAAGCAAATGAAGAAAGCAGTGAGAGCATAATAATAAAAAAAAGTGGTTTGCTCCTCTTGAAGTCAAATAAATTGGTTTTGCTTGATAAAAAATATTTTTTGAGTGTTGTAGTCTTTGTCATTTCCTTAAAAAAACTCCCACCTGAGATGTTTTGGCTTAGTCTTTAAACAAAAGAGTCCTATTATAAATTATTGCATAGCTACAACCTTTGCAGTTCCTATGACTAGGGTTTGAGTTTCATTTAGATTGTATTCTCTAAGTGTGATGTAAAGAACCATAGATGAGAAAGCAAAACACATGTCCACAAGTGCTTGTTTTCAGCTTAATATTTTATCTGTTTGATAATATTCTGGTTCCAAGAAAAGGCAAAAGCCTAGCTTTCAGTTTCATTTTAATGAAAAAAAAATGTTTCTGTGGATGCCTTTCTTTATCTGGCTCCAGATTTTGTTGATGATACCGTTTTCTTAGTTGGATAGAGAGCTAAACCTACAGCTTAATGTAAATGCATATGAATGAGTTAATATACTGACATTGGTTGTCTAATCTCTGCTTTGAAGACCAGTCTCCAGAAATCACAGAGCTGGAGAATGCTGGGCTATGTGATATCCGACGGTATGACTGCACATCAGTGAGAGCTTTTGGACATGGCTTCAGGGAGTCACTGAATCTGAAATGTGAAATTATCAAATTACAGGTAAGTCTCCCTCAGTGGTGAAAGTTACATTTTAAATTTCTCAGAGAACAAGGGGAAAAAAATGTCGTTACTGTGTGTACTACTCAGTGCTTTAGCAGAAGCTAAAAAGCAAAGGCACTCAGTGCTTTACAGCAGACACTCCAGTCTTTGCAAGATGGCCATTGCCTCTGTGATAAGAAAAATTCAAAACATAATGGAAATGTTCAGCAGCCAAGAGCAGCTATCCATCAGAAAGGGGCAAGGGCAGCCATGTTAGTAACCACCAGTACCTTGTTGTTCATTTTTCTAAGTGCTTGTGGAGAGGAGCAGAAGTACCACTTCTGTGAAAAAGGACTACAAGGTTAAAGACATTACTAGAATTCTGTCTCAAATCTAATGCTTGAAATAGCCCTATTATAAAGAGAATAAATCTGTTACAGAAGAGAAAAGGGGTTTTGATCTGTTGTCCATTTTCTGGGGGTAGTATACCAATGGCTACGTAGTGATACATGTCAGCTCCATACCTCAGGTTTGAACAGGGGATTAAAAGTATTACACAGTAAACTAAGAGGAATCTATATGCAGAAACAGTTGTTACTCAGACCTAAAATTGGCTCACGCAAAATTTACAAGCAGTTTACAACTGTTGGCCTGGGATAAACAATAGGCAATTGCAAGTTTTTATGTCATGTTCGGCATGAAAAAAGCTTCAAAGTAAAACTGAATTTCATCAATGTGATGATGGCAGTGCTGGAGAGATGGCAGAAGGGGAACCTTTCAATGGGAAAATTTTGTTCTTGAGGCACAGAAGTTTTCTTTAGCTAGTCCCATCAGATGCCAAAATTATTTTGACAGGTTGAGCAATGTTGGGTATAGATTTTCTGAAACACAACATGTATCCATTCATCTGCGAATTAGCTTGAAATGATAAAGCTGAGAGTAAGTTCACACTCCATTAGGTTAAAAGACTTCAAGACCAAGCTCATAGTGAGCCAGTTATTGGGGAGTTCACTTATCACAGTTCGAAATGTCTTGGTTTTAACTCAGGCAAGATATTCTGCTATAACACTCTTTGTCATGGTGTATTTCATTCCCAGCTACAAAATCTTTTTACTGATTCACTTTTATTGATGATCTTCTCACTGGCAAGAGCCAGGTTAGAAAATGAGCACTGCTGCTGTTATCTGTAGCTGAGGAGAAAGCTGAGAATTTTTCCCTTGAAAACACGTTTGGGGTTTTCTGTTTTGTTTAGTTAGTTTAATTATTAGGCTGGAGTAAAAGTGGCTTCATGCAAATGTCAGTGGATTTGAAAGAGTGTGGAACTCCACATATCTTGAGATCAAATTTAAGTGATCAGAATTTCATAGAAGAGACATTTTGGCAGAACTGAGAGCTTATAAACACTGAATTTTTAAAATTTGTTTTGTATTTTCACTTTTGAAAGGTTAACTCTATTGTCCATCAGCTGTCCTGCCACGTTAGGAAAGATGTGGGGGACATAGTGCTGTAAGAGGTGATTGTCAGAGAATTCTGTATTGTAATACCTCACAGATGCAGGCCCACTGCACATCTCTTGCTAGAGGTTTGAGGACATTGCCAAGGAGCCTATGATTACACAGATCCAGAATTTACTCACATTGTTATGAAAGATGAAAATATGTGTAACTTCTCCAAAATGAAAATACTGGTTTGGTTCCTCCTTATTTGCTTTGAACTGCAGAAGGAAGTTTTTCTGTGAACCTAATGAGCTAGAGTGCTAGTAGATTTGAAGGGGGTTTAATTGATATTTTTTTTCCCTTCCTGAAGAAATTATTTAAACTTGCCTCCATCAAATAACATAAGTGCATCTCCTAGAGTGCACCTCCTATCAGGACTGGGACTGAATAAATGTCTTGATTTGCTGCAGTAACTAGAAAATGTGCTAGCTCAGTAAAGTCTAGTCAAGCTCAAAATGATTTTGATCTTGCTCTTTTCTTGATTCTTAGTTTGTCTGGATTCTTCCTCCCATCTGATTTTGAGTATGTTTATTCCTGCTTCCACATCAGTACTTCAGTCAGATACTATTAACATCCCTATTCTATTACCTTGAATTCTCAGGATAGATCCTTCCATGCCTTGCCCTTGCTGTGGTTTAGAAGAAAAGCCTGCAGGTTTAATGTTGTAATCTGCTGGTGTGTGAAAGGACTTCATGGCTAACTGCCAGTATTCCCCCAGCACCCAGAGTGATACCTGAGCCCTGCCAAATCCTCATCTGTTCTTTTGACTAAAGCTTGTCCTCTCATGGGAGCAGAGGTGGAGATGGATAGAGGCACTTACACATCATATCAGTGCTTTTAGAGGTTCACCCACTGCTTGACCCTCCCATTACTCTCCAAATGGAAGAACTGTTTGGCCTTGGCAATGCAGTTGCCAACAGACCGCATGGCAGGAAAGATTTCTCTGCCTTTTCTTCCACGGTAGCAGGCTTAGCTAGAAATTTATGTGTGCAAATAATGGCATTTAATATTTCCCACTGAATTCTAACCCAGAGACATTAGACTTACTCAAACATTGTGCAAAACATGTTTTCTTTTCTCTGATAGAAATAATCTCATAATGTGTATTACTGAAAAACAGATTTTTCTGTCTTATCACATAGTATAGTGACAGACAATGGATTCCTGGAGAACCTCTAACTGTGCCAGCTGTCTTTCAAAATACCAGAACGGTTGACTGCCAGTTACCAAATGATGACCAGCAGTCTGATGTCATGGATCTGGTTGATGATAAACCCATTGCCAGATGGCAAATAAAGGTACTTGCAGAAATTTCAAATATTCACTGTTAAGATGAAAACAGATTGCACAGCTATTAGCCTTTCGAAAATGGTACTAAAGATGGACCTCAGCTTGCTTGATTTGGGGTCTCAGTTTCATCACCTAAGTTTAAATGCTGGGTGCCATTTGAGAGCGCTGTCTTGCAAGGTGACCGGTAGGTATGACCTAGGACCTACAGAGACACACATTATTCAGGAGTGGAAGTTAGACACCAGGTAGTTACTCTGAAGCATTTCAAATGACATGACAATCATTTATAGGGAAACTGAGTTGAGCCCGGACTACGTGTGCCAATCCCTGTGTGAGGTAAATATTTGAGCACTCTCTCTCTATTTACCCTTAAGTAGACACCTATAATGTGTTTGGTCGAATATTTGCCTAGACTTATTGGCAGGATTGATTAGATTTCTGATGACTGTCACAAGAGTTGAAACAGCTAATTGTAGGTGTCCATTAACGAGCTGAAGCTCATGCTAGCAGCCCACACTAGTGATAAATTGATACCTGTATGGGTTAATCTGTCCTAACTGTACATCTTTGCAGATTTCTAATGATGGATTCATTTATAGCAACTCTAAAACAATGATATTATATGACGGAGCCTGTCAGACATGTGAGCCACTAGAATCTGGGTTATGTACATTAAAGGTATGTATTTCATTACTTTAGCTGTTTATTATGAAAATACACGTCTTTCCAGGCAGAAAACAACACAGAAAAATCAGCAGAATGTTGCTGTTCTTGCTTCCAACAGGGATTTTCCATGCATTAAAAGAAAAAAAAAAAAAAAGAAGCTAGAATGAGGCAGTTTTACACTTAAAAAAATCAAACTAAAAGCACTTCACGTAATTACCAAATAAAACCAAACATGCTGTCAGCTCTTTAGGGCTCAAAACAACTGCAGTTGTTTAGTGGAAGTGCAGAATAGAGCAGATTTTATTTGACACTTCACTAATTCATCTAGATTTACTGTTTGCTAACCAAAGAATCACATTATCCTTTCTCTACAAGGAGAAAACATGCAACATAGATGGACTCTGTTATGGTGAAGGTGACACAAACCCAACCAGCCCTTGCTTACTCTGCAGACCTGATGTATCAAAGCTGACTTGGTCAGTGGTTGAAAGTAAGTTTTGGTTTTGTTTTTTTAATACTTTTATAATATGAAAATAAATAAATAGGATTATTCTTTTTATCATAGAAGGCCTTAGGTTGGAAGAGACCTTAGAGATCATCTACTCCAACCTCCCTGCCTTGGCAGGGATGCCTCTCAACTAGAACTGGCTGCTGAAGGCCTCATAATTGGGAATTGAAAATCGTTCCTATGTCACAACTTCAAAACCTGTGCTCTTCTCAGGGCTTCTGCTTCTCTCTTTTGTAGAACTTGTTCTTGTGTTGGGGTTTTGTTTGCATGTTTTCACATGGTATCTCTAGAAATCTCTAGTTATTTCTGCCAAATAGATTAAAGCTCAACAGTGCTGGCATCTAAATAGACTAAGACTTACTGACAAGAAAGGTTGAAACCTTTCTGAGGAGCAATGAATGAATAACTTATTTCATCACCTTGTGCTCAGTTTTTGCCAAGATAGTCACTGCAGCTCACTCCCAAGGATTTGCTTAGCAGTGTCTGTTCATTTGCTAAAGGAAGTCCCAATCACTTTTGAATTTTATGGCATCTTGTACTTTTCCTCTGCAAGATATATCTGCAGTGGTTAAGTTCAGTAAATTCAGAGTTCTTTCTGTGTACAGATGCACTGCATCTTTACCAGCTCTTGCAGAGAATAGGTGATTTCTTGGTTATGTTGATACAGTTATACTGAAAATATCTAATGTTTTTTCTGTGCCATTGAAATGTCATTAGAATGTAAGAGAAGTAATCACATGTGACTTCCTTAATAAAAAGATATGCTCCTTCTGATTTTTATAAATAGATTGCAACTTTTACTTTAAAGAGGAAAATATCTCCTTTGTTGCAGACAACCAGCCTCCAGTGCTTGAAACTTTTCAGGGTATGCTACAGACTTTTTATGGAGAAGATTTTGTATATCAGTTTTTGGCTTCAGATCCAGAGGGCTCTGCTATTCATTTCACATTGGATTCTGGTCCAGAAGGTGCCAGTCTTTCCCCATCAGGTCTCCTTTTGTGGAAAGCTGTGTCAATGAATCTCCATAAATTAACATTTTCTTTGACAGATGACTGCAATGCAAAGACTAAGGTAGAAATAGAGGTAATTAATATTACAGTGAAATGACACCTATTAGTAAGATTTCTAAGATACCTAATTACAAAACTCATTGCTGATTCATTAAAAAAAGAAAACTCTCTTATTGGGCATGTCTTGTAGGTCAGTGTAAAATCATGTGATTGCCTAAATGGTGGCTCATGTGTGACAAACATAAATTTCCCACCTGGAAGTGGAAGATACCTTTGTGCATGTCTGGCTGGATTTGAAGGTGATCTCTGTCAAGTGAATATTGATGACTGTAAACTTAACCAGTGTGGTATTGGCAGATGTGTGGATGGAATAAACAGCTATTCCTGTGAATGTCCACCTGAACTTCAAGGTAGATTGCAATGTTATTTACATTATCACTTTTGGTCTGTAAATAGCTTAGTGTTAGAGTATGAAGAAATGTTATGGTCTTGTGGTAAGGCTGTATGATGTACTTCAAGATTTTTCTTGCATGAATACAATGGTTGTTTATATTATGACAGCATCCATTATTTTCATCTGTAGACAGACACACAGTCCCTACAGCCCATTTGCTCCATGTTCCATAAGCAAGATACTTATTGAATCATAGAATAGTTTGTGTTGGAAGGGACCCCCAAAGGTCAGCTAGTCCAACCCCTGTGCAGTAAGCAGGAACATCCTCAACTAGATCAGGTTGCTCAGAGCCTTGTTGAACCTGACCTTGAATATCTCCAACGGTGGGGCTTAAACTACCTCCCTGGGCAACCACTTCCAGTGTGTCCACCATCTTCATAGTGAAGAACCTGTTCCTAACATCCAATCTAAATCTACTCTTCTCGAATTTCAAATCTTTGCACCTTGTCCTATACCTACAGGCCTTTGTAAACAGTCCCTCTCCAGCCTTCTTGTAGACCGCCTTTAGGTACTGGAAGGTTGCTATTAGGTCTTCCCAGAGCCTTCTCTTCCCCAGGTTGAAAAACTGTGAATAGCAAACCTACTCAGCTGTACTTCTTGGGTGTACTGAAATCTTTGTCACACTTGCTAGATGCCCTTCTTTTTTTGTATTTAGACAGCTGCATACATTCTACTTGTATCTTTTATAGACACACTGTCAAAGGCTAGTGACACAAGATTATTGAAATAAGTAAAAATCTGTTATTTCAATGCAGGTAAAAATTGTCAAGAGGATGTAGATGAATGTGTATCCAGTCCTTGTTTCCCTGGAGTGTTTTGCTTCAATACGTTTGGTTCTTACTATTGTGGTCCGTGCCCAAATAATCTGCAAGGAGATGAGAAATCATGCAATGGTAAAATTATTTGTTTTTCAGAAGAATGCTATTATTTTTACTGTTGATCAGGTGAAATGTCTTTGGTTGTGTTTCATGTTTCTGAGAGTCTTAGAATTCTTTTCAGTAGCTAGCAAAACAGAACTGTCTGTCTTGACTGTTGATGGCTGGGACAGGACCTCAGTTGACAACAACATCAGACTGCACTGGGTCATGCAGCTGTAAAACACTTTCTCAGATGGGTACAGAATACCTCAATTCTTTGTTACCAGAATAGAATACAATTAAATGTACTTCTATTTTTCTACATTATTTTCATAATGTGAGCAATTACTGACAAAATCTTTTTATATTAGTTTGTCTCACATAGATTTATTTGCTCAAATCAAGGCACTTGCCAAACAAGGTGCCCAAACATTTGTTTACAATTCAATTACTGCTTAAATTGTATTTTTAAAATGCTGCATTGAAAACTTACAAGAAACAATTTTTACTCTTACCTGCTTTTTGAAATTTGAGTTATTTTTATATACTAAATCTTTAACTCTGTAATTTATTTGCATTTATAGCAAACCTACTAATGTGCCTTCACATCTTTTGTTTTCAGAAAGCACTGAAGATGCTAATGCTGAAAGAAAGGATTCCACAGGAGAAATTGGAAGGAATAAAGGTGATATTTTTTGGTGAAGAAAATGTAATTTCTGATTCACATGATGATAAGAATATAGCTGTCAAATAAAGGTTCTAGTTAGTTTAATGTCACACACTTTAAATTTCCAGTTTGACTCAACCTAATTCATTACTGGGGCTGAATTCTGATCTGAAAAATGAGACTGAAATGTCAATATCAACAAATCCCTAGGTCAGTTGAGGCATTTTCCTGACAGTATGATGTATGACATTCTTACTGTTGCCTTTTGGTTTTGTGACTAACCATTGACATAAAATAGGTGACATGGGGATAGGGACATCTGTTACATGAGATAACCAAAAGTTTATGGCGTTATGTTGAATGCCATTTTCCTGCTTTAACTCAAAGGAAAGGCAAAGGATGTGGCAAGTGAATGTCTCAATTTCAAAAGTCTGTAACTGCTGTTGCTGGCATTTCCAGCTCTCTGCCTGCTGGGGCTTTCTTTACAGGAAATTCTAGCGTGTCTTTTCCTTTTACCTCTGAATGGTTAGAGGAAATCTCTCTCACTCTGCTGCCAGTTCTGGATAATACTTTGTTGGCTGTAAAATGGTGTGCTTTTCAGCAATGGGAGATGGTACTCTGTAAAATGATTCAGTGAAGTTTAACCTTTCATAGACTGTTTTCTAGTACACTTCTAAATGGGGAAAGGAACAAAGCTTAAGTTAAATTGGATAATCTCCTCCAGTTTCATTCTTTCTCTGGCCTCTAATGCTAAAAGTCCGTATGTGGCATGCTGCCATTCTGGGATTACAGTGCCATACTCCTTTCAACAACCCATCAAACCACCTGCTTTTCCTGGGCAGAGTATGAAGAATTTATCATTCACTTTGTATTCCTTTCTGGGAGGAGGCTAAGTCATTTTCTGTTTATAATATAAACACATGAAAACCCATGCAGAAACGTCAAGAAAACTGATTTTAAAAGTTTAGAGGGTGAAATATGCCACAAGGTAGTGGATTATTCACATAAATACTATCCACAGTAGATCAGTAAGCATAGAACATGTACATACTTGTGACTGAATGTCTGCTTCTAGACCCTAGGTTGATTACTGGTGAACCATAAGCAGTATCTTTTCTTTGAACATTCTTTCTGTTACCTAGTTGGAAGCAGCATATGGAGTCTGTAATTTGCTCTGACAGTAAAGCTGTTTACCCAGTGTGGGAATAACTCCACTGTCTGTCTCATATATATGTATGGTGCTTTCTCTACCTTCCAGCCAAGAAAATGGCACAGTGAGGGTAGGAAAGGACATTGCCAGGATACCATAATCTTCTTCAATTCAGCCAGTTATGATTTAGATTCTACTGTGTACATATATTCAGTTGTAGCACATGGAGAGACTTCCTGAAGCACAGAATGTACATTTTTTCTGTTCACAGAACATTCCTCAACCTCAGAAGGAAAAAAAGATCTCATAATATTCCTGTACTGTCCCCCACACACTTTCTTTTTAATGTGCTGTAGGTTTTCTACAATCATCATTTGAGAAGGTTTTAAGCATCTCAATCCATAGTGCCAATTCTACAGATGTCCCCGAGAGGTTTATGTCTACAGAAATGGTCAGTAGCAGCACTGCACCAGCCTCCACAGGAAAAACAATCACTGCTTGGAAGCCACTTAGTTCTCAGAGAAGTGCTTCTATGCAGCCTGCTCTTACTGGAAGCATTGCTCATAATCTCAGCACCATCAGCGGTCACCTTGCTAACATGGGAGAGAGTTCTTCCATACCTGCTGTGATGACTGCATCTTCAAGGAGCCGTGCTGTATCACCTGAGAAGAAAGCAAGGGCACAAACTGGGACCTACAGCTATTTTGATACCAGCAGAAAGACTTCTAGCAGAGGAACAAATATAAGCAAAGTGCTTTCTTTGCCAAGCAAAGTGTTCAAAGGGGGAAATGCTCACAGAGTTCAGCACCTCTTAGCCAAGCATAAAGCAAGTATTTTACCTTTTTTTCTTGTTGAAGTCACTGTCCCACCAAAAATGCTTCCTGAAGAACTGAGTGAAATAGTGACTCCTCAACCAGTAACCTGTTCTGATTTACCTTGTTTCCCTGGCGTCCCTTGTGAGCCCAGTCAGGATGGAAGGGTCAAGTGTGGTCGTTGTCCGTATGGCTATTATGGAGATGGCTTCACTTGCAAAGGTATTACAAACAACTGCACTAAATGCTTTGCAGAAAAGATTCTTGTGACATCTTTATAACTTTCAAGTGCACTGCTACTGTGTGATCAGTGAAATGCACAGGGTATTGAATTTTCTCATTTTCATTATTAATATTGCCATAGCCCACAGGCTTTTAGTTGTATGGATGCACTTAAAAATATTTTTTTCTGATGTCTCTCAGGCTCCTCACTTATTGGGCAGGGACCTAATGGATTCTGTGTGAATTGTTCACTCCGTTAGGTGAGGCGTAGTTGTGCTGAAAGGCACTTGCATTTTCTGTATTCCTTTATTTTCTCCATTGTCTTTCAGCAAGATGCAGGCAAACATGTGGCAAAAATATGGAGTGTGTGGCACCCAATATTTGCAAATGCAGGCCTGGTTATGCTGGTTCTAACTGCCAGGCTGGTGAGTATGGCATTTTGATGTAGGCTGTGATAACTCTCACCAACAAATTCATGCTTGGAAGATCACTGTTGATTTTTTGCACAGCTCTATGCAGACCTGATTGCAAAAACCATGGGAAGTGCATTAAGCCCAATGTCTGTGAATGTCTACCAGGATACACTGGCCCTGCTTGTGAGGAAGGTAAACAGAATATTTTTCACTTTTGAGTCAATAAATACCCAAAGGATCCTGTAAATAACTTCCTGTGCCTAGGGAGGAATAACCCTATGTATCAGTACGTTGGGGGCTGACCAGCTGAAAAGCAGCTCTGTGGAAAAAGACCTGGGAGTCCTGGTGAACAACAGGATGACCATGAGCCAGCAGTGTGCCCTTGTGGCTGTTGCAGTTTGAGCTGGGTGCCCCCAGCTGTGTTTACTTCTTGTGTCTAGAAGTCCAGCCCAGAGGGGTGGACACAGGAAATTGTGTATTTCTTACCATAATTCTTTGCACCACTGTAAGATCCAGTGCGGGGTCTAGCACTTCTCTCTTTCTTCCTCCTCCGTCAGCCGGTAACTGGGGGAGATGTCTCCTGGCTTTGGGCCTGGCTAGGCCCAAGGCCACGGGGGGATGGGCAGTCTCAGGCCTGGCCAGCTGAGACTAGCCTAGCAGAGGGAGGGGGAAGAAGGAGCCCTGGGGGTCTTGGGTGTACCCTCAGGTGGGAATGGGATGTCTCTGGGTTTGCTTTGGGATCTCTTTTTGTCACTGCGCTTTGGGTTTTCTGTAACATTCACTGCTTTTCTATTTAAACTTTCATCACTTTTGCAATCCGTTTGTCTGAGTGTTTATTTCTGCCTCTGGTAGGGAGAGGGGGCTGCCTCAACCCAGCACATTTCTTGGTAGCAGAGGATGGTTATAGTGGGGAGGGGGTCTCCCTCAAACCCACCACAGTGGCCAAGACCAGTGGTGTCCTGGGGTGTATGAAGAAGAGAGTGGCCAGCAGGTTGAGAGAGGCTCTCCTCCCCTGCTATTCTGCTCTGGTGAGGCCTCATCTGGAGTATTGTGTCCAGTTCTGGGCTCCCCAGTTCGAGGACAGGGAACTGCTTGAAAGGGTACAGCAAAGGGCTGGAACATCTGTCTTATAAAGAAAGGCTGACAAACTCAGGGCTTTTTAGCCTGAAGAAGAGAAGACTGAGTCTTATCATTGCTTATAAGTACTTTAAGGCTGGTGTCAGGAGGATGGGGCCAGTCTTTTTTCAGTAATGCCCAGCAACAGGACAAGAGGTAATGGGCACAAACTTTATCATAGGAAGCTCCATTTAAACATGAGGAGGAACTTCTTTACATTCAGAGTGGTGGAGCACTGGAACAGGCTGCCCCGAAAGGTTGTGGAGTTCCCATTTCTGAAGTCACTGAAAACCCACCTGGATATGTTCCTGTGCAGCCTGCTCTAGGTGAACCTGTTCTGGCAGTGGGGTTGAGCTAGATGATCTCCAGAAGGCCCTTACAATTCTGTGATATTGTGACTGATAATTGTGACAGCAGAGGTGTGTTCATTTTCCTTTAACAGAACGCCAAGTGACATGTTGGTATTCACCCATATTTTAAAATACAGAATCACAGGCTTAGGCTGGAAGGGACCTTAGAGATAATCTACTCCAACCTCCCCACCATGGGCAGGGATGCCTCTCAACTAGATTGTGGCAGTTTAGGCTGGGTCCCTCCTATTCCTGCCACATAAGTTACATCTGCAGTGTCCAGAGGGTCCAACCCAGTAGGTGGACACAGGAAGCAGTGTATTTCATACCCATAATATCCTACACCCTATAAATCCGTCTGCAAAGTCATTCTCTTCCTCTTTCTTCCCTCTCTGCTCCCATGGGAGATGCTCCCTATTGGGTAATGGTAGAGGTGATCTCTTGAACAACCTAATTCTGTATCTGCAGCACATTGTCAACCACCCTGTCGAAACGGAGGCACGTGCTTGGCCAGAAATCTCTGCACCTGCCCATATGGTTTTGTGGGACCAAGATGTGATACAAGTAAGCAAAAAAAAAAGCATAATGGAAGAATACAGAATATTTCTGCTGTTCTGTAGGAGTGAGAAAGCAAATAATGGTTTCAGGTTTTGATGTAGTCTGTCTAGTGCTAGTAACTGACATAATAGCTGTGCCCCTTTGAAGGCTGCCATACTTGGGCTTTTCAAACATTGGTTGGGTAGTATTTGCACATAACATTGAGAACATAACATACTGTGGAGACTGCAAATAGCTTATGGTTCTTCTTGTGAGAACACTGAGCATGTTGCCGGTGTGATTCTGCCTTCAGGAGAAAGAGTGATATTTAGCATGTCCTTACAGCTTTTTAACTTCTGTCATCTTAATTTGGCTAGATACTGGGGTACCTTTAGAAGATGGTATCAGTGAGTGGTGGGTTAGAACTGGGATACAGGAAAACTGAATTCAGGACCACAGCATGGGGGATTTTTATTTATTTGTTTTTTACCTGGCATAAAAATGTGAAAATTTGCTGTGATCATAGCTGTAAAATTGGAATTACTCTTTTCTGTCTTTTACATATCAAATGGTACATGCTGCAATTTGGCAACTCCAGATTTAGGGTAGATTTCAATCTGGTAATTTTTATCATTCAGAGAATCCAAATTTAGATATTATTGACCCCAAAGGCTTGTCTCCTTCTCAGACCCTAGGACTCTTCATTCTCAGTTTCTCCTGTTCTAATTTCAATTGTGACCAAAAAAATCACCCCTGCCCGTTATTAAGCAATACCAAAGAGGATAAGACGTTGTCCCGAAGAAGTGATTCATGTTTCCACAGTGATGATATTTTAATGTCTTTGCTTGTTAGTCTCATGTCACTCTATGCATGCAGCTGTACTTGCTGAAGTAATGGACTGGACTTCAGTGACTTGAGGGAACTTTCTCTTGAAGTCCATCAAACTCATCCTGTAATGTGGACCATTTGTCTCTTAGCATTAAATTTCCCATTTTGTTTAGAGCTTATTTGAAATTTTCTATATTTTTAGCACTGAATATATCCAGACCCCAGATAAATACATTTTATTTACCTTTATAATCTGGCACTAGTTTTTTGTGGGACTGGATTAATCCTCTACAACTAGTGGAATATTGTGTTATTTCCAGTGTTAATATTTGGGAAAGACCTGAAAAATGAACCAAACATAATCTGCAGCATATCTCTTTCCCTCTCTGCACCTCCCCACCTCCTCCTCCCTTTTCCCCCTCTATTTTGGCCCGACTTCTTGGATGGTAGTGATTTGCAACAGACACTGCGAAAATGGTGGTGAATGTCTTACTCCGGACATCTGCCAGTGTAAACCTGGATGGTATGGACCTACCTGCAGCACAGGTAACAGTCCTGCAACTCCCATGTTCTTGGGAGGGCATCCGTAGGGTCTCCCATAGTTTGAGATTTATCTGCCAGTGTGAACCTGGATGGTATGGACCTACCTGCAGCACAGGTAACAGTCCTGCAACTCCCATGTTCTTGGGAGGGCATCCGTAGGGTCTCCCATAGTTTGAGATTTATCTGCCAGTGTGAACCTGGATGGTATGGACCTACCTGCAGCACAGGTAACAGTTCTGCAACTCCCATGTTCTTGGGAGGGCATCCGTAGGGTCTCCCATAGTTTGAGACGCGGCATCATGAGACTCAGACAGCAGTGATGGGCAGCTACTTAGAGCCCCCACATCCCCTCTTCTCTCTGCATATTAGTTCTGCAGCACCTCTAGAAAATCTAATGCTGATCTGAAATTTTTTGGTAAAGATTTGACCTGAATGGTGTTACCTGCAGTGGTCGTAGTTGTTTAACTCCTGTCCTTGCTGTGGAAGTTTTATAGCCTTTATTTGGATGTCATGCTTCCTGCTTTTCCTGACCTTGTTTCTGCAGCAAAGTGTGATCCTGTTTGTCTCAATGGTGGTTCCTGTACTAAGCCAGATGTTTGCCTCTGTCCACATGGATTCTTCGGTGCCCAGTGTCAGAATGGTAATTTTTTTCCCCCTCTTCTCCCCTCTTAGCTGCCATTAAGGGGAAATCTGTGACAAAACATTATATCATAAGACACAAAGTTCACACTCAAGTGAACTTACCTGTGAAGTGGTGCAAAACACAGATTGCATTATTTTTTATATTTTATGGCTGATTCAGTGAATGTCCAAAGAGAAAGGAGACTCAAAAGTCACTTGCCTGCCACCCAACTTTTGAGCAGTGTTCAACCATTTCCACTCTCTATTATGTAGTCTGGTTACTTGTCTACACAAAGTTACCAGCCTTGACCCTGTTTTAATCTGATTTTGTCTTTACTACTGACATAGGCAATATGAGAGAGGCCTGATAGTGCTGAATGTCTGTATAAACTGTAAGAATTTTCATGTTGCACCCTTGTTTCCTAGAAGTCTCTCACTCTGCCAAACAAAAAACAAACTGCAGCCTTTTCCTCCTGTTTGTGTCTTCTAGCTGTCTGCAGGCCACCATGTAAGAATGGCGGTCACTGCATGAGAAATAATGTCTGCGCTTGTCCTGATGGGTACACAGGAAGAAGATGTGAAAAAAGTAAGACACTATTTCAAACCCTCCCAGGATCTGAAAGCAACCAATACATTATTCTACAGCTTGTTAAATGTATTTGTGGTTTTGATTTTTAAGGTGTCTGTGAGCCAAGGTGCATGAACGGAGGAAAGTGTGTAGGGCCAAATGTTTGCTCTTGTCCTTCAGGATGGAGAGGAAAAAGATGTAACACTCGTAAGTACCTTGCAGTTAACAGGAGAACCATACCTTCAAAGTGGAATATTACTAAAGGACTGCCTACACAAGTAATATTAACGTAGTGCCAAAGAACTCAAGAATATATATCACACACAGAAAAAATAATGGTCTGTAACTTGGCAGCAAAAATTAGGATGGAGAATTAATACCATGCATTTCCTTGACTAAGTCATGGACCAAAGTATCTCTAAAATTCTTGTACAGCAAATGATATTTGTTTCTTTGTTCACTCTTGTCTAAATAAAAAACCTCTACATTTCTGCAAAGGGCTGAGTCAATGAGGTGAAAGGATTTCAATTTGTGCTGTAGGACATAAAAGCAGATATAATAGAAAAAGAAGTACAGCAAGAGATTGGAAAACTGGAAATGTGGTAGGAAATGATGGGAATAGAAGATGGAATCGGCACAAGCTGTTTAGGAATGGTAGAAATAAGACTGTAATGGTAGAACAGCTGTGAGTCACATTGTATCTTAATGAAGGTATTGAAGGTGCATAAATAAAATGTGACGGTGTGGATAAAAGCAGAGTCTTCATGAAAATCAGTGTGGGGATGGGTGGTAGAAATCCAATAGAGAGTTAAGTGTCTATGATAGCACCCACCCAAGGCTCAGGGAATGATATGGCCAATGAGCTCTCTAATATCATGGAGGAAAAAGAAATTTCCTTGTATTGCTTTTTGCAATTATTGGAAAGTTTTACAAAAAAATGTATTGCCCATATTGAGAGGAGTGAGGTAGTCTTGGACATTGTGCAAGAGATTTTTTTTTATCAAATAAGCAGTTAACCAATCAGAAATAACAATTATTTTGATTATGGCTTTAGTAATCAGGGACAAATGGGAAAATGGGTCACAGAAAATAACTTTGGATCCAAATGTTCATGAGGTCTCTCACTAAGCTATGGGATTTAGACAGGAAAATTTGGAAAAAGCAAAACTATTTAGTGGTGCTGACTTGATTCAGTATTTCAGGATTTTGCAGCAACCTGTGATGCATCAGAACATCTCAAAGCTTGCTGTGGCTGTCAGGCTTTTTGTTTCTAGTTGCCTCTCTTCTTGAACATCCATTGATCTTAGGTAGCTTTTCAGTGAAGATGATGTGACACTTCTGTATGGAAAGCACTCAGCCTCCTGTGGGCTTTCTGAAAAGTAAGTAACAACTAAAAGGAATCACTTGGGATATAACCAAACTTTGTGGTGATGTTTGTGCAGCAATCTGTCTTCAGGAATGTAAGAATGGTGGGGAGTGTATTGGACCTAGTACGTGTCATTGTCCACCACAGTGGGAAGGAATCCAATGTCAAATGGGTAAGAGTGATGTGACCTGTAAACCTCTTGGTTCAGCACATTAAGAATGCTTCATCAATGCACAGTGCCTGGAAGTCCTATACCTTGTCTGTATTTTAACTCAAGTTGTGTCAAAGGCAGGATAAAGTGCAGAGACTCCTGCCCATCTGAAACTCTCTAGAATATGATGGCAGTCTGGTGGTTGGTATGTAGTGGCTTCCTCTAACACTGGGCATTGCTGCAGCAGCCCTGAGAAAATGCTGTGATAGCTTGGAACAGTGGGATTTGCTAAGAAACACCCTGCTCATCTCCTTGTCTCAGTTTCATTCATGCCCTCAGCATGTCTTCTCTTATCTCTGCATCTTTGCATGAGTTGGCCACATGACTGGTGAAGCCTCCTTACACCGAGGGCTGTTCCCCTGTGACAGTACCTACCAAGTTCTCAGCTCCTACAAACAGGCAGAAAAGTAAATAGAGATGATAGTCACTTTTCCTTCAGCGAGCTGTTTTCATGAATAAAGCTGCATATCTACCTCTTGTTTTAGCTGTGTGCCACCAGAAATGCTTGTTTGGAGGCAAGTGTGTAATGCCCAACGTCTGCTCGTGTCGTCCTGGCTACACTGGAGTCCTCTGTGAGAGGAAAATTCAGGTACATGCAGAGTCAAGACATAATCATCTAGTGCACCCTTGTCCAATGAAGCACCATTAAATACACCAAAATTGTTTGATTAGTTTCTTCTTTCAGCCTCCAGTGAGGGAAAACTGGTAACGTTCTTAAGAGCTACTCCAGTAATTCCTAGGCTCTAATACTTGCAGACTTGGTGTCAACACCCACAGTAAATTTCCTTTCAGGCTGGCTCTCTCTTGTCACTCCCTACATGGCTGTAGCAGGATTTGATAACAGAATCATAGAATGGCTTGGGTTGGAAGAGATGCCTAAAGGGTCATCTAGCCTAACTCCTATTAGAACCACCACTATTCTTTTTTCCAGCAGCTGGTCCTGTTTTGGGGAAGGGTGTCCCACTGCTGACTTTTTTAGCTTGCATCAAGTCAAGTCCTGATCTTTGTCAGCTAAATAACTACAACATCACTGATTTCATCCCTGTTTTACACAAACATTCCTTACCCCAATGTGACTTTTGGAACACCTTCAGTTTTTTGCACTGTAGTGAATGATGACCATGTCTCTGTTCTGTCACATAATCTTCTGTTGGATTCCTTTGCTTGGAAGCTGACAGTTATTCACTGATGTAGTTTAAACATTCTATTACAACTTTTCTGTGATTTCTGAAGTAGAAAAGATTCTATTTTTCTTGCATCTGGTACTAAACCATGTCCCTCAGCACCACATCTCTGTATCTTTTAAACACAGGGGTAGAGAATCAACCACCCTCCTGGAGAGCCTGTTCCAGTGTTTGAGAACCCTTTCAGTGAAGAAGTTTCTTCTAATATCCAAACTTAACCTAATATTCAGCATCACCTGTGATGTTTCTCCTCTTTATTTAGACACTTCTCTGATGCCATCAGAATTTCAGCCCTGTGTTTCTGCATGTCAGGAGAGCAGAGATTCATTAAAGTTGTTTCTTAAACTTTAGCATAAAACCAGGCTGCACCATTAAAATATCTTTTAACGTTTATTTGTTTCTTTTTCTCTTCAAGGTACAAAGGCATCATGGTTGAAGAGAAGATGTGTATCAATTAAATTGCAATGCTGCACAGATGTGTGAGGCTTGAAAATAGCAAGAAGGTTGAAGGCAGTCACAGAGTTTATTTAAATGAAAGGAATCTCCAGAAGCATTGGTTTTAAAGCTTTGTCTTGCAATCGTGAGTTTTGGTGTGCTTCAAAATGACAGTTTTGTAGGCAAAATGTATGTATTTTTTTGCTACCTCATGCACAAACCCCACCCCTCTGATTCTTCACTGGGCTCACAAATTAGATGAAGGATGCAAACCCAAAATGCTGCAGTTGGTTGGTGTAGTCATCTAGACTATCAGGTTTCCATTGTGGGAACAAGATTGTAATAGCTGATGAATGGCTCTAGGAAGGAAGGCAGCACTTCCATTACCTGTGAATGGTACCTTCTGATTTTAAGCATTGTTTACATGCATATTAATTGGCTGTGTACAGAACAAAAGCAGAACTTTTTTTTTCCTTCTTTGCTTTGTATGTGTACCAGCCTGTTATAATGATAGGCTAGTAGTGAAGGAGGGGCAACCTAAACCAAGGCTTGGCTCTTCACAGTGGAGGCAGAGCTGTAGGTCTTGTTCACAAACAGATGCAGAGTAATTGTGGTTTATCTGTAGCAAGCCTGTGTAGCCAGGTATCAACTCTTCTGTTTTGACTTCATTACTTCTACAATCATGCTGGTGGGTATCCAGCTCCTAAATGATTCCTGTATCCTGTTGTATGCCCCTGTTTGAGGTGGCCTTCTGTAGTATGAGGAAGTTTGATCCCCAAGTCTCTTAGAGAAATTTGACAATGCTTTTAGCTGTGCTGAATGTTAAAATAGCAGCTACTAAGAGAAAGAACTTGCCATACATCATGCTATCTGCTTACACCAAATCAGAAAGTGTTTGCAGAGATGTCACAGAGGAGTTGTTTTCCATCTCCAATGAACTGTTAGCACCTACTAGCTGCCTGACAGTTCTTGAACAAATAAAATTCCACTTTTTCTGAAGTTACCTACAGAGAACCACCATCTTCTTCCTGTAGAGCTGCAAAAGACATAGCAGTTCCTGCTGCAACCAGATGAGCTCTGGTAATAGACACAAATATCCCTTTAGCCGAACCACTGAAGTTTATCTTGTTTTGGGGGTATTTTTTTGAGGGGTGTTGTTGTTTTGCTTTTAAACCAAGAATAAACATCATCGCTTCCTGTTCTCCACAGCAGCATTTAATTTACATAAACCAGTTCAGAGTGGGAAGAAAATGGAGCTTATTTTGCTATTTACTGCCACTGTGGGATGCTGGTTGCCAAACCATAGCTGTCAGCATCCCTGTGCCTAGATTTCTCCTCACCTTTTGATAGTCATTTTTTGCAGAGTAAGATGGTGTTCTCAGAGTTCCAGAATAATACTTGATGGACTTCCAAGTGCCTGATTGGTATATTAAAACAGTTTTTCACAATTTCCCACTTGCATTTTAAGTTTGGTGTTTCCATAGTTTCTGTCAATACAGCATCCAAGTGGCTGATAGCTTGATCTTCTAGGAACTGTTGTGATATTTAAGACCTACTCCACTAGAACCATTTCCTTTCGCGCAACGCCCAGAGATTGCTCTGAAGAAAACCTTGACAAGCTGTTTGAATTGGTACCTCAGGATGATGCATTGAATACACAAGGTTCTGAAAATGTTTGGAAATGCAAACACACCAGTATCACATGATCTTATATTGTAATAACCCCCATTCCACCTGTCAGTTTGAGGCGGCGTGCTAAAGAGAGAGATAACGTCTGTTAATAGTACTTTGGTTAATGAGTTTGTGCAACCCTCCATTCACAAATCTAAGTCGATGTACACTTGCCTTTCTAGGATTTCAGGATGAATAAGGGGATGGGTTTTTTTTGTTGTGGCTTTTCTTTTTTAATCAAAACTTTGAGTATTTCCCATTTATTTTCAGCGTATCTAAAGGCAGAAATTATTTCTTTTCCATGTTCCAAACGCAAGCTGTGTGAACAAAAGCACGGCCACAGGAGTTAAAAATGCTCAGTGCTAAGCTGTGCTGTCTTCCAGCCAGCGCATGATGCAGAAAAATTACTTAATACAGGCATCAAACCAGGCTGCTGCTCTGAAACTGCCCAGTTAATTCTGTAGTTAGTTGAAACTATTTTGTACTAGCTTGCCCATCATACACATGAAAGAGAGTTCACTGTAATTGCAATAATGCAGTGTAATTGCTCAGCTTAACAAGAGCCAGAAGAATATAGAACGCTTGGGCACACAGGTTAACAAAATTGGTCTAGAATTGCATAAAGCAATCTGAAATGAGGCCCAAAAGAAAAGATTCAAAATAGGGAGAAAAGGGTTGCATACAGCAGGAGTTGCCATGGTTCTGCTCTGGTAGGATGAAGGGGATCTTGTGCCAAACTGAAGATCTTACAGTGATTCTTAGCACATTAAGCAGACTACAGCTCTCTTCACTGAATATTCTTGCATGATTTGCAACCTGCTTCAGGGGAACCTGCTTTAGCAGGAGTTGGACCAGATGATCTCAAGAGGTCACTTCCAACCTCTACCATTCTGCAGTTCTGTGACTTTTCAGTACTGGATGGTGCTGGAAAGTACCTATGTACAACATCTATCTTGTTACCTGCTGGAACTGAAGGTGCTCTGCAGGCCAGCAGAAATCCTCCCAAGAGCAGTCTGACTTTTGCCCACGATCTCAAAAAGATCTGTAAAAGGCAGTATAACAAATGTTTTCTGAAGGGAGGACTGGTATCAGAGGAGATACCACAGATCTTGGCAAGGACTCAGTTTCCTATATCTGTACCCTTGTTGGCTGTGATTAAAAAGAAAAAGAAGAAAAAAAAGTGTGTCTCAAATGACAGGCTCCCTCTTTTCACAAACATTAACTGCATCTGCTTAAAGCTGAGAACCGAAAGTGTGTTGACATTTCCATCCACCAAAAGCCAACCTGGGAAGAAGAATCAGTGTAAAACCTCAAGAAAACCAGTATAAAAGCTTAAGCTACTTGACAGCTTGGCTATAGCCATTCCACTGCTTGCTCAAATAGGAAAATCCAAAGTTTAAATTCTCAGTAAAACAGAACATCTGGGTGCACAGCCAAAACCAAACATAGAGATGAGAAAGTGTTGCTAATGATTGAAGATGTTTATGCTGTTTCTCTTGTATAAAAGAATCAGATGGCAACAGTGGATCATTTCACTCAGCCACAGCTCAGTTGAACCAGCAGAGGATCTTTCATGCATAAACCACACAAACCCATTCTTGCTACAGCCACTTAGGGGAGAAGAGAAAGCATAAATGGTAAAATGTACATGTAAGTGACTTAAAAAGAACCAGTCCTCACCTTTCCCCAGGCCCTCTGGAGAGACAGAATATCAAAACCTCAGCCATTAACAAAATTTCCTGTTGTTTTTTAGTGAAATCAGAGTATCTGCATGTTCCAATTAGCCATAATAAATAAGCCAAGTAACTTGTTCTGTGACTGGCTTTGCACAAGAAGACACAGCTGGCTCCAAAAACTTCATGCTGTTAACTGGTAGTTTCTGTTCTCCAGCAAGTGGAAAAGAAAGAGAAGACAAGGAATACTGACAGCTCCTTAAGTAAATACAGGCTTAGGGAGCTGGGGTTGTTCAGAGAAAACAAGATGGGGGGTGGATCTTAGAGCTGCCTTCCAATACCTGAAGGTATCCTACAACAAGACTGAAGAGGGACTTTTAATAAGGTGTCTAGCAGCAGGGCATGGGGATGGTTTGAAGCTGAGGGAGAGTAGATTTTATACTGGATCTTAGGAAGAAGTTCTTCATTATGAAGATGGTGAGACTCTGGAATGAGCTGCCCAGAGAGGCTGTGGATGCCTCCTCCTGGGGGTGTTCCAAGGCCACTTTGAATGAGACCTTGAGCAGCTGAGTCTAGTTGAGAGGCATCCCTGCCCATGTCAGGGAGGTTGGAGTAAATGATCTCTAAGGTCTCTTCCAGCCTAAGCCATTCCATGATTCTTGTGATCCTATGATAAGTGAAACTGTGGAAATGATAATTTGGGGGCCTGGGTTGTTGTTGATAATACATTCTGAGACTGTTCCACTTTAAAAAATCTACTAGAAAATCCATTTAAAAACTCACTTAAAACATCACAGAGATGTTAATTATATTCCTGATCAACAAAAGCAAATCCAGGGAGAACCCCTGTAGCCAGTAGATGGTGCTAAATTCAAGCAGGAGTTCTAAAATATGCCATCACAATCTGTGTGCCATCAAAGTCCTGCTTACTTCAGTCATTTCTGAACAGGGAACTGCTTGGATTAGCATTTTTTCTGGCCTGCTCAGAAACACCAATTGCAAGTGTCTCTCACTGACTGCTCCTGGTATCATGCTCCTAACAATGCCAATATCTCTTTTGGCTTCTAATCACCATTATTGCCGCTTCTGACTTCATTAGTGGAAGTCAGTCTTTCCAGGAACATTTTCTTTGCATTTACATACTTCTGCTCATTTACTGTGAAATCCTGGCTCTGAAGCAATTAATTTTTTTTCCATCCACTTCCCTGCAACCAGTATGTCAGCAAAGGTATCCAAATTAATTCCTGAATTTCTAAATTATGGCATGGTTATTGTAGTGAAATCTGACACACACATCAAATTTCATCATCATGAAGCCTACTACAGAACCATGGATAAAATCATCTTATTGCATATGTGAAACCCATATTTTTCACTAGCATGACTCAAACACCCAGTGTATCATAGAATCATAGAATGGCCTAAGCTGGAAGAGACTTTAGAGATCATCTAATCCAACCTCCCTGTCATAGGCAGGGATGCCTCTCAACTAGACCAGGTTACTCAAGTCCCCATCCAACCTGGCCTTGAACATCTCCAGGGAGGAGGCATTCACAACCTCTCTGGACAATCCATTCCAGAGTCTTGCTACCTTCATAGTGAAGAATTTCTTCCTAAGATCCAATCTAATCCAATTCTCCTTCAATTGAAATCCATCACAGCAAAGGCAGCCCAAAACCTATATACTCCTCTTACTGTGTCCCCTGCCCCTGGCAACCAAACCTGCACACCACCTGTCTGTAGCAGGTTTCATCAAAACCAAATGCAGCAGCCTCCAAAGCAAGGGCAATGACTTCTCAACACTGTAACACAGCAATCACTCCTAAGAGAAAATAGGGATCTCATGAACTAGACCATTGTCCTTCATTTGTCCTTTGTATGCCTGGGTTCTCTTTTAGAGGGCTTGTAACAAGAAGACTCCATTTCCTTTGCTTCTTGTCAGTGCTCTGTGGCTTATAATCCCTGGAGAAACATGTCCATCTAAGTCACTCAGCCTATGAAACCTGCATGTTGGGTTTACACAGAGATACAATGCTATTCCATCAAATGGATTAAAATAATGCACAGGCAAAAGGCTTAAATAATGCACAGTTAAAATGCTCCCACTGAAATTCTAGTTTCACCCAGAAGACAATGAAAATATCTCTCTCAAAAAAACAAAACCCCAAAAGCTGACTCAGGCACCCTCAGAAAGCTGATTGAACTTGCATGTTTTGGCAAAACTTTCCTCAACTGCAGCCTTCAAGAAACAGCACAAATGAGGCATGGAACAGTGAACCTAGGAGTCTTGGTCCAACAATGTGCAGCCTGTTCAAAAGGCTGCAAATCCTAGATGAGGCCAAACTGGAACATGACCAGAAGACAACCCTCAGAATCCTCCACGCAGGTGATTTGTGACAGACACGGCTTTTCCTCACTGCCATTTTGTGGCCTCCCATTATATTGCTCCTGTAACAACAAACTCTTGAACAGGAATGAATCATCAATGTCTTCATGTCCAGAAGGGAGATAAACACATTTCCCTATCTCACTGGGACAAGGCAAAGAAATAATTGGAAGTTGAGAGATGATCAGATAATGTGATCGTAGAAGTTGTCAAGATAAGGACTCTAAAAAGTATCAGTATGGATTAAGCTTTTAGAAAATAGAAGTGGAACTGTCTGAACTGTGCTTTGGGGGTTTTTAAACACTGCTTAACTGATCAAGATCCAAACTGAATTGGGAGTAGGGGGGAGCAGGAAGAATACACAAAGAGATAACCAAGATTTTAATAAGATCATTTATAGTTGTTCCAGAAAGATGCAAACTCTTCAAGTTTCCTCTTGCAACTGTGCAATCTTATTGCAGGTAAATGATACTTGCACTAACACCCACTTCTGATACCTGAGTTACAGAATCATAGAATTGTTAGGGTTGGAAGGGACCTCAAGGATCATCTAGTTCCAACCCCCCCTGCCATGGGCAGGGACACCTCACACTAGATCAGCTCACACTAGATCAGGTTAAAGACACATCATTAATATAATGCAATAATTCTACTTAAAGGTGGATGAAAAAAAAAAAATTGAAGAGCACAGATCTATTCTCAAGTACTTTATTTGAAGAGTATGTTTTATTTCAAGGTCAGATGAATAACCAAAACATAATAGTCCTGCTTACAAAGAAAGAAGAAAATGTGTCACACACTACACACACTTGGACACTTGTTTAAGTGTCAGCTCTGTTACAATCTGTTCTTCCACACAGAAAAGCATTTACTTAACGTACTGAAGACAAAAAGCTATCCAAAATCAATCAGCTACCACGTTTGTTTTATGGCTCCCCACGCTCTGCTGCAGACTTCATCTCTGTATGAAGAGTTAGATGATGAAAATGCAGCTTATCTTTGCTGAAGTTGCTTCATTCCTTCCTTTTCTTTGTGCACTGCAGACCAGAGTATGGCACTCGACACCTACACACGTTTGGAGCTATGCATTTTCCTCCATGCTGACAAGGTAGTTTGCATACAGCTGAAATGAGACACCAGACACACAGTATGTCTTCAGCACAACACAGCATCATTTTTCTTCTTTGTCTTACTGTGCTAGCTGAATTGTTCCCTGGTGAGTGTGCTGAGACAGTATAAATAAAAGCATAATGGAAGGACTGAAAAGCAATGCCTCTCAATTTATGGCATGGTGGCCTTTACTGGAATACAGCCACAGTATGTCTAGTCTCATTCATGCTCCATTCCCCTTTTAAAATACCATCATTTCTGTTGTTCTTTAAGGCACAGGCCATTTCTGAGATGAATGCCTCCACAAAGTGAGGGAACAACAAAAATTCCTATTGAAACTCATTCAAGTTCTTGGATCCTGATCCATGAGGAAACAGTTGCCACACACTAGCTGTTGCTCCCCACAAGAAGGGGACAGGAGGACTGAGCAGGCACAGCTTTGACTGTCCCCTAGCTACACAGCAGGTCAGTTAAGAAGCCAGGGGCTGCTATGTGCTCATGAGCATCTGCACTAACAGAAGTCAGACTGGGTACAGGTCTAGCGAGTTCAGGACATAAAAAACCTGAATGCTTCTACCCAGGGAATGGAGCTAAGCATCTTGTAAGTTCTCTGCACCTCCCATACCTACCTTTGAATATCACTCTCTATCTCAATACATCAGTCTATAAAAAAAGGTAAGCACTTTGCTGGTCAAATGGGAATGGTAAGCATTATTTGTTAATGATTGCTTAACTACATAGCTGGCAGGAGAGCTAACACTAGCTGATTTGGATTACCACCACCACACAAAAATTTCGAATACTGAAGGCGTGATCCAAAGAGCTTGCACTCCTGATAGCCAGTTGGAAAGCAATGTTTAAATGAGCTTTCTCTCACAGAGCAAACACTGAAAGTTTCCTTTTTATACCCACAGGACAATTGCTTTTAGAAGCAGGACACCTGCTTTTGTGAGCCAAAATTTAGGAAAATGGTACTAATCCTGATTGCAGTGAGCTTCCTCTTGCTCCCTTAAGAGTACCTGGAGTTTATTCTGCCAACTTACCCTCAAAACAAGAAGCAAGTTTCAATTTTCCAGGTCCATAAATTTAAGGACGATTCTAACCCACATAAGTAACAACAGTGTTTCTGTAATGGTCATTTCCAGGTCTTTACACTGGGGTATTGCTTTACAGAAACTATTTCAGATATACCAAGTAATGAGTCTGGTGACAACCAAAATCTGAATCTGAAGTTATTTGAGCTGGTCTTTTCAACCAACCTGAAAAGCCATCTACTCCTTATGCACACTTGTAAGATCCTCAGAATGCTGAAGCAGCTCTCATATACTATTCTTAAGACACTTTCCTAGCAGCTGTGTTAGGCACTGGAGATCTGAGCACTATATTGGTAAATAAAACAAGCAGGGAAAAGGATAAATGAAGAATGTCATAAGTCATTTACCTAAGTGACATGCTCCACCCACCCATCCAGCTGGACAGCTACAAATTCCAGGAGCCACACAAGCTCCATTATTTCGACAACCTTGAGGACATATTGCTAGAAGAAAAGAATGGGTAAGTCAGCAGGATTTATAAAACTGATACAAAAGAATCCTGACAGAATGAAAGATTCAGGATGATACAAATCAAAATGGCAAAACACATTTTCTTCCAGGCCAGATACTCAATTGGTACAACTCTAAAGGCATTTCCAGGACGATGGAAATGGAAGAAAATATTTATGGACTCTGTTAAGAATTTTGGTTTAAATGTTAACAGATGTACATACACTGTAAAGCAAAGTAATTTGACACTCTTCTATTTAAGTATGTACCAATAATTAAGGTCCTTTATTTCTGTAGCAATGCAATGATATTTCCATAGTTATTAGCCTCTTCATACTTTTAAAATGTTTTTGTTACTGCAGTTATGTTTTTAATCAGTAAAGATATTTTCATAAATAGAGATACCCACCTTCTTGGCATCTTGATCCTGTCCAGCCAGAAGCACAAAGGCACTTCACAACTCCATTAACAGAGATGCATTCCCCACCATTTTGACAGCCTCCTTCACAGCTCACTGCAGAACAGCACACACAGCACTTTTCAGAAGCAACTTCAAAGAATGATCTTTAAACATCTGGTCTGCCATCATCTATTTGCTTTATCATGTTTCCAAAGGCTAAATTTTCAACTCTTGAGAGCAAGGCAAAGTTATAAAGAGTGAGTGAGGATGACAACCATGTCTGCAAATGCCAACACCAAATGCAGTTAAAATTAAGCATGTGCTTCAAAGCTTGTTGAGCATTTAGCCTGAGAGTACCAACCAATACACATGGTTACTGCTGTGGCACAGCTCTTCTCAACAACTGTGAACCAACTGTTAGCAGCTACACCACAGTAACCACTACCATGTGTTCTTACCCATCTTGCCAAATCACAGCTGGTGAACCAGTGATGTGTGGTGAAGGATTCCCATATTTCCTTACCTGACAGGACCTACAGACAACATGAGGAGGAGGAGAAGGGGAAATACTACTTGGACAAATGAATTGTCAAGGGTTAGGGCTGGCCCAGCCACTAAACAAATGACAGATGCCCTCTATTAACACCTCTTCTCAAAAAGGATTGAGAGAGAGACCTATGGATTGGAAAAGAGGAAGGCAGTGGATGTAGTCTACCTTGACTTCAGCAAGGCTTTCAACACAGCATCCTCACAGCAAAGCTTAAGAAGTCTGGATTGGATGACTGCAGATACCACCCAAAAGTTTCAACCACTTAACACAGAAGTATGTTTCTATAGAAATCAGCCTATTACAGAGCTAAACAGAATATTGATGATATATATACAAGGTGTTTTCCAAGGGGCAAAAGTCTCTCAGATTCTTACAACACATTTCAGTACATACAGTCCATCCTAACCTCCTGCAAGCAAGCAGATTCTCTAGGCCTTGCATTTTTTGACAGTGAGGTCAGAGGTCTAAGCAATTGAGGACATTATTTCAAAGTACATCAGATTTTGGGCAAGAGGAGTCCCAGATTAATTTTGTCTGTTTTCAAAGTCCTTGTCTTTCCAAGTTATCACTTGTTTGGGTCTTACCCTTATGACAGTATCTACCCCCATAGCCAGGTGGACATCTACATTTTCCAGGTCTGAGGCACTCCCCACCATTTTTGCATTTTGGGTAACATGTTGCTGTAAGAGAAGAAACAAAGCTTGGATAAATATTGGTGATCTGCATTATTCTAGCCTCTGAGCACTCAGTCTATCTACACATTTCCTCTGATAGATTCATCCTGCAGTCCTGCATCGCAGTTCAGGTGAGATAGCTTTTCTGCACAGGAGCATTCCACCATTTGAAGCTTTTAAACACTCAAAACTAAGGATATTTTTGGATGCTAGACAGGACAGGCAGAAGAAAGAGCCATATTAAAAGGGAACAAAGCAATACAGATGGTCTGCCAAAGAAGCTTTTGATAATTGAAGTCAAGAAATGACAGGTGTGAAAAAAGTAGTATGAATAAATGATTTAATAAAAAATGCTGCAACTTCAGAGGCATCTTCAGATCCTTAAGATGAAATACCAGAGTTTATTCTTTAGTGGATTCTTACATACCTCTCCAGAAAAAAAATACATGCTCATTTCTTCATGCCTCTTCTCTAAAACATACCCAGAAGTCAGCACTTCCTTTTCCTCTACCCTCTTTTTTTGCCTCATCTGGCCTCTCAGAGACCTTTCTGAAATATACAATGTTTGTTTAGAAATCACTTGAGATAAATCTTAACTTTTGTCGTAACTGCAATGATCTCCTGGGAGGAAAGCACCTATGATCATCACACATTCTGCAGCTTTTTTATTGCTGACAGGTTGGATACGGCACAAAAATCTTAATCTTGCAAAATTCTGGGTAAATTCAGATTGAAAATTAATTATCTATCACATAGACATCCTTGCTACTCATTCCCAAAACAGCCCTGGTGTCTGAGAAAACATTTGCTTGTATACAGATTTTAGAATTCCAGGTGTTTCAGACTCTCAGCTGAACTAACTGGAGGTGTGAGACGAGTTCCCTACACCACACTGCTTCATCCTTTGATTGGATGGGTAAGTCTGAAACAGAGGAAAGAAACAGGGAAAGATGAGCAGTAACACCACATCTTGTATACCTACAACACTCTGAAACAACCCAACTGAAAGAAAGAGTATTTTTCACATTAGTATCTGCAGAATGAGGATTTCCATGCAAACAAAGGACCCTAATGAAAGAACCATTTAGCACTCATCTCTGAATAACTGTTTTCCCAGATACTTTCAGCTGACTGGATATGCCATATGAGAGCTCTCAGTGTAAGAAAATTTCTGTTATTCACATAGTTTTCAGTTCAGTTTTCTTGATAGAACATGGGACAAAGCTTCATACATTCAAATGTGTTTTATGTTGACAGCCTTATCAAAGCAGTCGGTGGTTCTACTAATTCCAGACAGGCTGCCACTTAGCCAGTTCAAAAGCAGATCTGCATTTCCAACAATCTTTCACATCTCCCCTAAACCCAAAAATGTCCAGGATTCAATAGCTGCTTGGAACAGTGCATACTACAGTTATTCATCCCCACTATGCTGCACATTAGCTATACATCGTTTGTCACCACCTGCTTTAGCTTCTAAATAAAACAACACTTCATGAATGTTTTGAGTGCTCAATGAAATTTTCAGCATCCCATTCCAGAGTTTAAAAAAATAATCATGTTATAAATGAAGGGCATTGAGAACTAGCAATAAGTATTGCACAAATCCTACCACCGCTTCTCACAGGGTAATGTGTGAAGCAAAAGAACTCCTGATACCGAGTGGGTTTGAGCAATTAAGACTCAGTGCTCTGCCATTAAGCTTCTGAAGAAAGAAATTAGAAATCAGGCATGTTGCATTAAACAGGTTTCAAAATAAAACTCTTCTTTCCAGTGTTTACTTTTGCATATTGGATGATGTTTCCAAAAACACTTTGCCTCTTTTTGGAAATTGTCAAGAAGAGAGTTCTATCCACCCTAGCTGTATGCCTCCTAGTGTCACAAGGGGATGTACAGATGACTCTGTGGGACAGGTAACATCTAGGAAGTAAACTCCAGTCTTTTTACAAGCACTACAAGGTCTAAACAAACAAGAGATCCACAAAATACCCTACTTTCTACACACTTTTTTGATTTGCTAATATTGTTGTGACAAATCACACCCAGAAATACCACTTTAACTTCACTGAGGCTTAGAAAGCAATCAAGCCTCCAAAACCACCTTTCCTTATTCAGGCAAGTACTTAAACATGCACAGTGAAAATGATCAAAGGATGCTGATGCAAATGACTGCCCACTAAGTAGACATCTACCCAATGTTCACATGGCAAAAAGCTATCTCCTGACAATATTGCCTTTTCTGATGGCCTACTCACCTACACAACTCTTCACAAAGGATCCAGCTCCGGTTGTGCTCCGTCACTTTACTGTCATTGCCTCACCTCAGCCAAACCCAGGGATCTTTACCCCTCTTTTTCCACCACACCTTATCTGAAAGGTGGCATTTATCCTGGCATTTAACCACCAACCTCTCACACAAGATCCAAACCCAAACTCTTCAAACCTTCCTGGAGAGGTTGATCACATGAAGGCTGACATCTCGGAGATGCTTGTGCACAGCTCTGGTCAGGCCGTGACACCTGCCTAGGGAAGCACCACGAAGGGGAGGTGCCCGCAGCCTCGGGCCGGGGATGCACGGCCAACCATCCCGCTGCTGCGCTCCCCGGGCGGGACGTTTCTCACTTTTCCCGGCGGCGACGCGAAGCGCGGAGCGGTCTCTCCCAGCCCTCCATCTGCCCGCAGCCCTTCCCCGTCCGAAGAACCCCACCGCCACCCCTTCCCACGGTTACCGTGCTGGCAGAGGTCGCCCTCGTAGCCCTTGGAGCAGAGGCAGGTGCCGTTGCCGAGGCAGAGCCCGCCGTGCTGGCAGCGCGGGCTGCAGGCCGCCGCCGTACTCCGGCCGAAGGGCAGAGCCGCCCCGAGGGAGGGCAGGGCGCCAGCGCCGCGCCACAGCCCCCACAGCGCCAGCCACAGCAGCAGGTAGGGCATCCCCTCACCGTCTTGCCGCGACATGGCCCCGGCGCCTCTGGCTCTGGCAGCTCGCCGCCGTCCGCTGCCCTCCACGTAGACGCCTCCTCTCCGCTCACTGCCCTTTCACACCCTGCTCCTTCACGCCCCCCTCGCCTTTTGCCCTCTCGGTCCTTTCCACTCCCTCCTCCTCCTCACCCCCACTGAGGCGCCGGCCCCTGCGCCCCCGCCTCCCTCTCCCCGGCGCCATGTCACTGTGGGTGAAAGCCCCACCCGATGACAGCCGGCGGCTTACCCGGCCGGGGGCGACTGCGGTGGCTGAAATAAACCGGGGCTTGGGGGAGGGTGGTCTGGTGCCAGAGGACAAGGCACCAGGGAGTCATTTGTCAAGGCTACGCTGGACGTAGGTCATGGAGCCCACCTCAGCACGAAGCATAGCAGTGGGCCCTGCCGCTTGCAGGCCCTTTCACCTGTTCGCAGGATGGCACTGCTCTCGCCGTCTGGCTGAATAACCTCACTCTTTGCCACCTTACAGACTCTTGATTTCTATTCATTTCGATCTTTGATATTCCCATGCGATATGAGCATCATGGCACAATACTTGTGTGTGATTTGAGCAGGAGGACAAACTGCTCTCATTTCTGCTTTGCAGATAGGAAGACAGGAGGAATATGGGTTTCATGTGCCTCCTCCACATCCAGTCTTTCAGAATGGCTTGAATAAGGTTCTGTGACAAATAAAATAATATACTTAGGTTCAGTTGTGAAGATACCTTCAGTTGCAAGAACAAAAATGGAAATGATCAGAAAACACTTTTCCCTTTTCCCATCTTTCACAAGTATCTCCTACCATTTAAAATGTTTCTCAGAGGAAGAACACTTTCAACACCCAAGACAGACCAGAGTCCCTGAAAGCAGGTCATAGAGAGGTAAGTGTTGGTGTCTTCTCCCAAACGACTGGATAAGAGAAAACAGCCTTATATTGCACCAGGGGAGGTTCAGGTTGGACACTGGAAGAAACTTCATTGAAGAGTTCTCAACCACGGTAACAGGGTCCCAAAGGAAGTCCTATCCCTGAAGGTGTTTTAAAGATGCAGAGATGTGATGAGGAACATGATTTAGCACCAGACTTGGTAGAACTAGATAATAGTTGGACTCAATGGTCATTTCCAACCAAAACAATTATATGGTTCTGATTTTTTTAGATGATTGATGGGTTTGATTGACCCATAGTGATAAAAAGATAGTACAAACATCTATACAAAGCATATGTAGAAAAGTGAAATGAACCCTCAAACCTTCTGAAAAACAAAGGAAAAAAACAAGTCTGTCTTCAACAGCGAGAGCTGACTTTGAATTGGTTCTGTGACACAAAGCAGCTTAATTTGTTGTCTTGCTGATCTGGCAACTGGATTCACTTTGACTGTAGTTGCCTGATAGAAAGGCAAAAGTACTTCTGCTGGAAAACTGGCTTTGATCCCCTTTCACACTAATGCAGTGTGGAACATGGAGTTGCTAGAGTGAGTAGAATGCAAGGCAAAAGTGTTAGTGACACCACAACATGCTGCCTAGCTTCTTGCAAAGGTTAAGCCACGTGTAATGTGATCTTTGCAAGACTGCATTTAGCCTTTCAAGGTGCAAAGTGACACATTAAATGATGAAACGAGAAGCTAGAAGTGCAGTGCTGAATAATTGCCTAGAATGGGCACAATTCCCCTCTTGCTTGTGCCTAGGCAAACCAGAGCAACTTTTAGATTATACGAACAATTACATTCATGCTGTGGAAACCCACGTTGCAAGTATCCTTTCAAGCAGTACTGATGCTGGAAAAAAACCCACAACAAACCAGTGATATAATTACTCCTGCAGAAGTTGCCATAGTCTGTTAATTTGCCATCGAGAATAAAAATATCCAAACCTCCTTCATATTGCAGTTCCAGTTGTGGCAGGGAGAACAAGGTTTCCTGTTTTCATATAGAGCATTCCCTTCTTGCAAGTGTAAGGATAATTGGATTGTGCAGTGAGAGCACTCGTGATAATATTGCTTGCCAGAAATATATTGGGGAATAAATTCTTCCCAAAAGGACTAGCTTGCTTTATGCCAACCCCACAAGAGCAAAAGGAGAGAAGAACTGAGATGCTGACTCTGGGCTGTATTGTTCTCTGGGTATATCACAATTTTACACTTCCTTGACTTCTGTCAATAATTTTGACCACATTCAGTTCTTCAGAGAGTTAATTTATTTGTGTTTTTGTGTGTCTCTAAAAAGCACTTTAATGTGTGTGCCTTTCTGATATTACTACCTAGCAGCAATTCACATTGAATTCTTTTCCGTTTTTAACAGCTATTCTTCATTATAAAAATACAAAGTCTGATTTAGAAAGTACTATTTATTTTCACACCCATATCCCAGCTTCCCTATTCCAAAAGGATGACTTCTGGTGTCCAGGATTAATTAAGAGCCCTTTTTAAAAATTCCTCTCCAGGTTTCCTTTGAGGATCTTAAAATAATTAATGGGAAAGAGAAGAATCATATTTTGAAATATAGCAAGTGCGCCTCCATGGAGATAATGAAATGCAAAGACTATATTAAATAAGCTTGCCCAGGTGTTTCAATGAATGAAATAAATTTGTTTAAACATTATCTTTTGTAGGAAGGATTAAGCTGCTTCACCATCTTTGTGCATCTAAATTCATCTCAGGGCTTATCAAATTTGCTGAGTACACGTCTGCGTTTTAAAGGGATTGTGTCATGTTAACAGAGGTTCTCAGTGAAATCAGAAATGCTTCCAGGCATCTGACATGCTTTAGTCTTAGAAGCATAATGAGATAAGAAAAAAAGAAAAAGGAAATTTAAAAAAGACAGTAGTTAATGGAGTTGCTAAGTAGAGTTAGACAAAGAGAAGTTACTCTCATTCATTCGTGTCATAATGGTTATATTTGATACTTCGATTCAAATTAAACACACACACAAAAGGCAGTTCTAGGCAGTTTCAAGAGTAGAGGAAAGAGTGTCAACATCCTTCTGTCATACTGGCTCCCTGTATTGTAGACAGCAATATGTGAGAGTCTCTTGAGGGTCAGTACTGTCCAGTCTGGAGAGGAAGAGAGGGAAGGGATGAAACTTGTATTATAATTGGAGCAGTGTACTGTGGAAATGAGGGTGCTCAGCTGGAGTTTGGGATCTTGCTGCCTGTAAGGCAGAGCAGATACAAGAGCTGGGCTTTCCTACAGTTGCATGGGAATATCCTCTTCTGGCCATCCTAAAAACACAGACATACACCTCTCTCCTATTTCAAAGATTTATTTCATTACAGTGTGAAAAATATTCAAGAAGTATAAGCTCAGATATTCCTGTGCTGTGGGATTTTGTGAGTCAGCTGGCCATAGTACAGCACAACCTGCTCTGAAAAGTAGTGACTTGTTTAAGAAAATGCTAAGCCAAGAAATGAGGATATGACATTTTGCAGGGTGCTTGTGGTGCTCAGTGGTGATGCACATTAATCTTAATGAAATGTCAGTATCTCATTAATCAAGTAGATTTAGTGGGGTAGGAGATAACGCTAGGAGGTGTACCACACATCTAACCTCTTCCCTAGTACTGTGCAGTGTGTGTTTTGCCAAGCTCTGACACAGTCATAGCTGCACTGGTACAGCTGGACTCAGTGCTGTGCTTAAGTACATCTAACAATTTGCAATCCAGAGCTGACACTTTGCTTATCTGTGGAGCATCCCAATAAACACCCACATGTATAAGTATTTTTCAGTACAGTTTAATCTCCATTCTACCAGATGTAGATGAGCCATCAGGTGATGATACAGTTAAGTAGCATCGCTCAAAGCTGTATCCCAACTCAAGTCCACGTGAAATCTTTCAGATAATAGGGACTTATGACCCACATCAGTCTTCTTCATTGACAGTTTGAATACTGATCTGTCATCCAGTGCAATTGGGCTCTGGTGGCATTTGAGAAATATATCTGAAAGTCACTATAATTGTGCTAAAAGAAGGGAAATGATATATGGGTTTATTTTCAAACATGCCCGTGTATGAATTAGGTGAGCAGAAATATTACAGATATTTACAAGCTGTGCACAAACATTCATACACAACTGCCATGCACACCTCTTGTTTTCCAAAATTAGGGGCCTCTGTGGACTGCATGTATGGATTGTCCCCATTACTGCATATAGCCCTGATTTTATAATATGAAACCCCATTTTAATTTACCTGAAACAAATATCTTAATCTGAATTATACCAGTCTTGTATGCAACCTTCAAAACCATTATTCTAAGAAGTATTTTTCTTCACATAACAGCAAACTCTCAATATATGATGTTTTATCAACAAGGCTCATGTGCACTGACGTCCTTGTTCCTTACTGGATAGAAGCATGAAAATGGAATATGCTAGTGAGATATTACAGAATTAACACTTTAATCATTGCAATTAGCTATAAATCTCTTGGATTGTCACCTTTCCAAGGCATTTCCAATTAGAGTGCAGAATAGATCTATGCCTGGGGATTCCGGGTATCTCAAAGCAATACAAGAGTATTGTCAAAAGACCAGCCAGGCTCACTAGGAACAGTTTAGCTCTGTTTGAAGCACTGTTTTATGCAAGACAAGGTCACTCAGTCACTACTCCCTCTTTTGAAAGCTGGATGTAATTTACCTGATAGGAAAGGAAATAATGTTTCTGTTGCCCATTAAAAGATTATTGAGCAAAAAGATCAAGGCTTGTCTTACTCCTTGGCTGAGCTTTCAGCTGTAATTTTAAGTCCTTGTTGGATCTCATTTTGTCTTTCAGAATTGGTTGGTGATGTCTAAGCTACGAATCCTTCCATTTCTACAAAGCAGGTAGGCCAGTGACTCTTCATCTGATTTCACAAACATAAGGCATTACTTCAAAGCCTCCATTTTATAAAACAGGGCCTTGATCTTCTGCTATAGGTCACCTTGGTTAGTTGCTGTTATGAGATGGGACCGAATGTTTATACAAGTAATTGATTAGATGGTGTTGGGTGATAGGTTGGACATGATGATCTCAAAGGTCATTTCCAACCTAGTTAATTCTATTCTATTCTAGAATACAGGAAGCTCTAAGTATAAGGAAAGTATTGCCCAATTTAATTTTGAAAATTGAGTCCAGTCTCACTATAACTAAGGAACTTTCTGCTCATGCTATAGGTCTTAAGACCAGCCCCATTCAATAAATGCACCATCAGAAAGATGCTGAGCAGATACCCATCAGTGGAAATTAAATGAGTGATTCATGCACAAAAATGAGTCTTAGGTATCAAGGACCAGATAAATCAAGACTCTGAAGCACTTTAAAGTAGCACATCCAGTTTGCTTTAGAGCCATCTGGAAACCTCCTTATTTACTTCAGCACTGTAATATCAAGCCCCACATCCTGGCAAATAAAGGACAGGATATTGCAAGGCATCGGGTACCTTAAATTTTGACTTGGCCTGGGCTTTTAAGGGCTCAGTATCTCACAATGCCGTCAAAGTCGAAGCAAAAGAGTCCTCTTTCCATCCTCTTTTCTTTCTGCACTGCATTCTGCCGAGTTGCTGAAGTGGGCTTGCAAGCAAATGAAATGAATTTGATTTCCTCACTACTCGTCAGCTCTCAAGCATGTTCCTCATAAATAAATTATTTTCTTTTGGTCACTGAATCTTATATTTTGCCCTCAAAGAAACTTGGCTTAATATCCAAGGAAAAGAATAATTGAATAGCACTTGGTATAACTATTGACTATAACTCAGATGCTACACCACTGCACACAGTATAAATACCAGGGGCCTAATGTTCTGCAAATTAATCGAAGTGGAAAGTCCATATTCACAATTCATCCCAATGAACTCAAGGGAAAAACCCAAGAGGGGAAATGCTAATTCTAAGATAGAGGTTTTTTAGGGTTGAGTAGTGAATTTTATATTGTTCCAGCAGTTAAATCTCTCCCTCACAGGATTCAGCTTCATATCCATCAACTTTCCACAATATCAAATATTATTAATCATTTCATATTTATATAGTTCTTATTGTACCATAACCCCTACACACACTTATGCTGCTGTAAGACAAAGCAACACTACTTAAGCTGCCCCAAAGCAAAACCAGCATCTGTGGAAGCATTCAGAGAATCATCTTTGGGACATAAAGATACCACTTTGTCTGCCACTAAAATGTTGCCAACTTCAGGGTGAATGTGGCTACTATTGAACAGGGCACAGCAACACAGCCCAGCAATGTGGAACAGGAAATGAATAAAAAAAACCCCACATCTAATTGATATTTAGATATGGTAGGATGTAATTACTCATGCTGGAATTCATTCAAAGCATCAGCAGCCTGAATGCTCCCTTATTATTAAAAAAAAAAAATTACAATCAGTTCTTTGCTGTCTGCTAACAGAGAAGACTTTAGTTTGGCAGCTGCTCCTTAAAAAAAATGGTTTAATATATACTTCTATGTTCTATACTTCTATGTTTTCATGTCATTGTGTGGCTTAGCTCTCCCTCCTCCACAGAGTAAGAAACCACAGCTAACTCAGTCGAAGAGCAAAAGCTATATATTTACAAGCATATATGGAAAGCAGGTTATATATAACACAATATATACAGGTATTTACAATATATACACAGAAATACACAGCAAAGACAAATAACACAACAAAAATCCCTCCCTCAGGGAGGGATCCCCTCTTTGGAACCCCCTCTCTCCCCCCCTTACCTCCCTTTTTCCCCAAAAAGGGGTTAGAGAGAGAGAAAGGCAAGTTACTAAGGAAAAGAGTTGTTAGCAAGCTTCAAAAGCCCATGCAGGATTAGTGTTTGCTTATCTGAAGGCCAAGTCCAGCAGTTCGCAGAAGAAGCAGGCAGGGAGAACAGGCTGAAACACCCAACTCCCCCAACTCCCAAACCGAACTGCACTGAGGAAAAAATTTTCCAACCGCTTCACAATCTAAAGCTGAATTTTTGTTTATCAACCAATGAAATTCGTTTAGAATATCAGAATGTTTTGGTTCTAGTACCAAAAACATTAGCCAGTGTGTTCCAGCAGTGTTTGTTCTTAAAGGCACAGCCTCAAACGACCACAGTCCACCCCTTTCTAAACAATTTCATTGGCTGTTCGTACTGTCCATCCAATCCAGAACAATATTTACAGTTCGTAAGTTAAGTTCATCGTCCATTCCGGCTATACTCAGATGTAGATGATTCAGAAGTCCAAGAAAATCCAAAATCAAGAAAATGGAAAACAGTTTGTCTCTCCACAGACGAAGCGAAGAAAAAGGGAAACAGGGACTCAGGGACTCTCAGTTGACTCAGGGTTCTCAGGGTTCGTGCACCGTAGATTCCTCAGGGACTCTTTCCTTTGGATGCGCTGTAGCTGTACAACATTCTGAAATTAAACTCTTTCAGCTAAAGTTAAATCTCTTTGTGGAATACACTGAATTTCACCATTCTCTTGCATTACCCAATAAGTGTGACCCGGACCTTCTGCTGAAACCACCCCTCGGACAGGTTTAGCCTCTCCTGAGGGCGAAAATACCCAAACAGTTTTACCTAACAGATTCTTTTCCCTAACAACAGGAACTCTATCACCTTCTACTTTCTGTAGCAGATCAGAATGTGCAGGTCCAGCTCGGTTCACTGAACCTCTACTGTTCACCAGCCAGGTTGCTTGTGCTAAATGTTTCTCCCAGTTTTTCAAAGATCCACCTCCCATGGCTTTGAGAGTGGTCTTCAACAAACCGTTGTAGCGTTCAATCTTCCCTGCAGCTGGTGCATAGTAAGGAATATGGAAAATCCACTCAATACCGTGCTCTTTTGCCCAGCTCTTTACAAGGTTGTTCTTGAAGTGAGTTCCGTTGTCTGACTCAATCCTCTCTGGAGTTCCGTGTCTCCACAGGATCTGTCTCTCCAGACCGAGAATGGTGTTGCGTGCAGTTGCATGTGGGACTGCGTAAGTTTCCAGCCATCCAGTGTTTGCCTCTACCATAGTAAGCACGTACTGCTTACCAGAACGAGAACGTGGTAGAGTGATGTAGTCAATCTGCCAAGCTTCACCATATCTGTATTTGGACCATCTGTCACCATACCACAAGGGCTTAATTCTCTTTGCCTGCTTAATAGCAGCACAAATGTCACAGTCATGGATGACTTGTGTGATGGCATCCATGGAAATGTCTATGGATCTGTCACGAGCCCATTGGTATGTTGCATCTCTGCCTTGATGTCCTGACGAATCGTGAGCCCACCGAGCTAAGAATATCTCACCTCGGTGTTTCCAGTCGAGATCAAGTTCAGAGTCCTTGTCTACTTGAGAAACTCTTGCAGCTAGATCTGCCTGATGGTTGTGCTGCTGTTCCTCAGTAGCTTTGCTCTTGGGAATGTGAGCATCAATGTGTCTCACTTTCACTGGAATTCTCTCGATTCGATCAGCAATGTCTTGCCACAGTTCAGCTGCCCAGATGGGTTTTCCTTTCCTCTGCCAGCCATTCTTTTTCCAGTTCTTTAGCCAACCCCATAGAGCATTGGCTACCATCCATGAGTCGGTGTAGAGATAAAGCTTTGGCCATCTCTCACGTTCAGCCACGTCGAGAGCTAGCTGGACAGCTTTTACCTCTGCAAACTGACTGGATTCTCCTTCTCCATCCTTCGCCTCTGCAACTCGGCGTGTTGGACTCCACACGGCAGACTTCCACCTTCGCTTGTTCCCGACGAGACGACAGGAACCGTCTGTGAACAAAGCATATTTCTTTTCATCATCAGAAAGGTCATTGTAAGGAGGAGCTTCCTCAGCACGAGTTACTCTCTCCTCTGGAGGTTTAGCACAGTTGGTATCTTCAGGCCAACTTGAGATCACCTCCACCAGACCAGGTCTTTCAAGATTTCCCATTCGAGCTCTCTGTGTTATCAGGGCCATCCACTTAGACCAGGTGGAATCTGTGGCATGATGTGGTGTGGAACCTTTGCCTTTGAACATCCAATTCAAAACTGGCAATCTGGGAGCTAAGAGAAGTTGTGACTCAGTTCCAATTACTTCAGAAGCTGCTTTCACTCCTTCATAGGCAGCTAGAATCTCTTTCTCTGTTGGAGTGTAATTAGCCTCTGAACCTCTGTAACCTCGACTCCAGAAACCAAGAGGTCGTCCACGTGTCTCACCTGGAGCTTTTTGCCACAAGCACCAGGTTGGACCATTGTCACCTGCAGCCGTGTACAAAATGTTCTTAATGTCTGGACCATCTCGCACAGGTCCCAGACCCACTGCTTGGACTACTTCTTGCTTTATCTGGTCAAAGGCTGCTTGTTGTTCAGGTCCCCAGTGGAAACTGTTCCTCTTTCGAGTCACATCATACAGAGGTTTCACAATCTGACTGTATCCAGGAATGTGTAGTCTCCAAAATCCCACTATCCCCAAGAAACGTAGAGTTTCTTGCTTGTTCGTGGGATTTGCCATGGTAGAGACTCTATTTACCACATCCACTGGAATGTGTCGGCGTCCATCCTGCCACTGCACTCCCAGAAACTGGATCTCTGTGGTAGGACCTTTCACTTTGTCTCTCTTGATGGCAAAACCTGCATTCAGGAGAATGTCCATGATTTTGTTACCTTTCTCAAAGACTTCCTCAGCAGTTTTACCCCAGACGATGATATCATCGATGAACTGGATGTGTTCTGGAGCACCACCTTCCTCCAGAGCATCATGGATTACTGCATGACAGATGCTGGAGCTGTGGATCCAGCCCATTGGCAGTCTGTTGAAAGTGTACTGGATTCCTCTCCAGGTGAAAGCAAACTGAGGCCTGCATTCCTCTGCTATGGGAATAGAGAAGAAGGCATTAGCAATGTCTATGGTAGCATACCATTTGGCCTCTTTGGATTCCAGCTCATACTGGAGTTCCATCATGTCTGGTACTGCTGCACTCATAGGCGGAGTTACTTCATTCAGGGCTCGGTAGTCCACTGTCAGACGCCAGTCTCCATTCGGCTTTCGCACAGGCCACACTGGACTGTTGAAAGGTGAATGAGTTTTGCTGATGACTTTCTGACTCTCCAACTGACGAATCAGATTCTGAATGGGCAACAAAGAGTCACGGTTGGTTCTGTATTGTCTGTGATGCACAGTCCGAGAAGCAACCGGCAACTTAATGTCCTGAATCTTGTGTTGTCCCACAACTGCAGATTCATCAGAAAGCTCAGGTCTAGCAGACAGCTTCAGTTTTTGTCCATCAATTTCTACAGAAGCTACTCCAAAAGCCCATTTGTAACCTTTAGGGTCTTTGAAACGCCCTTCTCTCAGAAAATCAATTCCCAAAATACAAGGTGCATCAGGTCCGGTCACAACTGTATGCTTTTTCCATTGTTTACCAGTTAAGCTTATATTAACCTCCACTTTACTTAACTCTTGAGATCCACCAGTGACTCCCAGAATAGTTATGGACTCTGATCCCTGATAATTTGATGGCAATATAGTGCACTGAGCTCCTGTGTCAACCAAGGCCCTGTACTTCTGAAAGTGTGAAGTGCCAGGCCACTGGATGTACACATCCCAATAGATTCTGTTATCTGTATTACCCCTCTCCTCCCCCTGGCGGGAGGCAGGGCACCCCTAGTTATGGGGAACATGTCCACAGGTGCAACGAGCACACTGTGCAGTGTTAGAACTGGAGCCACTGTTGGAGCTACTAGAGTTGTCCTGGGGAACTGTAGAAGTAACAGCTACCCTTCTGGTATTGCTACCTCGGGTTCTGCCACTTTGCAGTTCTCTCAGTCTCCTGAAAAGATTAGAAGTTGGTTGACCATCCCACCTGTTCATGTTCTCACCAAACTGATCACGCAGGGTAATCCAAATAGTCCTACGTGACTGCCTTGGTGGTCTGTTTTGGTTTGATCTGTTTTGGAATGACCTCCTTGGAGGATGTCTATTCCTCACAGATGAAACCTGTACCCACCTGGAGGAAGAATTGGAATCATCTCTTTGTGCCAATTGGGAGATGGTGTTTTTAAATTCATCCTTCAGCTCTTTCATGCAATTCTCCAGTTTTCCAGACAGAGTTTCAATGGCTGAAACCAAAGAAACACGTGTCATGCTATCATCCAATTGTCTCAATTGATCAGTGAATTGGCCAACCGTAAGAGGAGCTCCACCATAATTTCTTGCTACAATTCTGCTTGCCAGAATGTTTGCATAATTGGAAGGAGCAAGCTTGATGAGCTTTTTAGTAAGACCATTTCCTACAGGAACATCATCAGGATTCAGAGATTCATGTTCACCATAGAGTACCTCTCTAACAGCAAATTCTCTCAGACGCTTGATTCCCTCATCTATGGTAGTCCAGGGCTTAGGATTCCATGGAAGATCATCTCGGGAAGGGTATCTCATGAGAACCGCCATTAGAAGGCGTATCCACAGATTAACCTTACCGAGAGCCTTGCCTAGATGTCTATCTATTCCATTATCCTTTGAGAGAGTTCCTAGCTGGGCTGCTGACTTGTCTCCAACCATTAGAGCTGGAGCACCTGTATCATAGCATCTACCAAGCCAAGCGAGAATTGGCTCCTTATCTGCTCTGAGATAGTCCTTTCTTACATTTCTAAGCTCCTCCCGGGGTGAAGAGCAGTCGGTTATGTCATCTTGTTCTTGCTCCTCTGCCTCCTGTTCCTCAACTTGTGGTCCCAACAACCTCTCAAAGATCCCTTTAAGCTGAGAAGCACCACCACTAGCTGCTGTCCTACCAAGAGATGCATCTCGATCCTCTGATGATCTCAATAACTCAGCTATATTTTTAAGACAGATTTTCTCTTCCTCCCCAGCAGAAGAACCTTGCTGTGCATCCCCGTCAGCTCCTGAATCAGCTTTAGTCTTACCCTTCCTTGTTGTTAAAACTGCTACTTGCTTTACTGGAGCTGTGTTTGGGTTTCCAGCTGCCTTATTATCAGAAGCTGATAAGCTTTGAGACAGATTAGTTGCTTTGGAGGACGCTTCCGCTCCTGCCATGGAAGAAGGAGGAAATGACTTTGCCTCGTTAATGGTGGCTGCCTGGGACACAGGAGCCGCCATGTTTGGGGCTACTGTAGCCCCTGGCTGCTTGCCAGAATCATCACCATTGCTATTCAGAGCTGCCTTGCCGATTGACTTTTTAGCTTTATCTTTAACTGACACAGATTCTCCATTATCATCCTCACTGGATGTTCCTGAAACAGAGCTAGGGTGGCGTTTTCATCTCTTAACCCTCCGTTTTATAACAAAACATGTCTTGGACACTTTTTTCTCCCGGTACAGTGCTACCAACAAATACACATTAATTATCATCATCAGCAGGACTACACACATCAAGAAAATCAGCTTTGGATCCCAGCCATCACTTAAAATTACCCTTTCATCGAGCGGAATCTTAAACTCTTTTATCTCAATAGGGAGTGTGCTAGATGTAACATTCCTGTACTTTTTAACATAAAAGAATTCCAGGCACTGATCATACAGAAGCCGAATCTTGTACTTAAACCACAAATATAATTTTTGCATTATATATTTACCTATCTTATCGATAATCATACCCAGGCAATACTTGTAGATCAATACACCAAAGACCGAGAAGAACAGACGCTCAAAAAGCCAAAACACCTTCATGTTTGCTCGTTCGACTTAAGCAAGCAATAAATCAAACTAATTTGTCAGCAAACCCCGAGTTGGGCAGCCAATAAATGTGGTAGGTTGAGAGAGGGCTTAGCTCTCCCTCCTCCACAGAGTAAGAAACCACAGCTAACTCAGTCGAAGAGCAAAAGCTATATATTTACAAGCATATATGGAAAGCAGGTTATATATAACACAATATATACAGGTATTTACAATATATACACAGAAATACACAGCAAAGACAAATAACACAACAAAAATCCCTCCCTCAGGGAGGGATCCCCTCTTTGGAACCCCCTCTCTCCCCCCCTTACCTCCCTTTTTCCCCAAAAAGGGGTTAGAGAGAGAGAAAGGCAAGTTACTAAGGAAAAGAGTTGTTAGCAAGCTTCAAAAGCCCATGCAGGATTAGTGTTTGCTTATCTGAAGGCCAAGTCCAGCAGTTCGCAGAAGAAGCAGGCAGGGAGAACAGGCTGAAACACCCAACTCCCCCAACTCCCAAACCGAACTGCACTGAGGAAAAAATTTTCCAACCGCTTCACAATCTAAAGCTGAATTTTTGTTTATCAACCAATGAAATTCGTTTAGAATATCAGAATGTTTTGGTTCTAGTACCAAAAACATTAGCCAGTGTGTTCCAGCAGTGTTTGTTCTTAAAGGCACAGCCTCAAACGACCACACATTGTTACAGTTGTTAAGTTGTATTACCTCAAATCTAGATCTGAGCAAAGAAAAGTTTTAGCTCAACAGAAGTCTACCAGCATATTGCAAATTTAATGTTCATTATAAATATGCTAATTCTCACAGCACTTCCGAAGGAAAATTAAGTAGCAGTGCCACTTCACAAATAGTGAGGCAACAGGGAGTTGTTAGGCCACTCATATCTAGAACTAACAGCAAAGCTGGAGTATACATGGTTTATTTGTGTGGTCCATGTTTCAAATCGTGGCAGCATGTCTAATACAAACGTGTCTTCATATGAGCTGTGCAAGTCTGACCAGAAAATGAATATATATATATATATATATATATATATATATAAAAGGAAGTTATGTAATCATTTATTTCTAAAGAACTCTGTCATTAAACTGAAAAACACCTGTAGACATCATCTTTCAAATTGCATAGGTATGGTTCTGTTGAGGGAATCCCAACTCTGATTTGAATACAGCTGGAATGTATGTTCAAGAAACTAACCTAGGGTCCAAGCCACTAACCCAAATCCTTAATGACAACAGAGCAAACAGGTTGACACTAAATTAACATTCATGTCAGCCATCAAACAAAAAAGTGAACATGACCACTAGTGTCAATGAAAATATATCTCAAAGCTGCCTCTGCCTGATGGAGAAATTAATACATTGAGGAAATGTAACAGTTTTAGAAAAAAACCCCAACATCTTGGTCATTTTCCTGTGTCTCTAAATGTCCTGTTAAACAGGTAGTCTCCAATGGGTCAGATCAGCTCTTTCTGTTATTTATGTGCTGTGCTTCTATTGAAACTCAGTCCTTGGATGGACACTAACTCTAAGGAAGCTTTTGTCTGCACTGACTGCGAAGGCTTTCCATCTTATATTGAGTAATAATTGCCATATTGACCATACTGCCAGTTGTGAAAGGCTCTCACAGGTTGTGGGTTTGGGGTTTATTTCTTCTCCCCTAAACCTTCAGATTCTGGAATCCTGGGAGGAGGTTTAATACTCAACTTTAATTTGAAAAGCTGTGACAAAGAGCTAAGAATGTGGTCTTAGAAAACTCAAGCAGATAAACTTGTTAACTTCTGCCAGTTCCTTTAAAAAACATAAAAGTAGCTTTTTTGGGGTGTGTCTTTTGACTTCCTAAAGTTGGTAATACTGTCCTTAACTTCATATTTTATAAATGTGAAATGGCAACTTTGCACCTGTGTGCACACCTCAGAACACATGTTCATGAAATCAGACCAAGGTGGCCTGACATGCTGGCACAGTCCCTGTGCGAAAATCCTGAAATCAGACTTCCAAGGCATAGGAGTCTTCATATGCTAAGGAAAACCTAACATCTGTAAGCACTACTGGTGCAATCCCCTGCACTACCTTCAGTGATTTTGACATTCAGCATTTTTAAAAATCCAATTTCTTAGGCTATAGCTCTTCTGGAAAGCTTTCTCTTCCTTATTACAGATCAACAGTTACAAGTTATATTTGAATCTCAAGTGTAGATAGAGGACATTCATGCTTTCTCATTTTATCACCCAGTTATTCCAAGCTGGTATAAATCCAGCGCTGACAAAGCTGGCACTTACCAGAATTTCAGTGTCCTTACCACCACAACAGGCAATTAAGTGTAAATAAACAAGATACCCTTCTGGACCTAACTGTCAACCACTGGAAGACTTAAAACTCAGAGGTCCTTAGGTGAAATGTGCCCCACAGGCACAAAATGATCGCATTACCTCATATATACTGGTCCTACCTATAGCTGTAAAACGTCTATTGTACTTCACATGCAGAACTTAGATGCTGAACAGAGGAGTGCAGAGCTGCTGCATAGACCACTCTGGTTTGAAGTATGGTGGAAATAAGCTCAGCAAAAATGCTTCAGAGAACTGAGAACAAAACATTGTATACATTTAACTGAGCATTCTTGATGAGCAATAATAAAAGCCCAGCTGCTTAGCACTTTAAACTTTCAGCTCACACTGATTATGTGTAAGATGATTTCAAATGGAGTGTTGCTGGATGAAAATTTGTAGGCAGACTGGACATATGCACTCTGCTTTATTTCAGGAGAAAAGAATAACCAAAGTTAAAATAAATTAAACCCAGCCTCAATAATGCAACCAGACTGCTAGACAGCCTTTTCCTCTCTGTAATGGTTAATATTGATCTTTCCTTTTCACCAATTTTTGTGATTTTTTTAAACTGATTTCAGTACAGTCCTGCATCTCTTAGCTTCTCCTGTGCCTTAAGCAAGAAAGCCAGACAATGCCAGATGTTCCCTTTTTAACTTTTTTTCTTTTTTATTATTTGGTTGGTGGTTTTGTTGGGTTGGTTTTTGGTGTTTTGTTGTTGTAGTTTTGTCAAACTTTTAAGGGTCTTAACAGTTTTTCCATGGCAAAATAGAATGGAGCAGCATAAATATGATTTAATTACTACAGTCAGATTTCCATCCCCCTTTTCAAATTATGCCCAGTGGCATAAGTTTCCATTTCTAAAAATAATTCCTCATCCATAATTTTATTTCACCAGTCACAACTTGTAACCAGCACACAGCATGTAATATTTACCAGCAAAATCTTTCAAAAGATTAGATATCAATACAGGCTGAGGGATGCTGATATTGAGAGCAGCCCTGCAGAAAAGGCCTTGGGGGTGCTGGTGGATGAGAAGCTGAACATGAGCCAACAGGGTGTACTTGCAGCCCAGGAGGCCAATGGCATCCTAGGCTGTACCAAATGAAGTGTGGCCAGCAGGTTGAGAGTGGTGATTCTGCCACTTTACTCTTCTCTCTAAGACCTCACCTGGAGTACTGCATCCAAGTCTGGAGCCCTCAACACAGGAAGGACATGGACCTGATGGAGCAGGTCCAGAGGAGGACCATGAAAATGGTCAGGGGCCTGGAACACCTCTGCTACAAGGCAGGCTGAAGGAGCTGGGGTTGTTCAGCCTGGAGAAGAGAAGGCTGTGGGCTGACCTAATAGAAACTTTCCAGTACCTGAAGGCAGCCTACAAGAAGATTGCAGAGGGACTATTTGAAAAGGCCTACAGCAATGGGATAAGGGGTAATGGTTTGAAATTAGAGAAGAGGAGATTTAGATTGGGTGTTAGGAACAAGCTCTTTACCATGAGAGTGATGGAACACTGGAACAGGTTGCCCAGGGAGGAAGCTGAGGCCCCATCTCTAGAGATATTCAAGGTCAGGCTTGACAAGGCTCTGAGCAACCTGATCTTGTGGAGGATGTCCCTGCTGGCTTCAGGGGAGTTAGACTAGATGACCTTTGGAGGTCCTTTCAAACTGAAACCGTTGTATGATTCTGTATCTCCATAAAAGAGTGTGACATTTTTCTCTTGTACATATTTGCTCGGTTTTGGAGACATAGAGTTCTTTTTAAAGATCCTATATTGGTTGACTATTGAAGTTGGAAAAAATACTTCATCAGAGGATATCAAATATTGCTCTGCAAAGTTATTATAAGGGCTTGCTAACATCAGTTGCAGAATTAGAAGTGTCCTGATCAAGACAAAGCATCATTAGAAGGTGCTTCTGTTATTCTGGGGCTGATATTCTTCTGCTTTAGATTGTATTAGTGTATGGGATAAATCAAACTTCATAGCTTTTGAAGAGAAGGATGGAAATTTTGTTCTCTGCTGCCTAGTGTAACTTCTGAAGTTGGTTGCCCATTTTGACAAGCTTACTACCCTGCTGCCCTGACACCTTAAAATAATCCTGCTCTGTGAGTGCAAATCAATATATATTTGCAAGAAAGAAGGTGACAAAACAGTCATGCTTTTTTCTATAAATCATACATCCTCCATTTCACTTCCTTTGTTAATGGCACTCAGAGGAGCAGATGGGCTGACAGTCACAAAAGCAGGGCTATTGCTTCCTTCCTTAGCCAGCTCTGGGGGGGCATTCAGGCATCCCAGGCACAATTCAAACTGACCCTTTACACTCAGTAATCAATATGAAACATCAGTAATGTTTGACTAGCCATTAAAAGTGCTATTTTTGTTACACTGCTCGAAGAAGGCAAGGCTGATGGGAATCTTCACCATCCCAATGGCTCCAAGGGCACCTGGTCTCTGCACCTCTCCTTAGCACCCTGAGCCATCCAACGGCAACACCTTGCACAAACTAAAGCTCCTAAGTTGTATCATCAGCCTGTTAAGAAGAGTGTGTATTCCTCAGAAAGAAGGCAAAAGATATGAGAGATGTCACCAAAGGTTGGTTTATTTAAACCTGCATGGAATTATCTTACTGAAAGCTAAGATAAGCCAAATAACCCTAATAAAGAAACATTTCCCATCATAAAAAAATACTCCACCAATGGCTCTCTGCCAGCCCAGCCTGTGAGAAGAAAAAAGCCTAAGCTCCTGTTGAGCAGCACAAAGCCAGATAGCAATTTTGCTTACACAAAAATCATCCCGGTGGAGTCTACCCAGTACAAAGCCAGTGTTATTGCCTGAGTACTGGCCAGTGCTACTGTTCCTGGGTATACTTATGGTTATCAGTTTTGAGTTACTTTCCTTGCTGCAAATGCAATGAGGATAAGCACAGAAGTAAAATAAGAAGAACTATGTATAGTCACAGCCAAGCAAAACGGATTTTAAAGTAGTAGCAAACAAGGGAAGTTGCAAAAATGATAATTGTAAAAATCTGGCTTATCTTGGCTTACATTTCTGTTTCATAATAAAAATAATCTAATAATGGTCTGGGAAAAGGAAGCTTTATTTCCTGTTTGCAGTGCTAAGAGCACCTCCATGGAATGATACCACACTCATCGCTGTTTTTCCGCTCCTGCTGTTATCTATGAGCTGACAGGGAAGTGAATACACAATACAATCTGATACAGCGAATGGAGGCATTGTAAGACTGTAAGAATTCGTGTCTCCTTTGCAATCTTTGCACTCAGTGTTGGCCACTATGGATTTGCAGTCGAAGGAGATGACCCAGTAATCTGCCCAGCCCACCTAGTACACCACATTGTCTCACTGGGACTTGAGTTTTCACATCTAAGCTGCTCACAGTTCATGTGTTCAACTGAGCTAAAATGGGGTGTAAGTACCTTAGTGATTTCCTTGCACATGTCATTCCTGAGCATTAGCTCCGTGGAATATTGTCCACAGATACATCTATTCAAATGTGTCTTAATTTTTAGCTGACTGTGGTTCTTTGACATGTCACATCAAATAGCCAATAATGATGTTGGGCTTTTTCCGGCATTCCTAAAACTGCTTCCCATGTCTCTCAATTACTTGCCCCCAGCAGAATAGCTGTAGTTATCAGCTTGTGCTTCACTGTGTCATTTGTATTACTCTAGTTCCATGTGAAGTATGACTTCCTGCCATTTATTTGCTAATGGCAACTAGCTGACTTTTATCCCACAAGGGATTTGCCCCCTTCTCCCCTCTAAGGTACTGTATTTGCTGGCCAAAAGCAGAATTACTCTTCATCTCATCACATTCCTAAGTTTCTTTAGATTCTGTTCACGTCCAAGAGTGTAGGTGCTAACATTGCTTAGCAACAATTAAACTTCTGGAGTGTAATTAAGAGGTATTTTCAAAGTAACAAATCCAAACAGCAAACCATATGTTGTCCAATGTGGACCAAAAAATACAATCCACAAAAAAAGACTTATGATTAACAGTATTTTTTTGGTGAACATTTAAGATTCTTGTCTTTAATTCTGAAATGCGATTGCATATTACCATATGCACAGTAAAGGTGCAAAACAATTTTGGCAGGCTTTTTAAACTGGGGTTTGTGCAGAAGGGCGGCATTTAGTTTATCTGTTTGGAACCAGCCAAAACCAAAGCCCATTGAAATATACCCCTCTCTGTATTTATTTGAGCCTGCATGAGCCCAGTGTATTTATTTGAGCCTGCAGTGTGCCCAGGCAGCCAAGAGGGCCAATGGCATCCTGGCCTGCATCAAGTGTGGCCAGCAGGAGCAGGGAGGTCATTCTGCATTGGTTAGGCCGCACCTCGAGTACTGTGTCCAGTTCTGGGCCCCTCAGTTTGGGAGGGATGTTGACTTGCTGGAACGAGTCCAGAGTCACCAGAACAAGAGGACACAGTCTCAGGCTGCAACAGGGGAGGTTTAGGCTGGATGCTAGGAAGAAGTTCTATACAGAGAGAGAGTGATTGCCCATTGGAATGGGCTGCCCAGGGAGGTGGTGGAGTCACCATCATTGGAGGTGTTCAGGAGGAGACTTGATGGGGTGCTTGGTGCCATGGGTTAGTTGTTTAGGTTGGGCGCGATGATCTTGAAGGTCTCTTCCAACCTGGTCTATTCTATTCTATTCCATTCTGCTCTATTCTATTCTATTCTATTTCCATTTGCCAGAATGAAATCACAATTTTGTAGATACGTTTATTCAACCTCTATTAAATACTAGTTACTGAAATACAAAAATATACAGGAAAGAGTGTAACACAGAAAACCTGGCCCCTCCTTGCTGGAGGAGGGTCCCCCAAAAAACCCCTTTTCCCCCCTGCCTCCCTTTTTTCCCAAAAAGGGTTAGAGAGAGAAAAGTAATTATTAAGGGGGAAATTCTGTTAGTTCAAAGCATATGCTAAGAGAAGAAAAAGAATTAGTTTCTTATCTCATTAGTCCAAGGTCAGCCTGAAGCCTTCTTTTCTCCAATCTAAACAACCCAAACTCGCTGAGCTTGGCCTCATAAGGGAGATGCTTCAGCCCCCTGACCATTTTCATGGCCCTTCACTTGACTCACTCCAACATGTCAATGTCCTTCTTATGTTGGAGGGCCCCGAAGCTAGATACAATACTCAGGTGAGGTCTCACCAGAGTGGAGTAGAGGGGCAGAATCACCTCCCCTGACTTGCTGGCTGCACTTTTAATGTAGGCTAAGAGACAGTTGGCATTCTGGCCTGTGAGCACAAATTGCTGGCTCATACTCAGTGTTTCATTCACCAGTATGGTTCTGTGATCTCAGCCTCAGCTTTGCCCTGGTCACTGGGGCAGACCAGGTGGCACATCCCTCCTCCCCTGAGTCAGCCTCTTTCATGTGAGAGGCAAGCAAGGCATGGGTGGAGACACTGCTGTGGTGGGAGATTTAAACCCCAGCAATTCAAAGCAGGGCAGATCTGCATCCTGTGCATACTACTCTAGGTGATCCTGCAGGGGGGTTGGACCCGATGATCTCCCTTCCAACCTGTAATGTACTGTGACACTGTAATATCCCCAAGTCCCTCTCCTGAGGGCTGCTCTCAATCTACTCATTGCCCAGCCTATATTTGTGCTTGGGATTGCCTTGACCCTTGTGCAGGACCTTGCATTTGGTCTTATTCAGCTTCACGAGGCTTTCACAGGCCCTCCTCTCAGTCCTATCAAGGTCCCTCTGGATGACATTGCTTCCCTCCAGCACACTAGCTGGTACTAACTCCACATGAAGTTGCCAAGGAAGAATTACTCAGATTTCAGATGGCAAAGTATTATACACAGTATTAGGATTAATGATGACAAGTGTGAGAGAAAGTGTTATAAACAGATTAATAGAGGGGTATTTAGAAGGATAGTTTTAAATGGAGCATCCATCTGGATATTTGTTTTAATACCACTGCAGGCAATATTCCCCTCTCCTACTTTGTTAGCTAAAAATATTCATGTTCTCTCTGGTCTATGTATTTCAGAGCACATAGTAGGGAAAATGTTTGAAACACGTGGTCTTTATTACTGTGACAACTTTGAGAAGGACTCCACGGGTTGACATGTTTTGGGGAAAAGAAGGCATCCATAAGAAAGCTTGTGGAAGAATGAGGGACCTGTGATTCACCAGCTATTAACTTGATACCAGAGGCAGAAGGAAAGCACTGTTGGGCTGTCTACCAAAGCTTTTCGGTTTCCAGTCTGTCCTCACAGTAACACAAATACCACTTATGATTTCCTCCTAAAATCAGGTTTACAGTCTGCAACCTCACATGCAAGCAACACAGCTATAGTTGCAACCTCTGCAGAAGAACACAAATTAATACTCACAGCATTAATCAATTTTCCTACATTTTACTAGGGGAAAAAGTCATCAGTGTAGACAATAATCATTTAAAAAAAGAAAACAAATCTGTCTCTCCAGCAGGTTCAGCGTTGCTAAACATCACAGAAATGAGAAAACAAAGCCAAACATTGCAACATCTGCTTATAACCAAGATAATTGGGAAAAACAAGCCATTTGAATACATTCTGGAGGCAGTAACTGTCCCTCTAAATTGTGTGCATCTGAGGGTTCACATGTACATCTAATTCACATGGAAATCAATGTAATGCTCTAACCATACTTTCTATTGCTCAGCAGCTCAGAGAACCTCAGCGTGAGTCTCGCAGAAAACAAAGACAGGCTGATAGTTTTGCCTATGAGCCTGTAATTTAATGTAGGCTGTAAAGAAAATGGTTACATTTTAAAATGTTCTCTTCTTTGTTCCAACAAAATCTGAGGAGAAGGTGGTGTAGACCTCAGTTTCAGTTCAGTCCTGCAAAGTGTGGAGAAAGAGATCTTGGTGTCGCCTCTATTACAGTATAAAGCAATCATCATCAAGAGGAAACCTCATATCAACAGCACTTACCTTGCCCTTTCCAGGATAAGCCATACAGCTCTGAAGAAAACACACCAAGACTTGGCTTCACTTTTAACATGTATGACAAGTACATTCTGTAGAAAAAAATGCACCCTCCTGAGCTGCAACTGAGTGGTTTGGCCTCTGAGCAAGCTCCAGAGCTTCAAGCACTTCCATGTAATGGTACCAAGGGAACAGCTATTGATAAGTGCTTCTGAACAAGCACCTCTGACTGACACCTCCAGTCGTGACTTGCAAGCCATAGTAAATGTTCAGTCAGTGAAGCAGGGAGAGGTTAAGTAATTTGAAAGGTGCAATGGCAAATTTTCCCATTTCCCCAAAAGTTTCCATCTATAGTGCTGAAAGAAGTGGAAAACTCTGCTTTTATCTTGGCAAATTATTTCAGCTGTTAATTAACATCATGAGTAAAAGTTTGCACCTTACCTCTACTGGGAAATTTTGTTTTTTGGTCTTAAATATCTTCTAGTGAAAAGGCTTTTTTTTCCCCTTCTATTTTTTTTTAATCCTTTTTGCACCTAGAATAAAGCCAAATAAAATCTTCAGTCCTAGGCAAAGCCCCTACCTAATTACACAGCCTTTAAAGTCAGGGCACCTGGCTGCAAGCATGGCTCCTGTTTCTAATATATACACTGTTCACTAAACAAAAGGCTTTAGGGCTGGGCATGAAATAATGCAAGAACTGGAAACTCCCCAGCATAGCTCTGTGGCAAATAACCTTCAATTCAGTAAAGTTTCAGCCAGGAAAATGTGCCATTTTGATGATGGTACCAATGGAAAGAGGAAAAAGTGGTAGGAAGAAAGCTGAGAACTGCCCCTGACTGATAAGTAAAGCAGTTTTCTGCTGTTTAGGAGACCAGCAGAGATCAAAATGTTAACCCTGAAATGCCTACAGCTCCTTGCCTGTGCAAGTGGAGGGCTCTTGTATCCCAACACATAACAGGATGCAGTGAGAGCTCCATGCACACCTTGTCCTTATCAGTACTTTTTGATCGGGATATAATGGAAGGACCTTGCAGACATGAAAATGAGACTGTGAAATGAGGTTCATAGAGTTAACTGCAAAAGATAAGAATTTATATCGCCTGCCACTAATGTCTTAACTTGTCACCCTGATGACTTTGGTAAGGCTTTGACATGGTTACATGGGACGATCTCACTGGGAAGTGGAGGAGACATGCTGGGGTGAAACAAGGCTGCTGGAGAAGAGTAGAACCAGTGAGAAACCCTTACCAACACCTCTCTGGCAGAGGGGGAGGATGTTTTTCAAAGGGTTCATCAGCATTGCAGCCTATAGGTCTGTACCTTAACTTAACCCACAAAAGCAGCTGTGAGAGCCTGAAGGCACTTAGCTGTTTTAAAGGATGTGCAAAGAAATGGCATATGTGTTAACTGGTGAAACAATGGGATTTCGTGTCTGGTTGAATTTAAAACAAATAAATGAATAATGGTTTTGTTTGTGTTGTGTGCTTTGCCTGATGGATGGGTACCAGCACATCCAGCAGCTCCTGATACTGCAGGAACAGTCCTTGTAATTCTATAGCAATGCCCAAGGGACAGCATGTCACAGCAGGTGGAGGACATTTTAGAAGCTTGCTTATGCTCTGCTTGGGACTGCTGCCTGCTCCAGCCCTGGCACAGGACAGAGCTGAAAGAGCAAAGCTATGCCTTAAGGCTACCTTATCCCATGTTTCCTTGAGTCTCACCTACTTGTCCCAAGGAATCTATTTAGTGCTTCCCCTCTTAATACTAAATCTAGAATGAAACCTGATTAACTTGCTCCTGGTGATAATTCCTCCTGGTTTCAATGATTCAGAACAGGTCCAGCATCTGTGGCTTGCACAGTGAGAAGGAAGCAGGCAGCATCTTTCACATCTAGGGGAGACTGTAGGTTCATTCTTCTGAAGCAGCTGGTATTTCTGAACTTAAAAATAAAACATGATGCCATGAAAAATGTGCATGTCCCACAATACTTGATAGCTTTTCCATCACTCTATGAATACAGGAAACACTTCCAGCCCAGTTACACCTTTCATTTTCAGTAATGAAAGCCTATGTGAATAAAAAAAAAGCCCTAAAGCCTAGAAGACTTAAGCCTGGAAGCTAGTCATTACTCTTCTTGTCAGTGGCTGTATCTTAGTGAACTTTATAAGTAATTAATAATATTCCTTTTTTCTTCCTTCCTTACTCCACAGCTTAGTGGGACTATCCATGGAGACTGTGATTCCTTGTTGGGCTTCACAAAGAGTCAATGGTTGACCAAGAAGAGACAAAGAAGGTTTGTGAATCTGTGTTGAACTGAGAGGCTGTTACATTTTTTGCTAAGTTTGAGAGGAGAAAAATGTCATCTAGAAACACAAGGAGCATACTCAATCCATATGTCAAAGCTTGATAAATCCTGTCTTTGATTTTGTGATTGTGAATGGATCAATTAAATGGATGTTACATCCCTGAATGAACCCTTGTAGTTTTTGTCTGTCTGTGGCATGAACACACTTCCCTGAGAGAGGACCAGGGGTTCAGGAAACAAAGGGCTCTTGAACCCACTGTCATTTCCTTTTCCTAAAGACCCCAAGTCTGAAATGGTCTTCAGATGAAAGCTGAAATTAGGACTCCACACTTAAGCAAAGCAACAAATGAAGCCTCTCCACAACAGTCACATTTGCCTAAATGATAGGAAATGTAGATATAGGCCTTTCATTCAGAGCATTTCATGAGAGCATTTCTGAGAGGCAAGAGCACTTCAGAAGCTGAGGACCATTTGCTTCCTCCCTCTCACAAGCTACAATTATTTTGTAGAGTATGGAAAAGTGCCTAGATACCTTTTTTCCCTTCCCACCCTTAGGAAGGGTGCAGCTACAGAGCAGGGAAGACAGGTGAAGCCAAACAGTGACACAGTGCCTGCAGCTCCAATTTTTGCATTAGGTATTAGGAAAAAATTCTTTACTGAAAGAGTACCCAAGAGTTGCAACAGGCTGTCCTTGGAGGTGGTTGGGCCACCATCCCTAGAGGTGTTCAAAAAACATCGTGGACATGGCACTTTGGGTCACGGTGGTGCTGGGTTAAAGGTTGGACTTGGAGGTCTTTTTTAAACCTTTATGATTCTATGATTATAGATTTGCACCATAAACTGAGTAGTCACAAAAGCCAGAGGAGATGAGCATGCCAGGACCAGCGTGACTTCCACTTCACATGATCAAGATGGAAGAGGAGGATTCAACCATTGTGGCAGTGGCAAGCAGTGACAAGTTTGACAGAAACTGATCTGGGAAAAAGAAAGGAAAAGCAGAAAGCATTGTAGCGAGGATCTGTGAGATGTCCAGCACTTTAATCAAGTAAGCTGAGTCCCCTGGTCCAGTGGCTGCCCTGCCTCACTCAGTAGGGTCTGGGTAACAGGTCAGGCAGCTCAGCTTTTATGAAACAAAATGGGACTGAACAGTCCCCAGAGAAATATGTTCATGACAACAGCCACATTTCTGGAACTGCCACAATTTCTGACTCCTTTCCGCTAGTGGCTGATAACACTTCAGTTCCTTCCAGTAGATGACCCTCTGCTTTCCACATTTCTGCCCCAGAGTGCCAAAACACTAAGCCAGCTCCTCCACATCTAAGAGCTGCACTTGATACAGCAGCTGGATACTGGCACACTGCAGCAACAAAGACAGATGAAGTTTAATTTTGCTTTTTTGCATGACTGTCTGCTCACTTACATGAGGCTATTAACATCTTGGCTCTGCAGCTCCCAAAAATCACCAAAGAACCAGAAGTTTCAGCAGTTCTTAGAAGAGAGAAGCTGATCAGGACACTGGAGAAAAAAGGTTAGTCATATTGCATGATTTCCCAACTAACCAGGTTCCAGAAAAGGTGGGTTCATCTTCACCCCTCCCTTGTTCAGACCTGGGTAGCCTGCAATGTAGAGAAAACATGTAACTTTGCTGAGGTTAGTCTTTGTCACTGGTGGAGGACAGAGATCTCCAGTGCTAGGGCTTATTCACACCATCCTCTGTCACCAACACACAGTGACTCAGCAGTGCAGCCAGGTTCAGAAACCACATCCAAATCCAGTGCATCAAAGATGCACAAACTCTGATGACAGATGTCTGCGTATCTCATGAGTGAGCTTGTTCATTCATGCTCCCTTCACTACCATGATCTGTCTCTGCAGGGCATGGTGCACAAAGATTGTCAGGTTTCACACATTCATGTGGCACTCATTTATTTAACTCCTGTATCATGCAGAGCCCCATTTACAGAAGAGCTTTACAAGGCTTCTCCAAATCAAATCTGTAGGTGAAGAAGCTAGTAAGTACAGCCTTAATGAAATAGGGGCTATTGGCTTTTAGTTTGGTTCTAGAGAAACAAAGTTCAAGCATACACTTTGAAGCTCAACCTGCCTGTTGCCTTTGAACCCATTACAGACCACACACCAAACAAAGAAATAAAGTCAGTTGAGATATCAGGTTCTTACAAGTGCTGCAAAAATGGATGGCTTTGTAAAAGTGAGAGCTCAAAAATCATAAAATCAGAGAATGGCTTGAGTTGGAAGGGACCTTACAGATCATCTAGTTCCACCCTGCCCCTGCCATTAGAGCTCTCATTAGACCAGGTTGCTCAGAGCCTCATTCGGCCTGTCTTAAATACTCCCATTGTAGGAAGGACACAACTTTCATGGGATGCTGAAGACTCCACAAAAAAAGGGAGAATGGAAAAGACGAAATTCCTGACAGTGTTATAACAGTTTTAAGGGAAGGAAAATTAGCTTTCCAAAACCTAAGAAATAAATCCTAAATTCAACAGTACCATAAAATAATCCCCTAAGAGCCTATGCTTCTGAGATTGCAGGCTCAATTATTTTTGCCATGAGAGTTAGAAGAGATTAAGGGGATAGGGGAAAAGCATGCTGATTAAGAAAAAAGAAAAGTGGTTTGCTCAGCAGATGTCCTTTAATCTGAAGTACAAACACCAAGACCAGCATTGCAATAATCTGTTGGAGCTGTTGGAGCATACAGTGCCCTGGGGTGCAGCAGTGGGGAGGGTGAAGGAAGTACAGTGATTAGGATGCAGAAGAACTGCAAGGTACATCTCTTTCAAAGGATAAACATCATTGTTTAGATGGGTTTTCCATCAGGAGGAACTCAGGAGCCAGGCACAGGCAGTTGTTAATGCTTGAGCAGGGAGTCTGGTCCTCTGGAGAGGCCCCAGTGATGGGTTGGTCTCTACTGCTAGACCTTTTGCAGAGAGAGGATGCTTCATGCAGAGCCCACAGGCCAAGCAGCAGGCTATGAGCAGGATGAATGGTGAAGCTCCAACAGAAATCACCATGCCTGGGAAGCTGGGGACAGAAAAAACTCATCTCTCTCTCCAGAGAGTGCTGACACGGGTGGCAGACTGACTTGTGTGTCGAGCTCAACTCCATGGCCAAAACTTGATGGTCTGAGTGACTGAAGGTGAGGCTAACAAGGCTGAAATCTTTAGTTTTGTCAGTGTTGTCACTTTCATGACTTGTAAACTTGTTCATGTGATAAAGTCTTCACCTTTCACTTTGTTATCTGTCAGCTGCACTAAAGTGCTTTGAAATGGTTGTTCACACAAAATTAAAAATAGCCATTTTCTTTTTGTTTTGGCCCAAATGCTGGAATCATTTACTGTGCTCTTCCACAGTTCAGCAGTTCAGAGGAGGCTTTCTGCAAGCAGTACCTCTGCAGTCAGTAACTAGGAATGACAGATAAGTCTTCTGCAGCACTAATTCACAGTTCAGTTATGGTGTTGGAAGCATAACAGCAAGAAAAGCAAAATTTCCAGCAAAAGACCTGGGAAAAAAAAATATGTCATCGACAGATTTATAGAAGAATAATTCTAGGACTTGGTGCAGTTAAATGGGCTGCAGTCAGCACGTTGCATAAAGCCAGCCCAGTCTGAGGTGGGATTCCTGGCTCTCTGCAAAACCTTAGCTTGAGAAATGTCTTTGTTCCTCCCCATAATTTAATTAAATTACATTTACAATTTGTCAAGAGTTTGCCTGAAGGCTTCAATTTATGAGGGGACACTAACTCATCCTAGAATATGTTGATTAGCAGTATGAAACAATGTGGGAATTGTATCCACAGTATGAGCCACCCCCAATTTTGTTATTTGTCAAAGAATATATTCTCTACAGGATTTCCTCCATCACATCTAACAGTGCAGAAGCCTAATTCACTTGGGACTTTACAAAATAACCCTAGTTATGACAGTGGTCTATTTTTTTTTTTAATCTATTCAGTTTTCTGAACTGCTGGAAATCTTACTATAGGGAGTTTGATTAAATATTAACAGCCTATTACACACATGTGTGTTTTGCCAGCTAAATGCACAATGACCCAAGGGGACAAGGATGTGAGCGTGCATGTAAGAGCGAGTAAACACAAGCACAAAGTCACTGCCTTGAATGCAGGCATGGAATTAAGATTAAATAAACAAATAACCTCCCCCTATAGACATCAGATCTCCCATCTGAGGGAGCCTGACAGGTGGGGTTTGTGGTGCTGAGGACAGCAGCCTTCCACAGAAAGGCTCTAGGGTCTTTGCTGCAGGATGTGCACAAGGCATGTGACAGAGCACCTCCCTCCTGCCACCTCATGTCCATGGAGCATCTGCAGGCATCTTCAAAGCACCTGATGGGGAAAGGCAGAAGAGTGTAAAAAGCCACGGGCACCCCAGGAGAAGGAACAAAGTAGTGCAATATGCATCTTAATGATTTCCCTGTGGGTGCTGTGCACACCTGAAACTGAATGGAAGCTCTGAACCCCTGGCAGTGCTGCCCTGTCCTTCAGACACTGCTCCAGTGCTGAGCCTGACTGACAAGTTCACCAGATCAGCAGGCCGGAAGGTCTAACAACCTCAAACCTAAGGGCTATTTTCCAGTTGTCCCACTGGACTGTCACATCCAGTATGTGACCAAATGGAACAGGTCAGAGTGTCTGGACAGTGCTTCATATTACATTACAACCCCTGGGTGTTAGTTGGATCAAAGCATATCTCCTGCTTTCCTACTCCCCAGTTCCATCTTCATGCTGCTTCTGAGCAGAAGGCAAATTCTCATCATCGCTCTGAAAATACCAGCCTTTCCAGACCACATTAAAATCATTGGCAGAATGATGATTGCCCCAGCCCCCACCCCAATATTTAAGTAAGCATATTTATCTAGTCCACAACATTTATTCTGGCTTCAAAAGAACAACAACATCAACAACAGCACAAGGACAATTTCCCCCTATTTAAATTATATTTAAAACTCAGTACTATTTTAACATAACTTTGGAGCAAAGATTTATCAACCTCAAAAAGCTCTTAATTGAATAGAAGTTACCTTTAAAATTCCAACAACATAAATAATAGATTTTCCTCAGTTCAGGTCAATGCTGTTCCAAAATCATAGAATCATAGAATGCAGTAGTTGGAAGGGACCTCTAGAGGTCATCTAGTCCAAGCCAGTGTTCTGGGATTCCTTTACTGACTAGATTGAAGCTTGCACCCAGGCTATAGCTGGTTTGTAGCAGAGCAATGAATACTAATTTTTCCCCCCCATTTATTTACTGTTTCCCCCATTTATCTACTGGTTTGTCAGAAGTGCAGGAATAAGTTTTGCTGAAATTTTTCCAATGAATATTCTTGACCTCACCTTGTTATCCCTGTTTGTTGCTGCAGAACCACCCACACTTTTGTGTCTAGCTTTTGTATTCTGAGTGCATGCATGGCCATGGGAACAAATGCAAACAAACAACATGGGAAACAACGTTTTAAGCAATCTCATTCCAGCAAAATGTGTCATTATTTTCCCTGGAAATGACAACAATTTAAGAGAACTAATAAAGGATCTGTTTTGTTGGAAAACACCCCAGTAGAGAGGTGGGCTAGGTGGCTAGAGATGTGTAAGGATGAACATCTTTTCTCTAATCTAATTTTTGCCTTCAAGTCTGTTAAGGTGTTTTGTGGATATCAAGTCATGTGTAGTGTGGTTTGACACACTGGAGGGAAGGGATGCTATCCAGATGGACCTTGAGAGGCTGGAGAAGTGGGCCCATGCTAAACTCATGAAGTTCAACAAGGCAAAGTTCAAGGTCCTGCATATGGGTTGGGAAAATCCCAAGCACAAATACAGGTTGGGTGATGAGAGGACTGAGAGCAGCCCTGCAGTGAAGGACTTGCAGGTTCTGGTTGATGAGGTGCTTGATATGACCCAGCAATTTGTGCTGGCAGCCCCAAAAGCCAACTGTATCCTGGGCTGCATCAAAAGAAGTGTGACCAGCAGGCCATGGGAGGTGATTCTGCCCCTCTGATGTGTACCAGAGGATTGGAGCACCTCTCCTACAAGGACAAGCTAGGGCAGCTGGGGCTCTCAGCCTGAAGAAGTCTCCAGGGAAACCTCATAACAGCCTTCCATTATATAAAGGGGGCCTACAGGAAAGCTGGAGAAGGACTTTCTATAAGGACTTTCATTGACAGGACAAGAGGCAATGGTTTTAAACTAGATCAGGGTAGATTTATATTGGCCATTAGGAAGAAGTTCTTCACTGCAAGGGTGGTGAGACACTGGAATGGGTTGCCCAAGGAAGTTGTAAACACCTCATCTGTGGAAAAGCTGAAGATCAGGCTGGATGAGGCTTTGAGCAACTTGGTCTAAGTGAAAGGTGTCCCTTTCCATGGCAGGGCATTTGGAACTAGATGATCTTTAAGGTCCCTTCCAACTCAAGCCATTCTATGATTCTATTCTACAAATTTCCAGAGGTGAGAAATTTGTAATGTTTGTTTGCCACTTATCCCTTGAAACTATCAGGTCCTTTTCCTTTGTGAGTTAGCCACAGAAAGGCTGCCTATGTAGGACAGTGTAGGGGATTCATGGCTGTAAAATGGACACATACATGGACCCATAGCATGCTTTGTTCTGGATACCCCAATAAATTACAGGGGTCACTTATATAAATGTTAACTTCACTATTCACTTCCAATGCATCTCAAATGACAGCTAAACTGGAAACTATTTTCAGCATCATCCACCTGACATGTCCAGGCTCATGGCCTCCAGGCATTATTGTGTTTTTGCTTCATATGCTTTCAGCCACAGCTGACAAGCCAGACATTTCCATCACAGTTGTTATGAGAGGATGCTGCACTAACTCAAGCCAGGAATGAGGTCAGAGAAAAGTGGGAAAGGCCAAATAAACTACATCAAGAAATGATTTGGATAAGAACACACTGAGGAGAGGTGAAGTATATCAATATACAGACCCTGCCGGTAGCTTGATATACTGTCATACCAAAACCTCAGCCTGTATGTCAATTCAGTTTGAGCCATTAGCCATTTTTTCCCCAGTCACCCTGTTCCAGAGGGAATGTCACTGTAGAGACAACACTGGATGATACAGTCATTATTTATCATCATGACATTCCTCCTGGGATTGTTAACAAATGAGTCCCACATGTCTCCTGAAAATCTGTCAAGACCATCAATATACTACAAAGGCAGCACAGACAGTCATTATGTAAGAATACTTCTGCAAAAATATCCTTTAAACAAGAAAATATGAAAGCCTATTCATCAGGAAAACCCAGAATACTCCTTGGACTCATTGATACCATCAATGTTTATGTCTTCCACCATGGGCTTGTGCTTAGTAACTCGTGTGTGTTCGTATACACATATACGTACGCATACATACGCATTATACGCATACATACACAGTACCAGAACAAGAGGACACAGTCTCAGGCTGCACCAGGGGAGGTTTAGGTTGGATGTGAGGAAGAAGTTCTATACAGAGAGAGTGATTTCCCATTGGAATGGGCTGCCTGGGGAGGTGGTAGAGTCACCATCATTGGAGGTTTTCAGGAGACTTGATGAGGTGCTTGGTGCCATGGGTTAGTTGTTTAGGTGGGTTGGATTGGTTGATGGCTTGGACGTGATGACCTTGAAGGTCTCTTCCAACCGGGTCTATTCTATTCAATTCAATTCAATTCAATTCTATTCTATTCTATTCTATTCTATTCTATTCTATTCTATTCTATTCTATTCTATTCTATTCTATTCTATTTCCATGCACTGGAGCTCAACTTCTACTCACTGAAGAGAAATAAACCCTACATGAGGGCTGTCAGAACATCAGTAGTACTGGTACCTGTGCTCATCCCATGCAGAGCTGCAATGTTTAATCTCACAGGTTTTATTTTTTCTAGTAGACAAACCAATCATAAAGATTGGTCTCATACTGAGGTCTTGACCAAATTCCAATATTTCTCATCTTGATTTAATTAAATTTAGGTCCTCCAGATCCTGGATTCAGCTATGCCTAAAAGATTCCATAGAAACCCTGCTTCTTCTTTGTATGGCACAAACCACGACAGGGACTGATGCTGGCTATGGGACCCTGCTCCTAGTGCAGAGTAAAAGGTGATAGCGTCCTCATAGTTTAAGTTTCCAAATTATTTTTTAATCAGACTGTTGCTTACTGGAAAATTCAATTATTTTTTTTTTTTTAATTCTGATACAAAATAAAATATAAATCTTTCCATGAATACCAAATTTCAGTGAGCACTGATCGCTCAAACACATTTGAGCAGTATCTGTAAATGCCTACAGAAGTAAAAACAAAGGCTAAACAAGCCTACAAAAGAAAGATCAAGATATTAAAATGAAAAAAAAAGTATCTAGATATGTCTCTGGAAAATTGTTTCAGACTTTGAGATAGATTTCCCAGACTTCGAGGCTGAGGGAGCTGGGGTTGCTTAGCCTGGAGAAGAGGAGACTCAGGGGTGACCTTATTGCTCTCTACAGCTACCTTAAGGGAGGTTGCAGACAGGCAGAAGTTGGTCACATCTCCCAGGCAACCAGTACCAGAACAAGAGGACACAGTCTCAAGCTGCACCAGGGGAGGTTTAGGCTGGTGGTTAGGAAGAAGTTCTACACAGACAGAGTGATTGCCCATTGGAATGTGCTGCCTGGGGACGTGGTGGAGTCACCATCATTGGAGGTGTTCAGGAGAAGACTTGATAGGGTGCTTGGTTGCATGGTTTAGTTGATTAGGTCAGTTGGGTGATAAGTTGGACGTAATGATCTTGAAGGTGTCTTCCAACCTGGTTTATTCTATTCTATTCCATTCTATTCTAATATTATATATTCTAATATTATTAAACTAATAAACCAACACTTAGAACTTTGTTGAAAGAAAAGAAATTAAATCATTTTCAGCTAAAATACTAACACTTTGGGAGTGCTGTAAGCCTTGAACTGTCCAAAATGCACTTTCAATCTATGTGGCACTGTTTCCTTGTTATCCTGATCATTTTCTATCCCTTTTTAATAGTGAATTAGAAGTGAGAAACCAGCCTTTCACCACACAATGGAAGAGCTGTGCCTCTTTCTATCCAATCTCTTGAAAATCCTGCTAAAATGATCTCAATTACACTCTGCTTCTTGCTGTATTGAATGACAGCTTTTCTTGTGCATGGCACGTTTCATATTTCATTAGCAGGGTCTTCAGTTCTTCAAAATGACTTAAAATCATTTGGTTTATACTTGTAATTTTATGATTAAGGTGACAAAGGAAATCACCAAGGTATTTGCAACAGGAGAAAAAGAAAAAAGGGGAAAAAGAAAAAGATTAAGCTACTACAGGATTCCTTCTGTAGAAAAAAATACTGAAAAGAGCTGAGAGTCAGATGAGTTGCTTTGCTAGTTAGATGAGTTTCCTTGCTAACAATGCTGTAAAGTTGATTTCTACATCTCATGTACAATTCCTCTCAGAATCACACAGAATCATGGAATATTAGCAACTGGAAGGGACCTCAGAAGTTCATTTCACTTTGGGGAGATTTTTTCCCCCCCAAGTCAGTTAAAGAATCATAGCCCTTGTAAAATGTCCCTCCCCAGCTTTCTTGTAGGCCTCTTTCAGGTACTGGAAGGTTGCTATAAGGCCTCCCAAGAGCCTTCTTTTCTCCAGGCTGAATGGTCCAAACTGTCTCAGCCTGAGAGGGATTAATCTGAAAGGGATTAATTTTGTTTACAAAACCTGAACACTTCAGTGACACTGTACCTACTTCAGTATGCACATATTTCATGAATGAGGACTATACTTTGCTAGTTAGACAAAAATTCCATATTTGTCATTTTGTGTGGGTTTTGTTCCAAGGATGCTGACTCTTATCCCATCAAAGTGTTCACTAACCTTGCGGCACTGCATGACCAGGGGCAAAGAGTGGAAATAAAGATCTGTGACTTTTATGCCACCATCAGTTGTAAAGTCAGCTTTAAACTTTGCTGCTGGCATCACTGTTCTAGTGATTAATTAGACATCATCTCATTCAAATGGAGTTTGTTTACTTCAGCTAAAGACTAATGAAAGAGAAAAAAAGGAAAGTATTGTTTTCTTTTCAAATTACTAACCCCAAACCATCTCTTTTTGAAAAGTGTTACTGAGACATTTTATTACCATAAGTTTGCAGCATAGCATTCACAGGCTTCCAGGGGGGACTGCAAATGCAATGGATCGGTAGCCCAGGTGGGAAAATGTGAGCATGTGCGAAGGCTCATGAACACACACACACAGGCTGAGCCACCAGTCATCTCATATACCTCCATAATAAAGTAATTGCTCTTCTTGACACTCCTGATGAGATTTGGGTCGCATTCTATGCAGCCATAACTGATGTCACCGAGCAGTTGCATGCACTCCTCTCACTATCAATCAGCTATCCTAGTGGAGTAACCACTGCTGCAGCAAGGAAATGGCACTATCTGCAGTGCAGGAACCCAAACCCTGGGAACTTTGGTTAAATCTCTTCAGCAATTATTTCACATGATGAGATTGGTTATTAGGAAAAAATTATTTATAGAATAAGTGGTCAGACATAGGCACAGGCTGCCCAGGAAGGTGGTGGAGTCACTGTCTCTGGAGATGTTAAAAAAATGTGTAGACATGGAACTCTGGGGCATGGTTTAGTAGACATGGTAGTATTGGGTTGACACTAGGGCTTGATGATCTTAGAAGTCTTTTCCAACCTTAATGATTCTATCAAAAAAGATGGCAATAATAGTAGTGTTGTCAAAAGGGCTGGGGTGTTCGTTCTGGTTTTTAAATGAAGGACCCTCCATATTCCATCCCCTGGGTTTAGTTGGTCTCATCAATGTAACCTTGAGTTGCATGCAGCATTTCTTCCACTCTTTTGAGAAGGGAATTGTTCCTTCCCATGTCTGAGGAGCTCAGCTTTCAGTTTAAATAGGATTTTACAAGTATTAGCATATCAAACAGTGTAGTTGTCAGCATGCAACATAAGATTAGCACATGGTATTTTTTTCTAAGTCTCAGCTTCCTTCTGTGCAACTACTCTGCATTTTTAGTGAGAACAAACCAAAGGCAAGTTTGGTAGCCATCTGTGGGAGCAAGACATCAGGTTTGGCTGCACAACAGATTAATTCACATCCAGAAATCAGAGAGCAGCTGAAATCTGCTGGGTCCCTCCATGAGCACTGCTGGCCCTCCTATAGTCTACAAGAAAACATTTCAGTGCTGACCCCCAAGAATATTTGCCAATACCATAAGGCTGGTTCCTGGCACTCCACACAGGCTGGCAGAGATGTGAGAACAGCTAGGATCCCCTCTTCACCATAAATCACTCAGAGGGAAGACAGACATGTCAGGTCACACAGCATATTAAAACTGGCATGGAAACACCAGCTGTGACCCATCTCTGTACTGGCAGCAAGCAGAAGTGCAGGTATATAATACGAGTTTTAGAATCTGTATTCTGTAGCAATATCCTGGGTTTCTAAGGCTTATTTTGACATTTATTTGCATGTGTTCATATTTGATGAAAGTGTCACAACTTTACTATGAAATGGTTGCACTGATGGAATCTGGATGTTTATACACACTGAATGCAAGATTTGTTCACAAATTTATGGTGGGTAGATTCAGTAACTTAAATGCAGACCTATGCAGCCAGCCACTAACATTAACCAAACCTAAGCTATTTAAGACAGACTTAACATTGAAGAAATAAATTATACCCAATAGCACATAAGCCTCCAAAAGTAATGAAAAAAATGTCACTAGACCTTCACCTATTGTTCTTTTAGATATCATCATCTACTGAGGTAACTTACATGATGGCCAAAGGATCAGGCCCAGCCAGCATGGGTTTAGGAAGGGCAGGTCCTGCCTCTCCAACCTGATCTCCTTCTATGATCAGGTGACTGCTTGGTGGATGTGGGTAAGGCTGTGGATGTAGTCTACATGGACTTCAGCAAGGCCTTTGACACTGTCCCCCACAGCAAACTCCTGGCCAAGCTGTCAGCTCGTGGCTTGGACAGCAGCACTCTATGCTGGGTTAGGAACTGGCTGGAGGACAGTGCCCGGAGAGTGGTGGTGAATGGTGCCACATCCAGCTGGCAGCCGGTCACTGGTGGTGTCGCCAAGGGATCAGTGCTGGGCCCCATCCTGTTCAATATCTTTATCGATGATCTAGATGAGGGGATTGAGTTCATCATCAGCAAATTTGCAGATGACACCAAGCTGGGGGCAGGTGTTGATCTGTTAGAGGTGAGGAGAGCTCTGCAGAGGAACCTTAACTGGCTGGACAGATGGGCAGAGTCCAAGGGCATGAGATTTAACACATCCAAGTGCCAGGTTCTACACATTGGCCACAACAACCCCATGTAGTGCTACAGGCTGTGGACAGAGTGGCTGGAGAGCAGCCAGGCAGAAAGTGACCTGGGGGTACTAGATGATAGTAAGCGGAACATGAGCCAGCAGTGTGCCCACATGGCCAAGAAGGCCAGTGGCATCCTGGCCTGTATGAGGAAGTGTGGCCAGCAGGAGCAGGGAAGTCATTCTGCCCCTGTACTCAGCACTGGCTAGGCCACACCTTGAGTCCTGTGTCCAGTTCTGGTCCCCTCAATTTAAGAAGGACATTGAGACTCTTGAACGTGTCCAGAGAAGGGCAATGAGGCTGGTGAGGGATTTGGAACACAAGCCCTATGAGGAGAGGCTGAGGGAGCTGGGGTTGCTTAGCCTGGAGAAGAGGAGACTCCGGGGTGACCTCATTGCTGTCTACAACTACCTGAAGGGAGGTTGTAGCCAGGAAGGGGGCTGATCTCTTCTCCCAGGCAACCAGCATCAGAACAAGAGAACACAGTCTCAAGCTGTGCCAGGGGAAGTTTAGGCTGGATGTTAGGAAGAAGTTCTTCATGGAAAGAGTGATTGGCCCTTGGAATGGGCTGCTCAGGGAGGTGGTGGAGTCACCATCACTGGCGCTGTTTAGGAAGAGACTGGATGGGGTGCTTGGTGCCATGGTGTAGCAGGTTAGATGATGTTGGGTGATAGGTTGGACCTGATGATCTCGAAGGTCTTTTCCAACCTGGCTAGTTGTATTTTATTCTGTCACTACTCTTACCAGAGCCAAAACAATAGCCTTGTGGTATGACTGTCAGAGGAAAAACCAGACAAAGGCAAATTATGTTCATTTCTCAACCTCATTTATATTTGCTAGGGCTGCAAGAAGTAGTACTTTCTAAAAACCTCTCAAGAATGATCTACATCATTACCTTTCAGATACCCGTAACTGTAGTCAGTGAAATGTTACATTACAGTGGTGCTGCAGCTCCTTAATCAAGTTCTAGTTTTACTGTATTAGGTGATTCACTGGCTCATGAAAAAGCATCTCCATTATGGAGCAGTGTCAGCTCTCTATTGCCCATGACAGCTCATTAAACTGTGTGGCACCTGCTACCCTTACACAGGAAACACAAGTGAGGCATCCCAGCTCTCAGGCTTTTAGAGGCAGGGATCCCTGAAGAATGGGAAGGTAAAGAAAGGGAGGGGAAATGTAGAGGAATCTGTACCTCATCTGACAGCAAGAGGCTTCTAGGAAAATAAAGGTGTGATTTAGTATTCCTGAAGTCATCATAGTCACAATGGAAGGCAATTAGTGTCATTCATAAGTAGTGTGCCCAAACTTCTCAGGTGCTAGCACAACAAATGCCAAGTATGTGCTCAGACACAATCACATAGAAGGCTGCATGAAATTTTGAGACGTAAAACAACCTACAGCCAGCCAAGGAAACCTATCAAACCCTTCAGAATTTTCTAGTATTGTCAGGTCTTTGAAACTGAGCCATTTTAGGATGTCTGATCTTCCACTAGTTAGATTTCAAGAACATCTGCTTTGGGTGTTCTGGAATAGTTAGGTCTTTAAACCTGTCCAAATTTACTTTTGTTTACCTGTTCCCATCTGACAGTGTATGCCTTCCAGTCCTTTCCACACTCTCCAGACAGACAAGGTGATGTTTGAAATCTGGCTGGCAGGAAATCACTTTTGTACTCCCCTACCTGCCCTGGTGGTGTTTTTTCCATCCAGGAGAGGAATCCAAATCATGCTGTTTGAAGTATCTGAATCAAATAAAACCTTTTCTTGCTCAAAACATACTTTTGCCTACCTGTCCTCAGACAGGTAGGACAATAGAGAAGCAGTTATTCACATGTATCCAAACTCTTGTTATAGTCTTATAACTACTTATCATAGTAAAATACTGCTTAAAGGTTACTTTCCTCCAATTTACACTGCTCAATAAAGGGCTTGTCCCAGTATGAAAGTCGGGACACCATTCACAACAGTCTGGGAAGGAAAAAGGATTACATGGTAGGGGGTAAGAAAAAAAAAAAGCATCTAAACATAGGTGTAAAGAAATAAAGTGATCCACAAGCTGAAACAAAACAGCCCGAAAACCCCACACCCTAAAAGCCCTTTAGTTACCCATTAGAAGTCAATGAGGCAGTCGTCAATATGCATCAGGTTTCTCCAGGAAGTAACTCGACACCCCCCCAAGATGTTTTAAAGCATCTGAGAGAGACTGGTAGTGACATTTGAGTGTGCTAGGGATGTTTTGAGCGCTTCAAATAAAGCCATGGGTTTTGCTGTCCAGCTTTTAAAAAGTAAAGCTTCTAGGCAATAATGGTTCTTTAAAATAACTGTAAAGAGCTGTATTGGGGCTGGTTGGGACACAGCAAATTTTCTTCACAGGTTTGTGGCTAAAGCAGTGCTGGTAATACACTGACTAATGCTGAGCAGTGCCCCTACTAGAGGGGGAAGGCAGGCCTGCTGATAGGGAATAAACTCTTTATTTTGCTTTGCTTCTGCATACATCTTTGCTCCTCAACTCCCCCCTCCCCCCACAAGTTTCCTTGCTTTTGTCCTAATTCTCTTCATCATCCCACTAGAACAAAAAATCTGGTGGAATAGGTGGGGACTCATCTGCTGTCTGGAGCCTAGTTTAACTCCAGCTACTTCAGTGGTCCAGTCAGACAACAGTATTTTATTCACATATGATGCTTAGGTTTCAGATACTCAGGTTTATCATAATATAGAGATCTAGATTAAAAAAAAGCTATATTGCAAAGTTCTCATGTTGGGGAATGCCAAGCTACAAAAACTGAAATCACACCATTGAAAATACTTGAAAGCTTGTGGGGAAAAATACTGGGAGATAGGGGGAAACTTGTGGGAGATAGGAGGAAAGAAAAATATTAAGTCAGTTCAAAGAAAAAAAGAGCTACATGATCCACATTTTGGGGTTTTTTAATATAAAATTTAATGTCATGAATCAAACAATTCTGTTTAGAAACATCTGTATAATGAAGTTAACTCCAGATTTTGAACCTCTAAATAACAAGATCCTTTGCCCCAGTTAACTTACATTAAGATAATCATCTGTCCTGCAAGTCAATCCTGAATATCCTTTGACTTACAGAGTGTTTATCATGCTGAAATTGATAGTTTGCTACACAATTACAAGAACAACAGTTTACAGTTCTTAAGTTACAAAAATAGTTATCACTCATTAGTTTTTCTATACATATCTCAAGCCATTATTTGCACACTCTGTACAGTGGATATTAACAGTGGTTAATTTTGCTTCCTTAAAACAAAAATGATCACATCACTGACCATCAGATCCAAAACATTCAGGTGCTGCAATACACTTGCATGTCTGGCACTAAATATCCCTGCCCAGAAAAAGCAGTTTTCAGTACCCAAAAGACATATGCATCCAGGTTGTTAAGACCCTTATAATGAAGAGGACAGCAGGATGGTCAGGGTGTTAGTCACCAACAGACTCCTTGCAGACAACTGTTCCAGTCTAACAGGGCTGCATACAGGCTGAAAAGGAAGCTTGCAAGGCAAAAAGCTGTAGGGCAGCAGAACCAACTACCCCAAACCACCCCTCTGGCAGTGTCCAGAACTCCTCAGCTAAAACAGGAAGGTGATTCCTCAAGTAGACAAACACTGGATGTTTTTGCCATACTCAAGTCATTGTTTCCATCATGTGCTGGTTGCGCTTTAGCTTGGGTTTCATCTCACCTCCAACCTTCCCCTCCCCCCCAAGAAAACTAATCTAGATGTTTTGGCCCAATCAGTGCCAACACTAACAAATGCTCTGCTGATTGCAGTAGTTCATTAAGTACATTGGTTGCACTTGCATTATTTCTCCTTCAGAGGCAACAGTAAGCCTGGAAGCATTGTTAGGGCTGTTGTGTTTTACCAGACAGGCAAGCAAGGAATGTAGTTCTCAGAGGTGTTACTGCTAGGTCTTACCCACCTCTTAACTCTCAAAGCTAAGTTCAACTGATGGTAAGCTTCACACAGTTGCATAACTCTGAAATAAGTCAATCATTTCTTAGGCTGCTATCTGAAAAGAGACAGATGCTCAACTACAGATCTGGGGGAGGGGTGGGAAAAAAGTACAACTACAACTAATCACCCCATTAGCACCACCAAAAAGAACATAAATAAATAAAAAGGAAGCCTTCAATGTTGGATAAAAACTAACACTACTACATTTCTCAATCTAGAAATGTTTTGCAGACTACTCCAAGCACTGCCCTTCCATCATTGAGGGCACAACACTTCAGTCAGATGGTTAAAGACCTTAAAAGTTCAACCCAAGCACTCAGCTTTACACACCAGAAACCAAAACAGCCCAAAGTAGTGATGTTTGCAAATTACTACTAGGAAAAAAAAATTGTTCACTTGCAGAACTTCTAGGACAACTTGGAACAAAGTCACCTAAGGCATGTACTTAGGTTTGGCAACATAAGCTAAAAAATACAAACATCACAATGTTAACAGCAAGGTCATGCACACATCAGAAGTGCATTAGGAATTTCAAAGCTATACCACACAGGAAAATAAAGACAGTTATGTTTGTCTTTACAAGAGATTAAGAATGAAGCAACTATTTCCTCAATATCAAAATGAGTAAACAAATTATGAATGAGCTTCTAGAGGCTTTTCCCCACATCAGGAATTCAAGTGTCAGGTACTTTTATTAAGAGTGCTTCCCTTTAAACTTTTCCAAATGGATATTTGATGGTTCTATCTTTGTTTGGTTGCTTTATTCAGTCAGTAATTCTTAAAGCATCATAGTTAAAATGTAAAATAATTTTATTCTCCAGGTCAGAATGGCCAAATAGCCAACATTTTTACCCATTTAAGTGTTCCATATTGATTTATGATTTCAGTATTTTACATTGATTCTACAGAGAATACATTAAATTGGGGGATTTTTTTTTTGCATTACAGTGCAATATCTGGACCACCAGTTTAGGGGATAACTAATTGAGCTTCCATTTTAAAGTGCAACAGGTTTTGGTACAGGAATTGCTACAAAAAAAGAAATCAAGTGAGAAGAATTATACAGGAAATATATCCCTTGAAACACAACACTACAATGCCAGCAGATATGCATTTGATAGCACTGGAAGATTATGGGAAAGTTACAAGTGAAATATGAATCCCTTCAGAGGAAGTCCTTCAGAAACCATCTTTCACACAGGAAAACAAATCAGAAAAGGCAAAATAAATCATGATTCTTCAAGCTGACCTGCTGGAAATAACTTGTACTTATTGACTTACAGTGAGCTGAAAGGCTTGCCTTTATTTTAAAATCAGATTTAAAAAGTGAAATAATTACAGGTCTGTTACTTGACTCTGCTCTCAGAGCTTATCTAAAACGTTACACAGGTTAACATTGATTTCCCTTGCTCGCTTCATATGTTTCCAAGCTCAGCCATAGAAATCAAGCCTAAGTATTCAAACAGTCCCTTATCTGACAGGATGTAGTATCAAAATTAGTAGTTAAATTCAAATACTTGCCTTGATGGTTATTAGTAATGTGCTGCCAGCTTTACAAGGACAAATGAGCACATGCCAAACCATACACCTTTGATTCTCTTCTGATTTAGTTTGAGGATTCATCAGTAAGATCTTTACCCCCCTCCTAATTTTTCAAGATGAGAACTCTTGGTCATTCAGTAAAGTCTACCATAAATTTATGGTGGTAAAGTTCATATCCATTAGACACCTCAGATGACAAACACTAAGAGTTGTATCTTTGCTCTTCTGACACATACACGGAAAGAATAATTCTACTCTTAATTCTATATTTTAGCATTAGCCAATAACAAGCATTTTGTGGAACTTCTGACCCACAGATTCAAGTGAGTGTTTTGCTCAGCACGACTGCCTAACTGGCAAAGGTCAGTTTGAGCCTCAACACTGTAACTTCAGTGTAATGTCACCTTGTCACACTTGTTCAAACAGCATTTGGGTCTGTCACCAAATAATTTTATTATTGTGCCATTCCAGTTATTTTATATAAACTTTTAGCCTTTGAAGGAAAAAAAGGCTTCTTTAAATTGGAATACATCTCTGCCTACAGCTGTTTTCTACTTAAAACCCCCTAACCAACCAACCCCTGAACAAACCAACCCAACACTCCAAGTGTAAATATTTTGACCTAGATGGACTGTCCTGGTCTTCAGTTATCACCTGTTATTTTTTCAGGACAAGCTTCTGCATGCATTTTATCAGCCACAAGACTGAATGTCACCTATAGTCCAGGAAGACTAAAGTCAGTTGTGAACTAGTTTCCCTTACGATTGCAGCTGTACTAAGGAACGTTGAGTTTGAAGTGCCCAGATTCAAGAATAATTCGGAAAGTACCGACTGTAAATCATCAGAACTGATTATGTCAGACTCAGCTCTCCAAAGCCAAAAGCTGCCATCTTCATAGTGTCAACAATTCCATGGAACTGACAGTTTAGGTTTCCAGATTTTTCCACATTCACAGGAAGAGCTCTCAGCAGTTCAAATAGAGGAGGATTTTTTTTTTGGGGGTGTGGGGGGGTGTGGGGTAATTTCTTCAGTCTTAGACCACTGATATTCTTTTCCCCACCCACCCAATCAGGGGCATCTAAGAGAGGTTGATAAAGAAAGAAAAAGATTAATACAGACATGTGCCTTCACTGAAGTACTGGAGCACAAGAGATTGTTAGTTGTAAGAAGTTACTCAGTAGCCTTTTTCCATAGTGTTTATTGCTAATTCATATTAGATAGCTTATTGAGCAGCACAAAACCAGCAATATACATTTTAAAAAATATATTATTCATTACAAGGTAACAGGACCTTCTTACAGCTGTATCTTAATCTAATTCAGGAATAAACCACTCCTGATCTAGTTAGTTAAAAAGTTCTGTACCTAACCCTTCAAGCAGTCAGCCTTCAGAAGTCAAGCAACTTTCTACCCCAAAATTTACAATCACCGTGTTTGATACTGACCCCAGAAATTCTCACTGTGCAAACTATTCTACTGTAACTATTTAACAGCTTTGTTCTAAGTCAGTCTCATGATTCCACCAGCATTTACTCTTACAGAAAGAATTGCTTTACTCTCCCTAACTCCAACATGAACTGTGAGTGCTCTGGAGATTGCTCACAACATATTAATACTTTTAAGTAGTTTAGATACACAGTGAATTAAAACAAAAATTATGAAAATTTACATCCAGCTGCCCAAACCCATGCTCAGTTTCCCTGATTTTAGTAGCTGTACTCCAAAGTTTAAGGGAGAGGGGGAAGGCAAGAAAAAGAAAGATACTGTCAAATTCTTTACCCACTGTTTTTCTACAGTCTGGAAGATACTTTGTCAGTAATGATTCTGAAGGTTGTTTTTAAACCAAACAGCATTCTCCTTACAACATCCCAGAGGTAGCAGGAGGTAAAATGAAAAGATGCCAGATTCCAGAAGTTGCACATTCAAGTATAGTGTCATCCAAGAGAGCTTTCCTGGCTTTCACAGACTGCATGTCACTTCTAATCAATCACGTATAGCAAATGAAAAGTGGAATCCTAAAGTAAAGAACTATTGCCACTGGGTTACTAAGAGAAGTTTCATACTCAGATACTTCAAAGTAATCTTGTTATTTGAGTAGTAATACTGTGAGTTTTAATATTCAAATATCAAGAACTGAAGTATAAACTTAAAATTTGAGTATCAAGTTCTCCAAAATGCTCATTAGTGACACATTTCACCTAAACACAGAAACACACAGTTACTCTAAGCTGATGTACCACACAGTAAAGAAAGGTCCCAGTTCAGTTCAAGACTCTGATATTCCCACTCTCCCTCCCACCACACAGCTTGACAGAAGTGCTTACAGTAACAGAAAGCAAACAGAAGGGGAAAACACAACATTTAACAAGTGCATCTATATACATTTTGCACCTTTTCCCTCCCTGCACCTGAAGTGAACAGGTCTCCATGTTTGCTATGCGTCACATGCATGTACTCTTCCCTTCACACAGTACCAGTCCTACTGAAAGGATCACTGCAAGCATCAACAGCAGTAGTTTCACACTAACCAACAGGTGCTTTTATTGAGGAGGCTGAAGTACATTTAAATATTCTGACTGGCCCAGCTGGTAAGTTGTGTTTCCTCCACAGTCCACGTACTGGTATCGCTCCTGGGATATTTGCTCAGAGTGGACAAAGTAAGAGGTTGTCACTGTCACTCTTAAAAAGAGAAAACAGAAGAGAGAGTTGTTTTGTAGGAGCCTTGCGTCTCCTGTTGTAACAGGTCATTGTTTTTACATTAGCAGAGTTTTTAAAAAGAAGTCAAGTTATAACCAACACTAGTTTACCACTATAAATATTCAACATGAAAGACATTTGGTTCCCTTAGCCCATTTTCTAATGAAATTGGTAAAATTGAGGTTTACTCACTAGTGTCTTGCTTCACAAGGAGAAAACCAATTATCTGAGAAGCCACAGCCATAACTGGTCTACAATTCCCCCTTTCCCCTCAGAAGAAAAAAATAAGACACCACTATGCTGCTATTTATGCCATCAGTCAAAAAAAGCAGACCTTGGCAAAGTACTAAAAGCTGCAACTGTTCCAAGATCACAAAGATCTTGGCAAATTTTTGGACAGTGGTTGATACACAAACTCAGTTTTTAAAAGTGTCTGAGACCTTAGCAGCTCCATGGCTGCAGACCAACTGCAGAGCAGATACAGTAATAACAGTTTCTTCTATTCGAGTGTCTTTACATCACCAGAACCTGCCAAAACACAAATTTCAATAACTATGAAGATCCTACCTTAAAAAAGAAGTTGTTTTTATCTGTGGTGCAAAGGCTCTGGGATTCATCACTTCTGAGTAATATTTCAATCAGAACTGCATTTTTATGCTACATTTACATTACATTTTTACAGCTGTTCCCAACAAATAGGAAGTTTCCATACTTACTGCATCATCACTACTATGTTATGCACTTTGATAGATGGTAAAGTGCAGAAGTCACTGCAAAAAAAGAGAAGCAACTGTTAGATTTGCATGAGGCTTTTACAGGTAATCATTTAAAAAGCAGGAATTGGTGTTTTTCAATATCAAATTTCTACAGTTAAAGGTCTCTTATTACCGGTTACAGCCTATGCGTTGCATCACCGTGCTGAAGCAATGAATATTCTCACATGTACAAATCACATTAGTCTGTTTTCTCTAACAATGTTCATAAACAATTGCTGCCCTGAAGGAGAGCAAGTCCACATCTTAGACTACAGGCACTGACACATGGCAGTTTCTCTGCCTCTACTCCAAGTCTGCACAATTCACCTCTGGACTGGACCAGCAAGCGGATCATTGATCCAAGCTATTGCCAAGGCTGCAGCTACCCAGCAGAAAAGCCTGAAATCATGCAAAGTTCTCTCTTGCTCCAAAAGAGCTGGCATCCACTGGAACTGCACACAGACAAGCCTCAATAGTTAACTTCCTGTTCAGTGTAAGAGAATGTTTGGTTTTGTTACCACAACACAGAGAGTGTACACTTACAACATGTAGCTCATTTCATCTTGTATGACTGTGGGCACCATATAGTCAATCTAAAATAAAGAAATAAATGAAAGCACAAAAGTGAGTAGATTTATACATAAAGATCAACATGTACTCATCTTTGAAAGCCTATCCAGATTACCTGTTTCATATCCAGAGGACCAATGTTGGTGATGTTGTTTAGCCGTGCTTTGCCAATAACTGTTTTTGAAAACTGAACCTGGGCTGTGATATTTGCCACTTCGACAGAGTAGCAGTTGTTGTTCGTTATATTTAGTGTGGTCTGAAAAAAACAAACACACACAAAACACTAACAACTATCCATTTTGACTATGATGAGAACACATACTGACCAAGACAGCAATACCAGCCTTGGAGGACTGAGTGGCAGGGTGGGTAAAGAACCAACCACTTAAGGGTTGTTTTATGAATATATTGAGCAGCACAAACTTCTGCACAGCTCCCCTAGTGACCACCCTCCACTGCAAAGATTTCATTTCTTGCTCAATTATTCCTTAAAAAAAAACACACATTAGCTATCATAGGGCCCTTTTATTCCACGGCTGCTTTGCTTTATTTAAAATGAGGAACTCTACCAAAAGTCTTCATGTGTTGACTACATTACCAAGTGGAGAAGCATGTGGAAAGAACTCCTTTAAAGATGGACAACAAATTTTTAACTCAAAACCAGTTTTGACAGATGTATAATACCATGGCAGCACTTAATAACATTCCTACATTGACACACCACACTAAAACCATTGCAAGAAGAATGCAGACAACTTCAGAGTCACCATTCCCATAAAAACAGAAGGCGTAATGGTAGCTTGCAACTACACTTCTATTAGTGATAGCTACAGGAACCAGACACAGCAGGGGCAGTTACACTGATCAGTTTGAAAATTCTACTTCCTTGTATTTCTTACTGCACTAAGCTCACCAAGTAGACCACAACTTGTATGTGTGCTGAAGTGTGGCAGTAGTTGCATTTCTCCATGACACATATCCCCCAAGAGAGCAGGGCTTACTGTGATGTTGAGATAGATGATTCGTCTATCCGGTTCGTAGCTGACGTACACTGACTTCACACCAACATATTCCACGTCGATTGCACGAGGGAACAAGAAGAACACAGGCAGCCCAGAAAGCAGTAAACACACAATTACAGAAGCAGTCACATAGAGCTTTCTGTAAAAAAAACCACACCAAAACAGATTTCAGAGTCAAAACCAAATTAAAAAGAGTGGCATGATATTTTCTTTTAAATGATAAGGAGCAGGATTACTCAATATAACTAGTTCAGTTTATTTCTAGCTTCCATTAGCTTCCAAAGGGGTAAAAAAAAAAAAAGCTATGCTGCTCTTCACCCCTCTGCCTTTTTATATATAGTCTTGTTTATACATCAGAAATCAAGTTTCAAAACATGTGGTCATCCCAACATTTGTAACTTAAGAGGAAAATGGAAGAGGTAAATATTTATGTGCTTTGAAACATAAGTGCTTCCTCTTCAAATCTATTTTATAGCAGAACTCTTGTCACTCTGTTGGATTCTTGCACAATGCACCCAGAAGGAAGAACAATGTTCTTGCATTCTTTACATTGGATTCTCGGTCTTTAAAGACTTTAAGGGAAAGTGTTAGACTCCTGATAAGGCACCAACTTCTAAAAAAACATGCAGACATTATGGAAAAAAAAAGAGTCAATATTTTTCCAAACAAGGAGGCCTGAGCACTGTAATTAAATCTTTAAGTAGATTCCAGGGGGAAAAAAAAATATTTAAATATGCTATATGAGAATGATGAATTTATTGACTTTGCTAGCTGCTCAGCTTTCCAAATTAATTTCCAGGTAGCAGAAATTTTGTAATAGTGGGCCAACAAAGTTACTACTTTATTCAGATTTGAACACTGAAGATGTATCTGCTTGGACGAATTAAAATGCTAGAGACTGAAAAACACTTGCATAAATACCTGCAGATAAATACCTGCATTAAGAGAGCGTGTCTTTGTAAGACAATGTAGAGGGGAGTATGCACACCTGTTAATAAATAACTCTCTGAGAGGTAGAGGTTAAGGCTGATATTGCTCACGAGCAGGGTTCCTTCAACATCAAGTGCAAGAAAGCATGCCACTGATTTTACCTTCTTATGCCTCTCTCCTTTAAATTGCTGAATTTTAACAAGAAAAATTAACTGTAGATTCACATATCAGAACTAACTATTGACTTACGTTCTTCTTGGCTTCAGTCTCTGATCACTGTATGGAATTAGTGCTACCAGCTGATTTTCCTGTCCTGGAAACAAGAACACCCTTTCAGAATTCAACCAAAACAAAGAATAAGTATTGTTGTAGTTACTTCAAACAAAAAGTGCCCATTATAACTCAATGGCACCAAAGAATAAACACTAAAGTTAAATAAAGATTTAAATTCCAGATAATGGCCTAAGAGAAATACTTCTGTAGCTTATGTCACTTTCTGATACAGAGCATGGCTTACATAACATGAAGAAAAAAGTATCAAGTCCACAAAGACCAAAACCAGCAACAAATTTTGCCTCTGTGCTGCATACATGCACAGGACACAGCACACCTCCACGACAGAGGCACACAGCAGTTTCCAGTTCTCTCTGCCAGACCACATAAAGTCACAGGATAAAACATTCAGAAGCTTGCACAGTAAGACCTGATCCAGAATGCATTCTACACATACTCTTCTGAAAAGCAGATGTCACTTTTGTTCAAAACATAGTAACTACAAGAAAAAAAGAAGTATCAACTTGGGTGGCTTTGGCAACAAGTTAAACATAGACTGTTCTGGCAATCACTGCTATGCACAACCATTTCTCACGGGACTGAGCAGCAGCACCCTGTCAGTCATAAAAGCATCTACTGGAATTACACCAAACCACAAGTTACTTTACCACATACCATTTTTAAGAGGGGCATATCTTAACAGAGAAATAAAGAATGCAACTACAGATAAGCTGTTGAAAATACATGGACTACAACTGTCTTCAGAGCTTTTGTTATTTACTGTACAAGAAAAAGGAATTGAAATTCATACAAGAATCCTCCAAAGAATAGGCTTTTGAACATAGGAATTTCCACCATTGCTAGTGCTTTTACAAGTAAAACTTGTTTCTGATACTATCTAATATTTCAAGTTATCAGGCAAACAAACCAACCCTTCCTTCTCTATAGTCTGGTTAAGACAGGTTTCAGCTGCATAGCTTCTCCACACTTAAAATTTGCTGAATTCAGAGATACTCCAAGAACAGATCTTAGCATAAAAGTTTTAACAGCTAACACAAAAAAATCTCTTATATTTTCAACTATTTGAACATCCTGAGGCTTCTACCACCTATTCCCAGGTGAGACAGAAGTATTTGTGAACTATCCCAGAACCTAATCTAACTGAAGCACATGTGCAAGGACAGTATGACAGCGAGACCAGCCAGTTTTCACAAGCTGCTGGTCACAGTAAGTTCTGAGAAACTGAGTAAGAAAGAATTCTGGTAAAACCAAAGCAGTCCCGGAAACTTTCTCATCAGCTCCTCTCTACCCTGCCAAAGGGAACATCTCACAGCTGGGGCAGAAGGCTGTGCCTTGGTGTGCTGCACTTACAACTTTCTCCTTGCCCAGTTTCAGATACCCTGCGCTGTTTCAAAGGTTTGTTTCTAAAAAGCTATTCGGGTGACTTAAGGCATAGCAGTGTAATGCAGCAGAACGTGGTCTTAAAAGAAAAGGCAAAGCAAAGGATGAGGGCAGCCAGCAAACAAAACCTTCGGGCACAAAGACAAGTGCTGTGCAGCCTACTGCTTCCTGGGGCAGCCAGATCAGAGCAGAAAATTTGCTATGCATCATCAGCTAAAAGGTGTTGCAACACAGGCCATATTTTCAATTCCTCACACGTACACAACAACCAAGCTTGCAACTTTCCCCATACCATTTTAAAGACACCCAACACCTTCCAAATGCTAACCTAGACCCACAGGGATGTCAAGTACATTATAGCTCTGGACGACTTCCTGTACAGGGTTTTAAGTGCTGAAAATTTTGGCACCGTAGCATTTTTGCTTTAAAACAAAAAGTAATCTGTATTGGATGTGTTATTTTCCAGCAACACAACGGCAAGGGACATCCCAGATATACTGTCATACTGCAAGGAAGTGTTTGGTTTTAGAAATTTAGTTTTCCAACAAGCATTTCTGGAATTTGTTATTCAGTGTATGGCTTTAAATAAACAGAGATCCTCCTCCAGCTGTGAACAATATCCAAAGCGTTATGTAACACGAACTGAGTATGGTGGCAGCTATTAACCCCCTCACAACTGCTTTCAGAATGGTGACTTGTTAAAACCAGCAAGAATTATAAAGCTTTTACTTCCTCCCTAGTGCAAATACAAGTAGGAAGTTTAGGGTAGGGAAGGTGAGGTGGGGACACTGATCTTCTCAAGTTTTGGTATAAGCAACCTTTTTTTTAGGGATTAAAATATTTAAACAACAAATTAGATTGACTATCTACATAGGCAGAACTACATTCTTTCTCCCCATGCCAGTGAAAAGGTTTAACGCTCTCTGTATTTGCAGCTATTTTTGCTAAGTTGTATATTAATTCCAACAGTTTAAAATAGGTAGTAAAAAAAAGAGATGCAATAAAAATGGGGGAAAAAAATTAAGTTGCAAGAATTCGGGGCAGGCATACATAGGTGTACTACAATCATACAGATAAGACCCAACAGGTAACAGGCAAAGCTGAGTCAATTTATGTTTCATTTATCCAGTCTAATCAAAACGTGCTTCATGCTAAGGAGTCAAGATGATAAAAAATCATCTTGTATTGCTTGTACAGGTTATTACAGTTACAACTGCACATGATTGGGAGGTAAATTTAGAGGCTAAAATGGAAATAAACTAGACTTACCTCGTGGAATTCTTCCTGTTCCCTGGCAAGTTGGGCAGGTGACACTGTCCCTTCCTGTAAATTCCACATAAGGAAACTGCGACACATCTCCACATCTGCTGTCCTCATTGTGGGATTCTGAGTTAACTAACCCATTCCTCATGTTATCAGACACTGTGCTTCCATCATATCCCTCCTCCTTGCATGTGTGCAAAGGCAGGTGAGAAAGAGATTTTCCCATGTCTACAATAAAGGTCAGAAGAAAGTTTTCAGAGAAAACATTCAAACACGGCTTGGACTCCTCATGCCCTCTTATCCAGATCGCTTAGGACCCGCAAAACACTTAAGGCCCTACCAAGCTGGAGTCAATCCCAAGTTGTAAGAACCTGAAGTAACTGGGAGCTTTGTTCAGATCCTCTAATATGCACAGGTTGAACAGGGATCAAAGAGACTTCCAAGTTAAAACATCTGGCAAAAGGCTGTAAGTCTAGTACTGCTTTTCAAAGAATTGTACAGATTTTCATACTCACATATAAAAAAAAAACCCACAAGTTCAAGACTGGGCTCTAAAAAGCAAGTTTGCCATTTTCAATGCATTTTACATACACTACATACACATACAGACCCAATTCTATTAAGTTTTTTAAGTTAGACTGGTTTTGAGGACACAGGATCAGCTACTAATTTCCAAGCCAGAAATCTCCAGGTGTTTAAACTGATGATTCTTTTTAACCCAAAGGAGGACTGGCTTGCAAGAAAGTCAAAGAAAAAAAATGCAGTTACTTTAACATAGCTGCTGGCAATGTGTAGCATTTAGAAACTTGTTTAAAAAAAAAGGTGTTAATTACAAAACCATTTTTGCCATATATGCAAATTCTCACATCTTGTTACTGTAGCTTTTCACTGAAACTACCTTGAAACACAGAACACTTGAAACTAAGGTTGTAATGAAGTGGTGCAAACTTCCTTAATTTGCATCAAGTGGAAAACAAATGGAGGAATTAAAAACATAAATCTGTGAAGCAGTGGTGACAGAGTTGTCCAGCTTAAGTTGCTTAAGACAGAGACACCAGTCCTACTCTTGAGAACAGGATGTTTTAAAGAGTATACAAAACTTCAGCTTTCCCATTGTTTTTAAAAGTGACTGCAAGTAGTTAGCATGCTGGTTTACTCAGAAAGGAAACCTGAAGAATTGAGAGCAAAGTAAGATGGAGTATTTTAAACCAACCACTCAAGACAGAACAGAAAGATCTGAAACTTAATGGCAACACAAGCACATGAATTCATTATATTGCCAAAGTCTAGGTGAATGTAGGAGGGGAAAACTAATTTGACAAATGCCAACCAGCCCCAGTTACTGTTCCAAATACTCAGTATTCTTTTATCCATTTAAGTCACCCTTACAAAAGGGGAAAAAAAATATCCCTATTCTCATGATGCTACAGCACTTTTAAAACAATCCAAGTTTGAGAGATATTTAATAAAGGAAGTTGTTGAAAATTAAAACTATTGGGCTATTGAAATATTTTTCTTAAAAGGCTGCTGACAGTGTTGATGAATATTTTGTTTGTGGTTTTTGCTTACTGTTCTCCTTGTAGCTGACCTATAGCCTTTAAGCTATGAAACCCGAGTCCTGCAGCTTAGGCAAGAGCTGTCAGCCATAGTCTGAAAGCTTAAGGATCAATACCTTGCGCTGCTGTGCTACACCTGTATTCAACTTACCTGCTTTACTGATGGCAGGCTCAGGCTATGTGAACGTGAACAACTAAATAGAAAACAAGTAGCAACTCTGTAGGAAAAAGCAGTCACTGAAGACCCAACATCCATGCTATACATGTTTTGTGTGTTTATTTCATACTAGTTCTTGTCTAGACTCACATTACCTCCCACCTGAAACGCACCTTCTAGTTTTAGCTTCTTCCAAAAGGAAGACAGTTCGTGCACTCCTAGATCACTTTGATGTGAACCAAACTGCAGCTAACAAAAATGACCTGAAACTCATTTCAAGAGCTCGATTTTTATTAGAATTAAAATACCAATGCAGATGTATCCTCTAATGCCAACACTACCTGAGCTCCAGTAATGAGAATTTAATAGCATTGTCCTGCTGCCAGAGACTTAAAACACGTCTTAATTCACAAATGAGAAAACAGACACCAACTGTCAAGTGAAACGTGTTCCACCAATGTGCTTTCTCCACCCCCATTCCCCAACCCCCAACCCTCTTTTTTTCTTTTCCAGCTGACCAAAACTCAGCAACTTTGTTCTTTCATCCAGCACTTACACACTGAACACTAGTTGTTCTGGGAATGTGTCATATCCGTAAAAGACAGCCTCTATAATGTCACTGAAGTCACAAACCCTACTCTTCTTTAATAGCTGTGCTTTGATTCAGTATCTCACTTGTAACTGATGTAGATGATCCAAGTCTCCTTGGACTTGCCTGGAGTTCCCTTGAATTCAGTCTGTTAGAAAGTGCTTGGTACATTAAAAATTGTTGTGCTGAGCAGGTGCTGTTTAAGACTGCATCCTGCAGCTTGCCATGGCACTGCAGCATGACGGAACACAGACAAACCCCAAGCAACGTCCTAAGCGTACAGAACCACCACATCCTGAGTTACACACAAGACTGGGAGGGGAAAACGGTTTTGTTTATAAACCCTGTGAAACTTTATAAAATAGACTGGCATACTTATCCAAAGAATTTCGGTGGCATGCTTGTCCCTTATATGCAAATATGTAAAACTGAGGTTACAAACCTACTTTTTCAAAACAGCAGAATATTTTTAAGCACAACCATGTTCTGCTACGCCAGCTGTGGCTTCAGCACGACTGTTGCAAGCTCCTCCAAAACAGAGGAAGCTGCGAGATAAGGTGATGACTCGGCAGTCACAAAACGACCAGACACCCGCAGGCATCTCTAGTGCTGCCTTTTACGACCCCTTTAGAACCACAACTCTCCCACACAGCCTACTCGGAAAGGCTGGAGCTGCGAGAAACACGGGAGTCAGGACCCCCCCCCCCCCCCCAGATTCACGGGTTTTCTCGCCCGCCAAGCCAGAGCAGGAGCCGCTCTCGAAAACATGGCGAAGTGTCCAGCCAGTGGGAGCGGACTAAGGCCCAAGGGAAGCAGACCGATGCCCGGTGAGCTCGGCCGCTGCCAGGATGCCCTGAGGAGGAAAGGTCTCGGCGCGCAGGGCCGCGGGCAGCTGACCCTGGAGGTAACCGAGCCCCCGCCGCGGGTCTGCCCGGGCCTCACCGAACCCCACGAACCACCGTCACTACTCCCCACGCCTAGCGCCCAGCTCCACCGGGGCCTCGCAACGGTAGGCCGCGCTCGGCCTGGCTCCCGTACAGGCCCGCCGCCGCCCCCCAGCTCCCCTCCGCCGCTGAAGCGGCCCTCCCCACCTGCGGCGCGGGCTCCGCGGGCCGGGCCGAGGCGAGCCGAGGCGAGGCGGGGGCGGCAGGCTGCGCCGGGCACAGGCAGCAGCAGGGCCCAGAGCTCCAGGTGTAGCACAGCTGCCTCTGCGGTAAAGTCCCGATCCGCGGCTGCGCGGGGAGGCGGGGGTGGAGCCGCGTCCCTCCCGTTGCGTTCAGTTGCTGTCGGCCGCGGGGGGAGCTGCTCTGTGGGGCTTTCTTGACTGCCCCTTGGTTGTAGGTCGGGTCGCGGCTGTCCTTTGGGTTGGCGGAAGGCTCGGGAGTCACACAAACCACCGTCTTGAGCAGTGAGGCGGTGCCCTAGACGAGGGTGTGGATTGAGGAGTGCTCCTGGGCCCCAGGGCCAGAGGAAAAGGAGCCCCTCTCCGCGGCTAAGGAGTGGAGAGCAGGGTGCGTTTCCTCTCCAGGTTTCTCATATTCCTGGTGAGCAGGTCTTAGGAGGAGTGCCTGAGGGAACTGGGGTTGTTTAATCTGGAGGAAAGGGGAAATGTCGCTCTCTACATCTCACAGTATCACACAGTATCACAGTAACTAAGGTTGGAAGAGACCCCATGGATCATCAAGTCCAACCTGTTCCAACAGACCTCACAACTAGATCATAGCACCAAGTGCCACGTCCAATCTCCCCTTGAACACCTCCAGGGACGGCAACTCCACCACCTCCCTGGGCAGCCCATTCCAATGACGAATGACTCGCTCAGTGAAGAACTTTTTCCTCACCTCGAGTCTAAACCTCCCCTGACACAACTTGAGACTGTGTCCCCTTGTTCTGGTGCTGGTTGCCTGGGAGAAGAGACCAACCCCCACCTGGCTACAACCACCCTTCTCCCTGAAAGGAGATTTTAGTGAGTTGGGTGCTGGTTTCTTCTCCCAAGTAACAAGCCATAGGATGAAAGGAAATGGCTTCAGGCTGCACCAGGAGAGGTTTAGATTGGAAATTGGGGAAAAATATCTTTACATAGAGAGTGGTCAGGCATAGGAAGAGGCTGCCCGGGGGGAGATGTTGGAGTCACCATCTCTGGAGATGTTTAAAAAAAAGTATAGACATGGCACTTCAGGGCATAATTTAGTAGGCGTGGTGGTGGTGGGTTGATGATTAGATTTGATGACCTTAAAGGTCTTTTTCCAACCAAAAATGATTTTGTGATTCTGTTCTGATTCTCTGTCAGCAGCTGTTTGCTGCTCTACCTGCAGCTGCATGCTGCCTTTCCACATAAGCTCCACGTAGTGTTGCTCGCAGGAAAAAAAAAAAAGTGGAGATTTTTCTTTCTGCATCTGAGTTTGCTTTGTGGTAGCTCCACACCATAACTGTTAGTTTCTGTTACCTGTTTGATACCTCTGGTGAAACTCACTCACCAGGCTGGGCTTGGAAGGAAACAAGATGCTTGAGCAAGAGAAGCTATGGCAGATTAGCAAAAAGAGCGTGGGAAATGAGCCTTAACTGCTTCACTCCAGCTTTATAATTCATGTCGTATTATACAAGGTTGCTTGTGCACTGAATGTTTATTTAGGGCATGGGCAGTAAGGTGTTTTCTGAATGATTAGCTAGAGCAAAGTGAAGTACATTGGAAGTGAACAACTTGTGATTTTTTTGTGTGCTTCAATGTCGTTGCCTCGGGTCCATGAAAACCGCCACTCTGAGGAGCACAAAGCACACTTAGTGATAGCTTTCAGCTGCCCAAACAGAAAGTGAGAACATGAAGTATTTGCCTTTTATGTTGCTTTAATAATAGTGGCAGCCAGGCACATTGACCTGAATCATCACACAAGAGGGGACATGCTGGAAAAGGTCTAGCAAAAAGGGGTTTGGAACAAGTTTGGGAGGTCATGCTGAGTTCTGGCAATTCAGAGTTATTCACCCTGACAAGTTCTCTTAATACAGATTTATTCAAGAGAAATATTCTTAGGAAATTGTAATTAGCATGGAGATTTTGATCAAATCCGAATTTTTGCACCTTAAACTGCAGCAGTTTTGGTCAAATACTAGCAGCCCTCAAACTCATCTTTACCAGATGTCACAGTTACCCAACAGAGTGTTTCCGTTGCTATGACAGAAACAACAGTTGAAATCAGCATGGGCTTTAGAGATGTTTCTTTATAATTAATAGAGATGTTTCCTGTTAAAGGCTTCTCACTACTTGCCATAGCTTTTCCTCTGTAGCTTTGACAAAACCAGAAGTGGTTTGGTTTGTTCTCATTAAAGCTGTCATGATGGAAGGGAAGTGGTTTATTTCTGTTCTTTTCATTTAGAAAGTACATTTTAAAGATACCATTTTAGAAGGAGAAATGGATACACTGGAGGGATCTAGAGGCCTGGAAGTGGAAGTATCCTCAGGCTCATTTATAAATCCTCATAATTTATTTGCTGTATGCTAAAGTAGTGCAGTGAAGCCTGAGAATATACAGTACAGTGTTACACCCACTGTTCAGGCTTGAAAAACATGAAGAATGCATGATAACAAGATGTGCAAATTAGGAGTACTTAAATATGCAATGAGATACTTCAAAGTATTACCAAAATGGGTTGCTGAGCTTGGGCTAATCAAGACAAGGGTCTCTGTGATTATAGCAAGGGTATTTTGCAGTGAGGAAGTACAGGCTGCACAGCATCCAATAGTGCCAGTTCATGAACTGAATAGATTATGTCTAGATGAGGAATGCATGCTTAAACATAGATAGAAATTGATCAGAAGTGCAAGGTAAATAGTAGTGCTAGTAGGAGGGGCATGAAATGGAAACACTTGGCATGACAAGAGAAGCTGAGATCATCACCTTCAGACTGAATTATGGGACAGTTGCAAGTTATATGGGCTCTTAGTTCTCACAGATCACTAAGCTGTTTATACTTCTGATAGTGTATCAGTAAAGAAATGCAAGTGGTAAGTCTGGTTTCAAGTCAGGTTGTGTGGCTGGGATATAAGCGAGTCAGGTCCTGGAGAGTGTTTGAATTAGCAACCCCTATGGCAGCTGGTTTTGTCAGTGTGCAGCCTTCCAGGTCTTGTGAGGACCTGCAAGAGATGTAGACCTTAGAAGTACCAACAAAGAATTATATTTGCCTCTAATTTGCTCCCTGTGAATAACAAGATGTTGCTCAGAGCCCCCAGGCAACCTGACCTTGAATGCTTCCTGGGCTGGGGCTTGCACCACCATGTTTTATCCTGTGTCCTAATACTGCTTTGAGGAGTAATTGCACTAAATATAAATCATTAAAGAAATCCACTGTATTAATTTGATCTGTTTGGGATTTTTAAAACCTGCAGTTTTGAAACCACCTTTCCCCCTCCCTGTATTTCAGAAATTATATTCTCTGGTAAATTATATTCAGGTATTAGACTGTGTCCAAAAATATTTATCACAGATACTTTCATTGCTATGTATTTTCTGATGGTAGGGCCTGTGCACTGAGTTACTTTGCATGAATAAAACATAGACAGTCTTTTATAACTGGTGTGTTTTATGATGTATTGCACAGCTACTGATAGCAGTCATTCTTGCAACACTCCATGGTCTTCTGCAGTATATACACAGAATCACACCTTAAAGTTTCTCTTTGTTCACCACATGTGCACAAACCTTAAATTCTGCATTAGATGACAAATGAATGAGATGATAATATTTTGTAGGAACATTTCTTTTTAATCCATTCCTTCATAATTGTGTTGCTGTATAAGAACTGTGCTTGCTCACTGCACTACATACTTCTAGTGCTTCGCAGAAAATAGTCCCTATTTCTCCTGTTTGCCTATTTGAAAAAATACCAGAACAACCCAAAACATGTAGCTGAATATTGATGGGGAAAACCCAATACTGATAACAATCCACAGATCTAACCAAAGAATAACAAGTATTGTGATCTGTTGGCTGAATGACCTCGTGATACACCTTAATGGTTTTTAATAGATTCTTTAAGATCTAGGTTTTTGTGAATCATGTGCAGAACCATTTGCATTTACCTTAGAGGAGCAGCTGTGGCTGCCTTCAGACATGCATGTGGACATGGAATAATACTGAGCAGCCCCATTGATCTTGGACTCATCTGATTTACATATGATCTGTGTTGCAGTTTCTGATGGAGGAAGATACAAGCAAGGAGCTTTGTTATTCACTTTGAGGATGGCAGAGCGCTGGAACTGACTGCCTAGAGAGGTTGTGGAGCCTTTGTCTCTGGAGGTATTCAAAACCCACCTGGATGTGGGTTGCCCCCTTCTTTGCCCCTTCTTGCCCCCTTCTTTGCCCCTTCTTGCCCCCTTCCTTTTCCCCTCATAGATATTATTTTTTTTTAACTGGAAAACCTTGTTTATTATAAAAACCCAACATCACAGTTTGTGAAGACAAATGAATATAAATAAATCTGTTTCAAGTGACTATTCAAAGGTTATACTTGCAAGTGCCCTTTTGTTTTGTTTTTTCTTCATCAGAGATATACTTTATTTTTCAGCTGGGAATTTTGCTGTGCCAAAGGGCTTCCAGAGACAATGTTTATGTTTCTGTTTCTTCTCCCAGGCAGCCAGTACCAGAACAAGAGGACACAGTCTCAGGCTGTGCCAGGGGAGGTTTAGGCTGGATGTTAGGAAGAAGTTCTATACAGAGAGAGTGATTGCCCATTGGAATGGGCTGCCTGGGGAGGTGGTGGAGACACCATCATTGGAGGTTTTCAGGAGGAGACTTGATGGGGTGCTTGGTGCCATGGGTTAGTTGTTTAGGTGGTGTTGGATTGGTTGATGGGTTGGACGAGATGATCTTGAAGGTCTCTTCCAACCCGGTTTATTCTATTCTATGTAATGCTCTATGTAAGTTCTGCAGAATTCTAGTGGATACATACAGAAGAGGTGGAATTAGAAATGAGTACTTTAACTTATCATCAGAGAAATAATTTGTCATGGAAAAGGTTATCATATAATTGCATTGCGATTATCTTAATGAGTGTAATTTATTAGGTCTGATTTTGTTTTTTTGGTCCGCTTTTGCACTTCTTCGAATGAGGATCTTGTTAAAATGTTTTTCATTAGTGTCAGGACAACTGCATCAAAATGTTTTATTGAAAATGTAATCAACCTATTACTGTTTATGCTCTTACTGCAAAAACAGTGTGGTCTAAAGGGACTTTTTACAAAGGGTGTGTTTCGAGTCAGTACACGATGACAGTGTGTTAATTCCTGGAGTACACAACATAATTCTATTATTTTAAAAGTAGAGAATTCCATTACAACAAAGGGCAATGCCACCTTGAAACAGACTAATACCATATAAAATTATGCTTTTTTGTTCTGTAATACAGAAGAGAAGTTGTGTTGTTGGATGGCACTGTAGAGATTTGAAGAATACAGGCGTAGCTGCTTGAAGATTAAACTAACTTTTCTTCCTTTTTCCCCCCTTTTTCTTTCTTCCAGTGAGCTATGCTTATTTCAAAAGTTATGTAGTGTTCACAGATCTGTGATTCCTGGCAGAGGCTGTTATCCATTCATAATAGATTGCTTCTCTCCTGCTCTGGCTTTAGATTTCAAAATTAATCTCTAGATTTTTCTTCCTTTTTTTGAGTGGTGGATACCAGAAATAATATGCATTTATTGTTAAGTAGATTACAGAATTCCTATTTTATCTGTCATCTGCAGATGTTAGCCTCACAGAGCTTTGGTTGACCATACCTGTTGCCCCAGTAAGGAATCCAGTAACATGATTATATATCTGCAGTTAAAGGATAAAGCAATGATCATTATTACTAAGTGAATTTAACTGTGCACTTCCCTTTCTAGCTGTTTAGTGTGTTAGATGCATTCCTCTAATCTTGTCACACTCAGTTTCCCATGTATATGCATGTCCTAAATAGTGCCACTGAAATTGAGAAACAGTCTAAAATAACCAGAAATAATTTGAAGCTAGCTGTGGCTGGAGAAACATCCATATAATATTTGTATAATCTCAAAGGATGTGTTTACTAGAGCTAAAGATGCCCCTTTGGTGAATTAGAAGTAATTCAATTGATAGCTAACTTTGAAGTTAAAAGCAGAGTTGTGGTACAGGTAGCCTGAAATTCAATGGAAAATGTCCAACCATGTTTATGTTCTTACATAAGGCAATCAGTGTAGTGGATGACATCAACTGCCCAAAGTTAGACCTGGTGAAAGTAAAACTAGAGATGAATGTGTTTAAAACCATATAGAATTACTGCTTAAGTCTCTTGATTAGTGGGAAACAAGAACAGGACAGAATAAATCTTATGAAGAGCAACTGAAGGAGCTGGGGCTGTTTAGTTTGAAAAAGAGGTGGCTGAGGGGAGCCCTGATTGCTGTCTACAACTGCCTGAAAGGACAGTGTGGAAAGGTTGGTGCTGGTCTCTTCTCACAGGTAATTAGTGATAGAACAAGAGGGAACAGCCTCAAGCTGCGACTGGGTAGGTTTAGACTGGACATTAGGAAAATTTTTTTCTTGGAAAGACTGGTCAGGCACTGGAATGGGCTGCACAGGGAGGTGGTTGAGTCGCCAATCCTGGATGTGTTTAAAGGTCATTTAGATGTGACACTTGGGGATATGGTTTAGGGGTGAACCTTGCAGAGTAGGGTTATTGGTTGGACTTGGTGATCCTGAGGGTCCCTGAGGGTCCTGAGGATCCTTGGTGACCCTTTTCTAACCTGAACGTTTCTGTGATCCTGTGACAGTTTTTTGTAATTGAGGAGTTCACAGCTTGTTTGGAAAGTGCGAACATATCACTGATGAAACACAGTCATTGAAATCTGTGCTGCTGAGACTGTTTATGTGCAAAGTAGAGTGTTTGGACAGCTCTGTGAGCGGGTGTGAAGAGCAAGAATATTTTACTGGAATTAAACATATGGAAAAGCCTGAGTTACATTTTCCCAGGCTGCCAGTTTGATTTGGTTTCATTTAATTTAATGTTCTGTGAGAAGAATACTGTTCTCCATGGAGAACATTGCCAACGTGAGCGTGGGTGGAATGTAAAGCTCACTAGTTTGTGAGGATACTTGGCTAACAGCTAGTCACCTTAAAAGACAAGAGGCAAGAGAAGTAATAAATTAAACACTGATACTGCAAACACAAAGGAGCAGGAGATAATGAGACAGTAACAAATACTGGGACCTTTGGGATGCTGAAGGAACTTCTGAAGCATGGCCTTAAAAAGGTTCAGCCAGAACTTCACTGATAAGAAGGAGAGAAACAAGATTATAATAGAACTCATGGGAAAATGGAAAGGAGAAAAATGAAGCCAGGTGCCTGAGAGATAAGCTGCTGGTCAGAACACTTCTCTGGCTAAGCCTTGGGCTTGACTGGCTCAGTGTAGCCCATCTTAGTAAACTTTCTAGACAATAACTGAAGCTAACATGCAAGAATTCAGAAATGCCTGTGTGAAGTGTAGCTGTGTTTGCAGGAGCCCTATTCCTATCTTACTGTAGCACAATGATTTAGTATCTTACTTGAAGTCCACGTTGTGGATCTCTGTGAATCACATGGCTTTTGCCATCAATACGATCAGGCTGAAAAGTTGCTTTTCTATCTTCATTTTTATTCTCAAAGGTACACTTTTGACACTTGATTTGTGATAGCTGACACCTCAAAGCTGATATATGGCTCAAGAGTTGAGCAGCCCAGGGCCAGACAGAATGAGCTAGCTATAATGTCTCAAACATACAATGCTCTCTGATATCGAGTGTGAAAATTAACAGCCAGTGTATAGTGTCATGAAGAAAAAAATACTAAAATGAAGTGGAAAATTACTTGAGTTTTGACTCAGATGAAGTTAAGCTTTTAGACTACTTTGTATGTATTTTTCACTTTTCAAGGATATAGAAACCAGGATTATATTCCTGTATTTCATATTGAATCCTATGGCCTTATTACAAAGGAAGGGAAAGAAGAGGACTAAGATACCAAGGAGGAAGTCTTCCTTTTCTATATTTGCTTTGAAAATGGTAATGGAAATGAAGGTAGAATTCACCAGTCTGGTTTGGGGAGGAGGAGAACTGAAGTTGCTGCACCTTGAGTTACCAAACATATATCTGTTTCACATCAATTTGCTGTAATTCAGTAATTTTCATGTCCACAGGAAATGTGTTTTGTGTATCTTAAAAAAATCCATAAGCTAAGTTTGAATGTTTATGCTCACTACTATGTGTGAGGATATATAGATGATGGTTTTAATTGCTCCACTTGTGGTCAAACTGGAGTTTGGGTGAGAGTGGGCTGGGTTATAGGTAATGTGCAGAGTACAAGGGTTAGAAGAAAAGACAAACATTATTTTAGGTTTTGGTATGTGATCTGCTAAATGTGTTTTGAGAATACCCACACTGAGGTTGAAGGGTGAAATCTGAGAGTATAGGAAAGGCTATTTCAGCCTCTTTGAATTAGGAAATTTGTCATAATGTGTGAAAAGGATTCCCAGACAGCCAGAAGGTTAGAAGGCCTTTCAAAGTAGCCATGTTTCATAGAATCAGAATAGTTTGAATTAGAAGGGACCTTAAAGGACAGTGCTTCTGCAGTGAGCAGGGTCTAGATCAGATTGAGAGCCCTGGCCAACCTGAACTTGAATGTTTCCAGGGATGGGCTGTTGCTTCCTTTTATCTATTCAATATCTACCATTTTTAGGTTAAAAGCATATTACTGCTTGTCCTATCATAATGAGTCCTGCTAAGAAGATTGTCCCTCTCTTTCTTATAGGTCCCCTTTCATTGAAAGGCTGCAATAAGGTCTTCCTAGAGCCTTCTCTTCTCCAGGCTGATTTTAACTATGTACAAGACATTGCACTTGCCCTTTCTGAACCTCATGGGCCCACTTTTTGATGTTGTTCGAGTCCCTCTGGATGGTATCCTGTCCCTCAGGTATGTCAACAGCACCACTCAGCTTGATGTCATCTGCAGACTTGCTGTGGGTGCACTCAATCTCACTGTCTGTGCCATTGATGAAGATGTTAAACAGCACTGGTCCCAAGACAGACCCTTGACAGACACTGCTTGACACTGATCTCCAGCTAGACATTAACCCCACTTCTGGTAATTAGCTGCCTTGTGCATCAGGGATCAGAGGAAACATCACATGCTATTATTCTTCAAAATGGATCAATAAGGAAGTTGCAGCAGAAAGAGATGTAAATGTATACTGCATGATTTGGTTCATTGGAGAATGTTTAAATGGGGATCAAAACCCATCACAGTGTCAGGAATAGGCTTGCTTCAGTTCAGTGGGGCAGCTCTTTCCCATCTAGACCTGCCAAAGAGAAGCAGTATTGTTTAGCTCACTAGGGCCTAGATCAGGAAACTGAGGTGTTTTATGATCCCATTGGAATGGTACCAATCTCACTGTAGCTTATTACCCAGCAGTGGGAAGAGCACAATTATGGTTTAAAAATAAAGCAACTGCTACAGTATTTCATGATAGGTTCAGCTCTGCAGCTGAGTGCCAGGTGTCCCGTTTCAGTTTATTCTGTTACATTTCTAGGTTTCATTAAGGCTAATGAAGGAGGGCAGGGGCTGAGTTCCCACAGAGGATAGTTTGGAATTCATGTAGAACTGTGTTGACTGGTATGTGGTGAGCACCAGGCATCCATCCCTCAGAGATGTGCATTGTAAAACCCAAGGTGGTGTGTTTTTTTGGTTGGTTGGGGTTTTTTTTCCCCCTGTTTGTTTTATTTTTAATCTGGCTGATATTCTAGGCACTTTTAAAATTCAAAGTTTCTTTGCTTTAAAGATCTGAAGAGAAGCTAAGCAAGCAGGGGAGACTCAGATCACAATCTAACTTTGGGTTTAGAACTTGGGTATATTAATGCAGGACATAAAGCCAAGTCATCTTTTTGGCCTTTAAGGTTTGCTATGGATTTATAATAATAAAAAGTCGATAGACTTCTATTTTCTGTAACAGTTTGGTCCTTTCCCTTTGCATTCACTAACTGCCACCTGCCCTGTGGAAGTGCAGGCTGAGCAACAGCACAGTAGTTGTGCTTCCTGGAATTAGGGCACCTTCAGCAGATGGACAACCCTCAAGTAGCACTGTAGCTGAGTATCCTATTGGCATTAGCTGGCACCTGGGAATCTTGTAGCTCAGTGTTTTGGTGGCTTCTAGTTAGTCATACCTCAGAGAGAGCCTACATGCAGAATTCATCTTTTGTTCTTTCTGTGGGTTTTTAAGGCTTATAGTCTTTAACAATCTAGACATAAGCTGTTTAAACTTCATTGTTTGCTTTTGGATAACAAAAGGTAAAGTAAACTGTGTCACATGGGTAAAGATAACACTTTTTGTCACAGCCTGGTTATAGCTTCAGACAACATTTTAAAGCCTACTAGCAATTGTAAATCAATGCATGTCAATTAAACGTACGTGTGGATGCCAGTTCAAATTTGTTCTGCATTTATTTACTCAGGTTTGGCTGCTACCTCTTATTTCACCTTTTATCAACTACAAGCAGCATGAACCTAACAATGAAGAATGATGCAAATGTAATGATCCTATTGATTGAACTAGAGATTCATTCCTTGAGAGAGATTGAATGTGCCTCCTGAAAACAGAAGCTACATACGTAATGGGCTTAGACGTGTTAAACATCAGCTAAAACTCTCACAGAACAGTACTGTTCTCCTGAGGATATCTAAATAATAGTCAGTTCTTGTTAAAAGTTGTATACTTCAGGGAACATCAAGTTGCCCCATAATGGTCTTCACAGCTCAGAACGGTTCAGAAATCCTCAAGGGGTTTCACTTGTAAATACTGAAAATAATTTACAGCCATGTTTTTCCTCATCCTTATGGAAGATACAGCCCGTTCATTCTTATGCCTCACCAGCTGCATAGCTAGGTTTCCTGTAGCTTGATTTCTGCCCTACCTGTGATCCTACAGTGCAAGAGGGCAGTAAATGTACAGAGCTGTCAAGACTGGCACTATTTTCCTGTAGGAGCAAACAGGGAATTGCTACTGCCTGGATTCTATCTGCTGGTGCATCTGCATTGCCTGTATAAATTGTTATTCCTAATAAGTGACTAACTGAGCACCCATTTATCTACAGTAACATGGCCATTTCAAGATTTTGCTTTATTGCAAACAATTCTCTAGACAACTGCATAGCTACAGGGAGATGCCCTCTATGAGACATTATTATGGTTAAGTTAAAATGTGTGATGAGAACTTTGGCTCATACATTTAAAATGCTGTCTCCACAACCATATTCAGTGCTGTGTTTGAAAATATATTTTTAGACTTGTAAGACTTCCAAGCTTCGTAGGTGTCTGCCAGTTCTGGTGCCTCAGGCTGATATCCAGCACACAATGCTGAATCAGTTTGGGTCCTCACCCTTCACCTGCCCCTGTGCTAGGACAACAGCTTTGACATCACTTAGGAGGGTTGTCTTAATCTCTTAATATTCACCCTCCAGTTCCCCCCACTTTTATAAGCCCTGGTTCTGTCTACTTGTTCAAATAAACTAATTCCATCATGTTTACAATAACAGTCCTTCCACAGTGAAAAATGACTAAAGATGAGAGGAGGTCTGGAGACAGTAACCAAGGCCAGTCACAGCCCCAGGATGGCTGGGTAGGGCTATGGGGATGCAGATTGGCCAAGGCCAGGTTGGTATGCCAGCTGGTGGGTCAGAGGCACCCCCACAGCCTGTCAGGGAGAGTTCATGGTCAGCAGCTGCATTGTCTCTGTGTTGATCCTGAGCCTGGGCAACCAAACTCCCGATGTAAGGTATATGCTCATAACCCTGCCACCCTGAGATAAGAGTTTGTAGAGGGGTGTAACAATTTGATTGTATCTAGAGGAAGAGATTTATTGGGGTGCATCAGGTCTGTCAGGGCATTATCAGAGAGTTCTTCCCAATGCATTTGGTTCCAGTAGGTTTATTGGCTGGGCACAAACCCAGCTCTTGTCTGCTTTGCAGTTCAACTCATGTATTCTTGTAGAAAGCAGTCTCCCAAGGAGTCCCAGCATGTCTGTAAGTAGTTCTCTGTGTGCCACATAGCCAGGTCCATATTGTACTGTGCCTGATCTAGTAAATTCTGCTGGAATTTATTAAGATCATCAGTAGGATGTCTTTGCTCATCTCTTTGGACCAGTTAATTGCAGCCCAGCCATACTGCTAGAGAGTTGAAGCTATTCTGTAATCCAGGTCAGAGTGCGCAGTTGGCACTTGCTCACACTCTGCTCCCCAGTCTTATGTTGCCTATTTCAAAGTTCCTTGTTGCCTGCCTGTATGATTCTGACTCATACTAACCCACACATTACTCAGTGTTTTTTCTTTACCTTAGTGAAATAAAAGAGCAATAAAAGAGATACAGCAGCAGTCAACATTCAGACTTTTCGGGGAAAGTCTCATACCTGCTAAATATTTTTGCCTCCTCATTCTGCTTTCCTGCCACACTGCCATTTCTTTGTCATTTGCTTAGAATTTACAGCCCTATAAAGTTACTTAATCTGCATCAATTTATCTTCAGACTGAGATTATCAGGCACATAAGTTAACTTTTACCTCTGGCTATGCACCAGGAGGACAGGAAGCATAAATCATGTTTTGATACTAAAGCCCTTGCTCAGCAATTCTTGAACATCTCACTAGATCAGATACAATAATGATTGTATCTTAACTCTTTGTTTCATTTCTGTCTAATTTTATTTGTAATTTTGCAGGATATCCAGTTGCTTGGTTTCTTCATTTTTTGCAGTTCCTACTAACAATCTCCCAAATTAACTCTTGGCATCAAACATTCATTTATACCATGATTATGCTACTAGCTGGCAAGTCAGCCTTCTAGTCAAGAAAATACTTCAGCAGATAAGAGATTGACAACAGAGAGATTAAATAAGCTCCATGAAGCAGTTGCCACCAGAGATGTTTTTAATTTTGCTTGACAGGGCACAAGACAACAAGATATCACACTGGCAAGCCTAATTACAACACTCTGTAAAGGTGTTGGGAAAATACAGTTCAAGTTTGCTGATATTTACTTCACAAATAATGAGAGGCTGATCACATGAAAGAGCCCTTGTCAAAAGAAGGCATTTCAAAATATGTGTTTGCATAGGGATTCATAGATGCATAGAATGGTTTAGTGTTCTGAACTGTCTGCAGTCTGCCCTCTGGAAGTCCGTGGTAGGAGTTTTGTTGACCCCGCTCATTACTTCACCAAGAAGTGAGAGAATTCTGTTGTTTCATGATCACTTAGCCCAAGATGGCCTCTGACCACCATATCATCGACCAGTCCTGCCCTGTTTGTAAACAGTAGGTTTAGTGAGGCACCTCCCCTGTGTCAGGAAGTTCTCTTCCACACACTCCAGGACCCTCTCAGATGGTTTCTTCTTTGCTGTGTTGTATTTCCAACAGATGTCCAGTAAATTAAAGTCCCATGTCAGAACAAGGGATGGTGATTTGGAGGCTTCTGCTGGTAGAATGCCTCAGCAGCCTCCTCATCCTTGGTTGGATGGTCTGTAGCAGGCTCCCAGCAGGACAGTTGGCCTTGTTGGCCTTTCTTCTAGCCCTTACCCATAAGCACTTGACCTTACCATTACAGTTGTTGAGTTCTACACAATCAAAATACTCCCTGACAGCCAGTGCCACTCCACCACCTCTCCTTCCCTGCCTATCCATTCTGAAGAGCTTATAGCCATTCATTGCAGTACTCCACTCATGGCAGTCATCCCACTCAACCTCATTGCTTGTACTGGATAATAATCAGAGGGCTGTACCTGACTAGGGAGCTTCCTAGTAACATCTCTGACCTGGGCTCCAGGGAGGCAGCAGACTCCCCTGTGGGATGGATCCTGTTGCCATATAGGCTAGGGGTTAGGGTTTGGGTTAAGGTTAGGTCAAGGGCAGGCTTAGGGTTTAGGGGGTTGCATTATATTTAGGGTTAGGGGGTTAGGGTTAGGTGGTTTGATGGGTAGGGTTAGGTTAGCTTGAGGTTAGGGTAGGGTTAAGGTAGGCATTTCAGTTAGGGTTAAAATCACCTCCCTTGTCCTGCTGGTCATGCTGCTTATGATATAGCTCAAGGCAGAGTTGCCTTCTGGGTTGCAAGTGCACACTGCCAGCTCATGTTGAGTTTTTCTTCAACTGAAATTCTTCAATCCTTCTTCTGGAGTCTGCTCTCAAGCCACTTCTCATCCAGACTATAATTGTGCTTGCTATTGCCCTGACCCAGGTGGAGGACCTTGCACTTGTCCTTATTGATATTCATGAGATTGTCTTGCATGCACCTCTCAAGGCTGTCCAGGTCTCTTTGGATGGCATCCCTTTCCTCCAGCATGTCAGCTGGCCCACGCAGCTTGGTGTCATCCCCAAACTTGCCAAGGGTGCACTCAATCCTACTGGCCATATTGCTGACAAAGATCTTAAACAGCACTGGTCCCAGTACCAACCCCTGAAGGATGCCATTTGTCACTGGTCTCCATTGGACATTGAGCTGTTGATCACAGCTCTCTGGGTGCAGCCATCCAGCCAAATCCTTGTCCAGTGAGTGGCCCACCATACTTTACCCTTTAGGGACCAGAATGTCATGCAGGACAGTATCAAACCCTTTACACAAGCCCACATCAATTGCTCTTCCCTTATCCACCAATGCTGTAACTTTGTCATAGAAAGCCACCAAATGTCAGGCATGGTGAAGCCATGCTGGTTGACACCAATCAACTCTTCATTTTCTATATGCTTTAGCAAAGCCTTCAGGAGGTTCTGCTCCATGATCTTGCCAGGGACAGAATTGAGGCTGACTGGCCTGAAGTTTCTGGGGTCTTCCTCTTTATCCTTTTTGAAGATGGGGGTTCTGTTTCCCATTTTCCAGTCAGCAGGGACCTCCCCTGCCGTAACATTTTGAATATGATGGCTATAAGATGATATATTGAAAGCACATGCACAGTGGTTGCACTTTCTGTGAACCTCCTGATAAACATGGTTTCCCTTTTTATGTTCAGTAAAAGTGGTTAATTTCAGGTTAGGTTTTACCCCATTCCTGTGCATTTTATTTGGTATTTTATTTAGATGAAGGTGTAACTCAAACTAAAGGCCACAAAATTTTGTACTGATGTATTTCTAAAGGTTTCTTACTGGAATAAATCACTTTGATGATGCAAACATCATCTTAGATCACTGTGACCTGTCTGTCCCTGACAGCATAAAACCAGAACAGCTTGAAGGAGGATAAACCCATCCTCTGAAATTCCAAAGCTGACATGCAATGGAAAGGATGCTCTATGCATTTCTCAATTAATTTCTGAGTTTCACTGGGTGAATTCCTGATCCTGTGCAAGCAAATGGCCAATCTCCAACAGATTACACAAGAACCAGTTTCACCAGCATTTTCAAAAGATTCTTTCCCCCCTCCCTTCCCCCTTGTTGTCATTGTTCTTCCCTGTGCCTTTTCTTCAATAACTTCTTCCAGTAAACATGTTCATAATTAGTGCTATCATTGAGACTCCAGTTTTGGGCTCCCCAATTCAAGAGAGATAGGGATCTGCTGGAGAGAGGCCAATGGAGAGCTATGAGGATGATTGCAGGACTTGAATATCTCTCTTATAAAGAAAGGCTGAGAGACTTGGGGCTGTTTAGGCTTGAGAAGAGAAGGCTAACAGGGGATCTTATCAACATCTAAGGGGTGGGTGTCAAGGTGAAGGCACCAGTCTCTTTCCAGTGGTGCCCAGTGATAGGACAAGGAACAACAGGTACAAGCTAGATCACAGGAGTTTGCACCTCAACACACTCCAAGGGTGACAAAGCACTGGAATAGGTTGCCCAGAAAGGTTGTGGAATCTCCTTCCCTGAAGACTTTCAAAACCCTCTTGGATATATTCCTGTGTGGCCTGCCCTAGGTGATCCTCTAGCAGGCTGGACTCAATGATCCCTGGAGGCCCCTTCCAACTGCTAACATTCTGTGATCCTGTGATTATTATTACTGTTATTGCTATTTTTATTACTTGGAATATTCATGGTGTTTTATGAACTTTCTTGAAATGTATTGCCATCACAGGGGAAAACCCCCACTTGTTTCAGCAGACACACTCAATATTTGATACGTCAGAAAACCTGAAACTCTGTGCCTGGAACTGTACCATGTAAACATTCTGTTCTGTACTTCTGTTACTGCATTACTCTATTGTGTGGTATTGTACTTTACTGGGACACCGAACCCCGCTGGCTGGGTTCCAAGGCACAGTGTGTTGAAGAGTCAGTAATGATGTTGAAGAGCAGCCAGACAGCTGAGTCCTCAAAATAACAAATTACTTCTGTAAATTCAATCTAAAGGGAAGCTAAGCCAAACTATTTGGTTCCTCAGTTGGTGGTTTGTGTAATGTGTCTGCCTCACAAGGGATAATGAGAGTTTCCAATACAATCAGCAAAAAGCTGTGAAAATGTACAAAGTGAGAAAGAAGAAAACCGCAAGCTTCAACTCAAACCTGAATCATAAATTATCGTGTGATTAAGATGTGAGACTTACTTCTGCACTTAGGAAAGAAGCACATGCATCATCTGATCTTCTTTTCATTGCAGCATGACTCATGTGACACAGATCATCTGAGTTCATCTCTATGAGTTTTGTTTTGCCTTTTTTTTTCCTCTCAGTGTCACACATTTGTAAGTTTTTACTCATCCTGCTCTGAACATACAAACACAAACTGTGACATTGCTTCTCTATTGAGGAGTAAAGAAAATTCAAAACATAGATACCATCAGTCAATAATTAACATCAGTGAGGTGCCACCAACTAAAAACCACATTTAACACTTTGATATATTAACTAGAAAGGGTGAAGAGAGGAGCAATGAGAGTGTCAAAAGATATATGAGCAGCAACTAAGCAGAGAGGAGACCTCAGCCTCAGAAAGGGAAGACAGATGGGTAATAGAAGTATATAAATTATGAGTAACGTTGTAATGACAAATGGGAGGTGATGGTTATTAAATATAACTAAGAGATAACATTACCAAGTGACAAAATAGAAAGTAGTTTTTGCACCACAAAGTAGAAATTGCTCTGAGGAATTAGTTGGTGTAGATTTTTAGGGATGAGAAAAGTTTACACAGGTATTGAAGCACTTCAGCACAATCATAGAAGAAAAATCCATGAATAGTTACTTATATGGAGTAACTTTACGCTGGGATTTCAGAAGGATGAGTTTGCCCACTTTTAAATTGTTCTGACTTTCTGCCCTCAGGTACAGATGTGCTGCAGTGATCTAGGATGGTGTCTACAACCTCAAAGTGATTTATTGCAGTGAGAAACCTTGTATCAGTAGCGATTTTTTTTTTAAATATATACTCTGCTGTATAGTCTTCAAAAATCTGTGTTTATCACTGTAGCAGGAGATGAGAACCTGACAAGTGATATAAAGAACAATGTAAATGTGTATGCCTTATAAGAAATATATCCATGACAAAATCACAGTTTTCCACCTTTTTGAAGAGCTGTGTAAGAGGTGTGGTTCTGTTTAAGAATCATTCTTTCACCTTTTTTTTTTGGGGTGGGTGGTGGTGTGTGTGCATTGTTGTAATTTGTGTAAGAGAGAGCCATATGCAGAAGGAAGGAGCAAAAACTAAAATGTGGCAGTGATGCTGCTGCTTTAGCACTAGCAAGGCACAAGTACCTCTGATTCACCCTTAGGTTGTAATAGGTGTGATCTAGCTGACATTCCATAAATTATACAAGCAGAGCAGTTGTAGTAGAATATGCTGTAGTCTCCTGAGGGCCATTTACATGGACTTTTATCTCTTCATGTACATACAGATATGATGACAAAATGACCCTTTTGCTCCTGTGGCTTACACAGAGCAATGCAATCTGTTTATTGCTATAATAGACATTAATCATTATTCGTACCTGTGTGTGGAGTTTTCATTTATTGGTCAAGCTGACTTGGTTGAGAGGCATCATTACCACAGCTTCCATGAGTTAATGAAATGGTAAATGCTGCTGTCACCTATTGGAAAGGAAAGCAAGAGAAACTGGTGAATGAACCACTGAAAGTTGCATTGAGCAATCCACTTTTTAAAATGCAGCCTTTGTAATCATAAAATTATTTATAGTTTTATAGATTATTCTCTTCTATAAAAGTAAGAATTTACATAATCTGATTTTAAAGCATTAAGATGTCATCCACAGAACAGGGACAGTTCACTGGCAGGCTGCTGACACACACCCAGACACAGACTCATCAGTGCTTCTCCACTAAGAATTAGATGTCCCCCACAAACAGACGAATGGATGGTTCCACTCTTACCTTCCTTCCATTTCTGATCATTCTGCCAAGGCTGTCAGCCTGACACTGCAAATGCATACCCATGTACTGATCTGCATGAATCTAGGATGTTCCCATGAATACAAGGCCAAAACCAGAAAGCCTTTGAGTCAGTGATGCTGCTTATGTGCTTAAAATGGTACAGACATCTGCAGGATCAAGGCCCAGGAGAGCAATTACTACAGATGGTTTTGTGAGGTACATATCTGTCTGGTAGGCCCTGGCTTGAGACCAACAACTCATTCTACACTGGTCAATGAGTAGCACTTCACATTAACTGTGTTAGCCTTGGTCTGAACTGAACTGGAAATAATAAAATGGGGTTTGACCTCTAGAGGGGCTCATTTCTCTTTCCTGAAGTTTGATAATATTTACATGTTTTATAAATTAATTTGAAATTAAATGAAAGGCATGTTGTGCTACAATTCCTTTATTATGTAGCATCATGAAACATAAAAAGACAATTGAACTAAATGAATATTTGAGTATTTTCATGGTCTAAGTCACTGAAGCTCTTTCTTCTCCAGTGTGAGTTAGCATGTCTCTTTTTTCACTCCATAGATTTTTCACTGTTCTGAGAGGTTTTTGTGTTGTCTTATCTCAGACCAATCTTCCTCACGCATGAAGTGTAACTGATGTTAGATTTAAAGGATCATTTTGTGCATTTTTATGGCCCTTCATTCCTGAATGCCAACTAAGTGACTTTTACACTCCAGTTTATTCCTTTGAGAACATACAATATTTTAAAAGTACAATTTAGCTAAATTAGCAAATCTTGTTTCACTAGAAGCCCCTCACTAAATGAGCAGAGAGTTTAATTAGATGTTAACCCCCCTTGGGTACAAACTGCCTGCAGAAGATGACTTAGATCACAGGTGTAAGCCCGTGGGTGATTTATCTCTCTCCCCCCACCCCTCCCCTTAGCAGCCTGGTTATTTTACCTTTACGTGCTGATGGATTGCCAGCTTCTGAGCTCTGATGGATTTTGTATGGCAGGGTGGGTGACAGTGAAGCAGATGTGCGAGGACAAAGACTGGTTTGTTGATGCTTGCTTTTGATGGCAACAATTTAGGCATGGGGTAATTTGGCAGTTTTGCAAGCTGCATTAGACTCAGGGAAGCAGTCTGTGGAGGAAATAGCACAGTCATCACACTCCAAACCTTGGTGTCACTTTAAAATGCTATGTGCCCTTTCTGCTATTTTGCGTTGGCTCACTTATCTTTTCTCTCTTAACACAGGGGCAACAGAGCAAGAGGACATGGATGTGGTGAGAAGTGTGGTGGAAGGAAGTAAGTAGGAATTACATGAAACAGCTGCTTATTTAAAATACATTCAGAATTCTTTGTTGTTCAAAAAGCCTTCAAAGATATTTTTGTGCAAGATGCTACATTTTCTGTATACAATTGGGAATATTTCCCCTCTCTGTAACTTTTAAGTACTCCCTACAATTGGATGGGTAAGATACTTTAATGTAGGCATTCTGCATTAAAACAAAAATGCAAAACTCCAGTCCTTCTGAAGGCAAAGGAGCCCAAGGGCAAACTAGCAATTAACATGCAAAAAAGGTTGCTGGGGGAAAAGAAAAAAGACTTGATTTATTTGCATGCTAATGTAAATTAGAAATGAATACATTTCTGGAATAATTAAGATGATTTAACACTTACAGCTTTGTTCAATATGTGAAATTACGCTGCTCAAGTTTTTCAAAGCCTCTTGTGCTCTCAGCAAGGTGACACCTTGTGGATTGCTTTAAGTATTTGTTCTTCAGTTTTCTTTATAATTCTCTTAGTTTGGCTTTGTAATTGATCACAGGAAAGATGCGATAGTCCTCTGCCATGTATTGAGTTGAACCTGCTGCAGTCGTTCATACCATGCTGCAGTCCTATTTCTTGTACAGTTAAGCTACCCTGAGAGCGATTTGCAAGAATCAGTAACACCTTCTTGGCATGTGGCTTTACTAGCAAAATATACCCACAGACAATATGAAAGCTTTCTAACTGTGCCATCAGAAAAAAACATAATTAGCATAGCTATTGCTATAGAGAAAAAGAAGAAATCTAGAGGAAGTTAAATGGAGGTAATGGAAAACTCAGTGAAAGAAATGGATTCTTCTGGTGCTCAGCAGCTTTATGTGAAAGAAAAGTTCTTACTATATGGTGATAGACAAGATGGAAGTATAGAAATTACCAAGTTGCCTTCTAATTCCAAAGTCTTTTTCAGGTAAGAAAACCCAAAACAATGAAAAAGTCTTCTTAGTGTGTTCAGTCTGGAATGTGCCACAGCTTGATTTCAGAATCTCATCACAGGTTATCTGTGAAAGGATATGTAAATAACCAAGGTTTCATCAGAGTTAAGTATATTTTCTTTCCTAATTTCTCCCTAGTCTGTGACACCTTTACTCTTTGTTTACTTTGAACTGAAATTATTGTTATTTTTTAAAATTACATATGAAGTTTAATAACAATAAACCAGGTTGGAAGAGACCTTCAAGATCATCGTGTCCAACCCATCAACCAATCCAACCCACCTAAACAACTAAACCATGGCACCAAGCACCCCATCAAGTCTCCTCCTGAACACCTCCAATGATGGTGACTCCACCACCTCCCCAGGCAGCCCATTTCAATGGGTAATCACTCTCTCTCTGTATAGAACTTCCTAACATCCAGCCTAAACCTCCCCTGATGCAGCCTGAGACTGTGTCCTCTTGTTCTGATGCTGGTTGTCTGGGAGAAGAGACCAACCCCCACCTGGCTACAACCTCCCTTCAGGTAGTTGTAGAGAGCAATAAGGTCTCCTCTGAGCCTCCTCTTCTCCAGGCTAAGCAACCCCAGCTCCCTCGGCCTCTCCTCGTAGGGCTTGTGCTCCAAAACCCTCACCAGCTTTGTTGCCCTTCTCTGGACACATTCCAGCAACTCAACATCTTTCCTCAACTGAGGAGCCCAGAACTGGACACAGGACTCAAGGTGTGGCCTAACCAGTGCTGAGTACAGGGGCAATATGACTTCCCTGCTCCTGCTGGCCACACTGTTCCTGATACAGGCCAGGGAGCCTTTGGCCTTCTTGGCCACCTGGGCACACTGCTGGCTCATGTTCAGTCTCCTATCGACCAGCACCCCCAGGTCCCTCTCCACATGGCCACTCTCCAGCCACTCTGACCCCAGCCTGTAGCAATGCATGGGGTTGTGGAGGCCAATGTGTAGAACCTGGCACTGAGATGTGTAGAAGTAGGTTTCTTTTATACCAGATAGGAAAGCTTAGAAACTTCTAAGAACTGAATGCTGGTGTGATGCCAAAACAAGCAGAAAAGAACATTTTCTGTGCAACTCAAGTTGGAGAGAGGCTTTCACTGACGATCTTTTCCAATTCTTGATCACACCTGAGAAACCAGCTGATTTATTATGATTTCTTTTTAACCCTGAAAGGCATGTGAGTTTTCTGGGAAACAGCTAACACAAACTTCCACCAATCTGTTGTGTTGTACTGCATGCAAGCATTCATGAAGGAATAAATTCTAAAAAGTATTTGTATGAATGTTTTACAGATACAAACATGACTTGCATTTCTAATAGCCAAAGCATTGTGAAATGAAGTCTTCAGCAAGCATTTTCTTCCCTGTTGCTTGTTCCTGCTGTGAGAAACTGGTAATGTACTTGACAGATGTGACTGTCTAGATCTATAAACTATATCTACACACTATATCTAGTATATAAACAGTTTATCAGATATATCAGGTTCTTCATGAATTGTATCTTCTCCTTGAGCTCTTGCTGTAGCAGAATCTATAGAAGGTGTTTCAGTCAGCAGGAAGCATTGGTTGTTTATACAGAATAATTATCTATAGGACACTGATACTTGATATATTTTGTGTTCATAGTCACTTAATCTAACATAGGAAGAGGATAAGTTGTCTATAGTGACATGGCTATAGATATGAAATGAGAGATTGTTCCTCTTATTATTCAGGGACATGAAAGAATTTGTTATATTCTTAATTTTCAGAGCTGTTAAAACAGAACTGAAGATAATTTCCATTATTACACTTTAGATTCTTTAATCTTACAGAAAAAAAAGAATCTGGTAAGACTTAGCCTTGTGCTTTTGAGAGTCATTTGTATTCAGAGCATGGCTGTGTAGTAGAACTAAAGCACCATAATAAAACACAAATAGTGTTTAGCAAAATGTGTATTGGAGGGATCTAGAAAGCAACATAAATTAGTTGAGGTAGCTTATTGCTCTAGGATATGTTCTAAGATACAATATCTATGGCAGATTATGTACAAGGGTGATGTGATTGTCAAGTAAATTAAAGGCATCTTCTTCAGTTTTCAATATGTGAAGTGGCAGAATAACAAAATTTAAATACAAATAATGGCTACATTTATCTTAATTTAGAGGCTGGTCACCCTGAATCAGGCACAGATATGAGACAAAAGTGTACAAAACCTGATACTGGGTTTGGAAAAAATGTTACTCTGTCAACTCTGGAAAGTTGGATTTCGATGTGGGGTTTTGTTTTTGTTATTGTCTTAAGCAGTGCTTATTTAAATACCAGTTATACATTTGTTGCTAGGTTTAAAATCTGAGTTAAGAACCTGGATGAGATAATGACAGTATTTAATAGTTGTTTATGGATGCTTTTATAATTGCAGACCTGCTGCTAAAATTAACAACAAGAAATTCAGTTAACAAAGGTAAGTTGGAGTAAGTTATGCAGAGCCACCTTCTTGATTTTTTTTTTTCTTTCATTCTTTCAGAAACAAATGAAAATTTCAAGCTGTTTTTACTCAGATCTTTAAGTATCATAGTATCAGTCAGGGTTGGAAGGGACCACAAGGATCATCTAGTTCCAACCCCCTGCCATGGGCAGGGACACCCCACACTAGATCAGGCCGGCCAGAGCCTCATCCAGCCTGGACTTAAACACCTCCAGGGACGGTGCCCCAACCACCTCCCTGGACAACCCATTCCAGGGCTTCACCACTCTCATGGTGAAGAACTTCCTCCTCACATCCAGCCTGAATCTCCCCGCCTCCAGCTTCATTCCATTCCCCCTAGTCCTATCACTACCTGATATCCTGAGAAGTCCCTCCCCATTTACAGCACTAGTGATTGCATTTCAAATAGGTTTAGGGGCATTTTTGCCCTGGATTTTGAGGCCAGTGTTAACATTTCATAGTTCCCTTAATAATGAAAGGTACAACAGGGAAAACTAGTATCTATCTAATGGAAAAGGATATCTAGTGATTGCTATGAATAAACCAACAGATCTTCTGAAGTGTGTAATGGCAAGCTGTAGAATTAAATGAAAGCCAGTGATGTTCATTAGGGTCTGCTATGACACTCAGTTAGATTCATGAATGCACAAACAAAGTTTTAAACTGCAGAAGATGGAGGTACAGTTTCATCTGCAATGGCTTGTGTTTAAACAAAAGGGAAAGGGAACAATTATGAAAGAAATTGGTATTGCAAAAGTGCCATGTGGGAAACTAACTCCTGTTATGGGGTTCTTACCCTTTTCAAAAAATCCTCTTTGGTTTCCCTCTATCATAAGTGAGACTCTGAAAAATCACAGAATCCAAACTGAAATAATCAAAGCCTCTAAATTTGCATTTTGTTCCCTAACAAGCTTTCTGCTTTTCTGCACCTGTCTCAAGTCTGCACACCACCTCTCTGCTGAGGGATGTTCCTGCTCTTCTGCTTGCCAGCAGGAAAGCCTGCAGGAGGACTGGGTGATGATATCTCATTTTCAAGGAGGCTGCTAAATTTCAGTGTGGAGATTTTTAGTATTCTATCTACCTATATTAGTGATGATCTTTTAGGTTATTAAGAAAGAATATTAGCACTCAAATTTCTTGACATTATTTATGCCACTCCTTTCCTTTTCACTGTTCTGCGCAAACACAATGGTTTAGATGATTTCACTGCATTTTTAAACTGCTAAGGTAACAACCTTGAATTTAATAATACAGCTACAGTCCCAGCTCCTTACAACAGGAAGGGAGTTCCTGGGAACTCCTTTCAAAGGGACTTCCTACTTTTGCACCCACAGCGGGCAGCAGGCTGGGGCATGTGAGCAGCCTGACTTTCCTGAGGAGGGAGAGAAAGACAGGAGGCAGCCAGCTGCAGGACATCTCCAGAACTCAGCTGGAGGAAGCTAGGAGCAGAGGATCTGGACACAAGAGGTGCTTTCCTGGCTTGTGGTTTTTGGTGCTCCCCTAATGGAGAAGTAGAGGAGCAGAAGCAGCTGAGGGCTGTTCAAGTTCTCTTCCTTGATGCGGCAGCATCCTTCAGCTCTTCTCCAGAGGGGAACCCCCTAATACAAGGAACGTGAATTTCAGAGGATCCTTTTCCCAACTGGGCTACCACATGATGACTAGAATCAAAAGCAGTCTCTAGGCAGTGAAACATTAGTTTATTCTCAAAAATACATATAGGTTAGTAAAAAGGTTAAACCAACCTCAGTGATAAACACAATACAGTGTGGCGAACTTTGCCCTGCTTCCTGCCAGATTTTCTGGCTAATCTATGATAATGTCTTTGCTTTTTTCCTGTGGCCAAGTACAGAGTATACAGTAATTACAATCAGCATATCTAAATCCAGGTGAGGCCGTACATTGCAAATGAGTTGCAGCAAATGCTGCAGAGAGGCTTGTAGCATTATTCTGTTCCTGCACGTTTGTAGGGCAGTTTTTCTACTGTGGGTTCTATCAAGTGGGAGGAGCTGCTGTTGTGATCTGGCTGCTAGAGTAAGAACCTGTTTTTCAGGAGAGTGTTTTGGGAAGGGTAATTATATGGGAACAGTCATTTTAGTGCATTACTTCATCATAATTAATAATTGAATTAATGAGGGAGCCCATCATGCAGCAGATTATAGGCCTTTACACTAGAAAATTCGAAGTTTTTCTTAGATGTTATAAACCAGCTCCATTACCAGGGCTACAGCTGAGTTTCTATCACAATAAAAATTCAAATGCTTTCAGTCATTGCCACATCTCTTTGCAATTCCCTGTCATATCAACCTCAAAACTTTTAGGCTAGTTCTGGGACAAGTGTTCTGGGAAAACTGTTCTGGATAGTCCAAGTTTGAAGTGAGGCAAATGATGGGCAGAATCACTGCACTCAGAAATGCAGGATGGAAGTCTGGTATTTGATGCCAATCTGTAGAAAAGCAAAAGTCACCAACTGCCTTAAAACAAAGAGGGAATTTTGATTATTTGTCTTAGCAAACAAACTAATTCAAGTGATTCAAATTATCAGAATAATGTCAGGTCAACTCTGACACCATAAATTAAACTGTGGGTGAGCTGCATAATCTTGTGGACTAAGCAGATCTGAAAAAGATGAAGTGTGATTGTGCTGTTAATGTAGCCAGAATGTCCATTGTTGGGTTTTGTCACAGTTCATATGCATGTAGTTCAAGAGCAGAGACAAAGTGCAGGTGGTTTGAGGCCAGCATGTCTCTTTCCAGATCATAGTGAACAGAAACTCACTTTTTAACTTTTTATCTCCCCACCCCCCACAGTCTTTATTTCCTCCAGAAGCAATCCCAAAAGCATGTCGTAATGTGATGTTATGCTGATTCTCAAGCGCTTAAGTGCCTGCTAAATGATGTGCCTTGCCACCTGCTATGGGTAATAGCAGATGATGCAGAGAAGGGAGGATGCACCTACCTCACTGTATAATGCTGCCTGTGGCGGTGGGAGGGGCTGCCTGTGGCGGTGGGAGGGGCTGCCTCTGGCAATTCCTTTACAGCTTGCAGCATGAGATTTGATTATCCCCTCTTTTAAGAGATACAAATGTACCAACCATATAATTATCCAGTTTTATAGGAATATGGAGATAATATAAGGCAACACTGCTGCAAAGCAGGTAATGTGAATGAATATGTAATTTAATATCGGTAAGTGCAGGAATAAGTTGTTGATTTAATGAGACACCATTACTTCTTGTTACTGGAGACTCAGAAAGATGGGAAGTCTATTTCTGTGTAACTGAATTATTCTCTTTCCCTTGCCTGCACAGTAAACAGCAGTCTAACTAATGGCCCTGACTCATTTGAGGATGAACAAGTGCTCCCTTCCTGTCTAGTCATGTGCAGTATGTAATGACCTGTCTTCCAATTAAATTCCTTTAAATGCGGTAGTTAAAGCCCAGTCTGAAGTTTACAAAGGTCACTCAAGAAAACTAAAACCAGTTTTGCACAGACAATGTGCATCTGAGTCATCTTTGAGTGGAGTTCAAGAAGAAAAACAAGAACATATTAAACGAGTGAGATTTTTAATATCTGTAGTGGGGGGAAAGCATCTTTTAAAGACGTAGTAATGTGGTAACTGGGAGGAAACTTTGTATTGAGGCCCCCAGCGTGAAACAGATACGGAGCTGTTCTTAGTAGGCCCAGAAGAGGGCCACAAAAATGATCAGAGGGCTGGAGCAACTCTCCTGTGAAGACAGATTGAGTGAATTGGGTTTGTTCAGTCTGGAGAAGAAAATGCTCTAGGGAAACCTTATAGCAGCCTTCCAGTACTTAAAGGGGTCCTCCAGGAAAGATGAGGAGGGGCTCTTTATCAGGGAGTGTGGTGAAAGGATGAAAAAACTGAAAGAGGGTGGATTTAAATTAGATTTTATATATAAATTGTCTGCTGTTAGAGTGGTGAAACACTGGAACAGGTTGCCCAAAGAGGCTGTGGGTGCCCCCTCCCTGGAAACATTCAAAGCCAGTTTGGATGGGGCTTTGAGCAATCTAGTCTAGTAGAAAGTGTCCAACCCATGACAGAGGTGTTGGAAATAGAGGATCTTTAAGGTTCTTTTCAGCCAAAACCATTCTGTGATTTAAAAGTAGAGTGTTAAGCATAAATCAAAGGGACTTTTAACAAAATAATGTTCAGACTGACCTCAGACCTCAGTGCTGCAAATGATTATAAACATGCTTTGTAAGTTTGAAAAGGGTCATTGTAGTCAATCACCCTTGGGAATACAACACATTTGTAATCATAACTGTTAATAGGATTTGATCTCTCTTTATTTTTATCACAGTTTTAGATGTAACATGTTGTATTCAGCAGCAGCCCATCTTTCAGAACCCTGGCAGAAAGTTCAGTGACTTGGAGTCATTTGGAGATGCAGTTAGATACAATATCCTACAGATGGAGATGATGTTTTCTTTTGGTATTACTTGGTCATTATGCACAATTTAATAGGTAGAGGCTTAAATGAGGAGAAGGTCTTAACAGTTATCACTAGATGAGTTTCTTTTAAGAAATGCAAAGTAAAATCTATTGCAGTGTGCTTCCTTTGGAGCTTTATTAAAACCACTAACGTGTTCTGAAAAGATGAACTGGAAGGTGAAGTAGATTATGCAGATAATATTTTCATCTTTGGATACAGGAAATGACATTTAATATTCAGAAGTAATAATTTAAATATCAGGCTGTTTCATTTTTGAATCATCATAGAAGATAGGGTTGGTTTTTTTAAGATAAAAACCTTTACTTTTGAAAGAATAAATGATATGTGTGTCAGTTACTTGTGGGTTAATATATATTTATTCTTTATCAGCCCTGCTGAGTTTACCCCTTTTTTTATTGCACTTTATATCCTTCATGCCTTGTAGTTTTGTCTCATAAAGTCCTCTGTCATCTATTCCCAGATAAATATTACCTTGTGGACCATTACACAGTTTTATCATTTTTCTGCATGAAACAGTGGTTCTTGATGTATTTCTGCTTTCATTTCATGCTATCTAAGCCTCTCTTGTTCAATTAAATCCTTTAATCATAGTGTTGCCACAAGAGGATAAACTTTCTCTGGTTTATTTAAATTATATTTTAATTTTGCTGTTCTGTTACTCTCGGAGGTCTAGAAGTCCACAGCTGACACTGGAAAAAAAGGTGACCTAGCATAGGCAATGTTTTACAGGAATCAAAAGGAAAATAATATGGATTTTTTATCCCATTTTCCCCAGTACTGTCTCAAGAGAAGCTGCATTACCCACTGTGGGAATCCCAGATGGAGGTAGCACATGCCTACAGCGTTCGTAACATAAACTTGTCAGGGAGGAGGCTGAGAAGGGCATGGCCGTAAATGATTTGAGTGTTGCCCCACAGCAGGCTTATGGTTCCAAGAGGCCCATATAATCCTGGCCTTTCCTGACTTCCAGGTGTAAAAGTTTCTAGACAGACACTGTTGTGGTGTGTACTGACTGATGTGACACCCATAACAGTGCAGAGAAGGGCTGTATTCTTCCTCAGTGGTGGGAAGCCAGAGCAGAGGAATGTTCATAAAACTGCTGTTCCTTTTCCTGCAGAAAAAGTGAACGCAAATACTTTCCTGCAGTGAAAATGAACACTTGAAAAAGTGTATTAGCCATCTTCCAGCAACTCCACACCTTGAGTCAGGCACCATCCTTTGCAGCATACTTAAAGCATATTTTTTGATGTTTTAACATGGGAGTTTTGGGCTGGTTTTTGAAAAGAGGCTTTTAATAGCATTTCTTTAGTATCTGATTTTGATTTTTTGACAAGGAAACTGAATGTAAATTATACCATAGATCACCAGAATGTGCAACCTATGTAACAGATATATATCACCAGAAAAATCTTACCTCTAGTTAAAGCAGCAGAGTGGGATGAAATTATCAGAACTACAACATGGAAATAACAAATAACTATTTTATAGACAATTAGAGGAAATGACTGCAAACTTCAGGGACACTGAACCTGATGAATTAGCTTATTTTCAAGCTTGTTAATTTGATCATTTGGAGGTTATATAAAGAAACTTAAGGTTTGGTTGGTTTTTCTTATTATTTTTCTTTTAAATTAATGAGCTTCCCAAAGTAATGATTTTCTACTTGGTATTTGCAAGGTAAACTATGAGTTTATGTAGCTGTAAAATGGTTGAGCTGAATGCAGCACTTTACCTCCAAAGTGCAAAAAGCGAGAGAGAAGTTAGTAGTGCACTGGCATTGCTGTCCATTATGTGGTGACCATTTTGCTCCCAGGACTTAAAAGGCTGTTGTTGAAATTCTTTTCAAAACCTGAGTGACCAAGCCTGACAGTGCAAACAGAAGATGATGTGACTGAAACTGGTTGCTAAGCTATGAAAAGGGTTTTGCTAGTAGGTGTACGTAAATGGAGTGTACAAATAGCAACATCTTTGATATATTAAAGCTAGTAATTCCATTATTGGTGCTTAGCAGGTGCAGTGCAAGCTGGTTTTATGAGGAATACATTTGCTTGTGGTTAAAGGGTGACTTTTAATGAAAGTGACCGTGCTTGGCACTTGCAGCAATTTTTATCACACTAAAGGTTCTTCTACAAGTGAAGGGACAGAATAGCCTTTTATGCTTGGAAGCTAATCTGACCTGAAGATTAATGCCCAGAGGCTTCCAGATTTTTATGAAAGTCTCCCATTTGAAGAAAGAGTGTTGTTTACAAACTATGAAGTGTCATTTCTGTAAAAATCTTCAGATTATAATCAACACCCTGAAATCTGAGTAATGGATTATAGTCAATCCATATTAGCTCATAAACAGGTCCACACATGGTCCACATTAGATAAAAGTGGAAAAAAGGCTGTTTCAGACCACATTACTCCTCATGAATGGCTTCTTCCTGGTTGATCCCTAGAGAGGGAAGGGTCTTGATGTGCCTGGCATGAAACAGCTATATTGCTTCACAAAGGAAAGACAGTTGGTTCGGTAACATTAGAAGACCTCCATTTCATCCTTTCTGAGACGACAACTCCATTTGCTGATTCATTTACAGGTTCTCTCCAGCGTCCTCTGGGCTGCTGAGAGTACTTTTTAAGAGTTCTTGCTAAGTGGTGGACAAAGTGTTCTTCCCTTCCTCTAAGTGGCTGTGCAGTCTGGCTTTCTCCAGATGTCTGTGCTGCTGCTTTACCCCATTCTGGGAGGCTCATATTCACCAAGTCACTCTGGGGCTGTAAGGCACCCACTTTGCCTGGGTGTTCTGTCTGGTTTTATTTGTGTGAACTGGAACATGTCATCACATTCCCTGCCTCCAACTCTTACTTTCCCCTTTTGAAAAACAATTTTTGCAACATAGTACTTTGTGGATGTTAGTTATGTTTTTTAAGCAAACACACCACATAGCCCTAAATCAAAGTGTCTTCAAATATCTCTGTTTTACAAGATAATCTCTTGAGGAACTTTATTAAAGGATAGTTAGTGGAGAAACTGCTTTAAGCAATCAGAAAATGAATCTAGAATTAAGCTTTAAAAAAAAGGAGAAACTCAGAAGGTTCCTTTGTGGGTAATGTTATAAACTGATTTATTTTTCTTAGTCTTCCTCAAGTGAATCAAATGTAATCAGCAAGTCCATCTCTGTAGAAAACAGAATTAGAATTGATCAGGTTTGTATCAGTAAAATGAGTGAGTCATAGCACTGCCTAAAATTATGGGAAGCTCTACTTCTGTTTCCTGCTAATTAACAGAGCATCTGTCCCCTTATCTCCTTTCACAAACAAAATTTACTTTGAACAACTTGTTCTAGAGATGCACATGTTGTGTTTATTATACTTTTAAAATGACAAAATACAACAGATGTTTTCCACTTCTGGGAGGGAAAAGTAATAAATCCATTATAATGAGGTAAGGAATCCAGTTATTGCAAAAACTTCAGATGAATTAAAGTGGAAAGATTTTTTGAGAGATTTAGCATCTCATAGTTCTTCAAAGAGGGGGAAGTTTTCTAGTTACATTTTCACCTCTCTGTTCCAAAGACAAACATCTGTATTGTATCAGTTTCCAGTATTCTCTTATTTTAGAGTAAGATTTTGCTGATGCCTACATCAGTGGTTGCCGCACAGCAGTGACCCTGCTGGGTAAGTCTGTCTGTGCAGCATTCCTTCTGGGGAAGCAGCAACCTCAGCTGGCAGCTTTCTGAGTGTTTTAATAAACTATTAGTCTGCTTGTAATGCAAAGAGCAATAGAAAGCTGTAGTACCAGGCTCTGGTGGATGAAGTGCCAGTATTATGCATTGGCAGATCCTTTTCTGTGAGCTAGATACTTCTCTCCAAACAGACAACTTAACTCTCATGTTTTGCAGAGCTTCCATTCTTTACCTTAGCTTTGTATGCATTGCACAGAGATATTTTAATATCTAAGTACACAGAGAGCTCTCTGTGAAATAACTGAGATCTCTTGTGAAAGCAAATAATGAAAGTGATCAGATTAAGCTATATAAGCGTGGTCAGCAAACTTCTTTGGTAGAATATGAATTAGTCAAAGCCAAGTCAACCCACTGCCAGAGGAAGAAGTTATACCTATGATAACAGCATGACTTCTTGCTTGAAATGAGTGGTCATCTGAATGAATATTGCAGGAGTTAACTCTAGGATTTGTTAAACTAATATTCCAGCACCTACAATTAGTTTGAGTAGATCTCGACACTTTCTCCTTAGTCACTAAATCACTGGAGGTGTTTAGGAAGAGACTTGATAGGGTGCTTGGTTGCATGGCTTAGTTGATTAGATAGTGTTGGGTGATAGGTTGGGCTCAATGATCTCAAAGGTGTTCTCTTCCAACCTGGTCTGGTCTGGTCTATTCTATTCTATTCTATCCTTAATCATCTTCTATTATCATCATTCTATTCTAAATCATCTTGCCTTCCACTTAACTAAGACTAGAACAGGCTGCCCAGGGAGGGAGTTGAGTCACCACCCTTAGATGTGTTTGAAAGCCATGAAGATGTAGTGCTTGGGGCTTAGTGGTGGACTTGGTAGAGTACAGTTAATGATTGCACTTGATCTTGAAGGTCTTTTCCAATCTAAATGAGTCTATGTTTCTATGATTCTATAAGATTGATGTGAAGGAGAAAAGGTGAGCAACCTTGCCTGGTCCTGTTACACTGGGACCATGAAGGTAACAGAGCCAGTCCTTGGGCATGATGTAAGGGTGAAGGAATTTCCAGAAAGACCCCTTGCACTGCTTATGTTACCTTCAGGTATAAAATCCTAACAGGAATATTTGACATAGTGTAATTCCCTCCCCTCCCCACATCTCTGGAAAAGGAGGGTGACTGGGAGCTTAGAGGTCAAAGGGGAGCCACCTTTGAAAGGAACTTGCACACCACTGCAACTAGTTTTGCTGTATTCATAAGCCAGCATCTGTTCTCACAAATTGGCTAATTGTGTGTGCAAGCAGGTATTCACTAATTAGGTGCTCAATTATCCGTTTTGCTCAAACAATGGACATTTGCATGTATAAAATTAAAGGTTTTATGGACAGCTAACGCTTCCCCTGGTAATGAGCATTAGGCAGGGTCCATCTTAAAGGCATCCATCAACATTTCAAGGCTTCAGGGAAGTCAAAGGGGCTGAAATTCTCTTATGAATAAGCACTGTATAGTGCTGCCTAACAATTAAAGTATGTATGTAGCAATATGAATATCAGAAAGTAGCAGAACCCAATATAAATGATAATTAGGAGAAGTGACAGCTCAGCAGAAAGGAGCGATGGCATCATTAGTGCCACTAGGGGCTTTCTGAAGCATGCTCTTCACAGGATGGCTATGGAAAAGGGATGGGGGTGGGAAACTACAGCTTTTCATTAGGCCAGATAGTTCTCTGGAAAGTCAAACCATTACCAAGACAGATTGCAATAATTTTCTAATTTTCAGAAGGGCCTAAATATGACCTTTCAAAGGGTTTGCAGTTAGCCACCATAAGTGCTTTCTGAAAACAAGGCTTAAGTTTGATTCCAGAGCCTTTTACCTTTACTCCATATTGTATTGAGATAATTACTCTTAGAATGAGTGACAAACTGAGAGCCCTGAAGGCTCTTAAAACTACATTAAAACCTAAAGCATATTGAACCATATTTTGTGGACTGGAAGATAGGATTCCAGATATTATTTAACATTTCGTTCTGCCTCTTGCATGAGAATTTTGTCTGCTTTATAGGGATGATGGGAGTTTTATTCATGTTCATAAAACAGCTGCCTAAGGTGTGAGGTTATTATATGAGGGGGAAAGAACTAAGAAAAAGCAACATAAACATTGGAAAATTGTTGTTATTTTCTAGCTATTATCATATTCAAAACTTTGAAACCGTAACTCTAGTGCCTTTTGTCGCATCAAAATTGAACAAAAGTTTTAACCTTTTTTTCTGCAATAGATATCTCTCATTTGTCTTTCCACTTTACAGTAAAAAAAAACAACAAACCATAAATTAAAAATCAATGTAGAATTCTCTGGGTACTTGAGAGCCTGTAGGCATGCTTCTGATCATGGTTGTCAGTCTTGTCAGGAGGTCTGTTTCCAGGGGAAGAAAAATAAAAGGCTGTCACTGAAATCCCAAATGCCAGCAGCTCTCAGGGGCTGAAACAGTCTTTTGCTTTGATTCAATGTAACTTTCAAACAGGTGTAATTTGTTTCTGAGCAGGTGATCACTGTTCAGTTTGCAGAAAATTAGAAGCCATGAAGAAAGCAATGTTTAGAATAGAATAGAACAGGATAAACCAGGTTGGAAGAGACCTTCAAGATCATCGCGTCCAACCCATCAACCAATCCAACCCACCTAAACAACTAAACCATGCAACCAAGCACCCTATCAAGTCTCCTCCTAAACACCTCCAATGACGGTGACTGCACCACCTCCTTGGGCAGCCCATTCCAATGGGCAATCACTCTCTCTGTGTAGAATTTCTTCTTAACCTCCAGTATAAACCTCCCCTGGCACAGCTTGAGACTGTGTCCTCTTGTTCTGGCATTGGTTGCCTGGGAGAAGAGACCAGCCACCGCCTGGCTACAACCTCCCTTCAGGTAGTTGTAGAGAGCAATAAGGTTTCCCCTGAGCCTCCTCTTCTCCAGGCTAAGCAACCCCAGCTCCCTCGGCCTCTCCTCATAGGGCTTGTGTTCCAAACCTCTCCCCAATTTTGTTGCCCTTCCCTGGACACATTCCAGCAAGTCAACTTCCTTCCTGAACTGAGTGGCCCAGGTTTATCCCAAGCCTTCTCTAACCTAGGAGTCTTGCAGCCTTTTGAGTCCAGAGGACTCAACCATTAGTGTTTAAAAAGGGATAAGTATCCAACTCTTTAATCATTAACTCTAGTTTTGGTCTTTAGTTTTGCTTTTGAAATCAGCTAGAAGAATCCAAAACTACATCCCCCTCCCCTATCCACCTTATGCTGAAAAAATAATTTGGTTTCTCAATTCAGAAGTTAGCTCAAAAATGAAACTTGTGTTATTTATATATTTAAGAGCTTTAATACATATCAGACATAAAATAATAGAATCATATAATGGTCTGGGTTGGAAGGGACCTCCAAAATTATTTGAGCCACGGCAGCAAAGAAATAATATCCTCATCAAAGCCACAGGAAGCCTTGCATTCAGTCTCAAAGATGAGAATAGGTTTGCCTATTCTTTGTGTTTGTTTTTCAAATCCTTTTTGAGAGTTTCACTCAAGTAAGATAAGGCTACTGATTTCAGCTGTAGTCCTTCTAGATAGAATTATGTGTGAGAAAACCAGATAGTTATTCCTCTCTTTCCTCTCAGCTACACCTATCCATTCACTAGATGTTGAGAGCTTATTGCCTCATTTAAAACCAACCAAACCAAAAACTCTGACTCTTGTTTGGCTAAAATCTGAAATCAACTCAAACCCAGGAAATGTTTTCACAGCCAGGAAAAAAAACCATTCCCTAAGGTGTCAGGAGACCAAATCATATGAATAGGCATGTATATTTATTTCCCCTGAAAGGATTTTTAGAAGACACAAACAGCTCTGCAACCATTTCTGCTGGGTAGTTTGTATTATGATTATCTTCTCCTGGTAATGCTTATGTCATACCAGTTTAAAGAATGTCAGTACTCTGTGTCACAGTGAAATGTCTTTGAAGACTATCACAACAAAGTATTTTCACATTCTGCATGCTCAAAAATGTGCTAAGTAGTCTATATTCACTTGTCCTGGTTTGAGCTAGAACAAAACTAATTCTGTTCAGTGATTTCACTTTTCAGCTCACTGTCTTCTCAGTAACTGCACTTTCTGAAGTTAATGGCATGTTTTTGCAGACAGTGTCTGCTCCTGGAAGTGACAGCTTGTGATGTTTAAAGTTGCTACCAAGAACTGGTATATAGAAAGGCTTGTGCTTTTGCTTCCTCTTACAGAGACTAAGGTCATTGCTAAATCTTATGTACCACCCTAGGATGCTGCGAAGTAAGAGGCTGCATCTGTGGGAAGGAGTGGATAGCTCAGGTGACCCTAGGCTGACCAACAAGGAATTCCATTCCATTCCATATACATCATATTTGATATGAAGATGAGGGATCAAAAGGGTCAGGCTCTCTTCTTCAATGGCCAGCATCTGTGGAGGACTTTGTTTGTTTTGTCTTTGATCCCAATCTCTGCACTCACTACTGAGTCCAGCTGCAGAATCCATCTCCTGCATCTGGTTCCTTTCTGCTACTGAGTCCAGTCTGGGACTTCTGCAGTGCCTGACCACAGCATCAATGGTGACAGTGATATGACTGCAATCAGGTGGGTTGGGTTTGATAATTAGTTTTGTATATATTTGTGTATATTTAATTTTATTGTTATTATTTCTATTAAAGTTTGTTTAGTTTTCTAATCCATAAATCTCTCTCCCTTATTTCCTTTCTCTTCCTTCTTTGGGAAGGGAGAGGAGTTGAATCTCCATCCCTGGAGGTGTTTAAAAGATGCAGAGATGTGATTCTAAGGAATATGGTTTAGCACCAGAATTGGTAGATTTATATAGTGGTTGAACTCAATGATCTTAAAGGTGTTTTCCACCTGAAAGGATACTGAGTTAATAGAAAGCAGCATTCGTTTGTACAGTGGCTAGCCCAGCCATAGTGCCTGGCACCACATTTCCAAAATAATCCTCCAGGGACCATTCTATACCATGCAGAGTTCATGTTCTATCACTTATCAAGTTGGCTTACACCATGTGACATATTTTCTGAGGTATTTGAACCCTGCTTTAGTAAAAAATTCTGGAATTAGTATTTGTGTGTGCTAGGCAATGTTCCAGTCCAACAGAAAATTCTCATCTTTTGTAAAAAGAAATCTCATCACAGTAAAACTGATGATAAGGAGCAAGTGGAAAACTGACTGCAAAATAATTCCTGTGTTTGACAGCCATACCATCTCTTGCCTGTCTAGTGGAATGGTGATGCTTCCATTGTTTGGGTTTTTTTTTCTGGTGGATGAGAAGCTGGACATGAGCCAGCAGTGTGCACTTGCAGCCCAGAATGCCAATTGCATCCGGGGCTGCATCAAAAGAAGCATGGGCAGCAGCTTGAGAGAGGTGATTCTGGCACTGTACTCTGCTCTGGTGAGACCTCACCTGGAGTACTGCATCCAGCTCTGAAACCCTCAACACAGGAAGGACATGGACCTGATGGAGAGGGTCCAAAGATGGCCATGAAGATGACTGGAGGGCTGGAACACCTCTGCTACAAGTACAGGCTGAATGAGCTGGGGTTGTTCAGCCTGGAGAAGAGAAGGCTCTGGGCAGACCTAATAACAGCCTTTCAGTACCTGAAGGGGGCCTACAAGAAGATTGCAGAAAAACTGTTTCTAAAAGCCTGCAGTGATAGGACAAAGGACAATGGTTTGAAATGAGAGAAGAGCAGATTTACAGTGTATGTTAGGAACAAGTTCTTTACCATGAGGGTGGTGGAACACTGGAACAGGCTGCCCAGGGAGGTAGTTGAGGGCCCATCCCTGGAGATATTCAAGGTCAGACTTGACAAGGCTCCGGGCAGTCTGGTCTAGTTGGAGATGCCCCTCCTGACTGCAGGGGCATTGGAATAGATGACCTTTAGAGGTCCCTTCCAACTCAAACCATTTCATGATTCTATGATTTTTCTGAGCCAGAATCACAGGGAGGTGCAGCCTGCACCTGGAAAAGAAATCCAACATAGAAAAGGACATACCACGTTTAAAACTGAAAACAGTGGTTAGATTCTAGTGCATTAAAAAATGACCATCTCTAGTGGTCATATTAAGTTTGTGTGTGTTACTGATAGGATGACCTGGTACCTGATTCAATTAATGAAAATTAATAAAACAAGAAACCTTTATGTTGTCACACCAAATCCTATAAATCTTTGACGTAAAAGGAATGCTACTTCTACAGTGTCTGCATAGACATAATGCACTCGTTCTGCTTGAAAAAACTCATTGCAGCTATGTGGCTACAAGTTGAACCAAATGAAAGCCTAGGAGATGTTTTTCTCACCAGGCTGCTTCTCTTCCCAGGGCCAAGGAGGGTGATCTCACTCCATACACCTATGTAAGGGGTCCCCTGGAGAGAGAAGCTGTGTACTAGTAGGGCTGGAATGAGTGATATTTGTTCTTACTGTTGAATCAGTGTTTGCTTGCAACACACTTAAGGATGCTCTTAGTTTTAGGTCTCCACAGGCAAATGTAGGAATGTCTCCCCAGTCTTCTTCAACCAGACTGAATTTTTAGTTCCTGAGTCAGCTATGAACCAAGACCCTTTGTACCTTTGATATGTGTCCCTTTGTAGCAGTCAAGCCTTGTTCGTTCTGCCTAAATTTAAGCTATGCTACATGCTTGAAACAGGATTATCTACATCTTTCCTAAGGGATGATGAGAGTAATGAGCAATTAGTCCACAGTGGGCCAGCTTTTCATAAAAATTCCTTCCTTTTATGTATATTCTGCTTTTGTTAACAGAAACTGACCTTTACATTTTGAATTACCAGCTCCCTGGAGTTTCTCTAATCTCCAAACTATGGAGAAAATAAAGTAAAATTTGAAAGTAAATGATCCTTTGTCAGTTTAATTCTGGCAAGAAAATATTCCTCTGTTTAATAGTAAACCAAGGTTAAGAAGGCTCATTGTAATTAATAAAGGTAATAGCCAACTGGGGTTTCATATAGGTATTACAAGTGTAATAATGATGTGCAATAAAGGTTCTTGTTTTCATAAATCAGCTTTTATAATGCTACAGCTGGTCTGCTTTTTTTATATTGGATGGGCAGTGAATGATAAGAGGTTCAACTTTCCAGGTAAGTACTTGTGAAAGAAAAGCAGGGAGTCCAGTGCACAGCATGTTGCAGGAGCATGAAGCCCAGTCTGGAATCTTCTCTTGACACTTCTTGTGCCTTTGGCTTAAAGCAAGGGAGAGGTGGGTTAAAATACTTGGGATGAAACAATCCATTTTCTGTGCCCTGTGGAATATAGATGATCAGGGATATAGATCCCTTTGCAAAAATACATGGGATTTTAAAATGAAATTAATAAAATTTCTCTAAAAGTTAAAAACCCTCTGTCAGTAATTCCTGTTTCAGAAAGAGCTAGGTGCATTGCCTAAAATTACACACACACATAAGAGCTTGTATGCTTTGGAAGTAATTGCTATTAGAAAACTCTACTAAGGAAAATAAAAGTATCCTTAGGTACATCTAGATTAGGAGAACTCATCAAGAAGAACGAATGGATGCCTTGCAATCTTCTGCACAGGGATTTCCATACTCCCTATACCCTACCCTACTATAAGATAGGGTAGACCTTGATCTGCCATGCTTTGTTACCAATAATTGACATTCCTATGAGTCTACAGCAACAAGCTGTGTGCCATCCTGCCCTGTTGATGGGAAAATAACCAAACCACTTAGTCATGAGTGACAGTATAATAGCAAGATTTCCTTCAAGAGACCACATGGGCTTATTGGCATGGCCAGCACAGAGGACCACAGATACAAATTGAAGTGGATGATTGTAACTTTATTTCCTCCTTCAGTTTCTTGAAGTGTTGGGATGGTCCCACTAACCTAATTGATCTGAATGATATTTTCACTGCTTGGTGCACAAAGCTTTTAACAGCCATGCTTGCAGGCCTTGGGCAGAATAAATTCACCTGAGATGCAAAATCCCTGTGTGGATTTAAAGAAAAAGAAAAGCTACTTTGGGCCTGAAAACATTTTCTTGCTTTAGTTACATAAATGTCATTCTCATCTCCCAGCTGCCATTTTGCACATCTCATCACCCTTCTGCTCTTGTGCCTGTTCCTGGGTGGTTTCAGGGTCTTCTTATGCCCTTTCCCTCCAGGTGCTCTCCAATCTTTCCACCTATAAAGCTCTCCAAATTCCTTACTCTTGAGAGCTGGAAATATTTATTGCTCTGATCTTCACAGCATTGCTGGAGTTAGTAGTAGATATGAAATGCCATGATATCCCTCTCAAAACCTGATTCGTGTATCAGTTTTTTTCAAAGCAAGCCTTTATGGGATGGCAGAATTGTCCTCAATAAGCAATTTATATTGCAGTGCTTTCCAAGGATTCTCTTTTCAGGGAATACACAGAAAAAAAGGATCTGGAGAGGAAAAGAATGCCCAATATCTGCCTCCATTCAAGTGTAATTTTTAAACTATATTTCTAGTAGGTGACATGTTAACAATTCAAAGGGTGTTCTAGGAAAAAAACCCCACATTACTCAGCCTTTTCAAAGATGTGAATCTGTTAGGAAAATTGAACTTCCAGTTGGGAGCTTTCAGAGCTGACACAGGACAGTTTTGTTTCTAAGGCAAAAGCAGAGATATCTCTAAACAGATGGGAATTAAGTGGGTTTTTAAACATTTCTTCTGTTTTATGAGGAGAGGCTGAGGGAGCTGGGATTGCTTAGCTTGGAGAAGAGGAGGCTCAGGGGAGACCTTACTGCTGTCTACAGCTACCTGAAGGGAGGTTGTAGCCAGGTGGGGGTTGGTCTCTTCTCCCAGGCAACCAGCACCAGAACAAGAGGACACAGCCTCAAGCTGCACCAGGGGAGGTTTAGGCTGGATGTTAGGAAGAAGTTCTTCATAGAAAGAGTGATTTGCCACTGGAATGGGCTGCCTGGGGAGGTGGTGGAGTCACCATCACTGGAGGTGTTTAGGAAGAGGCTGGATGGGGTGTTTGGTGCCATGGTTTAGTTGATTAGATAGTGTTGGATGATTGGTTGGACTCGATGATCTCAAAGGTCTCTTCCAACCTGGTTAATACCAATAAATTCTAACAATTTCAATCAATTTATTCAATGATCACTTATCTTGAAACACAGCTAGAAGAGAGTGGTTTGGAAAAGAGTAGGTAAGTGCTGAGTTGTGTCACAAGCATGGGCAAGGTAAGTCTGTCTGCTCTTCACCACAGTTTGTGCCTTAAACCTTTCAGTGTAATCAGGGTGTAGTTGTGTGTGTTCTCCGTGTCCACACGGTGCTAGAAAATTAATGTTTTCTACATAGACTGAACAGGAAGGCCAATTAGGGTCTGCTGTGCTGGTGATTTCTTGGGGAGACTTCTGCTCACTGAAATAACTAATTAATGTCAAATACAGCTCAGAATATGTAAAACGGTAACCACACAGTCAATTTATTGTAGCTTTGTTGAACTGAGGTGAAAGCTTCCTTATCCCACACCAATTTGTTGACTTGCTTAGCTCCTTGAATATGAACATGGTTTTTTCTTGTCAAGTCCCTAGGGAAATTCTTTTCCCCTTGTATTTTATTTGCATCATTACAAAACCTCTGGAAAGATCTCACAAGTTCTTAACAGATCTAAGAAGATATTGTCTGCTTCTTTCTTTAAATACTGTCTCCCAGAGCACTTGAACCAATTTCTTTTCAGTCCTCACTCTTGCTTTGTTCTAAAGGACCTGAAACCCCCCCCCAGAAACCAGTTTGCAAACCCACCTTGCAAGGCTGCTAGGTTTGCCTGCAGTATGGTGGCAATTCTGCAATATAGCAGAGTATTAGGTTCCAGATATAGCTGCCTGTTTGTTACTGGTGTGAAATGGGTGTTCTTTAAAACAGAAATAAGATGCTTAAGATAATATACCTTACAAGTATGCATTTTTTGGATAAATGATATGTACATGAATGCAGAGAGGAAAAGCACATGATTTATATAATGGAAGATAAGTTAAAATACACACAGAATTAATGGGAGTACTGGTAAACAATTCACAGAATCACAGAATGAACTAGGTTGGAAATGACCTCTAGAGGACATCTAGTCCCAACGCCCCATCCGTAAGCTGGGACATTCCCACCTAGATCAGGTTGCTCAGAGCCTCATCAAACCTGACTTTGGATGCCTCCAAGGATGAGGCCTCAACTACCTCCCTGGGCAACTTATTCCAGTGTTATACCATTGTCATAGTAAAGAACCTCTTCATAAAGTTCAATCTAAATCTACCTTGCTCTAATTTCAAACCATTATCCCTCATCCTATCCCTACAGGCCTTTGTAAACAGTCCCTCTCCATTCTTGTAGGCCCCCTTCAGGTACTGGAAGGCGGCTAATAGGTCTCCCCTGAGCCTTCTCTTCTGGAGTATGAATAACCCCAGCTCCCTCAGCCTGTCTTCATAGGAGAGGTGTTCCAGCCCTCTGATCATTTTTGTGACCCTCCTCTAGACCTTCTCTATCAGGTCCATGCCCTTCTTGAGTTGAGGGCCCCGGAGTTGGACACAGTACTCCAGGTAAGGTCTCATCAGAGTTTAAGATGAATACTGTGGCTAGAAGTTCTAGATTTAATTTTTTGCTAAGATGGCAGACAAACCAGAGCTTGCATGAACAAAAGGGAAAGCAATTTCAGCCTAGGGTACCCTTTTTACCACTTCTTTGCTTTCCCAACCTCATTCTGAGCCATTGTCCCTCACACCTTCACTGTGTATCTCAACATAGACCACATGCATAAATCTATACTAGCTTCAAGTATGCCCAAGAACTGCATCTCAGGTAAATGTCGTTACTGTTAGTGGAAAAACCTAACATCCAGCATTGAACTTGGCTTGGAAAAACTCTCTGCTTTCTAGGTGCTGCTGATACCCTTAAAGTTACTGTATGACCAACTTGTATGGCCAAATGGGATATAAATTACCTTCACCCAAATCTTTGCTCTTTCTGACAGAAATAGAAACTTAGGAGGAAGTTTTATTTTGACCATGATGTTTAGTGTAGGTTTCAGCATGAGCACCTCTTTTAGAAGATGGATGAGTCATTTTAGCTGTCCATTTTTAATACTCTGAGTCATGGGGAAAACCCCACATAAATATCAGTTTTATTTTATAGTATTAAAATCCTTGAGATTTATTAAAAGCAATAGGAAAGAGTAGTGAGTTTGTGAAGGGTTGGTGATATTTCTGAGAGGTCTGAAGAAAAGCAGGCTAAGAGGGAGAATCTCACAGTATCACAGTATCACAGTATAACTAAGGTTGGAAGAGACCCCAAGGATCATCAAGTCCAACCTGTCCCAACAGATCTCACAACTAGACCATGGCACCAAGTGCCACGTCCAGTCTCCCCTTGAACACCTCCAGGGACGGCGACTCCACCACCTTCCTGGGCAGCACATTCCAATGATGAATGACTCGCTCAGTGAAGAACTTTTTCCTCACTTCGAGTCTAAACGTCCCCTGGCACAGCTTGAGACTGTGTCCCCTTGTTCTGGTGCTGGTTGCCTGGAAGAAGAGACCAACCCCTTCCTGGCTACAACCACCTTTCAGGTAGTTGTAGAGGGCAATGAGGTCACCCCTGATCCTTCTCTTCTCCAGGCTAAACAATCCCAGCTCCCTCAGCCTCTCCTCATTGCCATCGTCAACTGTGGAGGGAGTGCCTACAAGGAAGGCAGAACCACACTCTTCTTGGGCACCCAGAGGAAGGATGAGCAGCAACACACACAAGCTGCAGCAAGGGAAACATTTTAGTAAAAAAAAGAAGTAAAAAAAAGTTTAAAAAAAGCACTTAAAAAGCAGTAGTCAGAGGTGCTGAGGAACCTGATCTGGCTTTGAAGTTGCACTGCCTTGAGCAGGAGGTGGAACTATATCATCTCTAGAGGTCCTCCCCAGCCTAAATTATTCTGATTGTATAGAGTGATACTTCCAAGTGATGGTTGCATGGTTTAGTTGATTAGATGGTGTTGGATGATGGGCTGGACATGATGATCTTGAAGGTATGTTCCAACCTGGTCTATTCTATTCTATTCTATTCTATTCTATTCTATTCTATTCTATTCTATTCTATTCTAATAATGACCTGGCTCTCCACCTGAACTGTTAGCATTGTCATTGTGATTTCAAAAGTAAATGATTTAAAGGTGATCTTTCCCTAGACATTGCACCAAATTTGGGAAGGGTGATAGTTGTGCCTGAGTCTGTGTCAGACACTGCAGGAATTTACTGATGCAGGGCACAGTGCTCAGTAAATCCAGGTGCTGAAAGCAGGTTAACAGCACTTTTGATACTTTGTGCATTACTTTTCTTAAATCTAACAAAAACCAACATGAATTTTCCTAAAAGAAGTCTTTAATAACAAAAATCAAGCTGGTTAAGCATGAGAAACATTCAGTTTTGAATATATTTTTTAATAACTGTGGTAAACTGTGTTTTGGACTGTGGTTCCTTTTGTGTGATAGAACTGATGCTGTTATTGAATCTATAGAGCAGGTGTCCAGAAATTCTGGATGTTGCTGGAGATTGATCACATTATTACAGGAGATGAAATCAAGCTCACAATTACTCAGTCTTAGATACTGATGCTAAGCTTATCTTTAGACAAGCATTTGACATATCAATCAATGTGATATTATGAAAGCCTGATTGAAGTTGATCATACCATAACTCATTTTTTTTGCTCTGTGGAAAAAATAAATAAATTAGGGGATACTAATGAAAAAAAGGCCTTTTCTCCACCTGGAATATTTAGATTGCACTGAATGTCTAATGTTCTCTTAGAAGTGGTGAGTAAAAGTGACATTGAGTCACTGCTTTCCTCATATATATAATGACAAAATAATGACAACTGGGAAAAAAAAGAATTATTTTGCTACAGTAGTTACTGCAAGTAAAGATAAATCTACTGGAGCCAGCAGGATAAACCTATTAACTTACAACTTTGCCTGTTTAATTCTGAAAGGGCATTAAAGCAATGATTGGGATAGTAATGCAGTTTGCCTGGCTTTGCTTCTTATCCATGTCTGAAAGCTGATCTGCTTGGTTTCTTTTTCAAGTTTGAAGTTTGTGACATCCAGGAAGAAAAACACAGTACTTTCATTATTTAGAAAGGGAAATGTAGCAGCACTGGGAAGCACCCTTTCATAATATGAAGTGAGTATTCATCTTCCTAAGAAATGTTTCTCCTTAAGGAAATGTATGGGATTCTGTCACTGGCTGTTTAATAATTCCAGAAGTTGAGTGATTTATGCCAGAGCTGGAGAGTGCCCTGTTTGTCTGCCATCTGTCCCAGCTAATCTCTGAATTCCATCTACAAACGTGAATGACTTACAGCTTTCCTGATTAATGACATCTATCATTTTCTTCACAACACACTGCAATTAATCTCACCCTGTCCCAAGGGTCCGCTGTGGTAATAGGGTTGGGGGGGAGAAGGGGGAGGGGAGAAGAAGCCTGCAAAAGTCCTTTTGGAAGTAACAGCCTCTTCGTCTTCCCTCCCTCCCCGCCCTCCCCCCCCCCCCCCCCCCCCCTTTATTTTTTTCTTTCCTTGTTTTTTATGTATGTATTTATTTACTTTTTACGCACACACATACTGCCCCCTCCCCCCCTTTCTTTTCTTTCCTTATTATTTTTGTCTTTACTTCTCCCCCCACCCCTCCCGTCTGTTCTTGTTCCACACTCCTGTCAGTGCAGGAGCGTCAGCTCCCTGACCCGGCTCTGGCCGTGTGCCCAAGCGCGGTGCCCCCGCTCCGCCCGCGGGGCCGCGCTGCGCAGGGGGTAAGTTCGGACCCGAGGGTGCGGCGGGCAGGTGCCCGCTGAGAGTAAGAGGAGGAGAAGGAGAAGAGGGCAGCCGCAGCTGCATTGCGGATGGAGCCGCTGGTCATGGGGGGGGCGGGGGGGGCCGCGTGATGCCAGGGGGCGGGTAAACGCCCGCGGAAAGGAGCGTGGGCGGTGCGGGGCACCGGGCGGGCGCGGAGCCTCCGCCCCGCCGCAGCAGGGAGTTGCTGCTGCCGCCGCGGGCCGGGCAGCGGAGTGGAGCGGGGAGGTGAGTGCTAGCGGGCGCGGAGGAGTGCGCGGTGCTGTCCCGGTCTTCTCTCTCCACCGCTCCGCGGGAGCATCAGCCCCAGGGTCCGCCTGCCCCAGTAGCCCAAAAGTGCGCGGAGACATCGCGGGGAGGTGCGGGGGAGGCTCGCAACAGCCCCGGCGCTGGGGTGGGAAGTTGCGGGTGGCCTCGGAGCTGGGATTATACCTGAGTCGTGCTCTTCGTTCTCTCCCGGGTCTCTCACAGCGGGAGTGCGCCGGGCTGCCCCGGCTCAGCTGTAAGAGGGTCGGGAATTGACACTTGAGTCCGTGCGGTCGCTGCCTGTGGAGTTGCAAAGGCAGCTGGGCGTCCGGCTGGGAAAACCGGTCGGGATGTTTGAGCTCTTCTAGGGAATTTAACCATCCGAGAAGCGGCTCTTCAGCCCTGGTTCCACTCTTCGTGGGGCCAAAGCGAAAAACGGCGACCTGACGTCGCGTCTTTACAAAGCAAAGGCTGCGCTGGGCTCGGATCAGCCGGGTTCCCCATACACAAGCCTGCGGGTCCAGACTGAAACTTTTTGTATTGTGAAAGTCAACATTTGCTGTCTCTGAAAGACATAGAAAACCCCCGAAAAAACGAGAAGAAGAAGCCCTCATTTGTGAGGTATTTAATTTGTGTGCGTTATAGCAGTTCGATTGTGGTGGTTCTCTTCATACACCAGCAGAAGGACAACTCTCAGCCTAGAAGTGCTCAGAGCTATTACATGGTCATGAAGCATCTTGTAACAGGACTGGTGGAACTGATGCTGAAGAAGTAGCCGAGGCATATGAGGAGACAGAGAGGGAGTGGGAAGAGGCTTATAGCCTATACATTGAGAGTTCTGGAGCACTCAACCAAAAAAGAAAGTAAAGAAAAAGGTATAGTTAACCCCCTCCCCCCCCCCACCCCCCATAGTAAATGCTGTTGTCATAAAGGTAAAATCAAGTTGATAATATTCTGATAACTCATCTGAACTAAGACAAAATCTGTGGTACTCTGGAAACTGGAAAAGAAAAAATAAAGGGGTCTGTCTTCTGGAGGAAGTTTTGTGTGTAGTAAACATTATAATGTGTAACACTGAGGTTGGGCTGCTCAATTCAGAGTTACAATTCTGATGTGGCTATGTTGAGCAGTTTATAAATCAGCAGTAAGTTTCAGGGAGCTGCGCTGGAGAAAGTTCTTTCAAACAAACTCTTGTACCTCATTAAAAATGTCCACTTTTTAAAACAAATTACCCTTTAATTGTAGGACAGTATATTAAAATTATTTGCCACATATGTATAGGTCACAGGACATACCTCCTCCTTTAGTCCTCTTTCCCAAAAAGCCTATTGAGGAAGCCTTTGTTGCTGAGAGGTCTCTTGGAGGGCACCTGGAAGACAGTGGGAGGTGAATGTTGTGGAAGTTGCTTGAGAACAGCATGCTGAGCTTTGGGAGCAGGTGATGTTCTTTTTTTAGGTACATATTGTCCGTGATGTGTTATTGTTTTGGCCTTACCATTGGATTTATTTTGGAATGATTTGTTTTGTGTTAAGGCCATTGGTATAGTATTAGATCACCTCAATATCTTAGAAACATCTGAAATTGATGCTACTGGTTCATTTTGCTAGCCCTGTCCTGACTTGCCATTCAGCAGGACTTAGCTAAAGTTGTCAGAAGTTTCATTGGGTTGATGGTACTACTCTGCAGCAATGCCAGTTTTCTGGTGGCACTTGCTTTGCTTTGCCAGTTATTTTTTTTCTCCTTGGAATGGATTGGGACTTCATATTGTCAATGACTTGTCCTTATAAACTGAGGAATTTAGGGCCTCTTTAGCAGCTATCACTTTATTCCTGGTGTTTTACAATTTGTTTTACTGGGCAGTACAACATACCAGAAATTCCAGCAGTAGTTAGGCACTTGGATCCACATTTATCTTCCCACACTGTGCATTTTACAACAAGAGGGAACAGTGGGAAGCTGACAAAGTGGCAATGTTCTGACATAGTAATTCTGTAGGTTGTATATCATGTCAGTGCACCATATTACAGCAGTTGTACGTAGCTTATTTGTCACAGCTGGCTATAAGAGAGGGGGAAGGGAACTAGAATTGCCTCGGGCTTTCCTCCAAATCCACATGAGAACAGCAAAGTTTTTATTTGGATCCTATTGAAACATTAATGTGGTCAGAGGAGAAAAGGATAATTTTAGTGAGTAGCTTGTATTTGATACTAGAAATCTTGTTGAACTAACAAATTCAGCTGAAGTAACCAAATCCTATGCTTTCCATTCTCAGTAGTTCCTTTAGTTACTACTCAGTGTGAGTAGGGTGAAATGCCTTGTCATTTATCTCTCCCTGACCACTCTGAAATCTGAAGGTGCAAGTCATTGCTTTATTGCACTTAATCAATAGTTAATCAATGTATCCAAAATGTATTCATAATGCAACCAGGAAGACAAAGCATGTTAGTATAGAGCTCCAAACTGTATTAAATTCATTCTTATCCAGGGCATAGTCTACTTCCTCCAGTTCTGTTCCATGAGAGTGAAAAGGCAGTGTGTAGATAATAAAAGGGATATCCTGGGATTTGTTTCTTTAAAAATATGAACAAAATTATTTATTTTCTCAGGTGCTTGTGATTTCTACTTGACAGGGTTTGAAGCCAGGATTAAATGCATGCTGAAAGAGATGCAGGGAAAGATGGGCTAGAATGCTAATATGTATCAAACGTTTCAGTCTGCTACTCTGGGCTGTTCTGTTCTAATTGCTCCTCTTGCTTCCAAGATGTAGAACTATTAATGGGTTAAATATATTCAGTATCTTCTTTGAGCTGTTAGCTTTATTTATCATGAGCATAGAGCACCTGTCAGAAGTGTGCCCTGTCCTCAAAACTACCATGTGCAAGGAAGATACCCAAATAGCACAAGAAGTGGTTCTGAAATGTATTTCAATTTGCAGACCGCTAACAGTTTTGCAGTGGAATCAATTTTGCATTTGAATCTTGCTGTCAGTAGGCCTGTTCTTTTCAGTCATGTGTTCTATACCTCTTGGAAGTTATCTGCATATTACAGGTTGAAAATTGCAGGTGTAAAATTTGAGAATCCACTTGAACTTTTGGATGGTTGACTGATGGTGTGTGGATGCATAGCAACTTCCCTGGAAGTTGTGAATGAAAACCAAGCCTCTCTTTTCACAGTTGGCCCTTTCTCCTTTGTGGCATATTTGACAAATATGTTGATATAACAAGTTGATGTCATGGCTAATTAATTAGTGCTAAGATTCATATGTAGGTATATAATATATAAAGATCTATTCTGTGATAGAAACTTAGGAAATAAAGGAAATATTCACCTGGATTGCCAATGTAGCAGTGGAAAAGACAAAAAACCTCACCTTAAGATGATGTGTGAGTAGGGAGGGTTCTGAAAGATCCAATAAAACTATTAGTGTCCTCTCACAGTAACTTATGATGAGATGGAATGTTCAGATCCCCCATCTTCAAGAAGAAATAACTGAAATTGGACCAGGTGCTAAGAAGAGCTGCCAGGATGCTTGAATATATAGCAAGCCTGCCTTGTCAAAAAGAGATAGGAGAGATCCTGGTTGTTTTGCCAAGTGAAATGAAAGCTATGTAGGGCATGGACTCCATCCACAAAACTGGAAAGTGGTCAATAGAAGTAGAACCTTGTCATAAGGAATATTACTAGCACGAGACTATCTACTACCCCAATGACACTTTTGCAGAAATTCAGGGAACATCCCCCTGTTTGAGAACATGGGCTCTGAAACACCCAGTGGCAGCAGAGGGGGATGGGGAAGTGCTGCAGAAGTTTTGAGATGGAGTTTGCCCAGAATGTTCCAGAAAGAATTACATACTTAGCACTGGTATGAACCCAGGGAAATGACTGCATTTAGCTTCTGTCAAAGCTTTAAATGTCATGCCATGCAACATGCCAATCCAGTTCCTCTTCAGGCTGTTTAAAAGGCAGCTTCAGAAACCCGTCTTTATTATTTGGCACTCGCCAGTGTTTAACCCCTCTGGAGGGACTTCTTTTCTACGTCAAGTTTAAGCTGCTTGTCTGTGCCTTAGCAGGCTAAAGCCGCATTGTGTACAGCCTGTGTCTCTGTTCTTGCTGCTTCTGCTTTTCCTTCAGCAGCCCTCTGGGCTGCCTGAAGTGGGAGATTAATCTTTCCTGCTCTCTTGTTCTTCAGCCTGTGCTTAGGATTGGCTCCAGCTTTGTATAGCCTGACACACTCTACTAAATTCCCCCTATAAACATCTAATATTTGAGATGACTTCCAATCATAGCCCTTTCATAAAAGAAATGTGAAAAATGGGCAATGTGGATGTTTCTAGATATTCTTCTTTCACCTTAAAACATCAAGGGCAGCAAAGAAACTGTCCACAGTCATTTGTGGAGCTGCAAATCTGCTAACAAGGACTCAAAGTTTTGAAAGAAGACAAGTTTAGAAGTGATTTGGTCAGGACAATCTTGTTCTTTTCCTCCTTTGTTTTGTTTAGTGCATAAGAAAATGTTATTGTGCTCTCATGTGGCATGCCAGCATCTTCAGCAGAACTATTCATGTTTCAGAGAATAGCCCAGGCTTCTATTTAGCTTTCAGCTCTTCCTTAAGATGTCTTTTGGATTAATCCATTAGCAGCCATTTCGGAGGATGTGCTGTACTCTTCCTGGTTGAAATCAGGATGCCAAAGTTTGGGAAATACTGCTTTGTTGCTTGGTGGAAACATGGGTACTCTCTAAGCTTTGGGATTACTTGTCTGTCTGTCTGGGTAGAAATGAGTTTACTTCTGAAACAATTTTATTTTGTAGAAAGATGCTTGATATGGGGAATTCTAAAGGTCATAGATTACAAATGGGGCAGGATGAGTGATACCAGCCCTTCTCTCTCATCTGGTGCATTAGAAGATCAGCAGTGGCTGTAGTGTTACAGAGGTAGAAGTCCAAAAGGCATCAGACGATTGAGTTTGGAGTGTGGACATCTTTGCTCTGGCCAGTATGAAAAGACCCAAGAGAGACATGTTGAAGCCATTGTTAGGAAACTTGAATGATTTTTGGAAATACCCAACTATGTTTATGAAATTATTTATCTCTTCTCTGACTCTATTTCCTCTTGATTACTATCCACTACTTTTTTTAGCAGCTTTTCCTCTTGTTTGGTTACTAATCACTTTATTCTGCCTACTCTTAAGTCTTAATATCTGCATCCCCAAAGTAAGACAACAGAAAGTTTAAAGCTAAATTTTAAACAAGTCTTTAGTGTTGCATTTAAGTGTCTATGGGTTACTGTCTTGTTTGTTTGGCATTTTTGTTTTGGGTGAGTTTTTTTAAGTATATTATCAATGTTTTTGTATTGGTGTTTATTATGTTAAGACTTCTGTACAGAAATTTCATGGAGTGTTTAGTATTACTTTTGCTTAATAAAATTTCAGCTAGATTGTAAAATTAATTTAGGGTAAACTGCCTGAGGGAGAGAATAAACACATAATTATTGCCTCAATTTACAATATGGGGTCTTTACTATGCAGAGAGTAAATTGTCTTATCTATCTGAAATGCAAATCATGCTATTGAAATCTACAGTGTCATAGGGAGGCAGTGTTACAATTTGTAACAAGAACAAAAAAAGGCATTAAATGAACTTAACAATTTTAATTTAAAGAAATTATGAATTATATTTTTTGATCTTTCCCTCTTTTTTTGTCTTCCTTTCCCCCCTCCAAGTTTGAGCCTTGCTTTCCACAGAATAACCGAATTGTCAGGGTTGGAGGGGACCCCAAGGATCATCTAGGTTCAACTGCCCTGCCATAGGCAGGGACACCCTCCACTTGATCAGGTTGCCCAGAGCCACATCCAACCTGGCCTTAAAAGCATCCAGGGATGGGGCTTCTACCACCTCCCTGGGCAACCTGTTCCAGTGTCTCACCACCCTCATGGTGAAGAACTTCTTTACAATGTCTAATCTAAATCTACTTTCCTCTAGCTTGGATCCATTACCCTTAGTCCTCTCACTACCTGACACCCTAAAAAGTCCATCATCAGCTTTCTTGTAGGCCCCCTTCAGATATTGGAAGGCCACAATAAGGTCTTCTCAGAGACCTTATTGTTTTGTTTGAGGAAAAAGAATAGAAGTGATGAGAACCCAGTGATGAGAACAGATGAGCCAGAAACAATTTTACCGTAACATTATCACCTGCTTTAATGCATGTATGTTTTATGGTCCCATTTTGAATTGGGCAATATAATGCAAAAGCTAATCAGAAATCTGTCTTTTTCAAACCCAAGCTTTATACAAATATGATTCTGTGTGCTGTGATTCCTGTTTTACAAATGTGCTGGTCAAAGTCCTTTGACTGGAAAGAATTCTCCCACTTTGCTTTCAGAGGGTATTAAAAACTAAATGCAGTATCTTAGACATCTCCTGGTCTTTAAGTGTTCTGTCATTGAAGGAGAGAAGTTTTCTCCCTTTGACTTCTATATGTGTAAGGCTGGATTCTGATAGTCCAGTAACTGCATAATAGAGTGGTATTCCATTTAGATGCATACAAAAAAGGGGCAGATCAAGACATTTTGAGAAATCCATTACAGTGACTGTGATTGTGTGAATTATCAGTTGCACGTAAATCTCACTAAGGATGATGGATAAAATTCCCAGATAGAAATGCTTGTAACAATGCACCTTTTGTGGTCTTTGTAATTAAATTAATAGATGTTTTGGAGGTTGACTAATATACATATAATGACCCTTTTGTTTAGGTCAATGTAAAGTTTAATATATCTTGGAGATTAGTATTGATCAAAGTAAAGCCAAAATCAATCCTGGATTTTGAGGGTCATTACACTTGGAAATAGGATACAACATGGAAGATACTGCAAATGTTAGATTATGGAAGACATTTAATTATGGGAAAATAATAAAAATAACAATGTTGCTTAGTTGTAGTGGCTAATGGAAAAAAAAATGTTCAACCTGATAAAAGATTAGTTATTGAAATAAGTAATGTTAAACTCCTTATCGCTTTCCTTAGTTTGACAGATGACCTTCTGGAAGTCAATATTGAAGTTTCCTTTGCTTCAGTGGTGGAAGGATTTTGTCCTCCATATTTAAGGCATGAGCTGGGGTAGAGGGAGAGGGTTTCTTTAGAAATATGATTTTTTTAAATGGTAATTTTTTTTCTGTCTTGCCTCTCTTCCTCGGAATATTTTGGTCATATTCACTCTGCACAGTTGAAGAGGTACATGTGTAGAGAAATGAAAGAGGTAAATTACAATACAGTGTACCCTTTGAATACTGCATGGCAAGCATAGTTGATTCCTCTGGAGGTGAACTAGTGATGCTTGCTAAATAAATAAGACACATTTGAACAGAACACTTTATTTTATTTTTTTATATAATGATTTTTGGTTTTCTTTTGCCTGTCTCTGACCTGGGTACTCCATTTAAAAATAATTTGGTTGTAATTTTGAAGATCTTGGATGAGAGTTTTCAACAGAAGCAAATCTTCCTGGAACTGTGACTTGACTGAAATGTCTGTTCTGTATAAACTGAAGTAGCATAAGCAGTACTTTAGCCAAGATTCCTCTGTGAAAGTTCTCTTACTTTCTCCTCATATTTTTCAGAAGCTATTAAAATAAATGAAGGTTATTCTATTTATGTTCTGCACAAAAGTCATCCTCTGATAGAACTTTTTCTGCAGAGAGCACTGGATGATGTTCTCCACAATTTATTGTTATAATTCCATTGATGTCTACAATTATACTTTGGTCTGTCACCTAGTCTGATATGTTATACTCTCACAAACTGTAGTTGAGACAAATAATTATGTATTTAAATTTATGAATGGATACTTGTTTATAATCCTCATGATGTATTTGAATGTGAATGGCAGTTTTATATATATGCACATGTATGTTGGATTCAGAGGGGGCCTGTGTAGCATTGCCTTGAAAATCAAAGCCTTGTATAAATGCAGGCTGTTGATATTGGAAGTGATCTTCAAAGCTGCTCCATTTAAAGATATTTAATTGTTAGTAATGAGCTACATCCCAGATACAGCATTGGTTTGTATTCTGAGAGATCAAAGCACCAAGATTATACTTAGGTGTGGTGGTTTGAAAGGAAAGGCTCTGCTTTCCCTCCCCCACTGAGAAAGAGACCACGGCTAAACCCAGTCGGAGAAATGAGAGTATATTTTACAAGGAAACAGATTCTGTGTAACACAACAAATACAGGTATTTTACAATATATACAGGAATATACAGCAAATGAACTCAACCAGAAACCAGAAGCAGATCCAGCCGAAAGGGACAGCGAAGGAAGGAAGACTGAGAGAAAGTTCCCAGCTCCCCTGGGTCCAATCTCTCCTCCCACAATCCTACCAATGAAATTCGTTTAGAAAACCAAAATATTTTACAAACATTTAGCCAGTGTGCCCCTTCCTTAAAGGCACAGCGTCAAACGGCCACAATCCACCCCTTCTAAACAATTTCATTGGTCGTTGGCACTGTCCATCCAATCTGAAACAATATTTACAGTTCGTGAGTAAAGTTCATAGTCCGTTCCGGCTACACTCAGATGTAGATGATTCAGAAGTCCAAAAAAGTCAGGAAATAAGAGAATGGAAACCAGCTTGTCTCTCCGCAGACGAAGTGAAGAAAAGGCAAACAGGAACACAGGGACTCTCAGTTGACTCAGGGTTCTCAGGGTTCGTGCACTGTAGATTCCTCAGGGATTCTTCCGTTGGGCGCGTTGTAGCTGTACAACAGTCTGAAATTAAACTCTTTCAGCTAAAGTTAAATTTCTTTGTGGAATACACTGAATTTCACCATTCTCTTGCATTACCCAATAAGTGTGACCCGGACCTTCTGCTGAAACCACCCCTCGGACAGGTTTAGCCTCTCCTGAGGGCGAAAATACCCAAACAGTTTTACCTAACAGATTCTTTTCCCTAACAACAGGAACTCTATCACCTTCTACTCTCCGTAGCAGATCTGAATGTGCCGGTCCAGCTCGGTTCACTGAACCTCTACTGTTCACCAGCCAGGTTGCTTGTGCTAAATGTTTCTCCCAGTTTTTCAAAGATCCACCTCCCATGGCTTTGAGAGTGGTCTTCAACAAACCGTTGTAGCGTTCAATCTTCCCTGCAGCTGGTGCATAGTAAGGAATATGGAAAATCCACTCAATACCGTGCTCTTTTGCCCAGCTCTTTACAAGGTTGTTCTTGAAATGAGTTCCGTTGTCTGACTCAATCCTCTCTGGAGTTCCGTGTCTCCACAGGATCTGTCTCTCCAGACCGAGAATGGTGTTGCGTGCAGTTGCATGTGGGACTGCGTAAGTTTCCAGCCATCCAGTGTTTGCCTCTACCATAGTAAGCACGTACTGCTTACCAGAACGAGAACGTGGTAGAGTGATGTAGTCAATCTGCCAAGCTTCACCATACCTGTATTTGGACCATCTGTCACCATACCACAAGGGCTTAATTTTCTTTGCCTGCTTAATAGCAGCACAAATGTCACAGTCATGGATGACTTGTGTGATGGCATCCATGGAAATGTCTATGGATCTGTCACGAGCCCATTGGTATGTTGCATCTCTGCCTTGATGTCCTGACGAATCGTGAGCCCACCGAGCTAAGAATATCTCACCTCGGTGTTTCCAGTCGAGATCAAGTTCAGAGTCCTTGTCTACTTGAGAAACTCTTGCAGCTAGATCTGCCTGATGGTTGTGCTGCTGTTCCTCAGTAGCTTTGCTCTTGGGAATGTGAGCATCAATGTGTCTCACTTTCACTGGAATTCTCTCGATTTGATCAGCAATGTCTTGCCACAGGTCGGCTGCCCAGATGGGTTTTCCTTTCCTCTGCCAGCCATTCTTCTTCCAGTTCTTTAGCCAACCCCATAGAGCATTGGCTACCATCCATGAGTCGGTGTAGAGATAAAGCTTTGGCCATCTCTCACGTTCAGCTACGTCGAGAGCTAGCTGGACAGCTTTTACCTCTGCAAACTGACTGGATTCTCCTTCTCCATCCTTCGCCTCTGCAACTCGGCGTGTTGGACTCCACACTGCAGACTTCCACCTTCGCTTGTTCCCGACGAGACGACAGGAACCGTCTGTGAACAAAGCATATTTCTTGTCATCATCTGAAAGGTCATTGTAAGGAGGAGCTTCCTCAGCACGAGTTACTCTCTCCTCTGGAGGTTTAGCACAGTTGGTACCTTCAGGCCAACTCGAGATCACCTCCACCAGACCAGGTCTTTCAAGATTTCCCATTCGAGCTCTCTGTGTTATCAGGGCCATCCACTTGGACCAGGTGGAATCTGTAGCATGATGTGGTGTGGAACCCTTGCCTTTGAACATCCAATTCAAAACTGGTAATCTGGGAGCTAAAAGAAGTTGTGATTCAGTTCCAATCACTTCAGAAGCTGCTTTCACTCCTTCATAGGCAGCTAGAATCTCTTTCTCTGTTGGAGTGTAATTAGCCTCTGAACCTCTGTAACCTCGACTCCAGAAACCAAGAGGTCGTCCACGTGTCTCACCTGGAGCTTTTTGCCACAAGCACCAGGTTGGACCATTGTCTCCTGCAGCCGTGTACAAAATGTTCTTAATGTCTGGACCATCTCGGACAGGTCCCAGACCCACTGCTTGTACCACTTCTTGCTTTATCTGGTCAAAGGCTGCTTGTTGTTCAGGTCCCCAGTGGAAACTGTTCCTCTTTCGAGTCACATCATACAGAGGCTTCACAATCTGACTGTATCCAGGAATGTGTAGTCTCCAAAATCCCACTATCCCCAAGAAACGTAGAGTTTCTTGCTTGTTGGTGGGATTTGCCATGGTAGAGACTCTGTTTACCACATCCACTGGAATGTGTCTGCGTCCATCCTGCCACTGCACTCCCAGAAACTGGATCTCTGTGGTAGGACCTTTCACCTTGTCTCTCTTGATGGCAAAACCTGCATTCAGAAGAATGTCCATGATTTTGTTGCCTTTCTCAAAGACTTCCTCAGCAGTTTTACCCCAGACGATGATATCATCGATGAACTGGATGTGTTCTGGAGCACCACCTTCCTCCAGAGCATCGTGGATCACTGCATGACAGATGCTGGAGCTGTGGATCCAGCCCATTGGCAGTCTGTTGAAAGTGTACTGGATTCCTCTCCAGGTGAAAGCAAACTGAGGCCTGCATTCCTCTGCTATGGGAATAGAGAAGAAGGCATTAGCAATGTCTATGGTAGCATACCATTTGGCCTCTTTGGATTCCAGCTCATACTGGAGTTCCATCATGTCTGGTACTGCTGCACTCATAGGCGGTGTTACTTCATTCAGGGCTCGGTAGTCCACTGTCAGACGCCAGTCTCCGTTCGGCTTTCGCACAGGCCACACTGGACTGTTGAAAGGTGAATGAGTTTTGCTGATGACTTTCTGACTCTCCAACTGGCGAATCAGATTCTGAATGGGCAACAAAGAGTCACGGTTGGTTCTGTATTGTCTGTGGTGCACAGTCTGAGAAGCAACCGGCAATTTAATGTCCTGAATCTTGTGTTGTCCCACAACTGCAGATTCATCAGAGAGTTCAGGCCTAGCAGACAGCTTCAGCTTTTGTCCATCAATTTCTACAGAAGCTACTCCAAAAGCCCATTTGTAACCTTTAGGGTCCTTGAAACGCCCTTCTCTCAGAAAATCAATTCCCAAAATACAAGGTGCATCAGGTCCGGTCACAACTGTATGCTTCTTCCACTGCTTACCAGTTAGACTTATATTAACCTCTACCTTACTTAACTCTTGAGATCCACCAGTGACTCCCAGAATAGTTATGGACTCTGATCCCTGATAATTTGATGGCAATATGGTGCACTGAGCTCCTGTGTCAACCAAGGCCCTGTACTTCTGAAAGTGTGAAGTGCCAGGCCACTGGATGTACACATCCCAATAGATTCTGTTATCTGTATTACCCCTCTCCTCCCCCTGGCGGGAGGCAGGGCACCCCTAATTGTGGGGAACATTTCCACAGGTGCAACGAGCACACTGTGCAGTGTTAGAACTGGAGTCACTGTTGGAGCTGTCATTGTTGTCCTGGGGAACTGTGGAAGTAACAGCTACCCTTCTGGTATTGCTACCCTGGGTTCTGCCACTTTGCAGTTCCCTCAGTCTCCTGAAAAGATTAGAAGTTGGTTGGCCATCCCACCTGTTCATGTTCTCACCAAACTGATCACGTAGAGTTATCCAAATGGTCCTACGTGATTGCCTTGGTGGTCTGTTTTGGTTTGGCCTGTTTTGGAATGACCTCCTTGGAGGATGTCTATTCCTCACAGCTGAAACCTGCACCCACCTGGAGGAATTGGAATCATCTCTTTGTGCCAATTGGCATATGGAATCTTTGATTTCATCCTTCAGCTCTCTCATGCAATCCTTTATCTCACTAGACAGAGCTTTAATGGCTGAAACCAAAGAAACACGTGTCATGCTATCATCCAATTGTCTTAGTTGATCAGTGAATTGGCCAACCGTAGGAGGATCTCCACCATAATTTCTTGCCACAATTCTGCTTGCCAAAATGTTTGCATAATTGGAAGGAGCAAGTTTGATGAGCTTTTTAGCAAGACCAGCTGCCACAGGAATGTCATCAGGATTCAGAGTATCATGGTCACCATAGAGTATCTCTCTAATGGCAAACTCTCTCAGACGCTTAATTCCCTCATCTATGGTAGTCCAGGGCTTAGGATTCCATGGAAGATCATCTCGGGAAGGGTATCTCAGGGAAACTGCCATTAAAAGGCGTATCCACAGATTAACCTTACCGAGAATCTTGGCTAGATGTCTGTCTATTCCATTATCCTTTGAGAGAGTTCCTAGCTGGGCTGCTGACTTGTCTCCAACTATTAGAGCTGGAGCACCTGTATCATAACACCTAGCAAGCCAAGATAGGATGGGTTCCTTATCTGCTCTGAGGTAATCTTTGCGGACATTGCGAATCTCCTCCCTTGGTGACGAGCATTCGGTGATGTCATCTTGCTCTCCATCTATCACATCTTCCTGCACCTTTTGTCCCCATAATCCTGCTGTCACTCTCCTAAGGACCTCTTTAAGCTGAAAAGCGCCACTGCCAGCTGCTGTCTTAGCTGCATCTCCATCCTGTGATGATCTCAATAACTCAGCTATATCTCTAAGACAAATCTTCTCCTCATCTTCAGCAGGCACTTTCCTAGCAGAGGTTCCCTCACCAGGATCATCCTGTTTAGCAGAGGTTCCCTCACCGGGATCGGTCTCCTGCTCTTCTCCTCCATTAGCTCCTGGATCAGCTTTGGCCTTTCCACCTCTGGTCTTTAAGACTGCTACTTGTTTAACTGGAGCTGTGTTTGAATTTACAGCCATCCTGATAGAAGCTGACAGGTCCTGATCTAAATCAGCCGCCGTGGGGGCCCCTTCCGGTCCTGTCATGGCGGACGGAAATGACCTTGCCTCACTACCGGTCGCCATCTTGGGAATGGGAGCCGCCCCTGGCTGCTTGCCAAAGTCATAGAGTGGAGCATTTAAGGCTGCTTTGCCAATAGGTTTTGCTATTTTTCTAACTGACGCAGCCCCTTCCTCGTCACTCGAGGACTCTGGAGCAGATTTAGAGGAACGCCTACGCTTCCTAGATTTTTGCTTAATCACAAAACATGGTCGAGAAACCTTTTTCTCTATATATAGAGCCCACAGCAGACACACAATAATTATCAGCAACAGCAGGATTACACCTGTCAAATAAATCACCTTAAGATCCCAGCCAGCACTTAAAGTTACTCTTTGACCTCCTGAAGTGTTAAACTCCCTTATCTCGATCGGCAAAGTGGAAGATGTTCTATTGCCGTAATTAGTGAGCCGAAAAAAACCCAAACAGTGTTTATACAACAGCTGGATCCTATGCATAAACCACAAATAGATTTTACGCATTAAATATTTACCTATCTGGTCTAACATCAACCCGATGCAGTACCGGTAGACCAACATGCCACAGACCGAGAAGAATAAACGTTCTAAAACCCAGAGCACCTTCATTTCGTTTCTCCGGCTGAGACAAGCAATAAATCAACTTAATTACTTAATTACCCGGCCCCACGTTGGTGAGCCAATAAAAAAGAGTGTGTGGTGGTTTGAAAGGAAAGGCTCTGCTTTCCCTCCCCCACTGAGAAAGAGACCACGGCTAAACCCAGTCGGAGAAATGAGAGTATATTTTACAAGGAAACAGATTCTGTGTAACACAACAAATACAGGTATTTTACAATATATACAGGAATATACAGCAAATGAACTCAACCAGAAACCAGACCCCCCACAGAGGGGGCTTCCCCCTGTGCCCCCTTCAACCCCCCTACCTCCCTTCTCCCCCAAAAGAGGTAGAAGAAGAGACGAGGACAGTTAACAGGGCAGGAAAAGAATAAAGGCCTTGCACAGGGAGTTAGTATCTTATCTTAGTTGGCCAGAATCCCAGAAGCAGATCCAGCCGAAAGGGACAGCGAAGGAAGGAAGACTGAGAGAAAGTTCCCAGCTCCCCTGGGTCCAATCTCTCCTCCCACAATCCTACCAATGAAATTCGTTTAGAAAACCAAAATATTTTACAAACATTTAGCCAGTGTGCCCCTTCCTTAAAGGCACAGCGTCAAACGGCCACATTAGGCTATGAAAGTTGTTCTACCTGAGCACCTCTTCTTATCAATGGACTTTTATATTCACACTTGCTTATTAAACAAACCCCAAAGAACTAATCTGCCTTGAGCTATATAATCAGCCCCAGATGCAAGAGTGTTCTTCACATCAGTCTTCTTCAGATTATAGAGTCCTAATGCTAATGTATTTTGTAAGTGTCAAGGAGACACTTCTTTACAGTGAGGGTGATGGAGCACTGGAGAAGGCTGCAAGGAGAGTCTTGTGGAGTCTTCTTTGCTAGAGACTTTCAAAACCCCCCTGGATGCATCCCCGTGTGGCCTGCCTGAGGTGATCCTGCTCTGGCAGGGGGATTGGACTCGATGATCTCAGGAGGTCCCTTCCAACCCCTAACATTCCATGGTTCTTTAATGCAGGAAAAAAAGGTGTTGTGAAAAGTGATGCAGCCACTCAATTTATTTATATAGTTTTGAAAAGCCCACTCAAAATGGGTCATGCTTGCACTGTGTGAGCTGACATTGAGAAAGTTTGGAGATGGTTTGAAACTTGACCTATATTTTTGAACTGGGGCTGCAGTAACTGGGCTGAAGGAGAAATCAAGCTTTATAGGTTTGGTGGTTTTTTTTTCTATGCATAGAAAGGTTGATATTTGGAGAGTGATTTAATCTAGTTATAACTGTTTATGTATTAAATACACATCTGACTTGGAGACTTTTATTTCTTCATCAGGGAGACTTAGTTGCTAAGTGAAGTTAAATTATAATGTATACCCATATGAGAGCAGGGGAGGCCGAAATTGTGTTTAGCCAGGCACATGTCTGAAAAAGATGATAATGTATGTCTGAAAAGCAATTCCTTATAATTTTTTAATGCTTTATTGCTTTTCAGTAATGAAATTGTGTACATTTGAAGTAAATCACTATTTTACTTCTAAAAACCCAAAGATGATTATAGCACTGATGTCTTGGAAAGCAATGCTGCTTTGATTGGTGCCAGAGGTCTTCAACAGTGTTTTGCTTGATCTCTGCTTCCAAATATAGAACCACAGAATTGTTGTAGTTGGAAAAGACCTCTAAGATCATTGAGTCCAACCACTGACCTACCACCACCATGCCTGCTTAAAGCATGTCCCAAAGTGCCATGTCTACATGATCTTTGAACACCTCCAGACAGTTACTCCACTACCTCCCTGGGCAGCCTGTTCCAGTGCCTGATCACTCTTTCAGGAAAGAAATTTTTCCTAATATCAAACCTAAACCTCCCCTGGTGATTTGAGGTGATATCCTCTCATTCCATTGCTAGTTACTTGGGAAAAGAGATCAGCACCTACCTCACTTCATCCTCCTTTGAGGTACTTGTAAGGAGGAATAAAGTCTCCCCTCGGCCTCCTTTTCTCCAGGATTAACAATCCCAGTTCCCTCAGATGGTCCTCATAAGACTCGTTCTCCAGACCTTTCACCAGGTTTGTTGTCTTTGTCTAGACAAGCTCCATCACCTCAATGTCCTATGTTGATATGCTGCAGTTTCTCAGAGAAAGATCACAAGCCAGATATTCTGCCTCTTGTGATACTGACTGTTCACCTTGGGATGCTGAAATGGTCTGCCTCTAAGCCTGAAAATTGTACACAAATTTCAGTCTGTTCTGGCTTGGAAAAAAAAGGAAAGGAATAGCATTAGTGAAAGCATGACATGGGGGATGCCTGTTTGCAGTGTGACTTGCTGTGTAGCTTTTTGTGATTTATTATCATAATTCTTCTTTTCCAAAGTAGAACAGTGGCCACCAGAATACAGAAAAACTCAGTGGAAGAGTAGCTGTTTGCTCTTAGTTATTGCCAGGTTTCTTCAGCTGATCTAGGTTGTTGTCTCCTTTCTGCATTTCTCCAGCCCTTTCAAAAACCTCTAGTAAGTCCCAACAGCTATTTTGCTAAAATCTCTGCATTAAAAGGATGGCTATGCTTTGTTTTTCCTGCAGATGAGAACCTGTAGTGATCAAAGAAGAGACTGACACTTGTAGTAATCAAAAAAGAGATTGACATTTAGGATCTTTGGCACTGCAACCGACACTACTATTTTGTTGTAATTCAGTATTAACATTTTGATCTTGTTGCTTAACAAGCTTCCTGTGAGAAGTATAAGGTCCTCTGTAATAATAAGGAAAGTGAGTGTAAGAATCATCAACTGATACCAAAGACAATGCAAAGACTTTAATTAGATGGGGTCCTCTTGGACCAGTTCTATGTGGGTGTCAAGATGAAGGCACCAGTCTCTTTTCACTAGTGCCCAGTGACAGGACAAGGAACAACAGATACAAGGTAGAGCACAGGAGGTTCCACCTCAGCATGAGGAGACACTTCTTTAAGGTGAGGGTGATGGAGCACTGGAGCAGGCTGCCCAGAGAGGTGGTGGAGTCTTCTTTTCTGGAGACCTTCAAAACCCACCTAGATGCGTTCCTGTGCAGCCTGGCCTAAGTGATCCTGCTTTGGCAGGGGGGTTGGACTCGATGATCTCAGGAGGTCCCTTCTGACCCCTAACATTCTGTGATGCTGTATATTTAGACCATTTCTGATGCATTAAATAGCAGTGCTCCTAGTCAAACCTCTTCCAAGTAACTGTGACATTTGGCTTGTAACAAATGTAGTTTTGTCATTCTGTGTTACAAAAGTTTAGTGATTTTTCAGGTACAATTTTACCTGCCCTATGAACTCTTCAGTTTGTTACTTTCCCTTCTGATTTCAGAGAGAAGGTTGCGAAGATGTGAGCCGAGCATCTTAGGTCTTTGTTATGATGGTAGCAGTTTTGGTAACCTAGCTGCTTAGTCAGCTTGCAGAATCATTAACAGCAAACATAGTTTGGGAAACGAATAGGTATTATTTTATACAGTTTTACTGCAGTCAACTTTCTACTATGAATTTGTTGTATAGTTTTACTCAAGGGAAGCAGTGGCATTACATGCATCCTGTCTCAGTGCCACAGCTATTTGTGTATGCTCAAGGCATAACATGACATAAAAGTGCTACTGAAAAAACAGACCCTTCTCTATTACTTTTTGTCCTGCTTGTTAAAAAACACCACCACACACACAAACAAAAAGACAATGAAGACTAGCACCACTTTATGTAGTCATGTAAAAGTAAAATTGAGCTATTCAACTGCAATAATTAGAATATTATTTTGCTTGACTTCTGTGGTTTTTTTCCTCCATTCCCCCCCCTTTTTTTTCCTTTTCTTTTCCCCCCCTTCCTTTTATAGGTTGTTCTGTATAGTCCTGGGTTCAGCCCTATAAGCAGTTTGATGATGTAATGTCATTCTGTGGACTGAACCACCGCTAAAGCCTTACAGGCAATTGCCATTCAGTGCATGTAGTGTAGGAAGAATGGCTTTGGGTAAAATTGCTTTGTAAAAATTAATTTTTGTTGGTTTTGTTTGCTGGTATCTCATGAACAAAGGAGACTTTTTCTCCCAGGAAAAAAAAACACCAACAAATGGAAAAGTATGCTAATGAGTAGAAAATTCCTTCATGTACTCTAAAAGAGGGCTACAGTACCAAGAAGAACTGAGGTTCTGATTTGAGGCTTCATCAATCAAAGGATGCAATTTGGAAGAAAGTCTGCCTGAAGTCATAGCTGAAACATTTATTTAACTAGTCTTGTTGTAAAGCTTTATTGACTTCCAGAAGAAATTAATAATTCAAAAAGACATCTATTAGTAAATAGTTTAAATAACTGTTTTAAAGCTAATTAGTTACCTATATAATATTTCTGAACAACAATTCCCTAATAACAAATGTGTAGGAAGACAACAATAGCAGAATAAATTACAAGTCTTCAAGATGTGAAATGCATCCTGCTGCTTGCCTGCTGCCATTACTTCTCCTAACTAAGTGTAGAAACTTCAGTACTTTCAGTATTTAAGACTGAGCATGGACACAAGCTTGGACACTGAAGGATGTAAATAGAACAAATAGAACAAAACCAGGTTGGAAGAGACCTTCAAGATCATCATGTCCAACCTATCATCCAACACCACCCAATCAACTAAACCTTGCAACCAAGCATCCTGTCAAGCCTCGCCCTGAACACCCCCAGCGACGGCGACCCCACCACCTCCTCAGGCAGCCCATTCCAGTGGGCAATCACTCTCTCTGTAAAACTTCCTCCTAAACTCCAGCCTAAACCTCCCCTGATGCAGCCTGAGACTGTGTCCTCTTGTTCTGGTACTGGTTGCCTGGGAGAAGAGACCAACCTCTGCCTCACTACAACCTCCCTTCAGGTAGTTGTAGAGAGCAATAACGTCACCCCTGAGTCTCCTCCTCTCCAGGCTAAAAATCATAGTATCATAGTATCAGTCAGGGTTGGATGGGACCACAAGGATCAGCTAGTTCCAACCCCCCTGCCATGAGCAGGGACACCCCACACTAGATCAGGCTGGCCAGAGCCTTGTCCAGCCTGGTCTTAAACACCTCCAGGGATGGCTCCCCAACCATCTCCCTGGACAACCCATTCCAGGGCTTCACCACTCTCATGGTGAAGAACTTCCTCCTCACCTCCAGCCTGAATCTCCCCACCTCCAGCTTCATTCCATTCTCCCTAGTCCTATCACTACCTGATATCCTGAGAAGTCCCTCCCCAGCCTTCTTGTAGGCCCCTTTCAGACACTGGAAGGCCACAATTAGGTCACTTCTGAGCCTTCTCTTCTCCAGACTGAACAGCCCCAGCTCCTTCAGTCTGTCCCCATAGGAGAGGTGCTCCAGCCCTCTGACCATCCTCGTGGCCCTTCTCTGGACACCTTCCAGCACATCCATATCCCTCTTGTAATAGGGGCTCCAGAATGGCAGAAGAGACTAGGCTGCAGTTGAAGTTATATAGACATGTGCAGTGTGACCAGTTCTTAGTGAGTAATCATTTGGGTGGTGAGTTAAGGTGAGTGTTTTGTTCGATGTCCTCATTACAATTAGGAAACTTTCCTTCTTAAAGCCATTTAGAAAATACAAAAGTTCATCACATAGTTTAAAAGGAATTCTGCTATGAATTTTGGAGAGTGATGATGCTTCTGCAAGGATACATGTGATGACATTTGGAGCTTTCAGGGTTTCCTTGGTGTTTAGAGACCTTTTACTGTGGCTTTATTCTGGATACATATTTTCCATATCTGCAGCAGAAACCTGTATGGCCCATTATGGTTTTATTTTCCTGTTTGCAGTTTCTTGTTCACCAGGACTGCCATTCTGAGTCAATGAAAACAAAAACCTGTCATCTTGGCCTTAGCTGAAGTCCTCAGTTTATGTACAAACGCATTGAACTGAATTGCTGAATTCAGTGGTAATATACACATTAGAATATGAAAAAAAGAATGTAGCAACAGTCATAACATTTGGGGTTGGAGTGCTTGGAGAGCTGCCAAACAGAAAGGGACCTGGGGGTACTGATTGACAGCTGGCTGAACATGAGCCAGCAGTGTGTCCAGGCGGCCAAGAAGGCCAATGGCATCCTGGCCTGCATCAGAAATAGTGTGGCCAACAGGAGCAGGGAAGTCGTTGTGCCCTTGTACTCAGCCCTGGTTAGGCCACACCTTGAGTAGTGTCCAGTTCTGGGCCCCTCAGTTTAAGAAGGCCATTGAGACACTTGAACGTGTCCAGGGAAGGGCAACAAGGCTGGGGAGAGGCCTCAAGCACAAGCCCTATGAGGAGAGGCTGAGGGAGCTGGGGTTGCTTGGCCTGGAGAGGAGGAGACTCAGGGGAGACCTTATTGCTCTCTACAACTACCTGAAGGGAAGTTGTAGCCAGGAGGGGGCTGGTCTCTTCTCCCAGGCAGCCAGCACCAGAACAAGAGGACACAGTCTCAAGCTGTGCCAGGGGAAGTTTAGGCTCGAGGTGAGGAGAAAGTTCTTCACAGAGAGAGTTGAGCCATTGGAATGGGCTGCCCAAGGAGGTGGTAGAGTCACCGTCCCTGGAGGTGTTCAAGAGGGGATTGGACGTGGCACTTGGTGCCATGGTCTAGTAGTCATGAGATCTTGGGTGGTGGCTTGGACTTGATGATCTTTGAGGTCTTTTCCAACCTTGTTGATTCTATGGTAACATCAGCACATTTTAGTTGGTTTGTTTTAGTTTCATGATGCTATTGTAGTAATTTCTAAATAGCTTACTGGAAATGAAAAAAATTCTTCTAGGTCTTGATACATTACAAAGAAAATTCCTTCAGTTCTTCCCACCTTGAAAAAATAATTAGATGATTTTGTTGTAAATATGAAGCAGATTTTAATGTTTGCTGGTTTAGTGCTGTTCATTTGCTAGATTATTAGCAATAAATATATATGAAGATGTTAACTTAAATACATGCTATACTAAAAAGTGAAATCTAAGTAATTTTTGCCTGTGTTGGGGAATGGAAAGGAAGTTATGAGTACCTTCACTGGATCAGAATAAAGTTGAAATTTTTTGACACTGGTAGATAATTGATTCCCAAGAAGGAGCATAAGTAGAGGTAGCATAAAGTGGTCTTTCACTTGGAAGAGACTCTGCTTCTGCTGTTCAGCAGTTTGGTGTAGAGCCACAAAAATGATTAAGGGAGTAGAACATCTTCCTTATGAGGAGAGACTGAGGGAGCTGGGGCTCTTTAGCTTGGAGAGGAGGAGACTAAGGGGGTGACCTCATTAATGTTTATAAATATGTAAAGGATAAGTGCCAAGAGGATGGAGCCAGGCTCTTCTCAGTGATGCCCAATGACAGGACAAGAGGCAATTGTGGAAGCTGAGGCATAGGAAGTTCCATGGAAACACAAGGGAAAAAATTTCCCCTGTGAGGGTGGCAGAACACTGGAACAGGCTGCCTAGGGGGCTTGTGGACTCTTGTTCTCTGAAGATATTCAAAACCCACCTGGATGTGTACCTGTGTGATGTGGTAGAGGTGATCCTGTTTGTAGTGGGTTGAGTGAGAAGGTCCAGCTTTCTCTCCCCCACGGAGAAAGGAGAAAAAAACCACAGCTGGCCCAGCTGGAGAAGCAAAGGAATGCTATATTTACAAGCAATGTGAAAATGGAGGGTATATATATATACACACACACACAATATATACAGTATTTACAATATATATACAGCAAAGAAAGATACAGGAACAAGATTCCCTCCTCTGGACAGAGGAGGGTCCCTCCATTTTTTCCCAAAAAGGGTTAGAGAGAGAAAAGGCAGATATTAAGGAAGAAAAATCTTAGTAGGCCTCCAAGCACATGCAGGATTAGTGCTTATCTGTTATCCAAGGTCGTTCTGGCTAGATGCCCAGAAGCAGACAAGCTGGAAAGGGAGAACAAAGAGGAACTGAGAAAAAATTCCCACTGCACTAAAACTTAAAGCTGCATTCTACCAATGAAATTCGTTTAGATCCATCTTTGTTTACAAAATATCCAGCCAGAGTGTCCCGGCACTGTCCCTTTCTTAAAGGCACAGCCTCAAATGGTCACACTGCTCTTGCATCAGGGTTGGACTAGATGGTCTTAAAAGGTCACTTCCAACCCCTAACGTTCTGTGATTCTGTGTATTCCAAATCCAGATCTCTGTGTGATCATCGTGTTTACCAATGTTTTATTTGCTTGCTTTTGTAATCCTTGTTAGCATTTGACCTTCAGAGTATGTTGTGACAAAGAACTCCACGAAACTGTTAAGCACCTTTAAAATAACTCTTCCTTGTGTTTGAAGAATGCCAAGAATTTTATTAAATGGCCTCAGGTTTGTGACCCTCAATTTTAATTTTATACCCCCTTTGCTTTTGTGGACCTCTCTCCTAGCCACTCTGTATGCATCTGTCTTCCATGATGAAAAATGCTTTTCTTACAAGAGTCACCGTATAATCTCTGAGGATCCATGCTGCTATGCCCTACATCCGTTCTAGTTCTTCTGTAGCTCTGTGGTGAAGCAGAGGGAACAGCAGCCATAATTTGAGCTAACAGGGAGCTGTGTGTTTTTATAAAGTCACATTATGATGATTCATGGTTTGCTATCTAAATCTTTCCAATTAAGCCTCCTTCCACTCTGTCTCATTGCCAAAACTAATAGATTTTAATCTACTGCTAGACATCAAGGTGGCATTTTCAGACGACTGTCCTTGTTGACTCTAAAATGTCATCCTTATAAGATGGCATACATCCCATCTTTGTTTATATGTCATTGGGGTTGTGTGTGTGTGTGTTTTCTGTAATGTGTTGCTTTGAGGGCAGTGAGTTGCACCTGTAATGCAGTATTCCACACTTGTGGTTGAGAGATCTTTGTGGAACTTTGACCATTCTTAATTACTAGCAGGTGTTTTTCTTTTGCTTTCACTTCTGGAAGCTACCTTTTCTTTGTGTAGGAGTAAAAGTGTGTATAGAAATACCTCTATAGACAGGTTATGTTTTAGAATTTCTATATCCATACTATATTTTTACAGATACATTTATACTTACATTTGAATGAATATAGTTCCTTTATAGATGTAACCTCTCCTCTCATTCTTGTATCATTTGTTCTGTTATATTCTTCCTCTGATTGTTACACATATGCAATAGATACTTATATTTTATTCAGGTAACATTAATAATTTTACAGGCAGGTGTGTGTATATGCACCTACACAGACATATATGAATTCACATACTCCATCTTTGGTTTTATTGATGATCTAGATGAGGGCATTGAGTCCGTCATCAGTAAATTTGCAGATGACACCAAGCTGGGGGCAGGTATTGATCTGTTAGAGGTGAGGAGAGCTCTGCAGAGGGACCTTGACAGGCTGGACAGATGGGCAGAGTCCAAGGGCATGAGATTTAACACATCTGAGTGCTGGGTTCTACACATGGGCCGCAACAATCCCATGCAGTGCTACAGGCTGGGGTCAGAGTGGCTGGAGAGCAGCCAGGCAGAAAGGGACTTGGGGGTACTGGTTGACAGTGAGCTGGACATGAGCCAGCAGGGTGCTCAGGTGGCCAAGAAGGCCAATGGCATCCTGGCCTGCATCAGAAATAGTGTGGCCAACAGGAGCAGGGAAGTCATTGTGCCCCTGTACTCAGCACTGGTTAGGCCATACCTTGAGTCCTGTGTCCAGTTCTGGGCCCTTCAGTTTAGGAAAGATGCTGAATTGCTGGAACATGTCCACAGAAGGGCAACGAGGCTGGTTAGGGGCTTGGAACACAAGCCCTATGAGGAGAGGCTGAGGGAGCTGGGGTTGCTTAGCCTGGAGAAGAGGAGGCTCAGAGGAGACCTTATTGCTGTCTACAACTACCTTAAGGGAGGTTGTAGCCAGGTGGGGGCTGATCTCTTCTTTCAGGCGATCAGCACCATAACAAGAGGACACAGTCTCAAACTGTGCCAGGGGAGGTTTAGACTGGAAGTTAGGAAGAAATTCTTCATAGACAGAGTGATTGCCCGTTGGAATGGGCTGCCTGGGGAGGTGGTGGAGTCGCCATCACTGGAGATGTTTAGGAGGAGACTTGATGGGGTGCTTGGTTGCATGGTTTAGCTGATTAGATGGTGTTGGATGATGGGTTGGACACGATGATCTGGAAGGTCTCTTGCAACCTGGTTTATTCTATTCTATTCTAAAAGCACAGACACTTAGCACTATTACTAATTTTCATATCTCTTGTTTAATCCTTACACTGCCCAGCTTTGTAAAATTGTCACAGACTTTCTGATCTAATTTTGTAGCCATTCTTCTGCCTGTTAAAATTATGGCAGTGCTGAGTGAGACTTCATTCTGGGCTCACCTAATCTGCAATATATACCAAGATGCTTAAAAATAACAACTGGCACCAAAAGTAGTTTTTAATAGTCCCATATCCACCCACACTAATCTGCAGTGCAACTTCACCTGGAGAAAGGGATATTTTTTGGGGAGGATCCTGGCATACATTTATTTATATGAAGTATAAACTTTGTAGGGCTCTGGCTCTTCGGTTTTCACCTCTGCTTCAGTGGTGTGGAACAGCTGTTGTTTACAAACTGATTTTGGAAGGTTTTGGAGATACTTGTCTGTTAGAGAAGTTCCACAGTTGGGAAGTGTAACTGAAACCCAGTCTGCACAACTCAGTGAAATTCATGTCTTCTCCAGTGCACCTGGCTCTTGTGGCTCTCTCTGCAATTGCTGTTGTGTCATGGGAAGATTTACTCAAAGAAAAGCCAGATGTGTCCATAGCTTCTTGAAGCAGTTCCCCCTGGTACAAAAATTGCATATGGAGGTGCTATATTGAGGTGTCTTTGAGAGAGCTGGCATGTTGTCTGCATACTATACTAATGCCATTTTTTGTCATACATAGAGATATTTGGGTGTTCACTTCAGATATTCAGAGGGCTGTACTGATATTTTGTGTGATTGCTCCTTGGTGATTGTGTCTAGATGTCCATCCCCACTGAATTTATAGGCATGTTTAAAATATGGCTCTTAGCCTGTGGTGGGCAAGAATATTCCTGTTGTTTTCCTCACAGTCAAGTGTGATAAAAGAGCCACTGTTTGCTGACTAAACTTCAGTAAGGAGTTAGGCTGTGTCGCAACAGCAGTCTTAAGGAATATTGGGCTTTCCAAACAAACCAGAAAGGATTGAACCATTTATTTTTGTCTGAGAGGCTGTGTTAACAGAATAAAAATCCAAGGAGAACAATGACCTCCTTATTTAAGTAAAGCAGAAGAGTTTAAAAAAGGTGTTTGAAATCTGGCTGTCACTTTTCTTTTGTAATATAATTAGATCTGAAACGACGTGCATGAGATTGAGCCAATGTCACCTGGACAGCCCTGCACTGCAGTGCTTCCAGCAGGAAGCTGTTGCAGATGAGAAGTAAGGTTTGGATGGGTTTCTCTTGTGGTTTGTTTTTGTTTGGGTTTTGTTTCTTTTTGTTTATTTGGTGGGGGGGCTTTGTTGTGGTTGGTTGTTTTTCCTATGTGTTTGTTGGTGTTTTAATTAAAAACCTGCTCCTTAGATACCCTGTATTTGTTTGCTGTGCCTGTCTGTGTGATATTGACTGCAATTAATGTTGAGCTAGGGTATATCTGCATTTCATTTTAAAAAGAATGAACTGGGAAACATTGCTTAGGCTCATTAAGTAATGGTGCTTTGTTTTCATACTGAGAAAAGTTGCTTCTTGTTAGGACATGAACCAAATGTTTGCATATTTCCTGGAATCATCCCATTTACTGGATGCGAGTGCTTTTATCTGATCTCCAGTTCAAAGAGCGATGGCAAGACTTACTCTGAGGGTTTTTAATAACAGAAGTAGTACATGTAGGTGTTATTGTTGCTTGATTTAATCTCGGCCATCAAGATTTGTGCTTCTTGGTTTGCTGCCTGTTAATTGGCTTTTGTGTGGCCAGCACAGGTTGAAAAGCTTCTCTTGTAGGCAAACAAAGTCAAAAGCTTGATGGGTCTGAGGTTAGTGCAATTTCTTACCATCAGCCTCAGAAGGGGCCAGGATTAATATTGCTTCTCTTCTTCATGGATGCAAAATTGGTGGGGAAAGTAGAGAAATTAATGGAAGCTTTTGTTGTTTCATTTGCCCCGGAATCTGATTCATGTGAGAATGTTTTTTTACTTGCTGATGTTAGAAATGATCAAAATAATTAAGATGGAGAAATGAGAGAGACTTTGACTGTTTACCATGTGAGAGTTAATTAAAAACTAAAGCCATGGTTAATAATTTAGTATTTATTACATTACATTGAACTGGGGTTTCAGAAAAGGAAAGATCTAGCATTTTCATTTCCAAGAGAAAAAAGGTTAAAAAAAAGGAATGTTTGTATTTTATGGATGGATGTTTTTCTGCAAGATGTGGTTGTTTTCCTGCATTCTATACTGTATCCACTGAAGCCCTCTCGCTTTTCTGGGTACTCCTGCCTCTTTTAGATGTATAAAAGTGAACGTGTTGCTTGAAGATGCACTGTGGCATATGCGTAAAGGTCTCTTGTAGTCCTTTGTGCACAAGATTAACATCTGCCTCCCCTTTAAGCCAACCACAAGCTGTACACAAAACACTGAGCACTTGTTAAACTCTAGATGAGACCTGAACTACTTTCCATTAGTAGATTGTTCTTGCCACAGGTTTCCCCCTGGCTTTAATATAAAATAGGATTATAAACTCTTGAACTTTAATCCTGTTCTAGCATTTTGTTATCTCATATGATTAGCTGACTTCAACTTAAGCAATGTGTAGCACGTTTGCCAACTTGGTTCATGCCTGGCATCTTGCAGAGGCCGGTGCATGCCACTGGTCCCTCTTTAGCCCCCTCCTGAGAAAATGCTTCATTTTGTTGATTGTTCTTGATAATAACATCTTGATTTTAGCTTTTCTTCCCCCCCCCTCCCCCCCCCCGTTTGCCCTGTTGCTCATGACACTACAAGAAGTTTCTGGGGGCAGTACATTACCCGTGGGCTGTGTGTCAGAAAGCTGATCTGTTCCAGCATTGTATCCCTGTTGCTGTAGGGCAGAGCTGGAAGCTGGGACAGGAACCCTCATCAAGAGACTGTGGTGACCAGAGCTGCAGCTCTGTTAAAGCTCAGATTCACCTGAGCAGTGCAGACACATCTCTGACAGCTTTCACACCAGCTGAGGAAACCCACAAGATAAATCTGGTCATTGCACGCTGAAAGGTGAAAAGCAGCGGCATGTGGTCTGGCCATGCTGTCCTCCCTGCAGCTGCCTGAGGTGGGGGGCCGGGACCCTTCAGGGCTGCCTGTGCCCCTCTGGCAGGCTGGGATCCTGCTGTCATTTAATTGGTATCCTAGTCCCCTGGGAGCCGTGGTCTGCTCCCTCACCGCCTCCTCCCTCCCATGCCTGTAATCCACAGCATGTCCCTCTGCAGTGCCATGCTGCCTCTGACTTGTCATGTCGGTTTTCTAGCACAGACTCTGTCCCTCTGGGGTTCCTATCAGCAATGCTGTCCTCAGGATTGTTTTTCAAGACATGGTTATCAGTTTAATTTGCTTAAAATTTGCCATAAGGAGAAACAGGCCATGAGGTCTTTCTTCCTGGGAGGAATTTGTGCCAGGCCAAGTCTGTCACAGAGCATTAGCTGCACACAGTCATGCTGTGCCGCCAAGAAAAGAGCAAGTGAGATGAACATAGTTTGAAATCAGTTGATTTCTCTTAAAATTTCATTGCATTACTCCTATACACTATGTGTGCTATTAGGAAGACAGGATGTTTTAGGAACCAGGCTGCTCTCATCAGAACTTTAAATCCTGGAATCTCAGCAGTCTGACACTTCTTTTTCCTCTGCTGTAAATAGTTCTGATGTTGCATGGTGTTATAAATTTTGATGGGGAGTAAGGAGCAAATGAACTCTTAAGCTTTTGAAGAGCCTTGCCCACCAGGTGGGAAACCATGGACTAGATGGATTTAATACACCAGGATGAACTCACTGACCCTGATAGAGATATAGACTGCTGCTGAGCCTTTGAAGTTGTCTTAAATGATATGATCAGTCTTAATACTTAGTGGTGGTTATACAACTATAGAGATTGAAAGAAAAGCATGTTTACAAGATCTAGATCCACTGTGTCTAATGCTTTGGACTAGATTTGGCATAAGAGAAAGTTTGCATGCTTGAATTCTCTAGAGGCACGTTTTTTTCCCCTTTCTGCTTTCAAAATGAGAAGCACTGACAACAGTCCTTAGTTTTCCTCTGAAATCTCTTAAATTAGGTGTTCTTGAATCATTTTTTTGTGTGTGTATCTTCATATGTGCAGCAAAGAGATTGTGTTTTCATTCTAAAGGGCAGATATGTAGGTTTGAACTTGTCTCTTTCTGATGCATTTTCCTTTAATACTCAATGCAGACTTAATGACAAAGCCCTATGTTATCTGAACAGACATTCAGACCAAAAAGATTAGCATAGATTACCAGTTACTGGTGTTTGATAGGAGGAAGAGTACAACAGAGTGGGTCTATAAGGCTTGGATTTTTTTCTTTCCTTTTTCAAATCCATGATAAAATTCTTGCCATGAAGCTGCTTTTGGTGTTTTGGTTTGTTTTTTTTTCCCCTCCCTAATGGAGCATGATCCTAATAGATTTTTGTTTGTTTGCTTTTTAATAACCTTATCAGTCTCTATTACTGTCTACCATAAAGACACTTCTTTATAACTGGCAAATATTATAAGTGATTAGAAACAATTACTTTGTTTGCTTATGAATTATGAAAGGTCAAGAGTTGCAAAAGGCTAAGACCCAAAGGGTCATTTGCTGCTTCTTAAAGCTAAAGAAAACCATCACCACCACCAGAACTCTATCCAGCAGTATAGTTTAGCAGTTGTTTGAAGTTCTCTTTCATTTATCATTTAATCAGTTCTTAATCCCATGCAACCCCATGCAGTGCTACAGGCTGGGGTCAGAGTGGCTGGAGAGCGGCCAGGCAGAGAGGGACCTGGGGGTACTGGTCAATGGTGGGCTGAACATGAGCAAGCAGTGTGCCTGGGGGGACAAGAAGGATCCTGGCTTGGATCAGGAACAGTGTGGCCAGCAGGAGCAGGGAAGTCTTTCTGCTCCAGTACACTGCAATGGTTAGGCCACATCCTGAGTCTGTGTCCGGTTCTGGGCCTCTCAGTTGGTGACTTGCTGGAATGTGTCCAGAGAAGGGCAACAAAGTTGGTGAGGAGTTTGGAGCACAAGCCCTATGAGGAGAGGCTGAGGGAGCTGGGGTTGCTTAGCCCGGAGAAGAGGAGGCTCAGGGGAGATCTTATTTCTGTCTACAACTACCTGAAGGGAGGTTGTAGCCAGGTGGGGGCTGGTCTTTTCTCCCAGGCAACCAGCACCAGAACAAGAGGACACAGTCTCAAGCTGTGCCAGGGGAGGTTTAGGCTGGATGTTAGGAAGAAGTTCTACACAGAGAGAGTGATTGCCCATTGGAATGGGCTGCCTGGGGAGGTGGTGGAGTTACCATCACTGGAGGTGTTTAGGAGGAGACTTGATAGAGTGCTTGGCTGCATGGTTTAGTTGATTAGATGGTGTTGGATGATAGGTTGGACACGATGATCTCGAAGGTCTCTTCCATCCTGGTTTATTCTATTCTATTGTAATCTATTTTAGGATGAGTGTTATGCATGACTTGTTTTCTTCAAAGAGAAACAAACGTATTTGTTGACAGGTTTTTTTCATTAAACGATCTCGTATCTGATCAAAATAACGAATCAATCTTTAAACCACAGTTATTTGTGTTAGGGATATTAGCTTTGTTATTATTTTTTTTAATATATAATTGCATGTATTATTGACTTTCCTAAGACATACACAAGATTAGTATCACACCAGGTATAACGCTGTGGGTCATCTTTTTTTGATTGATTTGGTTTGTTTCTTGCACTATGGTACTTTGTAATGTCTTGGACCTTACTTTTGCTGAAGCAACATTCAAGACTCAGGGAGCTCTGCTGAGTTGTTTTAATACTTTAGGATGCACGCTTTCTTCTCCTGGATATTAAAAAATATTACTTCAGATAGTTACAATTTTTTGTTTCAATAAATACAATAAATAGAATAGACCAGGTTGGAAGAGACCTTCAAGATCATCGCGTCCAACCTATCAGCCAATCCAACCCACCTAAACAACTAAACCATGCAACCAAGCACCCTGTCAAGTCTCCTCCTGAACACCTCCAATGATGGTGACTCCACCACCTCCCCGGGCAGCCCATTCCAATGGGCCATCACTCTCTCTGTGTAGAACTTTTTCCTAACATCCAGCCTAAACCTCCCCTGGCACAGCCTGAGACTGTGTCCTCTTGTTCCAGTGCTGGCTGCCTGGGAGAAGAGACCAACATCCGCCTGTCTACAACCTCCCTTAAAATAAAATAGAGAACTTCATTGTCACTGTAAAACACTGGTAAATCTTTCTTTTGAACTCTTCTCCTTTTTGTGTCTGAAAGAACATCAAAAGTACAAAGCTTTTAACTCTGAGCTCATTGCTTGGTTACTCAGGTGTTCCTTTCCATATAAAACCACAAAGTCATCAACAGATCTTGTCAATTTCTGAAAGGTGGTTTTGTGACCAGACTAGCCAAGCTAGTTTCAACCACAGCCCTAACAATTCCTGGGTTTGTGATCCTAATAGATTTTGTTTGTTTATTTTTTTAAGTGTAAATTGAGCTATGGTTTAATTTATCTCTCTCTCCAGTCTGTGTTAGTAAATTGGGTTGTGGTAGGAAGTGGAATATGGTAAGAGCATAACAAAGTGTTTGGGGATCTGCTCTGTGAATTCCCTTTGAGCTGATTGAAACAGACAGCTCCTGGCCCTGAAATCAACATCATTACAGAAGTGATTTTGATTGCTAAGGAATGTCACAGCAATCCAAATGTTTCATTTAGAAAATAGATTATCTCATCTTAGTTGAGGTGAATTTCTTTTAAACACACTTTTTATTTAAAGAGACATGAGCTGTTGTAGCTTCTACACTTGTGTATTGGAAACTGTACCATTCTTAAGTTTCTCTGTTAGTAAAGGAGCAGTTTGCATCTGAGTAGCTATAACTTGCCTAAATTCTTCAGCTCCTCATTAGCCTATGCTGGCACAATCTCATTGACCCTAGTTTCTCATCCATGTGTTGATGTCCCAAGGTCAAGATGTTAGTTGTCATACACAGACTAGCCCTCTGATGGCTAGTGCATATCTAGGAGCATCTGGAAGGCAACCAGATGGCAAGGGTTTGTTCATACTGTTGTGGGAGCTCTTACCATGGGGATATGTGGTGGGTTGAAAATTGCCCCCCCGACATTAAATTTGCCAGTCCAGCTCAGTTGGGAGCAAATGAAAGCTGTATTTACAAGCAAAACTACAATCTGCAATGGAGTGCAATGAATATGTAGAAAATATACAGTACTTACATTTAATGAACATCACAAGGACAACCCTGGTCAAAGACCAGGGGAAGCTAGTAGCTTCTCCCTCCCCACCCCTTCCTTTACCCTCTGTACATAAAAGGGACAAGAGACAGAGCAGAGAAGTTAATACCAGTCACAACAAAAGTGATGCAGCTGAGGTCAAGCAGAAGCCAGTTAGGATCTCACAGCCTGAAGAAGCAAGAAGAGAGAGAAATTGTTTTCATTACTAGCTGAAGTCCATTATCTTTTCAATGGGATTGTTTAGAACTATCATTATTTTCCTTTTTACATTTTACCACTTTCTGTTCAAGATCTGTGGAAAAAAATTTTAAAGGCATAGCTTCAAAATGCCACAGGATATTATTTGTATTTCTGGATTAATATGAAACCACTTTGTAACCTTTCATAAAAATCATTACCGATTTATGGGCCTGGAACACCTCTCCTATGAGGACAGGCTGAGGGAAGTGAGGTTGATCAAGATTCTATGGTCCTGCTCTGGCATGGGCATTGGACTCAATGATCTGAGGAGGTCCCTTCCAACCCCTAACATCCTGTGATCCTGTGAACCTGGAGGTTCCAGGGAGACCGAATAGTGCCCTTCCAGTACCAGGTGGCCTACAAGAAAGCTGCAGAGGGAGCGTTTCCAAAGGCCTGGAGTGACAGGACAAGGGGCAATGGTTTGAAGTTAGCGAAGAGTAGATTTAGATTAGATGTTAAGAACAAGTTCTTTACCATGAGGGTGCTGGAACACTGGAAGAGGTTCCCCAGAGAGATAGTTGAGGCCCCATCCCTGGAGATACTCATGGTGAGGCTTGACAGGGCTCTGGGAACCTGATCTAATGGAGCATGTCCCTGCTGACTGTTGGACTAGGTGTCCCTTGGAAGTCCCTTTCAACACAAACCATGCTATGATTATTTCCATCACCAAGTTTCATGCACTATAAATCATTTGTAGGCCACAAACCATTTAAACTTACTGATATCATTTTAAATGCTATAAGTAAGATGTAAGAGCCTATCCTTGAATTCAGATTCTACTTGCCTTGACTTCCATCTCCTAAGTAACTAACTGCATGATACCTTTTAAACAACTGAAAGCCTTTCAAGTTAGCTTAGATATTATTATTAAATCCTTTAATACATTCAATTTATCAGTTTATCAGTTTTGTTGCTTTAATCAACAGTGTAATTTAATCAGAGGTGTGAAAATCTGGATTGATATGAAATCTTCCAGGGATTTTCATAGTGTCATTGAATCTCCCACGACTGCCAAAAAACTGAAAGAACGAGATCTTGGTGATAAAACCTAAAGAAAACCAAATGAACTGATACTGTAGCACTTAAATATTCAGCAAAATGGCTCTTCATGAATTTTGAATGCCCAGGTTGGAGCCAGGATATTGAGCCCATTTCTCTTCAGACTCGCAGCTGTAAGATGCACATCCCCAACAGGACCACCGCTGTTACCACTGCCGTTACTTCAGAAGTGGCACTAACCTGCTTTCAGTATTGCATCTCTAGATGCCACTTTTTGAATGTTTTTGTTTTGTTAATTTTCAAAATATTTTTTTTTTTCTTAATACACATCTGGGCTAAATTCTGTCAAAGGTTTCCAAACAGGGCTTTTACTAAACCCTCCTCAATCACTGTCCACCAGTAAACACTGCTATGGTTTTCTTGAAGGTCACAAAGTGAAAAAAATAAGTTTATCTAGATTGTGAGAGGGTTGTTGTTGTTTCTTTTTTTTTTTTGCTACAGTATATATTCTCTGCTCACTGTGGCTGTAGTTGAGCTATAGAAACTTTTCAAGGAAGCTTTGTTGCAGCCTTAAAATTAGTGTGAAGTGTGGAAGCTGCCCCGTGATTCCTCTTTTGAAACTGGGGCATTTCTTTCTAATGACACTCAGGAGCAACATGATTTTGCAGGCCTCACATATATAGCTGAAATTGGGAAGTGTAATTGGTATTTTAGTGTTTGTCAATACCATTTTACAGACATTCCAGGTGCTGTCTATGGAGAATTGTTCTTGCATAATAAATGAATTTAGAAGCTCTCACTGAGCTACCAAAAGACAAAAAAAAAAGAAGTTAAATTTGAATCTTTTAAAAGTGGGCCACTGAAAATGAATTTAATGAGGACACGCTGGCCCAGAAAAGCTCCTGCTTGACTTTGAATATCTGGAACAAAAGTTGTCATTAGACAACAGCTGACTACAGGAGAGAACAAGTAGCAGATTTTTTTAGTTGTGTTTTTTTTTTTTTAAACTGCTGTGTTTACTCCTTTTTTTGCTTAATATACGTTGGCATAGCAGTTCAAAATATAGCACAGTGGCAGGAGACTAAAACTTCATTAAAGTGATGGAAAGTCAGGCAGTTGTTGAATGTAGCACTAGCAACACTGAACTAATAAGTGTTATTAATGTGCAAGTTAATTTCTCAATTCTTTGTCCCCCCTATCCTTCCCACTTCCATTTTCACTTTCAATAACATCTGTTTGAAGGGAAATTATCAGATAGCATGCAAGTTCTCCTGAATTGTACTTAATCAGAAAAAGTACTATGTCTTCCCTAGTGTCATACCTGTCAGTGTGGGCATATATTCTGTGCTATATATATATGCTATCTAAGTATAACTATTGTTTTTTATTAATTCCTGTTTCAGGAGAGAAACAGATCCCACCATGACTTCCATTAGGTGTCACTCACTGGTGTGTATTAAAATCCACTGCTCTCCATGCTGTGGCCATGAAGGGTTTTTCACAAGACAAGAATATTGCTCAGGAGTGTCTAATTGAAGCAAAGTGCTCTTAGACATGCTTAGATGTCATCAAGTACATACTGTTTGTCTTGGTTTGCCCTCTAAACCCAATTGTTTCATAAAGATGCACATTCCACAGTACAAATAACTGGATAGTCAGCCAACCAGTTGTCCACGCAAATATAAGGCTTCAAGCCTGGTTATAGAGATGGTAATGAAAGTATCTTGTTTGTAGTTGATCAAATGTTTACTCAGCTAATTACATTTATCCAAGAGTGAGACCAAACTGCACTTTTTTTCTTTTCATTACTTCTAAAATGGGACTTGCCAGCACAGGGGCTTTGGGAGAAGCTCTTATTCTCTAAAGAGGTGCTCCTCTTGTAGCAAGAGCCACATGAGCTGAGCAGAAACTAAATCATTAGTGGCTCCCTCTTTGCAATGTCTCTTGACTATCTAAGGCAACAAAGCTTTGGTGGTTGGATTGGGAGATGTACCAAAAAACCCCCCACAACTTTTCTATGCCTTGTTGATCTGCTTGCTCCTAAGTACAGTCTTCTGCCTTACGGGCTCTGCTCAGAATAAACTGAGCTAGTTTTAATCTCCTTCAGCACCCTGTCAAACAGGCTTCAAGAGATTGTGTATCATGTTCTGGACAGCTTTCCTCAAAAGTCCTGCTTCTTTTAAATGCTAATGGTAAATGGTTGCTTTATGAATTGAGCTGCTGAAATTAATTATGAAAGATCAGAGTTAGCCTCAAAGGGCTCTTTAAACAGAGACTCTCAAGATGTCCCTATGAGTAGATTATTTTATCCTTTTAATACCATAAAATGCTTATATTCAGTCAAAACCATCTAATTAGATTTCTCCTTGTAGCCTGTTTTTTTCTCAATTATAAAAAAAAGTATTGACTTTTATTGCAGTCTGGCCTATTTCATAGAGTTTAGCTAGCCTTCAGTAGAAACTGGGCTTAACTGCATAGAAGCCAAGCTTTGTTTCGTACTTGTATTGATAAACTAGTAATATTTCACTAAACAGGACTAATGTGAGAATGAGATCAAAGTGCAGAAGGAATAATCCTGTTGTGATTTAAGATTAAACATGTGTAGCTTTTACACAAAGGTGGACACTGTGAATGTTTGTAATAGGCTGGGGGGAGTCTGAAAATGTAAATGCTTGTAGCAGACCTTCCAAAGACTTATCTGCAGTGCTGTATAGGTACAAAGGCACCTTATACAAGGGCAACTTATACAGATCAATCCATGCTGCCCTTGGTTTTAATTTTGTTAGGAGTGTTTATTTGTTGCAGCCTGAAAGTCAGTGTCAGGTGTGGAAGTTGTGCCAGGATTCTGCCTGACCCGTGCAGCCAGTGGTGCTCAAAGGGTCTGCAGCCATGGAGCTGGGCTGCTTGCTCAGGCTTGTGTCACTGAGCTGCAGGCAAAGCCTCCCTGAAAACTACTGGGAAGGGCACTGTTGGCACTGTTTGCTTGTTTTCACACTGAAGCTGTGTTTTTGTTTGGTTGTCTTTTTTGTTTGTTTTGTTTTGGTGTGTAGTTTGGTTTTTATGCGTGTTCCCCCCCCCCCCCCCCCCCCCCCCCTTCTTTTTTTCCTTTTAGTCTGTTTGCTTTTTTTTGTGGTCTCTTTTGTTTTGTTGTTGGTTTTTCTTTGTTTGGTCTCCTCCCCCTTACAATATCATACTTTTTATTTGCTCTCTGTTTCAAAGGATTGAGTAGGCCTCTACTGTACAGCAGTTTTCTTTCAGTCCATTATGAACAAATTTTCTCCAGCTTGAGACAAAAATGCAGGTTTTAAAATTTCCTGTTACATAAGTAGTTCTTAACTACTTACATCTGTTCTTTAAATAGCATCTCTTGTGTCATTTACATTCTTCATGACTTTGAAATGACTGAAAGGTGTATTCCAACTATTCACAGCTAGTCTGTCACTCAGCAGGGTTTAATCCTTTCTGGGCTTCATGTATCAGGTAGCTATTGAAGAAATCTCAGATACTAAGACTTGAATTTCCTTCACATGTAGGATCTGTGACCTAAATCAGTGTTGCTGTGATTTGTTATGTGATAGATTAATTTATTAATTGTTACAGATGCATTAACAGCTGTGTCTTGGTTTTGTGTGTTTTCTTGTTCTTGTGTACAATTTCTTGTAATTTCTTTTGTGTAATTTCTATCAAGCACAAGACTGATGTGAAAACATTTACAGTAGTCAGCTGGTTTGATTTAGAAAAGTAAATTTCCAAACTCTACTATTCATAAGCCCAGAGGATTACTAATTATTTCTCTCTTTGAACAAAAGTGTTGCATAATAGGGCATGGGTACTGAAAGTATTAAGATTTTTTTTCTCTCTGTTGTGATTAAACAACGACACCAGAATATTTTTCCAGATTGAGACTTCATAATTGATTTGTGTTTTCAAATATCTTTGTTCAAGAGTTTAAACTCAAGGATCACATAATGGCAGGGGTGGAAAGTGATCTCTGGAGATCATCTGGTCCAATCCCTATGCTAAAGCAGGTTTGCCTGCAAGAATGGTTTGGTTATGGAAAGAACAGTTTGGTTACAAAGAAGAAAAATGTGGTTGTGAGGTTCATATATCTTTTATGTTAATACATAGTGGCAGGAATTGGTCAGTGTGCATCACACACAAAGCTTGGTTGTTTTTACCACTCACACAATGTGTCCAGCTCATGTGTTTAAGTTGCTGTAGATCAAATTATCCCTTGAAGTTCCCACTGTTGCTCTTTTGAGTATGGCACCTTTTGTTAGTGCTTTGATCTCTGTCTTGCTGTGTGCTGTTCTGAAGAGCTGTTCGAGTTGCTCTAGATTCTGATTGCAGTGGTACTTTGCACTGGCATGTATGCCCTGAAGTTAGTGTTGTGCTTACAGACTGGAGACAAGATTCCGCCCCCCTCCCGGGTTGTGTTCCTACATGTTTCAGAATTACAAGTACAGTCCAGTGTTTCTGTGGGCACCTGTTCTGAGTCTGGATTGAGCTGTTTCTATACCTGTTCTGAGTCTAGAATCAACTATTTCTATATCTGTTCTGAATGTGGATTGAGCTATTTCTGTAAGACTCTATACAGTGAATACAGAACTAGAATGATTACGATTTCCAGAGCCCAAGGCAGGAATTTGTAACCAATTTGGTGATGCTGACAAGGAGCTGAAACCTGTACAGAGACCTGTGTTGTATCAGCATAGCCTGTCTCATTTTCTTGGCACCTGCATCAGTAATATCACCAAATGATAATAATTCTCTGTATAAACAAGCTGAGTTAAAAAACCCCAAACCATTATACACATGGTGTTCAGAACAAGAAAACAAGACTGCTAACTTGATTTTTCTATTACCTATTCTAGGTATCACTTTAATTGACGACTAGCGTACCTGCAGCAGGGTTTTGTATTCACTGGAACAAGGAGTGACTTAGTGATCATGCACTGTTCAGTACATGGAGTTGGTGGGTGTTCAGGAAGTTGTCTGATATCAGCTGACAAATACAGGATTTTCAAACTGGCAAAGCTTCTTACCTTAATGAGGAGCATTATGCACTTATCAGCCCAAACCATTTTTGCAATTAAAGTTGTTATTAAATCTTTTCTGAGGTGTAGCAAAAGCAACGTGTTTTTTAATCTACCAGTATGAAAGGATGTGTATAACACAACTCTATTTTGTAAGGCTTAGATGAATATGTTTGCTACTGCTAGCTATTACAGAGACTAAAGCCAAAACATACAAGAAAAGACTTTGTTATTATCCTAATGCTTTTATACAACCAGCCGTAAGACAAGAAGGTGAATATTTGTGTTTCCTACCTAACTAAGCAGTTTACTGGCAAGTTTTAATTCCTTGTTCTATGTCTGGACGTAGCTTTATAAAACTCAAGTGGAGATAGAAAGCAGTTCTGTGTATGGCATCAAGTTAATAGTAGTTTGTGAGTTAGTGCCTTAGTAGTGTAGAGTTTTTTAGTCCAACCCAGGTGATTGGTCATATGATAAATACACATCAGAGATGGACTGTATTTTTTACTGCATGTGACTCAAGAATAACTTCATAAAGATTACTGCTACTGAGGGTGTTCAACAAGTTTCCAGTACTCTTTAAATAAATCACAGCCTTTCCAACTTGAAAATTGTTATTTGTTGGCTCAGCAGGTGTGTCTGGGCCAATGATTGCTGACCTTGGGCAGTGTAGGGGGAAGCCACCTGGGGCTTGGAGGTGACACTGCAGCAAGAGGCTTCACCTAGGGGCACTGAACGAGGGCCAAGGCACTGGTGACTGCAAAAGCCATGTCATCACCTCTCATCTCTACCCAGCTGTGAATGTCATGGCAGCCTTCCAGAATGCACAGAGGTATTGCTGTGTGTCTGAACAGCTGTGGGCTTCCTCTAGTTTCACTGTGCCTGGCCACAGCCACCTCATCTGGATGTGGTCCTTGCTCTGCTCTCTGATGGCTTGTCATGTCAAAGGTGTTCTCTGACCCCTCAATCAGAAAGCCAGAGATCTACAAGGATAAACACATTTCTGAATGGAAAATATGACACTTAGCAGAGTTGCATTGTGTTTGCTTCCCTGGTTGTGTCCATGATGTAATCTCCCATAAATAACATGAAGGAACTGAATTATGTAGCTGCCTTTGGTATTTATTCCTTTCTTGATCAAGATAGTGGAAGGATGGTGGAACTGAGTTAAATGCAGTATATATTTATAGTACCACGTGCCGCTGGTACGGTAACTCAAAACATTTTGTTATTCAGTTGTCATTAGTTGCCTATCAGATGGGAAGAAGATTAACTTGGAGTCTCATGTTCAGCAGTGCCAGCGTTCTCAGTGAGTAGGTTAAACTTAGGTAACTTTTTCTGTGAATTGTGTACACTGGCAATGGTAGGCAGTCTGTAGAAGAAAAACAAATAGAGCATTTGGGTTTGTAAATGTTTTTTCCTATTCTTTTAAAAATGACTTTGATGTTTATATGAAGATACTGTCTTCAGTAATTGATTCCATTTAATAGAGAAGTAATGTAAAGATACAGTCATGCTGTAGGCTATTGGAAAATTGCCTCGAGTTTTCTAAGTAGCTAGAGGCATTGTGACCAGACAGGTCCAGGGCTGTAGCAAATTCTGTGACAAATTCATGTCACCTTTTTTATGACGTTTTGTGAGATAGTTTACTGTTTCCCCGTTTTAGACAATCCATGTGAATAGGAGGTGCCTGTCATATAGGCAATTACTGAGTGGTTATCTGTGAATAAAATCTGTTTTCCACTACCTCTGAAGTATTTGTGTGTCGTGGTATGGGGTTATAGTTTACAAGGATGACAAAACCAAATAGACATCACAATCATTCCTGTGAAATAAAAGTAGGTCAAATGCAAGCATTCTACCTTGTCATTGAAACTGGTGATTTTATTTGAGGTTTGATTTCACACAAAACTGTTGAAGTAATAGTGTGTCTGAATCTGAGGCCCTCAGCACAAGAATGACATGCACCTGATGGAGAGGGTCCAGGAGAGAGCCACAAAAAGGGCTGGAGCACCTCTCTTGAGAAGACAGGCTGAGAGAGTTGGAGTTGTTCAGTCTGGAGAAGAGAAGGCTCCAAAGGAGACCTTACAGCAGCCTTCCAGTACCTGAAAGGAGCCTACAAGAAAGCTGGGGAGGAACTGTTTACAAGGGCATGTAGCACTAGGATGAGGGGCAGTGATTTTAAACTAGGGAAGGGTAGATTTAGGTTGGATATTAGGAAGAAGTTCTTTGCTATGAAGATGGTGGAACCCTTGGAACAGGCTGCCCAGGGAGGTGGTGGAGGCTCCATCCCTGGAGACATTCAAGGTCAGGCTTGATAGGGCTCTGATCAACTTGCTCTAGTTGAGAACTTACTGCTGGGGGATTGGACTAGATGACTTCTAGAAGTCCCTTCCAACACAGTGTATCCTGTGATTCTGATGTCATCTTACAGGCATATTTATGTTAGCTAATATTTTTTTGTTGTGATCTTTACGCATGTAATTTCCACACCACCCCCAGCCTCTCCCCCCACCTCCACTGTGATTTTTGGGAACTATTCACATCACCTACTCACCTACATCTCATATTTGCTTTAGCTACCATGTTTGAAATCAATAACCTAATTTTTAATGGAGTTACTCTTGGCTTGCACCCTAGAGGAGATTTACTTATATTATGTATCTTAGCTAGGCAGTGTGAATACTCTCTGTGAGCCAAACTGATGTCTATGGTTGTTCAGTCAGCTTCAGTGGACTCAGCAGGATTGCATGGATACGGTAGAGATCAGAATTTGTTTAGAGTGCTGTATTAGCATATATTCTTTCATTGAGAATAACAGTCTCCTATATTATTCACTCCTTTCATGGAACTGCAAGGATGTTTGGCATGAAGATGACCATTATGGTTTAGGGTTGAGTTTTTTGGGTGTTTTTTTCCCCCCATGTGTGGTGAATTGTTTATAAAAGTCCGTTGTACACCCAAACAAAAAGCACTCTCACTGGAAGAATTGGTTCTGGTGAGCATGTTAATTCTGTAACCAGAGTAAGACTGCATGCTTGTACTAATCAGTTAATTCTTGAAAAGGATTTCAGTGAAGTAATTAATCTAGGCCAAATATCTCAGCAGTACTAGGTAGCCACCATAATAGAAGCAAATTGCTATGGGCTAAATTTTGTAGAGGAAAATGGGACAGTAAGCATTTCTAAACCTTCCCTACGGAGAGGAAAAGAAAACCTTTGGCCTAAATTTACATTCTGACAAAGAGAAAATACATTTTAATTCCTTGCATTTTAAGCTAGTGTTACTCTTCCAGTGGTTGGTTGGAACCTCTCTTGGAATTAGCAGTTAAGAAACTGTAAAAACAATAGATTCACTGGACATGGTGGCATTCTCCCACCCAAATGTTGAAGTACTAATGAGTGTTTCAGACTTCTATTTTGTTTTTACTAATACTTGTTCTGTGTGGTTTTGGATGTGAATGTCTGCTTTTCTGTGCTTTTCCCATAGCCTAGTGTTCCACACACCCATTGTGTTATATAGTATTTCCTGCAGAAGATCCGAATTCAAGAACGTTAAACAAAAAGTATGACTGTTGTGTAAGTAAAAAATACTGTGAAAATGGAAGATGGGCATTAAAATACATGTACAGAAGCCTCATTTGAAGATACATTGTGTGAAATATTTGTGCAGCAGTTTCTCTGCTTTCTGAGAGGTAATTACCATGGCAATTTGTTTTTAGGCCACTTGCAATGCATATGTGAAGTCACTGTTGGAAGACATTAAAAAACCCTGCTAGAATAAATGAGGTTGTGTTGAAGGAGGGAATCTGGAAGAATGATTCCAGTGTCAACGAGACCTACTTGGTATCAGATTTGTCTTTGTGCACAACGATTGTGGGATGAAAGCCTCCATGTTTTCTGGGTTTCCTGGCCAACAATTCAATGCAAGAGAACTGAGTTGTGATGCAAGTAGTTTGATAATAATGTCTTTGTTGCAAATAACAGCAAAACAAGACCATGGTTTGACTGAAATGGGTGGTAGGAGCTGAAAGCTTCTTGACACTTGGGTCTTAGTTCAGGAGTGGTTTTGAAGAAATGAAATTTCTGGTTCCTGTTTAAAGCTCATTAAATGATTTTTTTTTTTTTTCTGGGTCATAGTGCTTTTTGTTTGAAATGGTATTTTAGGACAGCCCAAAAAATTTTTAATTACGTGTTTGCTCTGTGGATTTATCAAAAGCATAAATGACATCACCTTTTAGATCAGTACACTTCTTAGAGATGTCAGGAAACTGAAGAGCTAGAGAAACATCTGTTCTTGCTTTCATCAGGTAGACCAGTGGCTGAGACATTTTCTTTAGTAATAAGACTAATACTTACCTTCTCTTGTTCAGATGACTTGCATCTGTAGTTCTTATTGCATAGACTAGGGAGAAAAGCATTTTCTGCCTTTATTGAAGTATTCAGCAGCACTTTAAGAGGTTAGTTAATTGCAACTGGGATTCCTCTAGTGAATATTCAGTATTGTCTTACCTGGCCAATCTCCTTGAGCATGCTTTCATGTGAATCACTCTGGACCCATTGTTCCAGGGGAATACAACTCTTATTTTAGCTCATAAAACACAATCTGGCATTTTGTATAGTTGACTCTGAATGTTAGTGCCAAGGTCTTAATGGATTAGAGACTTCCAGAGAGGCATTAATAACCTTGTGACAGGAATTTCCTTTGCAGAAGATGGCTCCACTTTAGGAAATGCTAGGTAGGTGCCACAGTGTATCTAGAGCTTCTCTGCTGTCCCTTTGTTTACTGTGCATCATCTGTGTAGTAGCCAGTAAAAAGCTACATGGATTTCTGTGAGGTGGCCTTCCTGAGAAGGGAACAGCTGAGAAACCTTAGGAGACCCAAAGTTGTCTTTCCAGACTTAGTGATTCCAGTCTTGGATTTGAAGATGAACTAGAAATATCCAGCGTGTTCTACATGGTCCAGAGGGAAATGCCTGTGTAAATGCCACAGAGCATAATCAGATATAAAATCTTGACAGTAAGTAAGGTATGTGATGAACTGGTCATGCATAAGAACTACTTCAGGCTTTATTTGTTTGAAGTAGCTAAATGTTTTCATTATTTCCAGGGATATTATATGCACATAATCTCTCATGACAAGCTTTCTGTTTTGTTTTTTTGGACTCTGAATTAAATCAAACATTTCTTTACAAAGAAAGTGGTCAAACACTGGAATAGGCTCCTTAGAATGGCAGTTGATGCCCCAAGCCTGTCAGTGTTTGAGAGGAATTTGGACAATGGCATTAATAACATACTTTAAGTTGGTCAGGCAGTTGGACTGGATGGTTGTAGGCCTCTTCCAACTGAAGCAGTCTATTGTATTCAAGCAGGGACACTTTCCACTCGATCAGGTTGCCCAGAGCCAAATCCAACCTGGCCTTAAAAAAAACCCAGGGATGAGGCTTCCACCACCTCCTTGGGCAACCTATTCCAGTGCCTCACCACCCTTATGATGAAGAACTTCTTCCTGATATCTAATCTAAATCTACTCTCCTGTAGCTTGGATCTATTCCCTCTAGTCCCATTAATACCTGACACCCTAAAAAGTCCTTTACCAGCTTTCCTCCATGGTTGCGTAGAAATTGTGTATCTCAAAGAACAGTGCACCAAGGTGAATGTGTGGGGCATAGGATTTAATACACTCTGTGGTGAGTGTATATCATGTGTCCTAACCATGCTTCAGAAGGGCTTTCCCTGTCAAGCTCAGATAATACCCAGGCTATTGCTGCCAAAGGGTTTTGTTTGGTTTGGTTGTATTGTTTTGGTGTGCTTTTTTGTGCGTGTGGTTTCCTGCCGTCTTCCTCCCTTGTAGTAGTCAATCACAGTGACGTGAGGTAAGGTTTTGCCCTTATTTATACTGTTTCTAGGCTTATTCAGCTCCAGGGATCATAAGACAGAGATGTTAAAAGAGAAATATCCTTGCAATATCTTCCTGGGCAATTTTGCTTTTGCCAGTGAAAACATGCACGGGTGTGCAGAAGTCATTTAGCCTGAGCATTTGCACAGATTATGGGATGTAGCTTCAACAGTTGTTTCTTTTAATGGAACAATAGAACCAAATGACCCTTGATCAACAATTTTTGGTAATTGTTCTATTTTGCATATCCCACAGTAACCAGCTTCCAGATGCACATCAAACTGTTAGTCTGTTGTTGAGGCACATTCAAAGAGAGTTCCATATTTTACTTACTTTTGTATAAATAGAACACAACATTATATGAAGTTTAATGACTTTTAAAAATAGAATTTCTGCAAGCTCAGCTAGCATCTGGTCTAAATGTTCACTTAGAGCAGCCAATTCACTTAGCAAGTTCACATTTTGGGGCTTAATTGAAGTGAGCATATATCCTGAGAAATACTAGCTGATATCCTACAGAGATGTAAAATAATTCTTTTAAATATAATTTTTGGGGGCATTTTAGGGAAAAAAATGATAGTTTGGGAGTTTGTCCTTCATTAGGTTATATAAAAAAAAAGTTTATTTGCTTGATTCAAAAGCAAAACTAAATATTGTCTTTGAGCATGGAATGGACTACAGGAACAAACATGTTATTGCCTCTTCAAACTGGGGCGGGGGGAAGTGTTTATTCATACCTTTCTCCACTTGGAAGGATTTTTGAACTAATAAAACCTTTTTATTTATAGATAAATTGATCTTCAGACACTGTTGGTTTTCATAGAATCAATAAGGTTGGAAAAGACCTCAGAGATCATCCAGTCCAACCTGTCATCCAACACCTCATGACTAACTAAACCATGACTTCAATGTGACACCGTGACTCCACCACCTCCCTGGGCAGCCCATTCCAATGGCAAATCACTCTTCCTGTGAAGAACTTTCTCCTCACCTTGAGCCTAAAACTTCCCCTAGCGCAGCTTGAGCCTGTGTCCTCTTATTCTGTTGCTGGTTGTCTGGAAGGAGAGACCAACCCCCACCTGTCTACAACTTCCTTTTAGGTAGCTGTAGAGAGCAATAAGATCTCCTGTGAGCCTCCTCTTCTCCAGGCTAAGCAACCCCAGCTCCCTCAGCCTCTCCTCATAGGGCTTGTGTTCCAAACCTCTCCCCAGCTTTGTTGCCCTTCTCCGGACACGCTCCAGCAACTCAACATCTTTCCTAAGCTGAGGGGCCTAGAACTGGACACAATACTCAAGGTGTGGCCTAATCAGTGCAGAGTACAGGGGCAGAATGACTTCCCTACTCCTCCTGGCCACACTATTCCTGATACAGGCCAGGATGCCATTGGGCATTTTGGCCACCTGGTTCTTCTTTTGCTTTCTCCAATTGGTAGAAAGAGGGGTTTTTGGGGCTTGTTTTCTATAACCTAATAGCACAGACAAGTGTATAATTAAAGATCACTACATAAACAGAAATGCCTTCCTAAAAACAATATACTCTTTCTCTGATAAAGGACTGATTTTTATTATTTGTGGGTTTTTTTCTTTCTTTTTATCTCTCCAGCCAGTTTTAAGGGAAGAAAATACTGCCTGTACTGCCAACCTTGCCTCATGTAATTCTTCAGGCCATCATAACTCTAGAAGGATACATCTAGCACTACCTAGAACAAGCTTCCACTGCCTGTGTTTCTTTTCCATTGGAAGAGGACAAGGGAACAAAGATAACAGGTGGGTTTCATATTCTGTATTGTGGGGAGTTGCTTTGAGACTCTGATGATGAGAGGGGTAAGGAAACGTAACAAATTCTGAAAGGAACAATGAGCAACAATTAAACAAAGACAAACAAACAAAACTTTTAAGTAAGTAAGTGGTGCCTCTTTTAAACACAACTGCACTTAATCCCAAGCAACATAGATCTCAGATCATTGAATATATATACCTGTATTTTTAAAATATCAGCTGCTGAACAAATAAGTTGAAAATGAGACCTTTATGTTCATTTTGTTGGTTTTTAGAGATGATCTTACACAGTAGTTAAGGCTTTGGGAGTTGGGGAAAAAACAAGGAGGAAGCATTTTGTCTGTCAAGTATAGGAATCATTGAGGCTGGAAAAGTCTGTGTGTCAACCCAACACTACTGTGCCACTAAACCATGTCCTGAAGTGCCATGTCTACACATCTATGTTAAAAATAACATCTCCAGGGATGGTGACTCCACCACTTCCCTCAGTAGCCTGTTCCAATGCTTGACTGCTTTTTCAGGAAGGGAATTTTTCCTAATATCCAAACTACACCCCCTTGCCCACCCCCCACCCCCCTTCTGTGAAATTTAAGGCTATTTCCTTTTGTCCTATTGCTAGTTACTTGCAAGAAGTGACCAATGTCCACCTCACTTTCAAGTAGCTGTAGAGAGCTATAAGGGTCTTACCTCAGAAAAACAGTGCCTGGAATTTAAAAGTAATAGTTCTGCTTTTTCTTTTCTTTCTTCTTTTTTTTTCCCTTCAAGAAATTGTAGGAATTTGATGTAAATGGCAATTTCTCTGATAAAGTCTTTTTTTAGACTGGACTTCAGTCCTTCATAGTCTAAACTCAAATGCATTTAATTGGAACTGGGCATGATAGTATTTATAGATCACTTATTTGTCTGTTTCAGTGCCGGCTGATTCTTTTTTTGTCCTTTCAGTGCTACGTCCCATTACTGCTTCTGTAGTCCTAAATTTTCCTCCAGCTCCTGCTGGATTTCTGGGCACTCAGAGCTTTTGGCCATTCTTACATTGCTCAAATGTCTTCATGTAACTCATGTACTTCCATTTCCAGTCTAGCCCTTGGTCTTTTGAAGATTATTTCTTTTAATTCTTACTGTTGGATTTACATGGGAAGCCTGCATAGGCTGCTTAAATGAACTTAGTTGACCTTGACATTTCCCTGCCCACTGATATCTTCCAAGTTTTCTTCTTTTAGCCTGATGTTATTTCCCCTTACTGGCACATTTACTTTATTTCAGGTTTAATGTTTTAAAATGCCTTTTTTTTTTCCCTCCGGAGATAAGTGATTGTGTCCTGCTTCTGTAGAAAAGAATAAGCCATAAAATGGTCTTGTACATCTGAAATTGGTCTTTCTCAATAGCTGCTGGCAGCTTAAAGAATGTGATTTAGCCTTTTTCTTCTTCATCACTGTTTTAAGGCTTAATGTTCCTTTGCATCTCAGTGTTCGGATGCATTGGCATTCATGGTTATCAAGTTTAGCTGGGTAGTTTAAGCAAATTCTTGTCAGGCTACAAGGGTGTATTTGGCTTATCTTGACTAATCTTAAGTCCCATTTCTCTTCAGACATCATGATCTTTATCGAGTGTTCCTGCTTTCTGGTAGAGTTATCAGTATATCAAAAAAAGTTGCTACAGGCCCATCCTGCAAACGCTACAGCAGTGACACTGGGTTCCCTGAACCACCATGGGAAGCTGTAGGGATCCAACTGTAGGGAGCCATGTATCTCCTTGCCTCAGTCCTTTAAGATCAAATGGGCCATGGACTTCATTCAGTGTTAGTACTCTTATTTACTGAACCAGAAAGACTCCATTGTAAGGATTGCAGCCCAGAGGCCATCTCACGCTGTGCAATGATTATATGCTTTCTTTAAATCTGCTGTGTACTCTGATCATATTTCTTTTCTCTCCCTTTCATTATCAATGGTGTGACTTGAAATATTTGAAACCTCATGGACCGATCTTTACTTATTTCCTCAGATATTTAAAATAATTAGATGGGAAAGTTAACAACATTGTTAAAGCTGGTAATTTGTAAAAAAAAATAAATGCTGTGCTGCAATGGATATTCTTCTTTCCCTTTAACTTTTCACTTGACAAAAATAATTTAGATAAGCCAGAGGTTGCTAACACAATTAGTCTTAAACATCACAAAAACATTTAAGTTGATAACTCTTCAGTAGGATTGAATACTGAGTTTGGAAAAGAGCAAGAAATCTGGCAGGTGAGGCTTCAGCAAAACATACCCCCATGGTTAAAGCACAATGCATACTGGTCAGTCTGATTAATAAACTTACACAAGCTGGGGTATGTGATATAGCTTGGTTGGTTGTTTTTCTTATTTTTTTGATCACAATAAACTGCAATAGTTTCATCACTATCAACACCATACCTGGGCTGGAACAATCCTCAGTCTCAGGCTGTGTCAGGGGAGGTTTAGGCTGGAGGTTAGGAGGAAGTTTTACAAAGAGTGATTGCCCACTGGAATGGGCTGCCTGAGGAGGTGGTGGGGTCACCGTCGCTGGGGGTGTTTAGGGCGAGGCTTGACAGGATGCTTGGTTGTATGGTTTAGTTGATTGGGTGGTGTTGGATGATAGGTTGGACATGATGATCTTGAAGGTCTCTTCCAACCTGGTTTATTCTATTCTATTCTATTCTATAATCCTCATTATCAATACAGGCTGGGGGCTGAGGTGGTAGAAAGCAGCCCTGCAGAAAAGGACTTGGGAGTGCTAATGGGTGAGAAACTGGACGTGTGCACTTGCAGCCCAGAAGGCCAATAGCATCCTGGGTTTCACCAGAAGAAGTGTGGGCAGCAGATCAAGAGAGGCAATTCTGCCATTTTGCTCTGATACGACCTCGCCTGGAGTATTGTGTCCAGGTCTGGAGCCTTCAACACAGGAAGGTTGTTCAGCCTGGAGAAGAGCAGGTTCTGGGGAGACCTAATAGCAGCCTTCCAGTACCTGAAGGAGGCCTATGAGAAGTCTGGAGAGGGACTGTTTACAAAGGCCTGCATTGATAGGGTGAGGGGCAAAGGTTTGAAATTAGAGAAGAGTAGATTTAGGTTGAATGTTGGGAATAAGTTCTGCACTATGAGGCTGCTGGAACACTGTAACAAGTTGCCCAGGGAGGTGGTTGAGGTGCCATCCCTGGAAATGTTCAAAGTGAGGCCTGACAGGGCTCTGAGCAACCTATCTACTTGATGATGTCCCTGCTTATTGCAGAGGGGGTTGGACTAGATGACATTTGGAGATCCCTTCCAACCCAGACCATTTTATGATCATTGTGGAAAGCAGTGGTTAGTACACATTTTTCCTGGGTGATTTACGGAACTTAGTTTGGGAAGAATGGCATAAAATGAAATCTTCCCGTAGCCATCCCAATAAGCAGTGTCTTTAATTCTTTATCTCCCTGGAATTGCAGTGCCATTTCCTAAAGTCCAGGCATCCCAAACCACCACTGACCTGCTGAAATGCAGAAACTAAAGCTGAGGCTAACAGTTTGACCAAATTACAATGCTGTCCATGCAAGTGTCTTCCCTGCTTGCTTGTAATTCCTGAATCGGAATATCTGTGAATAGTTTGTTTTAGGTAATAAGAAATATTAGTCTGTAAATGACCCCCTGAGATGCAAATAGAATGTGCTGAATAAATATAAATTATTATTCATTAAAATGCAAATGTGGATAGATGCTTTAGAGACAGTTTAGGTAGTCAAAATAAATGAAATAAATGAAATGACACAACATCAGCAACTGGGCACTTAAAAGATGCGGCAGATGTATAACCGTGATTGCAGGACACAAGCATCATAAAGCTCTATGTTTATCCTGCAGCTTTATACTGCAAGACCAGCACCAATTTTTGTCTCCAATGACTATTTAAAATATTCAGGTACCACAGCTCATATTTAAATTTTATTAGCTGTGTTCTAAAGGTAACTTTTTCTATGACAGTAAATTTTAGCTGTATGCCTTGCACTCGCTTTAATGAATTCTGTAGCTAAATCCCCATACACGGCTTTAAAAAGCCCACTCTCAGTTTAGGGAGCTTGGCGAGTTGGAATGTTTTAGTTGATCTCTTAATGAGCATGTGTTTTCCAAGTTTACACATGTTTTATACTTTCGGTTCAGTGCACAGGAAAAACTTCAAGCCCTCTGCACAGATATCAGTTAAATGACTAAGAAAAGGAACAGAACTTTCAGAATTACAAGGAGGGCTTGTTGAAGTAAGGACTCAGAAGGGTAATGCTGGACTTGAGGTTGGTTTGTGGTGACTCTTTTGGTTTTAAAGTGCTATCCCAAAAATGTGGATTCAGCAACGAAGTGTCCAGGGACTCTTGTGACGTGGGCACAATTATAATATGGTGCTAAATTTTAAATGTCCTTTGAGGTTATAAATTTGCAGCAATCTGTTAATGGCTCTATGATAAAAGAGATTACCCTCGGTCTGATAACAATAAAGGTAGGAGAATGCTTCATTAACTGTATCTGTGAGTATACTGCACATGTACCTAATTAATGCCAATTATGACCACATGTCAACATTTAACCCTTCATTATCTCTTTAGTTAGATCTTAAAAAGATCAAGTAACATAAAAATAATTGTAGGTAGTGTGAATTTGTAATCTGTTGAATCCCTTAAATCCAGAAGAAACTGGGATCCTGATATAAATTAAGTAATGATACCCTATCTACTAACAACCACATCTTAAAGCCAAATGTGTTTAAAGTATTATTGAGAACAGGACTTCGTGTATTTAAAATCTGATTTATTTTTTTAGTGAGTTCAAGTGACTGATTGTCATGGCCTATAGAAGAGATTGTTTCGATCTTTCTTCTTGTGGAATGTTATTGTGAAATTTAATCATGTAAGATCCTTTTATAAGTACTATGAAATAAAATCTAGAAAGAGTGAACTCCTTTTATTTATTGCTGTTTGCCATATGAAAATGGGATGTGATTTTTAATGTCATTAGAATTCATTAACATATATTGGGCAAATATAAATTATGGTTCAAGTCCTCGGTGATTTCCAAATTGCATTCAAATTGCAGTGCAATGAGTGGTATTTTACAGAGGACAGTCTCCAAGACTTTTTCCATTTGTGTCAATCCCTGAAGTATAATATGAAAGAATCATTAGGCAAAGTCCCACAGGATTTGTTTTGCTCTTTCCCAAAGCCAGGCATTCAGTGGCATCAAAACCAGATACAAAACAGACTAGATAGTGAATTGGATTGGTAATGTTGTGAGGAAATGAAAAGATAGGAGAATGAAATATTTCATGGCTTCATTCTGGTTAAGTACAGCAAAGGCAGAGGAAAAGGAGAATGGCAATAAAATTCTTTGTGCAAGTGCTGAAGCAGCAGTCGGGTGATTGCCCTTTTCCTTTATGTGTGTTGACCCTTAAAATGATTGGGATGGTGATGTTTCTAAATTTTCACACTAGTGCCATTCACTGTTTGTCCTTCTGCCAGCTATAAATTTCTCCCAATGATTAAAAAATAGAGGATCTCATTTTCATACAAGGAAGTATTTTACTCATTTTGTTTAAACAAGCAGACAAAGGGTACAGTAAATGATCGGAATGGAAATTCTCTGCATACGGGCAGGAGTGAAATAATAGCACTATAAAGGCTAGAAATAAAAATCTCTTTCCCATGTGAAGAACACAGGCAAAACCTCATTCCTTCTTTTGAGTTCACATCCAGGTGCTGCATCAGGACTTTGCAATACTTGTAAAAAAGCATTCAATTTATATTGCCTTTTCCTCATTCACCTAACTCCTTCAGTCATTTGCCCTTCTCTCTGTTATTATTCCTATTCTGCAGAGATATCAGTTCATCTAAACAGAATATTTCATAATGGGTTTTTACAAATGTACATCATTTTTCATTCTAATATCATTTAAAGATGCTTGGCTATGGCAGGAGCTATGTATGTATAAAAGCCTGCTTGGGCCCAAGGAGTCACAGATCGTGTAAATAAATCTAAAGAAAACCTTCCAGTGGCAAAGTGTTTATAGCTGTGGTGGGAATTCTGTGATTTGTTTATTTAATGTAATCTTTGTAAAATTGGTATCTCCAAGCTCATTATTATTCTGTTCAGATGTATGGATGGCTTATAAATTGTACAGTTGTAAAAGGATTCCTTCATCCTGTGTTATGACAAAAAGTGTATTTGTAGATAGGGGACTATTAGATACAAGTAAATGTCAGAAAAGACACAATAAGGAGAGAAAACCAAGCTGGGGGCAGGAGTTGATCTGCTGGAGGGTAGAGAGGCTTTGCAGAGGGACCTTGACAGGCTGGACAGATGGGCAGAGTCCAGCGGCATGAGATTTAACACATCCAAGTGCCGGGTTCTGCATATTGGCCACAACAACCCCATGCAGTGCTACAGGCTGGGGTCAGAGTGGCTGGAGAGCAGCCAGGCAAAGAGGAACCTGGGGGTGCTGGTTGATGGTAGACTGAACATGACCCTGCAGTGCGGCCAGGCGGCCAAGAGAGCCAATGGCATCCTGGCCTGCATCAGGAACAGTGTGGCCAGCAGGAGCAGGGAGGTCATTGTGCCCCTGTACTCAGCACTGGTTAGGCCATACCTTGAGTCCTGTGTCCAGTTCTGGGCCCCTCAGTTTAGGAAGGATGTTGACTTGGTGGAGCATGTCCAGAGAAGGGCAACAAAGTTGGTGAGGGGTTTGGAACACAAGCCCTATGAGGAGAGGCTGAGGGAGCTGGGATTGCTTGGCCTGGAGAGGAGGAGATTCAGGGGTGACCTTATTGCTCTCTGCAACTACCTTAAGGGAGGTTGTAGACAGGCAGACGCTTATCTCTTCTCCCAGGCAACCAGCACCAGAACAAGAGGACACAGTCTCAGGCTGTGCCAGGGGAGGTTTTAGCTGGATGTTAGGAAGAAGTTCTACACAGAAAGAGTGATTGCCCATTGAAATGGGCTGCCTGGGGAGGTGGTGGAGTCACCATCATTGGAGGTGTTCAGGAGGAGACTTGATAGGGTGCTTGGTTGCATGGTTTAGTTGATTAGGTGGTGTTGGTTGATAGGTTGGACGCCATGATCTTGAAGGTCTCTTCCAACCTGGTCTGGTCTATTCTATTCTATTCTATTCTATTCTATTCTATTCTATTCTATTCTAAAAGATGCAAAGTGGATTTGGACTACTAACATATCTGAGACAATTTCAAGACGGGGCTACGTACAGAAAATGAAGTGTTTACTATTTTACTTAATACTTCAGTTTGGGTTTAATTGCATAATTATTCCCTTGAGCTTCTAAGATCTATCATACAGAAACTTTGTTCTGACATTAATGCTATTTTTTTTTCTTTTCTGTGTGCTGTTTATGTTTCCAAAGGCTTGGGAATTTCTCCCATAGTAAACTCAGGTGTAATAAAAAATTCCAAGTCTGTTACACCCGAAGGAGGAAAAAGAAGTGAGCTAACAAAACTGTCCTGTGTTCACTCTCTGGTTATATTTTATATTAGAAATTTGTGGTTTCTGTCAGGAGGGGCTAGTTTGCTGGAAATGACTTCTTGAACAGTTGAACTCCACAGAAGGTAGAGCTGATAGTACAGATCCTGATAGGTATTTTAATTAGATCTATATAATTAGATGTTATAATTTAGGCCTATTTAATGGATCAACATAGAAATTAGAGTGCAAAAATGTGCCATTCGTAGTATTACCAATTGTGATTGAATGAGGTATTTGGAAAACAAATATTTTCTGAATTGAAGTGTACAGGGGGAAGAGAAACATCTGTATGGAAAAGAACTACCTGGTAGTGACCGCTATGTATGTTTGGTTGTTGTTGTTTCTTTGGTTTTATTTTGGAAATGAGGAGATATACCTGAAAACAATGCTGAAATACTATGTTCTTACTGAATAGGAGACTTATCAAATGATGGTTTAAAAAAAAAAAAGAAAGCAAATTGAAAACAGCCAAATCATGGTAGTTTTACAGTCTGTCAACTGTCAGCAAAATACTGTGAAGAAGTATTTTTCCAGTTTACAGGGAACTTCATACAAAACCACCACAAAGTGGGCACAACTGTAACAAAACGATGACACTTCTGCTTTATGCTGGCTGTGCCTTTTTTGCCAAGGAATGAGAAAAAGAAACCCTGTGGTGAACAGGAGATCGTCACATCAAGACAACTTTAAAAGAAATTTAAGGAAGATCCCTGTTTCCTGGGTTTATATCTTTTAGTTACTGAAATTAGGTCAGAAAACTGTTGTTTAGGTCCCTTTTTAAAACATTCATTTCAGTTCATGAACTGTGTATTAGAATAGTAAACTGAGCTACTTCTGCCATTCTGATTTTAATAGGCTGGTTTCTATTTGCAAGTCAGATAACAGGACTGATATTCGTGGTCAGTCATAAGTTCTGGTTGCTGGACTGGTGTCACATGTTTCCTTGTGCAATCTGTTGCAGATTCTTGTGGTAAATGATATGCAGTGGTGGCCCTTGAACTCAAATATATTCTTCTGAATGCTGTTTGTGGTACTACCATTTATTAGTGGAAGGTTTAGAACTAGTTTTGTTTTTTTAATCAACTCATTAAGTGACAGAAGAAAGTCGAACATCTGTAGGCAACTCTGTTGCATTACATCATTGGAGCTGCACTTAAACCATAAGGGCTGGAATGAGCTGCAGGAAGATGTCTTTCTGTTTTGTAAAGCATGCTTTTTAAAATACTGCTGTCATGCAAGCCTTGATAGACCTAATTTGCCTTAGGGTTGAAGTCTGAAGCATTTCAACTTTGAACTTAAGAAGGGAGAAGAATCTGAACTTTGTCTTGTTGCTCTTTATTTCACGTCTGTCAAACAGGGAAAAAAAAAACAGCTACTGAATGTGAACTGTCTCTGATTCCTTAAATGTAAATTCATTTATTTTCAAATGTCAAGAACAGGCAATGCACCCTCTAGCAGGAACTATTTTGTATGTTAAGGGCTTGTCAGCATTTTGTTATAATTCTGTTCTTCAGGCTATAAAAATTTGCTTCAAGCTGAGAGCTGAATGTGGAATACCAGCCCCATAATAAACTTGCTTTATCAAATTTGGATGAAACTGGCTTCACTTTAAATATTTCAGAGGTTCAACTAGAAAGAAATGTGTTGCTTTTGACCATTCTGCTGGCTATATTACTCCACTTCTTTGCATGTAATCAGCTGTTTTGTACTGCTTGTGTGTTTTCTCTAAATGGGGGCCAAAAAAATTAACATTAATATGTGGATGAGATTTCCCTCTATTGCCTTACTTGAATATAGAATCATTTTGCTTGGAAAAGACATTTAAGATCACTGAGTCCAACCATTATCTAACTCTACCAAGTTTGGTTTGAAACCATGTCCCTCAGGACCACATCTCTGCAGCGCTATCTCCAGGGCTGGTGATCTGCATATTAGAGTTCCTAACTGCACCCACAGAGCTTGATCTAAAATTCCCTGAATTAGAGTGAATGTGCATCATGGTTTAAACCCAGTGGGCAGCTCTGACCTGCACAACTGCTTTCTTGCTCTCCCCAGGGAGAAAGAGAATCAGAAGGGCAAAAGTTAGGAAGGTCATGGGTTGAGATAAAGACAGTTTAATAGGTAAAACAAAAGCTCTGTGCATGAGCAAAGCAAAATTAATTCACTAATCTCAACCAGCAGACAGGTGAAATGCCATTTCCAGAAAAGGAGGGCTCCATCATGCCTAACAGCTGGAGCAAATATCACTCTGAATGTCCCCCATTCCTCTTTGTGTCCCCAGCTTTTATTGCTGAGCATGATGTCATGGTGTGGAATATTCCTGTGGTCACTTGGGGTCATCTATTCTAACTCTGTCCACTCCTGGCTTTCTTGTGCACCTCCAGCCTGCTCACTGGTGGGGCAGTGTGAGAAATGGAAAAGGCCTGGATGCTGTGTGAGCACATCTCACAACAGCTAAAAAATCTCACAGTAACTAAAACATCTCGCATTATCAACACTGTTTACTTCTCAGATCCAAAACATAGCCTCAGGTGAGCTACTGTGAAGAAAATTTAACTGTCCTATCCAAAACCAGTACAATGTGTTAGTTCAAAGAAGCTTCAAACTTCTTTGAACTTAGTGTAATAGCCCAGGAAGATCAATTTCCACTTTCCTGTGTTACTGAGAGATGTGTTGCTGAATGAAGGTACCTAACTCATATTACCAATAAGGTAAAATAAACCACCAAATGTTATTTCATTCTTCTTTACAGAAGATTTCTTTCCCCAAGTCCCCACCTTGGACATGGTGGCATGTGAATATACACACCCATGTTGCTTGCTGATAACTCATAGATTGCATCAGGGGGGAAAGGACCCTGAAAAGTCATCTTGTCCAACCCCCTGAAGTGAGCCGGGACACCTCCAACTAGATCAGGCTGCCCAGGGCCACATCAAGTCTGATCTTGAATGTCTTCAATGACAGGGACTCAACCACATCCCTGGGCAACCTGTTGCAGTGTTTCACCTCTCTTATTGTGAAGAACTTTTTCCTTATGTCAGACTTGGATCTACACTGCTTCAGTTTAAAATCATTGCCCTTCTTTTGCCACAAGTCCTTCTAAACAGTCCTTCACCAGCCTTCCTGTAGCACACACACACCACCCCCACCCCCGATATTGAAATGCAGTTATAAGATCTCCCCAGAACCTTCTGTCCTTTGGTCTGAACAGCTCCAGTTCTTTCAGCCTGTCTTCAGAGAAGTGCTCCAGCCTTCTGATTATCTTCATGGCCCTCTTCTGGACACACTCCAGCAAGCCCATGTCTCTCTTGTGTTGGGGACCCCCATAGCTGGACACTGACAGCTCCTTATTTTAAACTTTCCTAATGACGAAAAACCCCCAAATGATTGTAGATTGAGTGATTTCACATAAAATAGTCTTATCTATTACCATGAAGGTGCAAAGGACAACTGTCTCATGTTACTGCAGCTCTTTCAAAGCAGTCAGTATAAATCCATCATGTTACAGCTGAAATGTGGAGTGAAACATTTTGCACAGTAAGATCTAGATTATGTTAAAACTTATTTGCATGAAGTTTTCTGACCCTGATTTGTCTTTCTTTCATAATAGTAGAAGCTAAAATAGGGTAGGAAGATCTGAAATGAGATTAGATGTAATCCTACAATTTTCTCAGTGTAGGCAAACAAGGGTGCAACTAAGGAATGAGTGGTCTTTGTTGCAGTCCATCTTTTTGTATTCTATTTAGCTCATTCTTTAGTGTCCTTCATTAGCCAGAAGAGAAAAGTTGTATTAGCAGCAAGGCTGAGGATTTTCCTGAACTCCAGAAAATGAGTTGGGACATAGAGCAAATGGAGCAGAAGAGAATGGCTGAGTTATGGTTTTCGTTTGGGTTTTTTTTCCTGTGTAGCTGGCATGTTTAACCTAGCTCAGGAAATCTGGAGGTGTGATTTTATAACTGCAGAGTCATTCTACCTGTCCTTTTCATTACTTGGTGCTGTACGTGATGTATTTGGTTATGTTTATATCAGTTGATTGCCTGGGCCAATTCATTTGTCAAAAGGTTTAGATTTAAAGATGGATGTAAAGATTGAATTTGAATCATTTGGGACAGTAATGGCTGGCAGGTAACATAATGCTTAAATTAAAAATCAAATACCTTCAGATTGCAAATAAAGATCTCTTTCAATGTATTTGGAAAAGTACAAGCAAGTCTAAGCCATGATTCAGAAGAATGTCCTCTTCAATTAGAACTTTGAGATTGATGTAAGTAATGTGATCAGATGGCATAAATGGAAAAAAAAGAATGGGAGGAGAAAAGGTTCAAAACAGATGCCTGGCAGCAGTTTTTCACAGAAACAAAAAATGTGCGGAATGACCTTCCAGACATGATAACGCTATGGAGAGTCAGCTATTGGGCTGTTTGGGGAAATTAGAAATGATCTAGTGGCATGTGAAGCACAGTAAGCTTTGAAATGGTGGGAACCATTAGAATATACTTATTTTTGCGTGTCCTTGGGTATGTAGAGTTATTAATGCTGAATTTACTATTGGTTGCATGCAGTTTAGATCATTACAACACGCTGTCCATCAATACCCTCTCCTTGGTAAATCACAGGGAGAACTGGCATGATTTTGTTTATTTCTTTTGGGTTTAATTTATTTAATTTTTGCCTTCTGAGTTTTTGCCTACTTATTTACAGGTTTCTTCTGAATGTGCTGCATCCTGTCCTTATGGCATTACTTTAGCGTGCCGTGGAGCCACGATGATTGTGAAGTCCCTCACTAGCACTGGACCTTAAATGTTTGCTGAGGCAGAAAGGTGTGTATGGTTACTACTACTTATGACAGATGGAGGAATTCCATCTGGAATATTAGTTTGTTTCTCTGCTGTCAGCTTTTTGATGCTTCTTACAGAAAATCTGAAATGCCTTTTTACATCAACAGCAATTACCTTTGCTTAATTGAGACGAGATTTACAGATAGAGCTCCAATGCTACTTATAAGACTACTGCCTAGTCCTACAAGTAGGCTATGAAAGCAGACATGATTTGTATGTGGAAACAGTAAACTGCAGTTAGCCTAAATTAAATGCAGAGCTTCAGGTTTGTATTTTCAGTCCAGTTATAAATATGTCTGAGGAAAGAAAACCGTCTCTAGGCAATAATAGCTAAATTGCTGTTGTGCACGTAGGGTGTCTCTCAAGTCAAAAATTGATTGTAAAACTGTACAGATCATAATCAGTGACTCTATGAGTAACTTAGCTTTGACTAAAAAGTAATCATAGTCATGGGAAAATGTTCTCCTGTTCTGCAGTTTATGGGTATATATAGTTTGAGCATAAATCCTACAGTGATCAAAGTTGGAAAGATTAATTTTTGACCAAGGCAGAATAGATTCTTTTCTATAAAATAGTATAATTTTTAGTCAGTTTGTGATCTTTTGGGGACAAAAGCAGGAGTGTGAAGCCACAATTTCTACAGAATCAATAATCTGACCAGTTTTGTATTAGTTACGTTTCATTGACTGAAATCCTGTACAAGTTGCTTTTACTTACTCAGTTCTCATTGATTTTCCTTTTCACTGTATGTGACAGATCTGACCTCACAATAACTTGGATGCTTCATAATCAGAAGGTTGGGGGGAAAAAAATAACAGATTTGGTTTAATATAGCAATTATTGATCAAATTTCTACGAAAGGTACAATAATGAGAGGACAAAAATCCTTTGGAAGGTGGATATGCCTGGATTGTCTCCAAGCTACTACAAAAAAACCTTACAACCTCTCAAACATTCCTAACACTGTTTTTGTATAAAATATGCAGTGCATATGACTGTGTCACTGTTGCATTATTGACAGTTAGTTGTCCTAATAGACAGCTGTGCCGTCATTCAGAATACATACCAATAAATCCTGTAAAACAGGATTGCAAACAGTGAAATATTTGGGTTTTATCTTAAATAAATTACAGATCTTGCATGCTGTTGCAGATATTCTTAGACTTCACTGGTTTTCATTTTTAATTATTTTGTATTTTAGAAATAAGATACAAAAACTAAGTAAAATGTTAATGGTAATGATTGGACATGGGTAATTGAAGAAGGAATAAACCCAGACTGTTCAGGTATTAGCATGAGAAAAGGGAGGGAAGCATAGTCTTTTTGATTGTTATATTGTATAAAAATAATTGGTTAATTATCATAATTACATTCTTGTTCATAATATCAAGGTCAAATAAAATAATGGCAGCAGTAGAGGAATGTCATTGTACTGATTCTGGCAGATACTCATTGAGATAATGAGTTTGGTAGTGTTGAAAAGAGATAGGTGAATATCAAACCCAGAGGACTTGGCTGTATTTCATATTCTGCTGGGAATTCCAAGTTCAGTCATGGACTGGGAAAGGATGGAAGGTTTCATCTCCTCTTTTCCCTTTTCACTCCTTAAAAAGTGCTGTTTTGAAGATAATGTTACAGTGGAATATATGTATTTTTAATAGTAACTTAAAAGTTTATCTTTTTTAACAAAGGAACATTATGTTCTGGGTTAGATGTATGTGGTTAGAAATACTGAACAAATTATTTATTCAGGTTTAACCATTTTTCATTGGTCATTAATGAAGGTTATGAATGTTTTCATCATATGGGTGTTGGCTGTTTTTCTCCCTTATTCCAGAAATCATTAATAATAAGAGGAGCCATTTATTTTGGGCTGGTGGGTGATAGAAATGAAGTACAATTAGAATGGTTTGCATTGGAAGGGGCCTCTAAAGGTCATCTAGTCTTAACACCCCTTGTAGTCAGCAGGGACATCCTCCAGTAGATCAGGTTGCTCAGAGCCTTACCAAGCCTGACCTTGAATGTCTCCAGAGATGGGGCCTCAACTATCTCCCTGGGAAGCTTGTTCCAGTGTTCCACCACCCTCATGGTACAGAACTCGTTCCCAACATCTGATCTGAATTTCGTCTTCTCTAATTTCAAACCACTGGCCCTTGTCCTATCACTACAGGCCTTTGGAAACAGCTCCTCTGCAGCCTTCCTGCAGGCCCCCTTCAGGTACTTGAAATGCGCTATTAGGTCTCATTGGAGCCTTCTTTTCTCCAGGCTTGACAACCCCAGCTCCCTCAGCCTGTCCTTGTAGGAGAGGTATTCCAGCCCTCTGATCATCTTCATGGCCCTCCTCTGGACCCAATCCATCAGGTCCATGTCCTTCCTCTGTTGAGGGCTCCAGAGCTGGACACAATTTGGAAGATTTACACCAGTTGAACATGAGGAGTGTAAAATAAGCTTGTGTTGGTTCTAAACTAAACAGATTACACTGGACACTATTAGTGGATGCTAAAAGGCATTTTGAGTAGTCCATTCTATCAGCTCAACTTACTCATAGAGAAATGTGTTAAAAGAACTACATCGAATGCCTGCTGTTGCTATTTTTCATAATCCCTGGCAATGTAGCAGCACATGAAGTATAAAGCCAAAACTTTACCAGCTGAATAAATATGAGAATGTTTTGTTTGTTTTTTTTTTATGCAAAATTCTTGTTGTGGTATTTAGAAAATATTTCTTCCCAAGTTCCCCAACAACATATTTTGCTTTCTCTAATGTTCTTCCTTCTCTAAATGTTCTTCTCTATAGGTTTGAAATGACAGTAAGGGTACAAAATTGAGCATTCAGAGCATGTGTCTTAAATTACAAAAGCAATGAGTTGTTTATCTTCTCCTGAGCCTAGCTGGCTGATCTGATTTAGCTAAAAACTTTGTGAAAATGTCATCTTGATGGACATAAGGAGCTTGAAAACATCATCTGAACATTTGGCAAATGTAAATTAAAAACAAAAATCATAATGGAAACAAGTTTGGGTAAGAAGATGAAGTTCTGGATCATTCACTGATAGTCTGCCCTCAGCTCATCCCTCATGCAACAAGAGAGGGCCAACGGGGACCTGGATGCCTCTGGTGTTGCGTCGTGCTCTGACTGACGCAATGTCTGTGTGGGGTGGCTGCCATTGAGACCTTCTGGCTTTTTGAACTAAGGCCATGACAGTGTGACTCCATGCTGCAGTCTTAGCCCTAAAACAATGACAGAGTGTTTGCTGAATGTGACCTTTCTTCTGAAAATGAGTTGGATGTGTTTTACAGTGATTATAACACATAATTTTCTGATGTTCCAAAAGATTTCAGAGAATATTAGGGGTTGGAAGGGACCTTTGGAGATGATCAAGTACAATCCCTCTGCCAGAGCAGGTTCACCTAAGAGCAGGTTGCACAGGGTGGCTTTCAGGCAGGTTTTGAATGATTCCAGAGAAGAAGATTCCACCACCTCTTTGGGCAGCCTGTTCCAGTGCTCCACCATGCTCAAAGTAAAGAAGGTCCTCCTTGTGTATGGCTGGAACTTCCTATGTTTCAGTTTGAGCACATTGGCTCTTGCACTGTTACTGGGCAACACTGAAAATAGCCTGGCCCCATGCTCATGATACCCACCCTTGATATAAGCATTGGTAAAATCCCTCCTCAGTCTTCTCTTCTCCAGGCTAAAAAGCCCCAAGTCCTTCAGCCTTTCTTCGTAAGACAGATGTTCTAGTCCCCTAATCATCTTTGTAGCCCTTTGCTGTACTCTTTCCAGTAGTTGGGGAGCCTATAACTGAACATAATACTCCAGGTGTGGCTTCACCAGGGAAGCAGAGGGTGAGGACAACCCCTCCTTACCTTCTGGCCACACTCTTCTTTCATTGTGCTCTGCACAATGGCTCTTAGGGTATGGTTAAAATCAGATTTATGAAACTGTTTGCATGTGGTTATGCTAAATATTTGATGTTTGACACTGTGAGGGGTGTTTTGTTCTGTTTTTATCCTGTGGGTGGGTAGCCTTGTATAAATGAAAGGCAAGGCAAAGTTAAGTTTTAAAAAGGATTGAAACAGCTGGACACTTCTGGTGATACATGTGTGTCAGTGCTTCATGAAAATGCCACTTAAACAGATTTATGTTTTGAACTGTCAAAAAGAAAGCTTTTGGGTTCCAGCTGGTAATTAACCCCTACCACCCCTTCCCTGACCTCAGCTCCTCTGGCAGGGTATGTATTCTAGAGGGAGAACCTGATCTGTCTTTTCTCCTCTATAATTGCCCCTTTAATTGAAGGTATATGTCTGTAGTTGATGCAGTGGTTGTGGCTCCTATTCCAGGAAAATGGCATTACTGAATCACATCTGCCTCAGCTAGCATTAGAACCTCAAGTTTAGAGTGAAAATGGGATTTTACTTAAAGCTTGTAGAATTTCTTTGAAAGAAGAGGAAAGGGCAGCTTGGGGTTTTGTTTTTGTATTGCTTTATTTTGCTTTTGCCTTTTTTTTTTTTAAGTTAAGTTTTATGTATTTTTTTCCCCCCAGTTTTCAAGCCTGTGGCAGTTGGTGTTGCCCTTGCAGATTTGAGTGGCATGACTTTTGGCAACAGGCTGCATCAATTCCACTGCAAATATCTGTTTACTACCTGCCCAGCAGCTAGCCCTACTCTCTGGCTTCTCAGTGAAGAAAAGTGTCTTGCATCTACCCATTAATCAGTGTGATCTCTTACTGGCCTTCTCCCATCAGGCCTCTGCCATCATGCTGCTGACTTTTATTTCTGCTTCACCCCTGCCTGTCAGGCATTGTGGGACCTGGGAGCCCTATGCATTGCATTATTTTTCAGTAGCTGGAAGGAAGAATTAGATAGTGATCCATGGATGTCTCTATGAGATGCATTTAATGGATAGCCAAGCTGTCAAATATTTGAAAGTGATGTAGGAGGAATGTTTCTTGCCAGTTCTAATAAGGATCAGAAAGCTGAGATTTGCAGTAAGGGCTGAGGTTCTCAACTTGCCAGAGCAGCAGCTGCCTGCCTGCAAGAGCTCTGGAACCAGAAATGAAACTGTGGCATGGCTGTGCTTGTAAAAATGTCAGCATTTGCCTGCTGTGTTGATGACAAGTTTTAGCTTTTCTTGTAAAATGTTCCCTAATTAACCACTAGCATGTGCCTCTTCTTGGGAATTAAATGTTTAATTTTGCAGAAAGAAAGGAAGAAATCTATTCCTCAGCCAACTGGGAAGAGTTGGCAGCTGTGTCCCAACTCTCTGATATTGCTAAATCAGTTATTGAACTCAATGGAAAGTCAGATTAAGACTTATAAACGTTGCATGATAATTTCATTTCCTTCTTATTGGCGTGACACGTACGTGATGTGCAACTCCTCTGAATCTGCCCTCTATTTTATCTGGGTGTGTATAAATACGCTGCTTACGCTGAGTCTCATTTCCTTTGTCCTTACAATTTGTCATGAGCAATGCAATTAAACAGCTCATGAAAAGTGGTATACTAGTACAGTTTGGTTTAGGACAGTGCTTTAAACACTTAGAGAGTATCTTAACCTTATACTGTGGCAACAGAGAAACCCATGCAGAAAAACAGAAGTATTTTTAAAAGCATACAGCTACTGTAATAATACATATGCTAATCTTATGCTACTCTTAGGATGTTAATTACTGTAAAATGTGAGTTAATGCCTGAATTTTGGCACCCAAACTGGCATAGACCATTAGCTGCAATATGCTTCTGATGCTTTCAAAATAGCGATTTTTCTTCTGTTTGTTTTGGTTTTGATAGGTGCTTTACCTTGGTTTCAAAATTAAAAATAGAGATGATCCATGGTGATCCAGGGGCTGGAACACCTCTGCTATGTGGATAGGCTGAGAGAGCTGTAGCTGTCCAGCTTAGAGAAGACTCTGGGGGACACCTTAGAGCTGCTTTCCAATGCCTAAAGGGATCCTACAGGAAGGCTGGGGAGGGACTTTTCGTAAGGGTGTCGAGCAATAGGACAGGGGGGGAATGGTTTTAAACTGAGGGAGAGTAGGTTTAGACTGGATCTTAGGAAGAAGTTCTTCAGTATGAAAATGGTGAGACTCTGGAATAGGTTGCTCAGGGAGGTTGGAGTATATCCTCCTTGGGGATGTTGAAGGCCAGGCAGTAGCAGTCAAGTCTAGCTGCGAAGCATCCCTGCCCATGGCAGGGAGGTTGGAGTAGATGATCTCTGAAGTCCCTTCCAACCTAAGTTGTTCTACTGTTCTATGGGATGACTGGAGAAGATCTCATCTGGAATAATTTTCATTAAAAGGAGGAAGGTCCTAATGGGCATGACAGAAAACCTGGTATAGGGCCCTGCCAGATACAATAAAGTATAATAGTGAGATTTTCACGCCTAATACATTTACACAAATAGGACATTTTTGTAACAGATAAAGAAATAATAGTTTGGAAATCAGAGGAATGGGCAAACTGAAAACTGTTACTTGGCTTCCTGTGTCTATACATATAAGATCTGTGTCTTCTAATGCATGATAGCCTGCCCCATGGGGAAAGGAGCTTCCACATGCCTAGCAGTAGTGATGCAGCAACCAGCAATCTGGCATTGCCTTTTCACTAACAATAGCTCTTAATTAATAAATTGGCACTTCTCATTACTCTGTTGCTTTCTCTTTATTGCATGCATGCTATTTGGAGGACATGCTGACATAATAAGTAACAATTATTTTTCCAGTCTTTGATGGCTGTGTTCTAAACTCTCTAGGCTGGGTGGAAAATAGTCTGGAAAGTTGGAAATTGTTTCTAAGGAGAGATTTTTGCAGACTTATTAATGAATTAAATTAAATTTCAGGAATGTCTGGATTAGTTCATGGTGTACAACACAGTAAAATAAATTTGCAACTTGTTTCCAGTGTAAAAATATTAGACCAAGAAAGATTTCTGATTTATTATATTTGCAGGAGTTTCTGGGTTTTGAATGACATTTTTGAATACAAAGTGACTCCTCAGAAATACCATAAAATGAGAAAAGCTGCAGGGCAGGTTGTGCTGCCAGTGAGCGATGATCCTTCTATCTGGCAGTTCAGTCAACTTGAATAATACAAGGTTTATGTGATTTATTAACTTACAATGCTGAAAGAGCATCTACTAATACAAATGTTTCCAATAAAAAATAAAAAAAAAGGAAAAAAGAGAACTTACTAAATGGAAAAGATAATATTGTATTATTTTTTTTCCTTGGTTTTATGTTCTTCTAGCCTGCAGCTGTAGTGCAGCTGCTCTAAGTGCAAATGCAAATACCAAGTTGCTTAATGGGGTAATTAAAGACAGCGGAGGAAAGTTATGTAACAGATACTTACTAAGTGTAAAACGTACTCAAGCCATACCAAATGATTTATTAAGCTGTGTAATTGTGTCCTGAGGAGGCATACCACTTCTTGAATAGTTCTTTTTCTAAAATTGGAAGTGAAAATAAAAAGGTCCTTTCTTAGTTCTGCAGATTCTGAATTCTTTTTGTTCATTTTACTTGAATAGGTTAATTTAACATTTTCCCCCATTATTAACCCAGCTTCCCTGTATAGTTGAAAAACAATATATTGAAATCTTGGCTAGCAGCTGCATTATCAGGAAGACCATTATGGGAAACAGTTTTCAGGAAAATTGCTTTGTCTTCAAATTATATCCAGCATTGCTCTGCTCAGCTTTGTGTAGAGCATCCTGAATGTAATTGAGGACAGAATCCAAGGGCACAGTGCATTGTGTAGTTTAGGAGGGGAGACAAAAACTGCATGTTTAGCACATTCAGAAATGCGTGATGAGACTTAAATTTTCAAAACTACAAGCTTTTGAAACTGGACTTTATTTGTCTTATTATTAAAACTAATATGCAACAGCTTTCAACATGCTAGGCAATATGCTAGCGGTATAATATTTGGGTTATTCACTGGGATTGTTTTCATTTAGGAACAAAGTGTAAAACTGAAGTGTAATTAGCAGTATAAACACTCTCACACACACATATATATGCACTATATACATATAATATTCAATATACATTTGAAAGGAAATTTCTTGCATTCTAAAGAATAGAATCACAGAATCACAAAATTGTCAGGGTTGGAAGGGACCTCAAGGATCATCTAGTTCCAGCTCCTCTGCCCATGGGCAGGGACACCTCACACTAGATCAGGTTGCCCACAACCACATCCAGCCTGGCCTTAAAAACATCCAAGGATGGGGCTTCCACCACCTTCCTGGGCAACCTGTTCTAGTGACCTGTTCCAGCGTCTCAGCAACCTTATGGTGAAGAACTTCTTCCTGACATCTAATCTAAATCTCCCCTCTTCTAGCTTGGATCCATTCACACTAGTCCTGTCACTATCCAGCACCCTAAAAAGTTGGCTTTCTGGGCTGCAAGAGTACACTGGTGGCTCATATTGGGACCCCCAAGTCCATTTCTTCAGGGCTGCTCTCAAGTCAGTCACTGCCCAGCCTATATCGATGTCTGGCATTGCACTAACCCAGATGCAGGACCCTGCACTTGGTCTTGTTGAATCTCATGAGTTTGTCACAGGCCCACCTCTCCAGCCTGTCAAGGTCCTTCTGGAGTGTACTCTGGCTTTGCTATCAGAATGCATATAGGGGTACAACTTCATGTATGTTTTAAATAAATAGAAGTTTAGAGAAAGTGTATAGGAGTATAAACAATGTTTTCTTTTAAAAATGAAGTGTTAGATTATGGTACTGGAAAATTTGAAAGGTGCACTCTGATGGCACATGACATGGTCTTTTTGCAGCTCATACCAGATCATTTTAGGCAGGATCCCACTTGTTTCTGTCATGAAGTATGAATGCCAGTATCAGGGACAGTCTTTCTTCTGGTTCCTGTCCTCAGAGATGTCTCTAAGTATTTATTTTCTGATTCTTTATCTAACATTCTAGTCCAAGAATTTATGTCCACTCCCTGCCGTCATGTACCCTGATGCAGACAGTGTTGAGCACACAGGGCATCTGCTTTGGGTCTGCCTTGCAGTAAGGAAGGTAATTGGCAGCAAGGTCCATGCATGGCTGTTGCAGTGATGCTTCTCATGCTGCCAGGATCACACCTGCTTAATTAGTCTCACACACAAGGCATGGTGTAATTGGTGTAATAAAATCTTTGATCATTGCTCTCCAATTACTGTCTCTATTGGGAATTGCATGACTTGTGGTTCTTTAAACCTTTATTAGAATTCTATGTGTGGGGGTTTGGGTTTTTTTTGTTTGTTTGTGGATTTTTTTCCTCTCGAGTAGGTCAAGAGGTATTTCTGTGGTTCCAGACAATCTCTACTTGCTGAATTTCAAACTCTTCCAGCTTGAGAGAATTTTGTGTAGTGCTTCTTAGGGAATTTGTGGTCAGTTTTTTGCTTTTGAAATTGTAGGTGTTAGGGAGCCTCCTGGGTTTTGTTGTTGTTTTTTGTTTGGTTGTCTTTTTTTCGTTGGTTGGTTTGGTTTGAAATAACTTCTTGTTATTCAGTACTCCATAGAAAGCATCTGGTCAAAACAACCTCAAAAATCATCACCTCTGTCATTACACTGAGGAATATGTCTAGCTGTAGAATAGCTGGATTAATGTAGTAATAATTAACTGAAATATGGTCTTTCAATAGAAATGTTTAATATGAAGCAAAGGAATTGCTCCCATAAACCATATACTAAGGCTAAAATTTTGCTTGTAAATACTTATGTATATATTTCAGAAGCCTTCCAAAACCCATCCTTTTATTTTCATGGACTCTCTAATGATGTTATTTTGTTATTCTAGGGAAAAATAGGCTTGTGGTTTTCTTTCCTTCAGAAATTGGGGTTCATGATAACTTATATATACTTAAAAGTGTTACTTAGAAGTATTTGAAGGTTATCCGATAAAGGTGAGTGGTATAAAAACCCAGGCTTTGATAAGAGATGTGAAGAAGTCCTTGGTTAAATTCTAAGCAGAAACTTAGTATCCCACTTTAGCAACAGAAATACAAAGGAAAATGCATAAACTGGATTTAAAAAAACCCTGCTAGTGGTCACACTTCAAATTTGGTATAATTATGGTGTTTCAGTTGAAACATCCCTGCTTTAGGAAACACTAGTATTTTATATTTTATATTGTAGCCTGATGTTAAGTTTCAAAATCAGTGCCCTTGTATCTTGCAGTTGATAACTTGGATTTTAGAGTGGCAAAACAGAGTAGTCCTTGGGAGTAATCTGGACTGGTTGGTAACATGGATTTATGCAGGCAAAGTATGGTCTGATTTAACCAAAGTCGAAACGATGCAGGTAGAAGAAAATGGTGCAGGCTGTATGTTCAGAAAGCTCCTGCATCTGTGACTGAGAAAAGCAGATTCCAGAGAGGACTTAAGAGTGTCAGAGCAGAAAAAGTAACTCCTTGTGAGCTCCTGGAGATTAGTTCAGTCTGGGTCTGTGAAATAGTGGAGGAAAGAATAAAAGTCAGCATTTAGTAGAAAGGCTAAAAAACTTGTTATTTAATCTGTGAAATCGATGCTGGAAAAGTTCTTTGTGATTGATGTTGATAGTTTAAAAGGGTGCAAAAGAGCAGAAGGTGTAGAAAAATGTCACATAAGTATTGCTTGAGGAAAGTCTGCAAAAACCCTCTGTTTGTTTTATTGACAGCATTCTTAAGTATTTCTGTGTGTAAGATGCATAAATCCCTTCAGAAAGGTAATAAATATTGGGTGAAAGAAAATAGTCTGTTAAAGTAGATGTGTTTCTGAAAAATGGGCATTAAAGAATGGATCATAATTAGTGGTTTGGAAATATTTGGGGGAGTTTAAGGTTTGTTAATAAGCCTGTGTAACTGGAAGGATTCATCAGAGCTTTCTGTGGCTGGAAACAGTCTGTCCCTATTTTCAGTTTACCCACAGTTGAAGATAGCTGCACTTCCACAAATGAGCTTGCTCATCAGTGTTTTATTGTTATTAGCAGATTATAGAGGCTATTCTCTGCCTGCCTAGGTCTCTACATTTTTGTGTCATACTAGAAGCATAGAAAAAGATCAAGATCATCTGTGTTGGAAACTTAGATGTTTGTGGCCCAACTTTTGCAAATATTCCTTAGTCCAAACCCAGTGTTTGTCCAGAAGGGAAGCTTGTGAAAAGCAGAAGAATAGGGAATAGACTGTTTTGTGAATGAAAGTGTTAAAGAACTTCAATTGCTATATAAATAAATATAATTTTAACTTTTTGTTGTTGCAGAGGGAAGGAACATACATGGGAGAAAGCAAATGCTTAATCTAATTTAGGTGTCTGTAGTTGAGTAGGTGACAAGGGCACCTCTTCTATATTAAAAAAGCATTTTAATGTTTTAGGGCAAGATTCATCTGAGATATACTTCCAAGAAGGATAAATTGTATCTTACTGACTAGATCTTTATTGACTGTAACAAAGTATAGCTGAAGTGTAGCTGACAACAATGGACGCTGATGAATCCTATCCAGGGTATGTATTGCAGACCTCCCCCAGGCAGCGCAGTGTTGCATATTTCCATCAGAATTCATGTACTTTCTGAAATAGTTGCAAGAAAATTACATCCATTCTTTCCAAGCGTAGCACTATGAAAGTTTAAGCACTTGATTAATGGAGAAAAAAAATAATCAAAATGCATTGTATGGTTGACTGATTTATGCTGAAAAGTGCTGTTTATCTTTGAACTCTCAGATTGGAGGTCAGAGTGGATTGTGTAACTTTTCCTTTGTTTCGGAACACTCTGTGCAGATGTGATTGAGCAGAAAGATTTCTCTCAGACAATAGCAGAGCAGACCTCTCTATAGCTGTTGTCTATCTTGGACACAGTGAATACAGGCTTGGGTACTGAGTGCTTCTAACTGGTGTTTTGCAGTGAGGAGAGAAAAGTTCTGATGAGTGATTCTGACCCATTTTCCTCAACGTTCTCTCTTTAGGAATGCTAAACTGGATGTCAGAAGGAAAATATCTAGTGTGTATTCAGACTAGTCTTGCTAATAACTAAACATTCAGATCCTGAGAAGACTTTGTAATAACTCAGTAAGGTTTACAGTCCTATGGTGACAAGATTGAAGTGGTCAACTGAAAATATTACTCAGTCAAAACAAATATGATTAACCAATACTGTGAGGTACTTATGAGGTGTTCCACAACCACCCTTTTGGTCAGATTTTCCTCACTCTTCTTCTTTCTTTTTAGAAGATCTTAGCAAAAATCAGTTCTGGATTCTTATCAAAGCTCCCAACAATGAGGTATGATGGTTTTGTACAACCCAGCTTTTCTTTTGTGGATTGCACCTATTCATAGTTACTTGAGCTTGCTGGGTCCTAGGACCAATACCTAAGCAGTCTGCTTCAACACACCTCCTTCACATCAATTTGGAGAAAAAAAGGTCAAATTCTGATGCCTAGTGTGACTTCTTTTATACAAGATTTCCGTCTTCCTGCAGCAGACAAACTGATGCATCAGCCAAATTTGGTTTGGAAATGTTTCAGGCTCATAATCTTTCCAAATGAGATGGGGATCAAAACCTAATAGCCGATAACCATTAGGCCAAGGTGTTGCTTTATTACGGCACTGGATGCAAAGGTGTCACCCTCCAAATTGGCATCAATCCAAAAGTGGTCCCAATGTGCTTTATACACTTAAAGCTTATACATATTCATTAAATTCTGGGATATGGTTTACATATGCATGGAGTCATTTAAACAGAGTCCTCTTACTTCTTACTGATGTCAGCTTCTTAGTGTGTGAATCTTTATCTTGGCCCTGTTGAAGTTTTCGGTCACTATTTTGCAATTCTCTCTATCTTTTTGCAGCTCAAGGCCTCACCATTATTTATGTCTAGAAGCTAATTGCTCTTAGCTGTTGGGAAAGTTTTCTAACAGACAGAAAAACACTTTGTGAAAAACAAGCAGTGAAATTTCCCCACTTCACAAATGTTGGTAGAACATCTTCAAGCTTATTGTAAAAGGCTAAAAATGTCTTTTGTGCTTTTGTCTGGCTCTGCTACATTAAATGAAAACAGTGGTTTACTCTGCTTTACAGTAGAAAAAGCGATGTGTGTATTAAGTTGTGATGTTTATTACTCTAGGAGTTCGTTTGGCCATTGCATGCAGAAATGGCCACACTTATTTGGATGTGATAGGTGAATGCTTACCGACTTAATAATGTGCATGGTTTTGTGCACTGTTATGTTTTTGTAGGGTTTTCAAAATTAGGGCTAGATGGGTAGGATTACTGTTAGGGTAATATAACCCTTCACTGCCCCAATGGCATCAGTAAGGAGAGTACTGTAAAGGTGTGTATGTATCACAATATCACAGTATAACTAAGGTTGGAAGAGACCTCGAGGATCATCGAGTCCAACCTGTCACCACAGACCTCATGACCTCATGTAAGTGCTGTGAAGGCCTGCTTTATAAGGCCATGCGCAACTATCCTTAATATTCAACCCTATGTTAGTGTAAGTGTAAATGGGAAGCAGAAGGTAGAAGCTAGACTAGTTCTAGAGTAACCCAGCGGGCACTTTGACCGATCTCCGAGGTCCTACCTTGGTGTGGCCAGCACTGCTGTGTTTATTTTCAAAGGGCCATACTTTTGTGGCTCCACTATTGAACAGATGTGCAGTAGGCTCTAATGAAAACTCTCGGTCTCAGAAGTTACCTGGAGTGACTGAATGCTACTTATAAAAGCACTTCCTATCAGAACACAAAAATATGGTTTGTTTCTGAAGAAAATAATAATATTCCAGATGTTTTATATACATTCTAAACATTATACTTCCTTTTGTGTACTGAAAATAGCTGCCTGAGAGCATATTTTGTAGATAAATACACAGTAAGGCTTGTTTCTCTTTCCCCCACAGTGTATCACAGATGGAGTAAATGGGGCTGTAACTCCCCTGGGTGTTAAAAAATGCACTACCTTGGTTTGGATGCTGTGACTGCATCATTGCCTCACTGCTAAAACTGACTCAGTCTGGCATACTGGATGCAAAGCCCTGCTAGATTAGATCTTTTTATGGATTGTTAATCATCAAAACAGAGACTGTAACGTATTGCAAATATTTACTGGCCTGCAAGTGCTCTCATGCCTGCATAATCTGATAGATCTGAAAGGCAGTCATGAGCAGGTGAAATGTAGAATTAGTAACTGTAACAGGAGTTTTCACTTAATTAAAATGCTTGTCTTTCAACCTGGCAGAAATATCTCTCTGGAGTTCAAGGAAAAAAAATCTGATTTTATTCTTAAAAAGATCACTTAAAATGATCAGGAAAGGTGGTTGACATGAATGCAAGCTTTGTCCAGAAATACTTTGTATGTGTTGAATTTAATTTTTTTTAATGTATGATGTATGTCAGAACACAGAATACAGTTGGAATTCATGCAAATCTATCTGCTTTGTACATTCACTTCCCTTTATTTTTTTTCCCCACAAACTAGTATGTGTGAATTGGTGAAAATTGTTGTAAAGAGCCCCTTCCCTCCTTCCCTCCTTCCCTCCTTCCCTCCTTCCCTCCTTCCCTCCTTCCCTCCTTCCCTCCTTCCCTCCTTCCCTCCTTCCCTCCTTCCCTCCTTCCCTCCTTCCCTCCTTCCCTCCTTCCCTCCTTCCCTCCTTCCCTCCTTCCCTCCTTCCCTCCTTCCCTCCTTCCCTCCTTCCCTCCTTCCCTCCTTCCCTCCTTCCCTCCTTCCCTCCTTCCCTCCTTGTTTTTTCTCCCTTTTCATTGTGGTTTGGTGTTTTGTTACTTACACGAGTTGATGCAATAAAATTTAAGTAACCTCTCTTTTAATTCAGTTGAGGTGTTTGTTTCCTGCCAAAGGATTTGTTTTGAAAACTTGGGTCTTACTTTCTCCTCACCTTAATGACAAATATATAGAGGAAGTCAAAAGTGCTAACCTTCTTGGAAAGCATATTCAACAGGAAATAGAGGCTATTTTCAAGCAGGAAAGGAGGGTTTTAATTGTAACAGGATGTTGATGAACATAATTACTATAGAAACTTACCATTGTATAAGTTAAATTTTATCAAGGAGGTATCTAAATAGAAAAAATGCAAATTGTGACATATAATAAGGTGCATTTTGCTAGTGCAATGCATTGGTTGTATGAGTGTATTCTGTTATTTTGGTGGTGTATGAATCCTAATGCTAAAATGCCTTGAAACTTTCCCCTTTTTAAATGAAATTTAACATGTACAAAAGACTCGGGTGTTTGTTTTTGAAGTATTTAATTTAGCTAAGGGATTTTCTATGTCCAAAACCTTGAAGCACAGCCACAGAAATCCCAGTGGATAACAATCTAATGGGCAGGGATGAGCAAGACAGCAGCTGAGGGATGCCATCAAGATGAGGATAGTTCTCATTTCAACCATGTGGCTAAGTGCCCTTGCCACATGGTGTCAAGTGTGTTCTGTAACTCCATTTGAGTGGAGTGCTCTTACAGCTTAACTCCACTGGGCCCTTTGAAAGCATGCACATTTTTCTCTGACTACATGAATTCTGAAATAATTTAATTTCCTTCATCTTTCCTTGCATGTTTATTAGACTCCCACTATGGCTAGGGTAACAGTTTGGAATCAAGCACAAAATAAAAAGATACTTTGTGGAGCTATCACTAATGTGAACTTTGTGTTAAAGCAGTGTATCCAGTGTCTCCTCTAGAGTTAAAGACAAAGTCCAGCCTCTCCACACACTGTATGTGCAGTTGTCATCTGATGGAGAGCTGCAGGATTGTTGCTGAACCATCTCATTCCCAGGCATCCTTGTACAGCCCCAGTCTTGTTTGTTATTCATCATTCTACAAGCCAAGGTAGCCCACACCTTCTGAACTGGGCCGTGTCATGCTTCTGCACAGTTTAAAACTTACAGTTACAAACTTATTTTTGTGGCTCTTCTGTTTTGGAATTTTCACTTTTCCTGTGCTGATTTCCTGATTCAGAGTCTGTGCCAGCTCCCACTAAGATCACCACTGGGTTTATTCCAGTAATTGTTTTGAATGGAGAACATAGGAGGAGTCCTCAATTTAACTCATTTTCAACAGATTAACCATTTATTTGCTGGTTCTCTTTCTACATGCATTTTGACCTGTAGTTATGGTGTCTTTGCAATAAACACATTTTGGCCATTACAATATTGCTTAGGTATTTGCAAAATAAATAAGAGAGTGTAGTGGTGGCAGACATACTCCCAGAAATCTGACCTTTCAGATTTCAGTAGTTGCCCATCTCTCCTACTTTGTACTTGTAGCTGGAGAGCTGTGTTTTTAATGAACTGTTTGAGCAGGTACTTGTAGTGGAAGGTCTGGAAGCAATTTCCTTTGGAAGCATTTGCTTTTCTTTCTTTTAACCTTTGTTAATGGACTATCAGTTGAGTTGAGTTAATAGCGAAAGGACTTGTAAATGAAATCTTCAGTAATATCTAGGGTTGGTTATTTTATTACCATTGTGGCCAGGATGTGTGAAAGTGAGGAACAGGTAAGTGAGATCTGGAGGATTTATCAGAAGAGAACTCATTATTTGGTTGTCTTCATGGGTGAAGATTTAGAGGCTGAGATGAGTATTACAACTAACCCTAGAAGAACCTTTCTGAAGTGGGAATGGTTCAACATAGAGGTTGAATTTACCTCAAATGTACCTCAAAGTGTGCTTCTTAATGTAGCAAAACTGCATTCTACCACTTCAAAGGCACATCTGGAATTTGAAATTATTTAAGAAACTAAAGAGTTCTTTTCAGTTACTTCAAAATTCTAGTTTACATTTTACAATGCTTGTGAATTATTTAAAGATAGTTCTTTACAGTTTTACAATTATAGGATTGCTAAGACTTTCTTAGGCACAAGTTAAAATTCCAGCACTGTGCTGCACGTACTTTAGTTTGCTTCAGTATGAATGTATATGGATATTAATCTGTGAGATATTTCTTCCAAAATAGATCTGCTTTCTGACTGTACCTATCTTTTGAATACCAGATATGTAATTTCTCATTCAGCATCTGATAATAGTCTACATGTTTGGAAGCTTTCATGTAGAACTATTCTAATAGTAATGTAAGCTTTATGTGAAAACAATGAAATCTTCCTCTGTAGCTTTGAGAAGGAAATCTCTCTGAAGCATAGAGCCTATTATTGTTACTGTCTGTTGAGCTAGACAGTAATCAGCATTAAAGCTACTTCCATTATTCTTTTTAAGATAATATATGCTCAGGAATTCTAAGACATGTTGTCCTCTTCTCTATCAATAGCATTGCTGAGTCAGAAGAAATAATAATAGCTCCCAGTTGCAAGTATAAGTGTAGTGGGCCAAATCAAGCCTCAGTATTGTTGCACTCACTTTGATTAAAAAAAATCAACCAAAACCTCAAAACACTGAACAAACAAGCAAACAAAGAGGTATGATACAAAAGTCTATCATTAAGCAAATACTGTTATTTGGACCAAGGAAGACAAATAGTAATTGGCTAACATTGCACTGTGTGAAACATGATCCTAATTTTCAGTTGTTGGCTTTAATAGTTCATCCCTGGAGTGGGCATTGGATTAGCCCCATTACTATTAAAGGCTTCATCAGCCAGCCACTTGTAACATGGCTTAATGTAGGCAACTACAGAAATAAACACCTTTCTTGTTTAGGTTTCTTTTTTCTTCCTTCTTTTCCTTTTTTATTTTTAGTGGTACTTAATTATTTCAAATATGGAAACAACACACTTTTAAATAGGTAGGAAAACAGTAGATTGGACCAAACCTGGAGAGCGGGAAAGTGAACAATGGAGGCATGTTTTCATTAGATTAGAAATATTATTCTTTGGAACTCAAGGTGCAAATTATACCGTGCCATAATGTTCTTTTCAAACACACAAGATAAAATTTGCATATCTAAATTGGATCAGCTTGAATGGGTTTCCCTGCTGTCTCACCCCCTCAGTTGCAGTCTCCCAGAAATGGCCTGCAGGTGGATCCAAATAGTAATTTTTAAGCCTATTTTTAAGAGCATCTCTAAAAGAAATACTGTTTTACTTTTAGTTTTATTGATTTCTTGTGGTGAACATCAGCAAAAATACTCCTATGCCCATTTAGGTATAATCTGCACAGTAATTGGAGGTTTAAATTTAATTCTCTTTAGGCTAACTTCAAAAAATAACAATTTAAAGTGTCTGAAAATAACAGTTGCTTTATAGTGTTAAAATGCCATTAGTGGTGTTGGTTGCTTGTGGGTTTTTTTGTTTGTTTTATTTCTGTTCTGTTATTTGGTTGTTTGTTGTATTTCTGATTTTTTTGGGGGTGGGGGGAGGGGCTTTCACTGTGTGGTTTTTGTTTGTTTGTTTTTTAATGAAACATCTTAGAAGTATGTGTAATTTCTTAAATATAAATGTAAAAAATATTACCATCCTAAGGGAGTCAGGAGAAGCCCCTGCAAACAATTTTGTTCTGCACTTTGGGTTTCTCTTTGGTTTTTCACAGATAAATCTACTGATATGCTACTGATTCTGACTTGTCTTTTCCTTTTCCATAAACTTCTTATGATACTGTTTTGTTATATTCATCTTGATGGAAGTATATGGATTATTTTTTTTCTCTCTTACAACCATTATCTTTTCAATAGATTTTTTTTCTCAAGTATGATTTTAGTTCATTTCATCCACCTGCTTGGTTGGTTTTTGTGTTCATTTGCTAGCTTGACTGCTTCTGACTTTAAATGGAGAAACAGCAAAAGAATACTTTAACTTCTGAAGACAACAGGGCTACAGGTCAAAGATAATTTTTTAATTCCTGAAAAAGAAAGTTAAAAAGTTCTAAGCAGATTATTTTTACAGTGTCTCTCCATAGGTACGCTTTGATGCATGTAAAAAAATGGAGTAGCATGATCTTAGGCTACAATGGTTTCTGGATGTGACTCCAAAAAAAAAAATAAGGAAGGGATGACCTCAGGCTTATGCCAGTTCATCTGTGTTTTATTAGCTAAGCACATATTTCAACAGTACAATCTTCTCCGGTGAGAATAAGGACTATGCTACAAAGTCCTCATGCTCTGGTTAATGAAGAGAGAAGGTGGAAAGCGTTTGAAGTCAGCAGAGCTTCACCAGACCCTGTCCAAGGTGCTGAGGACTGGAATGCATCTCAACGTTGTGAGCTGTTATTGCACTAGCTGTGGGTTTCTGTAGAGCATTGCTCTTAGTTCAAGAATATATTCTGGGTGGGGTTAGTGTTTTGGGGCTTTTTTATTTGTTTGGGATCTGTGGGTTTTGTTGTTTTCTATGCTTTGGGGTGCTTTTGGGTGCTTTTTGTGGTTGTTCTGTTTTCTTTTTAACTTCCCATCTGGTGTATGTAGAATGTTAAAGCGTTATAGAAAAGTGAAATTTGGTGTTGTAGTTTTATGTAGGAATGGTTAAAACTCAACATTAGCAACTGTTTATCAGTTTACCTACTGGCCTTAACTCAGACTGGTGTTTCTGACTCTTTGTCTAGAAGTTCTGAAGGTTTAGGCTGAGAGTTGGGATTATTCAGCCTGTAGAAAGAAGGCGATGGGGAGAACTTGTAGCAGCTTTTCAATGTCTGAAGGGGACCTACATGAAAGCTGGGGAGGGGCTGTTTGCAAGGCCATGTAGCGCTAGGATGAGGGGCAATGGTTTTAAACTAGAGAAGAGTAAATTTGTATTGGACTTGAAGAGAAAGCTTTTCACAATGAGGGTAGTAAAATTCGAGAACACGTTGCTCAGAGAGGTAGTAGAGACCTCATCCCTGGAGACATTCAAGGTCAGGCTTGATGGGACCCTGAGCAACCTGATCTAGTTAAAGATGTCCCAGCTCACTGAAGGAGCTTTGGAGAAGATGGTCTTTGAGAGTCCCTTCCAATCCAATGCATTCTATGATTCCACATACAGTTCTGGTTTACATATTGATGGAGTGAGTTCATCTTGTTCTTGTCAAAGCAATTTGAAATTTTATGAGAACATATTAGGGTTGCTGCTGTATCCCATAATGACGATACTCTTCTATCAGTCAGAAAACAGAATTATTCCTGGTTGGTATTTCTGGATGTGATACTAACATTGCATGTTTCTTTGAAGATCATAGTAACTGTTTTCTTAGATCCAAATGATATTCGAGGAGGGAGATTGACCAAGAGTCTAATGACTATGTCCACCTGATGGAGCCAACTCTTATCACAGTAGTAGGACATTAGTAATAGTACTTCTGCAAGAACACTTTTAAATGTCACTGGAGGAGAGTAAAGAACAAGAGCTATAGTTTTATACAGGTTTTTTGTTTGTTTGTTTGTTTGTTTTAATTGGATTGTAGGATTAATTCTTTTGCTTTAAGCTTTTAGGGAATACAGTAAAGTCTAGATGTTATTTTTATTATGAAGAACATAAAATGCCAGCACTTTGGAAGACAATTCTGACTGTGACAGGGAAAGGGGGAGCTGAACACTAGACAGTGTAGTGCTGTTGTGCTCAATTTCTTCTCCTGTCACTTGTTGATCCATGGCCTGTGCTGATGTTCATAACACAACAAAAGTGCAGATTTCCAGAGGTCACATCATGGTTACTATGTTGGAACTCTGAAAATAGAGGATTAGAATGATTTTATGTGAGAATGTCAGCTTCATTTAGGTGACTCTTACATATGTTAATGTTTGCCAGACTATAGGTGTGGTGTTAGGCTTTTTAATGGGAAGTCTTAGGCAAAGAAAATCATCATAGTTTTATTGCTTTTTAATGAAATTCCATGTTATTGCCTTTCTGGCTAACCCTTAGTCTTTGAAACTGCATTTATGGTTTATAACAATGCTGAAGTGTTACAGTACAGAGACATAACGCTTGTGCTAAGTGTTCTTTCTCATCTCCGTTTAGATTTGTTGAAAGTATTCACCATCAGACAGAATGTGGACTATTAGCTCATTATGGAGATCAGGGTACAGAAACTATAATTAGAAATGATATATTTGCTTTTCTGTAAGACAATGCCTTGAAAGTTTACAAATAATCTTTGTGAAAAACTGGTGTGTCTGCTTTGCAAAAAAGAAAGTTTGCCTTGCCACAGTGAAGCTAATTATTCTCAACACACACTAGCTATATCAAATTGCAAAACAAACATCAGACTTTGTATGTTGTAGGAATTAAAACACCATCAGTTGAGTTAATGAAGAGCATACAAGGAATATCATCTCATTTTTGCAATGCAGTTAAAGTGAAAGCCATTTAAAGAACTGTTGAAAAAAAATTCAACAAACTATAAAGCAAATGTTTACTATCTATTTTAATTACTTTCTGCTTAGAGGTATGCTTTAGGTTTATTTATTGTTTGATTTCAAATTCTTTGTCTTAATGGTGTAAGAATACAGTGGCTAATGGTCCATTCTGAAATCAGTTGAATACGATCATCTGTATTCCATTACACAAAGCCAAAGAAACTCATTTGGGGTTGTTTCGTTATATCATCTGAAGACCAGCACTTATAATTGCAGGTTAACGTAAGGATGTGAGTGTTAAAGAGAATATGAAACACAGAAGGGAATGAAAATTCTTCAGATGGGGAAAAAAATGAGACTGAGTTTCTGAATTATGTTCTGAAGACTTAAATGCAATGAAAATGCCTTTCCCTATTCATGTTTTAATTGGTTTTCTTTCATATAATTTGCTTACAAAAAGAGCACTGCAAAAAATATTTTATGTAACAGATTTCCTTTAAACTTTCCTAATGCTTGGTGAAAATAGAAAATAACAATAAAAATAAGACTGTAACAATTATTGGCCACAGAGAATACAAATTTTCTTTTTACATTCCTGTAAGACAGATAGGAAGATTGATTTTCCTCCAAAGATCCAAGATATGTAGTTCTTTCCCTTGTCAAATCTATGTTATGTACCTAGAAAACTTAGGACATGAAGTCTGGAGTCTTAACTCTAAGAGAGGCTGGGAACCTCCAGTGCACTTTGCTGGTTCCTTCAGGCCCTGACTGACTATACCCAATGAAGAGTATTGTTTTTATTAGAGATCATTATAGTCTACTCAATATAGTGATGCTTTATATTAAAAAATCTGATTCATGAGATTAGCAATCAAGCAAGTACTTTGTTGGCTGTCAGTCAACCAGTTTTGACAGAGAGGGGATTTGCTGTACGCATATGGTTGTTTAAAGCATTTGAGATAATGAAGGGAATCATAGAATTGTTGAGGTTGGAAGAGACCTTTGCAATCATTGTCCACCTGCTCACCTTAAGCTTTCAATCCCACCTTTACCGCCAAACCACTGTTGCTAAACCTGAGTTTAGCACAGTGCCACAGTGCCACAGTGCCCTGAGTGCCACGTCCACACGTCTTTTAAATACTTCTAGGGAAGGTGACTCTACCACTTCCCTGAGCAGCCTGTTTCAATGCTTAATAACACCTTCTGTGAGAAAATTTTTCCTAATATCCAACCTGAACCTCCCCTGGCACAACTGGGGATCTTTTCCTCTTGTCCTGTTACTAGGTGCACATAAGAATAGAATGGCCTTTTCTGAATCCTGTCAGTGTAATATTTTGCTGTGGCAACTGTTTAACTTTGCAGGGGATTAATTTATTGAATTGTACCCTACTTGAGACTACCTGGCTTATAATGTGCCCTCCTATTTAATAAGTTTCACTATTTAGGATGTATTCAAAGACCACGTAATATTTAAACCTCTAATTTAGATAAGTGCTGAGCTGCAATAAGATATGGGCAAACTTGTAAATATGTTATGCTGACTGTGCATCTGTAGGAAGAAGGAAAAACTGAAATGGCCTGGGAATTTAACATGCAGTTATCTACCAAGGCCTCCAAAGCAGGTTGCTTATAATAATTTTCTAGTAGCTTTGGAAGGAGGCAAAATATATGTTTTTTTTTTCTTCATCTTTCTTCATGCAATATGTTGAATTATTTGGTTTTGTAGTTGATACAGAAATTATCAAAAAATAGCTAAATATTGAAAATACCTCCTAGAGTCAATATGTATGATGGAGGCATTAGTTTTGGAGTGTATGTAGAAGTGTCTGGAGCAATGGATGGTGTTTGGCCTACTGGTGAGAGTATTTTAGCTATATGTTAGCTAAAATAGCTATATTTTTTATATATATATATATATATATATATGTAAATAATAGCTATATATTATAGTAATTCTCTCTATATATAATATATATATAATAGCTATATTATAGTAATTCTCAGAAGAATTACTTTCTACTTAGGCACCAATATATCAGCCAGATACATGGATGCTGAGAGAATTTAAGCTGACAGAAATTGCTTTGATGGATTTATCACTTTTAGAAAGCAAACAATATTAAAAGTGAAAAATATGCACAGCATTATGAGGAAGGTAATATTCAAAATGAAATGTGTATTAAAACTAAAAAAACCAACATATTAAAATTCAACACTATGTATATTAAAAAGCATTAAAATGCAGGAATCACAAATTCTGCTTTTGATCCTATTGATACATTTAGGAAACAGGTTCTTATGGAAAACTTGACTTTTGCTTTATACATGACATGCCTTTTGTTCCACTAGTAAAACATATTCAGCTCTTTTCCTGAACTCAGCATCATCCAAATGTTGCTGTTGTGCTCTCAGAGTCATACTTAAGGTTTGCCAGTGGTCCTCACTCTGTTTCATCTGTATAGATTAAATTTTGTTGTCTCAGGTAAACCATTCTCCACTCATCTGTCTGGATGGATGGTACCAACTGAACAAAATGCTGATCTGGAGACATCTACTTTTCAAGTTTTTATGCTATTTCAGTAATAATGCCATCACTGAGAAAACTCTTTCTGCTTTTAATCTCCTCTATACTGTTTCTTCCCTCAGTAAGCAGTATATCAAAGCGAGTTGTTGTATACTCTGCAGAGAGTATAAAGATGCAGTTGTCAGTTTAGACAAAAGTTAGTTTTCAATCTCATGGGAAAAAACTTATGGAAGTACTGGAGCTGCCACAAGCAGCTAATTGGAAAGCTTTTCCTCCTAGGTATGCAGGTACAATAGTGATTGGAGAAAACTGTTCATAGGGAAGAACAATGGTGCAATGGAATGAAATTTTTTCCTGTCCCAAAGGTGTCAATTCACCTTAAGCCTGGTTTAATCCTCCTAGTGAAGCTCTAATTTTAATGCTAATGCTGAAAAGTTGGAGAAGATTTTTAAACAGCACATAGAATGTAAGTGTGTTGTGATCTGTATGCAGAAAATCCAGTTGTATGTGGTTGTGATGTCACCTATCTCTGTGCATAGATTTGCCTGCTTACTGTTTGCCACAGATATACTGTTGCAGTGGATTGTAGGAGAGGATGATACTGCAACAGCAGAGGAGGAAGGAAAGCCAGCACTCAGGACAATCACAGAATCACAGTTGGTTGGACCTCAAAGACCATCCAGTCCAACCCTTGACCCAGCACTGAAGGGTTGAGACTAAACTATGTCTTTCAACACCACATACCACTTGAACACACCACCACTGCCCTGGACAGACTATTCCAATGTTTGAGAACCCTTTCAGTGAAGAAGTATTTCCTAATATGCAGCCTGAACCTCCTCTGGTGTAGCTTGGAACCATTTCCTCTAGTCCTGTCACTTGACACCAAGGAGAAGAGGCTGGCCCTCTCCTCACTCCAGTCTCCCTTAAGGTACTTGTAGAGAGCAGTGAGGTCTCCCCTCAGATTCCTCCAGACTGAACCCCAGCTCCCTTAGATGCTCCTCATAGATCATGTGCTCTAAGTCCTTCATGAGCGTGGTTGCCCTTCTCTGGACATGCTCCAGAACCCCAATGTCCTTCCTATAGTGAAGGACCCAGAACTGAACACAATACTCAGTGCTGAGTACATAGGGGCAATCATCTCCCTGTTCCCACTGGCCACCGTGTTTCTAACACAAGCCAGGTTGCAATTGGCTTGCTTGGCCACCTGGGCACACTGCTGACTCATATGCAGTTGACTGTCAACCAGTACTCTCAGGTCTCTCTTCAAGTTGCAGCTTTCCAACCACACATCCCCAAGTCTGTAGCTTGCCATGGGGTGAAGGACCTTGAACTTGGCCTTGTTATGCTTCATATAATTAGCCTTGGCCCATCAGTCTAACCTGGGAGGTTTTAACAAATCAGTATTTTGGAACTAGTTGACCACGTGGTTTAAAATGGCATCATGCTTTCCTTAATATGGACTTAGAATTCATTAATTTTGTTGCCTTCCTCATTTAGATTTATTTTTTATAGAGTAGTTTGCTACAGAGTTGACTTCAGTGAGAGTGACCTATAATTTTCAGTGGGGAGATTGATCAGTAGGAACAGATTTCCTTTCTGTCCCCCTAGTAGAAGCCACCATGGAATCAAAGTACGGCAAATGGAACATACTTGGGAACCTTTCTTGTAAAAGTAGAGAGTGAAGGATTTCTTTTCAGATATTATCTTCTGTGCTTCTACTTTAATTATAACATTAGATTCTGCAAAATATTCTTAATGATACAATGTAATTCTATCTTAGGGTTTGGTTAGTTAGCAAATCACAGCTGAACCTTGATCATTAATTAAATATGGTTTAAATTTCACCTCATCTTACCCCATGTCACAGTGGTGTGAGATTCTTTAATCAGTTTCTTGAGGTGGTGCTCCTCTTGATTATTGATTTGTTGAAGTCAGCACAAACCATGCAGCTGTGCTTTTGGCCAGCTAAGTTAGGAGTCTTAGGAAGTTAACAAATCATTGAAAGCTGCTTCCAGCTATATTGTGTTTGTCACTATTACTGAGCCTATCTGTTTCTGGAAACCATTAAATATATTGGCTAAGATAAAAAGAACCCAGTGAAACGGCAACTCACTAAACAAAGCAGCCTTGTTTAATTTTCCTATTAATTTGTATTACTTAAGCAATTTGAGAATTGATAACAAATTGTTTAAATGATTTATGGCTTGAAAAAGAAGACCAACACTTTCCTCCTTGAAAATGGAAATTGGCTTGTCAGACATTGAGATGAAGGATGATCAATCAATAGGATTTTAATAAGGAGAAGGTTTAAAATTGACTGAAGGTGGCTTTTGTTTAAAGGTGATTTGGTATGTGCAAATTACTAAGCTCTCCCTGGAGAGGATTTTCAAAGACAATGATGGGCACTGATTTTGCTTTGTTTATTCCATTCTCTTTCTGTTCTCCTTGCCAGGGATGTCAGTACTTACCTCTTCATTGTGTCTTTGAAATGTCTCCACCTGCTTTTAAGGTCCTCTGAATTATTCTACTTATTTACATTTGCAGCTATTAGTTTTGACTGTTATGTTTCTCTGGTGAGCATGCTGTGTGGATAAATTTACTTACTTTCTGCATAAGTTCATATTAGGCATAGGGACCAGCTGTTCTCATTGGCTTTAGAAAGACAAATTACAAAAGTATATGCACACAATGCAAGAACAGAGTTGACTGGGAAGTCCTATTAGAATCCTACCTTTTGTTTTCCTGTCAAAAAAATCTAAATGAGATTAGTGGTAGAAAACTGGCAATTACAGTCACCTGGATTGGCTTGTTTTCTCCATTAGTGAATTCTGTATTGGACTTTCTGAAAGTGAGGTAACTAAAGTTAGATTGAAAAAGCTCCATTCTTTGTGCCGTAGGTTTACAAATTGTAGATCATGCCAAATGTGTTACAAGAGTAAGCAGTAAATAGCACACCCACACAAATACTGGTTGTAGAATCATAGAATGGTTTGTGTTAAAAAGGGACCTCCAAAGGTCATCTAGTCTAATCCCCCCTAGTTCAGGTTGCTCAGAGCTTCGTTGAGCCTAATCTTGAATATTTTCAGGGATGGAACCTGAACCAACTCTCTGGGCACTCTGTTCAAGTGTTCCACCATCCTCATGGTAAAGAACTTTCTCCTAACATCTACTCTTCCCTATTCAAGCCATTGTTTCTCATTCTATTGCTGCAGGCCTTTGGAAAGAGTTCCTCTCCAGCCTTCTTGCAGGTCCCCCTCAGGTACTGGAAGGTTGCTGTTAGGTCTCCCTGCAGCCTTCTCTTCTCCAGGCTGAACAGCCCAAGCTCCCTGATCTTGTTGTCATAGGGGAGATTTTCCAGCCCCCTGATCATCTTTGAGGCTTCCTTACAGTATTTTTTTCTCCACTTAGGTTTCTTACCCTGATTCCAATCGGTTTTCTTAGCTCTTCTTATCACTTATTCTTTCCAAAGCTTTCTCATAGCTTTATGTTCCTATCTCACTTTTGTGGCCAATCTTAGTTTCATTTTTTTTTCCTCCCCTTAGTACTCTGTAAGCAAATGCATAATGATACCTCGATTCCAGTAGATGTTCTAATTGTGTGCAGAGACTGCTTTTTAGAGGTTATAAGAGGACACATTGCTCCCAACAGGAGCACAGTTCAAGTTTCTTCCCCAAAGTGGAATTTATCAAAAGCTTTTAAGTGAAAAAATTGCCACTTTCATGCACCCATTTTGTTCTTTGTGTATTAACACACACACAAACACAAAATATTATTTCTTTTCTTCATTGAAATTGTTAGGACCAGGATGGACATAATTATAATGTGTTTTTCATGTCTTTGGCTTTGTCTATAAAGCTACTATGAAACTGCAAATTTGGTAGTCTTAAGAAACCAAAATATAACTGAGTCAGAGTAGTAATGCAGACCTCACTACAATACAATACAAGTATTTTGCTTGTGAATTTTGTGTGTAATTAGAATCATATTGTACCTGTAGTCTCTGCAGGAAAAGTTTCAAATGCAAGATTTACTCCATCTGCCTCTGAATACATGAAGAAGTTCAACATCTCTTGAGCAAGCTGGGGTATCAATGCTGATGGCTTTCCAGTTAAAAACCTATGCTGTATTTTTCTGTTGTACAGCAAGTTTCACCAGATTTATAGATTCATAGAATATCAGGTTGGAAGGGACCTCAAAGATCATCTAGTGCAACTTTTCAGGGTCAGAATATAGTTTAAATGAGATGGCCCAGCACCCTCTCAAGATGGGCCTTGAAACTGTCTACACTCAGTAGCTTCTCAGTGCTATGATCTCAGTGCAGGTACTGACATGTCAGCTTTCCTGAAAGAAAGTTAGGCCAAATTAAAAATAAACAGATCTCTGAATGGATGAGAAAAGGCTGAGAGCTTGAATTCTTAGCAGAGATTTTAGTTCTTGATAGGGAACTATCACAGACCCTTTTACAGCTAGTTCTGACCTATGGAAAGGTTCTGCTTCATGTGGTTGACTGTTGAAGCCAATGTAAACAGGGCAGAAAGGACAATGTACATTCAGAGTTTAAAACTAGAAGGTAGAATTAGCTGATCTAATCTGACCTTCTACAATTCTTTGGGCTGCTGTGTTTCACAGAGGTATTGATCTGTTCAGCCTAGCAGCCTTTCCTTGGTTATAATCTATCTTCAAGTCAAAAACTAATATTTTTCTGACAAACAAAAATGGCAAGTGCACTGTTTCACCAGGTAGCTTGCTGCAAAGTTAGATGGATTCCTTGATAAATTCATTGATTTCTTCTTGAATTCCTCTAGCTTGAATATCTTCCAACAAGCAGCTATTAATATACCTTCTAGTGTTACAGTAATGTGCTTTTCTTACAAAGAATACTCGATTTTCATGGATGTTCCATGCTAGGAACATTGACTGTTACTTACAAAAGGGGTATAACAAAACTGCAAAGGCCAGGTGTTAGACCAAACTGAGAGAACTGCTGGAACACAGTAGAACAGAATGAAAGAAAAGGAAAAAAAAAACCAAACAAACCCAAACCAAACAAAAAACTCCCAATAAACTAAACAAAAAAATCAAACCAACAAACCCCCCCACACACCAAAAAACCCAAACCAGCACAATCAACCAACCAGCCCAAAAGCAAAAGGCTACATTACTTTGTTTATTTGTTTGTGTTTGGTTGGGGTTTTTTTTAAAACTGAAAAAATTATTCTCTGAGCAAGGAAGTAATGGCTAGAAAAACTTCTAGGCTTAAACCCAATTAAAAATAAAACAGAAAAGCACCCCCTCTACCTCCCACCCCAATATGATCTTACAAAACAAACAAACCAGTTTACCTAGTTTACCTCAATAAAAGACAAGCATTTGCAAAGTCAGAACTAGCTGACTGTTTGCTGCTCATGCATTCATGCAAGTAGAATCTCTGTTAAATTTTCAACTCCCTAACTTTCTCATGTTGCAAATATTTTCAAAGTAATGAAGAAACAGTGAAGAGTTTAAGTGTCCATTATTAACATTTCCACGTGATTATGTTCGTGCAAGATTGTCTTAAATATGCACAGCTCACAGGCATAACTCAGAGTTACTGATTTGCCCTCCAAACCCACGACCCAAATGAAGGATGTATATTTAATAAACAGGCACTGTGACACTGAGAATGTCTGCAAAAACAGTTACTCTGTCAAAACCACAAATAATTTTACCACTTGTCTGGAAGAGGCAGACATTTGCTGGGATTATTTTTTTTGGGTGGTGTTTGTTATGTTTGTTTTGTTTGGGTTTTTTTGCTGTTGTTTTTACATTAGAAGTTTAAAAAGAGTATATGGCATAATATTCTGTGAAAGGGTAGAAGCAGAGTCTCTTACCTTCTATGGAAGAATAAGAGAAATCCATAAATAGGGTATTATGACATGGTCGAGTGTGACACCTAGAGGCCACATGTTTAGAATCCCTAAAGAGTAACAGCTGCAAGTTTTGCACAGCAGATTTAATTTTGAGTTTAAGGAATGGAGCTGGCAGATTTTGAGAGATGAAGTATATTGATACAGATTTTTTTTTTTTTAAAGATTATTCATGTTTAGCACAGTTTTGGTGGCTTCCCTGACTACAGTCCTTAGCATTGATATGAAGAAAAATAATAGAAAAATACTGAGTAAGGTGGGGAGTGCTGAATGCTCTGCAGAAAAGCCTAAAAGAGCCCCATATAGCTTATCCTATCCTAAAGTTCACAAAATCTAGTAACATTCTGGAGTGATTCAGGTCACATCTTTAAAGAATCCTTGCAATACACTTGTATCTGCAGTAAAATACCTGCAGGTAAGTCAGGCTCTCAAAACATGCAGAGCTAGGTGTTTTTGGCCCATGAGTTTATCTTGGAGAATAAAGAGAGCAAGAGCTTTAATATGGATTATTTAGATTATGGATATTGCAAAACTCATGTACATGTGAGAGAACATACCACACCTTCCTAAGTTCTCCTCTGAAAGTTAGGGGTGCAACCATGCTATTGCATCCCGTACAGGGGATATATGTCCCACACAAGGACATCCTAATATGGTGACTGGTCAGATCAGCATGTTAGAAATTTAGAGCAGTTAACAAAAGTCTGTGGCACTGTATTCTCTAATGAGTATTGGCTGTGGTAAACTCATAACTCCAGAGCTCTTTTCAGGGAGGCATTTGACTTAATCATCTTTGGCACACTTGTCATTTATATTTGAGGGAAAGAAAAAAACTCTTGGACATACGTCAAAATGGGCAGAGTTCAGATGAGGAGGACTTTGAATTTTCTACCTGTGAAGGAAAATATTTTTCGGTTTTTAGAATTAGGATGGGTTTTATGGTGTCCTAGTGCTCACACAACTCAGAGGATACAGTTGTAGAGTTTGTGAAATGTCTTCTATAGATCTAGGAGAGTGAACTGAGACCCCTCTTAAAGGTTTCTAACTTAACCAGACTGAAATTGAAGGTGGGTGGAAGTTGTAGTGGACACATCACTTCCCTGAATATTGTTGACTCTAGGAATGTATGTGCCATGTGTATGTTATACTCTCCACACTCTGTATGTAGAAATATAACACATGCAGAATAGAAGTTAATATGCTCCTGAAACTTTTATTCATGGCACCTCATAAACAGGGAGAGATGCTTGCATGGGGCTATCTGCTAGCAGAGGAATACCAGCTGGGTGATTCTGTTTGGCAGGCTGCTTTTCATACCCAGTGGCTAAGAAATTTATATCTTGTTCTTGTTTCTCTTTCTACTGAATAAAAAGTATTGCATGTTTGTTTTGTCACCCTCTAACTGTTTAATGCTAGGAAACATGAACAAAGCAATTCCCGTATTTCATGGCTAACTCTGCCTCGTTTGCATAAAGGTCTTTGAGGTTAGTTGTAGAAAACAAAAAGGTGCTCACTCTTCAATCACTTGTGTGAGCAGTTTACAAATTCCATGCAACTGCTGTGCCCCAAATAATTTTATCTGCATAAAAGTCTACTTAGACTCATCTATTGATGCTCCAAGGTACCACAGTGACGCTGTTATGTTAGTGATACTGATACTAATGATGACGATAGTTTATTCCTATGCTTTAGAGGTTTCTTCTCAGAAGTACTTAACCATATCTTTCAGAATGTCTAAACCATAAACAGCTGATAAATTATGATAATTTGGTGTGTACTGGAAGATGGGTTGCCAGTGTGGGCTGGAAATAATAGCTGCACTGCTAAGTGAGAGGGAGGTCCTGAATTCACTGTAGCAAAGAGGAAGATGGTCAGAGCACATTGGACATGCTGGGGTGGAAAAGGCATTTTCCTAGAGTTCTTCCCTAGCATTTTTTTCCTCCACAGCAGCTCTCTGGGTAAGGCATGCTGCCAGCAGCTGAAGCTTGGAATCAGGACATATTTCGTCTTGTATCTGAAGTCTGACTCCTGCAGTTAGGTTTGTGTAGGTGTCTCTGTCTACAGTCATCAGCTTACTCTTAAGTCGGTGGTTTCATTTGCCTTTCCCAGTCCTAATCAATAGAACATGAGTGTATGCACTGCAGAAATCATCTAATGTTTGCCAAAACCAGCTCTTCAGGAATCCCTCCCCACCCCAATAGATTTGCATACTATGTATTCATTCCATTCTGTATCTGTGGGATGTTTCTGAGCAGTTTTAAATGCACAATAGCATCTGATTTAAAAAAAGGATGAAATTATTCTTTCATAGTTCATTGATTTTTTGATAGAAAAAAATGGTACAACCATAAAAAGGAGTGTGAAATTATTTTAATAATTCCTATTTTAGTGACATTTTAAAAGTATGTGGTCCTGTAGCTGCATAAATATAAGAAAATATTTGAGTGTATGTCTGTGTGTGCTCACCCCCTCTCATGAGATTGCTTTGTTCTGCTGTCAAAGCCCACTTTGATTCATTGTGCCAACTACATGGATGATCTGTTCCCTGATGATGTTTCCAGATGATCTGTGTCACGTACAAAATATTTTCAGAGGCTTTCTTTATATATTCATAAAAATTCTGGGTAGAAACCATTGTATTTAATAACTCTGAAAAGGGTGCTTTTTCTCCTGGTTACTCTATAAACTTGACTTTTGCCCTGGTGCATAGCTCCAGCAAAAAGCCATCATTTTTACTCTGAATTTTTCTAAAGAGTATACAAGTTATACATGTTTTATTTTAACTGTGCAAGTCAATAAACATATTGCCACAGACTTCCTGATGATTGTAAAACTTTTTTAAGCCCATACATTCTTGGTCTTACGTTTCATAAATTATGAAGGTGGCATTAATCTTAGATCAAATATTCTAGTCCCTCTACATAGTACATCATACAACGTATGTGCAACTAACTTAATCCCAAATTTATCTGTGAAGCTGCTATAATTCTATAAACTCAAAGAGCATTTTGAGTGAGGGCAGGATTCTGGCCAGTTCAACAAAGCAAAGACTGAGAGGTTTTCCATGGTTCCTCAAGTGAATACAGTATGATGTAGCAGAAGGGAATCAAATGTACATCGAGAAATGCTTTAGCTGAGGGTACAATTCTGCATCAGGATGCTATAAATTTGTTAAGATCATGGCTTTCTATGTAGCCCTTATCAACCTATAATCTCCTGATTGTTGCCTGTTTTTCAACAGCTGAGGAACAGTAATCCACACTTGCTTATCTCTCTTAATCACAGCCTCACGGTGCTAGAGCTCCCTGAGCCTTTAATTCCCTCTTAGAGGCGTAACAGAGTGGAAAGTAAACAAAGACGAATTTGCAACCTTCAACATTGCTAATTTGCTCTGATGTCAGAATATTTAAACAGGCAAGGACTTGGGAATTATTTGATCACTGCTGATTTTAATCTAATGCATGTGAAAAGGCTGAGTCTGGGAAGGTTGTGCAAAATGACAGGCGTCCCAAGAGAGGTTGACTGAAGGTTTCTTCTTTAAACAACAATAGCTCCATCATTTTCAAACTCCGAGTCCTGTGTGTTCCTACTGTGTGTTTTTGTAGCTGTTTGCATTTTTAATGAAACTTTTTGAATCAGTTTTCTTGAAAATTTCTCATTTGCTTCCCAGTTTATAGGTGTCTGAAACCTGATCTTTGGGCTTGTTACTGCATCTGTTCACTGGGTAGTGGGTGGGAGAGATGAAGATTTCCATTTAAAAAGCTTTGTCTCCACATTTTTTGTATCATCATGACAGTATCCTGAATACTTTCATGTGTAAAGCTCAGTGTCTTTTTTTGAAAGTGATTGATAACTTGTTCTTCGAATTACTTTAAATTACACAGTTGACATTTATGCATGTATATATGTGTACATACTTGCTGGGTAGGGAAGGATCTTCTCTTGTGTTACACGTTCTGTGCACTTCATCTGCCCCAGAGGAGATGTGCTTACACATACATACATATTATCATATGCATATGTTCATCTCTACTCACAGCAGACAGCTATATGTTATGGAGATTTGATAAATATGCAAGGCAAGTTAGTGGTGTATTTTTTTCTTCTTTTATTTTTCTTTCTTTCTCCCCCCCCCTTCTTTTCTACATTTTCTTCCATTCCCCTTCATGAGGTTTTAATTGTCTATTTACTTCATGTGTAATCAGGTTTTGTTGTTGTTTACAAAATCATTAATGCAGCATACATATTATTATCAGGACAAATGTCTGATGCTCTCTTAATTAATATATATCATTCTGGTTATCTCTGTTCTGGCTGTATGACTTTTGTTTCTGAAGCATGTCTGATGATGATTTCTTTTCTTCTTAGTGTGTATCATTTGGGGTATTCCTGGGAGAGACGTGTCTGGGAAGCCAGCCTTTTACAGTCACTCTGCGTTGAGATTACAGCGCTGAGCTATTTGTGTTTCTCCTCATCCCTGTTTCTCTGTCTCTCACTCTCTCCAGCTGGTGTAAATGACTGCTCCTGCCTCCCAGAGCAAGATAACCTGCTCAGTCAGCTGGAGTCCCCTGCGGACAGCTGTCTCGCTTTTAGCTGATGGAAAACTGCAACTAAGCACTGAATGGAAGAGCGTGGAGCAGCAACCATACTAGCAGCAGCCGCTGCTGCAGCAGCAAGAGCGAGCAAGGACTCTATTGTTCCCTGGTGTTAAACAGTTTTTCCTTTTCAACTGCCATGCACAATAGTGGGAGAGAGGTTTCCGGTCCCCTTCTCCCCGTGAAGAAATTCTGAAGAGGGGAATATTTGAAGAAGGTTTCGTGGTCGTGCTGTGGGGTTTGAAGGCAGCAGCAGGCTGCTGGAGGCATGGGGTTGAGCGAGGGGAGCGCTGCTCTTTGCCGTGGTCGAGGGCTTTCCACCGTGCCAGCCCGGTGCGCGGGAGTAGTTGTGCTTCTGCTGCTGGCAACCTGGGACGCTCGGGCACAAAGTGAATTTCAAACTTCCTCGGTGTATTTGTGGAAGACCGGTAAGTCAGGATGCTGTGTTAACACAACAGCAGCCTATTTATTTTCAGTTTTAAGCAATAACCTTTTTTGTTTGCTTTGTGTATGTGCGGAGATAAAGTTAAATCTAAATTACTAATGTTTACTTACAGGATTATAGGAGGGGGAGAAAAAAATAGGTCATCTTCTAGGATTCCACCATCCAAGCAAACATGGCAATTAAAAAATAACTCATTTGTGACTCTGGCACTGTTACTGGGATCTCTTCTGTATTTTCTGTGCTTTCTGAGGTTTTCAATTCTGTTTAGTAGCTCTGTATTGTATGTAAACAGCAAAGGTCAGGGCATTAGTGCCTGTCCACAATGGGAAGGAACATTTGTTACAATTGGAGTCTCGAACATAAACAGGGCTCCAGAAATATGGACTTTTCACAAGGAAAGATGTAATTCAGCATGCCTAATCTTTGTGCTCTGTGCTGACATGTAATATATTCAGTGTGGTAATTGATGGGGAGTTGGGTTTGTTAAATTTAGGTTTGTTGCACAGTATATAGGACATGTGAAAGCTAATGATGGATTAGGTGAAATAATCAAAGTGATGCCAGATCTCATAACCAAAGAGCCAAAGGCAAATAAGCTATGTGGATTCATCACCACACTGGATAGATCATTTCCTCTGCTTTGATACTAATGAGTTACGTGTCTGTTTTAAAGATCGCATAGTCATAACAGTGTTCCAACCTTAACTTTGCATTGAAAATCAGTGGGTAATTGTCCTGTGTCTAATAATATATTACAGGAATTCAGAACTTTAGCAGTGATGAATATGTACATTTTAATTGTCTAATACAGTTTGAGTTCCTATATAAGCAGTACCAATGTCTCCTTTAGGAAATTTAAAAATCTGAAGCCAGGATATATTTCCCATTGGCTTTGGCAGTTGGCTTCCTTCCTTCTGTGTTGCCAGGAGTAAACTAGTTTTGTTTAGAAACTGCTTTTCCATTAAAAGAAATATAGCAGAAAGAGAGAGTGCAAATTAATCATTTGTCTGCAAAACAACTTTGAGAAGACAGTCTCTTTCCTGGATGGAGGGCCCCAGCCTTCTGCCACAGAAGCAGATCAATTTACAATTACAGTGATATCCTGAATTTTTTAAGAGGCTCCATCTATCCAGCAGCTCAGGGAGGAGATTAAAAGCAAATTCATTTAAAGAAGACGACAAGCTTTCCAATAACGCTAGAAAGAGAAATCTGAAGAAGGGAAAATCCTTTGCAACTTTTACTTCTGACTGAAAGATAGGTCACACTATGGCATTTGAACCATTGACAAATTCAAACTGCAGATTTCAGTTTCAGTGCAGATTCTTAAATGTTCAGCACACACTTCAAAAAAGTTAAAGTACATGCACAGGAATAGTGTAGCATTTTCATCAAGTGTGTTACATTTTCCCTGAGTTGCTAGGAATCAGTAGAATAAACACTCCAGAGTTTTATTCTGTCTCCGTTCAACAGATTGTATGTAAAAATGTTAAAATAGTAACGCTGGTTGAGAGTAAGAACCACTATAGGTCACTAACACTTACAAGCATGCACTGTCAGCTTGCTATGGACTGAATCCTGCTTACTTTGCATATAGTGCATGTGCTCTGAAGTCATGTCAGTTAAACCATGGAGAAGGAAAGTGCATTGGCTTTTATTTTCTCCCCCTTTCCTCCTCCTGGGCTAAGATGGCTCTTAAGAAACTTCTGTTTAGAACAGATGTGATCTAATTAAGTTGCCTGATGAAGAGCTAGTTCTTCCTTTCAGTTTTTCTTCTGTGACCTCTCTCCTCTGTTTTGTCTGCAATAAGGAATGGGAGAAGCATGTTCGCTGTACAGTTTTTAATAGAATAACATTGGTGAGTGGATGATAACATGAAGGAAAACAAGGCAGAGTGGCTGTTTTCAAACAATGAGTGGCAAGATGTGTTGAATAGGGTAGTGCATCTGTATTGGGCTTCTAATTAAGTCTTTGCATTTTTTTCTTTGCTGTTTATTGAGTTTCTTGGTCTTGTGGGAGATTCTAGAAGGTGAACTAGGAGAATCACTGGTTAGTGATCTGAAGGGGTATCCAGTGTGGGCTGAATAAAGTTCAGCTGAGATATCAGAGGGGATGATAAAACTGGGTAGTACTGAGCTTGTCCAGCTCAGATGGTATTTTACTTTTCCTTCTGTGAAGGAAACAGGTGAGGGGAATGTGTGGCTAGGACTACATGTAGGAAATCAGCTTGATTATTTGCCTACTGGGACCTGTTACATGCTAATTTTTTATTGAATTCAGTTTGACATCAACTTTTGTAAGTGCTGTTAATGACTTTCGTGTGTCTCATTTTTATTTCTAAAGATTTTGGAAATAATGTCTCAGATGTATGCAGTTCCATGTCTTCTGTACTGGTTTACTGCATTGTGTGTTCTTAAGAATGTCCTTGACAGTGATCAGTAGGGATTATGATGTTTGAGTTGAGGCATTTCTTCTACATGATAGCAATTGTGATATCTGTTAGAGTTTCCTTATACTCTTTTGATTTAGAGATTGTATTTTGCTTTATGGGGTGAACTTGTTTGTTTTGGGAATTGGACAGGAACATTCTTCTAATTCAAATTTCAACTGTTTACTTCTAACTTATGAAAACCTTTCAGCGGTCACAACTGTTCATGTCCATTTGGGTCACAGTGACCCCATCATAAGCTACAGACTTGGGGATGTATGGTTGGAAAGCTGCAATTTAGAGAGGGGCCTGGGGGTATTGGTTGACAGCTGACTGAATATGATTCAGCCATGTGCCCAGGTCGCTAAGAAAGCCAGTTGCATCCTGGCTTGTGTTATAAACACTGTGGCTAGTAGAAACAGGGAGGAGATCCTCTCCTTGTACTTAGCATGGGTGAGGCCACACCTCAAGTACTGTGTTCATTTCTGGGCCCCTCACTATAAAAAGGATATTGAGGTGCTGGAGCATGTCCAGAGAAGGGCAACAAGGCTGGTGAAGAGCCTGGAGCACATGACCTGTGAGGAGCATCTGAGGGAGCTGGGGTTGTTCAGTCTAGAGGAGGCTGAGAGAAGACCTCATTGCTCTCTACAGCTACCTGCAGTGAGGTTGGAGCAAGGAGGGGGCAGCCTCTTCTCCTTGATGACAAGTGACAGGACTACAGGAAATGGTTACAAGCTGCACCATGGTTCAGGCTGAAGAAGTATTAGGAAATATTTATTCACTGAAAGGGTTCTCAAATACTGGAATGGTCTGCCCAGGGCAGCGGTGGAGTCACCATGCATGGGGCATTAAAGCAGCATGTAGTCCTGGTGCTTAGAGATGTGATTTAGTGTTGACCCTTCAGGCCTGGGTGAAAGTTGGACTGGATTATGTTTAAGGTATCTTCCAACCAGGTGTATTTTGTGATTCTGTGATTGCCATCCTCCTGTTTATTGCCATAAAAATTGGAGGTGTTTGTGATACTCAAGTTGGAATGGGCTGCCTAGGGAGGTGGTGGAGTCACCATCACTGGATGTGTTTAGGAAGGGACTGGATGGGGTGCTTGGTGCCATGGTTTACTTGATTAGATAGTGTTGGATGATAGATTGGACTTGATGATCTCAAAGGTCTCTTCCAGCCTGGTTTATTCTATTCTAAGTTGACCATTTGGGGACCCCTTCTAATTTCCACCATCTTCTGGTATGGAAGCTGTCACTAAGTGTTTTCTACTTTGGCTTTAAAGTTTTGGCTTTTGTAACTTTTTTGATCTCTTGTGAGAATGAATATTTGCTGCAGCAATCACTGCATGCTTCACAGATCCTCAGTGTTTTGAATGTCATTTAGATGAACATTGTTGATCCTAGTTACTACACTTTAAACCAAAACATTCCATACCATGCAGATCTGGTGTATGTCTTTTGTTTCAGATGGCAACTGGTACATTTTGTGTGGTGATGGGGAAAGCCATCTTATTTCTTTAGCTTAAATTAAAGCAAAGTCTCCCCCTGTGTAGAATACCTGGCTCTTCATGGCAGGGTCAGAGCTGAGTCATGGTATCTGTCTGCTGATCATTTGAGGTGAAGAAATATTTTTAGCAATTCATAGAAGAGAAATTGTGGTACTAGTGAGTGATGATTCACCCTGCTGATGTGAGGTGGATGCGCACTGCCAAGTGCTGGACTTTGGAAGCTGAAGGAGTTTTCGAATGACCTGTTTTGTCCATCAGTAATTGCCCTTCTGTGAGTGTACTGATTTCATTTGCAATGTAGAGTTGCTTGATTCAGGTTCTACGCTTCTACAGTGAACTTCTGAGAGTTCCTGAAACACTTTGAAGATTGTACCTTAACTATTATGAAGCTTTACTGAGTTGTTTTTATACACACACTAACACCTCCCCCCCCATGTCTGTGTGTCACAGTTCAATAAAAACCTGCTTGTGTTAACTTTGTTAAATGTTATTGTCCAATTTACTTTAAAAAATAAAGTGAAATTTTCATATTCAGGAGCAGTTTATAATCTTGTTTATATTGCCCACCATAGGCTAAGATTTTTGATTTACCCAAGGTTTGCAGTGAATATTGTGAGGGATGCTGATTCCCACACAGACTGCCATACTGTTGTTACTTCTCCAAAAGAAGACGACATGTTTTTCCTCGTCTGTCATTCCACGATGCAGGCTATATATACACCATTTCTGTGCACAAGTGTAGGCACTTGCCACATCAGAACTCTTCTACTTCTTTCTACCCTGTGCTTCATTTGTTTTCATGAAATCATCCCACACGGTGATCTGTGATGTGCTGTCAGCGTTGGCTGTAATGCCTACCTACAGTTACTAATATAATTACTGAAGAGCTGCACAGAATCAGTGAGGTTCAATCACAGTGTAAAGTTGTTTCTACTGACAGTTGGAAGTAATGCACATTACACTCTCAAAGTGTGGAAGATGCAACACTAGATTGATATCTCGGAACAAAAAAAAGTCAGAAGACAAAACCTGAGAGGCAGGGCTTTTTTCATCATTATCTATTGTAAAACCTATCGATCACATCTCAGTATAGATCAGTACAGCTCTGCTGAATTATTACAGCTGTCTGCAGTTATGCAATACCAAGGCTTGGTCTTCTGTATTACGATTGCAGTTGGATGTTTTCTCCTTCTTTTTAACAAAGGTACAACTCAAAATAGACTTTCTGTATATAGCAGCCCCTTTTTTAAATGAAAAGAAGGAAATCTTTGTTTCCTGGAGGGGTCACTTCAGTAGCTGTTATTTTATGCTTATGATATGACTCAGTATGTAAGAATTGGTCCTTGAATAATAACTTGCTTGGTGTTTGAGGCAGTGAATGGTCAGAGAAAAGGTCACAGTATGGGTGTAGAAGATCACGTGTATGTTGGAGATAGTGGAGGCTCTGCGTGAAGTAAGTGTGCCAAGTGGTCTTCAGTTGAACCAGCAAGGTGTTGCAAGTTCTGCAGCACAAGAGCCCTCCTTAACTTCCTTCTGAGCTTTTCAGGCAGCAGCAGCTCTATGTGATTTTTCCCTTGTTCCATTGCCTGGGGAATAGGACTGTACAAGAGCCTCTTACATCATCTGAAGAGCCTATAAACAAATACTTTAGCTATTTCAAGATGTTACTGTGGGGCCTTGTAACCAAAACATCATTTTCACTGCTTGATATGAACCTGAGCCTCAACCCCTGATTTTTAAACTCTTGGTTTTCCACTTAACACATGAAGTAGAGCAAACACAACTTCTCTACCATCACATCCTTGTCACATTTCCCATTTTTTATGTATTCCAAGGGCCAAATCTATTTCAAAAAGAGTTTGATGCCACAAGTGGAAGTGGGGAGACAGAAAGGTTTAACACTTAGTCTAAAATTCCTCTTTTAACACCTTTGGTGGCTAACAAACATAAAATCACTGAACAAATATTTTATTTTCCCTATATATTCCTATAGGACTGTCTTTATTTTCACAGGACTATGTGTTCCTGTCTCATATTAATGCCTGAGGAGGGCAGAAGTCCTTCTTAGTACTGACAGTCCAGCAGGCATTTCAAAATGTGCCTAAACACAGGCTGACAGGAGTGATCATGGGGGAAGAAGGAGAGAGAAAAGTAACCAGCTCTCTGATTAAAACACTTACCTTTCAAGGGTTCCGGCAGCTTGTTTGTTGAAGCTGTTCCATTGTATAGCAGAAAATTCCCTGTTTGTTTCAGTATTTGCTCTGGTTTTGCAAAAAAATATGAAAAAGAAAAGAATGGAATTTTGGCAGTAATCACAACTTGAGAGTGGAGTCAGATAAGCCTGTGTCAGTAAGCAGAGAACTCCCGATTGAAAAGAGATTATGAAGAAATGATCTGAAGAGGCGGATTAGATGTGGAGACATAGGGGAAATGCTAAATGAGAAAAGATGTTTTAACTTGGGGCCTGACTGTGAGGAAGGGAATTCACACGTGATGATGAAAGAGGACAAGGAGGACCTTTTCACAGGAAAATAGAGCTCTAGGTGTGGTGTGGTGAGCTTGAGCTGCTACCTCTTTTAGGAGGGAGAAAGAGAAGTCAAGATTTTTAAATTGTCAGCATAAAAGGTGTTTTTTTGGCATCCATCTTTAAGATTCTCAAGTCTTCAGTTACAGACTAGGATAAAAGGAATGTTAATAAAAGCTGCATTCCATCAGCTTTTCAAAGAATAAAAATTATTCATGCAAATATACTAAAGCTGCTTTATAGCATCTTTTTAGCTGATTGACTTTAAATATAAATGATCCTCCAGGACTGAGCATGTTTGAGTGTTGGTTATGTACACACTGCATAAAGTCATATTAATCAAAGTTAGAATTTATCACTTCTGTTGCGTTCTGTAGTGTGCATCTAAGCAACCACACTGTTTTGTTTTCTGTCTCCCAGTTAAATGTGACTTTTATATAGTCAAATGGGTCTTGCCCATCTGCAACCTGAATAAGGAAATATTCATTTTCATTAGGCATCACTCTTGCTCTTTGCCCTCATTTATAAAATATCCCTTCAGATTTTTTTTTTTTTTTTACTCTACAGAAATTGTGCAAAGCAAGTTTAAGTCTTTGATGAATACAAAAGGTTTTTAATGCAGCCTGGCAACAAAACATTTGGCAGAGATGCAGGAAATGGTTGCTTCAAGGAAATTATTTATAAATGTGTTTTAGTAATCTGTCCTTATTTAACCAAATTAGAGTAAATATTGAAATGTTTGGAGAAGAAATTTGTGCTGCTGAAGTTTTGTGGTTTTTTCCCTCCTGCAGTTATTTTGCCATATCTGAAATAGGAAAACAGGAAGCAAGTGTGGCTGACAGAATCATAGAATCAATGAGGTTGGAAAAGACCTCAAAGATCATCAAGTCCAACCTGTCACCACAGACCTCATGACTACTAAGCCATGGCACCAAGTGCCACGTCCAATCCCCTCTTGAAAGGGACAGTGACTCTACCACCTCCCTGGGCAGCCCATTCCAATGCCTAATACCTCTCTCTGTGAAGAACTTTTTCCTCACCTTGAGTCTAAACTTCCCCTATAAGCTTCTAGTTAGTATAACCAAGTAATATACTCTGGACTGACGGTTGACTTCACTTGCATGACAGCACTTTGAAGCTGTCAGAAAAGTGGAAAATGTACTTGTGGCCGAGAATGTCCGGATTGTTTTTAGCAAGTGCCCTGGCGTGCTTATGCTAAGTGGATCAGCTGAATCCTTCAGCTTATAGGGATGCTGAAGGAAAAGAGTACCTCAAAAGTTATGGGATGTTTTATTCTGTAGGCTGACTGATCCAGCTGTGGATTGATTCAGTTCATTAAAATCTTACAGACAAGGATTTAACTTTGCAGTGCTCTACTCCGCTTGATGTTGCTGTTTTCTTTTATCTTGCTCATCTGTTCAGAGGTCAGCAGTGTGTGTCTCTTACCATAATAAGTCTGGATTTAATAGAAAGCCCAATTCCCATAATAGAAAGGCTGGTATCCTCAAAAACAAGTAGTAATCGATTTTTTGGGGATAAAATTAGCCATGGCAAAAATTACATTGCACATTAAACTACTTATTGTAGCTGAGAAAGTAATTTCTGGGGTTTAGAACAGTCCTTATATTTATTGTGGCTATTGAAGGTACTGTCCTGCATTCACAACTTTCTTCATGGTATATGGCTGTCTTTTCCTGTATTCTTCTGTCTTCTGTTTTCTTTCCACAAAGAAGTCTTCTCAATGTAATGGGGCTGGGAGATCAATTGCTGGATGTATATCCAGTCAAAGTATTTTTTATTATTTTCCCAGCTTCACTAGTCTAAGAAGAGAAAAAGTGGTAGATTGCTTAGGTGGGTAAAGGTATGGTGACACTCAGACTGTCAGAAGTTGAAGGTCTAGTTGTTTTGTGTAGAGCCTCAGAGGAGGCAATGGACTGGCAGAGCCTACAGTTTGAGGCAGCAGGTGCATTGACTTGAGTTATGTTCGTGGATTTATTCTTTCCTTTTATGCCAGTGTCTGTCTAGTGAGGAAGAAAAAAATAAATAAATATGGAGTTACTAAACTCATTGAAAAATTGGATGAAAGAAACATATCCAGAAACTCTGAAAAACGTTATTTGTTAGAAGTTTTACTACATTATCACAATTAAAATAATCATATTGGACATTAAATCTCAGACATAGAATGTCTTAGGTTGAAAGACACTTCAGAGATCTTCTACTCCGAATTCCCCACCATGGGCAGGGATGCTTCATAATTAGAGTTGGCTGCTCGAGGTCTTATCCAACCTGGTCTTGAACACCCACAGGGAGGAGGCATCCACAATCTCCCTGGGCAACCTATTGCAGAATCTCACCAGCCATGTACTAAAGAACTTCTTTCTATGATCCAGTCTAAACCTACTGTCCCTCAGCTTAAAACCATTCCCCCTTGTCCTGTTGCTAGACACCCTTCAGGTATTGGAAGGCTGCTATATCGTTTCCCCTGGGGTTGAGTCTTCTCTAGGCTGAACAACCCCAGCTCCCTCAACCTGTCCTCATAGTAGAGGTGTTTCAGCCCTTGGATAATTTTTGTGGCCGCCTTCTGGATACACTCCAACATCTCTGTGCCCTTCTTATGATGGGGACACCAGAAGTGGATGCAGTATTCAAGGTGGGGGGGTGTCACCACCAGTCAAAACAAAGTTGATGTAAGAGGTTTTGCTGCCACTGGCAGAAATTAATCTCCCCCAGAAATCCCATTATTTGCCACTTCCATGTAAATGCTGCACAGTCTTATACCAGTGTCTGGGATTTCACAGAAAACCCACCAGACATCTATTGTAGCAATCGGCACATTCCCAGCATCAATTAGCACCATGCATTTTGGTGTGGCTGGCATTCCTGAAAGTTGTCAGTAGATCACAGTAGCTGTTGTTTTTGGATTCACTTTCTGTATTTTATGAGTGTCACCAAGATTGTTTTGGTGGGTTCATGTCTGTGGAATAAAGAAGGAAAATCATAGAATCACAAAAGGCATCAGGTTGGAAGTAACTCAAAGGTCATCTAGTCCAACCCCCCTGCTCAGTTATTTGTTGCTGGTGTGTTTGAATGGCTAGAGAGGAGTGGCAATAGATACAGCCATTGCTGACTGGCCCAAGTGGAGGTATCTTGTGCTGGAAACACAGGAAGCTTTTGAACATCCCTATACTGAGAAAGGTTTTCCGTAGGTATTTTGAGATAGAGGGAGAGAGATAAAAATAACTGGTCCGTGCAGACTGTGTTGTATAGAGACTGAGGATATTAATTGTTGGAAATGGTTTCTGATATAATGAGACATACTTAAATGTTTTAAAGATCGATGTGATGACATCTGCTAATCCAATGAGAAATTTCTTAATGAGAGTTGTTACTACCTTCTTACCTCCTGTATTATGCAAAATGAAATGTTTATATTAGTGAGCAATAATATAACTCTCCTTATGAGTGCTGGGGAATAGCTGTTTTACCACTAAGCCATTAGAGAAATAAAGAATAGAACAGAGATTGTTTCATAATGACTTGTGTACGTACAGTACCTAGCACAACTGAATTCTCTTCAGTTGTTGGTGTTCCTGTGCACCGCAGCTTTATACAAAGTCACATAATTGAGACTTATTACAGATGCTGCTTACAAAGATATGAAAATATTAATGTAAAAGGTTAGTCAAATAATTTCAAGTGCCAAAAATAGTTAAAATTGTTGGTATTAAGATGCCATACTGGAGGATAATAGAGGAGAAAATTGTTTTCATAGGAAGAGAGTGTTCTCTAAAAAACTGGGAGTGGGGTTGTGTTCCATAATGTATGGTTAGGAGAAAATGGCTTCAGTAGTAAAAGAAAGGCCTTTAGGCCTTTGAATGTTATTTAGCATTTCCACATTCACAGGTTTGACAGTCATCCCTTCTTCTCTTTGCACATAGCAAAATTCTGGTTTTGAATTTGAGATCAATATACTTGATTATCCTAAAAAATCACTTGTGTGATGCAAAGTTTTGTTTGTTCTGTGATCTCCTACTTGTAATCGAGTGTTCGTTGTAATGATTTTTGTCCTATTTTATTCTGCTTTCTGATTTCATAGAATCAATAAGGTTGGAAGAGACCTCAAAGATCATAAAGTCCAACCTGTCACCACAGACCTCATGACTACTAAACCATGGCACCAAGTGCCACGTCCAATCCCCTCTTGATCACCTCCTGGGACGGTGACTCCACCACCTCCCTGGGCAGCACATTCCAATGCTTAATACCTCTCTCTGTGAAGAACTTTCTCCTCACCTTGAGTCTAAACTTCCCCTGGTGCAGCTTGAGACTGTGTCCTCTTGTTCTGGTTGCATGGGAGAAGACACCACCCCCCTCCTGGCTACAAGCTCCCTTCAGGTAGTTGTAGACAGCAATAATGTCTCCCCTGAGCCTCCTCTTCTCCAGGCTAAACAATCCCAGCTCCCTTAGTCTCGACATCCTTCTTAAACTGAGGGGCCCAGAACTGGACACAGTACTCAACGTGTGACCTAACCAGTGCTGAGTACAGGGGCACAATGACTTCCCTGCTCCTGTTTGCCACACTATTCCTAATGCAGGCCAGGATGCCATTGGCCTTTTTGGCCACCTGGACACACTGCTGGCTCATGTTCAGACAGCTGTCAACCAGTACTCCCCAGGTCCCTGTCTGTTTGGCAGCTCTTCAGCCACTCCAGCCCCAGCCTGTAGCGCTGCATGGGGCTGTTGTGGTCAAAATGCAGCACCCAGCACTTGGACTCATTAAATGACATCATGTTGGACTCTGCCCATCTGTCCAGCCAGTCAAGATCCCTCTGCAGAGCCCTTCTACCCTCTAACAGATCAACATCTGCTCCCAACTTGGTGTCATCTGCAAATTTACTGATGACTGACTCAATCTCCTCATCCAGATCATCAATAAAAATATTGAACAGGATGGGGCCCAGCACTGGTCCCTGGAGGGATTTTTGGTCAAAATGATGCCTATATTAGGGAAAGAGGTGAAGGAAGAGGATTAAAAGCCATCACAGTAACAGTAAGACTGGTACATCTTGCAATAGGGGAAAGAATAATAAAAAGCCACTATAAGCAGTGGTTTACAGTAGCAGCATTAGGAATCTATTTCCTCTTCTGTAAAGTGACTTTTATATGAGTGTAGTTTCATGCAGCTCTCTGTAGAAAACCAAAAGAGATTTTGAGATTTGTGATTTTGGGTATAGGTACAACACAGTTATCAAGAAACTAAGGCTTTAACACATTTGTAGCACTTGCGACATGCAAGCAAAACTGGCTGTAATAGAAGAGGTTAGGATATTTGGGAAACAGGAAAAAAGAAATTAAGGTGAGTGGAGTATATAAACATGAAAAGCACGGGGCAAGCAACCAGGACCTATTTTCTATGGAATATTTACAATAGATTATGAGGTTGCTTCCTTCTTTGAGCCTCCTGGGTGTTTCAGTTGTTATATTGGCAGAAATAAATTTCTTAACTAATGTGAGTTTTCTAATGAACCTGTCTGAAAGGTGTTCTTGTACATTTCCAGCAATACACATACCTGTGTTCATGATTGCCTGCGTGTTCTGTATGTGAGGGTCTTAAACTACTACTGAACAATGTTGTACGGTTCCAATGACACTACCTTATAGAACACGTAACAGCAGGTTACTGACATCTCAGTGCTTGACTAAAACAATAGCACAGCTTGTATTTGTGGTAACATCTAAGAACAGAAGTGCCCACTAAGTTTAAGAAATTCCAGTTTCAATGCTGCTGCTTGGCTTGCAGTTTCTAAGAGTCATACTTTGAAAGCTGTCATTGTAAACACTTTTATTTTTTTGTAACCTTAAATACAACTCACAGTCAGCTTGAATTTTTGAACAGCAGCGCTGGAAAGACCAACTGATTCACGTAAGATGTGCATGGTGCCATGCAGGAGATAATGAAAGGAAGAGTGAAGTGATAAAGTGACTGAGCATGCAAGGAATATTTGTAGTCTTTAACTTGGCGTAGATGAATGGCTTGTGGCTCTCCATATTTCAACTTGATGCATGAATGTCAACACTTTGGAAATTGTGTGGGTGCCTGAACCATAAAGCCAGAAAATGCAGGTTATCTTCTGTGTGCTGTACTTCATGTCTTTGTAGGGAGATGCAGGAGAAGTCTGTAGGCTGTGCTGCATGAAAGTGAGTTCTCTGAAGCTCTGTGAAATGCATACCGTGATAGATTTCTACAAGTGACTTACATATTTGCTTCTGATTAAATGTTTCATTTTTCCTTCAGTGCTTAATATACTTTAAAAGCTTTATGGAATAAATCAAGGTGATGAGTATATGTGCTGATTATAATTGAGTCTTAGTTCTTTAGTCACAGTACAGATTGAAGCTATTTTATCAGATGAACTACCAGTTACATGTGATGGAAGTAAATCTAAATTTATGATTTTTGTTATATGGATATAAGACAACTTGGGTTTTGAGATAGGATAAGAAAGACAAAAATGGTGCCAACTCTGCAAGAATTTCATTTTATTGCTCTGAGGATGTTAGATAGTAATCCCTTGCCTTCAAAATACCGCGTTTTCCAGGCTGCATGCTTCAGCTTCTGCTGAACAGTGTGCTGCTTAGGTTCCCTTAGCATAGAACGAATAGTCTCCACAGATCAAGGTCCAAATCCAAGAACTAAAATTTAGAGGTAAGTAGTTTACCTTTTGGATGCAGAAGTAGATTTTCCACAACTGGTGTGTTTTTCTGAAACCTTAACTGTAAAGGCACAGAAGTAATTAGAAGTGAAGTAACTAAAATTCATTGCTCAGTAGAGTAGAATAGAATTGAATTAACCAGGTTGGAAGAGACCTTTGAGATAGAGTCCAACCTATCATCCAATGCTATCTAATCAACTAAACCATGGCACCAAGCACCAGTCTCTTAAGCACCTCCAGTGATGGTGACTCCACCACCTCACTGGGCAGCACATTCCAATGGCCAATCTCTCTTTCTGTGAAGAACTTCCTCCTAACCTCCAGCCTAAACCTCCCCTGGCACAGCCTGAGACTGTGTCCTCTTGTTCTGGTGCTGGTTGCCTGGGAGAAGAGATTAACCCCTACCTGGCTACAACCTCCCGTCAGGTAGTTGTAGAGACCAATAAGGTCTCTCCTGAGCCTCCTCTTCTCCAGGCTAAGCACCCCCAGCTTCCTCAGCCTCTCCTCATAGGGCTTGTGTTCCAAACCCCTTACCAGCTTTGTTGCCGTTCTTTGGACATATTCCATTAACTCAACATCTTTCCTAAACTGAGGGGCACAATCAGTAACCTTGCTGTTACAGTAAACAAAAGGCAATCTTCAATATATGCTCATACCTTTCTAAATACATTATTTTCTCAGCAAGTAAAACAGTAGATCCATATTATTATAATATTCAGTCTGTATATAATCCCCTGAGAGCGCTGAGTATCACTCCTAGGGACAGGAATTCATTAACAAAATATGGCTTTAAGGAGAACTTGAGATGAAGAAAAGGGTCAAGTTAATTAAAGATAAAATATTAAAAGGAAGAGAAAAAAAGACTTTTCAGTCTTGTGATGCCTGTATTAGTTGCTAATACCATTCAGTGTTGTAATCTCTTTTCAATTTAAGAAAGACATTCATCACCTTTTATGTAAACACTGCCAGAGAGCATTATTTTGGAAAGCAAAGCCAAAATATATTAAGAAGCCATAAAACAGACACTCTGCTTTCTATATAATGATTCAGATAAAAAGTTGTAACAAATTAATGTATCATAATTGATACTGGGGGTGTTCAGGGCGAGGCTTGACAGGATGCTTGGTTCCATGGTTTAGTTGATTAGGTGGTGTTGGATGATAGGTTGGACACAATGATCTTGAAGGTCTCTTCCAACCTGGTTTATTCTATTCTATTCTATTGTATTCTATTGTATTCTATTCTATTCTATGTACCTTCAGAATGTTAACAAAGTAGTTTAACTTAGATAGTGAAAACAAATTGGTGAATATCCCGTTTGGAAATAGAAACCCCACAACTTGAACATAAAATTTGGAGTGTAGAACATCAAAGATAGCATGGTAATTACATAAATAAATCATCACCTTTGTGTTCTATCACATCACATGGGTCTGGAGCTGACAGAGTTCAGCTAATTTGCTGCAGTTGGTTATAAACAAGGAGTCCATTTGAAGTAGTAGTGTTGCTTTTTGTCTTGAATTTTTAAAGTAAAGATGAAGAAGGTTCCCTGAAGATAGAAACTCATTAGGAAAGCCAAGGGCTTTTTGGAGAATGTGCTCTATTCAGGGTGGTTTTTTGTTCCCCGTTTTGTATGTTTCAGAGCGTGCTGCAGCTTCTAATGAAAAAATAATGCACTTCATTAATCTAGAGAAAAACTTCTGAAAGTAGCTACGTTCTCAGAGTATTCTGGGAATTAGTTTGAACGTAATTGGTTGGATGTCAATATTAAAAAGCACTCTAATGAAAAAGGAAATGCTCAAACTATGATAGTTTGCTGCTTCTGATGAAAAATGTAATGAGGCCAAATAATTATCCCTTCTCCTTTCTTCTCAATCTGCTCTGTCTTTCCTAAACTCTACATTTATTGTAAATATTTTATGTGGTAGGATTTCTATCACTGTAATTGAAAGCCTACGCTGTTGTCTGTGTCACACTATTTTATAGCTGCTTTGCCTTTTTCTGTTACCCTTTTTCACTTCATGACTAGATTACTCAAGGAGAGTATTTGTCAGTTGTCATGCCCCTCAGCTATCACTTAGCTGAACTGTGCTTAGTGAACTCTAATCTTTCTTGATAAATCAACCTATTAGTGTTGTGCCAAGCAGCACAGTATCTGCCATTTACATAACGCTTATTCTAGTGGGTTTGATGTGCTTTTTATCTTCTAACTTCCAGTTGAGAATAACAGAATCACAGAATTATTGAAGCTGAAACAGACCTCTGAGATCATCAAGTCTGGCCTATGACCTAACACCACATGGATTAGACCACGTCACTAAGTGCCACATCCAAACTTTCCTTAAATATCTCCAGGAACGGCAACTCCACCATCTCCCTGAGCAGTCCATTCCAGTGTCTAATTATCCTTTCCATCCTAACATCCAACCTAAACCTCCCCTGGCACAGCTTCAGGCCATGCCCTCTCATCTAGTCACACATTGCCTGGAGAAGAGCCCTACCCCCACTTTACTACAACTTCCCTTCAGGTAGTTGTAGAGTGTGATAATAGAATAGAATAGAATAGAATAGAATAACAGCCCTCCTGAGTCTCCTCTTCTCCAGGCTAACCAACCCCAGCTCCCTCAGCCTCTCCTCGTAAGACTTTCTCTCCAGTGCCTTCACCAGTCTCGTTGCTCTCCTCTGAACCAAATACATTGCCCAAATACATCTACTTTACAGATACCAAGTTGACTGGTCATCACTTATTAAATAAGCTATGAAAGACATGGAAGCTGGGATTTTATTGGTGGGGAACCTGCTTTAAGAACATCAAAAAGAAAGCCACCAAAGAAATGAAACAACAGGGTGAAAAGCCACAGACCCACATTATTCAAGTGCAGGGCCTTTTCTGCTGATAACTAAATTGTCACAGAGTGATGCAGTATCAGTTTGTCAGGATGCATGCTGGTTTATTAAGTGTTTTGAATTCCAGGTGCAATACAGATGAGAAATGGAATGTTCAGACTGGTTCTTTAAAATGCAGCATATGTTTATCTGTTGTGGGTTTGTTGTTTGGGGTTTTAAATTTATTACAGAAGTTTTAATGAATTTTCAAACCTGTCACCTGGTAGACTGTGTCTCTGTCCCAGTTTCTCATATGACTTGTGTTAGCTTTTCCATATCCTACCCTATTTCTGTCTCATTGGGCTAATGCATGCTGGATGAGATGTTTGTCCTGATGACCTGTCCAATAGCAGCTCAGTTTCCTGGAGAAGAAAGATGTGCTCTTGCTGCCATTGACCTCTATCTGCGACAAGAAATAGTGGTTCACCTTTGTGTGATGTTGTATTAATGTACTTCCAAAGAGTTTTATTTATCTCATGCTGTCAACATCTACCAATTTTTATCCAAGATGAATTGAAATTAGGAGACAAAGCCAAGCCATTGTGGTATATGTTGCTGATGGTACTCTAGATCTGTATGTTACAAACCCTGAATTCCACCACACCTTCACACCACAACGGTGATGCAAAACTTGATTTTAACATTCAGCTGCACTAAACAGAGACATTTGATACTTCAGAAGACATTTGCTGCTGTTTCTTCAGAGCCTGTGGTCTCAAAGATGACCTGAAATGCCAGATCAGGAAATTCATAAAGATGTCAGTGGTTTGCTGTGCTTTAATTCCCAGGCTATGAGCCACCTTGCCACATGCAGTGCTCATGATATCATCAGATATATGACATTAAGATATCACACCTTTTTCTTCACTTCATGAAAAGGTGAGGAACTTTTAGTGTAAGCTTCATAAGCATAATATGACACATATCTATGCAGCCTCTTAACAGGAATTTTTAGGTTTTTTTTCCTAATCCTATTTCATTTAATATTCCTGTGAGCTTTCCCTTCTTATCCTGGAGTATACCTGAATCTCTTAGGCAGCATGTTTAGTGCAAATGTATTCTCTCAGTATATAGCTCAGTATATAATAACTGAATTTTTGTGGGGTTTTTCAACTGAGAAAATAAAATTTCTGGGTCCAAACTTACACGGTTAGCTCCAGTGATTTCACTGTCATGATTCAATGCAGCACTTCAACAAGTGCTCTGCATCAGGTCTGGAACATAAGAATCATGAGTAGTATTTTGCCTTACCATAATTTGTATATATTTAGAAAGAAGATACTTTTAATTGTTTTTAACATATATGTGTGTGTGTGTATAATTTGTGTGTGTGTATATAATTTGTGTGTGTGTATTCCAACTAGAAACTAAAAGCTTCCAATAAAAATACGTATAAATGCAGCTTCATGGTTTCTGGATAAAAAGGGGGAAATATCACTGAGAAGTTCCTTCATAAGTATTTTTGCCATTTTAATTTGTATTTTTTGCTAAAATATAATCTTTCTTCTGTAATATGTACTTTGTAGTATCACTTTCATCTTAAAAAAAATTAAGCTTTGTGCACTGAGATATCCTTTGATATATCATAGGTTCATAGATTCAAAGAATGGTTTAGGTTGGAAAAGACCTTGAAGACCTACTTCCAAGCCCCCTGCCATGGGCAGGGCCCCTTCCACTAGACCAGGTTGCTCAAGGCTTCATCCCACCCGGTCTTGAACACAGCCAGGGAGGGGGGCATTCATGATCTCTCTGGGCAACCTGTTCCAGTCTCACCACCCTTACTGCAAAGAATTTCTTCCTAATATCCAGTCTAAATCTGCCCTCCTCAAGCTTCAATCCGTTACCTCTTGTCCTATCACTACAAGCCCTTGTAAAAAGTCCCTTCCTGGTTTTCTTGTAGCCCCCTTCAGGTCCTGGAAGGCTGCTACATGGTCTCCCTGGAGCCTTCTGTTCTGTGTGCTGACCAGCCCAAACTCTCTCAGCCTATCCCTGTAAGGGAGGTTCACCACTCCCCTGATCATCATGACCTACCTCTGGACCTGTTGCAGCAGTTCAATGTCCCTTTTGTGCTAAGGGTACCAGAACTGGATGCAGTACTGCAAGTGGAGTCTCACAAGAGCAGAGTAGAAGGGAAGAATCATGCCCCTCATTCTGCTGGACACGTGGTTGCCTTCTGGCTGCAAGTGGTGATTGCCAGCTCATGTTCAGTTTTTCATCAGCTGACACCCCCAAGCCCTTCTCCTCGAGAGTGAACTCCTTGCCCAGCCTATATTTGTGCCTGGGATTGCCCCAACTCAGGTGTAGGACCTTGCATTTGGCCTTGTTGAACATTATGAGGTTAGCTTGGACCCACCTCTCAAGCCTGTCCAGCTAAACTTTAATACAGATCACAGTGATGGGGTTTTTCCCATCATGGAAGTATCCTTAAACTTTTATTCCTTCTTGTGTCATTGGAATTGCATCCAACTGTGCCAGTGGCTTGTAGAGCAGCTTTCCAAAAGCTCAAAAACTTTCATTTTCTTTTCAGTTGTTGAAAGGAATTAGTCTTAGATGCCTTCATTGATACAATATAAGTTCAAACAAAATGTCCAGTGCTGATTGTCTGCTGCTTAACTAGCCATAGTAGAGCCTACTTCCCAATAAAAAACACCGCAGGGGGAAAAAAAGGCGACAGAAGAAAAAGCCAACAAAAACGTATAAAATGTGTGTCTTGATCTTAATTCCTTTTTCAGAAGCTTCTTAGATATTAGGTAGATTAGTCTTTATGCTTAAGGAATAACACCTAATGCCTTGAATGAAAAGGAATTAGAAAACAGAAGATGAAATTGAGTGAGAGGGCACTTTGCTTTCTCTTGTTTTGGAAGAATTAGTAGGAATCTTTCAGAAACGTGAGTTCTGGTTAGAATTGATTCTGAGAATAGTGCCAGTGTAGTTTTAACAAGCAGGCTTGGTAAATATACAGATATATGAGGTTTGGATTAATGTGGGTTGTTTTGGCATCCTTTAATTTTTCAGTTGTAATGAAGAAAATATTGGGGTGACAGTTGTGAAAGTGTTAATATTTTTAATTGAGTAATTAATTTTTAGTTCTTGTAGTTACTGTTCACTTGTAGCTGATGGTTCAAAATCTTGTTTAGGAGCTCTGCGTTATGTCCCCACCCCATTCCTGTGTAATTTTTGCCTCTGCCAAGACCATTGTCTTCTACAGAATTGAAGTACTGAAAATTGCTGCTCGCTTATGTAGTTTGTGCCACCTCCAAGGTCCTTTGGTTAAGTGGAAAAAAATAAATAAATTAAATTTCAATGCAGTACAGACAAAAGGAATTTACTCTTTGTCATAGCAAAGAAGTCTCTGAGAGTTCAACTTTTCAAGGATATTTTCTGTCATTCTCTAATCTGCTAGGTGAGCACCCTTGGCCTGGCTTTTGGCAATGATTGTGTATTTTAAACAAGCTTTTCATTCTTATTCCTCTCCCAGTGTGTTTAAAAATAGCTATTCCCAAGAAAAAATGGACTGAGAATATATATATATTTAAAAACCAAACCAAACCAAACGTTACTTTGTGGTAACCTCTTGAGAGAGAGAAGCAATTCAGTAGTATTCCAGGCTTCTGCTTTTATCTGCCTTGAAAATAGTGCATCAATCTTAAATGCTGGTAATGATATAGAAGTTGTTCCTAGCAGCATAAAAGCAATGCCTATTTTAATTTTAAAGGTCATACATTTTCAATGATGAATCAATAATCAAGTGATTTTTGAGGAATTAGTGATCAAGTGATTTTGGGTTGGTTTAAGTAATTTTGGTTAGTCTTTGTTTTTGTAGCATTTTCAGATGGTTTTAACTTTCCAATTTAGTATCCTTATGTAGCTTTTCAGTACAGGAGGCTGAAAAAATCTTTCTACTGCAGGGATGGAGGGTTGAGCTAAATGTGAAATGAGTATATGACCATTCTTCCAGTTCTAAGGCTCCCTGCAGTTTCAATGCCACCCATCTAGTCATGGCCACTGAGAAAACATCTCAGTAGTGTGTTTGGGTTGGTTGGTTGGTTTTTTTTTTGTAATCCAAAAGCTGGATAAGACATTATGGAATCAATAATTATTGTTAGGCTGTTGCAGTTAAGAATAGAAAAATCTATTTCATTATTACTGAAGTTCTTTTTAGAACACATTTCACCAGCTTAGCCTGGTACTTCTGTGTTTTAGAATAGAGTAGTTTTAAATAGCTTGTGGTGATCAAATGCAAGTAGCCTCTTGGAAATTCCTGTATTGTTATAGTGATGCTAAAGAATTACATACTGTAGTTTTCATTGCTGAAAGATCTTTGTTTTCTGTTTCTCACTGTCAGGGTCTCTGACATCCTGACAGATTACTGCAATTTAGCAGATGGCCTTAGACTCACTCTTTAATCCGTGTACTCAAACTTAAGGTTTGGGGTTTATCGCTTTCATTCTTAGCTATGGACTAAGAGTGGGTCTTAGCTATGGAATGAGTGGGACAGACGGATTCACCCCAGTTAGTGAAGTTGCTGTATAGAGTGCTCTTTGGAGCAGTAAACATTGCTGTGAAATACAGCTACCACCACTGCCATTTTGAGTTCTTGTGCCTCAGTTTTAATGTAATTTTAAATTATCATTTCTTAAAACAGAGAGTTCTATTGTGCCTGTCAGGAAAGCCCTTTACAACTCTCAAGGGAAGTACAAGTAATTTCTAGTTAACTTTTTGTAAAACCAGGTGAGCACCTGAGAACAAAAAAGCAAGTGGAAGTCTTGTCTTTGATTCAAGTATTCTAAATATGGAGAATCTTTCATGGGTGTTTTCAACTTGGTTACCTATTGTGGAGTATTTTTATGGTTTGTAGATAGCCTTTAATGAACACTTGAAGCAAATCATCTAAAAATGCATCACGGAAAGAAGTTGACAGGGCCACAAAATTATGTTTTGAAAAATGTTTCTATGCTAAGTTCTTAACTGGAGCTGGGTTTTGGCTTTTTTCTTTTTCAGAAGTATTTGAGTTAAAGCTGTCAATACAATGTTTGGTTATAAGTGAAACCCGCAGTACTATTAATACTGCTTTACCAGCAGGTTGTTTGCATACAGTATGTCCTCTTTGTGTCAGAGTAAGAGTCTTCTGCTGTTAATTCAGTGGATTCAGTGACAGGCTGTTAGAACTGCATCTCAGAAGGTACAGATTAAATTGTGGCATCTATAAATACGTATCTCTGTCAGCCAGAGCTAGCTTCTTCTTTTCAAGTGTAGAGTAACCTTCCTGCCAGCTTTTAAAAAGTTTGCATTTTGTACTTCGTTAGAAATGAAGTTTCTAGGTAACGGAAATATTTTGCTGATCAAATCTGTATCTTGCTTAGGATTTCCTTTTTCAGATCCTATGCTTTCAGGTATAAGCCTTAATTTCATCATCATAGATTCTGAGTGTAAATTGGGAGACAAAGAGTCAGTCATGGTTTTGGTTTTGCAAGTCTTGAGGTAATCCATCTTTCCTGAAAGCTTCTGCTGCTGTTTATTTCCCAGAGGAGAATGATGGCTGGATGTTCCTGCTTGGAAGTGTAACCAGGCAAGCAGTACCAGAACAAGAGGACACAGTCTCAGGCTGCACCAGGGGAGATTCAGGCTGGATGTTAGAAAAAAGTTCTATACAGAAAGAGTGATTGCACATTGGAATGGGCTGCCTGGGGAGGTGGTGGAGTCGCCATCACTGGAGGTTTTTAGGAGAAGACTTGACGGGGTGCTTGGTGCTGTGGGTTAGTTGCTTGGGCGGTGTTGGATTGGTTGATGGGTTGGACGCGATGATCTTGAAGGTCTCTTCCAACCTGGTTTATTCTATGTATTCTATGTATTCTATGTATTCTCTTGACTCACTCCTGGTGTTTGAGTAGCATTTTATATACTGAAGGAAAAAAGAGTAATTAATGACTCTAGAAATCATATTAAATGTAAAGTACAGAGTTTACGTGAGCCTGCCTGTCTTTTACTTTAGGTAGCCTTCCCTAGGCAACGTTTTATTAATGGTAAATAATCTCCTTAAATGTGACTATTAAATGATAGAGCTATAATATCATTGACAAGAGGTCATGCTACAAGTTAAATAATTTAGAGCAAAGTAGACTAATTGTTAGTGATGGAGTGGACTAATTACAAGTAATGGTTTGGTTTCAATTCCCTTTTTCTTTCCCTTAAGTATGGTGTTTTGGATATTCAGTGTTTTGAACGGCATCAGAAAAATAGGCCATATGGTATTTCTTGTCTTCCCTGATTGGATGTAACACCAGCTGTTACTCTGCAGATTCCTGAGTAGGCAGTACAGATTTCATCTGCAAGTGCTCAGGCATTCACATTCAGATTTGTTTTCAGCATGGAATCTCTGAAAATTAGATTATGATTTATTTGCATAAATGAAAGGGATCTAAGTATGGACAGTGTTTAGAACTAAGTGTCATTTCAGTTAGCAGTTTGAAACTATGTGCAAAATAAAAGCACAGCATGGTATGGCTTTTTAAATAATGCACAGACTCTTTTTTCTTCTTTTTTTTTTTTGTTAATTTCAAAGCTGCACATGTAGAAGTAATTAATGGTATTTCTAAATTGCAGATAACTGTGTAGTCACTTTACATGTATGGTGTAAACCTTGTAATATAACTACACTGCATAAACACTTCATACTTGAACTCTTCACAATTGTGGAGATTTTTTAGTTATTGATCTGTTTTGATTTTATTAAAATCATGAACAATATGAGCACTTGGTTGTAAGGGCTTAAAGTCTTTCCTTAATGTTTAGGAGTGTAGTAGGAAATGGTTCAAAATAATCAGAGTTCTTTTCTGTACCACAGGTGGTATAGTATTCATATTTATTTATTTAATGTTTCCAGTAAATATTTTTTTTTTCTATTGAATTTTGCCCACTGTGAAAGCAAAGTCAACAGAACTGACTCTGGAGCATTTGGGAAGGCAGAGTACTCCCACAATGACCGTAAGGGCACCCAAAATTGTGTGCTGCAAGGATCGAAGTCCAGGGCTCGAAGGAAAGAGTTTATATTCTTAAGCTGTAGCATATTGGAAGGTGTTGCCAGTACTGTGGAAAAGACTTTGCTGTATGGCATCAGCTTATTAGTGTCTTTCTATTCCTCCTCCTTTCCCCCCAAACTGGGTGGTGAGAACCTTTATTCCTTCCAGGTGCTTGTGCCAGGGCCTTTGCTATTGCTGCCTTAGAGGGACACATTTGCTCCCTAGCCGCACTGTGCTCACCACAGGATAGGTGGACAGTGTCTAACATTGATAGCCATTCTAGTTGGATGGGTTATTGATGAAATTCCTGTTCAGATCTGATGACAATTTAATACAGTACATGATAACTGAAGTGAGTGACCTTTGCTGCAATTGATGTTGGCCTTTCTCCCTGTTAAGTGACCACTCAATTTATCTAACTTACAGGAAATACTGTGATTGCTGAATAAACTGTGCTGGGCAAAGATATCCACCATTCATTCTGAAAAGGTTGAGTGGGCACTAGTAATCAGCAAAGGTCAAAGAGCCTGATTTAAGATTGTTTAAATCTAGTGCTCTTTTTCAGGGATGAAAGTACATGATGTAACCAAGTGTTTAACTCTGGTATCACTGAGTCTGGTGGAGGAAAAGCAGTGTTGTGGAATACTGTTTGAAGAGTATCAGTTAGGCTGTCAGTTTGTGAGTGACAGACGGAACACAATAAACATTTTAGTCTCATCTTCAGTTTTCAAAGACGTGTAATTACATAGTTTTAAAATAAAGTTGTGGGAGACCCTTAGTATACATGTAATTAATATTCCATAATGCCAGAGACAAAAGGTTCTCTTTAGGGAAAATTTGTAGCTATTGATCAGTTAAAATGTGATATTTAGATTAATTTATACAGGCTGTTTTCCTAAGAGTTTCTGCTTTCGCAGAACTTAATCACATTAAAATGGGGATAACTACTTCTGAAGCACAAAACGATCAAAGAGAAATGAAGAGCAATCGATCTGTGTGCTTTCCTTCAACACATATTGATTTGGTCCATAAAGATTATTTTTTCTTTGATTATTCTGAATCTTGAAGAGCTTTAGCAGATGATGAACGCAGTGATTTTGTTCTCTCCTGTTGATCCAATAGCACTGGTATGTTACTTGTGATGGGTGCATACAGAGTGCACAGGATTTTACTGTTTGCTTAGACTCTTGTATGGACCTTGGGGAGTTTTGTGCCATGTCTGGTACCCCATTGTTGTTGGTTTTCCTTGTTTGTTTTTTCTTTTCCTAAATATGTTTAATTTTTTTTTCTTTATGTAGATTAGATTATTTTGTGGTGGGTTATTTTCTGCCTTTGTTTCTTTGCATGGGTTTGTTTTATGTGTGTTTGCTTGTTTTTAAATTTAGGTTAAGTCCTAGCCATGGCTATTACGATTTGTGGTGGATTACCACAGTGATGCTAAAGTTTAAATGGATGCAAGCATTGTCTCAGTGTTGTATATAGGACCCAGTCAGTCTTAACTTGGGAGTACTCACAATTCTTCACTCTAAGCACCCAAGTTAACTGGCTGCTTCCCTTAGAAGTTAATCTGTTTGAAGAGTAACTAGGGATGTTGAATTACTTCAAATCACTGAGGTAATCTAATAAGCATTTATTTATTTATTTAACTTAATTTTTAAAAGTTCAGTGTGTGTTCCTCGTGGCATTGATGCCCTATTGCAGAGAAGGTCTATACTTACATACTTGTGAGATTCAAGTCTCCTTTGGATTGTCCTGAATTGACCTGTATGGAACACCCTGGAGGTAGAGAAACAGCCACCTCAATTTCTCATTCTTACCATGGTCAATGATCAGACCTACATAAACTGAGGACACTTCAGCCTGTGTTTTAGCATGTTTTACTTTTACCTTTACTTATTTTGTGTGACTACAGTCATAATTTCATCATATATGCACATCTTAGTATGTGTGTATATGTTTACGTAGCCCATGCATAGCATGACTTGATAGAAGTTTCATTACAAACTTGTTAACAGCTAGGTTAAAGAGAGTCTGTAGACAGCCTGGTTGTTAATTAGTCCCCATCAGCAAAATTATTAGCACAGTAGGTCAGAATGACTCCTGCCAAATGAAAGCTTCAATAATCAGTGCTGTATCTGGGTCAGAGACCAATCCAGTCATAAATACTGTGATTGCCTGGGCCTGGAGGGTGCAGTGGCACCACGAAACTGGTGGTGTAGAATTGCTCCTCCATCACTGATGAAAGTATATGTTTTCTTCAAGCTTTGCTGGTGCTGTGGAATATTGCCTGCTGTCAATAATTATGTTCAAGCGTGAGGCAGAAGCTTGCATAATGAGTGGTCGCCACAGGAGATGAATTGGCATGTTTGGTTTTTTTCTTTCAGAATATTGTGCTAATAAAGATCCTATCACATGAAACAGTTGAATTAAAATGCTGGAAATAGCTCTCAGGTTAACTAAACTGAATTTGGTCATAGATTCTTGTTCATGCTTAGTTCTTCTCCTCCTCCACTCTGCCTTGGTGAGGCTGCATCTCAAATAATGTGTCCAGTTCTGGGCCCCTCAGTTCAAGAAGGACCTCAGGGAACTGCTTGAAAGAGTTCAGCGCAGAGCCATGAAGAGGCTGAGGGAGCTGGGATTGTTTAGCCTGGAGCAGAGGAGACTCAGGGGAGACCTCATTGCTTTCTACAACTGGTGGTTGTGGCCAGCAAGGGGTTGGTCTCTTCTCTCTAGCAACCAGCACCAGAACAAGAGGACACAGTCTCAAGCTGCACCAGGGGAGGTTTAGACTCGAGGTGAGGAGAAAGTTCTTCACTGAGAGAATCATTCGTCATTGGAATGTGCTGCCCAGGGAGGTGGTGGAGTCGCCGTCCCTGGAGGTGTTCAAGAGGGGATTGGACGTGGTGCTTGGTGCCATGGTCTAGTCATGAGGTCTGTGGTGACAGGCTGGACTCAATGATCTTTGAGGTCTCTTCCAACCTTAGTGATACTGTGATGAAAATGATTAAGGGAGTGGAACATCTTCCTTACAAGGAAAGACTGAGGGAGCTGGGGCTCTTTAGCTTGGAGAGGAGGAGAGTAAGGGTTGACTTTATTCATGTTTATAAATATGTAAAGGGTGAGTGCCAAGAGAGTGGAGCCAGGCTCTGCTCAGTGATGCCCAATGACAGGACAAGGGGCAATGGGTGGAAGTTGAGGTACAGGAAGTTCCATAAACATGAGGAAAATTTTTTTTTTTTTCCCTGTAAGGGCGACAGAACACTGGAATAGGCTGCCCAGGGTGGTTGTGGATTCTCCTTGGGAGATATTCAAACCCCCCCTGGATCTGTTCCTGTGTGACCTGGTATAGGTGACCCTGCTCTGTCAGTGGGGTTGGACTGGATGATCTTTCAATGTCCCTTCCAACCCCTAACATTCGGCGATTCTGTGAAAAGAATCTGTTATGTCACATAAGTATATATCTCTGTGTTCTAAGCCTGTGCAATTGTCTTGAATGTTTGTGTTTTGCAAAGAAATTTTACAAGACTGAGAAGCAGTCCTACTAATTCGTCTTTTAAATGTCTGTTTATGTAATTCACCTACAAGTAAAAGGACAGATGTCAAATGGGACTAGGAACAGTTGATATCTTAGAGAGTGGATCAAGAGGTTTCCCACTTTGTAAAGGGTGGCTGTAGTGTTGCTCCATGTGGGAAGAGCTACTCCTGCCAACAGGCCCCTCAGAGCTGTATCTGAAGAATATCTTAGCTGAGCTCTGAAGCAGAACCACTGTCATACAAAATACATCTTGTATCTCAAGGCTGTTTCCTTCCTGAATGTTCTGTATGTACTTACAGGAGAACAGTTGTGCATTTTCTGTAGTAACATGAAACAGAAAGATATGGCTCCCTTTCCTGTAGGGAAAGAAATTGTGAGCCAAGTTACATCCTAGAACACATTGTTGATAGTACTTTTGTGGAAAGCAAAAGCATGTTAGGTGCAAGTAAGTAATTGAAGCAAATACTTCCCTGTTGACAATACACTAATTTATTTCTTCTTAAATTTATTGTTTTCTACCTCTTTATTTACAAACAAGGCAAAGTTTTCCCAATGTTTAAAATAATAATATGAAAGTATTTATGGAAATACACTTCATGTGAACCTCTTTGCCTGTCTTCTGTTTATTACAGTAGACCTTAAAGATGATGCCACTTCCACTTCCAAATGGTTTTGCTTGCTTCTCCCAGCTGAGACACTAATGCCTCTGTATGAGTACAACATCATTGCTTTGATTTGAAAACGATTCAGATAGAACTTCTCATTGCCCTTTCTGCAGCATTAGCCAGTGGTTTCTGATGGAGTTGGGGTTTCCAGTTTCAATTCATAAGCAATATCTTTTTATAACTCTTAAAAAGTCACATTAAAATTAATGAAAAAATAATAATTGTTTTGGTGCTTTTTCCAATGACAGTGCTATAAACTCAAGTTTTGCTCCAAGACCATGTTTATGGGTTTTAAAAATGAAGAGAAAGAAACAATGATTGTGCATTATTGGTTTTTACCCAGTTATCCAAATCTCTTAAATTAGGTGGGTTTGGGTGTGTTTTTGGTTTTGGTTTGGTTTGGTTTTTGCTTCCAATATATAATCCTAACATTCTTAGGGACTTTTTTATTTCCTCATTTATTTGCTATAGTCTTGCAGTGGTATTAGCAGCACTTAAGGTAATATTAGCAGCATCTAAATTCGAATGGTTTTAGTTTGGACTTTGTTTCCTCTGTTGCTGTATATATATTTGGTATGAAATGTAGGAATGTGTTGTTTGGGAGGCTTCATCTTCTAGTCCAAAGATCTTATGCTTACAAGGTCATATTCTGTTAGAGCTGGCATGATCTACTCTCTGATACAGACCTGCACTGCCTTCCTCTTGACCTTGCTTTTGTAACCTCTGGATTTTTTTGTCCTCCATATCCCAGCACTGAAGGTGCACTCTGCAGTTTGCACCCTCAATGTCCTGTGGTGCTAGTGCTTCCTTCCACTCTGTAAAGCTTCAGTATTCTGTTAGCCAGCAGCTTAGTGTTGAATGGCAAATGTGTATTGCTCCTTTGTTTTTCAGTTTCTTTCCCCTTCCCCCCGCTTCTGTTAGTGCTAGGGATCAAACCAAGGTCTCTTAAAAGGCAGAGGTTTGTGACCTGTGGAATTATTTTTAGTAAGTTGTCATCGTCGCATTCATCTTATTGTTTGTTATATGACTGATGTAACATAGTAAATGAGAAATATTTGCATGTTTGAGATATGAGGCAGAGCCACAGAACTCCAAACTTACCAGTTTGCATTGCATCCAGCCCTTGTAAAAATCCCATTCTCAGGAACTGCTGGAATTCTTTCATTTTCTTACATACAGTCTTAGCCAGGAGTTTGGTAGTGGATTACTCTGATAATGAGTGATGCTGGGGGAAGTAGCATATGCTGTAAAATTAATGATGTATAATATAGCAATAATATACAGATCTTATCTTTAAAAAGACCTTTAAAATCATCAAGTCCAACAGCTAACTACCAAGTCTGGTGCTAAAGCAAGTCCCTCAGTACCACATCTCTGTGTCTTCTAAACTGCTCTGGGGATGGAGATTCAACCATCTCCCTGAGGAGTCTATTCCTGGTGTTTCATCCCCTTTCAGTGAAGAAGTTTCTTCTAATATCCAATTTAAAATGTGTACACACATAGCACTGCTTAATACATTTTGGTTCCCTAACCAGTGTGTTAGTTTTTGATTGCAGTATTACAATTTTTCTGTGTAGTCAGGTACCTTTCTCATATGTTTTAGCTAGGAATATTTTAATTGAAGGCTTTGTGGTTTGAAAGATCTGTTATATTTAGTTGAGTATTCAACCAATGTTTTCTTTTTAATGAGATGTATGCAGGTATCAGTTCTGCCTTGCACTTTGTTGTTCCTTCAATATCCTTCTGTCCTCTGACAACACATCATTTATCCTGTTAGTCTGAGTGTTGGCTTGTGTCACCCATCACTCTTGCATTGTCTTGAACAGATAGGATTGCCTGCTATTGTCAAGCCCTTCTCTACAACGCTTGGTAATAGGCTGTCTCATCAGGCTGCAGTGGAAGCTCAGCTGGTATGGCTTTTTTGTTTTATGAAGCTCAGTATTTTAATTTCTAGCTCATTAAAAATATATTGTGATGGTGATTCTGACATTTGCAATCTTCTGAACATGCAATTCGAAGAAGAGAAGTCATAGCACTGTAGAAAATGAAACCAGAAAGGACATTTAGTTCAGCCCTGGCTTAAACCTGTGTTAGCAGAGGGTTTTGTGGTATTCATGGGAAATCTGACAGTATGTTAAAGATCTTGCTATTAAAATGGCTTTTTTTTTGGGTTGTTTTATAGTGTTTTCAGTTCCTAATGTCTAAGCATTTCCAGAAAGCTAATTAAATGAATTATTTGTGTTGTTCCCTGTGGGCACTTTTATTGCTTTATTTTATGAAACAAACTCTTTCCTCTGTGAAGTCTGTTTTTCCATATTTATTTAACAAACAAAACAAAGCAACCAAAACCTAAAGATACACTCCTCTTTTTTTGGTCTTTACAGTAAATTTTGTTTTCTAAAGCCCTTCCTATTCTTATTCTTTTCCTTCTGCCCAATAACTGTGGTAAAAAAGGGTCCTAGATCAGTTTTATGTGCACAAGCAACTTCATACCTGTTTCTAAATGTAGTTGATAAAGTAACTGTCCAGAAAGTCAAGGAAATAATTCTGAAGCATTTCAGAACAAAACCGTTATGGTGGTTTGAGATACTGAAAGTAGACCCAAGAAATACTCAGTCCCCCCTCTAAGAAAATCTTTGCCAAGCAAAATTAAGTAATGTCTTAATTTTATTCTCTTTAATGAAAACATTCCATCGGCTTCCTTTGTAGGCTTGACAAACTTGTTGCAATTAGACTATTTCTGGTACTGATCATTTTTCGGTCCCTCTAGGTAAAAACTCTCAGCAGTTTAACAAAAGTGGTTTTGGCTGCCTGAGCTAAAATTTTGTCTCTTTGTATTCTGTGTTCTCTTAAAAATGTAATATGCAGTAAAAATGATCAGAGGAAATGGCAGTGAGAAAACAATACCAAGCATAGCATTCCTGGTTGCTTTAGATGAAACCAAAGCCAGTTCAAGTCACAGTGTCAAGAGCTGTCTTTAGCGTCAACCCTGATCATAAACCTTACTTGCTCCCATCCATCTCAAGCATGTTTTGAGTTTGTATTTCCTGTAACTGCCTCTCAAAACAAACAAACAAACCCCAGAAAACATATGACGGACAAAACCAAACACTTGTCTTTGTTTTCTGCTTCATCCTGATTCCTACTTGTGTGGCAAAAGACGAAAACAAGCTAAGATAACAGAATTTTAGGAAGCTATTAGTGTGCCTTCTTGTCTGAACTAAGTCTTGTGCGCAATGCCATGTAACAGGAAAAGGTGATCTTTTGTTACTGCAGACAACTGACTCCAACAAAGCTCAACTGTGTGGAAAACAAAACTGGAGTGGGGAGGGGGACCAACACATGCTCTGGATAGTGCTGTTGGCAAGGAGAGAAGGAGGAGGAGGGCATGTGCAGAAAAGAGAAACCATTCTTCTTGCTTGCTTCTAGGAGATAAGCATTTTCACTTTGTAATCCACCTTCTGTGCAATGCCCAGAAATCCTAACAAAAAAAATTATATTTGGGTGGGATGGTAGGGGTATGGATTGTAGAAAATTACAGTTAGATGGCTATGGAGAGCTTCTCCTTTGTTGGCCACTGTTTACAGACAATAAAAAACTTGTCAGGAGAAGTTTTACAAATCTGCTTAGTTTTGAGTGAAAAACTTGAAAGATGCATGAAAAGTTTTAAGAGGGAAATGATGCCACATACTGTATTTTGAAGAATTAATTATTTCCACTTCATTGGAAAAGTAGGCAATGTACTACATCTCAGTTCATCATTGCATGTGAAACCTCCAAAATAACTCCTAAAACAGTTAGCATCATAGTTGATTACTAAGTGTGTACATCAGTGCTATAAAAATATTGGTCAGCTTTCATAGCAATTTTCAGTACAGAAGTACAGCTTCACTACTGTTTGAAGTCACAGTCCATGTGATTGTTTTTAACAGTAATATGAATCATGAAATTGCATAACCCTGTAGAAATTGTAAAATAAAAAACATGGAATACACTTCCTAGAGCAGGTTGGACACTTGACCAAGGGAAGAATTATCTGGCCTATCAGGAAGTTGCATTCTCTGGAGGATATGTTTTCGGTAGTGTGTTTTAATGTGAGCATGAATGAACATGAATGAATGCGATCATGCTGTTGTTATAGATGGCCACTCAGTAAGTAAAAATTGTTAATTATTTTTCAGCAGTTGGTTGTGGAAGGAGGAGTTCCACCTTGAATGAATTGTTTCCTTTTGCAGTCTGATCTCCTTCTACTTAGATGTGAAGGTGCGCCAGGGGAGGTTCAGGCTGGATGTTAGGAAAAAGTTCTATCCAGAAAGAGTGATTGCCCATTGGAATGGGCTGCCTGGGGAGGTGGTGGAGTCGCCATCACTGGAGGTTTTCAGGAGAAGACTTGATGGGGTGCTTGGTGCCGTGGGTTAGTTGCTTGGGTGGTATTGGATTGGTTGATGGGTTGGATGCGATGGTCTTGAAGGTCTCTTCCAACCTGGTTTATTCTATGTATGATAAATCACTGACAGAAACAGCAGCAGGGATCCTTATTAACAACAGCCTGATTCAGCTCTCTGCAGTCACTCCAAGTGCAAATGACACAGTAGAAGTGTAGTTTTTTTTGTAGTTTTGTAGGTTTTTTTGTTGTGTTCCCCCCCCTGTTCTTTTTTCTTTTTTTCCCAGCTAAGAAATTTGCCTGGGTTGAAAGGAACCTTCAGTTGCCAAGATTTAAGTTGTTTGGTTTGGGTTTGGGAGGGGTATGGATGTAGGCATGTCGTACACAACTGTGGATAGATATAGTGGAAAAGGGAAGGTCAGACAGTGATTCTGGTGTGAGAATTAATTGCTGTTGAACTTTTACATAATGAAGGTGTAGTTGAGAGGTGTCCCTGCTAAAGTGGGGGATGGTTGGAGAAGATGATTGTTAAGGTCCCTTCCAACCTAAGCCATTTGATGATTCTGTGGAATTCATGGCCTGGTCTTTGTCTGTAATTAGAAAGAAAAAGTGGGTTATTTATATTTTAGGTTGCTACTTTGAGAGACTTCTATTTCTTAAGAGCAATACCTGTAAGCCTGGCATGATATTAGAGGATGTTTGAAGTCCATCTGCATTATTAGTGTTTTAGTGTGGAACGGGATTGGAATAAGTTTTTTTTTTTTTTTCACACTGAATTATGCATTGCTCTCCGTTTACCATGCTTGCCTTGACACTTTAAAGCAGTATGCACAAATAAAGGTTTAATTTGGGTGAAACTAAACAGCATGATGCCCTTTGGGAGTGCACTTGGTTTCTCTGCTACTCCAGACTGGAATTTACTCCACGGACCATGCTAGTCCTTGAAACAAGGGATTGCTGTTGCTATTTTGACATTACATTTTTGAGAACCTCAATTCCATCCTGACAGTGTACAAGTAGTCTGCATAGAACTTGAGTGGCTGTAGAGTTCTCAATTTTCTGAGATGTTCCTTGACACTTGTTTTGAAGATGTGTATGCCTGCTATATGGCATGCATAAAAGGTATGGTTGTGCTTACTGGGGAACACTTTCTTCTTAAGTAATTCTGAGTTGATCGCTTGACTTTGCTGTATGACTTTTCATCTGTGATTGCAAAAGGATGCCACCAAGGTTTGCAGACTTCTTATTTTCCTCCTTTCCTGTGTGAAACTCAAATGTAGCTTACTTACCACAAGGGAAGGTTATTTCTTTTACACATTTTATTTTAGCTGCCTCTTGGAGTTAATTTGTTACAGATCACTGTAATTAAGATGAGAAAAGAACCAGTCTTTCTAATAACCCACTAAACCATATGTACTTTTAGTTGACCTGAAAGCATATGCAAATCAGGGCAGCTCTGGGAAACAGTTTTTAGTTGCTGAAAACTGTTAATAGAAATTACAAAGTGGAGTGGGGTTGTAGGTTTTAGGTAGAGAATCTAATCTTGTAATTTCTGTAGTATAGGATACTAAAGTGAAGACTAACAAAGCTGTTCGTAATGTACAAATGAAAACACTAATTTGTATTAAAATGGTAAAGAAAACCCTGCAGGCACAGAATGTTGCTAATCACCTCAGGATGTTCAAGTGAGCTAGAAAGGGTGGGTAACACACTGAATAGCCCTCAGTTTTCTGAAAGTATTTGTGGGTTGAAATGGTGATTGAGTGTGTTGAGCACCCTTCCTTGTTTGTTGTCATCTGCAAATGCAGTGCAGTATGGACAGTTTGAACCCCAGCATTAGCCCCTGGGGTACTGTGCTTGGTTACTGAACATTTGCTACAACTTGGGCCACTGTTTACCAGTCTTTCAGTCCAGCCAGTTTTCAAACCAGTGTGCAGTCTGTCCATGCCTCATCTTATTAATGAGAATGCTGTGGGAGTCAGCATCAAAAGCCTGCTCAGGGAAGTGATGGAGTCACAATTCCTGGAGGTGTTAAAACAGGTAAATGTGTAAACATTGTTTAGTTGGCATGGTGGTGTTGGCTTGATGTTTGGGCTTGATGATCTCAGAAGTCCTTTCCAAACTGAATGATTCTACAATTCTTGAAGTAAAAATACATTGTATTGCTTTCTCCTGATGTGCAGGAATGATCTTCCCATTGTCCTCTAGTTTTGTAGATCGTAGGCAGTGGCCTTGAAGGCACAGCATCCTGCTGTCATCAGCTGCACATAAATCCTCTATGGGTTTTCCTATGCCTGGTTTATTTAAGTAGTTTCTAGCTTGTTGCTCTCCATTGTTGTCTCTCACATTTCTTGCCAAACCTTGCTGCTATGATTTGTGAAGACTGAGGCAAGACAGTTGATCCGTGTCAGTCTTGGCCATATCGTCCTTCACTAACCATCCCACATCCCACCTATGTTTTCTTTGAACCTCCCTTTGCTGCTAACAATGCAGTTACATGAATGTGTTTTAGAGATGTTACATGCAGAACCTAGAGATTTGGGGGACACAGCTGTTGCAGCAAGTCTAGAAGAGACTCACAAAGATGATCCAAGGGCTGGAAAACCTCTGCTGTGAGGACAGGCTGTGGGAGCTGGGGTTGGTCAGCCTGGAGAAAAGAAGGCTTCAGGGGAACCTTATAGCTGCCTTCCAGTACCTGAGGGGATCCGACGGGAAGGCTGGAGAGGGACTTTTAATAAGGATCTCTAGCAACAGGATAAGAGGGAATAGTCTGAAGCTGAGAGAGAGAAAGTTCAGACTGGATCTTAGGAAGAAGTTCTTCAGTATGAGGGTGGTGATACTCTGTAACAGGTTTCCCAAGGAGGTTGTGGATGCCTCCTCCCTGTGGGTGTTCAAGGCCCCATTGGATGAAGCCCTGAGCAGCTAAGTCTGGTTGAGAGGCATCCCTGCCCATGGTGGGGAGGTTGGAGTAGATGATCTCTAAGGTCCCTTCCAGATTTGGCTATTCTATGGTTCTATGCAAATCTTGCTTTGGTACTTTCTGAATGTTTTCCAGAATGTTTGCGGTATTTTCTGCCATGATATTTAGCAGCTGTGTCCAGCACTCAGCACTTTAACTTGAATATAGGGTAATATTTAACTTGTGCACCTCCTTTGAAAGGTAGATTAATATTTCTTATGCTTTATCCTTCCTCTTGTCATTCCAATCTTTCTGAATTGCATGCTGATCTCATATTGCCTTTCTACAAAAGGAAATGCTTCCTTGGTGGGCATTCCTTTTTGTTGTGGACAGTAATGTAGTAATTTCATTTAAATTGAGTGACAGCTGCATAATCATGGATTGTGGTTGGTTTGGGGTTTTTTTGTGTGTTTGTTTTGTTTTTTTTTCCCCTCCTTTTCTTTTTCTTTTTTTTTGGTAAAGTCCATGAAAATGGATGAGCAAGGTCCACATAAAGGAGAAGAATGGAGTTCCTCAGATTCTGACCAATGATAACAGCATCCTTTATTGGTATAATCAATGGACTCAAAGGTTTTCTATGCATGTGTAAGTCAGAGTAATAAGCCAATTTTTAAAGTTCCATTTAATTTTATCATTGTATTTATTTGAACTATGGAACAGTGAAAACGAAGCTTTCAGGCAGTTATTAGTGATTTAGCAGTAGCTGCACTTGACTTATACTGCTGCTACTCCAAAGAAAAGGTTGCACTAGAATCCAAACAGAATGATTTATGTGAGCCTTTCTCCTCATAAATATGTTAGTGAAGATTGTATTCTCCAGTATAAAATGAGAATAGGTAACTGATTAAGTCTGAAGGAGAAACCAAGATTTAAATGACAATTTAAATTCAATGGTGTTCTCTTCTATTTGTTTTCTATTTCTGTTACATGAAAGAAAAATCAGCTTCTGGTAGAAAAAAAAATGCAGGAGTTGACCATGTAAGATTTACCTTTTTTTAGGTTTAGATGAGTAACTTCCTATCAAATATCCCTACCTATATCTCATAACTGTCCAACCAGTAGACAAGGCTGCTCTAACATGAAGGACTTGCCTGGTGATCTTGGAGGAACATGTTACTTTGCATCTTATTCCTCCAAACACTGGGATATTCCACTTTTTTATTTTAGATGCTGCAAAAGCAATACTGAAAAGGGGCCCAGCATCTGCCAAGTACCTGTTCTACTTGAGGTGAAGTGCAGCAGTACTTTGCTAGAGGGATTGTAATTTGGTCCATGTAAAATTATGGTACCTGGGCATGGACTACATGTTTTTCTTGATATTAATCAGTGCTTCTGTAGAAGAAACTCTTGAAGACTCTTGGAAAGAGTATACTTTATTCCAGCCAGGTTTGGTTATACACTCCCTTATAGACTTTCTGTCATGCTAATTGCTAGAGAAGTGCCATTTTTAATATTTGTGATCTTTGAGTTAGCATCACAAGTGGAAAACACTTCCAAAAGTTATGTGATTGTTTAAGCATCTGTCATGCTGCATGAATGAATGTTCTGGCCATGTGATATTGCCTGATGTGGTTACATCATAACAAAGGAAAAAGGCCAGCCTTTTCAGGGCTCAGATTTGCTAGGCTGATGTCATTCAAAGTGAATTGTGATTGGTTTTGAAAGATTAGTTGGATCCAGTGTCTATAGGAAAAAAAAAAAGGTTTTGCTAAAATAGTATCAGTGCTAACAAAAGGGAATGCTATGAATGAAAGGCAATGCACCTAGTTCAGCTATGTATATTTAAATAGTATCAGTATCAATTTCATTAATCCCTTGTGGTATCAAGAATTTTCTCTTGAACCTTAAATTTTATTTATAACCAGCACTGAGACAATTCCATGAGGTCGATTTTCTGAATATCATCATAGTCGATGCCAATTTGAGACAATTTGGAGCAAAAGGATGGAAAGGGGAATCATTAACACACATACACAGAAATCAATCTATAGTATCTGTTTGCCAGCTGACCTCAGGCCAAAATAGATTGCAGATCATAAGTAGTCAAAAGGGAAATTCAGTGTCATTATGGAATGCTTCAATGTATCTTCTATTATGTGAGTAATGAACCTTTAATTTTGGATTAGCATGTTTACAGTATCAGCTTGATGTTTGATTCATAATTATATATGGCTTTGATAGGCAGAGATGGTTTGGAGGGAGAGGCAACCATGAAATGTTCACTGGGAGTGTAAATATTATTGTAGTTCCAGATACAGAGAAACAGAAATGGTTTTTCAAGACTGGATAGTTAATCAAAACCCAGCATTTAGAAAAAGGTTTTTTTCAACCATCTGGTGGAAATTATTCCCTGTAGTACATGAACCTGTAATGTAAATTCTCATTTTGCCTGGTTCACCTACCTAGCAAGAGATTTCAGCAATGTGTAAAAGGATGTTATGCTCTACAATTTATTAAGAAATGATCAGTGAAGGTGATGAATGATTTTTAATAAGGCATTTACAGGAACTGTATCTTAAGCTTTATAGTTCAGCATGGACTTTGGAATACTGCAAATTATGAAACTCATGTTGAAGTGTGAAGTTTTTCCTCGTATTAACTGCTTCTGTTTGTGGTAATTGTTCAGCTGTTTTGCTTTGGAGGCCTTTCGTTTTGCTTTGATGTCTCAGCATTTTAAAATATGGTGAAATACTACTGATGGTGAGACAAAAAGCAAGTTCTTCGTCTTGTGGCTTATTAGTGTCCCAATGTTCAGAATTATTTTTTTTTTTCTTCTGTAAATAGAAATCACATCTTCTGAACATTTTAATACCTTCGAAGATCAGTGGTACCCAGTAATAGGACAAGGATCAATGGGTACAGGCTAGAACACAGGAGGTTCTACCTCAAGATGAGGAGAAACTTCTTCATGGTGAAGCACTGGAACAGGCTGCCCAGAGAGGAGGTGGAGTCTGCTTCTCTGGAGACTTTCAAAACCTGCCTGGATGTGCTCCTGTGCAGCCTGCCCTAGGTGATCCTGCTTTAGCAGGGGGGCTGGACTGGATGATCTCTGGAGGGCCCTTCGAACTTGTAACATTCTGTGATTCTAAAGAATGTGTTTTGGTATAACTAATAGAAATCCTTCCTTGCTTTGGGGGGTGTATCTGCTTCCCTTATTCCCCCTCCTAACATTTTTAAAAAAGAGCTTTAAATAAATAGGAACTCCAGCTGTAGATAATGTGTTGTCCTCTTGTGACATCTAACTTCTCAGAGAGGATTTGTGCTTCCTGGTTATGTGGACGTGATGCAGGAGACTGATAATAGTAATAATTTGAAAAGTCATTAATATAGAATGGAAAATTTTAATCTCCCTCCCTTTTATTTTTATATACAGTTAACCCTATCTACATTTATAACTTTTTGACCATTTTAGACTTTCCTTAAAGAAACAGATTTCACCTTCAGTTTTCTCTATTCTGTTAACAATTTTTTATTCAAAACCCCCTGAACAACTGTTCACATGCCTGGCCTTACAGACCATTGGAAATGAGCTACTTGAAACACAAGAGCTGTGATGTTTTACCTTCAAGTCTTGGACATATTTTAACATTAATAATAATATTTACTTTCTTTGATGCTTTTTCATAGATTCATAGAACGGTTTAGGTTGGAAGGAACCTTAAAGGTCATCCAGTTCCAACTGTCCTGCCATAAGCAAGGACACCTTCCAGCAGACCAGGTTGCTCAAGGCCTCATCCATCCTGGTCTTGAACACCTCCCTGAGCAACTTGTTTCAGTGTCTCACCACCCTTACTGTAAAGGATTTCTTCCTAATATCCAGTCTAAATCTGCACTCCTAAAGCTTAAAGCTGTACTCTCTCATTCTGTCACTACAAGCCTTTGCAAAAAATTCCCTTCCCAGCTTTCTTGTAGGTCCCCTTCAATTACTGGAAGGCTGCTCTAAGAGCTCTCTTTAGTGCATTGCACTTAACACCTAAGATGGAAAAACACCTAAGATGGAAAAAAAAAAAGAAAAAGTGAATTGCTGTTGTAGTACAGAAAATAACACCAACCAACCAACAAAGACAGGAAAATATGAAGACAAGCTCATCTTTGCAGGGTTGCATTCTCACAGAACAAGTAACCATATCTTGACTGGAATAATTCATTCCACCATGCACTGCATTTCATCCAGACAAAACTGTAAAGTCTATGTCTTCTTAGTAAGTAAATCAATGTAATAAGCAGCCAAATACTTTTCAAGAGAGAAAGCAAATTAAGCATTTTTTTTCCTGCAAATATGAAAGTCATCATGCTATAATACCAGCATCTTGGTTTTGTGTACAGCTGCTTCCAAGTCCCATCAGTTAGAGCTCACAATGAGGGTCAATAGAAACAGGTCCCTCCCACTCATTCCCAGTTGTCCCTACGTAACAGGTATGGGGCAATCACACTATGACAAAGACAGAAACGCTCCCAAGGAGCTAATGAAGGTAAGGCAGACACTAAAAACCAGGTATCAGGATCTGGTTGGGAAGCACTAGCCAAATGAAGGCACAGATGATGAGCAGTCTACACCAGAATCATGTGCATACTCAGAAAGCAGCCCTGTGGAAAAGGATTTGGGGGTTCTGGTGGAGGAGAAGCTGGGCAGGAACCAGTAGTCTGCACTTGCACCCAGAAGGCAAATGGCATCCTCGGCTTCATCAAAAGAAGCATGGCCACCAGATCAAGAGAGGTGATTTCTTCCACTTCATTCTGGACCTGGACCTGGTCTACTGTGTCCAGCTCTGTAGCCCTCAAAACAGGAAGGACATGGACCTGATGGTGCAAGTCCAGAGGAGGGCCATGAAAATTATCAGGGGGCTGGAAGATCTATCCTATGAGGATGGGCTGAAGGAACTGGGGTTGTTCAGCCTGGAGAAGAGAAGACTCTGGGCAGACATAATAGTAGTCTTGTAGTACCTGAAAGGGGCCTACAAGAATGCTGGAGAGAGACTGCTTACAAAGGCCTGCAGTGATAGGATGAGGAGCAATGCCTTGAAATCAGAGAACAGTAGATTTAGATTGGATGTTAGGAGCAAGTTCTGCACCATGAGGGTGGTGGACTGCTGGAACAGTTGCCCAGAGAGGTAGTTGAGGCCCCATTCCTGGAGATATTCAAGGTCAGGCTCTTGACAAGGCTCTGAGCAGCCTGATCTAGGTAGGAATGCCCTTGTTGACTGCTGTGGGTTTGGACTAGATGGCTTTCAGAGGTCCCTTCCAACCCAAACCATTCTATGATCTATCTGGATGTTGTGTGCATAGGAAGTGTAATATGGGAATAGATTTGGGTCAGGCTCAAGGGAAAAAGTGGGTTGGAAGGCATAAGAGAGTTCGCAGTTCAGATCAGGATGCTGTACTGGATAAAAGCTCTGAGGAGGAGGAGTGGATGGGGAGGCTGGGTGCTGTGCAGGTCCAGACTTTAAGCGTGTGCAACAGCATGGATGCAGGTAACCAGGATTATAGCTAGGGCAGGAACGTGTCCACGGTTTTAACAAATAAATGGAAGCATTTATTTTCTACTCTTACAAGTACATGTTGATGTTAAGGCCCAAGTGCACAGGATTGATTATATTCTCTCTGTATTTAATAATTATTATCTGATCTTTAGAGAAAAGCAAAAAAACCCAAACCAACCAAACCAAAAACCTCACAAAACCCACACCAAAACAAACAAACCCAACCAACCTTTTCCACTGGTTATGTTTAGTGTAGTTACCACACTTATTTCTCCATCCTTTAAAAATGATCTTTCTGTGAATAAAAATCTGTTTACAAGAACTTGAAACCATTGGAACAGCATGGCTGCATGTCCTTTACCCCTGAAGTAAAAAGGACTTGTGAATTGTCTTATTAGTCCCTCATTGAATGATTGCGGCAGTCGCTTGACCTTGAGAGAAATGGGACCCTTCTGGTGTTCTCCAGAGGCTGGTGTTATTAGTGTTGGCTGACCTCGGGGAACTGAGTGACCTCCATTTCACCTTCCAATCTCCCAACACGAAAACAAAGCAGTATTTTGCAACATAATGTGAATAAAAGACAAAGGATGGTTGTTTTTATATATAGGGGAAAAGTGAAAGAGACTGCTGTGGCTTTGATTAAAAACCACAATGCAGTATAAATCCATCTTGTAACAAAGAAAAAGAATAGACCTGCATACATGCTTTGACACTCAATTTCAAATTTAAGGTTTTCATTTGGAGAGCAATGGGCTTAAATCTCACTGTATATGCTACAGTTATTACTGGGTTCCAGGAGGAGGAGGATGGTGTATGTTGTCTTGTATTGGTGACAGAATCATCTTTCCCATTCCATGCATGACAGTACATTCTGTGCATCAACCACAGGCATCCACTTAAATATTCACTTTCTTAAATTGGTAGATAACTTCTGTTTTGGTTTCGAAAAGGGGTGAAGTTGACTTGAAATGTTAGGCCGCTGTTATAAAATCCACTAGTGAGTCCACCAATGTTTCAGGAAAAAAATGTGGCTGTTTACCTGTTGCTATTTCTAGCTTATAGAAAATAAGGCAATTGATGGATTCTTTACCTGGTTGTTATTGATAGAAGCTTGAAGTCTTCCAAGGTAAAAAGAAAGAACAACCTCAAGCATGTTCCTTTTTTTGATTTAATTTTTTTTCCCACAGGAGTTGTGTGCTTACCTATGTGCACGCTTGTATGTGTGCAGTGCGGTGCTGCATAATCATGGCATGATGTGATCTAATTATGGCTGCAAAAAACAGAGTGGTTTGAGTTGAAAGCAATCTTAAAGATCCTCTGGTTCCAATCCACTTTGCACTGGAAGGATGGTGTAAGTTCTTCCCAGAACCTTCTCCAGGGTGAACAACCCCAGTTCTTTCATCCTGTCCTCATGGGTGAGGTGCTCCAGCCCCTTGATCATCTTTTTTGGGTCTTCACTAGGGTGAAGAGTGGAGCAGAGTGAGAGAATCACCTCTGTTGACCTGCTGGTCACACTTCTCTCGATGCTGCCCAGGATTCAATTGATTTTTGGGCTGCAAGTGCATGTTGCTGGCTCATATTCAGTTTTGCATCCACTAATACTCCCAAATCCTTCTCCTCAGGGCTGCTTTCGATCCACTCATTGCCCTGCCTGTATTTGTGCTTGGGATTGCCTTGACCTGGGTGCAGGACCCTGTGCTTGGCCTTGTTGAACTTCATGAGGTTACCATAAGTATTTGTGAGTAATTGGACCCATCTTGTCAGCAGCAAAGTCTGCCTTCCCCCCCACCCCATCCCCATGGATTCTTATTGCATCATTTTTCAATAATTAAGGTTTAGGTCACTGACTTCAAGCTGAGCTTGGTTGGCAGCTGTGCCAGTTCTCTACATATGTGTCTAGTAAAGAAGAAAGAAGAGTAATTGTGATGCTGCTGAACATACCAATCCTGGTCTCTTTTAGCAATACCTGTGAGTTTGGCAGGACTCCAGAACTTGTTCAAGACTCCATGAATTGGATTTTTGAGAAATGCCGTGAGCTGACAAATGTTTACCAGCACTGCTAGTGTACAACTTGGAAGTGTTGTGAAATAGCACGTGTCTGACAGAGTGCCTCACCACTATATTTTCTCTAAGATTAAGAGGAAGAAAATGCAACCTTTCCCCCTCATTATACTAGCTGAAGACTTGAATAGTTGGATACTGAACTCCAGTGGTGGGCTAAAGCTGTATGTGAGGTGCTTTTGAACAGGCACCTGAGTTTCAGACAAAGAGTGGATTAACACATGCCAAATCTGCTGGTAATGGAAAAAAAATAATTTGATCCTACCAGAGGAAAAGACTGAGTTACATGGTTAGATACAAGTGTCACTTTAGGTAAGCTGGCCTTCTTTCACAGAGGAGGAGAGGCCATGAAAGGTAAGCAAATCGATTTGGGAGGCAAGTGTATGCCATGGATAATCCACTTCTGAAGGAAGCTACCTTTGTGTCCTCTGCTTTACCTTACAGTGAGATCTGAAGCCTGTACACCTCCTTTCTGACATGCTCTGGGAATGGTTCTAACTCTGAATTTCCATAGAGCTGTATCTGTTCATTGAAACAGATTTCTTGCTGTGAAATAAATGATGTGTTGCAGCATAATATATCACAAGTACCTTCCTGCTTAGAGACATAGATTTTTGATATGTACAGCCTGAAAGCTCTGATACTTGTTTACATGTGTGCCAAGATATTCTGGTAATTTTAATTGTCTATGTATGCTGCTTGTCTATTTCTGTTTTCCCTTAAATCACACAAGCAACTTAAAACTGCCTTTCCTTTCAGGGGTCAGTGCCTGTATTGTTTAGAGTTCAGTGAGACCAGAATGTCAGAATATTAAAGCCAGAGGCATTTTCAGATTGGAATGGATTCAGCTAATCAAATAACACTGCTGACTTTTCTGACACTGAAAAATTATGATATATTGTAGTACATATTGGACCTTGGCTCAGTGCTGAATAACACCCATAACTGACCTTGGATCCTCTATTTTTTTGTAGGACTGTGTGAGGAGCAAGAACATATTTAAGAGCAACTCTATATCAGAGATTTGGATTGTTTACTGCAGGTGGGGTGTAGGAGGGAAACAATTATATAAGAGTTGTGATCCTTAAAGTATATACTTTATATATTTTTCCATTAATAACCACTGCTTTGTGTTTCTTGTAATTTAACCATTTGCTTTTATAATTTTAACCTTGTTGCCACAGCTTTAACTCAGAAGAAATCCAAGTTGCATCACGATTCAGTTGTGAGCTACTTCATAGCTGAAGCTATGATTGCACAATAGTAATTAAAAAGTAGTTATACAGGCATTTCATGCATGCATTTCTTGTGTCCAAGCTGCGTGTATGTCCAGATGAAAAAAGTCCTTTGTCATCAACAAGATGGCAACTTCATGGAAATGCTGTCTGATCAGACAGGTTAGAACTGCTAAATATATAGGAGATGGAGAGAGGTGATTCTGCCACTTTACTCTGGTAAGACCTCACGTGGAGTACTGTGTCCAGGAAGGACATGGGCCTGATGGAGCAGGTCCAGAGAATGGCCACAAAGGTGATAAGGGGGCTGGAACACCTCTGCTACAAGGACAGGCTGAGGAAGCTGGGGTTGTTCAGCCTGGAAAAGAGAAGGCTTCAGGGAGACAGAATAGCAACCTTTCCAGTACCTGAAGGAGTCCCACAAGAAGGCTGGACAGAGACTGCTTACAAAGGCCTGCAGTGATAGGACGAAAGGCAATGGTTTGAAATTAGCAAAGAGTAGGTCTAGGTTGTGTGTTAGGAACAAGTTCTTTACCATGATGGTGATGGAACACTGGAAGAGGTTGCCCAGAGAGGCAACTGAGGCCCCATTCCTGGAGCTATTCAGTGTCAGGCTCTTGACAAGGCTATGAGCAACCTGATCTAGTGGGGGATGTCTGCAGGGGGTTTGGACTAGACAGACCTTTGGACATCCCTTCCAACCCAAACCATTCTATGATTCGGTATTTTTACGTGTAACCCATGTAAGTGGACATATTTCTGCAATAAACTGTAATGGGTTTGCCTGTTATTTGTTGTTACAAATTCATGTTTTCTGTCTCACCAATCCAAAAGCGATCCTTTAGGTCAGAAGACTCTATATAGTCAACTAACATCCTGTGAGAACTTTGGATGCACTGTGACGATGTTGGAGCAGGAGCTTGGATTATTGTCAGGTGGTTTATTGTAGACTAACTAAAAATCTACTTGCAGAGTAGCAATGAGACTGTTTTACCTTTTCCTTAAGAATGACATGCACACAAGTAGAATGAGGTCCCAAATTGTATGTCCTACTTACTATCTGGTAACTTGCAATGTCAAACCTGTGATTCTCTTTTCAGAATAAGAACAGTGATACAGTATTCAAGTAGCAGAGTAACACTGACCCACAGAGGATCACTATGGTTCAAGATCATCACGTCAAACCATTATCTAACTTTACAAGAGCCAATACTACACTATATCTTTAAGCATCATGTCTAGATACCTTTTAAATACATTCAGGGATGGCAATTCAACTATTTGCCTTGGCAGCTTGTTACAGTCTTTAATAACCCATTCAGAATAGAATGTTTTCCTGATGTTTAACCTAAACCTTCTGTGGCATAACTTGATGCCGAACACCGATGTATTGGTTTGTTTGTGCATCCACATGACTACCATGAACTTTCAGTCTAATTATCTTACTAATATTAGGAATAAGATCTCTGAGCAAGACTGAAACATAGTTTTGGGCTCTACATAAAGTAAATGAGAATTTCTGTGCAGCAGAGAGCTGAAGGATGGCGGTACCCTAAGAATAGGAAGAGTTACTGGATGATTTTGAGACCTGAAAGCCTTTAAGGTGATCATGCTAATGATTTTGTGATCTCTTGTTAACAGACTTTTTGACTGGCAAAGTCTAATGCTATGTAGTATCCTTTTAGCGTAGTCTTTGCGATAGCTGCATGTGAAATGCCTGTAAGTGATGTGAAACTCCGGAGTCAGGTTTACAGCCTTGTGGACATTTAGAAAGTCATGTATTTTAAATCAGTGGGAGAAAATATTCAAAGAGAAGCACTAGTGTTGAATTAATGTTGTGTAAGGTTTTTGTTTTCCAAATGCCTATTTCGATTTGGAGAAATGGCCTCAGCACAATCCAAATGTTTTCAGCGGGAGATCAAAGACAGTGAGTAGTGCGAAGTAAAAGTGCTGATGTGCTGAAAGCTGCAGCAGGATCCTTGGGGTGTTTGTGCCTCTGGTACTGGTGTATATATTTTAAATGAACCAAAAATAATTATTTCATAGCTGAAGGATGTGCTTAGTTCTGCAAGCTATCCAGACACTGTGAGGTATATGAGTACAAGATTTTGAAGAAGAGATCCAGCTGTGTTTGGGGGGGAAAAAAAAAATAAGGAAAAAAAATTACATAAGCCATTTGGGACTCTTAATAAATGACTCATTCTTTTCTGAAAGTCATATTTGATGTGATGCTTGTACTGCAGCTGAGCTGTGTGCTGTACAAAGACAATTGTCTGCCTAGGAAGCTGAAATAGAACTGAAGAAATAAATAATTCATTGACCCAAGGCTGTGATTGAAATGGGAAGTTGTAGAGCCCGTGCATCTGAGGTCCCTGACAGTGCATGTGTGCATGAGCATGGAAATACCTTATGTGTTGGTTTTAAAGTAGTAAAATTACATGTCCTGTAGTACTGTTGAGTCTGGAACTGCATTCTGCAGAAGCACATAGTTCAGATGAAAATGGTGGTCTCCAGCCTTCCTTGCTGCAAGCCAGCTGCTCGTTACTGGCAGTCCCACTGGCCAGCTCTACACCTTGTACATTTGTGTGGCAGTTAGATGATGTAATGGCTACTTCTCAGCTGTGTCAGCCCACTGTGTACTCTGGGGTGAAAGCTCTTGAGTATGCAATCTGAACTGGGGACTGGTGGTGTGGGATTTTTTGTTTGGTTTGTTTTTTGTTTGTTTTGTCAAATAATTTGATGATGATGTTGTTTTGTTGTTTTATTTTTAAATTTAATTCCCAGTCTTACTTATCTTCTGGAACCAAATTTCTTTTCTAAAGGCTTGGAGTTGGCCGTTTTGCATTGACACGGAACTGAGTGCCAAAGCCTCCTCGTTCTGGTTTCTCTGTAGTGAAATCAGGTGAATTATCTGGCAAATGGGATAGGGGTGTCAAAGTTCTCGAATTTCTAGGAGGAGTTGTGAGAGGAACAAAGGCTGAGGTCTGGAAGAAGTTCTGTAGGCTCTGAGAAGGCTCAGACAGATTTTTCATAGAGCCAGGGGACGGTGCTTTGTCTCTTGATGTGGGTGGCTCCAGTCTCCAACCAAAGAGAGAGTCTGAAGATCCAGGGCTTAGTGTGGAGAACGGTTTAGAGAAATTATAGATCAGAGACAAAGACAAGTGTTTAAGGGTTGACATGTTTCTTTGGATTTCTGTCTCCTGTGTTAAGTATTAATTATAGCTGCATGTGGGCATGTGTGTGTGCTTAAGCTGCTACCTAAACTGGAAATCTGAATCATAAGACAAAAATATCCCCTGTATGGTTCTCCTTCTGTGATGGCATAGCATACATTTTTTTCTGTGTGGTAAATGAATATCCAAAATGCAGTCTGACTTAGGTGACACAAATGTAATCACAGTTCAAAGGAAATATATGGCTTATATAGTAGATTTCACCAACCCTGTAAGTATATGACTTGTACATATTGAGACAAGGGCACAACTGGATCCTTAATGGAAGTTGCAGATATCACAGAACATTAGAGGTTGGAAGGCACCTCCAGAAATCAGCAAGTCCAACACCCCTGCCAAAGCAGGATCACCTAGGGTGGGAAGCATTTAAGAGCATTATCACTATACAAAATGATGCCCAAACCAGTAAAGCGTACTCTAGAACTATGATCACTATCATTTAGACTCTGAAATGTCCAATTGATAGAGTCCAGAGATACTTTACTTGCCTGTGAAGCAGGCATACTCTGTGCAAAAAAAAACCAAGAAGGCAAATTTAAAGGTAGCTCTGTGTCAGACAGAAAACAAAACAAACAAAGCAAGCCCAACAAAAACCCACCCAGCCAAGCAACCAAAGAAAGATTTCTCCCTTGCTGGAGAAAAATTTGGGGCTTGTAACCAATAAAGTAAATTAAAGTTTACAGTGCACACTAGAAAGTGAATGAAGGCCTCTAAAGATTATAAAGCAACTGTGAAAATACAGGAGAGAGAAGGATCTTCTCTTACTGCATGATTTCAAATTGTTCCATCAAGAACTGTGTCTTCCTGATTTTCACAGCAATGACAAGAAGCAGCTCTGATAGCAGCATATAAGTCAAAGGACACAGTTAGGAATGGCTGTGTACTGCAAGTGGTGCAGTCTCTGTGGTAGATGGCCTCCTGTTTTCAAAGGGTTCACAGGTTCAGGAGTTTTAAGAGTGAACTGCTGCCTACTTCATTGCTTCTGTCAGACAAGATGACACTCTGGAAATCTTCAGGGCAGCCTCATGATATTCTTCCCTTAGGTTTGCCCTGAAAGTTTTACTCAATCTAGAGCAGCAGGATTTGGTCTCAAGTTACTAGGAACAGATAACAGTTCTTTGTTCCTAACCCAGTCCTGAATCATTTATTATACTGCAGCCTTTGAAAGTATGCTAAAAATGTGTATTTGCATCCTTTCTGTGCATGCTCCCTCATACGATCCATTTTTCTTTCCCAGTTCTTTCCCAGCAACTTAATTTGAATAAAGTAATAGGTAAGGAAATCTAGGAGAGGTACTGCCAGCCCTCTCTAATATATCAGGAGACTTAAAAAGCCTGCAGCTGGAATCAGCCTTGATCTGGTTGTTGATATATCTACTGTATTTGGGTCACAGTATGTCCACAATGAAGTCAAATAGGAAGATGATAGTGATAAGAGGAAGACTAATCGCTTACCTAATACAATTGAAAAGATGGCTTATGCACAAGCCATTGGTTTGCTGCCCTTTGATAAATGCATGTAACTTCTTTTTTTTCCCCCCCTATTTTCTTTTTTTATCCCAGGCTTAATCTGCTAATGGTCCTCACAGAAGGTGATTACTTTTTAGCCTGGTGCAGATGTGATTGGACCTGTGTTGCAACTACAGTGAGGGAAGCCTTTGGGATAGAGTCAGGCCGTCAAATCAAAATGCAACAGTCGTCTTCTGGAGTGTCCTTTTTGGTAATAGAAGCTGTCTAGTTTACAGACATTCACCACAGCCTTTGTGCAGATCCAGTAGTAGTGCTGGAGCTCTGAGACATCTTTTAATATAGAATAGCATGAGTGCTGATGGTGAGCTCAGATGACTTTTTTTGTTGTTAGAGCAAATGCATACACGCTTTCTGAACAGAAGGTTGCCACGTGCACAGCTTGAGTAATCACAAAACTACTGCTTATGTCAAAGCTGCACAAACATTGTTATACAGTGTATGACAAATTCTCTTGTTTGCCTTTTCCCCCAAATGCAGCATTTTAAAATATGTAACGCGCTTTTTTTCTCACCTTTTTACTAGTGCTTGTATACCACTGCAGATTTGCATTTTGAGTGCCACACAAGTTGCAGAAAATTGTTGTCAAGGATTTAAAGTGGGGACCTCAAAAAGCCAACGGTAGATGCAAGCAACAATGTTTTGTGAATACAGAAATGCCAAAAGAGAATGTTACGTGTAAAGGAGCATCTCTGCAGATGGCTCTTCCTTTATTTAGCCTCCTGGGTATTATGTACTGATACTGTTTCTGGTTTTGAACTGAATAAGTAGGTCACTGGAAGATCTTAAAAATTGTTGTATGACTAGTGATTTCAATTTTTGTTTTGCCAGTACAAAATCAGTAACTCATAAAGATCTTAATAATAACTTACATAGTACAGTATTTTAAAATCTAATCTAAAATCTAATCAGATATCAAATCTGATACTAAGGTTGATTTTAGTGTCAATCTTATGATGCTTGGGGGGAAAAAAGGAAGAAAAAAGTTAATAGAATTAACTGTGGCAACTGCAAAAGAACATAATGCTTGGTACTTCGTCCATTCAAGGAAGGACAACATCAAAAAAATTCATATACATTGAATACTTTCTGAGTGCGTTGGTGGAATTCTCTTTCATTACTGCCAAATTTAGGAACACAGCTGGAGAAACATAATGATAGGAATCTGGCTTGAAGGTTCCATATAGTCATTGAAAATGTGACATGAAAATGGTTGCTAAAATGCTGCTATTTTGCGTGGCAGTGTTGCTACATTCATCGGGCCCTTTCTGCATAGAGGAAACCAAGAGGAGCCATTCAATTTTTAGGTTAGGTGCATAAAACATGTACCTATGAGCATCAAGGAGCTGTTCAGCCTGCCTTGCAGGAAGAGCTTAAATGAGGTTGCTTTATTTACTCGGAATGTGAAAATGGAAAGGGAATGAGTTTCAATTTATGCTCCAACACATCTCAAAAGAAATAAAATTAGAACAATTTATGCAAAAACAAAAAAAGAGCTAATAGTACATGGACAGAGAGATTCAAGAAGGCAATGTGTATGTATAACATATGGCCACAAACAGAAATGGAGAGGAAGATTTGGAAAGGGCTTTCCAGGTTTCATACCACTAGAAGCAGTAAGGGTAAAAGGGCCTAATTATTGTATTAATTTTTTAAAATAACAAATGTCAAAGGTTTTTTTACACAAATGAAAGATTTATGTAAGAGAATATGTGAGGCATTTACCTTAACCAGCATAGATTTGTATTGTCTGCTTTTGTGCATCCCTGCTTTAGAAGGGCATTGCCAAAAAAAAAAGACTAAAGGTAGAAAGACAGAAAATTGTATCTGGATTGCAGTGCTGTCCAAACTGCTCTGTAAAAGAAAAATAAATCTACTTGTACTATTTCCCTGTCTTGGATGTACAGACCTGTAGAAGACAGGATTACAATTGCAAATTACGCAGGAGAGACATGTTCTGTGCTTTGGGCCAATCTTTTTTTTTTGTGTGTGTGGTTTCTTTGGGTTTTTTTTGTGTTTGGTTTAGTTTTGTTCTTGTTCACTTCATGCTGCATGTGCAGCTTTCTGATCTATTATAGCATCTGAGCTGTGAGACCATTGCACCCATGTGTTTGGAACCTGTGCATTGTAGAGATAGCTGATTTGATTCCTAAAAAGGAAGAAGTGAAACATATTGCTAAAATGGTGGCACAAATAAGCTTGTTTTCAGCTTTTTTACCTCCTTACCTTGTCACAGAATGAAAAAAAATAATTATTGTGGCAGTCAAGCCTATCTGCCCCTATCTAGAAGCCTCAAATTGTCATTTAAATGTTGCTGGATTTTTTTATGTTTTATGAATCATGAGGGGATTAGCAGGTAAGAGAGCCTCTCAGCTTCTAACAGTGTTTTGAGACAGAAATTGTTTTGCCTGCTAGATCTTTTGTTGCTGCCATGCTGATTGCTGCCATACCCACTCAGGCATGACCAGAATCCCAATATGCCTATCAGCAGCACTCTTTCCAAACAATAGTATTTTACTCTGCTTACATCTTCCATATAGGCTAAGCCATGGAACCAGATAGAAGTCACTTTTCATATATAGCAGCACTTACTGTGCTCTCTTGTGTACCTCTCTCTTTCCCCTCATGCAAAGGCTGTGGCTGCTCGTTTACCATGTTGCTCCTTGAGGAGCTATTGACCCTCTAGAGAGGCTCTGCACATCAGAAAATCACTGCCCAGCTTATCAAATGAGGCAGCCCTTTCTGAAAGGCAGATTACACGAGGAATTATGAAGAATATTGAAAACAGGAATTCAGTGCATTTGTCACAGAGAGTTCTCTGGCACGTTTCCTCTTCTCCGCTCCTTTCTGTAATCTCATCTGCTCATCAACTCCAGTCATCATCTGTCACAGCTGTGTGGAGTGATGCCTCTCACTTTTGACTCAAGAACCCCCTGGCCAAAATCCAGGGGAGCTAATAGCTTTCCCTTCCCTACTCCCCTCCTCACACCCCTGGACACAAAGGAACAAGAGAAAGAACAGAGAATTGAATTTTAGTACACAGCTAAGGTCAGCAAAGCCAGCCAGAAGCAAGTAAGTGTCTCCCAGAGCTAGGAAGCTGAAGAATAGAAAGATAGTATATACAACCCTACTTTATTGATAGTGTGTCCAATGGGATTGTTTAGACCTTACCATTATTTTCCTTTTTATACCCAATGGTGATTTATTTACATTCTACCACTTTCTGTTCAAGATCTGTGGAAAGTTTTAAAGGTAGAGCCTAAAGCTACCACAAGGCTGTTCAGAAGGGTCAGGCAAGGGAGGAAGGGCAGAGGCTTTGCCTTCTACATAAAGAAATGGATAGAATGTGAGCACCTGAACAATAGCTACAAGCAGGTTAAGGGTAAGAATTTGAGACTGAGGCAACAAAAGGAATGTCATGGTTGGTATCTACTGCAAGCCACTCCATTAAGAGGACTCTGCCAATGAAGTCTTTCTACTTCAGCTGCAGGAAGCTTCATGCTAAAGGATTTTTGTCTGCTGGAGGGCTTCAAAACTCAATCATCTACTGGAAGAGCAGTGTGGTGAGCTGTAGGCAATCCAGGAGACTCCTGGAATGCATTGGGAGGATCTTAAGCCAAGTAATAGACAGTTCTGCTAGAAGTGATGCAATACTGGACCTGATGGTCACCAATACAAGAGCTAATTGGTGATGCAACATTTTTGTGCAGTCCTCACTGGCAGCCTCACACCTCCCAAGTGTATGGACTGCAAGACAGGAAGCAGGGGACCAAAGTCCCTCCCACTGTAAGAGAAGATCAAGTTGATGACCACCTGAGAAACTTGAACACATCTGTGCGACCCGACAAGATGCACGCCAGAGACCTGAGGGAACTGGCTGATACACTTGCCAAGCCATTCTTCCATGATATTTGGAAAGTGCTGGCAGTCAGGTGAAGTCCCTGGTGACTGGGAAAAGGGAAATATTGCACCCATTTTTTTAAAATAGTAGAAAGGAAGACTCTCGAAACTACTGAGATGTCATCCTCACTTCTGTGCATGGGAATATCATGGAAATTTGATGAGATCCTCCTGGAAGCTATACTAAGGCAGATGGATGACAATGAGGTGATTTGAGACATCCAGCATGCCTTCACCAAGGGCAAGTCCTGCCTGACCAACTTAGTGGCCTTCTATGATGGAGTGACTACATCAATGAACAAGGAAAAGGCAGTGGATGTCATCTATTTGGACATCTGTAAAGTCTTTGGCATGGTCCCACACAGCATCCTTCTCTCTAAATTGAAGAGATGCAGATTTGATGGGTAGACTCTTCAGTGGATAAGGAATTGGTTGGATGCTCACATCTAGAGGTTACAGGTAAATGGCTTGATATCTTGATGGTGGTCAGTGACAAGTGATGTCCCCAAAATATTTGTTAGTGTCAAGAAATAGGTCAACTTCTGTAGGATTGTTTTTGATCCACAGCATTTCCATCAAAAGAAGTGTTATCATGAATGTCTTCTATCATGATATTTCTTTATGAATCTCATGATACATTTTACTTCAGTTGAGGAGCTCTAAAAATCTTAGATTTGCATTTTATCTTCAAGATTTTATAACAGGTATAAACTGTCAGATAAAAAAGCCAGACCTGTTTCTCAATGTTTTTAGAGTTTCTGCACTACACATTGTAAAAAGTTTTTGTGCAATTAGACTTAAGTAATGCTGGAAACAAATCAACAGATGCACTTAGATTATCCTCTAAATTCTTCTTATGCAGATTAAATATAAACCTGTCTTTATGGTTCATAGAAACTACTAATTAAGTTATACACTAATAACTTGAGAAATCTCTTCTGTTGCCCCAACAGTCTCAGACTGTTGCCAATTACCATCCAATTAGTTCCTGGTTTACTGTCAAAACAAGTCCATGAAATACTTCTTTTTAACACAGCTAATATTTTTTGATGGTATAAATTTCACTGGGGTTTGTTTGAGGCTTCTTTCTCTTTCAGAAATCAAATATAACTATTAATAATTTCTTAATTAAGGAACACTATTATAATTCATAGACACTGCAAAGCAACAACTGAAAAAAATACAAACTTAAAGATGAATGTGCTTTTTCACTCTAAAAAAAAAAACCCTTCTTCAAGTGCAGGATCCTGCCTCTGGGTTGGAACAATCCTCATTATCAATACAGGCTGGGGGATAAAGTGATAGTAAGCAGCCCTGTGGAAAAGAACTTGGGAGTTCTGGTGGATGAGAAGCTGGACATGAGCCAACAATGTGCACTTGCAGCCCAGAAGGGAAATGTCATCCCGGGTTGCATCAAAAGAAGTGTGATGGAGAGAGGTAATTCTGTCATTTTATTCTGCTCTGGTGAGATCTCACTTAAGTACTGCATCCAGCTCTGGGGCCCTCAACACAGGAAGGGACATGGACCTGATGGAGCAGGTCCAAAAGAGGGCAACAAAGCTGATCAGGGGGCTGGAAAATCTGGCCTATGAGGACAGGCTGAGGGAGCTGGGGTTGTTAAGCCTGAAGAGAGGGCTCAAGGGAGACAGAATAGCAGCCTTCCAATACCTGAAGGAGTCCCACAAGAAGGCTGGAGAGAGACTACTTACAAAGGCCTGCAGTGATAGGATGAGGGGTGGTGGTTTGAAATTAGCAAAGAGTAGATTTAGGTTGTGTGTTAGGAACAAGTTCTTTACCATGACGGTGATGGAACACTGGAAGAGGTTGCCCAGAGAGGCAGCTGAGGCCCCATTCCTGGAGCTATTCAGTGTCAGGCTCTTGACAAGGCTATGAGCAACCTGATCTAGTGGGGGATGTCCTGCTCACTGCCATGGGGTTGGACTAGATGACCTTTGGACACCCCTTCCAACCCAAACCATTTATGATTCTTCAGATGTAATAGTCTGCTATTTTTTCCCCTATTTATTCATTCTGTTTAGAGATCAATTTAGTAGCCATTTTCTTCTATTTATAAATTTGATGTTTCCAAGTTCACTTACTCAGGGGGGAAAAAAAAAAAGAAACATTCAGTGAATGAAATACCATCCTTACATAGAAAGTGGCACAGAAAAATGGCTGGCTGGCATTTACAGATATCTTTATTCATGCTGAGATCATGAAAGATCAAATGCTGTTAGAGGCTTGCAAAGAAGTCTGATGAATAATCATTATTCTGAGAAGGGGAATGTGCATCAATGTAATCCTTTAAAATAATCTCCAAAATAACTCTAATCCCTAAAATAACTTTTTGAATTTGTGGAAAGATAAAAAATAAAAATAAAAATATATATATTATTAGATGAAATGCTTATAGTACAAAATCAGAGTAGACAAAATAATTTAAAGCTGTGGGAGTGATACAATTTCGATTCTTAAATGAACTTTGGGCAAAAATAAATAGCTGTTGTGAAAGGTGACAAAATAAAAGCTATACAATGGTGTTAAGGCATTAAGGCATTTTGCAGGAATGGAAGCACATATGTAATCTGAAGCGGCATTTTAAATACAGGTGTTTGTTTGTTTGCAAAAATTAGAGATTTTCCTTTTCATAGCAAGCAGTGAATTCCCTGGAATTCAGAAGGACCATTTTGGGAAACAGCATAAAGAATCCATTGTAGATTAGGAAGTAGCTGCAGGAATAAACCTATATAAAAACTATGAGCTGTTGTTGGCGTTTTTTGCCTTCCTGGAGCCAATAAAGAATATTCTGCTGTGTATTCTAAGTTTTCTCTTAAAAGGTAGTAACTATTGAATATGAAGGAGGCAGCAACAGGCATTCATAAAATGACAGTACTACCCAAACAGGAAAGTTCTGATGATATTTTTTAAGGTAAGGTGGGCAAAGGCGCATTAGTGCATCGCATTCGCTCGATGGCATATGACAGGAACTTAGTGCTGATGCTGCAAAGTGAATCTCAGTCCTTTTGCACTCGCACTCTAGTTTCACGCATGGTATTTCACAACAGGAACTGACTAATATGATAACCTCACACTAAGGTGCAGTCCCAGCCTTGAAATGAAAGGTGTAGTGTGCTGAGCTCCCAAAGGGTGCAGCCAATTAGCACATTCTCTAATGGGATCTTGCTGTCATGGGATCAGAGTGTGATTTCCCTCAAACTGAAAAATATTCAGACTCCTTAAAGGTTTGGTTCTTGAGAGCTGCTTTATATTTTCTGAGTAGGGCACAATTAGGCAACATGCCTGACATGTTATGGAGTCTTAAGATACTGATTCTAGGTAAAGCTGCATGTGTTTTAGTTTTATATTTATTGATTAGAATGGTAAAGGAATGGAAAATTACTCCACTATTTAGATCTGAGGGAGTTTTACCTTCCTCCTTCACCATTTTTGTTCTTTTGTCCCCTCCCTTGTAATTAGTAAAGGCTATGAACCCATTTTGTCTATCTAATGCTGAAATTAAACCAATTTTTATGATATAAAACCTTGGTAGCATATCTAGGTTCCCCTAATCCATCATGTAATTCTTGATTTTTCTTTTAATTATTTTTTTTTGATAGGTGCACACATGTAAATGTTTGGGGGTTTTTTGTTTGGTTGGTTGTGGATTTTCATGTTTGTTTTTTGTTTGTTTGGTGGGGGGTTTTGTTGTTGTTGTTTTTCAAAGCACCCTGGAAATGCCACCTGTTTCTACATGAAAGACTTTAAATCTAGTTCTACATAATAATAAAGGAAGCTGCTCTTCTACAAGCATTTACCTTGCTTGTGATTTACTGAAATATACAGAACTAGAGGAGAAGGAAACCTACAGTAGTTTCCCTTTGAACCAATAACACACTACAGGTAGTTTTTCTCTGTATAAGCAACCCCTTTCCCTCAAAAGCAACACCTTCTTGATGAGCACATCTTTTCATGGTTTTCCACCTCACAGTTTTTTAACAGTTACCCATGTGAAGGCTTTTGCTACGCTTGTGGGCTGCCTGGATTTTATGAAAGCATACATGATAATTTGGGGACAGATGGGGAAATTTTATCAGCATGGCTTTTTATACAAGAGAAGTCATAGAAAAACGAAGCAAAGGGCAATCTAGCACAGTATCCTTCATGTGACCATGTCTGTTTCTGGATGCCTGGGGAAGAGTATGAAATGAGGACAATCACACAGTGATACCACCTCTAAATATTATCCCCGCCTCCAGCAAATTGTGTCTTTCGAAGCCAATGGTAATCCCTTTCTGTGTAATAGCTACTGTTAATTTTTTTTCTTCCATAATCATGTCCTGCTGCTTTTTGAACATCATAACCTCCAGCAAGATGTTCTCGGGCTGCTCTTACATGTTGTGTGAGTAAGCTCCTTTTGTTGGTTTGGTTTTAATTGTAATTCAGTTCTACTTTTGTTTGAAACCCCTCCTTCATTTATGACAAAAGATGGCAAATAGTCACTGGTTATTAACAAGTTCATGAAAGACAAGGGTAGCTTAAATCTTAGCATCATGGATGCCCATCATCTTATTCATATTCATGTTTGTAAATGCTGAGTATGACCCCCAGCATAGCTATCCAGCACCTCAGATCTATGCGGTTACTCACAAAAAAACCCAATGCAACTATGAGACCATTACAAATATATCCATGCTTTTGAAGTCCCCTGCTTTAGGCAATATTAGCTGCTTTGAAACAGTAGATGTTTATAGAGTGATGAAGTTGTTGAGGTGAAGATCTTAACAGATTTCACAGAAGTGGGTACTAATACAGATAAGGAGGCGCAACACAGCCTATGGTCTTACAGAATTGAATAGAATTGATGAGTTGCAAGGGACCCACAGTGATCATCTAGTCCAACAGCCTGACCACTTCAGGGCTAAGGAAATTAAAGGGAATGTGGTAGTAGCTCAGCTAGTAATCCAGTTTTTCACAGGAAATGGAGCTTAGGAACTGTAGCATCCCAACAGTGACAGTTTAGGTATGTAGATCATCTCTTGTTCTCAAGTTGCTTTTTTTGTTTTGTTTTTGTTTCATTTTGTTTTGGTTTTCCACCTTCCTTCTACTCTTGCAGTGGTGCTGGAGGATTTCCCTAGGTCATGTTCCTGACCTTGGCATGATTGTTGGAGCAGTTCTAAAATAATAAGGGAGCATGCAATTCTCCTCATGCTTCTAAAAGAGGACATCAGGAGAGCATGCAGGGAAGCCTCTATGCTCAGCCATGGGTTGTGACCATCCAGTCCCCTGTTACTTCCTTTAGGGGCTCAGCTTGTCTGAATCATAAGCTCAGACTTCACTTCTGGAGCATTTTGTGCTAATTTCAGCACTAATGTGATACGGTAAGTTTGAGTGATAAGCTTCCTGAGTGCTAACTTCTCTAGTGGATAGGGGCTGGGGCCAGACTTTTAATCTGCAATTGAAAGCATCACATCATATCCTAAAGGATCTGAAATGTGGAGGGGAAGACTGCCTGTTTTGCTTTGCAGTGGAGGCTGAAGGGAGCTTTTTCAGTTCAAGAATTGTAATAAAAGGATGACTGTTGAAAAGAGGCTTGCTAGGGATGTAAAAGGGTGAATAATAAAAAAAAATAAACAACAAAGCATGACTAATGATTCTGTATTAATGACAAGAGCATGGCCTAAGTCCTATCTGAGATGATACATTTTGAAGCTTGTTTTCTGGAGAGTGGTTGGAAGAAGAGTGTGCATCTTTGAGATGCATCTCAGTGCCCTTGACAGCCTGTTGTAACTCAAGGGTCCAAAGCTTGTCCACATATGAGACTTTCTGTCACTGGAGAGCAGCTCATGTTGACTTGTGTTTGCTGCCTTGAGCATAAGTATGTCTCTAAAGATAAGTCTGTTGAAAGGTATCACCTCTCTCTTTGCAGAATCCTCAGCAAAGCCTTCAATTCCTCTCTTGCCAAGTCTTTTATGATTATTAGCCTGTCATAGTATGCCTCAGTAGGAAAAGTAAAGCAAGCACTGAAGCAACTGGTATTTTGATAGGGTTAGGTGGTATGTGTGTGGAGGAGTCAAGGGCTTGTTCATCATTTTTCATCTTGGACAGTCCCAAGAAATGCTCTTGTGAACAAAGTGTGAATGTTGTTGGGGTATTTAAGAGAGAGGTACTCTTATTGGCTTGGGATTGACCTACAAAACCAGGATTGACCTATCCATTTTGTCCACCTCTTCCAGAAACTGCTGGGAAATTAACTAGTGCCTAGTGTGCTGCAAGCATGTAATTTCAGGTCAAGAAAACACTCCCTGTGTGAGTATTAATCATCCATCAAAATATACGGAGCAAAGCAAGCTTGACTGTAAAATTGTTATTGGTGCTGGAAGCCCTACTGGGTCAGGGGCGAGAGGCCTTAGCCTGATTTCTTTATGCATCAGTCTAGCAGAGAGGAATGAGAGTAAGAATTTCTGGTGGCAATGTATGAGTGCTCCCACAAAGCTTTGATGGTTGCAAGTAACGGTTTGCAACAGTGGTCTTGTGCTAATGGAATTCTTTTGAGTAAATGAACTCATTAACTATCTAAAAATGCCATTATATAAAAAGAAACATCTTTTTCAGTCTTTTTCTCGGTATGTATGGTGGAATCTTTTACTGTATTATCTCTCCTGTGAAAGTAGTTCTGACAAGCAGTTTTGAAGGGCTTATTGATATCCCATGAACCAAAAATGCACTGAGGTGGAATGAAACAGTCCTGGATTTTGTGACTGATTCTGTGTGTTGAAAGAAGTTTCAGGGACTCTGTTGAAGTAATTAATACTTAGTCCCTTGCAGAATATGGCCTTGTTAGTGTAAAACTCTGCCTTTTTCCATTGCTTCTACTTGCTACTTGTGGGAGAATGGAAAAACATCCTGTGTTTTGCAGGACTAAGTTGTCATTTCTGGGCAAGTGCTTTGCTCCCTATCTATGCTGGTCCCAAGCTGCAATCTCAGAGTTTTCATATACTGTACTCCCAATTGCTATATTTTCCATTTTTCTGAATAATAATTCCCTGTGATGTTTGTTGTGTTTACAGTTAGTAACCTATGTGGTCTGTATGTGCTAATAGCCTCAGCAATGGGTAGAGTAACACCAGAAAATATTAAGCATCACTAGATCAAAGTAGGCTGCATGTATTGAGCAAGTGGTTACCACAAAGTGGCAGAAATAACCTTTCTCCGTTATTACTGTCATATGTATGATAAAAATCAACTCTTTAACTTCCAAAATGGGATATATATGTATTTTAATATTTATTTTTATATGTTTGTCCTTCATATTGAAATATTAACATAAGGCCCCAGTTAGGACTGGGTAGCTTGGTAGATTTCTTTTAAACTGTGCAGTACACAGCTGGGAATGCTTTTTGCCATTTGATAGAAGAACATACAGCTGAATAATGGAGAAAATAAAAGCAACCCAATTCTCTTATTTTTCATCTTGAAATTTCCAGGGTTATGCAAGGTGATGCTAGGTCAGTCTTTTTATTCTGCCCAAGTGTTTCTTGCAAACAAAACCCAGGACATGAGCCTGATGGCTGTTGCAGCACCACACAAATGTGGCCATTGTCTGCTGGAGAAACTGCTTTTACCGGTTTATTGCTTTAAAAGCTTGTTTCAGAGAAACAAAGAAAAGCCAAAGGAGGCACCATTTTATTTCAAACAACCTCAGGTGATTTCTGTTATCTAAAGAAAATGTCAGGTTCTTTTCTATAAAATCTCTTGCATTTCCATTCAGACTTTTTCTTGATGTTGTATTTAGTTGCTGATAGTCAAATTCCCGTTGACTGTAAAGTGTTTGAAGTGAAATGTGCAATTAATATTGAATTTGCTCAGATAAGTGTTCTTGTTTCTTACAAAGAAATTATGAAAGCCTCTGGTATCATTCCTAGTGATAGAGGAAGGTCTGTTAGCATCTGGATTAGTGACTGAAACCAAGGTCTTAAAGGCCACCAAGGGAGTAGTAGAATCACTGTCTGAGCTTCTATTGTTGGATTTTAGCTATTAGTGCTTGAATTATTGAAAAAGGAAAGCTCTAAAATAGCTGGGTTTTTTCCAAATCTCTCACTGTAGTGTGTGCATTTTGTCTGCTTGTTTAAAAATGGGAACATATCTTCAATAGAAGCAGTTGCTTTAAATGCATTCAATGCAAATGTATTAATCAGTATAAATATATTTGGTTTTTTCATAAAATAGTGCTTTCTGCCACTTTAATAGTGATTTGTAAGCAGAATGTAATGTATTTTACTTTCCTTGGGAAGGCATAAAACCCAAACATTCCCAATGACATCTTTCAACCATTTTTTGTGTTATATTTTACTGTGTTAACATGTAACAGATTGATTTGGTAATAACTCTTTACTATGAGGCTGGTGAGGCACTGGAACGGGTTGCCCAGAGAAGTTGTAGACACATCATCCTTGGAAGTGTTTAAGATCAGGCTGGATGAGCCTTTGAGCAACCTGATCTAGTGGGAGGTGTCCTTGGCCGTGACAGAGGTGTTTGAGCTAGGTGATATTTAAAGTCCCTTCCAACTCAAGTCATTCTGTGATTCTATGTGAGTGCTCCAAAGGAAATTATGCTGGCAAAATGCTTCCTAGTCCTTCCATCATCTTCACTTTTGTTTTGAGTTAATATCTGATTTAATTCAGGGGTTTCAGCCAGTGTCTAATTTTCATGTGTGGTCAGGTGCTGTGGCCTGAGCAGTAATGGTGTCTAACAACAGCTTACAAACCAAAGCTTTGTCAAGGCAGTATTGCAATACGTTAGAGGTTGGAAGGGACCTCAAGAATTCATAGGGTCCAACCCTGCCAAAGCAGGATCACTTAGGGTAGTCTGCACAGGAATGCATTCAAGTGGGTTTTGAAAGTCTCCAGAGAAGGAAACTCCACAGCCTCCCTGGGCAGCATATTCCAGTGCTTTGTCACCCTCACGGTAAAGAAGTTTCTCCTCATACTGAGATGAAATTTTCTATGTTCAAGCTTGAACCTCTTGTTCCTTGTCTTATTAGTATGCACAACCAAAAAGAGCTTAGCCCCTTTCACTTGACACCCACCCCTCAGATATTTATACACATTGATGAGATCCCCTCTCAGTCTTCTCTTCTCAAGACTAAATAGCCCCAGGGCTCTCAGTCTCTCTTCGTAAGGGAGATGCTCAAGTCCCCTAATCATCCTTGTGGCTCTCCCTTGGATTCTCTCTAGCAGTTCTCTCTTTCTTGAACTGGGGAGCTCAAAACTGGATGCAGTATTCCAGGTGTAGTCTCAGCAGGGCAGAGTAGAGGGGTAGAACTTCCCTAGACCTGCTGGACACAGTAGGAAGGATGAGCAATGTCATGCCCTTATGGTGACTCATTTAATCACACACACAGGGTCATAAGTGATGCGATGGCCCTGGCTAAGTGCCAGGGACACTTGGCATCTGGATCATCTGGCAGCAGCAATCAGTTGTGCAAATGCCTTTTGCATATGGCTCAGAGTTGGGCTGCCATCTTTGCTCCAGTAATAGCAATGTAACTGGAGAAAATTCTACCTTATGTCAATAACATGGGCAGCATCCTGCCTACACTGCCCATGTTGGGCAGGGTGTCAGCAGTCTGTCTACACTCCTAATGCTGGTCAAGAGCAGGGTGTCTGGAGACAGGGTGGCAAGTGTAAAAAAAAATGTACTTGTGTGAATGTCTTTAGGTGCTCTGCAACAAAACGTTTCACTAACATGTGGATTGTGCAATTACCGTCTGATTGGAAAATGATTTCAGGTTTCAGTCAACTGAGGCAAGATAATTTAAGGTTTTGAGACAGCTGAAGACTCCCACTTGCACTATCAGCTGCAGAAGGAGCTAAAGTAGGGGCATTTTGTATGTGAAATTCACTATTTTGAGCCTTTGTCCTTTTCTGATTGACTGTTTCAAACCTTTCTTCCTGTCTTCTTTAGTCACTGTACCTCAACTCCAGTGACACTTGACGTTTCTCTGCATTTTCCCATTTTCTCTCTGTTTGACATAAACCTTCCCTGGGAAATCCAGCATCAAAAACAACTGACAAAAACATTAATCCAACTAACATGCTTGCAGTCATCATCTTGATTATTTTATGTGTGTGCTACTCATACATCCACCGAGCATGAGCTTGCTTGTGAACTTTGGGGTAGCACCTGGACACTACTACTCAGAAGCTTCACAATATCTAACCCAGTAAGGACAGATGTGTTTGGTCCTTAGACCAACAAAATGAATATGAGTAAAAGAGTGCATCTTACAGAAAAGCCTCTAGTTCCAAACACAGGACTTCCAGGGGCTGAATGCTGTCTTCCTGGTTATTTGTTTGAATGGCTGGAAAAAGAAGTCTCACTTCTGATTTCAGTTCCTTTGTTCTATCATACCCACCCCTGATAACCTTTACATGGTCCTGTGCTATTCTAGGGAAATTCTCATCAACTTACATGAAGTAAGGTTTCTTACCACTATAATCTTCCTTCTCTGGGGTGGCTTTATTTGCTTTAAAAATCAGAACTGGAAGGAAAATGCAGAGGTTAGTAATTAAACAGAGCACAGTGATTTGCATAGAGTAAGGAGATGCATGTGGCTGGTAGTGTATTTTATTCTCTTTGCCACACAGCTGACTTTTGTTTCTTTCAGTGGTACCATACTGGGTAGAGCTTTCATTTGCTTACATTAACCTGCTGTTGAACAAGTAACTGTGCCCTTCTTAAAGTGTGGAGTTCTCCAGAAGACTGTAATCATTTTTCATTCTGACTAAAGGAAGCATCTTAAATAGTATTATGATAAAGGGGAAAAAAACAAACCAAGAGGAAATAAGGGGAATAAGGTGGGGGGGAGGGGGGAGAGAAAGGCAACAGTATTGATGCTTCAATAATGAGGTCAAAATATGTAAGACGAATTTAGGCTCCTGCATTTGATTTATAGTTAGTTTGTTATACTTTTATATGAGGGAATTTGTTGGTATCCAACCATGAATTTTGCATTTTAAGAGGGAGCAAGAGCTTCTCCAGTTCTCCAATGAAACTGGAATTGGGTCAAATGTTACATTATGATGGAGATGTAGACCAAATGCATGTGTGTCCTTCCTTGGTGAATATTTGCTCTTCCTTAGTGTGTCTGAAGAGAGTGAGAGAGGTTTTATGACTGCTGATGTAGCCTGGACAAATAATTATGTCTTACACATTCTCCAGAAAAATAAACAGTGACCATAAAGACTACAGTAAATGTCCTTTGAGACACTGAAATTCCCATAACAGACTTTCTTTCTTTCTGATTCTAGCAAACATTTTCATGTTGATGAATAAAATAAAAAAAAAATATTAAAGAAGACTTTTCAGTCACTCTTACCCCTCTGTAAAGAGTGTCCTTGAAACAAAATGACCTTTCTGTCTTTCAGAGCCTTTTGAAGAGTTTTCAGCATAATTCAGGCTGATAAGGATCTTTGCATCACCTACTTGGCAAGAGGGCGAGTGTTTCTTTGTTGAACACTAACCTTCTCTACTCATTATCTCTGGTGAGGGCTGTTTTAATTGAAGTCATCCCTTCTGAAAGATATCTCCAACCTAGTTCATTATTGATTTTGAAAGATCTGACTTGTTAAAATTTCCTTGCCAAAGAGTTAACCTTCTTACCCAAAGGTGAATTCAAATAGCAAATGACATTTCTAATTTTCTAAGTGATGTAGTCAAAGGAGCTGTGCTGAGGTAGTGTGATGTTAGCTCAGCCTTTTAAAAGGATAAGATTTGTTATTTAGCTTGATGATCCTTCAGGGGCTGTACATCAGATCTTTGCTCAGATGCAGTTGCTTTCTGGAATAGCTTTTAATGGAATATTACAAAAGCACACACTCAGATTTGTGTTTCTTTCTTGAAGTTCTGTTGTAAAGTTTACATCCAAGAATTCAGTTCTTATCAATGATTAGTTAAATAGGCTAGGCAGACATTTAATTCACCTGACATCACAGCATCATTTGAACTGTTTTGATGAACTGGCTCTGCAGGCATTTTTTTTTCCAAATATATTTTTCCTATTTCTAGCTGCAGTGGCTTCTTAAGTACTCAGTGTCCTAACCTTTCTGGTAGTGCAATTGTAAATCGTCACAGTTCTGTTCAGATACATAGAACTCTCCCAATATTTATTTTCTCTTTTAAATCATGCTTGCACATAGAATAGAATAAACCAGATTGGAAGAGACCTTCAAGATCATCGTGTTCAGCCCATCAACCAATCCAACCCACCTAAACAACAAAACCATGGCACCAAGCACCCCATCAAGTCTCCTCCTGAACACCTCCAATGATGGTGACTCCACCACCTCCCCGGGCAGCCCATTCCAATGGGCAATCAGTCTCTCTGTATAGAACTTCTTCCTAACATCCAACCTAAACCTCCCCTGGTGCAGCCTGAGACTCTGTCCTCTTGTTCTGGTGCTGGTTGCCTGGGAGAAGAGACCAACCTCTGCCTGGCTACAACTTTCCTTAAGGTAGTTGTAGAGAGAATAAGGTCACCGCTGAGTCTCCTTGCCATACGGTAAGTGAGCATCATCTCTGTCCAGTCGTTTGAAGCGGTAGGAAGAAGTAGTTCAACGAATATAGGTATGTAGGTGCACATTGTTCAGCAAAGCTTAAACGTGGAGATTTAATGTTTGTGGTAATTGATTAAAAAGTACATCATAAAGTCTTCTCAATGTATAATTTGGAATCTTTTCTGCCATTTTGTATCTCTCGTATTTCTTTCGCTATTCATCTGGAGTTAATAGTCATAAAGATATTTAGGAGTGCATTTCCAGTGTAGGGAATATTTAATGAAGTGTGGATACATGTCACGCATTTGAAGTTCATGGGAATTATCTGTTAGCTTTTTTTTTTTTTTTAAATACTGTACATAGTTTTCATAATAGAATAGAATAGAATAAACCAGGTTGGAAGAGACCTTCAAGATCATCGTGTCCAACTTATCATCCAACACCACCTAATCAACTAAACCATGCAACCAAGCATCCTGTCAAGCCTCGCCCTGAACACCCCCAGCGACGGCGACCCCACCACCTCCTCAGGCAGCCCATTCCAGTGGGCAATCACTCTCTCTGTGTAAAACTTCCTCCTAACCTCCAGCCTAAACCTCCCCTGATGCAGCCTGAGACTGTGTCCTCTTGTTCTGGTACTGGTTGCCTGGGAGAAGAGACCAACCTCTGCCTCACTACAACCCCCATTCAGGTAGTTGTAGAGAGCAATAAGGTCACCCCTGAGTCTCCTCCAGGCTAAGCAACCCCAGCTCCCTCAGCCTCGAAGTCTGGGAAGTCTATCTCAAAGTCTATCTCCAGTCTCTGTTCTTCCAAGTTCTTCCTGTCAGTGCTCTGATGCAGAATCTCTGATGTGGAATTAAGTAGCCATTTCTGGAAAAGTACAGACTTTATACTAAATTATGTAATTCATGAATCCAAACCCTTAGCAGACATCATTTTCCTCCTCTTTGCTTCGTGGCTATATCTTCTGATGAATACATAATATCATTTGGGCTTTTTGTAGTTTTTTCAGCTTTGGCATAGTGAGGGTTGGGAAACTGAGATTTCTGGGAAATATGTAACCAAATACTTCCTTTTTGATTTTTGTGTTTGATAGTGGCATGTGTGTGCCTTAGACTCACAGAATGGATGAGGTTGGAAGGGAGCACTGGAAGTTACCTTGTTTGACTTCCCTGCTCAAGCAGAGCCACCTAGAACCAGTTGCCCAGGATTCTATGCATGTAGTTTTTGAGTATCTCCAAGGAAGGAGACTCTCTATTGTCTCTGGGCAGCATGTTCCAGTGCTCAGTCACTGTCATGAAAAAAACCCTGGTTCCTGATGTTAAGCAGGAACCTCCTTGTGTTTGTTTAGTGTCCATTGCCTCTGGCCCTGGCACTGGGCACCACTGGTTCCATCCTCTTTGCCCCCTCCCTTCAGATATTTGTACAGATGAGATTCCCCCTGAGCCTTCTCTTCCCTTCTGTATGTAGATTAGATATGATATTCTGTCTGTATTGCTTTGTGTTCAGATTTTGTGGAAATTTAAATATTGCCAAGTTATACCTTGGAGGTTGACAAAATGATCCTTGCATTTCTGCTGACAGGGAGAATTTGGTGATAGTCAAGATTTAAATCATTGTTTGTAAAATATAATAGATGCCTTTAAATATCCTGAAGTAATGTGAATTCTACTTCAGCATTCTTGTGCCTTTCACAGAAGTATGCTTGGTAGAAGAAATACTATCCTGTTTATTGTCTTTACTGGATGGGCATCTAGAATTGTGGCTGGCTTTCTGAAAGAGCAGAAACCAGAGGTTTGTTTCCTTCTTCCCTTTGCTTGTTTTGAAAGAAGTTAAAAGGGACACCTTTCTCTGTCTTAACCATGTGTTATGCTGAACTCTCAATTTCTCTTTCCTGTAAAGGTTTGGGTTTTCTTTTTATCTACACAGTAATTCTGTCAGACCTACATGTTATTGGGACTTCTTTCATTTTTCTTTTTCCTTTCTTTCTTTTTTTTCTTTTCCTCCCCTCAGTAAATATCTGATTAATACCATGTGATTAATATTCTGCCATGTTTTCCTTTCTGGAGGCTGATCACAATATTTCATAATATCAGAGGTTTACAAGAGAGTAGAAAGGAGTCACCATCCCTGGAGGTGTACAAGAGGGGACTGGATGTGGCACTTGGTGCCATGGTTTAGTCATGAGGTCTGTGGTGAGAGGTTGGACTTGACGATCTTTAAGGTCTCTTCCAACCTTGGTGATTCTGTGAAATCTGTCTTTGAGGACAGGAAAATAGTAATGGCATAAAATCATTCTGGAGGAGTATTCAATGACATTACTCACTGCTCAACTTTGACACTTTAGCACAGTTTCCAAAGAAGCAGCAGCAAATTAATAGGAAAAACCCAAATAAACACACAAAAATTAATTTCTTGTGTTTACCTTTCTGGATGGGAACATGCAGTTTGCCCTGACAAAATGTTCCTCAGCCTCATAGCTTTGAATGTTTGAGGTCCTCTGATGCCTTCTTCATCTCTCAACTTCTCTTAACTGGGAGGCTTGCCAAAGTAACAATCAAGTAAATCCTTCAAAATCTACAGAAGTTCTAAGGTGATACTAAACAAACCCCAAATTTGCCCACTGTTTAGAAGATCTGTCAAGATAAAAGAGGTGTTGTCTCCTAGCAGTATCTACTGAAAGACTCAGCTGTTACTTCTTACAAAATGCCCTCTGTGAAGTAACTTTAGAAATCAAAGTTAGTGCCAACAATGGAAAGGTAAGTGGGTTGTATGCTTGAAAGGAAGAATCATAGAATTGTCAAGGCTGGAAGGGACCTCTGATTCCAACCTCCCTGCCCCGGGCAGAGGTCAGATGCTGTATTTCTGTCTCTGTTTCTTTGAGGAATGAGAGGGATTTTAAGAAATTCTGATATGAGAATGTGCTTGTGGTGCCCTCCCTAAAATACTTGTGTACGTCTGAATTTTTACAGTACTGATTTATTGTACTTTTAAAATGACATCTTGGGTTCTTGTAATAGATCAATGTGATAATACCAGATCAAGTTCATGTATTTTTAAGCAGAAGTCCCTGCTGTGATTAATGGGGAGTCCTGTTTAAAAGCCAGTTATGATATGATCTGAGATACCGAAATGACTGCCTGCATTAATAATTCATAGAAGTTATTACTTTTTTCTAAAGCAAAAATTGAAAAAAACCCCCAAACCTATTCACACAGAAGAGTTTGTTAGATCTATTGCTAACTTTAAGTGGGTTTGTCTATTTTTATGGGGTTTTTTAATTTTAATACAATTGTGCAACATATTTGCCAGATGGAAGTAACAGTCAGCGTTTGGAATTAATTATTTATCTCAGTTGTTTCTGGAACTAAAATGATTGATTACAGAGTGCTCATATGAAGACATTACTTATTTTGTACACATTGCAGTGACAGGTTTCATATGGTCCTGACAAGACTTCTTCAAAACTAATAGAGATTTATCTGTGTCTGCTAAACACCAGCACCTGTATTTTGAGTACATCCGCACGGCGTGGTTGGCTTTCCTTACCATTGTTGTAAGCACTGTGTCTGTATAACAAAAGCACCACAATTTTAGGAGAATGTTTCCATTTCAAAATTGCAAATGGGTTTCACAGGAATTTGGCAAACTGCAGATGATAATCAATAATAAATGAACAGAGGATGTGCTTGGGAGAATGTATCTCAGCAAGACATGAAGTCTTAGTGCACTTCAAAAGATTTGTGACTGCGTCGTTATTTCAGCCCAAGACATAGGCAATTTAAATAATGAAATATTAAAAGGTAAATAAAAATTAAATGTACAAAATTGGCCCTTAATCTAATGTTCTGCACTTAGACTATGTAATTTTGTGAAACTTTTTTTGCTTTGGTGAATTAGAAGAAACCCCAAAGAATGACAAGTCCAGACCATTATCATTCATTAAGCTCAGGTCTCCTGTTTAATTTTATTCTGTTAGTGACACAGAAAGCAGCTTTAAAGGATCCAGAGACATGAGAAACTTTCTTATTTGATCCCTGAATATCTCTATTACTGCTCTTGTGGCCGAGGAGGCAGAGGGAAGGCACAGATAAGAAGTATGCTTGCTGCACTCAATGAATAAGATTTCTGTCAAGGGTAAGAATATTGTCTGGGCTTCTTGCCACCTTTCAACACAACTGAGATTTAGGGCACAACTCAAGGTAAAGACATTGAATGAGCTGTGTGATTCCAGAGAGAACATGTATTCTTGCTGCTATTTACTTCTTGCACACTGTTTTTCATTGATACATCTAAATGGGCTTTAAAAATTCATATTGTTGTGTAAGGAAACAGAAATAGTGTAGGGAGGTCATCCTGCAGGGTAGCAGTAGGGCTAAGAGTACTACCTAAACCCCTTTCTTCATGCATTTAAATTTCAGTGTTTTCATATAATGAACTTTATACTGTATTGTCTGATGTACCTGGAGAAGAGAAGGCTCTGGGGAGACCCTTATAGTGGCCTTCCAGCACCTAAAGGGGGCCTACAAGAAAACTGAGGAGGGACTTTTTACAAGGTCACATGGGAACAGGACAAGGGGCAATGTTTTAGAACTAGAGCAGGGTAGATTTAGATTGGATATTAGGAAGAAGGTCTTTTCTGTGAGGGTGGTGGAACGTTGGAACAGGGAGGTGGTGGAGGTAAGGCTCCATCCTTGGAGACATTCAAGGTCAGGCTCTGAGCAACCTGATCTAGTTGGGGGTGTCCCTGCTTATTGCAGGGGGGCTGGACTAGCTGGCCTTTAAAGGTCCCTTCCAACCCAATGCATCCTGTGATTCTATGATTATATCTTGCAGGGAGTCTGACCCTTTAAGAAAGTCAGTGTGCAAAGATAGTACATTTAATTTCTGATGTCTGTTTCTAGTCGCCTGGTCATAAAGCTGTAGCCAGTCTCCAAAAAGCTGTAGCAGTAAATTTCTTGGTATCTTAGTGAAGGAGATTTTTGACTTGTTTGCCCTTGGCTAATGTAAGCAGAGACTGGGATTACAAACCGCTGGGCTGGCACAAACCTGATGGCCTGTGTTGACGGATGTACCCTGTGGTTGCGGCATCCTCACAACTAGCACTTCTGGCCATCAGCACCACAGCAGGAGACTTACGATGAACAAGGGGAAGAAATAAAAAGGCAGAAAATGAGACAGGAGCAGACAAATGAAAGCATTCACTTGGTCTTGATGCTAATTGAAATGGATTTTTTTGGTTGTTTTATGTTTTTAATATATCTGTCTGCACATACTGAAGGAAATCACGTTTAACAAACTGAATTGCAAAATTATTCATCATTTAAAATTTCTTTAACGTGTTTCAATATGGCTGATTACCATAAGATTGCACAAGACTGCTCAGAAATAAACTTCTCTAATGGTATGAAGAAATGGGTGCTGCAGCATGTGTTGATGCCCACGTGTCATTATAAGGGCTAGCAGTGTTCTTTCAACTGATCTAATTAAGGTTCACTCTGAAAAACAGTAAAGGGACAAGCATCAGTTATGTGAATTAGCACAAAAACCTGCATTTCCATTTATAGAAACTGAGGATAATGATATCAATGAGATTTTCAGGTTAAGTGAAGTGTTCTTCTAGTGGTGTTTCAGTTAAAATCTGCTTTGGAGTAAGTTGAATGCCAAATGCCAGTGGGAAGAAGGCAGTGAATGTTGGGTCAAAATCAAGGAGAAAACTTCATCCTAATCTACACAAACCAAATCCTCCTCTGCATTAGGCAGTGGATCTTGGATTGGTTATCTCAATAATGTGTCTCTTAAAATCGGATTCTGACACAGAAAGAGCTGTAAAAACTACAGGGACACAGATGACAATACTTTGTGATGATGTTAATGTTGATCATATTGTTTCATTGTAAAAATGTTAATTACAGTTAGTATATAGTTGGAGGTAACTGGCTGCAGCTGGAAATGGTGGGAAGCTGGAAAGGTACTAGGGAAGGCATCATGTAAGTTTACCTAGTCCTAACCATAGAGTTAATTTCATAATCACAGAATTTCATTACACACAATTAACAATCATAGAATTGTTAGGGTTGGAAGGGACCTCAAGGATCATCTAGTTCCAACCTGCAGCCCAGCATGTGACCTTCTTCAAACCTTGATTATTTTTTGCTGTGGAAGATGGGTACTGGGGTAGGTAGGTCTTTGGTCTGACTCAGTATGGCTGTCTCACACAGGAGATGCAGAGCAACTTCCAACTGCTAGTAATTAGAAAAAAACCTCACAAACCCAAACAAACAAAACCCCCCAGATGTGTGGGAGAGGTACTAGCAAAGCCTTTCATCCAACTTGCAAAGCCTGCAGGAGTGTTTGCTATGTATGGGACTCATAATTTTGTCAGAGGGAAGTTACCTGGCTTTTCAGGCAGCAATGTCAGGAGAAGAGTGTAAGGAACACCTTAGTATGGTTTGACACCACCCCTGATGAAACTAAGAAATGTTCATGAGCCAGCTCTATATGTAAAGAGATTCTGGGCTAGAGGAAACTGTACTCAGTATTTTATAATATCAGAATCATTTATTGCAACATATCCAGAAGCTCAAAGCAACATAATTGCTTTGTTTAACACCACCCCTGATGAAACTAAGAAATGGTCATGAGCCAGCTCTATATGTAAACAGATTGTGGGCTAGAGGAAACTGTACTCAGTATTTTATAATATCAGAAGCATTTATTACAACATACCTAGAAGCTCAAAGCAACGTAATTGCTTTGTAGAATAGAGAAGCTCTATTTCTCTTTAAAGCATGCTGCTTCAATTAAGTATTCCTTTTGTGTATTCATCCAATATTCATCTTGGCTGCTACTGCTATGCTGTGTAAAGGAAAAATGAATAGTTAGTGAAACTCATGCTAGAAAAGTAAGATTTGGAGAAAGAACTGGGTTTTCCTGAGAACTAGCTGATGTTTATAATAAGCTTAAGGGAAAGGGTTTCATTACAAGTTGTGACAAGACAAAACCAGGTAATTCAGCACTGTGAGCTCTCTGCCTTTCATGTTTGTCTCATGTGCTAGCATGTACTTCAGGTATGTTGCACCACTACTGGAGGCTCACAGCAGCGCCCACATAGGTAATGATTTTCAGGGTGTTATGTTAGTGTATGTTCAAATTACTTTGGGAAGAAATGTGGTGTGAAAAGTGAGAGATCTGATGCAGTTTATTTACAAATTTGAATCTGTGCAACCAGAGCAACAGCATAAATATTAAACAGTGGCAAATACAAGGAGGTGGTTGCGTTTTCTTCTCTTTTGTGTGTGTGTTGAATTAGGTTTTCAGAGCTGTCAGAGACATGAAGAACTAGCGTTATATTAAATAAAGGAGAAAATCTGAGACAATTTTTCCTTTATGTATTGTTTAAGTGCTATAGAAATACTTTTTTTTTGTGTGTGTGTGCTATAGATCTATTTTTACCTGATGCTTATGAAATAAACAGTGTTTATAAAGAAAACTAAATAGCTATTATAATCATCACAAGGCTAAGGCAGAAAAAGCACAAAGCAGACAAAATATTCCCTCTGCCAACTGAAATGCGATGTTAAAAGTACCATGAATTGTGCCACAGGAGGCCACTACATTAGCACTGGGAAAGCATGTTATATTCAATTTTTATATTTTCTTATGGAGTACACAACCTTATTTTATATAGATGAACTGATTTTCTAGTGTAAAGAAAGGAGCACATGCTGGAGGAAAACAAGTAAAATTGGAACCCAGTAATTTGTGCGGTTCCAGCATGAAAATGTTCATTTAGGGAAACACTAAGTAAGTGTTATGCTCTTTGTGATGCTAATGACAGAATTTAAACTAGTATGGTTACTCTTAGGTTTACTTTGTGTGTTACAGTCATGATTTTAAGAGAAATTTGGAAGCATGGACAATGTTAATTATCATGCCATTAGTAGTATCAGGAACATGCGTGAGTGTATTTTCCCAGCTGATATTAATAGAGGGGAAAAAAATAAAAAGGCCCACACTTATAAAATACCTTAATAATTATGTGCACAGTTAGGATGATTTTCAAGTGTCTGATTTTTAATACGTTCAAATTTGCCTTTCTCTTCATCCCACTGTTTGAAAACATGCCCTGGAAAGCTGGGGAAACCCTGTGAAATTTCTAGATTAGATTTATCTACATCACTGGTTTTTTTTAATGTTAATGTCGCTATTTCCTTGTTAATTTGAGAAATGTGAGTAACTTTTCTTCAGATTCTGAAATAATTTGAACTGCAACACGGCTTGCACACACTCACTTATACAATCAGGAAAGAAGTAATAAAAAATGACCTATAAGTCAAATCATTTGTAGGTGTATTTGATTCTCCATTATATTCCTCTGAATCACAAATGTTACATTTTATTATGTTGAGAATCCCTTTCTTTTTTATCTCTCTTCCATATCCTGAATCCATTTTCTTTGATGCAGATGCTGCCTTGCATGTTCTTTTCAACCTCTGAAAGAGAGGAGGCGAGAAAGACAAAAGCATTAAATAGAAATGACAGTCAAGGTGATCCATAGCACTCCTGGAGGGGAGAGTCTGCTGGCAAACAGAGCAGGCAGCGAGTCATACAGCACCCAGGGAGTCCTGCCACCGGTGGGAAGGAGACAAAAATAAAGGTTTTGTCTATCAATGGTCTTGGTACTCCCAACAGTATAAATTACAGAATTTCTCTCTCCAGTGTAGCCAGCTTGTCATGTGGACAGCATCTCACATTCTGTATTGAAAAGAGAGGGGGGGTAAAAGCTATCAATAATTTATCTAGAATTACAGCGTTTTGCTGTATTATTTCTTCCCAGTGTAAAAGGCACTGTGTCTGTATTGGTGAGACTTGGTTTCTCGTTTAGACTTCTGCACTTATCTACTGCCTATGATGAAAATACTGTTTTAGGGCAGCAGTTGTTTCACCTTGGCCAACATAATTGTGTAAAGCAAAACCAGATAATATAGATATACTGCAGATATAAAATATATGGATAGATATATAGTTACAGATGTGCTTATCATATTTTAATTAAGCCAAGCAGATCTGCAAGTAATTTTGGCAGCAGCTTTGAGGCTATTACATTCTTGGTGACCTGCTCTTACCCTGCTTCTTGACTGGCTCTGCTATCAGGAGCTGCAGTTTGCTTTCACTGTCACCTCCCAAGCCCTTCAAAGATTTTTTTCATCTGTGTCTTTTTGACCTTCTTCCGGATTTACTGCCTAGGCTTGAACTATATCTTGTAATACCGGTGTCCTTCTGACTCTCAGCCTTGTATCACCCAGTTAACCTTTATGGCCTTTACCACAACCTTCTAATAATACAAAGAAATTTGAGGTCTCTGCTATTGGGTTAGCTTGTTTCTGAACTTAGGAAAAGTAGATTTCTGCTAATCAGTCTCTCAATAGTCTCTTTAAACACAATCCTCTCAAAATACTGAAAACTAAGCTGCTCATTGTCTAGTGCAGTCCAAGTCTCTGTCTGGCATTAAACTGTTAATGCTACTTACAGGCACCAAACTGGCGATACAAAATGGGGCCAAACCAGTTCTCATTGAAAGTACTGCAAAATTCAGGTGATATCAGTAGTGCAGCCCTCATTTGTTGAAAATGGGAGTCACGTCTTGCCTGATGTTGCAACACATTGGGGATAGTCAGGGGTCTTCCCCTGCCTGTTTTTTAGTATTTGTATGTGGAGAAAAGCTCAAGGGATTTGCACATAGCCTTATTTGCCCTGGATCAAAGTTCAAAATAAGTTTGTTCTTCTTCAAATAGTGATCATTTTAATACTTGAAATCCTGGGGGGGAAAAAAAGGTTAATCTTCAAGAAGCTTAGAGGGAATCTTAATATTGTATTTTACAGTAATCTCTTTACAAGACAAAGAATTACAAATGACATTTTAAACTCGCTAAGATTTCAGTGACAACTCAACAACAAAAAGGAAGCAAGCTTCTTATTTCTGTTACTGGCATTTGTAATACACTGATTGAAAAAAGAGCAGATAGATGATGGTATTTTCATAAGGCAAATACATCTCACTACAGGTAAACTGGGACTTGTTCATCTAAATGTGTTTAAACCAAAATCGTAAGGAAAAACTACTTTGCAATCACAGCAGCAGCTTGGTTTGAGTGCTCATGCATCCCATTGCCCAGGCATAAGTGGATCAGCACACAGCAGGGAGAGCAGTGTCTGCATGAAGACTGCTTTAGTAGGAAAGAGGGAACCTAAAGAATATTCACATAAAGAGCAAATTAAAACACTATACAAGGACTTTATTAAGTTCAACAGCTTTCCTGAAGACTTTCTCTTGTTTTTACTAGTGCTCAACATCAGCTGAGCATTTTTGAAAGAGCAGTCCCTATCTTCTGCAGCCTTTACATGGCAGTGGTGGGTGAAACTCTCTCCATTGCATCCTGATGATCTTTTTCATTGCCAGATTGTGTATCTATGCCACACTAGTGTTTGAGAGGTTAATTGTGCCCCAGAATTTCCCACTCACAAATATTGTGGTAAATGTACAGCCCATAATCATCATATAATATTAAATAAATAAATAAAAAAAATCCTTGAGCAGCAGGCAAAGAAATATTCTTGATGCATTCTCTTCATTCTGTGGCAATGAGAAAAAAAATGACAGTGGATTAGGAGTACTTTGGGGTGCATTCCTTCCATGTTATTTGGACAAACTCACAAAGCATTTTCACACAGTTCAGAGATTTCCTGCTTTTCTGTGATTGTTTTCAAATAAGAACCATGTTGGCCCTGATGCTTACAATGTGTTTGGAGTTTCTTTAGTTAGGAGTGAATTAACATAGGCTCTTTGTATAATTGATAGAGAGAGATACCGGTAATAGGAACTGCAGAGGAGCTTCTTTCTCTTTTTGTGAAATCCATCTAAAGAATATATGGCAACAATGTTCCTCAGCAAGTGGTTGAGGTTAACAACAGTGACCTGTGATCCTAAAGAAAATAGGATAACTTGATTGAAGATTTCAAAGCAGTGTGCAGCTGAAAACTGATGGCAATGTTGATAAGGGTGGATGCCAGAAATTGTTTTCAAAAGAAAAGTGGAAGGGTTCAGTGTTTGGTTTTCAGTGGGTTTTTTGTTGTTTTGGTTGTTTTGTTGTTTCCTTCCCTCTCCTTCGTCCCTTCCCTTCTTCCCTTCCCTTCCCTTCCCTTCCCTTCCCTTCCCTTCCCTTCCCTTCCCTTCCCTTCCCTTCCCTTCCCTTCCCTTCCCTTCCCTTCCCTTCCCTTCCCTTCCCTTCCCTTCCCTTCCCTTCCCTTCCCTTCCCTTCCCTTCCCTTCCCTTCCCTTCCCTTCCCTTCCCTTCCCTTCCCTTCCCTTCCCTTCCCTTCCCTTCCCTTCCCTTCCCTTCCCTTCCCTTCCCTTCCCTTCCCTTCCCTTCCCTTCCCTTCCCTTCCCTTCCCTTCCCTTCCCTTCCCTTCCCTTCCCTTCCCTTCCCTTCCCTTCCCTTCCCTTCCCTTCCCTTCCCTTCCCTTCCCTTCCCTTCCCTTCCCTTCCCTTCCCTTCCCTTCCCTTCCCTTCCCTTCCCTTCCCTTCCCTTCCCTTCCCTTCCCTTCCCTTCCCTTCCCTTCCCTTCCCTTCCCTTCCCTCTCTTTCATCCCTTTTTTCTATTTTTCCCTAGATCTTCCATAAGCCCAAAGAGAAATGTGGCTACTTGGGGAGAATGGTGCCAGTTACACATTTTTCTTCCTGATTGTTACATTTGTTGAAGTAGTTGGCAGAGCCAATCAATTTCTGGCAGCTGGCACTGCAATAGGGTATTAATTCTTAGGATTTTACAGCTTTCAACAAACTCTTCAGCCACAGTGGCCACTGGAAAAAAGAGAAAAAAAAAAATAAAGAAAAAAAAATAGAGGTGCTGAGTAGCAGAGGCTAAGTGTAAAGGCTGTCATCAGCCTGTTCCTGAAATGCTAATGATTTGTGTGTTGGATGAACAACTGAAAATTTGTGTTGAAGTCAGTGATTGCTGTAAAGCTCATGGGAATCAGCAGTGAGATGTGCTTTCATACTCCTTTCAGTAATTTGTTAAGAAAGAGTTGTAAATAGTTTGTACCTGCCACAGTCCATTTACCTTACGTTTGTGCAGTACCAGAGCTGTTCTGCTGACCTGCTTTGGAAATCTCCAACAACTTCGGCCACGCAAATAGTCTTGTTAATGAGGTCATTCAGATGAGTGAGGATTGCATGTTCTGACCCAAATTTCTTCATGGAACATGGGCAGTCTACAGTCAGAGAAACTGTCCTCTGTGTGACCAGCTGTCTGCCGAGAGGCATCTTTTCTCTGAGAAATGGTTACAGGGGTTTTTCTGTACTGCTTGTTCTTTTCATCTTTTCATCTTCTATTACTATTAAATTAGTGCACAATGTGTGGGAGGAAAGGTCTTCAAAAGCATGAAAAATACAGTTTTTCTACCCTCTCATTTGTGGATTTTGTGAGTTGAAATGGGTGACTGTTACATGTTTTGATAATGGAAAGAGTAACCATGTCAGCTTTCAAGGACAGAGAGGTTTATTGGTTTTGTTGATGCTAATTATACCAACATGTTGAATATTTACCATAAACCTTAGAGATTTAAAAAAGCAGTAACTTCTGTTCTTTGGAGAATTACCAGCTGGTATGTCTCTGTCTTCAGGAACTTATTCCATATAAGCATTTCACAGATATTGTGGATTTCACTCTGTAACTCGCTTTACATTTTTATTTTAGTTATGATAAAGGAAAGAAATGTTCTGCCTGAAATTACCTCTGCTTTTCAAAATGCAATATATTGCTCTCACTGTTTAGCACAATACGACAGGAAGAGAATGTGATATTAATTGGCATCAGGGTGTAAAGAATAGTGCAGAAGAAATGCAAAGCCCAAAACAAAACAGTTCAGGAAAAAGAGTTCATGCAGGTGGGAAGATTAAATTCATGCCTTAGAAGGGAGGAATTTAGTTCCTATCTTTCTAGTCCAAACAATGTGATGAATTAGTGATTGCTCACTTCTTAGTTCTCTAGTGTGATCACTTGCTGTGCATGGTCTTGAAATTGGAGATTCAATTTGTGGAGAGCAAAAAATGAATTGTCTGTGAAATCACAAAAGTAGGAGATGAAGAATAATCAAGTTCAAGTTTCACCGGGAATGAAATTCTTAGAGCTGTAGGAAATACAAAACTGGTTCTGTGATCCTGGTTTTGCACCGCAGTAGAGAAAAGAATAAGCGTGCAATTTTAGCATATTCTCTTGTTTTCCAGGTCCATGGGGGAGATGCATGGGAGATGAATGTGGTCCAGGTGGTATCCAGACACGAGCAGTGTGGTGTGCCCATGTGGAGGGCTGGACCACACTGCCCACTAACTGCAAGCAGCCAGAGCGGCCGGACAACCAGCAGAGCTGTTTTCGGGTGTGTGACTGGCACAAAGAGCTGTACGACTGGCAGATTGGCAGCTGGAACCAGTGCCGGCCCGTCCTCTCCCGCAGCCATGAGAAGCCCCTGGAGTGCCTCAGAGGGGAGGAAGGGATCCAGACAAGGGACATCACCTGTATCCAGAAGTCCAATGGGGTGCCAGCTGAGGATGTTATCTGTGAGTACTTTGAGCCAAAACCCCGCCAGGAGCAGGCATGCCTCATCCCATGCCGGCAGGACTGCATTGTAGCCGAATTCTCCCCCTGGTCAGAGTGCTCCAAGACCTGTGGCAATGGGCTTCAGCATCGAACTCGGCATGTTGTGGCTCCACCGCAGTTTGGTGGTTCTGCTTGTCCTAATCTCACTGAATTTCAGATCTGCCAGTCTAGCCCGTGTGCTGCTGAAGAAAGCCTGTACAGCCTCAACGTGGGACCCTGGAGTGCATGCTCAGTGCCCCATTCCAGACAAGTAAGGCAAGCGAGAAAACGAGGGAAAAACAAAGACAAGGAAAAGGACAGAGAAAAGGCAGTTCGGGATCCTGAGGCTCGTGAGTTAATTAAGAAGAAGAGGAATCGAAACAGACAGAATAGACAGGAGAACAAATATTGGGACATACAAATTGGGTACCAAACCAGGGAGGTCACATGCACGCACAGAAATGGGAAAACCACTGCTCTGAGGTAACCACTCTTTATGAATTTTCATGTCTCTCTTTTTCCACTGTTTAATGCACACATAGGTGCACACTGGTATTCTTTTACACAAGCCTGGATCTTAAGGTGGGCACATGCTGTTTCCAGTATGAACATGCCTTGTCAAGCTTAAGCTATTTCTATGACATGAAGCATGCAAAGTGTGATTGTACCAAGCATCACTTGAATGTGCACTGTTAAACTAGGCTAACTCCCTAGCCTCTGTTTGTCTAAATAGGAGATAGAAGCTTGAAGATATTTGTCAAATGTCTGCTTTGTTTCTGTGTGTTCAGACAGGTTTTTGCTCTCAAACAAGCCACGCATGTTTGTGAGAGGTGATGTTACTGCTTTTAAGGCTCTAGGCACAAAAGCTAAGGGAGCTGGGCTGGGTCAGACTCACAATAAAAGTAGAAAATAGAGAGGAAGATGTAGCATGAGGAGGCACTATAGTTTTTATTCAGTATCTGTGTGTTGAAATACAAAAGCATGAAATGTTTGTCCTTCTTGATTCCTCTGCCAAAATTCTTGAAAGGGAGACTGAAACCTCTGTTTCTTCCATGTATTTCCTCGTTCTCTTTCTTAACTGTGTCTTTATGCTATTTTTTTCTGAGATATTTATTTATTACTGTTTTGCTTCCAAGTGTTTTGGCAGTCACAGATGTTTCAGTGACTTTTTTATAGACTTCTGGGTACATTTCTGCAACTGTATTAGCTTTCACTTGTTTGTTTTACCTGGTGTTCTCTTGCTCCCTCATTCTTTTTTTCCCTTTCTATCCCCCAGAATGGTTTTGTCCAACTCAAAATTCTTCTCTCCATCTAGTCTACCTTTTTCTGTCTTTGATGTTTTTTGATTTTTTCTTCTATTTCCTTCCCTCTAGTTCAATGCATGATTAATCAGTTTTACTTCAAGTGTGAAATGACTAAGACACCTTGCTGAATGAGGCTGCTAGGTTAGTGTTTATGAACTTTTTTCAGGGTATTTTACTTTGGAGTTTGTGTTGTGCTAGTTAAATACTCTACCACAGAATTTGTAATTGCTTCAAGCTTTCCTCTCAGAAATCACATATTACAGTTTTTCAAGTGTAGTAAATGTTTTTCAAGTGTATTTCTTTCCAGGAGAGGATCCAGCAATCCAACAGGAAAATTATGAGGGGCTCTTGGCTTAAGGGAAGACCTGAACTTGGCATGTTTATTTGGAAGGAGGGGCATATGACTGAATAAGTGAAGTGTCTATGAGTGTATAAAAATCCATCACAAGGAAGAAGGGAACAAGCTATTCTCTATATTTTGTGGATATATAGGGAAATATTTCTTAATTGAAAGGGTTCTCAAACATTGGAGTGGTCTACCCAGGGCAGTAGTGGAGTCACCATCCTTGGGGGTGTTCAAACAGTGTGTGGACCTGGTGCTTAGGAGCATGGTTTAGTGTTGACCCTTTGGTGTTGGGTTGAAGGTTGGGCTGGATGATCTTCCAACCAGATACATTCTGTGAAAAGCAATAATGTGCTAATCACAGCAGGTGCTATGTGAGGATAGATTTCTTGATACTGACAGTACGGAAGCTCTGGAAAAGATTGCCTGATGAATGAATGTGTGGTACCTCCATCTTTGAAGGTCTATAACAATAGGTCAGAAATGTAGGTATCAATAGTGGTGAACCTTGATTAACTCGGGGTTTAGCAAGAGCAGTTGAGTGCATAGTTTTTTTGCAGTCTCTTCTACCTCTTGTTTTCTACAGTGGGGTTTTTTTTTTATTTTTACCCACAGTTGGATGAATGTCTGCACAAGATACCTCAAAATCCATTTGCCTGGGCAGTCCCAGGTCTTGGCTGCAGCACTGGCTCAGTGCTGGTGTAGGAAGAGGTTGCCTTTACCACTTGCATTTCCAGACCTCCATCTTGCAGCCCACACTGTACCTAGCCCAGGAACTTCATTATCCTTTGAGTACAGGGAATAATTTATTAAACATACTAGTTGCTAGCAGATAACAGCTGTTCTATTTGAAAGTCCCCAGGTTTTTGTAAGGTTAAACAAATAATTTGGAACCACCATATTAATAAATTTAATGAGTCAGGAGGATCAGGCTCTGATAAATTGTAAAAGAATAAAAGTGGAAGCCAATGGCACCCTTTCCTCATCATCTGTACACTCACTCTTGAATCCAATCAGATCTGTAATGCTGTCTTAATTTGAGATACCTCAGCATGTTATACCATATATGTGTATTTCAGGCTATAGCAGGGAAATGGATGAAACCTCCTTGCCTGAGGCAGTGAAACGGTAGATATTTAAAGAATTTCCTCCAAATATTCAGTCTATAGTAACGGTGGTGAGACATTAGAACAGGTTGCCCAGGGAGGTTGTGGATGCCCCCTTCCTGATGCTGCTCAAGACCACGTTGGGTGAGGCCTTGAGCAACCTGGTCTAGTGGAAGTTGTCCCTGCCCATGGCTGGGGGGTTGGAACTTAGAGATCCCTTCCAACCGAAACCATTCTATAAATCAATGAATCTATGAAATAAAGGAAATCCACACAGCTGTGATATCAGATACTTTGGTTTCCCCCTTTAAAAGTCAATGCAGGACTAAAGGTCAGAGAAAGAATCAACCAGGTGACTAACAGGCACTTACATTTAAAAATAAAAGAAAAAAAGATGAAATTTGAAACATTCAAAAACTGGAAGCACAAAATAAATCAAAGCTGGAACAAACAGGCTCTGTAGAGGCATTTTCTTCCCCTGGGGGTCTTTCTTCACCATTGGTGCTGCAGGTGTCATCAGGGACTACTCTCACTGATACTTCTTCCAGCCCTGCAGACAAGGGAAGCATCCCTTCCACCACGTCTCCTGTGGGGGTGGTTGGGGCATCTTGGCTCATCTGTTTGTGTTCCTCTGAGACACTGTGCAAGACAGGCAACAGCTCTGTTGAGGCTGAGAGGTCAGCAGTGGCAGCCACCTTCATCCTCTCCCATGCTTCAAGACAGTCCCTGGTGGGGTGCAGGAAGATTGCTGCTCTTCCCTATGCAGCATAGTGGCCAGGTGGAGATAACAGCACCAAGCTGGCAATGCCACAGGACACACTGACGGGTCCTTGTGACATCCCCAGCCTGGCTGATGATATGTTAGGGAACAAAGGCTGCCAGGAAATGCTGCATGCCACCAATGGGCTTCCACATACAGATGAGCACAGTGACACCAGCCACAGGCATGGCCCTGGACAGGGACGCAAGTCCTGGAACAGGCTGCCCGGAGCAGCCCTGGCGAGGTTTAGTGTCCATGTAGATGTGGTGCTGAGGGACATGGTTTGGTGGTGACCTGGCAGTGTTACATTGACAGTTGGACTCGATCTTAAAGATTTTTTGTGGCCTAAATGATTCCATGATTAAAATATTTAAAGGGTGGGTCCCAGGAAGATGGGGGCAATCTCTTTTCACTGGTGCCCAGTGACTGGACAAGGGTCAAGAGATACAAACTAGAACACAGGAAGTTCTGCCTCAACATGAGGAAAAACAGACAGAGCATTGGAACAGGCAGCCAGAGAGATTGTCAAGTCTCCTTCTCTGGATACTTTTGGAAGCTGTCTGGATGTGTTTCTGTGTGGCCTGCCCTAGGAGATCCTGCTTTGGCAGGCTGGTTGTACTCTATGATCTCCAGAGGTTTCTTACAACCCCTACCATTCTGTGATTCTCTGAATGCCGGAGCGATCCTTTACAGGGAAGGAAAAGGTACAAATGATGTATGGATATTTTGATGTCTCATGGATACAATTTTGTGTTATAAATGCACAAAGGATTTCTAACAGTCTTCCTTTCAAGTTTAACACAGAATATTTTTTCTCCAGTAGAGAAAACAAGAAAATTTGGTTAAATGACTCATGAGAAATTCCTGCAGTGATATCCTAGCTTTTAGAGACCTACCTGTGTATGTCACATGTATATCCATTTGTTTCCTTTATGCTGCACTCTTCACTACGTGGTCATATGCTTTATTTTATGATTGGCATTCCAGAATCTCAGGCAACTGAATTCTTTTTCTGCTCAGGTTGTCCATGCAGCCAGTTCAGATGATTTTATAATCTCCATCATGCAGTAACTGTGTTACTAAATAATACAGACAAGTAAGGTGACTGGAAAACCTGCCATGTTCATGCAAAATGCTCTTCAGCCTGAATAGTCCATTTTCAGGGGGTTTTGACTTTAGCAATCAGAAACAATCAGCCCCCTGGCAGCATGACTGAAAGAAGAAAAACCCTCAGGCAAGTAATATTTTTTTGCAGAGGTAGCAAAATTGTTATAGTATAAAAAGGGTTTCAAAAAAACAAGTTTCAGAAGGATGCTCCAGAGAAAATGGCTCTGTAATGCTGTCAGCAAAAATTCAAAGAGGCAAATTCTCTTGACACATCAGCACACCAGGCATGGCAAAGAGAAGTGAAACAAGAAAATCAAAGTGTAATTTATACGCTTTATTGCCAAGTGAACAACACATAGTCTCTCATGAAGGATGAAATATTGGATTTTGAATTGCTCATTCTGCAATAATGTGCATGTTACATGATCTGTATTGCTTTGTTTCCCTTAGTCTGAAATCCTGGTGCCCTGAAAATATTTTAAAAATAGAAATGTTGGAGAAGAAAGAATTTAATAACTAAAGGTGCCATATAAAATGACTGCTCTGGAGAGTTAAGAAAACCTGGACAGTGTTGCTGTCAGTGTAGAAGACAATACTGATCCTCTGAAATGTTTCCTCTTTTAATTTTTGGTGAGAGTTTGCCTGAGGTCCTACAGAGAGCTGCCTAGACAACAAATTGTCAATGCAGAGAAACACAAGATACATGTAAAAATTAATTTGGAGTTACACATTTGCTTACACTATTACTAGTTATAACGACTCTGCCTCATGTTAAGCATATAATTATTATATACTCTGCTTTTGCTTTCTTCTGCTTTGCTGAATTGTTACCATTGGGTCTGAAACATTTCTTCATAACTGTCTTCTAAGCAGACTTTGGGGGAAAAGTTTAGCAAACGTCTTTTGGTCATTTTGGTACAAATCTAGGCAAATAAAACCCACCTTCGTTTTAGCACATACAACCATTTTGTTGAAATGCTTTGTTGAGAGCCCACTGGTCTGAGGCACAGACATTTATCACTGTGAGAACATGGAACATAATGAGAGTATCTTCCTAGCCTGTATGTTTCTGCACTTCAGCAAAGATTTTGAAATTCACTGACAAAGTGCATCAAAATCCCCTGTAGCAATTGATCCACAGGCGTTGGGGACAGCCTGCAACTGCCAAGAATCATTGAACTCAAATGGGTGCAAATGGGGCTGTAGTTAAAGCAGTTCTGCAAGGAGATAAACTGCCTATTAAATACACAGAATTAAAAAACAAAACAAAACATGCATTTCTGCACTATTTCCTTTCTCCATCATTTGGATATGGACTTTTAAAAATCTTTCTTAAGCTGGGACCAGGACAGCCCTGTCTGAATGGGAGCAGAAATGGAGAAGACCAAGCAGGGAACTATCCCCACCAGCACTGGCTGCAGTGCTCAGAACTGGTTAATATTCTCTTGGCAGCACCTTCATAGCAGGGACCTGTTTTGGAAGCTGAACATTATTGATGATTTGAAGTGAAAATCCAAGAAACAGCAATAACATTTTAGATTGAAGAAATGCTGACCTGTTCCTGAGCATAATGTTTTAGCCCCTTTACATATTTGATTGTGTGATCATTTTGCATTTGTGTCACCTCTGTCCTTCATGTGAAGCAATTGTTATTTCTTTTCATCCTCCTCACTGATTCTGTGTATTCATACAGTATCTAGCAAACTATGTCCACAGCTTGTAATGAATTAAACTCTCTTGGAGATTTCCATAATGAACTCTCTGCAGCACTTTACTGACTTTCAACGTTGGGAGGGTTGGAGCTTTTATTTATTTCAGTATTATAGTTGAGATGTGAGAGATGGCAGTTGGGCCAATGTTACTGAATCGTCTTACTGATTATGGACTTCCAGTTTGAGGGTATATGATGCCTTCTTTCTGAGCTTACTTCACACAGACATGTATCTGCTTAAAGCACAGCCAGTATATTCGTTACTGGCCACAAGCTCAATAACCAGAGCCACAGAATTAGAGAAGGGCCAGCTGAGTATTTAGACTGATAAGCAAGTGATACTCAGGGTGTACTGGCAGGGAAAACAAATTAAAAATAAAAAAAAAGGGAGGAAGAATCTGCTTCTCTAGGATGGTGGTTTAACTTTCTTCATTTTTCCAGGTCCTGAAACCTCCCAGTCTGGTCCAAGCGCTCACCTTGCAAATCACACAGCAAGTGTCACCAATGACTTTATGGACTCTCACTCTTCTTTTAAAATATAGACTGTGTGAAGGAGGAAGATTAAAAAGAACCCAGTATAAGCCTCTTTCTTTATGCCATTGTTGTGGAGAAGCAGACAAGTCACTCTGAGGTATATGCTGTCAAGACAGCACAGGGATTCAGACAGCTCTGTTGGGCCCTGTAATATATTGCTTGCTTGAATAAGTCTTAAAAGATTCTTTGTATTTCTCTGAGCTGCAGCATGAGGCAACAGGCAGAAAGGGTGGTGCGTATGAAGGTGGCAGTGACTAAAGTGGATTAGCTTCAAGGAGACAGGCTGTAGAATGGTGAGGGAATAACAGTGCAGAGAGGTTATAGACTTGAAGGAGCATATCAACCTTTAGCTTGTTCACTGAGGACCAGATGGAAGCCTGCATGTCTGCAGGCATTTTATATGTCAGTGCAAAGGCAGCTCTGCTCCGTTTTTGTAGAGGAAGCCTCCAAACTCTCCATATCATAAGGGTTTAGAATCCATAAGTGTTTCACTAACAGAACACCTTAAATCTCACATATCTGGATAAGGAGTTACATGCAGTCATCTTGGTAAATTAACTTGGAATCACTTAGAGTGCATGCTGTTAACCAACAGAGAGGAACGTTATTTTGTAAGAGAACCTCCTGATAACTGAAAGCTGCAGGGTAATTGTCAGGTGCATTGGGATAATTAATATGTAGAGTATTATTAGAGAAACAGGATGCAAATGTATTGCTCTCCTACCATTTTCCTTTGTGCTTTTAGAATTTCCATGAATTTAAGTCGGGAGCTTCCTGATTTTGGTGGAGAGAGTAGTTTCTGTGGATATGCATAATATTATTCACTGGGTGTTCCTTTCTATTGTAAGTACCTGCTCCATCATCTTACAGAGGCTGCTGTTTTGACAGTGGCTTGTCAGTATTGCTATACATTTGACATACCATGCCAAAATCTAGATTTAAGATGGAAATGTACACGCTGTGCTGAATAATTGAAACAACAGCAGTGAACCATTTCTTTCTCCACACCATATTTTAACTCTTTTCATATAGTGAACAGTTATTCTGTCATTTAGATGTATGACATTCATATATTTCTGTCAAAGCATTGAGATTGGATATCTTTCTAGAATGTATTTCTTTTTATTCAAATATGTGCAATTGGTTCTTCCTTAGCAAAATATAATAGCTTGTAATAAGGGTTGAACTACATGTTCTGATAATCTCTCATGGCCATAAATCCTATGAATTAATTCTGTGTTGAATGAATGCTAACTTGAATTTCTAGCCTTTAGTAAGAGATTAAGACACAGTGGTAAATGGAATTAGTCACTGAGATCCTTAACAAAGATACCCCTACACTGTACATCTGTGCCTCATGGTTAGAGAATTTGTTTCAACGAACCTAAATAAATACAAACCAAGCAATATTTTTCTAGATCATTTTATGTCTTTATATTAGGATCATGTCACAGTTTGTAAATAGTCTCATAAGGAACAAACAAGAATGCATTACCTTTTTAGAGCTTTTTTTCCCTATTATGGACTGCCAAGCATAGTCTGAGACATAGAGCATGTTTTCACAGAATGGTACACGCTGGAAGGGACCTCTGGAGATCATTGAGTCCAACCCCTGTGCCAAGGCAGGCTGACCTTGAGAAGGTCACACAGGAACATGTCCAGGTGGGTTTTGAATGTCTTCTGTGATGAAGATTCCACCTCCTCTCTGGGCAGCCTGTTCGGGGGTGCTGCCACCCTTAAATTAAAGAAGTTCCTCCTCATATTTAGATGAAACTTCTTATGTTCAAGTTTGTGTCTGTTACCTCTTGTCCTGTCACAGGGTGTGGCTGAAAAAAAGGCTGACCCCATGCTCCTGACACCTACCTTTTAAGTATTTATAAGCATTTATGAGATCCCCTCTCAGCTGTCTCTTGTCTTGTCAGAGAATTGGGTCTTTTTAGTCTGGACAAGAGACTTTTGGTGGTCTCACTGAAAATTAAATGTCCAGCCTCCCTTCTAGTACTAACCTCCCTTTTCCAAGTGATGGCAGTTGAAATAGAACCAGTGATGTGAAAACTAAGCATCAATATAGGGAACAAATCCACAATACCTATAATACCTAAACCACAACTGATATTAGTAATTTTCAACTATATGTTTGTTTTGGTTGCTTGGTTTACTTACTTATTTATTTTAACTTTAATATTGTGCATATTTATTCATGACATTTTGCATTGTGTTTATTTTTTCTTCACTGATAACTGGATGAAATCTGTCAGTTACAGTCAAAGTAAATGCTGATTAATGCTATCTAGCAAATATTCACAGTGAAAAAAAGGAAATAGTCCCCAAAAGCTTTAATAAGCATCTATTTAGACTATTGCCAAATAATTTGCTCTACCAATTTTAAAACTATTTGTAGCCTGAGATGAGCATACCTGTAACTCTATCATTGGACTGTGAAAGGTAGTGTCTCTCCCTGAACACTTCTGCTTTCTTGTCTCTTCTCAGTTGCACCCTGTGATAGGACAAGCACAGCACAGGAGGTTCCACCTCAACATGAGGAGGAACTTCTTCACTGTGAGGGTCACAAAGCACTGGAACAGGTTCCCCAGAAAGATTGTAGAGTCTCCTTCTCTAGAGACTTTCAAGACCCATCTGGACGCATTCCTGTGTGACCTGCTATCGTCTTCTGAGGTCCCTTCCAACCCATAACATCCTGTGATCCTGTCTTCTTGAATAATCATGGTACAGGCAACAGCCCCACAACAGCTGTTGCTGCCATTGTTTGAGTGTAGTAGAACTTGTTGCTTTCCCTGGTTTAGGCAATGTATTTTTTTCTGCACACAGCAAATGTAATCTGTTTTCTCTGGAAAAGCCTCAGTGGTTTGGTTTTTTTAGCTGTTCATCTTTGTTGGCAGAATTAATGTTATGAAAGGATCATGGGAAAGTAGTCTTGCAAAAGGCACTTAGGTGGACAGTAGTTGAATTGTAAATGAATACAAGCTGCCCCATTGTTTGTGTGATTGTAACAGCCCATTGCACTGTGCGGTACTAACAGTTTCTCAGAACAATGCATGACATAACCAACACTAAACAGTGCAGCTGTAGGGAAGATGAGTCAGGACTGTGTCATGAGGGTTGCTCGTTGCATTTGCCACTAGAAAAGCATACAGATACTGTATTTTCACTGACTTCTTCAAAGAAACAAGTGTGTCCCAACCATACTCTGAAACTCTCAAGGACAAATTGCATTTTATATATTCAGAGTAATTCCTGGGGGTTATCCAAACTCTTGATTTAAATCACTGTTCTCCTATTCCTCCTGTCTAGTACTTGCTCATTAAACAGAATTTTGTTTGAATTTCATTTTATTTGTGAGAAAGTAATCTATTTTCTTTATACCAAGAAGGTTATCACAATCACTTTCAAAATGCAGCTATGCCTTTCATCCAAGAATGGTGTGGAGTTCTTTTTACTGTTTTACTTTAGAGGTTAATGCATCCAAAAGGCTATGAACTCGGAGGACAACACTGCACAGAAGATAAATAGCTTGTTGTAAGACATTGAGGCATTGGGCTTGATTCTTACCTATGTATGTTAACTCTGAAGTCCCTATTACTCCTACAAAGTATCCTGTAAGGTTCAATGATGGTTAGATAAAGAGCAAGGAGGAGACCCTGCACATGCAATATTAACATCCAGATTTGGTCCCAAATTGCACAAGGGATAAATAATCAGCATGAACATTGCTGGACTTCCTTAAGCTTCTTGACCAGTAGAGTGATCATTCAAGGTTGCCATAGAAAATTGCACACATGGATGCATGTATTTCAAAGGCTGATTTGACCTTCTGACTGACCAGATCATTTTGGCAAGACACATCTCTTAGAGGGTGTGAGGATCTAGGCTGTGGGACTGCCCATGGGTACTCAGATTTCCCAGCCGTGTAAGCCTAATTTTTCTGGTGTGCAATGTTAAAGAATGGTGTGGTACATGTTTAACCCCTTCACTGCAAGGTTATGCTTCTTAAAAACAGACATGGTCATTGGAAATGTTTTAGCAATCTGGTGAGATTTAAGCAGTCTTGAAGCAATCTATTAAGAAAAGTAAAAGATGTTTATACTTAAATTCTGTTTGAGTTTCTTTGTTGTTTTAAGGATTCTTTGGGAGATGGTGCAATGTTCATTCATGGCTGTAGGATGTATTGCAAGGACACTTTGTCCAGCTCAGGAGTATGTTTTGCTGGAGGTTTTTAATTGTTGTTTTTTTTAAATCATAAATCTACTTTCTTATTCTTTTCCAAAAGCTTACTCTAGCTTTAGTTTACTCTTCAGTCAAAAATGCAGTCTGTTATAAGCCTGTTTCTGTCTGTTGGTGTTTGTATGTGTAATTTTGGTTTTCAAGTGCTAAACTAACATCTGTTTTTGGTGTTCTCTAAGCAATTTGTCACTGCTCCAAGTCCATCTGCAGACAAGTTTATTTGGTCAAATGGGCTCATATGTCAATAATTTTCATCTTGTGGTTGGTGAGAAAGATTGAAAACCATTTTGATAATGATTCAATGATGTAATGTCTCATGAGACCAAAAAGAATTCAAGAGATGCTGTTATGGTTCCTGATACAGCTGCTGGCAGGAGATACTTGATGGTGTGCAGGACATTCAAGGCCAGGAATTTATTAAACAATTCTGCTCTGAGCAAGCTTACTTTGTTGTTTTTTTATCCACCAGATAGTGTGCTTTTCTTCCTTAGAATCTATATGAACCAGCTTTAAAACCTATTAAATTCTGAATTTCTATAGCATGTTGATTGTGTTTTTGTCTGAAACCTTCAGAAGCAGCTCCCTTTTTCTGCTGAAACGCTGAGTGTCCTCATATCATACTCAGTATAGGTTTCTTCCAGACAGTTGGCAGTTTTTGATTGTATCTTCTTCACTCCTCTCAAGATTTTGATTAATTCTGACAGTCTTGGGTGTTCAAAACATAATTGTATTATGTTGCTGGGATTTTGCTTTGGAATACAAGCAGAGCTTATATTTTCTGCTGAAAATGGAGCAGCCGTCTTCAAAAGTGCTGGGGCCGTCCCCGTAACCCTTCCTGATCATGAAGGGCATGTCATATCTAAACCCTGGGATATTACGTAGTATGAGAGACACCAGGGGAAGAACAACATAATTTCTTCCTATTTCTTTTTTTTTTTTTTTTTTCCTGGTGTGTTATCTGACAATCTAGATAATTGTTGAGTGTCTTAATAATGCCTGATGTGCTCAACTCTCCTGAGGATACAGAGATCTGAGAGTATCTGCTTTCCACACCAGGGCTGAGGTTGGCTGTGCCAGATCTGCCTAGGCAGATCCGAAAGCATGCTTACAGGGAACTCTAGAGCAGCAGGAGCAACAATCCTGAGGACTCTTGGAAGATCACAGTTTTTAATTTGCACACAAAATTTCACTTAAGTCCTTTTCCTATTGACAAACACCTAGACACAAGAGTTAATGAGAGACTGTTTACAAGACCAGGAGCAATGGTTTCAAACTAGAGAAGAGTAGATATAGATTGGATGTTAAGAATAAGTTCTTTACCATGAAGGTGCTGGAACACTGGAACATGTTGCCCAGGGAGATGGTTCAAGCCCCATCCCTGGACATATTCAAGGTGAGGCTCAACAGGGCTCTGGGCAACCTGATCTGGATGAGGATGTCCCTGCTTACTGCAGACGGGGTTGGACTTGATGACCTTTGGAGCTAGATGACCTTCCAACCCAAACTGTTCTATGATTCTGTGATAACACATGGCTTTTGTTTTGGCAGTTAAGGGAAACTTTATGCTGGCATCAGTCTCCCTCCTAAACTGCAGTCATGTTATTCTTGTCAGAACAATGGAAATCTCTGTATGTAATCAAAAGGGAAATCAGCTAAAGAAAAATAGTATATTTCTGAATTTCAAGAGAAAGCTGAGCATTGATAAATGTGAAAGAATAGAGAAAATATGGTAAAATGGTGTAGACAAAATTACTGAATAGACTATTTGGCTTTCATTGGGTTTGTCAGATGGGCTTTATTACATTCTAGGTAAAAACCAGTAAATAGCAGTTCTTGCTAAACATCAGTACTGGGTGAATTAATTAAATTTCTTGTAAAGGACATGTTCTCCACTGTACAATTTTACATTTAAATTGCAAACCTCACACAGGACCTCTGTTGCATTTGAACACAAACAGCACTACACTGATCTTCAGAAGGATGTCTTAATATTTTGGATATATGGACTCAAATATCCATTAGCTTAGAGGTTGTCCAGATATAGTAATGTGCAGATATTTTGGGAATGTCCTCAGAATGAATCTTGAACCATCCCCCAATCCAGACTGGGTTTACATCCCAAAGTTGCACATATAATAGGAAGAATTTGTAATTGCAGGATAGAACTGTGTTCAAATAAAATGAGACTAAGTGAAAGAGTATTCTTGAACCTACAAGGAGACAGATGAGGAATGAGCTTACAGAAGTTCACAAAGGTTATAGAGAAGATGGATAAAATATGGCTCTGCAACCCCTGAAGCCAGAAAATTAACAGAGAAATTGAAAACAAAAGTAGCTATCTACAGTTATCAGTGAGTAAAAAAAGGTATGTAATTATTGTTTCCAAGATAATGTAGATGCCAAAATCTTATCTGAGTTCAGAAACTCTTTGCACTAATTCATGGATGAAAGCTCTTTTTCAGTGCAAAGGTGCAGCTTATATTCAGGAAGTCTTTAAGCCACACTTTACAGGAAAATGGGAGAGTGTGTTGGGACATCGTAGCTGAATACTTGCCACCTTTCCAATTTTTCCCTCCGTTTGCTACAGCCATAGCAGGTACCAAACTGCTTGGATTATTAGAACCACTCAAACATTCTCATGCTGCTGTTTGTCTCTTCTCATTAGCTCTTCTGTCTAGGTGTTGGTCTAATATGGTATGGGGGAAATGTCAGCAAAACCAGAAAATCTTGTAATTGCATGAGTAAGTTATGTATAGCTCGGAGTAAAATAAGTTCTATTGCCCTGCTTAAAATCTATTTATTTTTCTTATTTATTCTGCATAATTTAGATGTAAATCCCATGATCATGCACTACCATCCCTTTGGCTTTATGCATTGCTTTATGTATTGAAAAAAAAAAAAATTAAAGAATAAAACAAGAATTTTTTTCATAGTCAAGCTTATAGTGGAGGAAATTCCACTGGTCTCTTCCATGATTTTCTTACACAAATTAAAAGATAAATTTTGAGTCTGAGATTACAGATACTGAAATAGATTGTTGGCATATAAATCAAGTTGTTCCTGTTTTGAAAAACTGCACAAGTATGATTAACTCTCTCATAGAAATTTAGCATACCTCAGAAAGAATTGTTTTACCTCTTCACTAGAATTTTATCGGACATTTAAATGTCTATCTTCCAATAAAGAGATGGCTTTCAACTGCTCAGCTTGCTCATTCATGCACAGGTTCTGTGGTGCAATTTGCTCCAGGCTTATGCCTCATGCTTCTTTCTCTACATGTCCATACCCTTAATTATCCCATAAATTACTTTGAAATCCCTAAGGAGAACCTTCCTATCCAAAGTGATACTTAGTTTTTATTTATTGCTGTAAGAGCAAAAATGAGGCTATGAAACGTGAGTAGACACAAATTCCTGGCCACACATCTCCAAAAGAGGTTGAACAGCAATTATGTTTTGTACTTTGCCCTTTGAACCATCTCTGCCTTTTTCTTTAGTTCATGTATTTATTCTAAGTCTTTGAGGTCAGGAATAGGTTTGATAATGGCTTAAAAGGGCTCATTTATTGCCTGTGATGTTTAATTTTGCTTGGGATTGCCTTCATTTTTTTCACTGTTATGCATGTGTTTATGTACTTTAAGCTTTGGTTTCCCAGTGTATCTGAAATGGTACTTTCTCAAACCACAGCCTGGCCTCAGACTGTATAATGCCCTCTTCCCTGTCACATGACACACTCTTACAACACTGTCCTTTGAATATATTCACTGGATTGAGACTAAGGTCCTCCAGACTTTACATGTTACCCTTATGCTACCTTTTCTTGTATACAGTCTTTGCTGTTGATTTATAACAGCATTTCAGTGCAACTCATTCACTTTTCTTTGATCATCCCCAGCAATTATGTGGACAGAGTTGTGTGGGTTGATGGTGAGAGCTCATTTGTGCATTCCTTGTGCTTTTTGAATGACTAACTTTGCACATACAGTGTATGCTTGGATGTTACTGAACGGAGATTTTTTTGATGCAGAACTTATAATGGTTTGGGTGGTATCATGAAATGTCGATTGTCTGTTTTTAGCTTCTCTTCTGTTACCTGCCTATTTGCTTTTTCTCCTGTGAGAAGATTCATCCAGCTTTGGGTAACTAAATGAGATGTATAAATCCATCGGAAACTGCAGAACGATGTACACAAAATTAACTTTGCTTTAAATTTGTGGAGATCAATCTGTAACATAATCCTCAGTGAAGGTTATTTTTTTGCTGTTTATTAAACAAGCAAACAAAAAACCTCTCCTGAGACCGAATATTAGTCTTTCTCATGTAATGCTTTTCCCAAGTAAGTTTTGAAGCAGATGCAAAGCCCATGGACTATTACACATCACTAATTGATCTCTCGACTCCACAGCTACTTTGTGGTGGCAATTTTGTTCATGTTCCCTGGTAATATGTGTCTATAATTAAATTCAGCCCCAGTCACAATATGAGTGAAGAAGTTAGTTTTGACTGCTCTCAAAGGAGCCACATTGGAAAGGTGATGATGTGTCATCTGTGTTCAGAAGGATTAACAAAGGACTACTGCCCATGTTACAATCCTTAAGGAATAGATCATTTCTTCAGTCATTAAAATGTGTGTCTGTGGGATAAATAAGTCTATATTTTATCAAAGCTACAGAAATTGCTGCATTGAATTTGACAGCCCTATGCCAGATGGGGCTACTTGAAAGTGAAAAAAGTCCATTATTAAAGAACAGCTTATCAAAAGCTTTGAGTGTCTTTCACCCCAAACAAAGTGTAGTTTCTGTTCTTAAGCAGAATAAATGTTGTCTGTCATGTGTTAGAGTTTCTACCCCCACACTACCTTTCACGTATTAAGAATGTAAGAAATCCCCTACTAAGTAATCCCTTATGGTCTGTCAAGCCCAGCAGTGTCACCGGTCTATTGTCTCCAGCAGGGGTAAAGGGAGATGCTATTTAAAGACCAGATATGTGAGGCCTGGCTCCCTTTTGCAGTCCATTTCCCTTTTGTATTTCTCCAGCATCCAAAGTCAATGTATTAGTTGTGGTGGCTCGGATATCACTGTCTAGTCATTTTAGTATCCATATAGAGACCTAGTCCCACCAAATTTGTCAAAACTCTTTCTGAACCTCCTGACGCAGTTTCCACAATCCAGATCCGTTAGCAAGATGTTGAATTGTTATTCCTCTTCTGTCATCAAGTATCCCTATTTCTGGTATTACCAAATTTTACTACTAGCAGCTCAACACAATGTTGGATGTATGGGTAGGGCAAAATTTGATATAGCAACAAAATTGTTGTAAATATTTGTAATTCTGTGTTATTTTGTATTTTCCTCAAAACAAACCAACCTTTATCGTGTTGCTTATAGGACTAGTACTGAAGAGAGCATTTCATTGTGCCATCTGCAGTATCATTAAATCTTTTTCCTGCCTGTTTAACTGTTTCAGAAGCCTGAATTTTATTCCAAACCAGACACGATACATACATTTGTGTTGTAATTATATTTAAAATGTCAAAGTTATGATCACCTCACTTGTAGTTTAGCTTTTCTGTTGCTCTTTTTCCTTTTGTGAATCAAACTTTAAAGTAGAAATGTTAATTTCTACTTAGCAATTTAAAGATGCAGAGGCATTTAGAGGGAGAAAACCTTGCTGAAAACCTATGTAATATGTTAATGAAGCAATCAGATGGTGAATGGAAATTAAATGATGGTCTTCAAGAGGAGCAGGAAATTAAGGCTATGGATTCACTGTAGTGAGGAACATTCTTTTAAGGGAGAGATAATTTTTCTTTTAGACCGTAAGGCATCACTTTTGTAGTGTATTTGCTGTTAACAAAGCAAATTATTAGTGACCAGGTATTCAATATATTCGACTTTGTGTTTTTGAACAATTTGTAGTTTGGAAATGAGGAGAAAATGCCATTGAGCACTTGGTTCTCTTTAAAAGCATCGGGTAGCTGTCTTTGTTATTGATCTTTCACTTTCATTTTGCACTAAGAAAAATAGTTGAGTGTGCCTAGAAATAAATCATAAGCAGTGAAAGTTTTAGTTCCTCTTTTGTACTGATATGTATGTATAAGGATTAATTTATTAATTTTTTTTGACCACAGATACCCAATGACCAGTACTGGTCATTCCTAACTATAGCAAGTCTAAGGTATTGGATTTGAGTCACTCTAACCAAAAGCCATTTTGCCTGACTTTTTTGGGATCAAATATGTGTGCACTGGAATTTAACAGCTTGACAAATATTTACTGACTTTGTAGGTTGCAAAGGACATTGCATTTCTGTAGCTGATGTGCTAAAAATTGTAATGCTTTCTTTTTCCAGCTTCTGCAAGCAAGAGAGATTGCCCATTACATTCCAGTCCTGTGTGATCACAAAGGAGTGCCAGGTGTCGGAGTGGTCAGAATGGACCCCCTGCTCTAAAACCTGCTTTGACATGACAACCCCTAAAGGGAATCGCACCAGATCAAGGACCATAAAACAGCTCCCTATAGGCAGTGAAAGTGAATGCCCACAATTAGAAGAAACAGAGCAGTGTGTTACTCAAGGAGATGGTGTGGCACCCTGCATTACGTAAGTTGGTTCATTTCAGTTCTCCCTGTACTAAAATGAAGAATTTTAATGAAGCATACAGGGCTGGTGATGTAATGTCAACTAAATCATTATTAAGGAAATCATTGGTTGGATTTTTATTTTATTTTTTATTCTTTGCTTATTCTTGCACTTGAAGCCATAGTTTAGTTGTCATGAGGTGTTAGGTGTTAGGAAACAGGTTGGGCTTGATGATCTCTGAGGTCTTTTCCATCCTGGTTGATTCTATGATTCTTGAAAGCCTGAACTTTTCGAATTTCTGCTATACATAGTGAATTCACTTCCCTCTCTAAATAAAGGAAAAAATAACAAATAGATACTTTCTCATTAGTGTTAACTTTTCAAAGAGAACCTTTGTGCATTTGAAGGCTCAGTCAAGACCATAATAAATTAATTGTATTAATTTCTTGGCAATCTTTTTTCCTATATAACATTTCTGCCAGATTCATTGTTTTCTCAAGTACTTGTCTATTTGCAGACAAAATGCTGACATAAGAGGTGATAAATATTTACTCAGCAGCCAGATGTTTTTACTGAGATTGATATTTGGTGCAATGAAGGCAGGACTGGGCCTTCAAATAGAAAGTAGGAAAAGCCAACAGTGACACTTAATAAATCGATGCTGTTTAAAGTTTAGGAGAACTGACAGCACTTTATAATTCAAGAAATTGTAGTAATCCATATCAGCTAATCAAGTTTAATATTGAAGTCCCAACTGTTCTTTTTCTTTATCAAACTGAGAAGAGGGTCTGGGAAAATGTCTTCTGATGTTGGGTAGACATTTTTCACTTAATTGTTGAAATGTCATCTGTTCCCTTCTTCAGCCACATTAGGAAGCAGTTCATTTGATTTTGCCTGAAGTACTTGTTGAGTATAGAATCCTGTGGCATTTCTTGTGGTTTATGATCCTGACTGGGGTTTAGCTGGGAGTCATAGATTTCCTTTCCTTTGAATTCACTGATTAGAAAGTCATAGCTTTTTTTTTTTTGCATCATTCATCACTACCCAGCAGGGATGCTTCAGTACTGTAGAGCCATCTTCTTCTTGACAGTGAAAAAGGAACTTACTGAAATGACTTTCTAAAGTAATAATAATATAATTATAGTTTTGTCTTGGTAGTTAAGAGAAACGTCCATCTCTTCTCAGAGATGTATCTTGTGATCTTGTGGGTTGATTTTTTTGGGGATTGAGTTGTTGTGGGTTTTTTCCTTCTCCTTTTCTCCTCTTGTATGTCTCACTTTTTTCTTTCTGCACATTTCTTTGATATTTTGACTGTGGTTCATTAAAATTATCTAGCTGTAAACAAACGCCGAGAGTTAGAATCTTGGAAGTTAACTTATCTGAACATAGACTGTATGTCTATGTATATCAAGGTTTTCTTTCTTCCTCTAAAATATTTATATGTGCAGTATATTTCAGGAATTGAAAGGGAAAAAAACCTTCTAAAAAAGTAATGATTTCAAAAGTGAAGTAATAGAGGAAAGATTTCAAGCCACATAAAATACTAGACTTAATGCATCTTTGTGTACAACACATTGTGATGCTCAGGACTGTTAAGAAAATTAATAAAGATTTCTCAGCTTGATGGTGTGTAAAATGGCTTCCTGATTTCTAAAGACTCAATTAACCAAATTTGATCCAGGTATGGTTGGCGGACCACAGAGTGGACAGAATGCCGCGTCGATCCTCTCCTTAGCCAACAGGACAAGAGGCGAGGAAATCAGACGGCGCTGTGTGGAGGTGGCATTCAAACCCGGGAGACCTACTGTGTGCAAGCTAATGAAAATCTCCTCTCCTACTTAAATACTCTTAAAGAAAAAGAAGGTAAATTGAATTAGTGTGAAATTAGAGCACTTCAGCATTACAGAGCTCCTTGACAGCCACTGTTGTCTATCATGAGTGCCTTCTTACCTTGCAGGTTACTTTCTAGTTCAGATGAAATTACTTAGTTGCAGTAGAAGGAATTTCATTCTCTAGCCTGCAGATATTGCTTCTTAGCAGCAAATTACTATTTCATATTATCTTAGTATCAAAAATACTGTCTCAAGTTGGTGTTGGATTGGTTGATGGGTTGGACGCGATGATCTTGAAGGTCTCTTCCAACCTGGTTTATTCTATGTATTCTATTCTATGTATTCTATTCTAAGTGAAGAGTGTCTCTCACAAGAAAGAATCATGATAAGGTGGGTCAGAAAACTTGGATTCTGTTCCTTCCTCTGCTGCACATTTCCTGTGTATTTCAGCTGGGTGATGAAGCTGTGCAGTTTGATATCCAGATGGATATCTATTCTAACATGTAAGCTCAGTATAAAAATATGTAAAAATATAAATAGATTTCATTCTCAGGGAATTGTTGGGGGAGCTTGTTGGTTTTTGTTTCCTTATTGTCTTGATTTGGTCAAGTTCTGAAGTAATTTTTAGGACTTCAAACGAATATAATTTCATGTGTTTGTTTCCCTAACTGAAAGAGAAAAGAGATTACTCCTTGTCACTGTTACAGCTAGTACAGCTTCTTAAGAAAAGAGAGAACAGCTTAGGACACAAAATCTGTAATTCCTTTGGTAATTTACCAATTTGTTCTTGCTTTAAGAAGAACACTTGAGTATTCTCTCTTCCATCTATTTCTGCATACTAATGCAGCACTAGAGATTTAGAAGGTAGTGAATTAAGCTAAATGCGTTTAACTTGTTAATTAAATTTTATCCTCTTCTGTAGCTGTTTCATACAAACAGGCATTATTAATAATAAATAAATAAATACAGCCACTTAATTCAGGAAAATCAACATCATTATACAAGTTGTGTGTAATACAACATTTAGACTTGAGCTGACCAAACCACAGGCTAGTGACTTTTCTGCTGTGGGTTAAAGACACTCTTGAACTTGCCAGAACTTGCCATAGATGTAAAGTTTGTGGAGAATATTAATGCCATCATCCATTTCAGTGGGACTGCTGGGATCAGTAGGGTGTGACTTGTGGGCTCCATGGGCCCCACATCTGTACTTCTTGAAGAAGAAGCTTTCAAGCCTCTTTGTTTAATGCAAATCAGCTTCCGCCCAAGGGCTTTTAGTAAATCGCCTCTGCAGAACAAAGTTTAGGTGCCCCTGCCTTAGAGTAAAGGAGTAAAACCTCCCAGCTAAGGAGAGATAACAATAAAATCAGTGGCAGCTTACTGTTCAGAATGATGATTAGGATTTTGGTAGGCTGTGAAGTCTCGCTGGCTTAGGCGGGTGTGAAATCTGCCCTTATCAGCCTGTGACAGGAATACGCGGAGCCCATCAGGAGGTAATCTCTGCAGGCCCCAGAAAGCTGATTAAAATGTAACTAGTCTTTGAATGCATAAACATGAGAACAGTTTTTCAAGAGCTCAAACTAGGGGTGAAGTGGGTCTTACTTGAAAAAGGAGCTCTGGGGTGCTTCCATATTAGGAGACAGATTTTCAGAAGAGCTGCTTCTCCACTCATCTCTTTCTCTCCCCTCCCATATTGGATTCAGTGTGGGCAAGAGCTGCTTTCCAGGCCCTCCTAGGAATAAGCAAATGAGTGCCTCTAAAAACACCACCATTTGAAAACAATGAGTATTTTGAGAATGAGGAACAGCTAGAGGAGACACCTACCATTTTTGCTGTAGGGAAATGCCTTCATTTCAGTCTAGCTTTCTGTTGGTTGTAGTGAATGCTGTCTTGGTAAGGCTGCTTTAAAGACCTCCATTCACATATACTCACGGTGGCATTTCCCTGTTATTTCAGAAAGTCAGTCACAGAGCAAGTCGAAGGCTAGTGCTGCACCTCTGCTATCCATCACTTTTGAAATAACAGGTAGGTAAATTAAAGCCTCCAAGCTGGCCTTTCAATCAAAAGTGTGCAAAGGAGGCAACATCCCTTCTGGGGGAATTGTGTTGTCTGTATGTGTATAATTACCATGCTTATATAGCTCTAAAATAATTTAAGAGATTTATGCATTCTCAGGAAATTTCAGATCAGTTTGAAAGTGAAGATAATGAAGCTTATGAGCCAACAAGGATTCTAGGGCAGTCCCCTGATCCACTCCTGAAACATTTTAGCAAGTGACTGATTTTCCTCTCAATTCTGAGCACTGGAAATTGCTTTATTGCACTCATCACAGCTGCTATTTCCAGTCCCTTTTGTAGTTTTTAAACTACAGAGTTAAGGCTCCCGCAGGAATTTGAACTTTTACTACTTAGCTGAACCAGAATCCTTCATGGCATTCAGGTCTATGTTATCTCCCATTAGAATTCATAAATTTAGATTTGATGTAGATGAGGGACTATTTGGTGCAGTAATTATGCAGCTGACAATCAAGATTCCTGGAGGCCACTCTTATTCTGCCATTTACTTGCCACTGACTTAAATTGTTTCATCTCTATTCACCTATTTAACTGGTTTAGCCATTACATTTCTCTCACTGTAAGCCTATAGGGCAGATTGTGTCATCTTTTTCCAAGTACCTTTAAAACTCAATGTGGAATGAGGATGGGAGGAAAGTTCCTTTTTGAACATAAATTGTTCTAGATCTGCAAACACATGAATGAGCAGCTTACATGCATGGAGTTGTGCAGTTGCTTAGAGGATCATGCCCTAAACTATCTGATGTCTTTTGATAACAGCATTCAGCATTGTGGAAAATGAGGGAATAACATGTATTCACAGAATCACAGAAACATTCAGGTTAAAAAAGACCCTTGGGATCACCAACCATTAGCCTTGCTCTACAAGGTGCACCCCTAAAACGTATCCCCAAGCAGCACATCCAAATGACCTTTAAACACGTACAGGGTTGGTGACTCAACCACCTCACTGGGCAGCCCATTCCAGTGCCTGACCACTCTTTCCATGAATTTTTTTCCCCTAATGTCCAGTCTAAACCTACCCAGTTGCAGCTTGAGGCTGTTCCCTCTTGTTCCATCACTACCTGTGAGAAGTGACCAGCATCAGCCTCTTCACAACATCCTCTTTTGATATTCTTTTGTTGGTGGTCATAATGTGTTCTAAGCTTGGGTTTTACTTCCCTTCAGTAAGAGCTCTTTAATTGCAGAAATGTCCTTCTGCTGTTTGCTGTGAAACCAGTTCATCATGACCAGAAGGAAGATCATAAAATTGTGTATCTTACAGTGATGTAGCCACATGCACATTCACTCTCTTTGGCACCCTGGTTGCTACTGGGTGCTAGTCTGTTGAGGGCTCCTGGAGAAGAATGGGGAGGTTGAACCTTTGATAAATGTAGCAAATACTTAAGAACAGAGCATTGCTTGTTCAATTGTTTTAAGCATGCAGTCATTTGTGAAGGTATTTTAAAGGGTGTAAAATATAGTCAGATAAAGTTTTCTAATGCAGTAGATGATTTGAGGACAGGGAGACTGAATGTCAATTCAGGTATTAGGTCACTATTTTAAATCTGGGTCTGATTTTGTACTTAGATTGAAGAAGATAGATTATTAAAATGCTTTCACTTTTATTTCCATTTTTGGCCAAATTTTTGTCAAATTCCACAGAGAGCTTGTAGTATTACCCACAATCTAATCACCATTCAGCATCACTGCTAAAGAATAAAGAGCGATCTTTATTGCTGCCACAAGAGACTGAAAGGACAGAGATAAGACATGGTTTTAAATGATAAATTTCTGTATCCAACATCCTCTTCTCACAAAGACTCTTTGCTGAACAATAAGCAACAAAAGTTGAGCTCATTTATACTTTTTTGATGCTGAAAGAAATCCATTTATATTAATGGGAGCAGGATGTTCACAAGCTAGCCAAGCAGGTCTTAAGTTTTCTTATTGCCATCTCAAAGAAAGAACCTTGGTGAAGTACATCCTGAGTGCTCAATGATGAAAACATTTTTTAAATGATATGGAATACAACTTGTCTCTCTTACTGCTGAATTACCTTGTTTTAAAAGCAATATATAAGAGATCAGGTAGCAGATGTTTGTACATCACTTAAGTTCTATGAACAGCATTCCAAAAAAACCCATTTTGACACATTGAGAGATTTATTGATACCACTTACCTGTCCCCAAAGCACTTCTTCCCCTACACTCTGAGTGATGGAAAATGCAGATACTTTCAGAAAGTTTTCATGATGATTTTGTTTAAACATTTGTTGCTGACAAGACCAAGAATTCTAACTGGACAGATAGTTTCAAAAAATCGAAATAGTGTTCCTGTTCCTTAAGTCATCCACTTTAATGCCAAACACAGTCACAGTCCCTCATATTTTAGAATTTCTGGACTGTCACAAATTTAACTTGAAACCAAATGGACTGCAGTGGTAGCACACTAGTACCTTTTACTGGCAGACTTAAAAAACAATCTGGATGAAATATGGAACATAATAGAATGACAGATGCAAAAATGTGCTATTTAAAGCTTCCTGATGGAAGGTCTTTGTTGTTTTTCTGAATAACATTCCATGAAAATAGTGTGATGCTAAAGTGCTTTATCCTGATGCAGGCTGGGGATGAATCACAGCATTTCTCAGAATGCTTTCTCTGTTCCCTGAAGCAAGGCTGTTGTCTCAGGGGTGTAATTGACCCTTAATTGTAACTGTCTCACTTGGGCAATTCCTCGATTAAATCAAGGTTAAGAAAGTGCAGTTAGCAATTACTTCCTGTTTTTCTTTTATTATTAGAAACTATTCAATCTACAATTCAATTACAGGTAAATTATGTTTATGTCCATGTTCTATACAAGATGTGCATATTATGTTGATTATCATGCACATTAGGTGTCCATGTCAAACTTTTTTGTAAAACTCAGTGTTCTCTCATAAAATTTAATTCCAACGTAGCATTATGCAAATGGAGGAATATTAGTTCTTGTATTATTTTGTATTAAGAGATTGGTGAGCAGGAGGCAGTACTGTTGAAGGACTTATCTGCCATCTTCATGCTTTCGTTATATGAAACAACACAGTGTAAAGCAGTGCCCAAGGAGGCAACATAGGAAACCAGAACAGGGTGATGATTTTTTATTCCCTTTACCCCTTAAAAAGTGAAAAATAAATGCTTTTTATGTAACTGGAAAGATTATCTACTTAGCCTGAATGGAAAGACACATATGTATCCTCAAATGAGGCCATATATTAAAACCCTAATGTTTACTTTAACATTACAGCTGTGGTTATTGATCTCATTTTCAGAAGGACATTTTGTCTTATTCTGAACTTACTTCAAAATATGGTTCATCAGAGAGCTCTTTCCATCAAAAGAGATTATTTGTAGTGTTGGCAGAAGATTAATAAGGTATCTTTCCTGTGAAAAAATGCTGAGGGAGTAGGATGAGATTGTTTTAAGGAATTGCATGTTTCTTCAATCAACCAAAGCAAATGAATATGGCAGACTTCACTTTGCCTTCTAGCAGATATTCTCTGCTTAATGTAATATTTTGATGAGTCCTATATTATTAAAGAGTGCTAAAATCTTCCATGTAATGAAAAAAGTACATTTTTTTTTTTAGAGTTCTCTGCCTTACTTCTGGCACCACACAGAGTTGTCTTATTATTTGTGTAACTTGGGAATTCAAAAGAGTGAAATATCAAAGGAACCAGATGACTTTGGCATATTCCAGGGCTTATTGATCCTTGAGAAATAGAGGAATCTGCCTTCACGTGCTTCTTTGTAGATTTATAATAGCTTAATGAAAAAAAAAATCAATTGTCTTGTGCAAAGTTTTAATAATTTTTAATCACTATATATTATATGCAAACCGTGTATTTGCCTAAAACAAAACTTCCTTGAAATAAAGCTGCTACTGCACAAATCTTACTGCTGAGTATGCACTTGAAGGTCTTTAGAGTAAAAGAAAAAGACAAAATGTGGTCATATTTTTATCTGTTTCAGGTTATAGCTTAAAAATAATCTTTTAAGTATTAATTAACCAGGCTTTTGAAGTTACAGTATCATACAGGAGCAAAGGGATTTGTGCAGCTTTTTGTTCAGTTTCTTAAGCGAAGGCATGCTCACTAAGACAGCAGGACATCAATTTGCACAGAGTGCAGTGTGAACAACTGTTGTTGTAACATAATCTATCCATTAAATGAAAGGATGAGGTCCTAGAGGGTGCTACAATATCAGTGGTCCTCCTGACTCCATGTAATTGGATTTGGCTCTGTTCATGCAGAGAGTAAACTGACTTCTGTTTCATTTCTCCAAGAGGCACTTTTCTGTCACTTCATCGTTAAGAGTGAAATGATGAGATAGCAGCAGCCTTTCTGAATGAAGGATGGTTCTGTCCACTTAGAGCTGGGAATTTGGACCAGTGACATGTGAGAAATGTGTTGACTTTGTTTTGACAGCCTCGAGGCCAGTGGACCGTAATCTGTGTACAGGACCTCTACCCAGCACCTCCCAGTTGTGCCATATCCCCTGCCCTACAGAGTGTGAGACCTCAGCATGGTCAGCGTGGGGACCATGCACCTATGAAAGCTGTGATGACCCTCAGGCCAAGAAGGGTATGTAAAAATGCACAAAGCCTCTCAATGGTGGTTATTTCATATTCCTAAATTACTAGGCATCTTTGTCTATGCAAGCATACTAAATTTTGTACCAAGAAGGGTGTATCTGGTGCTTCTGAGCATGGCTATAACTTGTTCAGGAGGGATAGGCCAGGAGCAAAGGTAGTGCAATAGCCCTGTATGTTAGGAAGTGTTACAAGTTCTAGACCTTAATGATGGTGATGGAAAGGACTGAGGTATTTAAGGGCTTCACTGCCTAAGTCTTCAAAGGCAAGACCAAATGTTCTGGGGCTACCCAGGCCCCTGACCTGGACAACAGAAATGGAAAGAAGCATGAAACCTGCATAATCCAAGGGGAAATAGCATCCTGCTACACCATGCACAAGTCTATGGGGCTGTATGGGATCCACTTAAGGGTATTGAGAGAGTTGATGGAGGTGCACCTGATCCACTTTCAATCATTTACCAGCAGTCCTGGCTAACTGGGGAGGTCCCAGTTGACTGGAGATTAACGAATGTGACACCCATCTACAAGAAAGGCTGGAAGGAGAATCCAGGAAACTGCAGACATGTCAGTGTGATCTCAGTACCAGGGAAGGTTAAGAAGATCATCCTGATTGCCATCACACAGCATATATAGAACAACCAGTCAGTCAGGCAAAGTCAGCATGGATTTATGGATGGCAGGTCCTGCTTGACTAACCTGATTTTCTACAACAAGGTGACCCACTTAGCAGACAAGGGAAAGGCAGTGGATGCTGTTTATCTGGACTGTAGTAAAGCCCTTGACACCATTTCCCATAGCATTCTCTTGAAGAAACTGTCTGCTCATGGCATGGACAGGCACACTCTCCACTAGGTAAAGAACTGGCTGGATGGCCAGGCCCAATGAATCAATATGATTGATGGCCAATCACAAGTAACTGAGCTCATTTTGTTTGATATCTTTATTAATGATCATCACAACAAGGGAATTGAGTGCACTCTTGGCAAATTTGCATACAACAGCAAGTTGGGCAGCAGTGTTCACCTGCTTGAGGGTAGTAAGGCTCTTCAGTGGGATCCGCCTGAAGGCTGAATTGATGAACTGAGGCCAGTTTGATGTCATTCAACAAGGCTAAGTGTTGAGTCCTGCGCTTAGGTCACAACAACCTCATGCAATGCTGACAGTTTTGTTCAAGAGTGGTTGGAAAGATGCCTGTTGGAAAAGGACCTGGGGCTATTTGCTGACAGCCAGCTGAATGTGAGCCAGCAGAGTGCCCAGGTGGCCAAGAAGGCAAATATCATCCTGGCTTGCATCTGAAGTAGTGTGGCCAGCACAAATAGGGAAGTCAGCAGAAGTAGGTGAGGCTGCAACTGAAATACTGGAGAATAGGAAGCACAAGGTTGGACACTCTCACTCTCTACAGCTACCTGAAAGGTTGTAACAAGGTGGATGTTGGTTTCTTCTCTCAAGCAACAAGTGATAGGATGAGAAGAAATGTCCTCAGGTTGTGGCTGGAGAGGTTTAGTTTGGATATAAGGAATAATTCTTCACAGAAAGGACTGTCAAGTGTTGGAAAAAGCTTCTCAGAGAAGTGGTTGAGCCACCATCCCTGAAGAGGTATTTAAAAGACATGTACATGTAACACTAAGGGAGATGGTTTAGTCACAGACATTGCACTGCTGGGTTACTGGTTACTGGCCTTTTCCAACCTAAATGTTGGAATGTGATTCTAAAAAGAAGGTCTTTGAATTAAGACTGTATTAAGCATTGCTCCACAAAAGCTGGCAAAAACGTAGATTGTTTACTAAGCTCTTAGTGTCAATTTGGATTATTACAGGCAAATTCCAGCTTCAAGCCTTTCTCTCAAACTGAAAGGTTTTGTATATGTGCTGGAATCACAATTTTGGCACTGTTTCTGGAGGAGAGAAGCAGCCTTCTAGGTGCATAGTGTCTAAGCCACTAAAAGATTCATAGCTGAGTAATAGTAGATTATGAAGCATGCTTTGCAAAGAGCTGGGACCATTTGCTGTTAATAAGGACACTAGTTGACTGGTGACATATGTGCTGGTTTCAATGTTCACATATTTTACAGTTTATTCCTATGCAGAACAGATTGTAGTAACCTGACATCAAAACAGGAAAGGAAGAATAGAGTGACAGGGACCTCATGTAAGAAGGCTGCAGGTTTCTGGCTGCAGATGATAAAAACTGGCCTAGTCATTGCTGCAACCTAATTAGCTGACAAAGGTTGAGAATACAGACTTAGTCTCTGATTGAAAACACTCATAAGAAAGGGGAGCCACGTATGTCTGCTTGAGCAACTGTAATTACCACATTAGCTTCCTCCTGGTATACTGCTAGCTACACTTCAGTCTGGGCATCAATAATGCAAGTTTTACAACGCTGTCTCATGGTAATGTGACCCAACTGTGATCAATTCAAGAAGGGAAAAATAGTTCAGTGTGTAATCCTATTGGATTGAGTCTGCTCTGATTACAGCTGTCAAATAATCTGTTATTTCTGGGGCTGTCCCATCACTGAAAGGTTGTGCTACATTTTCAGGGGCGATGTTTAGATTTGTGAAACTGATTTGGGCAATTGCCTGATGGAAGTGTGTTAGGATGTGCTTTATACAAGTCTTTATTCTAGCACGTAATGAGCAAGGATCTTCTCATAACTGCCAACATTTTCCTCTTATCTAGAAATTCTTCTATTTTATTTTCTAATTGCATTGATGATTCTGAGAGAGGGATGTGAAAGTTGTACACTCCCAAATTTAGCAGCAAGTCCCTATGTGTTTCAGGAATGGTCTTTTACAGTGGATCGATCGCCTCCTTTGTTGCAATTTTGTGGCAGGCTCAGTAAACCATTTGGACATTATTTGGCTGACCACTTCAATTTAGAAGACAAACACCTAAATATACATGGAAGTGCATTTTTAAATTAATGTCTATTGTAATTGAATTGAGGTGTTCTTCAAACAAAGAATCAATCCTTACACATAAGTGTTTCAAAATTCTACCCTGTTTAGTTTGTGTCCTCATAGAAATTAAAGAGTTGTGTAGCATTTTATATATAAAAAAAAATCTGGATATTACTAACCTGCCTGAACACTGAGATAAAAGAGACTCTGAAGAGCTGTGAAAAGAAACAAACCTTTGCCTAAGTTAAAAATATTTTGATCAGATATATCAGAAATGGTGAACATGTGAAACTATTTCCTGAATCCATTCAGTTTATTTAGATTTTTCTGATTTAATCTGCCTTTCTCAACATGCCATCCAGAAAGTGAGGGAAAAAAGCTTCTCTTAGTGTCTGATGAGACCCTAAAGGCCCATCACTTTCTGTAATCCTAAATGATTGTAGGTAGTCTTAAGAAATCTTGTAAATGCTTGCAAGGGAATATTGTGATTTTAATTACTGAAAAATTACTCGTAGGACTTGGATTGATTTTCATGCCTTGCCTTTTCTTGAGGTGTAGTTTGTCATTTTAATATTTTGGGGGGGAGGAGAATGTTTGTAAACTGTTGCAAGATACATGAGAAGACAGCAAGTAAGATGTCTGAGAAATGGCAACCTAGCAATTTAATCAAGACCTGGCAAGAGTGATGTACAGGAAATTACTCCTGCAGTAGGTATGACCAGGATAAACAGAGGTTTTAGGCAAAGCATACTGAATAAGCTCAATTTTTTTGATGCTATTGCTAAGTTTCACTTCTCTCTCTGCCTTAATGAGTTTGATACCCAGTTATCTAAAATGCAGTGTGCACTGTCTGTAGTATATATTACAAAGAGCTGCTCACTCAGGTGTAGGTAGATAAAAATCTCTTCACTTTGCGTTTTAGAATTGATTGATGAGTCTGCCTTTTCCTATTTTCATGGCTGTTTCAGGCTTTAAACTAAGGAAACGGCGCATCACCAATGAGCCTACAGGAGGAACAGGGAACTGCCCTCATCTTCTAGAAGCCATCCCATGTGAGGAGCCCTCCTGCTATGACTGGAGAATCACAGGGCTGGAGGAGTGCATTCCTGACAACGAGAAGCCGTGTGGCCCTGGTACACAGGTTCCTATTGTCGTCTGTGTCAACAGTGATGGTAAGATGCTTTTTACCTCAGCCCACACCAAACGTAGTCCAGAAGCATGGCAGTGTCTCTCAGTCTGTAAGGCCAAGCTGTCTGGAATAGAGAGAAATGGCCTTTAGTATTGGTTAGGAAGAATGGGCCCTCTACTTGCTCTAGGGTCAAGCTCCTTCACTTACACACTGTAGATTTTCAAAGGTCCCTGAAGAAACTTCGAGAATCTCAAAGGAAACATAAACCAGCTATTTTTCAGTAGGTCAGACTCATGCCTGCAGTGACTTGACTGAATTCCCTGATGTAATCCTTCTAACAAAACTGATCCTCTGAGTCCAGAACCAAATAAAGTGTGAGTAAAGTAAGACATTGCAGTAAGTATAGCTGGAAGAAAAACATTAGTAATATGTTTATTAAAAAGCATGGCTTGGTGTTGGTCTCACAGTCTTGCCCTTTATTATTCAGTTATCCTCTGTGAGAGATAAGAGATTTTGCATGACAGTCATAAAAGCCAATTTGGAAAGCTGCTTACAAAATACTTTAATCTATGGAAGACTCATGAATTACTGTTGTGAGAATATTCCTTATTTGTTCACAGTAATATAGTCTAGAACAATATGGAAACTAAAATAACTGCACTGATTACAGTGTAGTTATGGTAAAAAAGAAATCTAAACAATTCTAAAGGATGTAAAGGATTAAGAAAGGATTGATGAATTCTTAACAGTTGCACAAACTAATTTGTCATTAAATTGATCAGAAGTAATAAGAACTGATTATAGAGAGATTTAAATCTTGAGCTTTCATTCTCAGGAATTTGGGTCATAACTGAATTTTGGGGCTTAACTTTAAAACCTTGGAGTATAAGCTTCATTTCCCTGCATACACCTAAGAGAACTGATATCCATTTTTACAGCTCAGAAACAGATTAGCATAGAATTACAATATTGAATCTAGTACATTTGATGTCCTTACCTCAAAATATTTCCCTTCACACTGTAATAATTTCTTGTCAGCAATATGAAACTATTTGAAATTTTGTTTATACACATTTTTGGATGAAAGGTGGCCTTTCCCTCAAAAATATAAATGCTTCCTAAGTAATTCTGAATTATTTTTTTCTTTGCAATAGTTAAAAAAAAAATTGTTGTGTTTTTTTCTTTTCTTTTACTAGATTTTGACTAGTTTGACTTACCTTTAGCTTTGGGAAATGGTATTTTCTTGCATATCTAATTTCTGATTAGCCTGATTTCTTACTAAATTGTAATACAGACATTTAAATTGACTATAACTCATGTAATCTTAATATATTTGGAGCATGCAGCCAAGCTACTGAACTTTGAGATATCTTTTATGCACGTGGTATTTTCAGTTGTTCTATTTCAGTCTAAGAGGATTTGCTGTTCACTCTGCATGGGCTTTGATTTTGGCCAAATTTGATTTGGAACACCTGTGATTAACTTGTTTTCTTCCAGTATTAATCTTTGTCTTTCTGAATTATATATTGCTGTAATTATATGGCATTATATATGGCCTCTATCAGCAATCTGTCCCAGAAGGAGTGAGAAGTTGAGCTTTGGCCGTGTGCCTGTCAGTCTTTAGGATTAAGAGTTGTGGGCACAGCTTCAAAGAAAGGAGAAAACAAATTGAAGTTATGGTTTGTTTTGCACAGATACAGTCACTCACAAAGATAGGTGTTCAATATCTTTGGACAGAGTGCAAAACCAGTGGAAAATAATGTAATGGATTATCTCAGCTCTTCTTTCTCTTGGTAAATGATTTTCTGTGATCTTTGCCAGTAATACCAAGTGGGTTTTGCTTAGATGAGAAAGCAAGCGGGTTTTGCTCAGATGCTTTTGCTGAGAAAGAGTAGCATGATATAGTAGAAGGAAACATTGTATGAAGTAAGGACCACCAACCTCTGTAGTCCCTTCAAGCTAATTCTGCTCAAGCATCTCCTTACTTTGCCATGCACAGCACCAACCCACTGAAAATCTTGCAGGCAACTCATAAATGTTCCTCTAAGCACACACTTCCACTTCTTCCCAGGTAGCTCCCATATTGCTCTGGCATCTTACCCTGGCAGATGATACCCCTGGTATCATTCACCTAACACTTGTGGGTGTCCAGATTCTGCTTTGCAAAATCTGGGAGAGCAGCACCATGCAGTCAGGTAGGCTTTGTATCAAGCCCCACAGCAAAAAGGTAGTTTGCAATAAAGTAAATTTTAGAGAATGTTTCTCTTCCATTGTCTAAGCTTTGAGTACTTCTTGGGAGAAGACTGCATCGGCTACCAGTTAAAGGCTGTGGTTCTATTAGCAGGATGCAAAAGGTCTGTAATTATCATGTGTTGCTATAATTTTGATCTAAATGTCTCATAGGGAATTTTGTTCAGTTTTACAGGTAAAAATGACTGCAAAGAGAAACTGTGTGGACAGCATTAATTACCTGAGTTTGCTGTGTTACTTAAAATGAACTAAGCTTAACAATACTCTCTTCAGTCTCTGGAAGAGCAATCTGAGGTTATTTTTGTTCCTATAAATTAATTAGCAATTACTAAATCAGTGCCTGGATAGGAGAGGTTGGATCAAAGCAACTTAAATATGTTAAAATAAAAAATGTATTTTTCCCTTGGCTTCTGCTTTATAAAATGAAAGAGGTCAACTTTGTAATTCTTGGAACAAGCACTGTACTGTAAATGTACAGCTTCAACAAAAGAGAAACACAATAGTAATGAATTTTTTCTCCTTCTATGGACTGTTGCATTTTTTTATATGTTTAAAGCATAATTAGTTAGGATAACGTGTCCCAAGTAAGTCCCAAGTGTTTTACTTCAGAATTAGAATCAAGTAGCAGTGTCTGTGAGATTGTTTTATGTAATTGGAATGAGCTTCCCTCTTCAATTTGGTGTAAAGATATGAGTCGTTACAGCCTTCGAGACAATAGCAAACAATAGATTATCCTCCCATGTTGTTGCTGGAGGCCTATGATTGTCATTCTCTTTCAACAGTGGATTGCAGTAATCAGAATTTTCATTCAGGCTGAAAAAAATATGACAGTCAGTACCCCAGCTTGTCATTGCAGAGGCTATAATGAACTTTGATGCATCTTATTATATAAATGGAATTTGAACCTTTTGCTGTTGAAGTAACCTTCCCAGAATAAATATTCTTAGTCAGTCTTCCAGGAAATTTCACAAAGGAACTGCTCTGGAAAAACAAAACAAACAATTTCTTTAGGTTACGGAAATGCTGAGACTAGACAGAAAGTGATCGACACTCCTCCATCATAGTCATTATTTTAAGAATTAGAGACCTGTGGATAATGTTCTGTAGCACAGATTAACTTTTGCCAATGACAGAATGATCTTGTAAACAAAATATATTGTTATTCTTATAGATATATGTAACATACTAAAGGCAAACTTGCATGCATGACCACACAGAGGTATTTACACATGATTTAAACACTTTAATGCAGTTCAGAAGAGCGATTTTATGACAACTGAGTTTGCTTTATTACTGTCTATGTAGAATCTATGAAGAATGCACATTCAAAACTGAAATTTGAAGACTCAGTCTACAGTAGGAAAGCTGGCCACTTCTCCACCCTGTAATGGATACGCTAATACTTCTCATATGTAAATAGGACAAAATCATTTCTAACGTAAAAAAATCTGCCAAGTTAACTACTGCTGAAAATGCCTACAAAATGCTGATTTGTTCGTTATGGGGTTTGGGGCATTTATATTAGTGCTGAACTCTCAACTCCGTATCAGAAGTACTGACAGTGGTTGTGGCATCTGCAGCATGTTTCTGACCCTCACACAGTAGGCTGAAATTGCCCATTTTGTAGGAATGTGTAAATAATAAATTGATTTACAGCCTTTGTAATATTCCAGGCTTTGTACCACTGTATGTGGATAAAAGAGATCTCACTTTGAAGGGCAAATTTCTTCCAGATCTTGTTCAAGCACACCTATTGTTGGGTTACAGTTAGCTCCGCAGGGGAAAGGAAAGGACCCATTGCTACATCCTGCCTTACAGTTGTGAGATGGCTCCCCTTAGAAGAGGGAGCCATGGCAACAGCAAAGCTCTTCATGTCTATGCAAATTCCTGCAACTCTTTGAAGTAGCAAAAGTATTCCTCAAGTTGTCTATGCAAAGTTGTTTGCTGATGTAGTTGAGCGCTATGAGTTCTCTTCTGGTACCTGAATGTATACAGCTGACATATATCTTGTCTTCCTCAAACCACCAGTGAAATCAGTGTATCCTGATGTAAAGTGGTGGCCTGTATCCTGATTGCAATACTGGGGACAAAACAATGGTGTCTGTAGTTAGTTAAAAGTTATAGAAGGTAAACTAGTCTGGTTTGTTAATTAAAAGATGTAGACATTTCAAACTGCTTGGTGTGGTGGCACTCACTATCCAAAATGGAAGAGTACATTTTCTTCATCTGTGTTTATGCTCAGCTAGTGTGACTAACTGAAGACAGTTATGTGATAATCTTTTAGGATTTAGTTGCTTTTTCTGCTTTTCCTTAGACTTGGAAATAATTATTTCTGAAATGCTTCTTGCCTTCCTTTTATTGAATTTTACCTTGCAGTAAAGCTTATGAAATTCCTTTGTGTCATTTACATTTTCTTGTATAGTATTTAGTTTCTTAATTTTTTTGCTTGTGGCTATATATCATCTTAAGCAGCACTTAATTAAATATATAGAAAAAACTTCAGGTTAAAAATGAAGATCTGCTCATGCAACCATTTTCACTTAAAATATTTTGGCTGGTTTAAACATTGTTCTTTCTATATATTTATGGTTTGAATCAAATATGTGCTAAATGAGTAGCTGCTGGACTTCATTAATTTTCATAATGGGAAACAGTAAGAGAATCAATGGAGGCTTTATAGGTGTGCCCAGGTATAAAGAGTTGGTTTCTTCTGCCCTTTGTTGTTTGCCTGTGTGCTTTGAACCACCAGACTGGTTGGATTTTATGATTATTTAGAAAGAAAATACCTAATTTGTGTCACTTTATGACTCAGTTCTTTAAAAAGAATGAAAAGCCAGATTCAAATTCAAATTACACTGAATTTTTTGAGTTAATGCTGTAAGAGAACCCAGATCAAAATCTGGCCAATGCTCAGCAGTCAATTAGTAGAGAAATACGGTAGCTAATGACAGTTTCTTTCAGCACATACTGCCTTACACTTACAGGAACTTGGTTATATGGGCATTAGTCATCATTTCCCAATATTAATTTCCTAGCTAATGTCATTACAGAATTGATTTGAACTGGGTTTTTTTCTGCCTGACAGCTTTTTGGCTGACTATCTGAGGAATTAAATCAAATAGAAGATACATTCTTTTTTTCTTCACTGTAAACACATAGTACATGAAATTTATAACCCAGACCTTTCCTTTAATTTGTCTGGTTACATAAAAACTGTTGAATATGTTTATTAGATGTTTGGTTTATGTCAGAATTCATTACTGAGGGTAAAATACAGTCAGTCTAAAGGACCATAAAATGTATACTCTCAGGACATTATGTTTCAGAGCGTTGGATTTTTAAGACATTTCTATTTAACAAGATTTGCTTTATTTAGTGTAAAGGTATATAAGGAAAATTGAGTGTACACCAATGGTTAAGTGATCCTATTTCAGTTCTCAGGAAGTTTGATAATGGATAATTCTTCTGTCAATAAAAGGTCACATTTAATATGTCATAGCAATTTCTTCTTGTCTCTGATCTTGACATTAGGACATATCCCTATTAAGTTACATCTAAGAATGGATCCTTTTAGCATTTATATTACATGAAGTGATTTCAGTATATGGGATGACTTAACTACTGGGATGACTTAAGTATTTCACGTGCTTCGTCAATGTTTTTAATAGTTGGCCTAAAATGTGAGATGATGATTTCAATTAAAGGGATAAGTAAATAAAGCCAGAGTTTCATCTGCATAGCACACTATACAGTTATCATTCATGACAGTGCAATAGATCCTTCTTTCCAATTTATCATATTTTTTTGAACAGAAGTGCACTTGGTATGGACAATGCCTACAGAGACATTGATGCTGGCAAAGAGTATAGAATTGTAGAATGCTAGGGGTTGAAAGGGGCCTCCAGAGATCGAGTACAACCCCACTGCAAAGCAGGACCACTTAGGGCAGGTCACACAGGAATGCATCCGGGTGGGTTTTGAAGGAGACTCCACAAATTCTCTGGGCAGCCTGCTCAAGTGCTCCATCACCCTCACAGGGAAAAATATTTTTACTCATGTTGAGATGGAATTTCCTGTGATTGAGTTTATGTGCATTGCCCCTCATCCTATCACTGGATATCACTGAAAAGAGATCAGCTTCATCCTCCTGACAGATACATTTGTAGACATTGGTAAGGTCCCCTCTCAGTCTTCTCTTCTCCAGACGAAACAGCACCAGGTCTGTCAGTCTTTCTTCATAGGACAGATGCTTCAGTCCCTTAATAATCCTCATAGTTCTCTGTTGAACTCTCTCCAGCAGTTCCCTGTTGCTCTTAAGCTGGGGAACACAGAACTGTATACAGTATTCCAGATCTGGTCTAACAAGGCCTAAGTAGAAGGGAGGAGAATCTTCCTTGACCTGCTGAACACATTCTTCATAATGCAACCAAGTACATTACTGGCCTTCTCAGCCACCAGGGCACATTTCTGTCCCATGGATAACTTAATATCAACCAGGACTCCAAGATCTTTATCTATGGAGCTACTCTCCATCAGGTCATCCTGTACTGGTGCGTGGTATTATTCCTCTCCAGGTGCAGGACTCTACACTTATCCTTGCTGAACTTCATTAAGTTAATCTTTGCCCAGCTGTCCAGGCTGTCCAAGTCCCACTGAATGGCAGCACAGCCTTCCAGGGTCTATATTAAAGTTAAAAATAGGTGGGCCAACTTAATTACCAAAATCTTTTTCTTGTGTCATAGATCATAATCTGACTGTCCAGTCAAATGAGTTTGATGGGTTATGGCATACTTACTTCTAATGTACTCTTAACATCTTTACAGAGAAGCTGTACTTGTGTACATAAAATTTATTTAACATCTAGAAGTAGAAATTGCTACAGTGGGAAGCACAAATATTTTGCAAACATGCCACAGAGGGTGCAGTTGTATGCTGTGTATGGTGAACGTTCTTAGTAATCTGCTCTTGGTTTTGATGGCAACACAAGATGGAAAAGTACATTGTTTCAAGAACTGCTTGTCATAGCAGTGGGTAAATTGGAATGAGCAATTATGATGCATAAGTTTTGATTTATATAGCAGCCTGCAAAGCAGAAACACAGCCTGATTAGAATCCAAACTTCAGCACAGCAAGAATACAGAGAGGGATAATTGTAGATAGATTTTACAGAATCAGAGAATACCAGGTTGGGAAGGACCCCAAGGATCATCTGGTTCAACCTTTCTAGATTCATAGATTAATAGAATACTGGAATGGAAGGGACCTCAAAGATCATCTAGTCCAACCTTTCAGGGTAAGAATATAGTTTAAATGAGATGGCCCAGAACCCTGTCAAGCTGGGCTTTGAAACTTTCTAATGTAGGGGAATCCACTACTTTGGGGAGGTGATTCCAATGTCAAAACACTTGGGTTTTGGAAGGTTAATTTAATGCTTTACATTATCTCCATTTATTATTTCAAACTATGCTGTTGTGAAACAAACAAAGAGGTTTATGTCCTTAAAGGTGGATTATAAAAGTGGATTTGTAAACCCAGGATTGATAGTTTTTCCTTTTTGGATTTGTGTTTCATGTATTAATTCTCTAGAAAAGACTCAGAAAATACTTCAGATATTTTCACAAGACATCCTCAGCAAAGATAATGGTACATGTAATCATTTTATATTTAATAATAGTGTTACATAGTTATAAATTAAACACTACCTTCTTGGAAGATGATATTACACAGTACTAACCATTATGATAATATTTGAAGTCAGTATCCTCTCATTAGATTTGATGGTTGTCCACTTTTCATCTGAGAAGATAAAAAGTTGCATAGGCCTCTTGATGTTTTCTGACAACCTGCATGCTAATGGTAAATTTTCTTAATAAATGTTATCCAGCTACAAAGCTGCATGTTGATAAATGGTAATGATTAAAACATCTTCATTAGCCCATCACGTTGAGCCAGAATAAATAGGAATTTTATTCTCAGTACTTCCAGCCTTAAGCAGCTCATTGTCTGACCTTTCTTTCAGATCGTAATTTGTGTTGAGGACTGATTAATGTAAAAACCACTCTTATCTGCCAAGAGGTATTTGATATTCCAGTGGCAACTTAAAGAGCCTTAAGATAATCTGTGTCATTTTGCAATTCTTGTAACTAATGTGCACAAGCACATTCTCCACTGAATATTTAAGAAACTTCAGACTGGGAGTAGAACGTAATCATCCTCAATGATTACTCCAAATCAGAGAAAACACTGAAGATCCCAGTCTCTCCATGGCTCCCAGTGATCTGCTCCAGATTTTGAGGTGCAGGTTACTTTTGGCAGTTTCAGCTACATGGAGTCACAAACCCGCTGCAGAGGGAAAGGAATAGATTTGTACTCGGGATTTGGTGAAAAGGGGAATGAAGGGAAGAGGGAGAAACTTGTACTGATTAAACAATGAGGCTAAGAGATGGGGAAAGGTAGGATTTGACCCTAGTTCTCTCCAGGATAGTTTGCTGAAAGGAGATAAGAAACTCAAAGGAAGTTGTAAAATGTTTTGCTGTGGCAGGGATTAGGAAGACAGTGTAGGGAGGGATTCATTCTGGTGACAGTCAGCTCCAAATAGAATTTGATGAGCAGCTGGAGGGAACTTGGCGGAGCCAGGGGAAAGGGACAGTGAGGTGCTGACTGGGTTTAAAGTCTGGCTAAAATAAAGCTGGATATGAAGCAAGAGAAGGAAACTTGTCATTTCTAGAGCTGGTATGCAGTGCCTTAGAGCCTTCTCTTGATTTTATTCTGGGAGATCACTTGGCATGTAATAACTGTGGCTGAAGTACTGTTTCTCATTTTGCTTTAGTTTTAAACTAGAAAATTGGAAAGAAGCATTATATCAAAATTAAATATTTGAGGTTGCAAAGCCAAGTCCTCAATTAGGAAATTAAGGTTGTTTGTCTGGTCTTTATGTGAATGTATCACATGGAAGTCTTTAATTATTTAATTGGGCCTATATGACATTTTCCCCACAGAACCTGCTACTTATTTGTGAAACAGATATATCTCCTTTGGGGATTAATTGAGCATTTTGTAGTAATGAATACTTTGTCTTTGAGACAACAATCTCATTCTTTTGGGTTTAATTTTGCTCCTCTTTTGTTCAGCATCAGCAAAATATAAATAATACTGACCTGTCACATCTTGAGTGTTCTGAGAATAAATATATTAGTGGGTGTCTGATAGCCATGAAAGACTCTCCTAGAAAAAATTACCAATTCTGTTTTAATAACACTTTTAATTAATATGTAGTAAATAAAACATAAACTCATGCCTTGCACAAAGAGAATGAAACTAAAAATACCAAATAGCTACTCATTAAGGAGTTTCCAATCTGTGAGCTAAAGAAGGAAGGGACCCAGTGGAAAAATAGTAAGCATGTGATTATGCAATTAAGAAACTGCATAATACAAAGGCTACTTTAATTCTGGAATTTAATGCAGTTTTGTTTCTTCACATAATGTTGAGGGTAGTTTATGGGTTAGCTATGTAAATCTTGCCCTAGGAATTAGCAGATATTTGGTTTTAATTTTGAAGACATCCTGTATTGGTACTGATATTGTTTTATAAACAGCAAATTGCTGCATTAGTGTTTTACAGAGGAAAAACTACTGAATAGAAACTACAACAAATTTCTTACTCTGAGTGCCTTAGAATTCATTTTTTTCCTTTGAATTATTATTTTTAAAAGGTGGGGCAGGGGGGGAGAAGAATTGCTGTCTAGAAGCATCTTAACTCTTGTGGGAAGTATCTAGAAAACAAATGGTATCCTTCCTAGTAGAGAAAGGGAGCTTTATTTCCAGGGAACAGTTGATTTCTCTGAGTAGGCTGAATTTTGCAGCAAAATCTGTCAGTTTCTGTAACTTTAGGACATTAGGCTGTAAAACTTTCTAACAAAGTAGAACAGTTTTAATGTGTCAATACTTCAGATGTGTCCCTGCTACTTTTGGTTTTGTTGTGTGACAATGTTACTGTATTTCCTTAATTTAGCATAGGTTTACAAGATTTAATGGTGTTTATCTCTGGTTGCTATCCTAAGAGCTCTCTCTCTATTTACTGAGGAGGAGGAGGGACAAAGGCCAGGAGAAAGGAAAAGTCAAAAGGGTGGGTTCATTTCAGCCTTCTAGAGAGAGGAATCAGTTATGAGAATGTTTCCAAAAGACAAGATTAATTCACAGTCTGAGCTCCCTAAAGGCATGCTGTGCTTTCCACTTGTAATGATGAGAAGATATTCATTGCAAGATGGATAAAAGGATGTTCTCCAAAGACTGTATTTTATCTGCCAGTAGTAGGATGTGGACAGAAGCCTCCATGAAATTAATTATGTGCCCGTTTCTCAGAATGTGTAAACATGACAGTGGCAGTGATCTCTTTTACACCTCTTGGGTCCTGTGTTTTAACTGTGATTGAATTGAGCTGTCAGATTACATACAGAGTGACAACTCTTTACTAGGTTCAGCTGGATGAATAATGCAAAGAAGATGCTTGCAAATCATCTTTTACTATATAAAATTTTCTTATTCTCTTAAAACCCCTTTTGAGTTGCAAGTATATTTGTGTGGCAAGAGGTATTGTAGATCTCTATGAATGTAGAGTTGTAAACTTGCTGCAAATTCACTGTAGAGTTGTGAAATGCTAGATAACTGGAAAATTCATCTCATATTCTGTCAGCTGAATGCATTTAGACATTCTCTTCAGCTGTGGGTTAGGATCTTGTGCTAGAGAGGGGAATAACATTAAAGTGTTGGTGGCCAACTTCTGGGAAGATCTTTGGTGATGACACTGCATTGCTGGAGTATATAGGAATCCATTTATGATGCAACTTTGTGAATTTCTAAGCTTAAATTTATAAACTTATCCTCCAGAACTTATATTTATGCAGCAAATAAGAAGCCTGAAGTTCATGGAAGTTATGAGCATTCGGCATTTCTTGAAAACCAGGCCATTTAAAGTAGCTGTTTAAAATATGCAGATTAGCACCTTAGTGTAGGGAATTGCTGCAAAATTGACTGTTGTGAGCACTGTCATTATACTGATGTTACTGGAGCTGTCATTTTGTTTTCATGCTACTGTTTTTGTAGACTTGCCTATTATTTCTTTTTTGTTCTTATTTCTTATTCTTATTTCTATTCCTAACATGTGCCCCTGAATGTTAATCTAGTTCAGATCAAGATATCAGAACCATTGTTTCTAACCATATTGGTTTGAAATTCTTGACATTCTAGTGCCCTTCTTGGACTTGCTCTCCACTTAGTTTTGAGCTTATTGGAGCGGGGAGAGAAATGCCTAAAATGGCATTTACAATAAAATGTCTGTGAAACCTTTTTAAAGGCTACAGCACACTACTTGTCCATATCTGATAATTGGAAAAAATAGTGTTCCAATGCTCAGTGATTAATAAAATGTCTTGTTTTCTAATTAAACAAAAAAGACATATTTCAATACTGAAATAGAAACAAGTTGCATTTTCAAATCCATCTTTTCAATCCTTTTCTTACCAATGTTTGAATTAAAACTTCCAAGATTTCTAAAGTCTGCCAAAGCACAATAGAGTTTCTGTTACATTTTACAAACAAATGGAGATGTGGGGTTTTTTTATTTTATATTTAAAATTGTGGTTTTATATCTTTTTATCACTGCAATTGTGGCTTCATTGAGAAAAGTCCACAAAAACTGATCTCAGAATCAGCTGTAGCTTTTTAAGGTGACTTAGTGCTTTTGCCAAATGTGCTTAGAAATACTGTGAATTTTCAAGTGATCTCATCCCCCAGATTCTCATTGTGTTTTCTTTCCTTATAGCTCTGTCAGCACTTTTCCCCTCTCTTCCCCATTCTGTTTAAAATGGCCTATTGGTCTGACATATTGATCCCACTTGGTCCCATGACTGATATTGATTTTGTTCTCAATGGGACTATAGCCTATCATCAAACTTACTTTTTCTTTCATATCAAGATAATGTTTGATTGGCTTATTTGACATTAGAAGGCAACTGTGCTTGGTTATGATCAATACACTTGTATTCTCTGTTCCTTATCATTCTCAGTAAGACTACATTAGCAAATGAACCATGAAAATGCTTCAACTACCTGTCAAGCAGTAGGAGAGTCTTACTCCTATTGTTCGGCAATGTGTAGGTAGTCTAATGGGTTTTTCATTAGAAATATTGGACTACTGTTGCAGTGGTGTGATGCTTTAGCCCACATGCACCAACAATAAAGCACAGCTAGCCCAGTCAGAGACGTGAAACTGTCACAACTGTGAACTACTATGGCATAAAGTTAAAATATAGAAGATTTTCAGATAAAGGTATATCATGTCTCAGTTTTTGTTTACTTTGTCTTGTCTGTATGGAGACACTTAGGAAAGTTGATGAAAGTTAACTGCAAAAATATTTTTTAGTTTGTCTATACTAAACATGTATGGGAATCCTCTTATTCAGAATTAAGGTGGCCTTAATTCTGTTTGTTAAGCATTTTGTCTTTCATTCTGAATAAGGATAACCACACACAGTGCTAATACAGTTTATAACTAATCTCCTTCAAGGTCCCATTTTAATTAATTTGGACGAATTCTTCAGTATCCCTATTTATATCAGTCTTTTCAAGTGGTACTCACATTAATAGTTCAGATACAGCCTCTTTCATGCTGGTGGGTATTCAGTGGTATTAGAAGTAGTGGAAATACAGAGGAGGTATCATCTGCAAGAAGAGTTTTCCATTAGTCTTTGATGTCTAACACAAAGTTTGCAGTCAGTAACTAGAGACAAAAAGGCTGTTACTTTTCAAGCCATAGTTACTGTTGTAAGACACCCTCATTGTTCCTCTCTGTGTACTGAAGGAACTGACTGCATGTGTGTGTATATATATTTTATTTATTTTTTTTTTAAACTGGGAGGTTCACAGGTAGCCAGATGATCTCTGTATGCTTGGGGGAACTGTTAGTGTGGGTGCCATTGCCACTACCACTTACAAAATAAAGTAAATAAATGCAGGCAGAATAGGAAAACCTTTTCCCTTGTTTTTCTGGATGAAATCTGTGCAATTTAGATTTTCAGCCTGAGTAAATCTAGCTAAGAATATTGGAAAATAAGAGAGAGGATAAAGGAATAAGAGATAAAGTTTGGAAGTGGATACCCCAAAATGTTCTTGTTAAGATGACAGTTTTCTTTCGCACTCCTCATTCTTACCAAGTGAAGAGTTCAAGCAATATATAGCGGGTTTGCAATTCAGTGTGGGGGGAGGATTGCTGGTTTATTTATTTTTTCCCCCAGATGCATACTTCAGGTAACTGTATATTTCTAAAACAAAGTTATGGAATATTACTTTTTCATTCTGTTGCTTAATCTGGCTTTCCTGCATATGTGACAGATGACACTGATTTTACATCAAAAAATACTATTCAGATAAAGTTATACTATTCTGTTCCTTTCCCTGCTATTATTTGCTGCTGTCAAATTTAGACTGTATTACATGACTGTAATCCTGATAGATGACTCTAATATAAATGGAGGAACATATGTTGTTGCATTACTAAGCATAAAAATGGGATTACTTGGAGGCATTAATATTGTATCTGAAGGTGCGAGTTCATTATTTTTAACCAGTTCCATCCAAAGAACATCCAAAGATGTTTCCCATCGGAAGCAATTTTAGAAAGAAATATACATCTTTAAAATGTTCTTTATTTTTGTTTCAGATTTAGCCCTTTACTGCTGTCCTTATTTCAAAGTAAGGAGTGTTATTTGGGTAACTGTTTTGTATGTGGTTCAAAACCTTACCTTTACCTGATGCATTAAGAAATACTGAGCTGGATTTCTTAGGAGTGACTCAGTTTTCTTGAAATGTGTGTGACTGAAGCTTTGGATGAGCTTAAGGACAGGAAAGACATTTTGGAACTGTTCTACTTCTGTAATAGAATGCCTTTCACATCTAGCTTTCCTATAAACCACTTGCATGGGGTTACCTGCTTCTGCGTTCTTTTTACATAGCTGCTAATATGCTGTGTTGTGGGGAAGGTTAGCAAGGGCATGCTATTGTTTATGCTATAGCTGAGGCATATCATTATCATTTAGTGACTTGGTTGCATGGAATGAGCTGAAGCACTCATGTACTATTGTTGGAATTAAATTTCTACATGAATGTGGGAGTTTTTGAAGCCACTGTCTCTCCTCATTCACCAAAGTTTATTTTCCCCTGAAGTGAACCTAAGGTTCCAAGGGCTGGAGAACCTCTGCTGTGAGGATAGACTGTGGGAGCTTGGGTTGTTCAGCCTAGAGAAGAATCCAGGAGGACCTAACAGGTGCCTTCTAATACCTGATGGGATCCTACGGGAAGACTGGAGAGGGACTTTTCTTAAGTGTGTCTAGCAATAGGACAAGAGGGGGTAGTTTTAAGCTGAGGGAGGGGTTTAGACTTGATCTGAGAAAGAAGTTCTTCAGTATGAGGGAGGTGAGACTCCAATAAGTTGCCCAGGGAGACTGTGGATTCCTCCTCCCTGGGAGTGTTTAAGGCCAGGTTGGATGAGGCCTTGAGGAACCAAGTCTAGCTGAGAGGCATCCGTGCACATGGCAGGGAGATTGTAGTATATGGTCTCTAAGGTCTCTTCCAACCCAAGCCATTCTGTGATTGTATGAATACATGAGGAAAATTGCACATAGACAACAACAGGAAGTTATTTCTTGTAAAATATGGCAGTTTGTCTCTTAAAGGCATAGAAAGTCATAATTATTTTTTTCCTAGTGTGTTAATGTGCTGTTATCTTTGATTTCAGGAGCAGTGGATTTGATGGGTTTCTAAACTCCAGCTATTTTCTTTTCTTGTCTTTATTGTAATAGTTCCTGCCATCTTTAATTGCAGGTGATGGCTTAAAAAAAATCACAACATAAAACAACAACAATGGCAAAATCCCAAAAAAACCCAAGTTTTAAAATTTAGGATTATATTTTATAAGGGGTTTGTATGTTCCACTATTTGCATAGTGAAGGAGGAGCAGTCAGTGGCCTTTTATAGGTGTCACTGGTATAACAGAATCACAGTTTCTGTGTGCAGTTATGGTAAATATGTAAATATTAAAACATACAGGCTTGTACTGAGTAGTTTCTTGGTTTTAAATAATTCTAGCCATGTTTATGAGATTCATGATGGGTTTTTTTGAGTAAGTGGCCAGGGTCATGATTCTTTTAGTAAGGAACAGACTGTATAATGCTACTTGAAATGGTGCGTTAAGACCAAATCAGTAAATCTTCACAGATGAATCACCAAATGAAACAGCTTCCAATCCTGCCATGTTTTCATATCGTTAAACTATTAGACCAACTTTCTTTCATTTTTGCATAATGAGCAGATGTGAGAAACTGGTGTGTTTGTCTTCATTGAAATCAGTGCCGTTTCTGCTTACGCTTCTTAGAAGAAAATTACTTCACTAATATTAACCATCAACTAATTAAGACGTACTTAATTAAATGCAAATGCTACTTAGCAAAAGCAATTGAGAGAAAGGCATATGATTAGGGAATTAGCAACTGATTTAATACATGGAGCAACTAGCTAGGCACCTAAGCAATAGAAAGTAATACAGAAACTTCACTTGATAAAAATAATACAAGGGGAAAATACCCCATTTTCCCTATTGTGTTTGTTGGAAAACATTGGAATCAATGAAGCACAATATATTCAGACTATAAATTGTAGGTTAGTGTTGCTTTATATTCAATAATTAGAGAGGTTAAGAATTACTGAAAATATTGAAAATTTATCAATCAAGCTCACGCTGGGAGATTTTTTTGACAGCTGGTCATTCAGGAGCTAGAACAGAGCAAAGTTACATGGGACGTAACACAGTGTTGCTACTGTTCTCAAGGACACTTCCACTTTACTAAATTAAAGCTTACGTTGACAGCCTTTGTCTTTGGAACAGATACGAATAAACAATGTCAGGATGTTATGAAGACTGCTAGGATTAATAAAACATTTAAAGTTTCCTAATGTCTGTCAAAGTATGTGTTATATAAAGTACTGAACTGATTCAAGGGCAAAAATTTGTCTATTAGGTCTTTTAGATCCTGTTGCACACTGCCTTTTTCTCCCTTCCAAATACTTGAGATTGGTGGGCTACACAGGGTGGTAAATGGTGAACTGCATGTAAATATTATTGTTTTCATTTCCTGTAGCTTATTTGATTGGATTTTAAGACATTAACTTCTAAGTTCTCCCTGCTGAAAAATCTGGGTCAGCCTTTCACAGTTGTGTATGCATTTTAATTAGAGATGTGTACTATGAGAAAGACAGCTCTCCTCAGAGTTCCTCTTGTAGAAGGAAAAAAGCACAAGCAAACAACAAAACAAATAGAACTGCAAAAAAAAAGTCAGTCATGACATAAGACTGAATTTCCAATCAGCAGTTCTGATAAAGTCAAAGCAAGATATGGAGCTTTAAGAAAAACAGATCACAAGTGCCTCACTATGTAAAAGGACAGAAGTTCATAGATTGGAAGAGACCCCAAAGATCATCCAGTTCCAACCCCACTGCCATGGTCAGGGATACCTTCCACTTGGCCAGGTCACTCAAGGCCTCATCCAACCTGGCCTTGAACACCTCCAGGGAGGGCGCATTCATGACCTCCCTGGCAACCTGTTTCTCACCACCCTCACTGTAAAGAATTTCCCCTCCTCAAGCTTAAAGCCATTTCCTCTTGTTCTAGCACTTCAAGCCCTTGTAAAATGTCCCTTCCTGGCTTTCTTGTGGGTCCTTTTCAGGTACTGGAAGGCCACTTTAAAGTCTCCTGGAGCCTTCTTTTTTCCAGCTTGAACAGCCCCAACTCTCTCAGCTTGTCTCTATAAGGGAGGTGCTTCAGCCCTCTGATCAAATTTGTGGCCCACCTTTGGACCTGCTCTAGCAGTTCTGTCTTTCTGTTGCCAGGGAGTTGGTGGAGTCAAAATCCCTGAAGGTGTTCAAGAAACATGTGGGCATGGGACACTATTTAATGGCCATGGTTGTGTTAGGTTGATAGACTCGACGACCTTAGAGGTCTTTCCCAACCCAAACAATTCTTTAGTTCCATATGAGAAGCAGGACCGGTCACACACCACAGATCTGGTTTTACTTGGGAGGGAGTCAACATAAGGACACATAGAAGTCCTCATGAGGGAGGAATGTGTCTGGGAAACTGCATGGGGTTCAAGATAAGGAAGAGGCCTGTTGGCCATTTCAAACTTTACAACCCATACACCAGGCACTACCATGCTTTATTGTTGATTATTTTTCTGCACACGGAAGGTAGCAAACAGTAAATGGCAACCAGCACAGCTCACAGATTTGAACATCCTGTGAACTAACTGCATTTTTTCCCCCTGCAGCCTCTATGCTTAGAGGCATTACTGAAGGCAATTGAATAGTAACAAAGCCTTCTTCACCCCCTAGCACTGAGCGCTTTCAAATCTGAGCTGTGGTGTTCCTTATCAAGAATTTGAGGTCCCCAGCAGTTATCCACGGGATGACCTATTATGTGCCTCCTTTTCAGCTTTACTGTGAAGACAAGAAAACTGGTAAGAGAGGCATTAGCTGAGAAATATGTCTATTTATATTCCAATAGATGCCTATACCTGGTATAGTCATACAGATACAGCACAGTATATACACAAATGTGTGTAAACAGTACTTCCAGATCACTCAGTGCTTTGAACTGTCAGTCTTTTCCATCATTTTGTATTTTTTTTTTCCTTCTCATTTTAAATGTACAGGTTTAAAAATGCTTGACTGACATTCTGTAGTTCCTTCTGGTCTGTGCTTCTTATAAGCAGACTGTCATATGTGGCTACCAGGAGCCACAAAAGGAAGATATTCACATAACTGAGCCTTTGTTTGTTTGTTTCTTGGAGTTGCAAATTTGACTAAGCAGTACAGGGTCTGGAGCCTGAGTTTTAGCATCTAGGCTCAGTGGCTGTTGTTAATTCTTGTATGAATGTTAAAATACCACTGCATGATTTGTTTTACTACTGTGTGATATTCCTGTCCTTCAGTGATTACATAGGAATTTAACAAGTAATTTTCAATATTAATGTTCCAAGAACTGTCTTTATTTGATCCCATTTATCGTAAATTTATTGCCCATTTTTGGCTTAGTTCATGTGAGGTTATAGTTCAGCCTTTCAGAGACTATAGCTACTTTCCAGGTACAGAGCTGAGATCAGGGCCATTGCCATATTGCATAGGACTCCAGCAGCATTAGTATTTTACACTGATTTTCTTTTCCCCCAGTTGTTCTCTATGCCTCATTGAATCTTGCAGTGATTTTACTGTTCATTTTAAGGCTTTAAAAAGATTTTTCCCTCTGTTAAGTACTTGCCTTTCCATTTACTACAGGTCAGAATTTGACAGCACTTCTTTACTGTGCACTGAAGCATGCATCATATTAAAAGATGCACAATAAGCACCAGGCTTTCCTTGCCATGTCTCTGTAGTGATACCAGCTCCAGGAATACTTCCCTTTGGAAACATCTTAAAGCATTTTACAAGAAACTTAAATATCAGACACATTTTACAGATGAGTAAACAAAAACACAAAGGAATGACATGATTCAACTGTATTAAACACAGCACATAGGTCTCCCATAGCACAACCTTTAGCGTCCTGAATCAAATTTTCATGGACACTACAGCTGCTTTGTGAATATAATAAAACAAGAATGTTTGTAGTATGTAGAAATTTGCCTAGTCAGTAGGGGTTTGGGATTTTTTGGTTGGGTGGTTTAGGAGTTTTTTGTGGTTGGTTGGATGTTTTAAAGCAATTCAGTAGTTCAGTAGTTGCTCTGGTGTGTGCGCATATACTAGAAGGTCTTCATGCCAAGAAGGAGGTTTTTAAGTAGTGAATTGCTTTGCTGATTGATTGTCTAGCTGCATCCAGCATAACAGTTCAAGAAAGAGATGTGGATTTGAAAGGCTGTCTCCTTGGCACTCTTTGCTGATGATACGAATCTGTAAAACCCAGCAAAGGTTTAAACAGGTTTTGACATTTTCTGTCCTTGAAAAGAAAACCTCTTTTCCCTTCTGACATTTCTACCTACAATCTCTCCTATTACTGTAATCTGGAGAATTTAACCCAAAATGTACAATTTTGGTGGGTTTTTTTTGTTTTTTTAGTTTTTTTTAATGTAGACTATTGAAAGAGTCCAGATTTTAATGAACAAACCAACTGATAAATAGCGAAGTGTTTTCCTGATGGTAATGTTATATTCTGGTTTTATCTTCTTGGTTTTTACTTTTTGTCTTTCTGTGGCTTAAAGTATCTAAGGCCAGGGAACTTTGAGTTGTGTATTTGGAGTTCTGTCTTCAACTCTTGTACAACATAAACATAAGCCTCTAAATTTCAAATTAAATGCTAGACTACACATGACAAACTGCTTCAAATGGGACTTTTCCTGCTAGCTTCAGTCTTAATATTGGCATTGTTCCCAGCATATGGCTGAGTGGTTCCTGGTAGTTGACTACACTATGCACTTTAAAGAGGAAGGCAACAAAGGTCAAGTTGTTCATAAAATCATTAGTGAAATGTCAGAAACAATTTAGTCTAAATAAAATATTTCCCTGATGATCAGAAGTACCCATTATAAAACATTACTTCCAACTGCCTGTATAGAATTCATCAGATAAGAACTGGGCAGTTGACAAAGAGAATTTTTTCTCTGTAAAAGCAGAGAGAATGAATTTGTTTGTTTGAAATACAGACTCTGACAAACTAATTTAACACAGTTTTCATTGTGAGCCCAAAGTTAGCTTGCAACGTGCAAAAGTCTCTCAGCATGCCATTGAGTCTTACCTGGTGATGAAACACTATGAGGGTAAAGTTCAGTCCTTTTCTAGTTTTTATTTTATTCTTTGGAAAATAAGTTTGCAGTCTGCTCCTCCATCCTGTCCTTCAACCCAAACATGTTTTTGTTCTGAGGAAGGAGGCAGGAATCCCTCCTGCACTGGTGTCAGGGTGTGATGACCTGTGGTACAAGAGAAGGAGCAATTGATGCAAATACTGAGTCCAGTGAGGGAAGTAGAACTTGATGTGAGAGATCTATGAATCCTTTGACAGGGCTTAAATTTGTATTTTTAATATGAAAAAAAATACAGCTATTGAGACTGAATTGATCTCAAAGGTCTTTATAATTCAGATGACTATGACTATTTTAAAAGCATGAGCTGCATGACTTACCTTGGTTTGCAGAGCCAAGGCAGATTGATGTTTGCAGCTCTGTTATACCTAAAGATTCTGTATGAATAAAATATTTGACACTGGTTAAGGGGATATATTATTGCATGGATGGCCCTCGTCTTTTCCTCTTTTTATAAAGTATTTGGTCATTAATTTTTCTGGGACTCATGGTATGTCACTAGTACTAAAGTACCTTCTTTGAGGGACTCAGTTTATCAGAGCTTATTTACGCACTTCTCAGACTCTGTAACCTTTGAATGACAAAAGTGAAGTTTCTGTCTAAATTAGTTCCGGGTGCTTTATGTTACAACCACCTTTTGTAATCATATGATTACTTTTTTAAATTCTGTATGATAAGAATGCTGTAATTCTAAAACAGAAAATCCAAGTCTCTTCCTCCTGGATCTTTTTATTATAATGAAATTAAATACAGATGATTATATGCATATTATTATAATGAAATTAAGTACACTGATATGACAGATTACAAATGCAGAGACCTTTTTATACTTGCATGACACACACAGTGATGTGGTACTGGATTAAGATCTTTCAAACAAGACACTGATCTCAGCTTACTGCAACTCTCTTTGTATTTTGGTACACAGCTGCATCTGAAAGGATGCACTGTGGATTAGAAAACTGGCTAAGCTTGAAGTTAGATTACTTTTCCCCTTCTCTCACAAATGTGGATGAAGACTAGGTGGTTACTGTACATACATTTCTATGCACATAGTTTCCCACAGATGTATTGTGTACTCTGTTATTCGTGTTAAGATTTTCTGTGGCATCAAATATATATTAACAAAATAAAAGCCTTAAGACCACCCAGGCTGGCATTCACTTCAGCAGAACATCAAATTAAAGTAGGTTTAAGCATGTTCTTCTAGAAGCAAGACAGAGGAGACAAGTCATTTTAATAAAAAAATCTATTTACCTTGTTTATACAGAAGAACAGAATCTAATTTATTTGTGTGCCCATCTGGACTAGATTGCTCATTTTAAGTTAATTTAACAAATGATAGACTGCTACTGGCCTTTTTTTTTCCCCAGGAGAAGAGGTTGACAGACAGCTGTGCAGAGATGCTATCTACCCAATCCCCGTTGTCTGCGAAGCTCCATGCCCAAAGGACTGTGTGCTCAGCATGTGGTCTGCATGGTCCTCCTGCTCACACACCTGCTCCGGCAAAACCACAGAAGGGAAGCAGATGCGTGCCCGCTCCATTCTGGCCTATGCAGGTGAAGGTAAGGTCACATTCTCTAGCAGACTCTCATTTGATTGTGAATTCTCAACTGGTTTGTAAAGTCAAAGTAATTTCTTGATCGACAGAAACAAATTATTAGGTGGAGTTCTGGTTTTCAAATACAGAAAAAAAATTCTTTTATTGCTTATCTGACTCATCCTATCTAAAATTGTTTTGAAGAGGTGATTTTCTTTTGGTTATTTCAGTTAATGTTGCTATTTTCCATTATTCTGCATTATTTTGCATTATTTTGCCTTGAATATATGGTTCTCTCATTTTCTATTAAAATTAAAGGAAATAATTCATACTATGAAGACCTCTATGAAAGATATTTATAGAGGATTGCTAGTAACCCCAATTTGGGTCCAATTTGGAAGGATGTAAGTATGAATGGTGTAAAGATGAGGGGTTTAATGGGTTCAAATGCTAAGAAGTGGCTTCTGTAGTTTCTTAACTCAAGCTGGTAACTAATTTTACCACACTAACATTTTTGTTCATGGTAAGACTATGGGTTTACCCTGCAAATCCTCACTCATGATTTTCATTCATGCAAATGGTCCTCATCCATCATCTACAGCAAATGCAAGCATCTACAGCAAAGAGAAGACGTAGCTGGAATACAAAGAAGAAGAAATCTTAGTTGTGAGTTCACAAAATCATAGAATGGTAGGGATTGGAAGGGACCTCTGGTGGTCATCTAGTCCAACCCTCCTGCTAAAACAGCTTTGCCTCATGCTTTGAAGATCTTCTGTGTTTTCTGTAACTGGATTCACTTTGGTCTTAACTATTTTGAGGGGTAATTGAGCAAGTGTATGCTATCTGTAACGTGGTTCTGAAATGGCTATGTCAGGTGTGCCAGGGTCCAACTGGTAAAATGATGCAGTGTTGGGAACAAGGAGATATAACCACCAAGGTGTACATGGAAAACTGACAGTAAAGTTGTACGCATCCAGTATAAAAGGATTATTTAACATTTAAAAATGTTAAGCATTTTATTACTTCAAGTTAAGAGGAAATTAACTGGAAAGTGAAAGCTGCAATGTATGGAAGCAGTGAAACAGAGTATCTGTTTTGAGAAGTCGAAAAAGGGGTGGACTTTATTGTATGCCAAAACACTTCTCTGTTTGCAAACACACTTAACTTCATTGGTGAAACTATACTGTGTACTTGGCAGAATTTGTGTAATTATGGAGAGAAAAAAAAATGTAGCAGAACAGGCACCGTCAACATTTTCTCTGAAAAAATAAACAGCAACCTTCACAAGAAGACAGGCAATCAGAACTATACTCATTTTAGTAGGTGATCCAAGCAATAAATTACTTAGATGGATCTATGTAACAAAGTAGAAATGCTCATAAAATAAGGGACAAAATTTGGTTTATGTTGTTACTTATTTTTTAGTGTGTCAAACTGACTTATTTTGAGGGAAACACAGCTGCATTTTCATACGATAATTGAAATAAACATGTAGTCATGTGCTTCTTTCTTCTCCTTGTAGGTTAAGATAATAGACTGTTTTTATATGCTTATGCGGTTTTATTGGAGACAGAAATTTAACAACCTGACAAGCATGCCCAAGAAGTGAAAACCTAAATCACCCCAGAAAATTATTCTGCTTTCTTCTGTTTCTTTAAGTACTCATTTTATTATGACTTTGATGCATAACACAGCTGAAGATAGTTTACAAGGCTGCAGATGGAGCAAAGCAGTTAAGCATAGACTGGATTTTATGTATGTGAATTTTATTTATGTCTGTAGGGCAATGATCAGAACCAAAGCTGAGTAATCACAAAGACTGACAGGTCTCAAACCACACAGATAATAGTGGAGAGATCCCTAAACTACTCTGAGAAAGCTAACTTCATTACCTAGGTGGTGTAGTGTTTCAGCTTTGCTTGAATCCTGGCCTCTTTACCACTGTGCTTTTTTTAAGGATCCAAGCTTCTATGTCCACCTACCTTATAACAATTTACTCACATCTTGGTCAGCTATCTTCAATACTGTGTACCTTTGACTACAGACTCCAGAGAGTAAAAGTTTATAAAGCACCTCCAAGGCTTAGCATATTGTTACAACACTAGCTGGAAGGTAGTTTTCACCTTTGCTTGTGTTGTATTTGAAATCAGTTTGGCTGTTATTTTTCATGCTTCAATGAAATGAGAGTTATTATCATCTTTCTCCTCATATGTCTCTTATGCCTTTTAGTCATTTGCTGCATGACAAATAACTGAATGGCTTTTCACCTGAAGAAGTGAGTGACAGGGATCAGTGTTGTTCCCAAAATATAAAGCACTGATGGTGTAGTTGGTGCTGGGAGGTCATTTTATGTTCTGATGGCACAGAATGTATTCCCGTATCGGAATGTCTGTATCCTATTGATAAAAAAAGGAAGCTCCACATGAACCTTTTTTGGGGAACATGCAGTTCTCAGTTCTATTCAGAGTTTATTAAAGATGCTCATTAGTGTTGATGAAAACTCCATAAACATAATATATAACTAAAAATGCCAAGTCTTATAAATGTAAGAGAAATAATCCCTTTTACACATTAAAACTGAGTTCTGAAAAAAACCCTATCAGTTCTTCTCAGGTGAGCAATCTCACAGGCGCTCCCATTTCGGAGTTTTGTGCCTTACCTGAACTGTTGGGTTTAGAGACAGACCAGGGTGGGTAAGACATTTCATAGTAATTCCTGTGTAATATAGCCACGGTGTTTGAGAGTTTTTATTCAGAACTCAATAGGACAAATGTATTGTATGTAATTATGCACAATTCCTATGATATCAGAATGGATATTAATTAATGAAAAAACATGCAAGTGTGTTGCCAGTTTGTGAATAAGGTTAAATTTGACTTCTAAGACAGCATAAGAAGCCCAGGTTTGCCCCTGTGAGTTGATCACATGCATTCTTCTCCTAGTCATGAAGAATTCAATCTACAAGCCTGGGAAGATCAAGGCTTTGCAGACATTACATATGCAAAGAATGCTGCAGTCTCCAAAGGCATCTGAAATGCTTACTTCTTGGTTATTGGGATGCCTACACATGAACATCCCGTTAAAATTTTTGAGGGCTTGTAATCATCTATGAAACAAGGTCTTCTGTCTTCTGTCATCTTCTTGGATGACTTCTTGTTGAAGCATTGTCCTTGATTGTTCAGTTTCTCTCCTCTTTGAAATAAGAAATGCTATATCCTGTAATTTTCTTTGTTAATGTTGGCAGATGACTGGCCATGATAGAAATATGTCACTTCACACTTAAGATCTTATTTTTCTTACTTCCCAGCTATCTGAGCTGCTGAATTGGTTTGAAGAAACCATCAAGTCAGCATAATTATCCACCAGGAAACATCCACAGTATGATCAGTTTTCATGAATGACTTAGAATAGGAATAATTCAGCAGTATTGCAATAATTCCTTGGTGACAAAGATAACTTTACTGGAAAAAATGAAGCCGTTACTAAATTATGGTAGTGACTGAGTTTTCTGATGAGCTCTGGGTTATTACTGCCTCTCTACCAACACACTGGCGTCTGATCATGATCATTACCTCATTCAGAACAAAACCTCTCCCATGTGGTCAAACTGTGTGCTGCAGAGCCTCAAGCACAGTGTGGTCACACACATCTGGGTTGGACTTATTTGCTTGCATTCAGTGGAGAGAGAGAAGTCTCTTTCCTTAAGATAAAGAGTTTCTGTGTTTTGTGAGATGACTCCTTGTGGAAGCTGGTGCCACAATAACCATTTCTGATGTCTTTTCTGAGATCATTGTCCTCAGCTTGAAGGCTTGAAAGGTGAAGCAATTTATAAATTTGGCTGTTTGTGAGCCTGCCTATGGTGGTAGCTCGTCTCTGTCACTGTCAAATACATCTTCATGGTACAGTAAGAAATTTAGGAAAGTCACTGCCTCAAAATATAAAATGACAGCAAAGGACATTATGATGTTATCTGATACATCATATGGTTGTTCTGCATAAATCTAAGAAAGGCCTCAAACACAGCTTAGCCTGTCTCTTGTTTGTAAGGTTTGTCTGTTTCATATTTTTCTGGTTAGGGTGTCTGGTTTTTTATATTTCTGGTTTTTTATATTTCCTGCTTAACAATAAATTTTATATAATTAATAATGAGCACCAAGACTACATTACAGAGGTCAAGGCTTGAGAGTAAAAAGTACTAAATTAGTCCAATTTTTTTTTCTAAAGAGTAGATATGCAAATGGATTCTTTATTGATTATGCAGTGTCATTGATTGGTGCTGCCAAATCAGTGTCATAGACCATACTTTCCAAGTTTTATCAGTAGTAAGTGACTGATACTGATTTTGGAAAAGTAAAGGTTGAAAACAAGCAAACAAAAAAACCCCAAAAGTCAAATATAAAGAGGAAAATAATCTGATTAAAAGGCTTACTAAAATGAGAATGGAGGGTGATTTTATTTAAAACACTCTCTTTTGGCAGGGATGCCTATGCATGGTACTGTCTCACTGTGCCTATTGTATGCTCATATATTAGCAAACTTAAATGCCAGTTTAATTTACTGTGACCTCATATATCACAGATTATTACACATCAGCTGACTTAGTGCAGAATATCAGTTGTCCATTTCATCAGGTATTCTGTTTGACAGGAGCCCATAGCTCATACTTCTCATATATCTGCAGGATTGATTTACTGAACATAAAAGGAGTACATGGATCTAAAGCGTTTCTTCTCCACTCTAGGTAAATCATGGTCGATACGCTTTAAAATTCCAGTTAAAATACCAGTGCACTTTCACAGTTGAAAAAAGAGGAGTTATACTTAGGGCTTTAAAATGTATTTACTCTTCTTACAGTTGTTGGGTTTGTTTGGTTGTAGTTTTTGTGTTTTTCCGATTCCAAATAGCGGTGCTGGTAATTACATCTGAAATCATGTAACTGAATTAGGATCAGTTTTGGAGAGGACAAGGATTTTCATTCTTTTTAACTGATTTAATCTGAAACAGGGTTTAAAAAAGTCCTACTTACTTCTAGCACTGGGGAAGCAGAATTTTCAGACTAGACTTGCAAAGGCTCTGACACCTCTGTGTGGAGGTGAACTGAGGGAGAGGACATTACTGTACTTCCCCTTTTGCTCAGGAGCCCTTCAGTTCAGATTCATGCCTGTAAAGTGGCATCTGGGAATCAAATCCTATCTGTGAAAGGATGCGAGGACAGACTTCTTGTCTCCCATGGGTGCATGCTAGCTTGTGGCCTGTTCTATATTATAGGGCAGAACTGCTTGATTTGTATAACTGATACACACCAGCTGTGGAAGCATACAGAACTGACACAGGAGATCTGTACCAACAGAGCAGTCTTTGTCTGCGTGTGCTTACCATCTCTGTACTTGGGTAGCACAGGTGCCTTGAGGAGAGCCCACCTTATTCCTAGGGCAAGGAGGGAATCACTAACACCTAAGTCTAGATTTCAGATGCACCTATGTTGCATCTCTGTTCTCAAATTTTAAAATTACTTCAGCTGCTTGGAAATGCATAGATAAAATCAGATACATTTGTAAAATGAGTGACATCAAAATGATTAATTAAAATGATCCTAAATGTTTGTAAAAGTGTTACGCATTTTGACATTCAGAAGTTAGAAAGACAGTGTCACAAAAACACAGACCTACAAAATCTAATTTTGAATACCCTGGAGTGAGATGTCTTACCTATCCCCAGCTCCAAATCAGACAGAAAAGCAACCCAAGTGTGTAACAATTCTGTTGAAGCATTCGTATCTCTGCTATTATATGAGTAATATGCAAGTCTCTCTGTAAGGCTAGCCTTTCATTTCCAAGAGTGCTTTGCTTAAGGATCTAAATCCATGGAGAAATGCTTCAGCTCCAACTGTTTGTTGCACTTTGAAATTATTTTAGTGCTACCAAGCAGTTATTTACAGTCATCTGAACATGTATGATATGAAATGCATTTAGTATTCTATGGCCTTTTTCATATATTCTGATGGAATTAAATGTCTGTTTTATTTTTTTCTGTGATACTCATGCATATTTCTGTCAAAGCTGTCTTCCTTTGGTAAAATGCCCTTAAAGTAGAGCAGCACTGATGTTGTTAACCCTATGCAGTTATTGTAAAGGGCAACTCTAAACTGCCAGTTTTCCAGTCCCTTCTGCTTTTTCTGTATCTATTTTAATTTGAGGAAGCACAGGGGGATGCTGGTTTCCTGCAGAGAATGGCACTCTGATTTATAAATAAATAGTATGGGGATTTATTATTTTATATTTTATTTTTATTATTATGAAGATTTGGCACTAGAGTTGTTTTATATCTCAGTAATGTTATTTCCACACTTTGTTAATTCCTCATCTAGTTTTTTACCTACTGGTTAAATGTGAACAGAACTGGATTCCTGCTGAGCTGCAGATATTCATGCCCCAATGTTTTTCATTGACAAGTCAATGTCAGTCTCATTGTTTCCCTAAATATACATTCTCCCATAGCTGTCAAAACTGAATCAAAGTTGTCACTTTATTCTCAGATGCCTTAGGAACTGGTGGCTATGGGATCTGTTCCTGGGGAGACATTACTTCATACACACACCCCTTTTATTTATGAATTTGCTTAAATATTTCCCTTGTGTTTCTTCTTCAGCTAACATCAGGCAGAAATTAAATTTGTAACCTTTCTCATCTATTCTAAATTCTCCTTTTTTAACCCTTACCGTGGGGAAACAAGTCTAATCTCCTCATGTGGATCAATTCAAATAATTAGTGACTTTACTGTCTTTGATTCTTTTATTATTTTTTTTCAAAATACAATCACTTCCCCAATTTCCTTGCATATATTCTTATCTGCTGGTGTTGGCTGGAAGATTTTTTTTTAATTTCCTGAAAGAGGCTCCTTGAATAACTTGAAAAAAAATAATATTATTAAATAACCATAATTTTGCTTTAACATTTGGCATTTTATTTCCTTTTTCAAAGAAAATATATAGGACATTTTGTGTTGATGGTTTGCATATCGATATACATTCTAAGCAGATCTGAATGGACATGAGTTGCATCCATTCTGCGCCACAAAGTTTGATTCCAGTCATTGTTTAATTACCTGCCTTTGGCATGACGTCTCAGTTAAAGAGATGTTTACTGGTCTTTGGTTGCATCAGTATTTTTTTAGCCCAAAGTCAGCAGTTAGAAATCTCTCACTGGAAATAATCTGAGAGTTTGGGGTTTGTTCTGTGGTTTCATTGGAGTGGCCCTTTCCTCCTGTTTGCTGCAGATCCAGACATCACACAAGAACAACTTGAGTTATTTTCACCCTTGTGACACTTAAGTTACATGTGTTGGAGTACTTGAATTATCTATTGTTTCTTTGATTGCATTTAGTTGTTTGTTTAATTTCTCTCAACAATAAGTGCTTAAAGCCTCTCCCTCCTGCATCTTTGTAGAGCAGACCCTCGAGTTCAGTGTTGAGATTTAAAGGCTAATACGCTTGGTGTGAGCAGGCATTTCTCTTTTTAGAGAAAAGTTAGATGGCTTATCTGTAGTAACTAATAAAAAGCTCTTCAGTTACCTTTCTTGCTGTTCTTGTTTTTTAGGAAAGACTAAAATGTTGCTTAGGTTTTCCCTGGCTTTGCATCAGTTGGAGAAAGGAGTCCTCTTGTTCCTGTGTAGGCCATAAATATTTAAATTATTTCTTAAGCCTATATTCTGTCTATCTGATAACCCCACAGATCTAGTAGACATTCTACAGAGATATGCACCGGAGATCTAGCAGATACATTTCTCTAGGGCAAGACATGTTGTAGCCTATGGGCATGCCTGGCAGGAAGGACTTGAACTGGTGGAAGATTGAGAGATGAGATTAGCTTTGAAGTGCTTGAATATAAGAAACAGAAGATACTCTCTGAAACTGGACACAACAAAGATGGCATTATCTGAGCTTTTCTTCACAATTATTGACACTTGAATGAATTTTAATCTTAACCTGCAACAGCCTTTGTTATCTCAGTCTGGACCTAAATTGCCAGCTGTGCCATCCTTTTTGGTAATTATGTAACATGGATAAATATCCACTGGGAGCTAGGACAGAGCTCCAGAATATCTTTTTAATTGATCTGAGAATTAGATATAAACAATGGTCTCTAAACATGTATAACTAAAATATTTAACCATTTCTTCTGCCTGGAGCCTTCATATGTCCTTAAGTGATCTGTTGCAGCAGCCCCTTTTAGAGAACCCCAAAATAAAAATACTGTAAATTCCTCCAAGCACATTAGTGTTTTGAAGAAGTTGTGATTATTAGAGGATTTTGCCCACATTTACATTTACTGTCCGTGTGCAGCCTGTTCTGGGTGGTCTGTTGACTGAAGTTTGACAAAGTCAATATTTGGTGTATATAAAGAGGAAGAAAAAGGAACAGCATTTCTGTAATGTTATCAAAGTGATCATATGTAATTAATAAGATTTCAAAGTGGTGGGTTTTGGGTTTGCCTTTTTTTTTAATCAAATACTTTATTTCCTTCCACTGCATGAACTTTTGCCCTGCTTTATTGTTCCAGGAGGAATACAGTGCCCAAACAGTAGTGCGCTCCAGGAAACGCGCAGCTGTAACGAACACTCTTGCACTGTGTATCATTGGCAGACTGGCCCATGGGGACAGTGCATAGAGGACACGTCTGTTTCTGCTTTCAACTCCTCTGCCAGCTGGAATGGGGAGGCCACCTGTTCCATGGGGATGCAGACGAGAAAGGTCATCTGTGTGAGAGTCAACGTGGGACAAGTGGGCCCAAAAAAGTAATGATCTTTAAAAATATCTTCATGCTGTAATTAGCTTTGGATTTTGCTGCTTTATATCACAAATGGCTGCACACGAAGACCAAAGAAACAAAACCTCTCCTTCCTCATGTTCTCATGAGAGAAGAAGCCATCTTTTAAAAATACAAAACTGAAGCTGCAGGAGGGCTATATAATACCTTTCTCACTATTGATTTTTATGGATTATATTTACAGTGGTGACTCTGCTGATGGCTGACTGACTACTAAATCAAATTGGCTCCTTGCCATCATCAAGATAAAAATCTTGGGGTATGTGTGTGATGTGCAAGTGCATCACCGTTTCCAAGATCCTTGTGCACCTTGTGCTATGTGACTTAGTGCAGTTCCATGCAAAAATACTGCTTTGTGTCTAAATACATGTGTGACTATTGTAAGTGCCTCTGGTCAGAAGCAGTCCAAGGAGGTGAAGCATGGTGCAGTTTTGAAAGGGCATTATTTTGAAACATTGGTTTGACAACCTTTGTGAGCTTTTTTGTGGTTTTTTTTTCCTACATACATGTTTTTTTTAAGAGATCCCTTTGGCCCAATGATATAATGTTACAGTTTAATATATGACCAGGGTTAAATACAGATTAGCTGCTAGTAAAATGCATTTGATAGTATCTTCATACAGTTTGGCAGCCTGCAAATATATCCCACTCAGGATAGATTCAAAGCTGGAAGAACTGAGCTGATAGCAGAGGTCATTTAGAAAGTTCATGAGGCAGCTATTCTCACACTAAATATTTGTGTGATGCCTGCCATTTGGTACTTTATTCAGCAGTAGACTTATTCTTAATTTACTTTAAATGGAAATACGGAGAATAATACCAGCACATTCAGTAGTCTAAATTGTTGTGCATCTGCATTAAGCTGCCATTCCATTCAGTCATGATACCATTATATCACTTATTTGGTACTCATTTAACATTAAAACAAACAAACAAACTAACCCCCCACAAAAAAAACAACAACAAAACCACACAACAAAAAAACCCAACCAAACAAAAAAACCATAATGATTTATCTTCCTTTTAAAATCTGTTAATGTCTCTGCCTTTGATTTGACCTTAAATTTTTGGGAGGAGGACTGTTTATTGTGTCATAGATTAATCCTGTGACATGAAGGGGGGAAAAAAAGCCTTTGTTGATCCTTCAAATTGTGACATTAAAATCACTGAATCGTTTTTAAATACCCAGACGTTTAACATGAAAATGTAAATGGGAAACCTTGGTTTAAACTCTCCTTAATAAAAAGGATTACTGTGGTATGATACAATCAATATTATTGGTCTTATCTACCTCACAAGTTACAGACTGCAGCTTGTATCTTTTCTGCTTAATTTGACCTTGAGTAAGGACTACAAAAAAAATCAATACTTCACTTTAAGCAACATATACTAAATACAAACAATATAAAAGATAGAAATGAGGTCCTAATTGAACTAATTGCCTTGCTCAAGGATCTGAAGAGGTATTACATGGTCAGTGTTCCTGAAAGATGAAGTTCTCAGTGAAATACTGAATGTGTATAATTCAGCCTTTTTTTCTGCTTATTGTTTCTTTTGTTCTTTAAGGAAAAAAACATCAGTAAGCTAATTTTCAATAATTTTCAGAAGCATTTTTAATTTTAACCTTAGAGAAATTTTTGATAAGATAATTTGTGGCAGATTTTTAATTTTTTTTAGTAAGTGTACTTGGCTATTTTATGAATCACATACAAACAAGGCACAATTTGACTTAAAATTTTAGAGAGCATTCAGAGAGGTGATGGAGATTTATGTTGCTATAGCCGTATTTCATGGTCTTTCACATTGGTGTTTTAGGGGAGAAAAGAGAAGGGGTAGAGATGTCATTATAAGAAGGCACCAAAAAGTTGGTGCTGGTTCACAGTAATGGATCATTCTCTTGAGAAGCTTATGTGAATTCACAGGAAGAAGTAGAGATAACAGAGCAAGGAGACTGATGAGGGGTTTGAAGGGCACGTCATACAAAGAGTGGCTGAGGGAGCTGGGGTTGTTTAGTCTGGAGAAGGGAAGACTGTGGGGAGATTTTATGGCACTCCACAACTACCTGAAAGGAGGTTGAAATGAGGCTGGTGTTGGTCTATTCTTGCAAGTAATAGAGACAGGACAAGAGGAAGTGTGTTTAAGTTGTGCCAGAGGAGGTTTAGAGTGAACATTAGGAAAAACTTCTTTACTGAGAGAGTGGTGAGGCATTGGAACAGGCTGCCCAGGGAGGTAGTGGGGTTGCCACCCCTGGAGGCATTCAAGAAGCTCTAGATGTGGAGCTTCAGGATATGGCTTAGTGGTCATGATAGTTGGGTTGTGGTTGTATTCAATGATGTTAAAACCCTTTTCCAGCCTTAGTGCTTCTGTGATTCTATGATGGAGTTAATGATCTAGGAAGTGTTATTACCGAAGAATATGTTCTGTAAAACTGCAACTGAGCTTTCTTCTCATTTCCTCCTGCTTCCTCTCCCACACTGCACAAGCATAGTTCTCCAGTGACCATGTTTTCTTGGTAATTCATCTTTAGACTTGCCCGTGTTCCCCTTCAGCCTGGCAAGAATGATGCCTATGCAAACCGAGCTTCCCCAGCTGCTCCAATCCAAATATAAAATTGGCCTCTCATCTACCTGGTCCCAGATGCCCAGCAGCCACAAGAGGCAAAGCTAGTCATAATAATGTTTTTCTGTAATGAGCCAAAAGCTGCAAAATACGGAAGTGATCTTTTTCTTATCTCTGACAGTCCAATGTATGCTTCTAGGGCAATAGTAATTTTGAATTTATTTTAAAGGTTTGCAATACTTCTGCAAGAGTTACTGTATCATTCTGAAAACAAGTATTGCAGCATAGAGAGTTGCTTGTCTGTCCTTGATGAAAAAACAGGAACACAGAATGGGCAAAATGACCTGGGTTAATAAGTCCCATATGTGGCAGTCCAATAATCCTTTTTATATGCTGATCAAGCCTCTCTCTAAAACAAGCAAGATTTTCTGTCTCTCCTGAAAGTCTTCCCCAGTCTCATTGATCTGGCAGTTTCAAACCCTTTTTGGGTTTCTCTCATAATTGTGGCCTGGGTTAATTGTGTTACTTAGTTTAAATATGCTTCATTCTGGAGTTTATGCTTCTGTTCAATCTATAAAGAGCTAAAAATGTATTTGCTAAGCTAAACTAGATAGCTTCTCTTTATAGTCATTTGGAAGCATGGAAATAACACTCAAAAGGCAGAGTTTGGAATGGTGAGTGAGGAATGATAATTTTATTTAAGTTAAATCCCCAGGTGCAGAATGCATTGGGCTGGCTTGCTTTCACCAGATATATTTAAATGCTAATAGTTTTTTATTTTTATGGTCCATCCTGGTGAATTCTGGGCAAGTAGCACTCCCTCGTGTGCCTGCAGGCATTCAGTACCTCTTGTGATTCACCACTTCACTGCAGAATGTTTATTTGATAATGAGTCTTTTTATTTCTTTATTTTTTTCAGATGCCCTGAGAGCCTCAGACCAGAAACTGTGAGACCTTGTCTGCTTCCCTGTAGGAAAGACTGTATTGTGACTCCATTCAGTGACTGGACATCATGTCCTTCTTCATGTCAAGAAGGTAATTTTAGCCATTATGTGACAGATTTGAAGAAAAAAAAGGAGTTGGACTAGCAGTCACTTTTGGCAGAATGTTTATACACATCACTTTCTGACAGAGGGCATATAATAGCTGGTGCAGCAGCTGTAGGGAGGACATAAGTGAGTTTGCTGCAAAGAATTTATTTCTGCACATTTTCTGTATGCATCTGTTTGGGTGTTTTTCCAATTCTGGCCTGCTTTTGTGTTACAAAACCCACTTTGTACCTTGTGCTAAAGATAAACTAGTCATGAAGCTAACACACATCCCTTAGAGTGACATCAAAACAGATATTTGTAGAATTGTAGCATTTGGACTGTTGGGTTGGAAGATGGTCAGATTTGGTCTTTGGAAGTACATATGCTGCTTGCTCATCAGAAAAACCTGACGCTTTTTATACCAGAAGTTAGCAGCAGCATAGAGGAAAAGGCCTGGGCATCCTGGTGGGACAGAATGATGACCATGAGCCAGCCTTTGTGGCCAAGAAGGCAAATGGCATTCTGGGGTGTACTAGAAGGGGTGTGGTGAGTAGGTTGAGAGAGATTCTCCTCTTCTTCTGCTCTGCCCTGGTGAGTCCATATCTGGAATATTGTGTCCAGTTCTTGGCTCTCAGTTCAAGAAGGGCCTCGGGGAACTGCTTGGAAGATTCCAGCACAGAGCCACAAAGGAGTGCAACATCTCCCTTGTGAGGAAAGGCTGAGGGGTGACCTCATTAATCTTTATAAATACGTGAAGGGTGAGTGTTGGGAGGACAGAGTCAGGCTCTTTTCAGTGATATCCAATGACAGGACAACAGGTGCACAGAAAGTTCCACGTGAACATAAGAAAAAAACCTTTTCACCATGAGGGTGACAGAGCCCTGGAATGGGCTACCCGGAGAGGTTGTGGAATCTCCTTCACTGGAGTCATTGAAAACCCACCCGGGTGTGTTCCTGTATGACCTGTTCTAGATGGTCCTGCTCTGGCAGCAGGGTGGGACTCGATGATCTTTCAAGGTCGCTTCCAGCCCCTAGCATTCTGTGATTCTGTGGGAGGGAGGGAGGTAGATAGATAGATAGATAGATAGATATGTCTGCATATGCAATTTTGGCTAGTTTCTTCTACTCCAAGGAAAACTGAAGGAAAGTTAGTAAAAATCATCATAATTTAAGTTGACATTAATGGTCTGATTTAAACATACATTCCAGTATTTTTTACATACACTTGGCAAAGCTCTTCAAACCAGTGCAGATCTCCTCTGAATTTTTTACTATATTGAAATCATACATGAAGTGATGAATGGCTTAATATCGCCCCCATTTTTATGCCTTATCTCTTTTTTTCTTTCTTTTAAGCTTAACAGGAGGTGTTTGTCTAATATGTGCTATTACAGACAGACTCTGTAATACCCCATATTCCACAGGGTGCTAATCCCTGTGTGGGAGGTAGTGATTGCTCACAGCTACCATGTTATTAAAATACAAGATACTGTTACATCAAATATACATGCTTCCAGTGCCATAGCCAATTCTTCATGCTTTATAAAAGACACAAGTACAAAGGCATTTTTGCAGTAATTCCTATTAGTGCTTAGTGTATTCTAACAAATAATAATCGTATAAAAAGTTAGTAAGATTAAATTCATAACCTTTGAAAAACAAGAGAATTAAGACCATTGAATCTGGATCTGTGAAGTACTTCTTATTAACTATTGTGTTATTTTGAAGCAGTATTAATCTTTCTGACATATTTCTGTTGGGGCAGACCATCTTGGACAAAAATACCATCCTTTTCTGTTCTCATTTCTGAGGGTTTTAAGAAAGTTCTTGGTGCAATGAGTATATCTTCATGAATATTTACTACAAGCTAGCATGTAGGCTTCTGTAAAACAGTATATTTGTGAACCAACACAGGCATTTTGTCAATTCAGTGAGTCAAGCTCCTTTTATACCACACAAACGATTTTTATCTCATAGGGTTTACCCATTTGTGTCAGCAAGCTGGTCGGCAGCTTTGCTAGGCTGCACGTCTGTCTTGCCCCTCGTGCCAGCTCCTGGCATCTCCTTCAGCTGATTGCCTCGGGAGTGGAGGGTTTCCTCTGTGCTGAAAAGTGGCCAGGTGGTGGAGAGCGACCGCTGGTATTCTCCTACCACTTGCTCCTAATTACAATTGCTTGGCCGTGCTCCAGCACACTTCTGTGTTCAGACAAGCTGCATCTGCTGCAATAACCCACCCAAAGCTGATATTGGCCCAGTCAGCCAAATGTCTGTGCTACGGCTATCTGGGGGAAAAAAAAAGAATGAAAACCCCCCAGACCAAATCCCAACATTTCTACCAAGTAATCATAGAATATTTTGAATTGTAAGGGACCTTTAAAAATCAGCTAGCTTAACTAACCCACCTGCAGTGACCAGAAACATCTTTAACTACATCAGATTGCTCAAAGCCCTGTCCACCTTAACTTTGAATGTTTCTGGACTTGGGCTTTCTACCACTTTTCTGGGCAACTTGTGCCAGTGTTTTGTAAAACCCTAATTGTAAAACATTTATTCCTTACCTCCTCTTATTTAGTTTAAAACCATTACCCCTTGTTCTATCACAACAGGTCCTGCTGAAAAGATTGTCCCTGTCTTTCTTATATGCCCCTTTTAAGTATTGAAAGGCTGAAATGAGGTCTTCCTGGAGCCTTCTTTTCTCCATGCTGAACAACCTCAACTCTTTCAGTCTTTCCTCATAAAAGAGTTCTTTGAGGGCTCTGGTCATGTTCACATCCCTCCTCAGGACCTGTCAAACAGGCTTACATCTTCTGTCCAGAGATGGACACAGTACTCCAATGGTGTATCACTGGAGTGAGGGCAGAATCACTTCTCTTGACCTGCTGGCGACAATTCTTTTGATTCAGTCCAGGAAGCCACTGGCCTTCTGGGCTTTGAGCACACATTTCTAGCTCATGTCCAGATGTTCACCCACCAGTACCCCCAACATGACACAATATTTGTGTGTTGGCTATTGCTGTGGAACTAATACAGATTTATGGCTTTTTTGCCTGAAGGACTGACTGAAATAAACATTTCTACAGGAACTGTTTACTGTTTATTAGGTATAATTAATAGCTACAGTTAAAAACTGTAAACTAATTCCAGAGTGGAATTTACATGCAAATAATTATAGCAGTCTTACCCTTTGAAAAGTGTAGCATCAAGCTGAGGAGGTTTAATTTTTCATTTTACTTGAATTGTATATTCATTTGTTTAGCATTGCTGCTACTCCATTCTGTTTAGTTCTAGTTCCTGGCCTTTAGCTGAGGTTAAAGTGTTTTATCTATGTCTCAGTTTGCTGGGACAAATTGCTGCAAGCCATTAGCAGTTTTGAGGACAACTGACCTGGTGAGTATCCCACACTGTAAACATTATACTCAGTCTAAAGGGGGAAGTTTCCTAAGGAGAAGAGAGCCTCCTGCTTGGGCTCCCGCTCTTGCTTGGGTTCCTCCTAACTCTGTTCCTCTTCCTTCTCCTGCTCTTGAGGATTGCTTTCATGTTTAGTGTGATTGCTGTACCTTCTTTGGACTGAGAATAACTCTATTTACTTCACATTGCCATTGATATATGTTTTGTTGTTTTATTAAATCTGTTTTCATTACAACCCTTGAATCTCCTCACGCTTTCCTGCTGAGGAGTGGTCATCAAGTGACAGAGCAACTGCTGTATCTTAACCCCAGATACAGACTAAACCTAGACAATCTATTATGCTTAATTTTCTGCTTATGGACAAAATAAGATGTCAATATTATAGTGATCAATTCAAATACCTGTTATGTTAAATCTCATATTTACCCTAATTACTGTCTCCTGTAGTAGCAGGAGAAACAAGCTCTTCTACTCTTTGCAGGAGGTGTGACAGTAAAGAAGCAGTCCCGTCACCGAGTCATCATACAGCTCCCTGCCAACGGTGGTCGAGAGTGCCCAGACTCTTTGTTTGAGGAAAAGGAATGTGAAGCTTCTCCTGTCTGCTATAGCTACAGGTAGTGTGAATCAACTAAGGACAGCTTGGACATGAATTTTCAACTTGTACTCCCTCTATAGCTTGTTGAATTCCATTTCTTAACAGGAGGTGTGTTTCTACTACGTACTACAGCTAAATCAGGGTTTCAGAATAGATATGTAGACTCTGGGCCCATAGTAAATCACTGTTTCTGTTCCACTTCCTTTGCAGGAATATTGCAACAACTAATTACTTTTCAGGATGAATCTTTCCTAGCAACTTGTTTGGCATTCTATACAGTTAAAAATGTCTTCCTCATAAAAATTATCCAAAGTACTGAAATGCAGCCTCATCTGTTTAGGAGAGCTGGGTTGTGCTGCCCCACTATGCACTGTATCCTTCATCTTTACATCACTGTCAGTCCCCAGATAGCCAAAACTGTTCCATCAGTGGAAATCTGCATGTAACTGCTGAAGAAAAGTTCTGGGCAGTTTGCTGGTATCAATCTGAGTGGTGTGGGAAGGGCTAGATGTCCAACAAGATCTGACTGTTGGTGCATAGAAGGCTTAGAAAATTTTGATTTACTTGACAAAACAAGAAAAAGAGGGGGTTTCTGATGTGTAATAAATATCAAACATATTTATTGGAAGCCAGTGTGGTTTTTCTCCACCTGCTAATTCCCATGAAACTACTCTTTGCTTCAGAGGTACAAGTAGAATTTAATCTTATTTTACCAAAACTACTAAGAATAGATTAAAGAAACCTGTTCCTTTCCTCATCTAGCAAGAATGATCATTGCAAATTGATTAGGAAATCAGACTGTATGTAACTGAAATCTATGAAAGGCTGTGAAAGAGCATTGGGAAGCTACCAAAATCATACTCTGAACATCAGAGAAATATATCTTGGGAACTTTTTCTAGTCTATACCAGAGTCAGAGTTACATCTCTCAAAACGCTGCCTGCTTCTCATCTCTTTATCACCTTCAGTATCGAATTTTAGCTGAGTTAGTGCATGCTAATGTTCTGAGCACAAGAAGGAAGAGATGTTAAGGAGTAGCAGATGAGTTTATTTACATTTCATGACACGAACTAATGCTGAACACATTTTCTGGATGTTTCCTTTAGCATCTTTCTGACCTGCACACATGCTACAGTAGATGGACTCCCACATTCACCTTGGCTCATGTCTTAGATCAGATACTGGCCTGCAGAAGCAGGTTGCAATGACACTTGAGGTGCGAAACCATCTAGATGATTATAAACATGAGAGCAGCTGATGGTTTGAAGCATGGATGTAGCTCCTTCCACTCTGAGTAATTCAAACAATAGTACAATTTAAGCAATACAATGTTGCATTTGTTATCAAAGCTTTTTCTGCAAGTTCTTTTTGTCTGTGTTTTATGTTCTTTTTTGACATTTCTTTGTCACATCATCTGTTAGTGTGTTAATGCTTTCTGTTAACGTTTAATCCTCAGATTGTGGTTTGTATTCTCTGTTCATTTGTTAGCTAATTTTAATGTGCCTTTGTACTTTGAAACTCCTGAAAACAGTTTGATTTCTCTTTCCTCCTTCACCTCCTCCTTCCTACCTTGTATTTTTAATAGCTGAAGCCTAAAATGAGAAAAAAAAAAATATTAAAGGAAGAAGGGAAAAGTTCACATTATTATTACTGTTAGCTGTGATTTCTCTGTGGCCAGTTAGTAACAATAAACGACAGCTTCTGATGGTTTCTAGTACTGTCCAGCACTTGTACTGCCTCAGTTTTGATGTCTGCAAGCTTAGATGGATTGTTTGAAGTTGACTTCTTCCTCCTCCTTTCAGGTGGAAGACCCACAAGTGGCGCAGATGCCAGCTGGTACCATGGTATGTGCGCCAAGACAGTCCAGGAGCACATGAGACCTGTGGGCCTGGGCTGCAAGCAAGAGGTTAGACCATTTGTTTCTGTCATTTATTCTTCAGAAATGCCTAACATTTATTTATTATAACCTAACATGAATTTTATCTATATTTCTGTGCACTAGCACTGAATGCTGCCATGGTATAGTGCCTCCTAACCAGTATTTGGCAAATGTTTTATTCATAACATGTAATTGATAACTTTCCTTTTCAATATAGATATCACATTAGTCACTAACTGTATCATTGTTAGTTTACATCATCACCCCTAACTGCAGCAAGTTTGAAGAGGTGATTGTGGGAAGTATATTTCAAAAAGAAGAAAACAGAAAGGGATGGGTGACTTTACATGTTTGTTTTTGTGAAAAAGTTTGTGGAAATTCACCTCCAAAAATGTTAAAGTTTTGACATGGTGAGGATATGAAGATATGTTTATGGGTATAGCCGTTAGACTGAATATAAGATTTTGCTCCCCCTATGTGTTTGTTTGAAAATTTGAGATTAGAGAGCCCTACAATAATTTTGAGCTGGAAAGATGCTCTGAAGGTCCCTTGGTCCCAACTTCCAACACAAAGCAAGGCCAATTTCAAAGTCAGATTACACGCAGAATAGAGCAATTTGCTCAAGGTCATGTCTCAACATATTTGAAATATCACCTGGTATGGACAGCCTATCTATAGCCTTGCTGGGCATTTGTTCCAGTGTTTGTCCAGTCTAGCACTACATTTTATTTTCCTATTATCTAATCTGCAATTTCTCTTGCTACAATTTGTGATTGTGGCCCCTTACCCTTTCACTATGTACCTCTGAGAACACTATGCTCTCTCTTCTCTATACCCTCCAATTAGGAAGTTGTAGAGAGCAATGAGAGCATGAGAGATGCAGGACTTTGCATTTACACTGTTAAAGTTCAGTGCCAGCCAATTACTCCAGGCTGTCAAAGTCCTCTGAATGGCAACCCTGAGCTCCAGGTAGGTATTGACTGCTCCTCTCAAAATGGTTTTGTCGCCAAATGTGCTGAGGATGCTTTCTGTACAGGTTGCTAAAGATGCTAAACAGAATTGGCCTTGGAACTAACCACTGAGGTGTAGCACTCAACCAGCTGCTGGTTCGACTGCAAAACCACTGATCCTTTGAGCCCAGTGATCCAGACATTTCCCCACCACTTCCATTTAACAGCAAATAATTTTTGCATTTAAATTCAGCTTTACTACCACCTGTCTTTACAGAGAATTTTGTGATTTTAACAGAATTGTGTATGTGTGACTATTAAGTATTGTTCGAAGCTGGATTTAGGTGCATTAAATGAATTCAGTATGAAAGGAACTGCAGTTCCTGCTTGCTGTGTTACAGTAATTGAATTGCTTTGAACTACTAGTCAACCCTGAATTCCAGGAAGGATTTGTCTTTCCTTTTTGCCTCTTCTGAGTGCTAGCTTCTGTCTGTTAAAATAATATTGGCTCAGCAGATTGTGGAATTTCTGAGCAAGGACACTACTAACTGCAGAAGTGACGTGTTCAGGTCATTAACTTCCTTGCAGTATTAGAGAAGGTTATGGTATACTTTAAAAAGTCATAGAGTAAATCTTCAGCTAGTAACTCCTGCCACTTACTCAGAAAGTGATGCAGGAGATCAATTTAGGGCTTATCGCAAAATGAAACCTGAACGTATTGCCTGCTAACACAAAAGACTTCTAGCTGTGGTAATTCTTTCAAAGGTCTATCACTAATGCAATCCATTTCTAGCAGCTCTGGAGGATACATTCAGATTACACACTGAGAAAATAAGATTTCTGTCTTTCATAGTAGGAGTTTGGGTAGTACAAAATGGTGTCTTCTGTACTTACGTGGTAGTAGCTGAATCTCTTGACTTTGCCCCAAAGTCGGTTACTAAAGAGGCAGCTAACTGCAAATGGAGATTTATTGTTCTAGTGCCACAAGAGTTTCTTTTTAACTGTAATCATGTGTAGTGTACACACATGCAGAGTAATACATGATTTTGGAATAGTTAGCCATATAAATTTCAAGCTCAGTAAAATGACTGGCAGAATTTCCCTCTGGTACTACCCAGAGTTTGATCTTGTAAAGGATGATGTATTGAAGGAGTAGTCTCGTTCCTACAAGCAGATGTAATGTAAGTAGCTCTCCAGTGTAATGTGGTCAAGTGGTAGGATGAGCAATTGTTAATTAAGAGCCCTGGAAGCAGCTAAACCTGATGAGATTGGGTGGTTTGGGTAGAATTCTGTAAATGTTTCTGAGATCAGCTGTTAGAAAGGGAAGAATTTTCATTTGCTCCTGCATTTTATTAAGCCTATCCGACGTACAAGTTTTATTGTACAGTTCACAGATGACATTATTGGACAACTGAAGATTATTTTGCGCCTCAGTCCATGTGTCAAAATACAAATCTAAATATTGTCTAGCCTGTTGTGGTGTGAAAGCTACAGGCATTTTAAATATTAATTAAAAAAACCAAACAAACAGAGCCTTTTTTTTTTTCCCCAGCATTTTTCCACTTATGTAAATGATGTGAATTAACATAAAATATATTTTAAAACAAAGGTGCATTATGTGTCATGACTTAATGTTTTAATACCTGACAATGTGTTAAATATCTCCTACTATCTAGCAATATAAACTAACTTTAACTTGGAAAAAAGTAGTTCTGCAATTCTAGAGATTATTGGTTGAAGTTTTATTTCCTTTGCACCTCATAAAATTGCGGTTTGAACATGGGTAGTGTGTTTTATTTGTTTTATATAATTTCTCTTCTACACAGGGCATTAATATATTCCCTTTCCCCTCTTACTTTTTAAATTCTTCCATGAAAATAGCCCTGTATGAACTTTGAGTGATGAGCATTATTTTGTTTGGTCCCCTACACAAGAATTGATTTCATGCAAGATGCTCACTGAAGGGAGGCTGACCTGAAAGCTGCCCTCTGCCTGACAGATCTCTGCCCTGGACAGTATTAGAAAAGTTTCAGTACTTTCAGAAGGAAGACTTTGGAAGAGGTTTTGTCACCTCTCCTTGCAAACTCTTTGTTACCTAATCCATACTTGGCTTCTCATAAATAAAATTCCTACAGATTATGGAAAACTTTGCATGATAATATGAAACTTTAAAATCTGCACCATATATCATTTATTTAAAGATTATATTGTGATGTGGATACAGAATAGAGTGAGATACTACTGTCCAAGTCTTTTTAAATACCCCAAAATGGGGAAATTATAAACACTGAAATATGAAATCTGTTTGGCATAGCGTTGTGACACTGCATTTATAATGTGGTAAAGGCATAGAGATATTTTAAACAGAACATTTAACTGGTCATTTCTGTATAAGCATTTACCATACTGCAAATAATTGTAGACATAGCAACATTTCTTTTTCAGTTGAAAGAGTTCTCTCTCAAATCTCTGATGCTCATAAATGTTGAAATCACACATTCATTTGTGTGTTTGTGATAATTTACTTCTGATGACAAAGTGAAACAATAATCTTATAGAAGTAATCTCAGCCTTTTGGTTTCCTGTGGATTGTCCTTTCATTTTGTCTTGATACTCAGCAGAGCAAGTAATTGCATTTGTGTCTGTGGGAGCAGTTCTCAGTTCCTCTTTCTCAGTGCAAGGGGATATTGCCATTGCTATTAGTTTGTCCTATTTCTGATCTGATTGCCTACGCATAAACGCTGTCACACATATTAGCAAATGTGTTAAGAACAGGAATGTACACTAGGGAAAAGGCACATCTGACTATGCATTCATTAGCAGTTTATTTTGAACAGAATACTGTTCATATTTCACTTAGAGAGTTAAATCTGAAGGGAAAAATAGAAGTTGGAAACAGAATCATAGACTCATAGAATGGTTTGGGTTGGGAGGGACATCCAATGGTCATCTAGTAATCATTAAAAGTAACTGGTTTGGTGTCTGATCTCGAGTCTCCGAGTGGCAAGAGCATATACAATTCTTGCTTTATATCAAAACTTAATTATTTACATTTCCATCCTTCAGCTACTTTATGGCATCAGTTTTCCTCGGCAGAAGAGATCCTTGGGTGAATCATAGTGCTCAAAATTGTGATTCATTGTTAAAGACAGCTCTGTTTCTGTCTGTCTTGTATAACGAAGGTTTTGCTACAAATCATGTCAGTTTAAATGAACATCTCACAAAATTAGAACTTGGGCAGAGGGAAGAGAATAGAAAGGAATGAGGCAGATAGTCATGGCAATTGCATTGAATGTCTATGATGAATGAAAATTTGCAGTGGTGTTACAGGTAAAATGTCTTTCAACAGTGGATGAGCACAGCAGGAATGTATTGTAGAACTGCATTAAATTAAGAATTCTGACTATCTTTTGTTCAAATTCCTCAAGAGAGGATATAAGGATGGAGCTTCCTTTTGACCCTACCCAACAAGAACAGGAAATGGAGAGAAAAGCCAAATTATACTACAATACTTTTTATGTAGTGTTTCTGAATTAACAAGAGTGAATTGACCAGATGTCATGATGAGTCACCTGAAACCTAGGAGGGACAGACACAGAGTGTTGGCAAATGCAAAATGTAGGGTGGGGGGAAAGGTTAAAACTGGCAGAGGGTAACTGCTTCATTGAGCCAGGTTACAAGTATTTGATTTGAGGTTTGGGGCTATAAAACTCACTGTGAGAGGAACCTGCTCCAGCTATGGTGTGCTGAGAGATGCTGCTTTGCTTTTTTTAAAGGCTGACATTTTTTTATTTACACACACCCACACCCCTTCAGAGTAGTGGTCTGATTGGTGAGATAGATTAATGTATGATGTTAGAAATTGTGAACACCTCAGGCAGCTATGTGCTACATCTTAAAAATCTGTGTTGCAAAACCTCGGATCCAGTGAATTCTGAAGGAACTTAGAAATGCAGTTCAAATCCCTTTTGAATTCTAGGAAACTTACTAAAAAGGCTTGTTTTGCCAGTAGCTTCTGCAGATTGAACTAGGGCTTGTTGGACTGCATCCCAACGCTACTGAAGAGGATGTGTAGCAGATGAGAAGCTTGAGTGCTCAGACCGCAATAGCCTAATCGCATCATGATGTGTATGGATGGATGCACATAGTAAGGGCTATCCCAGTGACCGAAAAGAGATTTGCTAAAGGATGCACAGCCTGCAGTCCTTGCCACCATAAATCTTCCTCAGTTTTGTAGGAGGAATGGTATGAAAACTGTGAAATCTGTCAGCATATTCTGTAACAACAAAAGGAAGGTTATTTATAAAATCTAAGCAGAAGCTTAAGTAGCCTGCCTGTCAGAGAAAGTATCTCAATGTTGCTGGGATTGGCCATCATTAAGGAGCTGACCCCAAGCTCTCACTATACTTCATTTGCAGGGTGCATATAGAGTTATTTGAAAGACAGCAAAGCGAGGGAATGTCAGGAAGCTTCCCAGCATGGCTGTGAGCACACATAAGGAAGCTTTGCAATATTGTTTGAGCTGCAGGGAGGCTTGGAGGCAGAACCAGCGGTCAGAAGCCCTTCCCTCTTGCTGTGGCTAAGCAGGGACAGAAGCCTCTCTCTGGGCATCATTTATGGGGGTGGGGGTATATGCTCATGTGAAGACTTCATGCCCTTATTTAAAGCACAAGAAAAGAGGCATGGAACTATAAACTACTATTTTAACATCAATGAGACTGAGTGGATTAGAGTATCCTATTGCCTGGTTCATATTTGGGGTATCTTCAGGTTTGAACTGAAGTAGTAATTTAGATGCCAGGGCTCAAACCCAGTATTTAATACAAAAATTAATTTTTAATTGACAAACAAGAGCCAGAATCTCCAGAAATACTTCACAATTGAAAAAAAAAAAAAAGGTATCACAAGTGTCTTGTAAAGCAAAGGACATACAACATGTTGATTTTTAAAATAAGTTTTTAGGTTTAGGGGTCACTGAATCTTACAGCTCTGTTAAATCTCAGGGAAGTATACTAATAATGGTAACACTGGCAAGGCTTTTGTAAAAATCCACACATGCAACACCCGTTAAAATACAGTCCTAGTGCTTTGTTATGCTGACAACAAATACATCAGCCTGTAGTCCCCTGTAGCTTGGTGGAAACAATGCTATCAGATAAAGTTTTAATTACATCAAAGTCCCTTGCCTAGAAAATGTAACTGTCTTTATTTCAAGCCTGTCTTCTGGGAGATAATAATTGTTAAATACCAAAACAATTTTGTAAGTGAATGGTTCCTATGTTAAATTTGATTTTTCTGTTAGCTCTACTCCTGTTTTATGTTTTCACTTAACAATTACTTGGGCTTAATTCAGTAGTAGAACAACCATGCTCTTTCCACTTACTGCTAATGTCTGTAATAAATATAATGTAGTTGTATAGGCAAAATGATTAGTCTGGCACTGCATGGCTTTATAGTAGTTACAGACACTTCTCTGTACAGTGAATTAATCATCAATCTCAGTGACTTTTACAGAATACAGTTAAGGAACCATGAGTTTGATCAGAGAGGTAGAGAATGTGTTTGCCCAGTTAAGGTTGTGAGTGGAAAAAATAACTCCACTAACAGTAACAGTATTTCAGTTGTCAATTAAGACATTTACCTAGCCAAAATGATGTAGTAATTGAATGTATACAGTTGTCTAAATCCCTGCCTTAAGGAAAGGAAAAATGCCCACTCTTCAACAGTCACAAGGAATATAAACTTTTCAAACTAATACTTGTGTCTGTAGAATAACAATAAGGAAATGGAATATAGAGCAAATCATCTAGATGTTTTCAACTAGAACTAACATGAATAGTTATGGACAGGCACTGATTTAGTATGGCAAGCTGTCTTTTTAATCTGTGTTGTTATTAAGATGAAATATTTAGGTCTTAAGAATGAAGAGTTTTCCTGCTTTGATTGCTACAGTACAACTGATAATTAATCTGTAAAAAAACCCAAAGTGTTAATCCTCAAATGAGCTTCTCACCTGGGTCTGCTTGATGCAAGTTAGGTGCACTGAGTCTGCAAATACGTACCATAGAGTGGATATCTGCCCATGGTGTGATATTCTATTGAAGCAATATGAGGGATTGAATTTAATGAAAACTCAGAAAAAGAAGGAAGAAGGGAAGGAAGGAAGGAAGCAGGGAAGGAAGGAAGGAGGGAAAGAAGGGAGGAAAAAAGGAAGCAAATTAGTTCTTCAATGGGTAACCTTTCTGGCCTAATCAAAGGACTAGATTGAAAGGCAGTATCTAAAATGGGTATTAAACTTTTGAAGAAGGTTATGAAAAGTTACTGGGCTAATCAGTGGACCATCTTTTAGCCCCTGGCTAGGTATAGTTTTCTTTGCTAAAAACAGTGGTATATAAGTCCCTGAGAACGCAGTGAGATAATGCAATTAGTTTTGCTGATGCATGCTCATGCCAAGGTCAAATTCAAGACAGAGGATTTAAGTTTGACCCCTGTGAATTTCCACATGGTAGAACTAGCCCAAACTGTGTTTTTACCTCAGGGAGGCCAGTGTATTTTATTAGCAGAGAAGAGTATCTTACAAGAATCCAAACCCATATCCTAAACTTGTATTACAAGATACTGGTTTGAGTTGTGGCTTTCCAAATTATTTCTCAGAATTTTGGAACTCCTACAGTAGGTACAGTTAAAGTATCCTTAAAATAGTTGCATGGATTTTCCATTTTTACATATTTGAATCACTACAATTATATCTGAAGAAAAGTGCACCAGTAATAAAAGGATTTGACAGAATAATTGTTTTAGACAATGTACAGCTGGTCAGTCCCCCAGTAAGCACAACTTAATGCAGTACTGAGCCTATTACAAATGGTGCTGGCAGCCCTGCTTCAAAGGGCAGTCAAGGATCAGGGAAGATGTTTGCTTAGCATCTGGAAAAAAAAAGCCCTCTCCCTTTCACAGTGTTTTATCACAGATGTGTGGCAAAAACAATTCACTTGGGACCTTTAGATATGTTTTAGTAGGTGCAAAGGCTTGAAATGGATCGCGTGGGTCATCAAGCTCAGCTTCCTACATCATGAAGTAGAAATATAGTTTAGAACTGGTAGACAATAAGCCTTGCTTTTCAGAAATCATAGGTCAGTAAACCATTGCAATTACGTTACAGCAATATAAAAAAAACCCCAAACCAAACACAAAAACAAACACTTTCCTCAACTGTCCTTCCTTTTTCCACCAAGAGGAAATATCCAGTTTTCCATTTGATTTTGAAGCTTTGCATTGAAAGCTCATTTTCTCCAGCAGTTGAACTTGATTATGCCATAATAGTTGCTTGGTAAAATCTGATATTTTTTCTGTGTTTGCATACCAATAAAAAAACCCTGTCAATACAATTGTAGTGCTATGCTTAAACTATGGAGGGTAATACAAAACATTGTATTCCCTCTATGTATAGAGGATGAGCTATTGTGTTTGGATTCAATGCTTCTGCAACAATTGGTCACCCAAATTACCTTTCAGAGTCATTAGGAGATACTGCATCTACAGCATGTTGTCAGATGTCAGGAAGGAAAAATAAGTCTGTTGTGTAAACAAGCAGCTAGATGTTCCCCATCTTGTTACTGTGTAGTAAGTTTTATGGGGTTTGGGGCAAGCAAATAAAGTTATATCCACTGAGATTTAGATTAGTATCATTCACAGAATCATATAATCACATGGTTTGGAGGGGACCTCTAGAGGTCATATTTTTCAACCCCCTGCAGTGAGCAGAGACATCCTCAACGATATCAGGTCACCCAGAGCCCCGTTGAGCCTTACCTTGAATATCTCCAGGGGTGGTGCCTCAATCACCTCTCCGGGCAACCTCTTCCAGTGCTCAACCACCCCCATTGGAAAGAACTTCTTCCTAACCTCCAACATAAATCTACTACTCTTCTCTAATTTAATCATCCATGGTAAAAAAAAAATCATGAGAAACAAAAGTATTGCTTTGTTAAAGACTTTATTGAACCAGCTCTGTTCTTTGTAAATCCTTATGTGCCAACTGCTTCTTTTTGTGCCTCTTGAAGTTTTCTTAAGAAACTTTTCATATTTATTTTCTTATAAGAAGTTTTTATTCAGGACATAGCTACCCTGTTATGAAAAGTTGTACTTCTGTTGGCTTATACTCCCCCGCTAGCAAGCATGCTTTGTCCTTCAACCCCTTTCCAATTGCTGAAGAACACCAAGCAGCAATGCTGTTGTGAGTGGTTAAGTGATATCCAATATGTTTCTGAATTTTATGTCTTTCCTTTTTTTTTTCTAAAATATGTTTTTGTGATAAAATTTTATAGGCTATAAACTATTTAAATGCTTTAAATGGCATTGCAGGAATAAAATGGTAATATGTGACATTGTCCAACAGGTGTGGATAACATAGTGCAATCTTTGTAACATTCACAGTTGTCTGTAAGTTTTGGGGTTTTTTCCTCCTGATAAGTCCTGATCAATAGTGATTTAAGCAGAATCTGACAAAAGTCAGAAATGTCAAATTTATTCATTTAAAGTTCAACTGCTTGCAAGTGTTAGGTTGTTGCATTCTGGTCTTTCAACGTGGTTTTGTGGTAGAATGCTGTAGACTTAGTAAATTGAATAGAGACATTCACGGCAAAAAAAGCTGAATTAAATTTCCTCCCTTTTTGCTTCCAGCAATTACTTGTCGCAGACAAGACGGAGGACAGGCTGACATCAGTGAGTGCCTTAAATACTCTGGCCCATTACCATCCTTAACACAGACATGCCAGATTCCCTGCCAAGATGATTGTCAGTTTACAAACTGGTCAAAGTTTTCTTCCTGTAATGGAGACTGTGGAGGAGTCAGGACAAGAAAGCGCACTCTAGTCGGTAAGATCAGCCAGTGAAAATGGTTCTGTCATTTTATGCATATTTTATTTATTTTTCCTACTGTTTTGATTTAGATCTGTGTTGTTCAAAGGTTCTCTTATGATAAGCAAGCAATGTTTGTCATCGTGGCAGAAAGCAAACCCAACGTCACTGTATACTCTGAGTGAAGCAAAAAAGTAACCCCTCAGGAGAATAAACTCCTGCCATGTATCTCAGAGTCCTGATCATGGGGAAGTGGCTGACAGAGAGAGCACAGGAGACCAGTATTTCTTTGGCTGAGAGATGGGAAATCACAGGAAACCAGAGCTTCTTTGAAATGGAGCACACAGTAAACTAGACCATTTCTTTTCCTGACAGGCAAATCAGCATTTCATGTAGTTGCAGGGAGGTGAAAAATGAAAAGCAGCATAATTAACTAACAATCTGACCCAGTGCAATGACATAAAATAAAAGATCTTTACCTGCATTTTTGAGCCCTGTGTTACCTTTTTCACCAGAAGAGGCACAAATGTTTGGCTTTTTAAAAAGTTTTCAGAGTGTGATTGGCTTAATGGTGTAAAAAGCCAAAGACCACGGGGTCTTCAGGATAGGATATAGGTAGTGTAAGGCACACAGAGAAGTCCTGGGTTAAAAAATCTCATCAGATCTCTCCCAAATTACTTTCTTTCCCAAGTAAGGTTAAAGAAGTTTAATTCTACTAACATAAAATACTAGATTTGGAAAACTGGGCACGGACCCTATAAACTGTATTTCCTTACTTTATGTGCATTTCTCAGCTATGTTTAAGGAGAAGGTCTGCAATTTGTTTTGTTTCCTCAGCAACCATTTTTCTGCACTCAAGCTGTGTCTTGCCAGTATTGTCTAACCATACTGAATTCTCTCCAGATTGAGTTGGGTCTGCTTTCATTGGTTTTAGTTTGGTTTTGTTTGTTGTGTTGTTTTTTTCTTTCACACTTAACTGTGGTTGAGAAAAAAAAAGAATTAATCATGTTGACATTTCCCTGAAGCTTCCAATAGAAAACCTTTTAATAGAAAATCTAGTGAAAGTAGATTTTATTTTATTGGTATGCAGAACAATCAACAACCATCTCTCTGCTTAACAGCATCAGTTGGTAATCCACTCTTTCTATTTCTTGTCTTTTCTACACTAGAATTTTCTTCCTTCTTGGGTGGTGATTTGGTGCATTTAAAATTGCTATGGCAGCTGAGTGCTTTTCAGTCTCTTGCTGTAGATTATAATTTTGAGCCTTAAGCTTTGATTTACCTCTTCTGAACTTGTTAGCTGCAGTCTCAAATGTAAGAGTTATGATTAAGCAGGTCCATTCCCTGGCTGAATGTTTGCTCTCCAAGCCCTGTGTGTTCCCTGTTTTTTCATTGCCTTCATCCAGCAGCTCAGATCACCACATAAGGCAATATGTTGCTTAATTTTCTGCCGTATTTCCTGACACAACTAAGAACACTCTTACTTTGTATCCCTTGAAACCTCCTGAGGTTTTGCTTAATAGAAGAAAAAAGTTTTTTCCAATTATATCCAACCTCTTGACACAAAGTTTTCTTTGTTCCATGTGATGGAAATTCTTCTACTTTGATTTTTTTTTTCCCCTATAACTTCTTTTTAATCTGTTGGGTTGCTTTTTTATTATTTTTTGTCCTGCATGAAACAAAGAGGCAAAAAGGAGGCTCTGCTTCTGAATTATAACTGAAACCTCAAGAGTGAGACTTGGCCTCTGTCACAGCTTTATTTGCCAATTATTCTGTATTGTCTGTGGCAGAGGAAAGCTAGATAAGGGGGGTGCCCATTAGCAGCCTTAGAAAGAATGTGATAGAATCCAAACCTCATCATCCCCCTGCTCCATCCCACTGTAAATCTGAAGATGTGTGGACAATGCATAATTCATGATCTTCCAGAAGGCTCACTGTGCCTGTCTTACCACTCCACTCAACTTTATGCCAGCTTTGCTTCCACAAGGGGAAAAAAAGCCCTGACTAACAATTTTTGGTTTTAAATTACTTTAAAAACAAAGGAAGAAAGACAGGTTCTTATACCATACTATTAACACTTTGAGATACTTCCCTGTCCTGAGTTAAGTTGCCCTTTCAAACTTGCTCAGGCTGTGTTACGTGCTGTGGTGTATTCTTTGTGGCAGTATGTTACCCAGCCTAATATGTGAAGCTACCTTGGAGTGAAGCCATAATTATTTATGGTGAAAATGAGGTGAAGTGTATTTTTAGTATAAAATTAGGTTGTCAAAAGAAAGCTAAACTTTTGTTCAGGTACCTTTTGTTCTATTCCAAATGAAGGCAGTAATAATACAAACACTAAGGGTGCTGCAAAGTTGCATTCAGTGCCTTGTTTTTAATGATAAGGAAAATCCTGCAGAATGTTAATTTACAGTGTACCAAGAGCAAAAAAAACCAACAAAGGCATTTTTAAAACTACTTTTGCAAAAGGTTCTACAGTATATAGGATCTGGCTAGGAGGGAAAGGAGAACCAAGCAAACTTTACCAAAGAGAAAATTAAAAATAGATCTAATGGGATGTGAAAGCCAAGTGAATGGCTGTGCTCCAGTTGGGAAGGGAAAACAAGAAGAGATTTGAAACGGAACAAATTCACAGAAGGAGCTTATTCTATTAGAGGGGAAGGAGGGTTGTTACTAACAGATGTACTGTAAAAGGTGATGAAATTAAATGATTTTGACATTTTGAAAGAAGGTACCACTGTGTCAGAGATGCATGTCACTTCCTGCTGCATTTCCATCCGCTTGAGAAAGTTTTGTCCAGAGTCAATTAATTTATAATAGTCCAAACTCTACTCTCCAAGCACTTTTATCCAAAGTAAAGATGTTGCCTTTGTGCAAGGTGTAGGCATCCACTACTTTAGAAATTCAAGCAATTAGCCTAAACTAGTTAAAGAAAAAATATAATGTAACTGGTTTTAGGCACATGAATTTGGTTGCAAGCCCTTGTTACGAAAGTGTAAATGAAATTGTTGGGAAGATGTAAACTGATGCAAACTTTCTAAACCAATTGTTACTTCTTTCTAGGAAAAAGTAAGAAAAGAGATAAATGCAAAAATTCCCAGGTGTATCCTCTGATTGAGAACCAGTTTTGTCCGTGTGACAAGTACAGCGCTCAGCCTGTGGGAAATTGGTCAGACTGTATTTTACCAGAGGGTAAGCTGGAGGTACTGCTGGGAATGAAGGTACAAGGAGATGTCAAGGAATGTGGACAAGGCTATCGCTACCAGGCCATGGCGTGCTACGACCAAAACAACCGACTTGTGGAAACATCACGGTGCAACAGTCACGGTATTTAGAAACCTCTCTTCTTTTCATGTTCACTTACTTGCTGTGTTTCATTTAAGATTAATATGCATGCAGGTAGGATTAGTATATTAATATTTATTGCTTGCTTAGGCTGCATTTTATGCCAAGATACCTTCACAACCAGCACACATTTTTTGCCGATTTACAAAACAGTAAACTTAATTTTTACTGATTACTACAGTGCAATATTTAAAAGTAAAATCATGATAAATTACTAACTAGGTATTTCCATAACAGAATGTAAAATCTTATTGCTTGTCCTGATAACCGTACCTGCCTATTGGAGAATAAAGCCATTTAGAAGGGTCATATCCTCAAAAGGTAAACAGGGACAGCACAGGACTATTTTGGAAAGGCTGAAATTATTTCCTCAGATTCTTTAGATAGCTTTAATCTCCTTAAGTAGCTTTATCTTGACCATTTACTCTTTAGCACCTTAACAGGCGTGCCTTGGCCTGAGTTCAACAGCACACATCACTTTCTCTGTGTGATTCTGTGATGGGTAAAACCAGGATGTTTAAAGACTTTATGTTCTTTGTGTACACATTGTTTTAAGAGTGACCAGTGTTCCTTCCCAAAATAGATATAACATCTGTGGTGTTAGGATTAAAACTGTCACTTTCTGATTTTCAGTGAGGCAGAAATGCGTTAATTTACATTACTGGAGTTTTTGTGTTCGTGTGTTTTCCTCCTTTCAGTGCAAAATTGTATCTGAGCTATTGGTATGAAAAGCTGGATGTTAGTCTCAGTGCCATTAAAAGGTCAATGTAAGTTTAATTCGTGTATGTATTCGACTTTCCAATGTTAAATTAAGATAGCAGAAATTGCATTTATTTACTTGAATAGAATTAGAATAGCTAATCAAAGGAATTGAATTACTTGAGGAGATTTTAATTAGCACTATTAATTCCTGTTTATAGCTATGATAAATGAGAAACTTAATGTATCAAACCAAGCTGCAGAATCTCTCTGTGATACGATGGAGAAGTTAGCATTCAGCTTAATGCCTCAAAGCAAAGCTAGAAGATGATTCCATCTAGAATTTTCTCCCATGTTTATTTTTATTCTGAATCATCTTTTGCTGTGGCTAACTAATGCTGAAAGATAAGTTTGTATGAATACATCTGAATGACAAAGTCTAAATCCTAAACTCATGGGACAGGAAATCTCTCTGCTCTAAGAATGTTCTTTAACTCTATTCACAGCTGTTTGCTCTGGGTTGAAGACCACAAAGTTTGTTTCCTTCTTTTGTGTAGTCTATAGAGCACATGCTACATTTGCTTAGCTTAAGATCCCTTGCCATCTTTGTAGCACCAAGAGATGAAGCTACCTCTAACAACCAGCAGTTGTGTGAGAGCAGATCTGTCTGGGCTGGGTAGTTGTCCTGAGGGAATTAGAAAGCTCCTCAGAAAGCTGGTAGGGAATGTGGAAAAAAAGAGTCATGAAACAATCTGAATTGTTCAGAAGACGCTGTTATAAAATACAGAACTGAAACTTTTTCCTATGTGACCCTATGCTAGAAATTAGCATTCTTTTGGCATTAAGTCCAGAGTGATCTTTGGAAAGTGGAAAATTGTAAAAAAGCTTAAGTCCATGGGAAGCTAGAAGGACTGATGGCCTACTGCCAGTCAGTTTTCATTGACTTGAAGAATGAAGGCTGTCGGGTTTTGTGTCAGCATCCAAGGAAAGACACAAAAGAAGCTGTCTGTGCCAAGAGCAAATTGTAGGTGTTGCATGTGGCAGGTGATGTACTGCTTGCAGCAAGAGATGAAAACTCCCTGTAGAATGAACATGCATGTAGCTGCTTTCATGCTGTGGCAGTGCACACTGAAGTGCAATCCCAATGCAAGAATCGGGGAGATAAGAAAGAGGAATAAAAAATGGGGGAAAAAATATTATTCTCAACCACCTTTGTTTAGCCTGTTATAACTCTTCATGATAGTATGCTATTAGCACTAGTAGGCTCCATAGACAGCCTTCCCAAAACACAATATAGCACTGCTCTGTTTTCTTTTTTTTCTTCCTACAGCTTATTCCCATTTTTCGTACAGGCAATTTGAAGTCTCTTTTATCTCTCTTTGTAAACTGAAAATGTTTGTGAGTCATAACAACATTTGTTGTAGGTTGGGAAGTCTGAACCCTTTTATTTCTGTGGTTGTTTTGAATTCTCTCTGTCTAGATCAGTTTATTAAGGTGTCTGGTTCTTTGAATTTTTAATATTTTTGGTCGAATTCATTACCTGTTTTTGATAGTGAAGCATAAGGCATCTGTGTGTGTTTTCTTATCAGTTCTGTTTGAGGGAGAGAGTACCTTTGTCGTGGTCCACAATATAGTGTGTGAATAGATGAAGCTTGGAACTGCTGTTGAGTTAATCCTACAGTCCTTGCAGTTCCTAAAAGTATTTGACAGGAATTTGAGGTGTACAGGGAATGAATTATCTAATCTGACTTTAGTGGTAAGGAATTAATCTGATGCTAAGAAATATGGTCATCATTTTAGAGCTATGATAGTTTCCTTTCTAATAGGTCTTGTGGAGCAAAAATCTGTTATTGATGGGTGTTGTAAATGCACATGTCATTGTGCCCCTGTACTCAGCACTGGTTAGGCCATACCTTGAGTCCTGTGTCCAGTTCTGGGCCCCTCAGTTTAGGAAAGATGTTGAGTTGCTGGAAAATGTCCAGAGAAGGGCAACAAAGCTGGGGAGGGGTTTGGAGCACAAGCCCTATGAGGAGAGGCTGAGGGAGCTGGGGTTGCTTAGCCTGGAGAAGAGGAGGCTGAGGGGAGACCTTATGGCTGCCTACAACTACCTGAAGGGAGGTGGTAGCCATGTGGGGGTTGGTCTCCTCTCCCAGGCAACCAGCACCAGAACAAGAGGACACAGTCTCAGGCTGCGCCACGGGAGGTTGAAGCTGGATGTCAGGAAGAAGTTCTTCACAGAAAGAGTGATTTGCCATTGGAACGGGCTGCCCAGGGAGGTGGTGGAGTCACCATCACTGGAGGTGTTTAGGAAGAGACAGGATGGATTGCTTGGTGCCATGGTTTAGTTGATTAGATAGTGTTGGATGATAGGTTGGATTCAATGATGTTGAAGGTCTTTTCCAACCTGGTTAATTCTATTCTATGTTTCTATTCTATTCTATTCTATTCTACAGATTACTTCTTAAATCTTACCTGATTTATTGTCTGTATTCAGCATTTTTCCAGACTTAGCATACTTTTGCAGGTACAGAGGGGCTAGAACAAATGAACAAATAGTCTGATTTCAGTATGTGGCTGTTGCCTTTTCTGAGTATCTGTTTTATAGTTATGGATTATGTTCTGATTATTTGTTTCATTTTACTCAACATGTACGAACTGCTGTTTTGCCAGTTAAATCTTGTTTTATATCTTGCCAGTATTTATTTCTTGTTATTTTCATGCCCTTGGTGTATGACAGTTCTTGAGTTTGGCATCATCTCTACATTTCAGTGTGCTGTTTGTTGTGCGGTTTTTTTCCTTTTTTTTAAGAACAAGCATTAAACTTGTATTATGCTAAATCAACAAGGGACTTCTATGGTATCACAATAGTTATCCTGGTGCTAGCAAATAAAAATGCCTTGTAGCTTCCCATCAATCTGCTTTTAGTTTTCAAGCTAAAAGAGACAGGATTCATAATTCAATCCTGCTTGAGTTATTTTTGTAAAGTCTAACAGAATTATTTCCCTATGGGAATGATACCACTGAATTTTTCACTAATTTTGTAACTGATCCAGAGAAGAGCAGTTGGGGTTGTCTGCTATGTCATCTGTTTTATTCAGAAATCTATTCTACTGTTAATTCCTGTGATTCTGTTATTTCTTCTCCAAGTAAAATACGTAATCACAGTTTTTATGGGATATGATTTGGTGAACTGGCTTGGACTATGAGAGAAATAAAAAACACTAACAACCCCAAGCAATGCTACAGGCTTGGGGAAGTGTGGCTGGAAAGCTGTCTAGCAGAAAGAGACCTGGGAGTTCTAATTGAGAAGTACTGAATATAAACCAGCAGTGTGCCCAGGTGGCCAAGAAAGCCAATGGCATCCTGGCTTGTGTTAGAATAGAATAGAATAGAATAGACCAGACCAGGTTGGAAGAGACCTTTGAGATCATTGAGTCCAACTTATCATCCAACACCATCTAATCAACTAAACCATGGCACTAAGCACCCCATCCAGTCTCTTCCTAAACACCTCCAGTGATGGTGACTCCACCACTTCCCTGGGCAGCACATTCCAATAGCCAGTCACTGTGAAGAACTTCATCCTAACATCCAACCTAAACCTCCCTTGGCACAGGTTGAGACTGTGTCCTTGTTCTCCCTCCCCCACAGTCCTCTTGTTCTGGTGCTGGTTGCCTCGGCTCAGGGGTGACCTCATTGCCCTCTACAACTACCTGAAAGGTGGTTGTAGCCAGGAAGGGGTTGGTCTCTTCTCTCTAGCAACCAGCACCAGAACAAGGGCACACAGTCTCAAGCTGTGCCAGGGGAGGTTTAGACTCAAGGTGAGGAGAAAGTTCTTCACCAAGCGAGTCATTCGTCGTTGGAATGGGCTGCCCAGGGAGGTGGTGGAGTCACCATCCCTGGAGGTGTTCAAGAGGGGATTGGATGTGGCACTTGGTGCCATGGGCTAGTCATGAGGTCTGTGGAGACAGGTTGGACTTGCTGATCCTCGAGGTCTCTTCCAACATTAGTAATACTGTGTGATACTGTGAGTAGGACTAATGGTTGAACTTGATGATCCCAAGGGTCTTTTCCAACCTGAATTATACTGTGATTATTTAAGGGAAGATGTTTCCTCTGCAGCATCTAACTCTTAGTTGAACTTTTGTTATCTCCTGCTACTGTGAAATCATGAGGTGGGAAATAGGGATAATTGTACTTCTTCACCTGTGACAAGGTTCTCTAAATCTGACATAGGGACAAACTACACCCACACTGATGTTATGAATATATCATGGGATATGTTGTGTGATGTACTAAAATACCACACTCAAATGGAGAGACTATCAAAAGGTTTATTTAAATAACACCCTATAAGTTTATGAGGCCATGAATAGGTCAACATTGCAAGTCATGATGTTTTGAGTGGGAGGAAGCAGGCTATAGATCTGTTCTGCAGTGCATTTTATTTTGCAAAATGTTGTATGCTCATGATCACAATTCAGCTGATTTTCTCAGATAAGGTAAACAGGAGCACAAGAATACTTAAGAGCTCTTGTAACTGCTTGACTCATCTCATTTTCAAAAGATTTGAGAAGAGTTAGCAGTTCACAGACAACAAGGAGCTAAAGGAAGGGTGTAACACAAGTAGATCCATAAGAGGATTCTTGCAGTAAAGTCCTAAGTATGAACAAGCTTCTCAGTAAGACAAGAGTGACTGTATTAAAAATAAATAGAAAGAAAAATAACAATAGTTTAAAAAAGAAGAGAAAAGGCAAAATGCAGTTAAAAAAATCTGATGTTATTGCTAGGTGAGAACAGTGGAGAAGCAGAGGATAGAGTCCTTCTGAAGATGGTCCTGAACTTATAACTTTCTATAGCTTGACAGGTGCTTCAAAGGAAATGCCAAACAAGCAGCTGAACATAGAACTAGGGTTCAGCTGCAGAGGAACAAGGTGGTTTTGTTTTCTTTTTTTCTTTGCTTTTTTCAGTATTTTATATATGTATATACACACACACATATTGTGAATATATAGGTATATAATATGTACATTCAAGCTAATATTTTAATTTCTCACTTCAAAATATCTTGTTTAAAATTTGTGCTGAATTTCTTGGTTAAAAGAGTTGGCACCATTCAGCAGCCATTGGAAATAGTCTGCCACTGGTATCTTCCAGCCATACCAGTTCTGCAGTGTGTGGGTGGGAGCTAACAGCTGACAGCTTGAAGCAGATGTGATAATATCAGCTGAAAGTGCTAACTGAGCTGTTGTTTGCCAGTTTGCCTTAATGGAAGACACATAAATTGTCCTTTCTCTGGTTCTTCCTTTGTTTCAGTACTGCATAGGTAGTTTTACTGGAGAGATGCAAAAATGTGTAGTTCATTTGATAGTTGAGTGTGAGTGTTTTGGTTGTATTATTATTTTTCTTCCCATCAGAAAAGCAGCAGTTGTTTTTCATAGCTATATTCCTGTCATCACCATCATACTGGATCTCTGGGGATAATGACATGTGTCTGCCAACAATCTGTTCCCATGTGTGTGTGAAAAAAAAATTGGGGATCTCTTCATGGACCCTTTAAACCACACCTTGGCATTTTCATGACAAAAAAAAAAAGTAAAATTCATAAGCAGGCCACTGCCATGTTTATGAACTACACAATTTATGCTTCAAAATTTAATTTTCCTCCATCAAATAGCAGTTATGAATCATGACCCACATAAGCTGAGCTGTTGCTGTGTTTGTGTGCGTCTAGCGAAGGCAAACCTAGTAGCATGGCAGACAGATGCAGCATTTTTATATAGGTCGTATTACCCTTCTTAATTCATGTCAGTTTACTGTTAAGACCTTAGGCACACTCAGCCAGTCCAGGATAGTTTGTCTGCTGCCTTATTAGTGTGAGATTATTTCCCCCTTTAGCATTAATTAAATGAGATGCATTGATTTGTGCTGACTCTACAAAGCCCTCCATGGCTACAAGGCTTATGGCAGGGGATTAGAGAGGAGTATCTGTGTATCAGTGAATACTTTTACAACAGCTGCTAGGAGTATCAATGTGAATTGAGGAATTTGATATTTAATTGCTTATGTGTGTGATAATAAAATCTCATCTGTTAGAGTCCACTGAGTCCAAGGTGTCGGTTAGAACTCACTGTATCCACTTGTATTTAAAACCCCTTTTTCACTTTCAATGTTCTAACCTGAAGCAATGCAAATGTACCAACAGAAAATAGCAAAGAGAGTGTTAAAATTTAATTAGACTGTCTGTTGAGTGTTTAGTCTAAAATAAATATACTTCCCATAGGATATTCCATTCTAGCATGGTAGTAGGCTCAGGTTCTCCAATTGTTATTAGGATACTTTGCTGTTTTATAGCTTGCATTATTTGTAAGTTTGGGGGGTTTATATATATATTTATATAAAAAATTCCTATTTATCCAGATGTGTGTGCCCTAGGAATATGCTGCCTTTGTCCTGTGACAGAATTACTATCTTAGGCCTCTGCATTACAGTGCCACCATGCCTGCCCTGTCAACGGGACATCAGTCAAGGAGCAGTCAGCCATCAACCCAAAGACCTGTGGTTAGTTCACCAGAAACAGAACTGCTGATGCAGAAGATAGTTAGGCATTAACAATTGCTCTCAGGTTTTAAGGCTTTGAAGGGTAATCCTGAGGAAAAAAAAAAAGAAAATAAAAGAAAAAGTCTTACGAAGTTCAATCTTTCTTTCCATAGCTAGGCAGATATATGGATTATGTTTCAAGTGAAATGCAAATAATTTAATATTTCTTTGTCCTGGAAAATAGGATCCAAGACTTCTATATTTCCTTGACAAAAATAATAAATCATTGTCAAAGAACATAAACCATTCTGACATTGCAGTTTTTTTCTTGGAGGTGTAGCATGGCATTTTAGTCATGAAAGCAAGAGCGTAACTCTGTCAGTGCTAAGGACGAAAGAGTTCATGTAAACACATTCTAAGATGTTCTTTATGTCTGAACCCTTGAACTCAAGCTCAGTCTGTTCTTACACATTGCAGATGAAATTTGTGAGGAAAAATCTTGTATCTGCCTACTTGACCTGCTTTGTCACTAGGCAAGGTGTGAGCCCGTTTAAGTCCTCTGTTATAAATTATCCATCATAACTGTTAATGACTTTGTTCTAGGCATCCAGATTTTATAGCCTATTAGAAATGGAATAGCAAACCTTTCCCTTTTAATAATGAGCTCAATTCGTACTCCCAGTGCTTCAAAGCCATTTGTTAAATTGTGGTTCAGTAATAAATCTTTAATGATACAATAACAATGTTCCTGCTTATAGTAGACAACTTCTCATTTCACAGCCTTGTGAAGTTCAGCTAATAGGAGCTGAAATAATTGAGAAACTGCTGCACTGGAAAAGGAATAGGCCTTAAGAGATGGGCAACTTTTCCCAATACCCTTCCAAACTGCAGGGCCAGTGCTTCATCCCAGAGTACCCCAAGGATCATCTCTTCAACATCCCTCAGATGCTGTGGGGAGAAGGAAGAGGTGTAGAAAATGTGCAGTGAAAGACTTTATTCAAGAGGAGAAACAGCAGGCTAATTATAAACTGCTCATGTCCAGAGAACGTACCTCCAGCTTGTACAGTGTTGGTCTAGTGCTTCACTGAATCTCCCTCACCATCACACTCTTTTCCTCAGCTCTTCTCCATAGTGGCTTCATGGCTCTTATTTTTTTCTTCTCTCTGAACTTGATGTGTTTCTACCTTGGTAATTTCTGGCTTGTTCTTTAAACATCGAGGTTCTAGCATGAAATTGCTGCAATTATATTACACAACCTGTCTGTGTGGTATAATTGTGTGATATTCCACTATACAGGCAACCACACTCCCACATATGAGAGGACTTTACACTGTTTAACACAAGGGGCACCCTTTCAGGGATGATTAGATTAGAGTGGAAACAAGACTGAAATTTCAAAAATGGTTTATTCATGTCCTTTTCATATCAGAAACTATGTAGCTGCATCACCAGTCCCATTTGCAGGTAATGTTTCTGGTTTCTGTGTTTCTATGTTTTCAATGTATTTTTTTTCTATTTTACTTGCTGATTTTGTTACAAACACAAGAACTTGAAATTAAAAAAACAACCCACAAAAAACAGCGACAAAACAAGACAAAGTAAAACTCCAAAACTTTTCAATGTTCTTGAATCTCTGCTTTCTTTGATTTGAGAAGTGATTTCTATCAACTTCCAGAGATTTAGTCATCCTAAAAGATATGTTGACATCATGCACACAGAAAGGCATCTGAGGTGATTACATGCTTCAGAGAATCTTCTCAAAAGTACCACTAGATGGGTAGCAAATGGGTTGGGACAAATAATTTGCCACAAGTAATTTTGTGGGTTTTGGTTTTTTAATTCAGTCTTCTTTCTTGGCTAGAGGTCTTTGTGCATGCAATTTCAAGTCTGCTGCTGCCTGAGTTCTAAGGGAGTCCAGTGGAACAGTTAAACACTAAATTGTCTGTTGAGCAAAATAGTGAGGCATTTCAGAGGAGAATAAGTCAATATGACTGTGCCAAAACCTTTTTTTTTTACATCAACTATAACAGAGACATTTTCATTCTAACATTCATTAACTACAAAATGCAAATCAAAGGCTGCAATCTTTTTATTTCTTCCCTTTGTCCTCTATTTTCATTTGTGGGAACATTCATCATTACATTTCACTGTTTGGTCTACCAGAGTGGGCTCTTGAGGGTGTTGCGTTCTGCCTCACTAAGATAGTACTTTTGGCAGGATATTTATTTCTTTTCACCTCTTTGTTTTCTATCGCTGTGCAGTATGTCTTCACAATTCCTTTGAGTCTATGTTCTGAGCAATTTATTTTTCTCTTCCCTCTCCCTGTCTTTTCTTACCCTTTCCTCTCTTCCCCCTCAGTGCCTCTTTTGTCTTGTGTCCCTTCTGTTGTTTTGACTTCTGACTCTTTGCCATGAAAAGTAACTTCACTTGTTTATTTTCTTTTCCCTCTGTTTGGAGAAAGCTTGGAAGCTGTGCAAGTCCTTTCTTGATCCCATTATTCTGTTCATGTCCCTGATCTGTTTTTTTTAATCCAATTATCTTCGTATATAAATGGTTAGGCTTTTTTAATGGTTATCTTACATGATAGTGTTTTTCTCTTCACTCTTCAAAAATGTTTAATATTTTCTGAAGCTCCAAGCCCTCCTACCTTGTAAAGCTTCTTTTTATACCTACTGTGACTGACTCCATACTCATTCTCTTCTTCATGTTTCTTTTCCATTCTTCTTGGCTCAACTGGTTAATTTTCACATGCAGACTTTCAGACATGATGCCAGATTTTTTCAGGAAATAGAGGAAGGGGAGAGCAACACAGGCCAAATATCCTAGAGTGAACATAAGAAAGAGCTATATAGTGAGCAGAAGTTATCCCATGAAGCTTGTAGGGTTAATGATCCAGTGTAAGATTGTAGTTCAACATTTTTTAATTATAAAGTGAGTAGGAAATGTCAGCTGGCTCACTGCATCCTCTCCAAAATGTGTTGGCATATAAGCAAGCTTGTAGTTTTCCACCTTCCAACTCTTCCTAAGACACTATACCTGCAATATGATGTTGTTCTGGCTTGATTGCATTCTATGCTAAATGAGTTTTAGTGGCTGACTTCAATGTATATATGTCATATATAATGTGAACAGAGGTTGCTGTAGTGCTATGGTTTCATTTGGTATTTTATGGAATCACTTAACTGTAGTTCAGTGTAATTAAAATGTTACTCAGGACTTGCATGAAGTATAATGTAATTGATACCATGTCTGCAAGACTGTAATAGTATTTTTAAACTTCTTGGAAAACATTCTCATTATCTCAAAAAAAAAGAAATCTTAATTATCCTCATTTGGATGAGCTGAAGGAAAATAAAGCAAAACAGTTTCTAATTTGTCAATCATTTTAGTTTATTATGTCCCACTCAAGCTTCTTTTAGTATAGTATCTAGTATTCTCATGCTACAGTTATCCAAGTCCCAAAATATTATGACATCCTAGAGATCTTTTTCTATGACTGGGGCAGACTGGGAAGATCCCATTGAGATTAATTCAGGCACATTTAAAATAGCTCAGAGGTTTATGGAAGTCCTCAAAATAAATTCTTCCTGCAGCAGCCTGTACCGTTTACCTACTTAAGGATGCACAGTGTATTTAAAACAGCCTGAGTTTGTTTCTTCTAGACATTAATTTCAGAGGCAAAAAAAATTAACAAATGCTAAGTGGTATAATTGTGTTGCAGGAGAAAAGTTTCCCCAGGAAAAAGATAACCAAGATGTTATACTGAAAGTTAAAAGCAGCATTTCATAATCTTGAGTAAATTCGTAGAGCAGTAAAATCTTCACTTAGTTCTATCAGACAACAAATGTCACTAAAAACTTATTTTTGGAAGGAATTGTGTCTTTTAACTTCTTTGTTATCGTCCATTTTCATTCAGTAGTTTCTTGATTGTATGAGTATATGGCTCTGTATAGAACCTGAGAGGGCTTGTTCAGAGCTCAGTGCTAGTGAAGATGCACAGTTTGATATTTATGCAATCAAAGTTCTCTTTCGGATGGGGCTCTGAGATAGGGTGCATCTAATTTCTAGGACTCATTTGGAGATGTCAGGTAAAGTGAAATGCAATCGATTTTGTATTTACTACTATAGGACTATCTATGCCACCACCTCTGATAGACAGTGATATGGTCTTCAAAAAGTACATTTTGTCTAACATAGTGTACCTTTCATACAGTATCACTGAACTGATCAATCAAATGGTGAGACATTTAATAAACATGCTTGTAATTCAAGCTAATAAGGTTCTACCAACAGTAGTTTCACAGTGCTCAAATTCAGTATGTGCTCTGTATATTTATTTAACTGTTTAGCACTTACAAAGAGAGAAAAGTTTTATAGGTTAAAATCACCACCTGAATTTGAACATGAAGTATTCAGAATCATAGAATGGCTTAAGTTGGAAGGGACTATAGAGATCACCTACTCCAACCTGCCCACCATGGCTAGAGACACCTCTCAACTAGACTCAGCTGCTAAAGGCCTCATCCAACCTGGCCTTGAACACCCACAGGGAGGAGGCATCCACAGCCTCCCTGGGCAACCTATTGCAGAGTCTCACCACCCTCATACTGAAGAAATTCTTCCCAAAATTATATCTAACCCTGCTCTCCCTCAGCTTCAAACCATTCCCTCTTGTTGTATTGCTAGACACCCTTATGAAATCCTTCTTCAGCCTTCGTGTAGGTTCCCTTCAAGTATTGGAAGGCAGCTATAATGTCCCCCCAGAGTCTTCTCTTCTCCAGGTGGAACAACCCCAGCTCCCTCAGCCTATCCTCACAGCAGAAGTGCTCCAGCCCTTGGATCATCTTTATGGCCCTCCTCTGGACTCACTCCACCAGCAATGTGTCCTTCTTATGATGGGGACAACAGAACTAGATGCAATATTCAAGGTGGGGGTCTCATAATAGCAGAGTAAAGGGCAGAATCCCCTCTCCTGCCCTGCTGGCACGCTCCTTGATGCAGCCTAGGATATGATTTGTGGTCTGGGCTGCATGAGCACACTGCTGGCTCATGGTGAGCTTCTCATCAATAAATACATCCAAGTCTCTTTCTTCAGAGCTACTCTCAGCCCACTCTGTGCCCAGCATGGATTTGTGCCTGGGATTGACACAACCCAATTTGTGCATGGGATTGGTCCAACCCAGGCGCAGGACCTTATTACTACATTTGGGTTGTATTTTAAAACAAAAAACTCTTTTGCTCTTTGTCTAAAACAAATCAATAGAAGCAATTAGAAACAAACTTGAAATCTTTCAACTGTTTAGATTATTTACACAACTTGTGATAGTTTTATATTGGTTGATTTTAGAAGAGACAGAATAATTTTACTTAGAAGGATGAGTTAAATATAGTGCTAACATCAGCTCCGATGAAAATGATAATTACTTTCAAACTAAAAAAAAACCAAACAAAACCAACCCTCAATTTATGAGAAACATTTGAAACCAAACCTAGAAAACTTTGTCCAATCATTTGAGAATGACCTTACCCAAATATGTGCTAATTCTGCAATCATGTTCGTCAACTATTTTAATGCGTTTTTAAGTGCCCCAAGTTTTCTTTAATCTTTAAAGTGAACATTTGCTGACAGTAAATCTGTTGCAGGTCTGACACAGGAAAGGGGATAAAAGAGTTCATACAGGTTTAGGGTATAATTGCAGTGAAAATGCAGCACAGGCCAGCTTTTTGTTTGAGGTTTTATGGCTTCCGCTGTAAATATTGGCATAAATGACACATATTGTAGAGCTATGGCATATGTTGCTTTTGAAAGAAAGACATTATCACTTACTCAGTGAATTGAGGCTTCATGCTACTCCCTGCAGACCATGTCATACCCCTTGCCAACCTCTCAGGACCAATGATGTCTCCAAACCAAACATCTGCTTTTCTATTCAGTGCAATTATTCAGTGTGCTACTGGGGGCAGATGGTTGTTAATCGGCAGATCATTAATGTGGCAGGCCACTCTCTCTTGCTAGCCTTAGAAAGGTCACAAGGTGTTAAGTTGCCTCGCTCCGGGCTGGTAAAATGCATATCTTTTGATTCACACGGATTTTTGATGTATAACTGCAATTGAATTAGTTGAAACAATTATGGAGGAGCTTTTAATTAAACCCTTTTCCCTTAAAAAGATAAAATACTGGGGGTTTTGCAGTCTTAAGCGTGATGCAACCAAGAGGTGGTTAGTGTCAATTACATTGTAGCTGTCAGGAAGTTTGAATGCTGAAATCTGGTGAGGGTGAATTCTAATCAGATAGCAGTGAGGATGCTCAGCTGCTCTCTAACACAGTCTCCAGCTATATGTGTCAATTTGTTTCAGAATTTAATTTAGCCCTAATGATGAAGAAATCTCTCCATTCACACAGTCCTGTCAAGTCAGCCTTTGGATGATCTAAATGAAGTAGACGAGGGCTTCAGGGAGAAGTGGCAGAATGATCTGCTGAAGAGATTTCACTTTCTTTTCCATTCGCACAGGTTATATTGAGGAAGCCTGTATTATTCCATGTCCCTCAGACTGCAAGCTGAGTGAGTGGTCCAACTGGTCTCGCTGTAGTAAATCCTGTGGGAGTGGAGTAAAGGTTCGGTCAAAATGGCTCCGTGAAAAACCCTACAATGGTGGAAGACCCTGTCCAAAGCTAGATCATGTCAATCAGGTAATTTGATTTCTACTTACATTATTGCTATAGCTTTTTCCATCCCTCAGATAATGCTTTTAGCTGTATTGTTTGTTGATGCAGAGAAACTACACAACATAAGTGACAGATGTTGGTAGGAGGAGGAGTCTGTGTTGGCTTAGATTTGCTCAGTCAGCAAAGGGTTTTCCTTCATTAATTCTGCATTTGCAAGATCTTAGCCTGTTAACTGAGCTCCAGATTGGAGGCAGAAAAACATTCTTACATGCAGATTGTGAAGGCCACATTTCTGAAGATCTCTTACAATGGATAAAATGTCTCGTTACAGATGCTCAAACTGGTGAGATTCTTAGTGTCATTCCCCAACCGTTCTAGATCAAAAAACAAATTAAAACTTCTCATAACACACAGTATCAGCCAAGCATCCTTTAGTGTGTTTCAGTCAAGCTGGAGCTTGATCTTCCAGGTACACTTACCCTGGCACTGCAATTCCAATGAGGAATACACTTCTGAAGTCCATCTCCTGGATGGCTTGGAAATGATGATCTCAAAGGTCTCTTCCAACCTGGTCTATTCTATTCTATTCTATTCTATTCTATTCTATTCTATTCTATTCTATTCTATTCTATTCTATTCTATTCTATTCTATTCTATTCTATTCTCCTAAGTTGTCCCACTAACCATATGTCTTTTCCAGTATGGCTGCACAGTCTAGATCCTCTTCAAGTGAAACTAAGCCACAAAATATGATCCAAGATCACACTGGGAGTGCTTTGACCACTAATGAGCATCTAGTTTAGCACTAGTCCAAGTCAAACCTCTGAATCTTGTTTGCTCCTATTTGCTTAAAGAGTTTTAGAGAGAAAAACATTCCTTGTCAATTAAGTTATGCTCTTAAGAGTTGATTTATATTCATATTACTGTTGAATTTAATTTAGTCTGCAGAGGCATGTTAAACAGCCACACTGTCTTCTCTGTAAATATTCAAAGATTGAAATTATTTTATTATTTTTTTTTGCTGTCAGTTTACATTTACATTTGAATGTACTTAATATTATCCTATTGGCATTTTACTAGCACAGAGTGAAATGACTTGTCGATCTAATTTTCTACTTTAGGGAATGTAATTAGTTCTAATTTAGAAAACAACAAGTGTTAAACAGCAGCTAATAAACTAAGTTTGTGACTACTTTAGCAATATGCAAAAAAAAAAAAAGAATGAAGGTTGCTGGATTTGGGTCAGCATGTAAATATGCTTTAAATTAGGAGGAATGTGTTTCAATAGGAGAAAATTACAGTCTCTGCAGAAGGCTTTTTCCTTTTTTAATATGCATGTGGTAAGTAATAAGCTTCTATTTTTCTGCATCAAAGGTGGTTTTGCTGGAGAGCTGTTAGCCACTTGCATGCGACGCTATTGCCCTCTGCTGGTACTTCGACTTGAGTTTGATTTGTTGCAGTGGTACACGTGTGCTTGCCAAAGTATAACAATAGATGATTCGAGATGTAATTATTGTAAAAATAAAACTGAAATATAGTGCTTCCACGTGAAGGCTGCTCTACAGATAAGATAGGAATGGTGAAGTAAACAGAGGCTGTTTCTTTCAGTTTGAAATAGGTTCAGTGTCAATTCAGAAACATTCAGGGAATGCATGTGCATTCAGTTTTGAGTTATTTACTCTAAATGTGGTGCACCATTCATTCATCTGGAAAATTACTGTCTCCTCAAAATATGGATTTCAATTATAAAATTAAACTTGGTTTAAGTACGTATTTACAACTTATGCCAATAAGCATGTTATATGAATACATAAAGCATAATGGTTAGAGTGGGACTTTGGTGCCCACAAGTGGGAAGATGATGTGGAAAGGAGCTACGCTGTAAATTGAGATCTGTGAGTTGTGAACTCTGAGGAAAGACTGCAAGGTGTTGTCTAGCCCGTGGATGAAAAGATGGGAGGCAGTCTGCTGGCATGTACACGAAAGGCTGTTGCAAAAAGGGAGGAAATAATAATATTTTTGATAGGCATCATGGATAGGATGTAAGACTTGGACTGTAAGGCTTGGACTGCTGCAAGCAGAGTTTTTGTTAAGGCTTTGGAAAACTTCATAGTGGTAAGGCTGATGAAACACTGAGATAAAGTGCTCTGTATGTTTGTCATGTTTTAAGAGCAATTTTCTCTCAGGGATGATGTGTGTGACTGTATTTTGGAGGGGGGCTGTCTCATTGAGCATCTTTCCTCCTGTACCATGCATGCCAGGGTGACTCCCAAACCACAGTTCTGCTGAATGAAGCTTACTAGTACTCACTTCTCTAGGAAGAGACTGTTAGAGAAAATTACATTCTTCTCTTTGTTGGCTCCAGGTGTTATTTGCCCTGTTATACCACCCAACTGCTTTGGCCTGCAGTCATAGCTATGAAAATGCCAGCAGAATCAGAACACCACTAAACACATGCAGTGCAATATAAAGCTCTCCTTTGTGTTTCTTGCAAGATATTCAATATTTATGCTTCTGAAAAAAGCTGTTGAATATGTGAGGTTTATGTAATTCTCATTATGCCAACCAGGGTGAGACATACAGAGACATCTCCCTAAATTAAGGCTTCTGTATTCTCATTTTGGAAATCATGGACATGAATAAACAAAGTGACAATTTCTATGTGACTACAAATTGTAGTCCAGTACCTTCCTGAGCATGCAATTACACCATCCATCTTTAGACCTGAGTTAATGCTTACGTGCTCTAAATACAGCTCAAATACGCTGGCCGTGGTGGTCTTCTGATCAGCTGCATAGTGATGTATCATGCTGTGTGTGCAGGTTCAAGGCACTGGAGTTTTTGTGACTGATGGTATTTTGTTAACTGATAAGCTATCAAACCTTCAGCACTCCTTTTCTACTGAACCAGCGTTGCTGAAAAGAAACCAAGGACTTTTTTAAGACAATGTCTTAGATTGTGTAGAAATATTACCTGTCCTGCCTTGATACCCAGAATGATATGTGAAGTTAGCTGGTACAAGAGAATTTTGAAGCAACATGCTTGAAGTAATTGGTACATAATTAAGATACTCTCTGAAGGACTTAGGAACTTTGGAAGGATGAGGACTGCCAGTTCCTTTTATTTCCCTGAATCAATTGCACATTAAGTGCAGAAAATTGTTGATTAATGGAGAAGTCCAGTATCCTCCAAAACTGCTGAAGAATTTTCTTGCTTTGGAAACTGGATTCCCTACTATGTGAAGAGCTGGTGCTCATAATAGGCAAAAAGGGAAAACAGTTTTATCCTATCTTAGGGACTATGAAAGAAACTGGCTAATTTACAATCTCTTCTCACCAGCTGTGATTTATAAACATTTCTTTTCTACCAAGGGCACCCTTCTTACAAAAATTACTTGTGAAAGCAAAGGAGATACCTTTTGTTTGGCAGAAGTCATAGAATACTGCTTGTAATAAAAGCCAAATAAATGTCATTTAAATACCTATCCTTCACCCTAATTATTCTTTCTCTTTGTTTTTGCTTTGGGCTTCATGAAAATGCTTTCTTCAGGCTCAGGTAAGAGTTTCTAAAATACACATAGAACTTTCATATGTGTTTCATGCTCCTACTCCAATATTTATGTTGTCTGCTCCTTTTTTTTCCTCCTAGTTTATGTTTGGGAAAAAATATGGAACCTTGTATAAATTACTACATGAGATAATATTTCAAATGTCTATTAAAATCTAAACATAACACTAATGCTGCTACACAAATATGTTAGAATGACTTTAAGTATCCACAATGAAAAGTGAGGTAAACCAGTGTATATTGACATGATTTACCTTGAGCTCACCCCTCTTTACATATACAAAAAAACCCCAACTAATAACAGTAGGATGGAATAATAGAGATGTGAAGGATGGAACTAAAGTTTTAGCAGAATTTTAGCAGCATTTTTCTTGAAGGTGTGCTCTAGGAATAACCTAGTTACAGCTTTTATGTTAGTTGTATTGGTGTTATCAGTGGAGATATCATTGTATGGCCTTAGTGGCAGATTAAAACCAGAAAACTGGTCATTAGATGTCTTTTCTTCTGACTTTTTGCTATTTCTGTAGTTTTCTATCAACTATTTTATCTGTATTATTGCTACAGCCTCTAAATCATCAAGTTTACATTTGTTATTGTTACCAGAAAGAACTTTAACTTTTTTTCCCCCACCCCCTTTATGATCACTGCTGCATGTTTGTCTTATTTGTGTGCAACAAAAACTGACACTCAATGGGGATTCCAGGTATATGAGGTAGTTCCCTGCCACAGTGACTGCAGCCAGTACATATGGGTTACTGAGCCCTGGAGTGTCTGCAAGGTGACCAATGTGGACTTGAAAGAGAATTGTGGAGAAGGTGTTCAAACAAGGAAAGTCAGGTAAAACAGTATTGCTCCTCCTTCACTTTAGGGAATATTCACTTTCAGGCATGGCTGTGTTTAATTTGATGTAGTTCTGTGTAATGTAGAGTGTTAATTGAAGCCATAGTACCTCAGAATAGCTGAAGTGAGTGCATTTTGGCTCTGTCTATGGATATGGACTTTGATTCCTAATTCATATACTAATGTATACTCTACTTATATTACTACAACACTGTAATGTATGAAAATACTGCTTTTCTGAATGGTGAAATGCTCCTCTTTCCACATGAAACTACGACTAAAATCCCCTTTTTAAGTACATATATATTTGGGAATGGTAGTTACACTTATTGCAGGAAAAAGTGGCAAAAATGAATGAAGTGAAATAGAAAAATGCAGAAATCTTCTATTCTTTATTGAACCTGATCTAGACAATTTGTATACTTGCTCATAGAGCTCTGATCAAAGGTTAATTAAAGCTACCCTCACATGGTGTGGTACTGCAGCAAGTAAAGCAGTCCACGGAGTTTGGGTTGGCTGGGGTTTGTTTTATTTGTTTTGATGGCTATCCACAAAGCATCACATAATTTGAGATTATAAATCTGAATAATCAAGCATAATGTGAATTCAGTTTGAAGGTCCAAAATGAGAGCTGGTGCACTTACAGGATTTTGTTTGCAGGAGCACTGTTTCCTCAGTGTAAACAGTTACTTTAAGAAGGCCAAAGTCTTAATATTTGCTTGACCCTAGAATGGCTTAGGTTCTAAGGGACCTGAGAGATCATCTGCTTCAGCTTCCCTGCCATGGGCAGGTATGCCTCTCAACTAGACTTGGCTCCTCAAGGCCTCATCCAGCCCCAGAAGGGAGGCATCCACAGCCTCCTTGGGCAACCTGTTCCAGAGTCTCATCACCCTTGTACTGAAGAACTTCTTCCTAAGATCCAGTCTAAACCTACTCTCCCTCAGCTTCAAACCATTCCCTCTTGTCCTGTTGCTAGACACCTTTATGATAAGTCCCTCTCCAGCCTTCCTGTAGTATCCCTTCAGGTGTTGGAAGGCAGCTATAAGGTACCCCTGGAGGCTTCTCTAGGCTAAACAACCCCAGCTCCATTAGTCTTTTCTCATAGCAGAGGCATTCATAGCTACAAAGTCTATGCATAACTGTTCTCACACAGTAGCATCTAAACAAATTCCTGCAAGAATACTCTTATAATGACTCCAATGTGAAAAATCTAAATTATTCAGTCTTTATTTTGAAAAACAGACTTCACCACTACCATGAAAACTAGAGGAAGGTAGCTAGCCCACCTAACCTTTCACTTTCTGTAACACAATACCATTAAGACACTAATTCCACAAAGCTCATATATGCTCATTCTGTCTCTCTTGTGTATACATTGGAATAGAGAATGTTTCAAAAATTACTTTAGTCAGAAAATGTAAAAACAAAAAAATAAAAATTAAAAAATCTCTAATGTGATCCAGTGGAAGAAACTGAATATTTCTCTGTGTGTGAAATTCATACCAGCTTTTCTCTTGCAGTTCTGGAAAACCAATGCAAGGCTTTTTATTTCCATGATCCTAGACATATACTAGTTGCTTTTCTGATGACAGGTGGAAGAGATAATTTGACAATGGATACCTCAGCATTGGAAATACCATAGAATGAAGACTGGCATGTTCAGCTTTACAAAACTAAGCATATTAATTCCTCATCTTAACCTCCATCTGCTAATTTAATATATAATAATTGAAAGCATTTGTGTAAATTAGGGATTACTACTAAGAATATACAATTTTAAAAGGTTTAAGAGTTCTAGATGTAAAATTTACAGTGGCAGCATGTACAAACTGATGTCTAAACTGTAGATGTTTTACATTATTCTGGCATGGAGGTAAGCTGTTGCCAAGTAACTTACCTGGCCAGAAGCTGCAAAACCAAGGATTATTTTTGGCTCTTCATCTTTTCTTTGATATTCATAGATCAGTTCTGAGCTCTGTTACTTCAGTTACTTCATGATTGTTATGTGCTGATAAATTGTTGAATGCTTCAGAGTACTGTGGAGCGATGTTGCTGTACAAAATCCATGGCAAATGCAATTTACTTGCGGTTCTTTTTTCCAGGTGCATGCTGAACAGTGTGGATGGTCCTTCTGACACTGTAGAGGACTATTTGTGTGATCCTGAAGAGATGCCACTTGGTGCTAGAAAATGCACATTGCCATGTCCTGAGGACTGTGTTATGTCTGAATGGGGATCATGGTCTCGATGTTCTTTGGTAAGAAATACACTGAAGTGTAACATTTGTTGGTTTAAGAGGGTACTTAAAAATATACCCATGACATACTGTGCAGAGATACTGAACTGAGCAATGATGATGTGTAAGTGTCTGGTTTTACTGTCATCATTTGGGTCATTAACAGTTGGTTGCAAATTAAGTGTGCCACTATTTTTCATTAAGTGAAATTGTTCCAAAACGAAATATTATGTCCCCAGTGGTTCTTCTTCAGTGTGGTTGAATAGCTTGGGCAATGGCTCGTGAGTCTAGCTGTGAGCCCTCCCACAGCGGTGCAGTCACTGTACTAAAAATGTCACTGTCCTGTAATGAACAAAATCTGTAGATCAAGACAGAGCATAGAAAGCAAAATTTGGGTCACCTCTACCCTTCCTGCCAGTAATTTCATGAATAAATGTCAAAACCACCAGAGGAGATACGGAAAATTGTTTCAGGACCTCTGAGTGTTCAGGCTGTGGTACACTTTAACATTTAGAAAGCGAGTGTCTCAATATCCAGTTTTGTGGCAAACTAGTTTCAAAGCACTAGTGCTGAAATATGAACTAATTGGGAAACTACTGAGGTATTACCAGGTTAGAGGATATTTCACCTTGGGTGGAAGCAAGGTAGAAGAGCAGACTAAATTCTCTCTGAAATAACAAGGAAATGGTTTCTCTTACAAAAAGGCATGAGCCTGTTATTTCACATTTGAGTTTTGTAATGGGGTTACTTGAAAGATTGTTATAATTAAGAGATACCTGAGTGCCAAGATATCAAAGCTGTTTCCAATCTCCCTTCCAAGCCATGCAATGGCAGTAGTGTCCGCGAAAGATCAGCTGAGTCTTTGAGACAACCAGATGAAGGAAAGTCTTGTCCTGCCACCACCGAGACAGAAGTCTGCACTTTGAACAAAAACTGCTTCCACTATGACTACAATGTGACAGGTATTTGTGGTGTAGGGATTAGTGACAGCCTGCCACTATGGCTGACTTCCATTCAATTTACCGTTTTTTCAGTTTTCTTATCCAGAGGGAGTTGTGGATCTTGTACAGAAAACCGAGTCAGGCTACTTGATCCAGATAAAATATTACTGGAGGCTTTGTAACTTGAGTGAGGTGTGCAATCTATAACTCCAGGGAATGTATTTTTCCAATAATTTTGTGATTTGCTTAAAATCCATGCAGATGAAACCAGGAAGGCATCATGGCACTGACTACTTGCAATAAAAGTTGCTGTTTCCAATATTGCCTAGCAGCTGGGCTTTGTGAGCCATTGCTTGTGGTGATTATTTTAGGCCATCAGAATTAGAACTGGGTAGGAGACTGGGTCATTATGAGTTTTATCTAGGTGTCTGATGAATTAATTTTTTGCAGACTGGAGCACATGCCAGCTCAGTGAGAAGGCTGTCTGCGGTAATGGTATCAAAACACGGATGCTCGATTGCGTTCGCAGCGATGGCAAATCGGTTGACCTGAAGTACTGTGAAGAGGTGAGTGGGTGCCTGTGAGTAAGCTCCCTCCTAATGGTACTAATTAATGCTGAGCCAACTGAGCTCTACAGCATCTAACTCATCATCACCAGATGTTTTGCAACACTATTCATGGATTGTTAAGTACTTCTGAAATGAACTGTGCCATCAACAGTGATTTTGAGACAATTTCCTTCAGTTACTTTTAAGTGCCTTCATGAACGTATGCTAATTATTATGTCCTGAAGGAAATTACTTAGAAACAATAATTAATAAAGTAGAATAAAGGTAATAAATCTTCATCAGAACACTAATCATCATTTTAATTTGATACATTTTCTGCGTGGGGCCTTGGACAGCTGCCAGTATCAATCATTTACTCAGCACATTGGAAAACACTTCTCACGTGTCACTCTGCAGCTGGGCTGAATGCTAACTTCGTGTATCCAGCTGTGCAATGCAAAAGATACCCAAGCTAGTGTGCATGAATGCAACATTAGATAGAAATATATAGAGAGAAGTAAGTAGCTAGCAGACAGGAGCCCTTCAGATTTGAAAGAACCATGTTGCAAAAGTTCAAGCTCACTTCAAATTTGACAGCACTGCTTTTCTGACATTCCGTATGTTGGTCTTAATGTTTTCAATTGCATGGAGATAGTAATGTGAAGGAAAATGGGAAGAGAGGGCAAATGCAACATTAAGGCCAATCTTACATGCCTTTCTGGTTTCCCTTACCACACTGACATTAGAAAAAAATAACTTGCAATGAAGGACTAAGGTGGAGTAACCTTCACAGCAGCTTTGGTACCAACACCTTTTTCTGTTGGACTTTCCTGGCTTAGAAACTGCTCTTTAGGTTTTGCCTATAGAAGAGAGCCTCATCAGAAGTGGAATAAGTAAGGAAATTGATCATGTACTTTGGACTATAGTTTTGCAATGGTACATCTGACCTGATTAGAGTTCTCAAACGCCCTCAGACATCCTGGATTCCTGAATTTGTAAGTTCTTAACAAAGGCAGGAAGTTTCAGCTGAGGTGGGTCCCCTACTTTTGTCCCAAATTCCTCCTTCACTCATAGCTCTTGGGTTTATAATGAAACCTGTTAATTTGATCAGTTATGTCTCAGGAAAAAAAATCAAGATCTGGCTACCTACCAGCAAGTTTCTGTGAAATTAACAGGGGAATGCATTGATGCATTCTGTTAATATTTTAATGCATTAGGACAACAAGAAGAAATATTGACTCTTTGGTTGTTTGTAAGAGACTGCAACATTGATTGATATGCATACCACAACATGACAAAAAAAAATCCATTCACATGAATATTTCAAGAGGAAAATGTATCCTTTATTAGATTTAAGGGGGAATATATTTCTTTTCCCATAAAACCAAGAAATTATTCCTGTTGTTAACCAAGTATTTGAGCAACGGAACATGATGACATTTTACACTGAAATTTCATTGCAGTAAACCTCAGGAGCTTCCTGAGTTAAAAAATTAAAGTTTATTACTCAGAGAAATAATTAGGGTTACAAGATAGTACCTCAAAAGCTACTTGCTATAAATGACTGCCCAACAGACATCTCTGCAGTGAGGTCCTGGCATTATCAGCAACCACTGTGATAGTCTTATTTGCCCTTTTGATTTACTAGACCATGTTAGGAACGTGGAGATACAGAGGGAGCTTTCCTCTAGAAAGCTCTGATCCACTCTAGTCATACTGTTAAGACTATTTGTTGAATTATGGATGTGTAAGAAGTGGTACAACAAGGTCAGAGGCTGATCCAATAACTGTGAAGAGTAAAACCTGTTAGCCTGATTAACATAAAAGCCAAGCCATTCAGACCTTACCAGACCCTTCACTCTGAAGATGTGACTTTCCAGGTCATAAGAGGAGAATATTGAAGAAACTATCAAAAATAGCCAAACTATGCACTTCTTACTAATCTAATCACAGATGTTCCTTCAGAATGGTTGGTTTAGTTTTTTGATTTTTTTTTTAATTGTTTGTTTGTTGTTTTTTGTTTTGGTTTGGGGTTTTTTTTGCTATGTTTTTGCATTGCAAGAGCACTACAACAAGATTAAGTGAAGTTCAAATTAAGGTTCATGTGGGTAGAACAGTTGCTGATATGAGAAAGATGAAATAACTTTGTAATGATTGAGGTAATAGAATTTCCCCTGGGCTATCATAAAATTTTATAGTAGATGTATGAATAAAACAAAATTTTTTTGGTTGAATTTATGTGTAGGTACTTTACAGAAATGTGGTTCTTACTATTATATGCATGTATGGCTAAACCTGCCCTGATCCCTATGAAATAAAGACACCTGACTGAGGTGTCTGAGCTCCTATACAATATGTGATTCAAGAAACTAATGAAAGCCATATGTAAAACAAAAAAATTCTTCATGCTGTCTTTTGGCCATCACTGTCCTCAGATAAGAACACCAACATAGTTAAATATTAACAGCCCCCGTGTCCAGGTTTTCAAATGTGTCTGTATGATCTTGTGTTTGTTTCAGTCAATGAGCTAAAGCAGCTACCCAGTCATCCTGATTACTGCCAGGATAAATCAATTCCTAGAGCTTATTTCCTAGTCCTTGTTATGTTGACATAGTTCCCTGCAAACTCTCAAGACAGAGTAATACTGCATTGCTTGGTCTCTAACTCCGTAAAATTAGCACATCACAAGAATTTGGCTCGTCTTTAGCTTGAGTATTTGAAAATCAAATCAGCTAAAGCAGGCTGGTCCTGGTCATATTCATATTTATGGGGTTATTTTGATTCATTTACCATCGATTAAAGACCAGTAAAGCCCCGAAACCAGCAGTTTTGTCTGCATTAGAAAGCAAACTTTTCTCTTTTATTGGCAAATAGTCTGCTTGTCAGATTACATGATTAGCCTCCAGAAGAGGTTAATCTGCAAACATTCCTATAAACAAATACAGATACATTTTGTGGATCACAGGGTTTACAGAGCATGCTGCTCTGCCAGCCTGCTGTCCCTGGCATGTGTGGCCAGGATAACCCCTCCACTACTTGCTATTCTTTAATCAGAAACCACAAGTCATCCCGAACAGGCTCTTTCAGGTAAGAGAGCCATTGAACAAACTTCCAAACATTTTCTAAAATCCTTAAAGTAAATTGTGGTTCATTAGTTCATGGAAGGAAAGGGGTATGGGAAAGGAGTATGTGATTAATATCAAATTGCAGCCTGCCAATCATTGCCTGCATCTATTTCAGCAGCACCTCAGTATCTAAGACATGCCAATGGCAGATTACTGTGAGTAATCTGGCCTGCAGCTTTCTCTTCTTCACCTCTAATATCTCTCTTGAGCTTTTCCTTCTCTAGCTGCCAAAGTCTAGCTGAGTAGGCCAGTCTTGAAAGAGAGCAGTTGTGTTTCTATAATTGGCAGGAATCAATTCAGCAGGCTTTAAAGCCTTTGCTTAGAAGATTTGACCCAAATATAGACATCAGAGATGGTTCTCTAGTCTCTTAGTTATCCAAATTCCAGATTATCCAAAGGTTTCAGGTGTTGCTTGTGTGCAATAGCTGGATAAATAAGGTTATGCTGTACCACAGAGAAAAGCCAGGATCTTGTTCTTTAGTGCATAAAACAGAGGTCTCAAACCTCATTTGTTTCAGTAAGTGGTATTGCACATTTAAGACTTGGTGAGTCTATCAGGGTGAGACATTGCCAGTACTTGTGGTAGTTTATTTATGAAGGACATGTTAATGTTGTGCCTAATTATTGCTTTAAGCTTGTATTTAGTAGGAAATGGTGGGTTTAGTTCCTCTTTAAAGTCTTAACTGCTGGGTTTATTGTCATTAACTTTTCCAGGCATTCAAATTAATACATTTTAAAATGTCTCCTTTGCCTTTTTTTTTTTGGTTTGGTTTTGTTAAAAAAAAAAACAACAAACAACTATATGGAGATTTTTATTTACCAAAAATATATCTACAACATCCTGGAATTCTGAAAGGCCTCAATGATGGCCAAGACCCATCATTGAGACCCAATGAGCAGGAGTCTTTTATGCTGGGAAACTGTAGGTCTGCTCATACTGGCAGGATTGATTTTCTTTCATATTTTGTAACACATACACTATAACTGACCCACCCTTTTAACTCATTTTGAAGCTGTGCAGGCTGCAGGGATTATTGTCTTGCTACTATTTTGCCAATGCTTAAATTCCATCTTGCCTTGTACTCTCTCATGTGTGCTAATGAGTTTATCTCTTTCCTTCCTTGGATGGGAAAAACCTGGAGCATGGGCATTTCTAAGGACATGGAAATGGTTTTACAGAGTCAGACCATAGGCCCATGTAGCCACTGCACTGTCTCTAATCATGACCATAGAACTCTCCCTTCCCTTGTTTGAGGACCTCCATTTATAGGCTCTAATTTAGTTTAAAAATTTACAGAAATGAGATTTAAGCATGTATTTAAAAATCAGAATATGTGATAGGACTGTCTTGATCTAGCTGAGGATGTCCCAGCTTACTGCAGAGGGGATTGGACTAGATGACCTTTGGAGATCCCTTCCAACCCAGACCATTCTGTGATGTGAGATTTTTAAATGTTCTAATTGCTCTACTTTTTATTTAGTATTTAATTCCTGCTCACTTAAAGCTTTGCTTGTCTCAGACTCACCACGTCCAAATGCATACCTTGCACCAGTGACACAAACCACGTGTTGCGTGCTGACCATTAAATGTTTTCTTTTAGCTTGGTTTGGAGAAGACATGGCAAATGAATACGTCCTGTGTGGTGGAATGTCCTGTGAACTGCCAGCTCTCTGACTGGTCCCCTTGGTCTGAGTGCTCTCAAGCATGTGGCCTTACAGGTCAGTGTTCACCTTTGGCATATTTCAAAGGCTGGAAATTTTTAACAGTTATTTCATTTTTAAGCAAAGACTGAGCTTTTAAAATTTACTTCCATTTTCCTACCAGGCAGGAAGTTGGAAGTAACTGCTGTTTCTGAATAATAAACCCAGTGACCACAAAGCTGAACTGCTTTTGTGCACCCGTGCAAATAGTTGTAAAGTTGAGGAAAAATTGTTTGTAAGAATTATGCTTATTGGTTTTGGGGGGTGGTTGTCTCCATTGCATTTCAATAACATCTTTTTTTTTTTTACTGCTGTGACATCTCAGCTGGAAGAGCTGTAAATCAAGAATGATGGAGGCTCCACTTAGCAAACATCCCTCTATCTAGCTGCAGTGAACACAGCTGTCTAGGAGACTGATATAGTTCTGCACCTGCATTGTGGCTTGTGTAGCTTGCCAGCAGCAGAACATTCATGTCATGATCATTAGGATCTTAAATTCCAGATGCATCAGATTGAAATATGGAATTAAAGATGAATTGGTTTGGCCAGCTAACACCAGGTGTTATGTAGGTAAATCAATGTAATGTGTTGGTTCATTATAAGCCTTGGCATCCAAGCTTAAATACATATCTTTCTTATTTCAGACTTCATTCATAGGTTAGTTTATATATAGATTAAAACACCACAGCTGTGTTGGTTTTCTGGAAACCTTAGCAAGGTACCAACTCTACAGCAGCCACTTTATCACTACTTCTGGCACACAAAAAACTCTACAGTTATAGAATGAAGATGAAAGAAGCAAGAATTGCCAAAGGGATAAAAATATCTTTCTGTTTGTATTTATAGGAATATTAGAAATACAATCTGTATCTCAGTGATGCTGGGCAGTATGTTACTCGTGGTTGAAGTTGGATAAGCCATTTGTATTTTAATTATCTTTGGGACTGAGTGAAGAATCCTCCATCTCCTGCAAAATCTGCATGTCATGTTATTCAGACAGACTGAGGGAAAGTTGCAAACTGTTGGTTACTAGAATTAATCATGGAGAGATGATTTTGTGTTAGGGAAGAACAGAATGTTTGCCTCTTGTAGCAGCAAACTTTAGATGAGGAACTGGAATCTTCGCTGAGTTGCCACAGACATATTGTCACATTCAGAAAGTATTTTCTCCCAGGCTTCTAAACTAGGAAATTGCTACTTTTGTTTGCTGTTTCAGGAGCAATCTGAAATCCTAATCATATATCCTCCTGCACTTCTTGCAGTACAAACAAATAATAAAGTGTCAGACTAAGAAAATATAAAGCCATGTAACAGGCAAGAGCCAGCACATCTAATTTAAAATACAATATCTCAGATGTGGAAAAAATGACTTTATTCAAACACAACGCTTTTAACCAAAAGAGAACCGTCTTGAGGAATAAGTCAGTCTAACTATTTTGGTTCTTGTTATATTGCTTCTTATTTACAGGAAAAATGATCAGAAGAAGGACCATAAATCAGCCATTTCAGGGTGATGGGAGGCCTTGTCCATCTCAGATGGAGCAATTCAAACCCTGTCCAGTAAAGCCTTGTTACCGATGGCAACACAGTGCATGGTCTGCATGTAAAGTAGAGGTAAAAATCCATATGGATCTCTGAGGTTCTGGATCTTGTCTATCTAGGTATATTTGTGATATGCACAGATACCTGCTTCATAACACCGTAAAGAATTTGCTTCCACCTCTTTTATCCAAAGCCTAAACATTTATTCTTAGAGCTCCTATTCCTCAAAAGATACAGCAATGTCCTACAGATGTTCAAAGTATAATTGCACAATTTGGTACCTGAGTGGCATCTTTGTTAATATTTGTATTCCTTCCATTGTGAAAGAATATCTGTGGGGAAAGTTTGGCACCCTAGAGAAGATCTCCCCTGGAGATACTGCCATGGTTAAAATTCACAGGCTTCAGTAGCTCCATATTTTAAGAAACAGTGGTAGCAGCCAGCAGAATTTTGGGGTTTATCGTTTGAGAAGTAAAGAACAAGGCCATTTTCTTTTCTTCTTTTCCCTACTGGAAATAATAAGTAGTTAAGCAAAAGCATAGTGGGAGACAGAGTGACTTGTAGCTCGGCCCTAGTCTTCTGGCACTTTCTTTTGTGGAACATCCATCTATGTCCTCCTTCCCCAGGATGCTCAGTGTGGAGAGGGAACACGAGTGAGGAACATTTCATGTGTGGTTTTTGACGGATCCATTGAAGATGTTGGCAAAGTGGTAGATGAGGAATTCTGTGGAGAAATAGAGCCGATTATAGATGGTAATAAGAAGATAATACTTGAGGAAACCTGCACTGTCCCTTGTCCAGGTAACAAAGCTATTCAGATAAGTTGCATTTTCAGACAGGTGGGGTATCATTGCAGTTATCAGTGCCTAGCCACACATAATAAAATCTTTTCCACATGCTTCACTGATTGGATTCATCCCTCAAAGGAACAACAGAGTTACTTTCCAGTAGTGGCTTCACAACAATAATTAGTTAGGAAAAAATATCAGGTCTTAAATTTTATAATAGGCATGTCTCAGTTCTGGATTGTAACTAATAAGTATACATTTTTTCACAAAATCTTTCAAAGTAAACTTGTGTTTAACACTATTAGAATGTGTGGTGGTTTACAGCTAAATACTTGTTTTTAGTGTTTAGATCACCTAGCAGCTTTAGTAATACTTTAAACAGTGGCTAGCACTTGATGGTGTTTATTAGGTGTCTAAGGAAGCTAGTGAGTCTTATGTTTTTTGCTTAAAGGACCTATTCCAAATGAAGTTAATATTTTTATGTCTACAAAATGGTGAGTGTTTCTAGGTATTTAACAAAGCAGATGTGGCATGCACTATCATTGTCCTTGTAGACTGACTCCAAAGGAGTTGTTATAAATGATCAGGTCCATGACCCTCATACTGAGAAGGATTAAGAGCCTATTACAGCTAATTTCCAGTCTCTTTCTCAGTGGGGGAGGGAAAGCAGAGCCTTTCCTTTCAAACCACCACACCCCTCCAGTTAATTTCAAATGCTTATTTGTAGAATTTGAAGTATATTGCTGTCCAGTAGAGTCATTGGTGATGTATCTTTGGAAGAAGTGATTAACTCCTTCAGCTCTAATGTAGCTATTATTCAATACCATACTCTGGTTTTGTTCTCTTGCAACTCCCCTTTCCCAGATATTTTCTTTTTTTTTTCCAGTTCATGACAGAATAACAGAATCACAGAATGTTAAGGGCTAGAAGGGACATCAAAATATCATCCAGTCTAAACCCCTGCAGAGCAGGATCACCTATACCAGACCACACAGGAACACATCCAGGAGGGTTTTGAATACATCCAGAGGAGACTACACAACCCTCTGGGCAGCCTGTTCCAATGTTCTGGCACCCTCACAGTGACATTTCTTTTTTCCTCATGTTTCCATGGAACTTCCTATGCTTCAGCTTCCACGCATTGCCCCTTGTGCTGTCACTGGGCATCACCAAGCAGAGCCTGGCTTCATCCTCTTGGCACTCACCCTTTACATATTTATAAACATTAATGAGGTCACCCCTTAGTCTCCTCTTCTCCAAACTAAAGAGCCCCAGCTCCCTCAGTCTGTCCTTGTAAGGAAGGTGTTCCACTCCCTCAATCATTATTGTGGCTCTGCACTGGACTCCTACAAGCAGTTCCCTGAGGTCCTTCTTGAACTGAGGGGCCCAGAACTGGACACAATATTCCAGACACAGCCTCACCAGGGCAGAGTAGAGGCGGAGGAGAACCTCTCTTGACCTAGTAACCTCAGCCCTTCTGATACACCCCAGAATGGCATTGGCCTTCTCGCCCACAAGAGCACATTGCTAGCTTCCACCACTGCCTTATGCACAGCATTCCAGTTGAAGGATTTTCACACATTTTTACTTAATAAATAAAAATAAGAAGACAAAAAAACCTTATTTACTGCTTCTTCCTGCTTGTTTTTAAAATTTTGCTGAGCAAGAACCTGTTCTTCCACAAACTCAGGTTTAGCCAGCAAGAATGACTGCCCTGTAGGGATGTGCTAATGATACGCTCCAGCTAATGTTTCCAAAAAATCACTACTTGTTTTCCTATTATGTATAAATCAGTTCTTCAATTATTCATTTCTTCACATGCTTTCCTAACATTGGCAAAGAAAATTCCTTCATTAATCAGGCATCTGGTCAACACAGCACTGATTATATCTGTCATCAGTGTAAAGCAAGGTAGCATGAATTTTTAATAGCTCTTCCACTGAAATAATGAGAACTAAGAGGTTTATTTATGAGGCTGTACACAGTCTAGTCCCATTTTCAACTGCAGTTTTAAGAAGGTAGTCTCTTTGTGTTGTTCCTCAGATCTTCCTTAAATGTTGTCTAGCTGATCATGCTAATTAGGGTCATTCGAATAATTATATTTTTCAATTTTACACTGCAATATTATACAAATCTCTCTTAATCCTAACAAGAGATAGCCAGAAAGGACATTTTAATCACCTTCCCATTTCCCTTTCTTGCAAAGAATGTTCCAGCAGTTGCTTCTACTCTTTGTTTAGAGAAAATCTGCAACAATTCATCTTTTCAAAACTAGACAATGTTCTCTGTTTATGATATCAAAGAAGAACTGTGAACAAGATATAAGAATTTAGTGTAAAGCATACAGTGCACAATACCATAAAATTTACAAAAGTCCTGACATTGGTTGGACTGCTATCAGAGATTCAGAAAGATAATGATTTTGTGCAAGTGATACATGTACAATCTTTTTACTACTATTTTCTATTTCACAGATACTCAGTGAATGTCAAAATATTAACTTCTCTTAAGTATAAATTTCATTTCAGAAGCAGAATGAAAGGAAGTCTAAAGAGGAAGAATCAAGAAACCAAATTTGGACTTCTTTTCTGAGACATGTTCAGTGTGAAAACCTCTTCACATATGGTGATCATTCATCTTATCAAATTGCTATTTAACAGGGGACTGTTACTTGAGAGAGTGGTCAGAGTGGAGCCTTTGCCAGCTAACCTGTGTTAATGGTGAGGATCTCGGCTTTGGAGGGATACAAGTCCGATCTCGGGCAGTGATCATTCAGGAATTAGAAAATCAACATCTCTGTCCAGAACAGGCTTTGGAAACAAGATCATGCAATGGTAAGCACCAAAAAAATACATAAAACTGCTTCCTATAAGAAAAAAATACAGAACAACGGTGTTTTTATTTTCTTTCTGCTAATGGTGTTAAATTTAGGCAAATACATTTCAATAAACATGGGAAAGCACTTAGATTTTTGTATTCCAGATATCAGCTGTACACAGAAAATCTTTCAAATGCCGTCATGTGTTACCACTTTAAATGCAATCTTTGGAGAACTGATGATCTTTCTTAATTAATTTTATTTTCATGATGTGGGATATAACAGTTTCCTTATCTGCTTGATAACATTAACAACAAGAAATCTTTACATTTTGATACACAACCAAACCTGTGTTTTTGCCTGCTTTTTATATTGTTGTTAGTCACATGACAGTAACACTCACAAGTCTGAGTCATGCTTCGTGCTGGTACTGGACAAAGTATCTAAGAAAAGTAATTTCCTATGCAAGCATTTCTGGTGCAGTCCCCCCAGACAGGAGTCTGAGGGTGGTAAGCTGGAGTCAGGAGTGAAACCAGCAGCCCAGCTGAAGTGCATGTACACTAATGCTCACAGTATGGGTAACAAACAAGAGGAGCTGGAAGCCTTGTTACAGCAGGAAAGTGATGATGTAGTTGCCATCACAGAAATGTGGTGGGATGACTCACATGACTGGAGCACTGTAATTGGTGGCTACAGGCTCTTCAGGAGAGACAGGTGAAGGAGAAGGTGTGGAGGGGTAGCCCTGTACATCAGGGAGGCTCTAGACACCATGGAACTAGAGATTAAGGATGATCAAGTTGAGTGCTTGTGGGTGAGAATTAGCCAACAAGGCTGACAGTGTGGCCAGCAGGAGCAGGGAGGTCATTGTGCCCCTGTACTCAGCACTGGTTAGGCCACACCTTGAGTCCTGTGTCCAGTTCTGGGCCCCTCAGTTTAGGAAAGATGTTGAGTTGCTGGAAAATGTCCAGAGAAGGGCAACAAAGCTGGGGAGGGGTTTGGAGCACAAGCCCTATGAGGAGAGGCTGAGAGAGCTGGGGTTGCTTAGCCTGGAGAAGAGGAGGCTCAGGGGAGACTTTATTGCTGTCTACAACTACCTGAAGGGAGATTATAGCCAGGAGGGGGTAGGTCTCTTCTCCCAGGCAACCAGCACCAGAACAAGAGGACACAGTCTCAAGCTGTGCCAGGGGAGGTTTAGGCTGGATGTTAGGAAGAAGTTCTACACAGAAAGAGTGATTGGCCATTGGAATGTGCTGCCCAGGGAGGTGGTGGAGTCACCATCACTGGAGGTGTTTAGGAAGAGACTGGGTGGATTACTTGGTGCCACGGGTTACTTGATTAGATGGTGTTGGGTGATAGGTTTTCCAACCTGGTAAATGCAATTCAATTCTTTTTTCTTTTCTTTTCTTTTCTTTTCTTTTCTTTTTTTCTTTTCTTTTCTTTTCTTTTCTTTTCTTTTCTTTTCTTTTCTTTTCTTTTCTTTTCTTTTCTTTTCTTTTCTTTTCTTTTCTTTTCTTTTCTTTTCTTTTCTTTTCTTTTCTTTTCTTTTCTTTTCTTTTCTTTTCTTTTCTTTTCTTTTTTCTTTTCTTTTCTCTTTTCTTTTCTTTTCTTTTCTCTTTTCTTTTCTTTTCTTTTCTTTTCTTTTCTTTTCTTTTCTTTTCTTTTCTTTTCTTTTCTTTTCTTTTCTTTTCTTTTCTTTTCTTTTCTTTTCTTTTCTTTTCTTTTCTTTTTTTCTTTCTCTTCTCTTCTCTTCTCTTCTCTTCTCTTCTCTTCTCTTCTCTTCTCTTCTCTTCTCTTCTCTTCTCTTCTCTTCTCTTCTCTTCTCTTCTCTTCTCCTTTTCTATTCTATTCATTCAGACTCCAGTGAGATCAGGCAAAAATGAGTTTTATATGCATAAGGGAGCTAAGATGAAGAAGGACTTTATGATTTATCCCAGGCCATATGGTTGATACACAGCAAGGCAAACTTTCAGCCCAGGTCACTTCAAACACTGGAGCACTGGATGAAGCTCAGTGTTACCAGGAAATCAACCTGACTCCTAACTAAATTTTGCACAACAGATGGGCTACAGCCATTATGAGGTTATTGGAAACAGCTGTTTTGTCCATTAACTACATTAGGCTCACTCCACAAGCAGTGTGCACAGCCATTATAGTTAGCATCCAGGACACATCTGTTCTATTCTGTATATATCCAGTAAGTGCAGGAGACCATGGGGCCTCCATGTGTGCAGTGTACCCTTCTATGTTGTTGGGTGAAGGAGGAAGGGGCCTACTTAGCCATAAAAGCCATTAAACATGAGTATGGTCTGCTGATGAGTATGGCTGCTGCTAGTGGTAACATTAAATCTTGTCATCAGACCTCTTGAAAAATGAATGTTCTCTGTGTAGATGGCCAGTGCTATGAATACAAGTGGATGGCTAGCCCGTGGAAAGGATCTTCTCGAACCGTGTGGTGCCAAAGGTCAGATGGTTTAAATGTCACAGGTAACTACTACTCTTTTTATATACACACAAAACCCTGGAAAACAGATGGATAAAGTCTTTTTCAAACAAATGAATTTGATGTATGAATCAAAGTGCTGTTGTCTTGAATCATCATGTTTTTGCATCTTACAAATGCCTTTTCTTTCTTTCTGCAGAATTCTGCATCCTGTAATGCTTTCAATAAATATCAATATTATCTTTTGTACTGGAACAGGGATGTTTAAATTGTTTGTTTGGCTTGTTGGTGGTTTTGTTGTTGTTGTTTGTTTGTTTTTGTTGTTGTTTTTTTTTTTTACCATAGACATCTTTACACTTCCAAATGTAGGGTTTCAGATTTCTACTCCAACAAGAAGTAGAACTTTTATGTATTAAAATTAATTTCAGTGACTATACAGAGGCAGAAAAAGATGCAAAGCACCATGAATTAAGAATGACTGAGGTCTCCAAATTTGTGAAGATCACTATGCTCTGCTAAGACCTCACCTGGAGTAATGCATCCAGCTCTGAGGCCCTCAACATAGGAATGACATTGACCCAATGGAGCAGGTGCAGAGGAGGGCCATGAAGATAATTGGGGGCTGTCCTCTGTTGCAAGGACAGGCTGAGGGACCTGGGGTTGTTCAGCCTGGAAAAGCAAATACTCTGAGCATACCTAATAGCAGCCTTCCAGTACCTGGAGGGGGTCTACAAAAAGGCTGGAGAGGGACTGTTTACAGTGGCCTGTAGGGATAGGAAAAGGGACAATAATTTGAAATTAGAGAGGAGTAGATTTAGATTGGATGTTAGGAACAAGTTCTTTACCATGAGGGTGGTGGAACACTGGAACAGTTTGCCCAGGGAGATAGTTGAGGCCCCATCCCTGGAGATATTCAAGGCAAGGCTTGACAAGGCTGTGAGCAACCTGATCTAGTTGGGGATGTCCCTGCTGACTGCAGGGGAGTTGGACTAGGTGGCCTTTTGAGGTCCCTTCCAACCAAAACCATTCTATGATTCTGTGATTCATATGAATTAATTTATAAGAATTAGGGATTCATTTATGAGAAGAGTTAAGCATTTTTCTTTTACGTAATTTTTATTCCAGCCCAAGCAATAGCAAAACAATCCCGGATATTATAAACACATCCTCAATGCCAGCCACTCTCAGGTCAAAACAATACTTTTTGATGATGGAGACTGTTGTGACAGCAGAAATAAAATATCTGTACCATTTTCACATGGGTTTGATTTGCTGAGTAACCCTCAGTCTCTTTTGCAAGTGTCACCTTGTTCTGTAAGAACATTAAAATGCATAATCTTCACAATGAATGCAGCGGGGCCTTATTTATGGACCTTGATTGCTTCCTGCCCAGCTAAGGTGCTTGTATGCTAAGTAAAACTCTAAGTAAGAATTCATATTAAGATTAATATATGACATTATCCACTAAAGGTCCTGCAGGATTTCAGAATAAATAATATTCTGACAATTATGGCTCTGAGATATTAAAATCAGAATATATTAATAAGTCAGAGTAAACCACATAAAAATAATGGATTGTTTTGGTGAGACTGAATACAGCAGTGTGATAAATTCCAGGAAAGTCAAGCGTACAAATGTGGTGTTGGCAGGATTTTTCCTGATGGGACTTCCCAGGCAGTCTAAACTCAAACCTACATTGTATCTCTTTTTGAAAGCTGTGGTAACTTTCTGATTTGAAATGAAGACTAGTGGAAAATTCCAGACAACATAATTATCAGCTTCTATGCAATGCAAAGCTACATTTTCCTATGTCCCTGAGAGTTTTTCATCAAAGCTCTTAAATATAATGTTCTGCCTGAAGTCTGCACTTGCGAGCCAAACTGGAATTTGCATCTGAATGTTTATTTGAAAGTGATTTGTGTAAAGCACAGTATTTAGGAGCACACACACGATTGGTTTAAGTAGAGGATACTTAATTTAATCTAGAACAAACCCATGTATTTGTCTCTAACATAGTGTATTTTCATTTGGACATGATCAATGTTTTGTTCTGAGTCCTGGCGGTGTTTTAAGGTCTTTATTTATGTACTTACTTGCATTATACTATTGTGCTGAATAGGTCTTTTCTACTTGAAGGTGTTGTTTCCCATGGGCGATGAGGCAACTCTTTCCTTCTGCAGCTTCCTTGGATGACTGATATTGTTTTACATAGATTCCCACAGGCATGTGATTTGTATGCTAGGATGTACATTTTTTCTTTCTGGGGGGTGGGGAAAACTTATGGCAAGCAGCAGGGTTTTCTTTGTTATTCATTGACCATCCTGTTAACACTTGGACTTACATAACCACATCTAACTGCATCTGCTATGGTTTTGACCAACCTCAGTTATCAGGATTTCATCATCATATCACACCAGAATAAAAATGTTATTAATGCTGAAGATACAAGATAAGCATCATCCTATAGCAGTATAAATTCTAAACTACATGATGCGTATCCCTCTTCTGTAAGCTAAGAGGAAACCCAGGTAAATTCAAACTGATTCTAAATGCATTTTAAAGTCCTTCTGGCTGAAATGATAGTGAAAGCCTGATTGTGTGTACTGGTCCATAACAATAACTACATAAAGCTGGAGAAGAGAGAACTAGGAATGTATAAAAAAGAAAAAAGATGGGAACCCACTGTACCTTCAGAATACCCTTCGCAGATAATACTTTCCTCCCAGAAGTCTTAGACTTGCATGAAGCTTGGCCTCATAAGAAAAAAAGCTGGAGTGTGCGTAAAAAGGATTATTGAGGAGCAGCATAAAACAAGTATCCATGTATAAACTGGATGAGTAGTTTGTTTTCAGTTTAACAGGCAAAGAAAAATATAAATCAAAATTAAGTTTTATTTTCTCTGTGGCCACAGTAAGTCTAAAGAAGGGACACACATCCAAAATCTCTTCCCTCAAGCATAACAAAACATTTAAACTGCTTTTTGGAGCAGTCCACCAAAGAAACAAAGGGTAAACCAAAAAGTTCACTTGCCAGTTATTAGTTCTCTAAAATGCACATGAATGCAAATGTATGTGCTGTATCTTTACTCTACCTATAAGACAACACCTGATACTAGTTATCCTTCACCTCAGAAAAAGAGGGCTCTTAAATTAAAATTAGCAATAAAATTGTAATCCATGACATCCTGCAGCAAGTAATGACATCAGTGACTTCATCAGTGGTGAGGTATTACCATGTCAAAATCTGATTTTCTGTCCTACAGGGGGCTGCTTAGTGATGCGCCAACCCGATGCTGACAGGTCATGTAACCCACCGTGCAGTCAACCCCACGCTTACTGCAGTGAGGTATGGGCAAAAACCACCCCCGTGAGTTACAAAGATTATGCCAACAGAAAGTATTTTCAGGGATTTTGCTAGTCATTCGTTTGTTAAAATCACCCTCAGACCTTTTTCCACTTTTCAATTAAATATTTCATAATTTCCATTGATGCATGGTACAAACTTGCATAGAAATAAATGAAGAGGTATGTTCAAGGCTAGCACTCGTCAAAACAGTCTTCTCTTCTGGTCATCCATGTTGTTATGCTTTATAGCTCACAGAAAACTGAATTTTCCTGCTACACAGTATAAAACACTTGTTCCCTACAGACTAGAACGTGCAGTTGTGAAGATGGATACACAGAAGTTATGTCCTCTGATGGCACACTCGAACAGTGCACTGTCATCCCAGTGGTGGTGATGCCCACCATGGAGGACAAAAAAGCAGATGTGAAAACCAGTCGAGCTGTCAACCCTACTCAGCCCTCCAGTAACCCGTCAGGACGAGGAAGGACCTGGTTTCTACAGCCTTTTGGGCCAGGTGAAGTCATGCAATGAGCAGTTCATAGTGCTAAGTACTGCTGCAGGGTCTGGCGTTTACAATTTCATGATGCCAAGGAAGAAAAGAAAACCCTTTGAGTGTTCTTTTAAGAAGACAGGCAGCTACCCTGCATGAAAAGAAAGGAAGAGACATAAGCAAAGCCCTAGCCTTCTTAGCTACTCCATCAATGTATTTAATGAAATCTTGCAGTACAGAAGATTTCTTTTTAATCCCTTCTATCTGTTAAAATTCAGCAAAGCAATTTGAAGTGTGGCTTTGGAAGGGAGTTGGCTGCAAAGGTGTAAGCCAGGATATTAGATTTTGCTGTGTTGACAGAGTAAAAAGGTAGCACTGAAGACTGTAGACAGCAAGAGCTGCTTAAAATTTGCAGCCATAGCATAAATTGCAGGAAAATAATCAGTGTAGATATGCTAATGCTTTTCTGCCATATCCATATTTAAACTAACTCATGTTGGACAAGAGCTAACCGTATTATTGATATTTAGTCTCCACAGGCAATATTTGCTTTTATGATGGACCATAATCTTTACAGCTAGGCAAGGACTTATGTGCAAGAGTGGCAAGAAATACAATGCAGTTATCCCATCAAAAATACTTTTATGAAGTCCATCATGTAATCAGATTTCAGGAAATATTTCTAGTACCATTAAGCACAGAGATAAATATAACTTTAATTGACAACGCACTTCCACAGAAAGAGCTATGATGTTTGTCCAAAATGTTAATTACATGAAGACAGCAATTGGTTAACTTAAGTGTCTTTTAAATCACATAGAGCTAAATATTCTAACACATTTGTGTCTTAGGGTGTTCATTTCTTTCTAAAACTTTTATGAGTGTTCTCAGTCTGAGATTTGAAACCAGTATCTTGACATGCATAATCCATAAAACAGATGCAAATTGAGAACTGTAGCAATATTTCTAATAAGCAGATAAAATCATGTTCAGGTTAGAAATACTTATGTTAGATCTCTTTAGTCCTCCTAGTACTTGCTGTTATCTGTACTGTGATATTTGATACCTGCAATAAAATGGTCTTCATTCCAATTAGTTAAAATTTTAATCCACAATAAAAATAATAACAATTTTAAAAGATAATTAAGCTTGCCTGGTTTCCTTTTAAAGATAGCACCTTACTATATATCTTTTACTCATCTAGCTAAGGCCACCTGAAAATGCCAGAGGGTGTGTTGTAGCAGCCAGAGGGCCTTCAATAACCAAATATCAGACACTTTCAACTGTTTAGGAGCATGGAGCTCAGTCATGGGTTCAGAGCAAGAAAGCAGTTGAAAAAAATCCATGAAAATTCACTAGTTTCCCATAGCTCAGCTCAAATGAAAACAGCAATATTCAGTAAAGTAATACTTAATCCAGTGAAGGTATGAGCAAATGTGGATGGAAGTGAACATTTTGCATTTAAGATGAGCTTCAGGCTTGATTGGTTTAAACCCAGTATTGTGTATCTAATAGGAAGGTTTTGATTATTCCCTTCCTCACAGTTTCTAAGTCAAGATTTAAAATAGTCCTTTCACTATCCAGCAAATTACATTGCAGTTCAGAAAGCAGAGCATTAGAACTGTTCTCCTCAAGTGTCTATGCTAATGTATGATGAGTTTGAAATGCCAGTGCCCCCAGTATCCTTGTATGCTTGGAAATCCTCTGTCCAGGGAAAATTCAGAAAGCCTGAGTTAGATGCCTGTAGTTTCACAATATGAATGACCTCATTAACAGACTTCCCTGCTTTGACAAAGTGAATAAATCCCTATACAGGGCAATGCCAGTCCTTTTTTCGAGGAGATAATACTATTTTAAAGAAAGCAATCCCAGAACAACCCCAAACCCCTTGCATTTACCAGTGGAAGGAAGCCAAAGAGAGAAGAAGCTAACCTGTTGAGCAGTACTGAAGTCATAATTCCTCTCATTCATATTATCACATCACCGGATATCTCAGGTTAAATCTACTGTTTGATCCATCTTTAACACATCAGTTATTTCAGATACATCTGTTAAAATTGTTTATTAGGTTGATTAATGTAATGAAGCTAAAATGTTTTGTATTTTTATATTAATTAGCCTTGAACAAGTTGTCCACATGACTGCAAGATTTCGCAGTATTAGAGGACAGAGAGTCTGAACTAAACTGCATAGCAATAGAGAGGCCTACTGGGAAAAAAGTAATTTTTTTTCTCCTTTTATTTTTTTCCCCCTGTTATTACATGGTAGAAACATCAACTGCATTGCTAATGCTTTCTGTTCTACAGAGGTATCAGGAAGCAATAATTGTTTGATCAGGAAAAAAACATCTGTGCTTGCTTACACTGAGCATTTCCCCTTGGAAATTAAATAAGTCAGCATTTTTAATGGAATTTTCATGGTCAGGGAAGTGCAAGAAAGTTAGCTAACCTCCTGTGAAAGAATGTTTTAATAAACTATTTAGAAATTTGCAAAAGGAATTAAAAGTAGTGAGTCAGACAGTGTGCACTGACCTTGGACTGTGACATGCTCATTTGAAGTTCAGAGCAAAACCCCACTGACAGGGGAGAAGTGAGTACATCTAGGATCAGGGCAAGCAGGAGAAGTAGGGCGTAAACCTCGGCCTGCAGGGACATCATGTCCAAAATTCAAGCTGCACAAGCTGCGTGGATTCCTTATTAACAACAGACAGTTCTATTTATGAGCACAGTGTCTTTTTGGAGGTATTTTTTCTTGTGCTGTGGGAGGAATTTTTTTTATAAAAGCAAAACTTGTACTTGGAGAAAAATTTGAAAGCTAATGACTTTATGCAGTAATGAAAGTTGTGTAAAGATATTTAAAGTTGTGCTGCTGGTATTAAAAACGGTAACATTAAATAGCAACAATAATGAAAGTAACAGGCAGATTGATTTACCAGAGCTGACAGCACAAATGAGTCCTGGGCTATCATGCTGCCCTGCAATCATGCTGAAGGATTGCCCTCTACCAGCAGGCTCAAGGCTGGTTGAGCTTCTGGAAGGTCTCACTTGCTGCCTGTCCCCCACATCTCAGCTTCATTTGGGTTATCCAGACTTCAGCTGAAAACCAGAACACAAGTACACAAGGTTGTTTAATCGCATTTACTCTTATTAAGATGAAAATTAATTGCTAGTGAATACATTTATTTTGGATTATAGAAGTATTTCTCTACTATATCAGAACTAATAATTCAACAAAACTAACTCAAACACTACTGACTAACATTCATTCCTTTTAGATGGGAGGCTGAAGACCTGGGTTTATGGTGTAGCTGCTGGTGCATTTGTTTTACTCATCTTTATTGTTTCTATGATCTATCTAGCCTGGTGAGTTCTTTAATTATTTACAAACAAGCAGTCCCACACAGACCATAATGCAAGCTTTTTCATATGCCACTGTAGAAACTGCAGGCACTTCTGGGAACTGCAGTGTGTGATTTTCCACGTCCTTTTGTCCAAGCTCAGGTTAGTGGACTGTGGTTATAGTCTAGATGATGGATAAACACATGCTCTCCTGAGGATAGAAGAACTTCTTACAAATATGGGGTAGCTTAGTATCTAGCTCATTATTCCTCAGTTGTCTCTTAAGAATGTACTGTGTCCAGGATTATTTCATTACCAAAACACAGAGAAATAGCAAGAAGGAAATGTAGTAATCAGGCAAGTCAAGGTTGGTATGTGGCAGGGTATAGAGACCCACAACCAGAAACAGTCTGGAAACTTTCTCATGTTTTTCATATCTGAATTAATATTTTGTTGAATAACCTTGGTGCATGTGAAAGCAAAGATATTTTTTGTGTATGTGTGTGTGAGATCAAGTCACATCTGAGAGTGCTCCTCTTGAAGTTTCCTAGGTCCTCTTTGAAATTTCTGATCCAAATGACTGTACAGATAGAAGGTGAGGGAAGTGTGATCATACACATTAGGCTGCTGGCTGTACTGCAGCAGTAGGCATCTGTGGGGCTTCTGCATTTATTTGGGTTTTAGTAAATCTCCAAAATCTCACTTATGTTTAAGTAAGATAAAAAACCCCAACTTTTATTTTTTGAGGAAAAGAAAATCCATTAGCATGCAAATCCACTGCAGATTCTTCAGAGTGGAATGTGTGGCCACTGCAATCCACTGTAACGACTGGTCTAGTAAAAGTGTAGATTTTGACAGCCTAAGTGGCATAGCTGGGATTTTGGACAAGACTGAGGATGCACAGGCCTGATTTAAAGAAATGCTTATATTGCACTCAAAAAAGAGGGCAAGTACTAAAGCATGGATAAACCTGCATTTTCCCTTGGCTTGGTAACTTTTGTAGAACTTTATCGAATGGATTGAAAATTTTAGTGGATTAAAATCTAATTCAAGGCAAGACTGGGAACAATTATAGCAAACAAGCCTATCCTTGCTGCTTATATCATATCATCTAGAATTAACTGTAGTCATCCTAGCAAGTATAATGAGATCAAACTAATCAAAAGATGGAACTATGGAAATCCTTGATGTGTCAAGACAGGTTAAGATTTGAGTCATATCATTTATAAAAAGCTGATTGCAGCTTTGATACATAACCAAATATTGCACTGCAGGCGCTGGGTTCTGAGAACTGACTGATTTTGTAGGACTACCTGCCAAGGATTTCATCAAGTCACAGAGTCGTAACAGCCTAGTTCTCAACAACCGGGCTTTGATTTAGACATTGCTTTGGGTTGATAAGAATATCTTCTTATTACTGATCCAAATGAAAGTTTTAGCCTTCTAGCTTTTACAAATGAACAAACAAATGCTTTACCCTAGAACACTCACCTTTTGTTTTAGACTGAGATCCATCTTTGCCTTGTTTCTAGTTTCTTGTTGTGTTTACAAATTATCTTATTGTTTCAGCAAAAAGCCAAAGAAGCCCCAGAGAAGGCAGAACAACCGCCTGAAACCCTTAACCTTGGCTTATGATGGAGACGCAGATATGTAAAGTATAACTTCTCATGGTGACAAATGGAATCTAAATTAATGGACTGAAATCAGAAGGTATCCAAAGCCACAGGGATTTTCTATGGAGTGGATTAAGTGTTTTGACTTTTCTCTTTTTTTTTGTAACTGCACCGTAGATAAAGAAGGATGGATTTCATAATGCCTACGGATACTCAAGGTATTATTGCTTTACTTTAGACCATCAGCACTGAGAAATCTGGCAGAAACACATTAATAGACACTGCAGTTGGAGATTTGTGGTCTTTCCTCAATCTTAGAAACTCTAAGAACCACTTCTGTCTCCAGAATACTGTAGCTGACATAGCGTTAACAGTTGGAAGCCCCTGCAACATTAACCAAGAATAATCAGTACGCATGAAGAGTTTGTACCAAGCTGACTATGACTCTTTATATTCAAGCATAACGTATACTCAGCTGAACCGTATGTATTACTCTCTCAGATTATATACTCGATACAGAGCATTTTAGTGCTTAGTACAGCATTACCTTTTAACTGGGATTAACCCACTGAGCAAGTTCAACAGTTTGCCAGTTGATGATAACTTGTGTTAACCTGCATTTCAGAGGGCAATGACTCACTTGCAAAATTCTGTCCTGTTATCACTCCAAAGTATAAAGACCTCGTATGTACATCCAGAAAGGAGGCATTCCAAGATTCAGTATTTTCTAGCTGTTGCTGTCTGGAAAAAGAATACCCATTGTAAATGTTACAAATATGTTTCTACTTTCTCTTACTCAAACGGTTGCCTGCATCTTTTTTGCTACATGTAAGGCAAATTTTTGCACTATATTAGTGCAGCATGATATGCACTTAACTAGTATTGCCATAGAAACTGCCTCTTTTCAGAAAGGATGATGATGATGATGTATCTTGTGCAAGGAGTGTCGGATAAAGAGGTCTTGAATCCTGAAGAGAGCAGCGTTCAGTTGGGACTGCAGCTGGATGAAATGGCTAAGGACGTGTACTGCAGACACCGTTCCTCGTCACCGTGGCCATTTGTAGTCTGTACCATGGCAGTAATACAAGTGTCTAGTTTCTTGCCCCATCTACCTATACTGGTATAGATTGTCCTGCTGGTTTCTAATTGTACTTTGAAGGCTGTTTATGACTAGATTTTTTATATTTGTTAACTTTGTTAGAAAAAAAAAAAGAAAAGAAAAAGAGAAGTGGTTGCCCTGTAATCTTGAGTGACATACATGCTTTCTGCAAAGTTCAAATACAATAAAAGGATTCTTCTTTTTTTTTTTTTTTTCCCCTTTTTCCCCTCCAATATTGCTGATGGTGCAATAATCAGAGCCCTTTTGTCTTTTCTAATTAGGATAATTGGATAGATTAATTATTCAGTTAGACTCGAGTGTACTGGCAAGTAAACAGCAAGATCAATAGTTCTGCCATCTTAATACTCATGACTTTTTTACAAACTCTGGCAGTATGAAAACTCACTGTTAACCTCTTCCATACTCATGGCTTTTCAGTGTTATGCTTCTGATAGGAAGCTCATTGATTTGCCACTGTATCTCCATGCCTGTTACTGATGCGATTCATGACCTGAGAAGGGTTATTCTCATCAAATGGCTTCTATGTGTAGCCTGAACATATAAGTGACTGTGCCACTATTAAGCAATACAAAACTTTATCAGATAACCTCTCAAAAATAAATTGTAATATAAAGTTAGATATTAGGTTCTCAGGTCTTTTTTATAACCTAAACCATTTCTGCCTACTCATCACAATAGTTTCTCAAGAAGCACCAGTTTTTGAACACTGAATAAAACTGTAGCCTTGCAAACTTTGGCCCAGATCCACTGAAACTGATGACAAGACTCTGGTGGACATCAATGGGTAACATCAGTCTTTAAAAAATACCTACTTTAGTTCCATGTAGAATACTTCTTGGAACCTACGTGCATTTTGTGTAATGTTTAAGAGACATCATGGTCCTGCTTTAACTTGCTAAGTTATATGAACAGTCCAGTGTTACTGCATCAAGAAAATTATCTTCTTCCCACTAAGTATTCCCTGAAATGGGAATGATGAGCAGAGGGGAACATTAGTAACAATCTTTTGTACAGGTTTAATTTCTCATTTCATACCTTGATCTGGCTGCAGCTGGTGAAGAGCCACGGCCCCCTGCCACAGGAGCGGTTCATTCATGTGCGATTTGCAGGACTGAGGGCTTCAGTCTCACACTTTGTAAAGATCCACGAGGGAAAACAAACCAACCAACCTTGATGAATTTAATTCTGTATTCTTGAATAGAAAACAAGAAAAAACTAGCTGATTCCTATTTTGTCAGGCATACAAAAAGCAACAGGGAAAAGTTATAAAGAATGATAACTGTCATGTGGAGATATAAAGCTTAATCACAGTTTCTGTATTTTTAGAACTCTCTATTGTCAAATAGTGTTGGGCAAATAGGCAATTGAGGGAACAGGGTTTCTTCCACTGGCAGTGGTCATCTTTATTCATTATATTGGCTGGTCTTAGCAGGAGCTGTTGCCTAGTTCCCGCCTTGAGGATTTTTAAGTCCTGCATCTTAAGAATTTAATAACTTGAAGTCAAAAGGTTTGTCATCTCTTTATTCTCACTATATAAAATGGACAAACGAAGAAAGAAATAGGAGGGCCTTTTAAAGTACGGTTGGCCTTTGCAATCCATGCAAGTGTTTTAGTGTGTTACATTTTTATATCTGGTCAGTGAATTTTGCTGGTGCACATCTGCATCATGCTAGTGCTGCATTTAAAAATCTAGAGTACTCTCTTTTTTTTTTTTTTTAAATTATTTTTTTATTTTTATGAACAAAGTGCACAGAAATTTGAAGCCAAAATGGCTTCCCTAATTATCAAGAAAAACAATTAAATACTAGGCTATAAGGAGGGCTGAAATTTTATGTAAAGTTAAAATGTTGCAAGGGTCATTAAGCCCTTTAGCACTGAAACAGAAATGAAATCATAGGTGAATTATCCGTAGAGAGTGAAAAGCGATTTGCTTTATAAAATCAGAGTGCTTCTACAAATCCAGTGCCTAAAGCAGCCACTACCATAGATTGTTAGTTTGTGAAAGTAATGTTTCCAGTGATCAAATAAAACATGCAGAAAATAGCAAAAGTAGATATTTTCCTGTTGATGTGGTGGTTTGTGTTTTCCTTTTTAAACCTGTAGTTTCTAGATTACTGTGTCTGCTTTGAGTCCTGGAGCAGTTCCTTCTCAAAACTTTGATGCATCTGCACAAGTTGATTTATATGTGGTATAAAGCACCCATTTTGAAACCCCTTTCCTTCTGCCAAAATAGTTTGTTTTCCAACACTGCAACCTGGAGAGCCCAATTGAAAAAAAAAAAAAAAACCCTTGTGTATAAATCACTGTAAAATATACCTTGAATGAAATGGAAATCTGTCTTTTTACCTTCATGTAAATTGTGCTCACCCAAAGTTAAGACTTTATTTTGCCTAACTTAATTTACTTGAATATTTATTTTGTAGAACAAGGAGGCAGCTGTCTGAGGAATTTTTACTTTCCCCCCTCCCCCCCCCCCCCCTTGGGTTAATGTTAATTTGTAAATTGTGTAATGCATTTTTATTTTTTAAATTATGTACATTTCCTTTTTTTTTAATGCACAAAATGTTTACGTACGACTACTGCAAATTTGTGTATATTGTCACTAAGCTTTATTCGGTTAATACAGATGACGTGAAAATGTAACAAGCCTTACATTTTCACCTGGGGTTATTTTTACATAACTGATGTATTGCTGACAATAAATATAAACTCAAAATCGTTTCATGGCATCTTTGCTTTTTCCTTTTCCTTTTCTTTTTAATAGATGTAGTATAATATGCTGGGATTGAGTAACAGTAAAAGCCAGAGCCCTATACTATGACAACCTTTTAAACAGTCTCTTTTTCTGAAAGAAATTAGCAAACACATTCTTGCTAAAAAGTAGTATTTCTCCTTAAGAGGAATGAAAAATACTTTCTGATATTATGGTCACTCTGAAAGTCTGTTGCCACAGTTTTTGTTGACACAGACATTTGCAATGAATATTTAATTGATAAATATCCGATAAATGCAATGAATCATTTATGTTCTCAATAAATCATTTAAGTTTAAATTTCAGTTTACCTTTTAATTACCATTTTTAGTTCAGAAAAACAACAACCCGTTTGTGGACAATAAGGCGTGGATCAATAGCTCAACAGAAGACATCTGTTCACACAGTGAAACTGAATCGGTGCCTGGCCCTATACAAGAAGGAGCAGAAAGCAAAATCTCCCCTCTCCAAAAAAATCCACCAAACATGCCTGATATAATCAATAAAAGTGTCATTTCTATTCCAGTTGTTGAATAAACATTACTAAATTCACTTTTATTTTTTTTCCCCCAGGAATCATTTTGTTCTTGGTTACTTAAGAGAAAAATGACTTCACACTTTTTTTCCCATAGCTGCTCCTGTTCTGTCTCTATGCTCTCCAAAACTTGATTTTTTTCCACATCCATTTCTGTAATATATATTTACACTCCAGTTCATGGGAGGAGGGGGGTCCAATTATGGTAGCTATTACCTCCCCAGTAACCCTTCCAGGCTAACCCTTGAAAGGTTTAAACCCTCTTTTGAGAGGACACAACTTCGATTATAGAATCATTACAGGATTTTCAGAATCCTTCCTACCTGTTTCCTCCTGCTGGAATCCACAGTAAAATAACAAAAATGTTGGACTTGTCTCCCCACCTGCAATTTAATAGTGGAAGTTTTTAGATCATAGCATGGTTTGGCTTGGAAGGACCCTTTAGAGGTCATCTAGTCCAACCCCCTTGCAGTACACAGTGACATCTTTAGCAAGTTGCTCACAGCCCCATCCAACCTGACTTTGCTGTCAGGCATGGAGCTTCTACCACTTCTCTTGGTAACCTGTTCCACTGTCTCATCACTTTCACACATTCTTAGTGTAGGGTTTGGAAGCAAGTCTTAGTTTTTCTTACCTGTGAATGTCAGATTTAAATCTCTCATGTGACTTAACTCTCAACTTTTTAGTTCTTCCCAGTGCTGCTCGTTGAGACACATATATGGAAATAATAGCAATATATGAGCCCATGACCAGCATTTAATTAATAGTTCTGTGAATGCATATTCACAGTAGCTGGCTGTCCAGTACACTCAGATTAGTGTTAATGTACCTAATGACATCCTACAAAAGCCTCTCCCAAACTGAATCCAAATTTTTTTTTTTCTTTACACAACTTGTAGCACAGAAAAATAAAAACAGGAAGCTATCACAGAAAAACAAAGGGTGACACCCTGTGTCTTGTTTTTATGTTCCTATCTTGACTCCCTTAACTTTCTTCCTATGCTCCCATTCTGTCTTGGTTCTTGAAACAAATGCCAGATTTCATCCTTACCTTGAACTTTTCTGATTTGCTGTCATAGCCTTAATTCACTTTCATGTGTTGTCTCACTCTTAAGATCATAGAGAACAATAGTTACTAGTTGACACCTTGCAGGTATTTGAAGATGTGCTGTTGAAAGCAAAAATATACATACCTCAACTGTGAATGTTGAGGATGAAATAATTTGTTTCCTTTCTTCAGGCAAGCAAAGCCTGAAGATACCTAATTCTACATATTTCAGATTCAATCACACATTCTATTGCTTTACACTTTCCCTTATTATACACATTTGGTGTTACTTTTCACTGTAAAATCTTAGTAAAGGCTGTGTGCAATTATAGCAGAACAGAGAACTCCTTCTTTGGAAAGCTGACTCTCATATGTCACTAAGAAAGCATTAAAAGAAGTTGAAATCTTCAATATCTGTTATTTTCCCAAAAATTCTGGGATGAAAACTTGGTGGAGCAGATTGAAAATGTTGTCTGTGAAATCCCTGAAGAGAAAATCCCCACAGAAGTCAGCCAAAAGCCCCTAGTCCCATGAGCAGCTCCATGTTGCTATAAACATATAAATTTAAACATCAAGAGCTATCACTTCTAGGAGGAGACACTGCCTGCAAACACTTGCCATTACCTTCAGAAAAAGCAGTTAACTGAGAAGAGCCTGAGATGAAAACTGAAAAACACTGTTCTGTTGCAGCTCAAAGCAGGGCTGATGTGTAGCATCATACATGTGGTAACAGAGCCAAGTTCAGGTCAATAATCCATACTTAAGTCAGGACAGGAACCTCCACGTGTCTATTTCAGCTTTGGATCTCATTTTTAATTGTGATATTCTGCAAAATGAAAGAAATTTTGATCACTTAATTTAATGTGAACCACTGAAATACAGACTAAATTGCACCTGTACATACCAGAGACTAGAGCACCCACATACCCAAGCCTCTCCTCTGCTCTTTCCCAACCAGAGGGTTGAACCCATGTCACCCCCATCTCCAGGTGGCTATGAAGGCCTTCGCTACCTTCCCTCACTCACTGCTTCTGCAAGGATCAGTTCTTTCTGGAATCATGCCTCAAACAGACTCTATTAGGCACTGATTGGCTTCTTAGCCCCCCCAAACATTAACTACCAGTTACTAATTCTGGCCCCCCAAAACATAAACTATCCATTATTAATGCTGGCCACGTGACCTACTAATAAAGAACCAATGTCCTGAACAAAGCTTGACTCCCAGAATCATCTGACAAACTGTTGGGGAAATAAAGCTTCACTGGCTCAGTGTTACCTGTTATTTTAAGGGTTATTCTGGTATCTACCTCACTGCTCTGCTTCTTCAGTCTCCAAGAATAAAGAATTCTGTAGCTACATTTTCGGAGTGGAAATTGGTGCCACCAGGTTTCACTCAGCTGAGGAAAGGAAAAAAAAAATAATTAGCTGGCAGCCTTGTGACTGCCTGAAGATGGATTTAATGAACTGCAGCAAAAGCTTTCTGCAACATTAGAACAGCAGCTGGAGCTAAATCCTACATTTCTGCTTTAAATAGCCTTCACTTACTAGTTGATGAGAAAAACATTAGTAGCAATCATTTGTTCAGTTTTACAGAAATCTAAAAGGAAGCTTAGTAGCCCAAGTGAGAAGTTAATTGTCAATCTCAAAGTGGCTTTTCAAGCCTGTAGCAGAATTACAGTGCTAAAGAAGCTGGGACAGAAGTCTAATGGTCCCCAAATTATAAATGGGCCTTTTCAGAAAGGCAAAACATTATTCACATTAAAAATTGCTATACCCTGTCTCTGGTAAGGCATTCTCTTTGAAACGAGGTGGTTGTGCAGATGACAAGACTGCCATCTGCCACCTTAGATCAATGAAATGGCAGAACAATGCCTTTTACAAGAATACTTCATACTTTTCTTATCAAAAATACTTACTGCCACATAGTAAAAATTTTCTTTAGGTAAAACAAGTTCATAGATATCATAAAGCTTTCTGTTCTCAATCCCTTCATCCTCCAGCCTCTATTGATACTGAGGATTGCTCTAACATAGGTGTAGGACCTTACACTTGGCTTTGTTGAACCTTATGAGGTTCACAGAGGCCCACTTCTTGAGCTTGTCCAGGTGCATCTCATAAATATAAATAATTTACACTGTTAAAAGCTTTTAAGCCCATGTTTCATCCTGAAAAGTCTTCTGAAGCAGCTAAAGCAGATCCTAATAAGAGCAACAACAAAGGAGAACAGGTTGGAATAGCAGGAAGGATAGCAGGAATGATGCCAGCTGTCTACATTGGTTTTTTTCTTTTGTTTATCTTCTGATAACACAACCATAGTTTTACATAGACAGCAGTAACAGGCAGTTATTCTATGCAGAATAGTGTTTGTGACTCAAAGATGATGATGTGATCCAGAGAGGGACAGGCCTGGTACAACAGCAGAGCCCTTGAACAGTGAATACATGATGCAGCGAAGCAGTAGGAAGGGGCACAGCCTGGCACTGGACCCAATGGCTAAGGTCACCCATGTTCAGTTAAAGAAATGCAGGTTAGGAGCTGGACAGAACTGGGTTTAGGGGTAACAAAGAAAACAAAGAAATAGTATCTATTATACATAAAAGACACCATATACAGTAAATTTGAGTGTAGCATGGAACTGCAGATCAATGAAGATGGAGAAAAGATGTAAAAGGGTATTGGCAGACATTTGAAATTGCCACAGGTTGATCACAGAATGAGGAAGAAGAAACCATCAACATGAGCATCATATCTGTGACAGTAGAGCCCAGATGCTGACAATTCACCATAGCAGCTCACAACTGCCACCAGCATGAAACCATTAAGTTCAGCATCTGGCATAGTGGAGATGTGAGCCTGATGCTGGGAGAAGAGGTAGACCATAGGATGTGTGTCTCTGTGTGTGTAACACTTAACTGCAATATTATTCTCTTTTAAACGGATATATTTGGATTAATTTTGGTTAGACTGCTTTGCATTCAGTTATACTAACAATAAACTTTTAGCTTTGCTTATGTAAAAGAAAGATGAGCTTCCTCTGTGGCCACAAGCATGATTTTGTGTAAGACAGCCCTGCAGCAGCAGAGAGAATGCTGGGGCAAATGAATGAGGAAAAAGGCTAGATGAATTTTTGAGTTATACGAATATTGAAGCAGTAATCCTCTCCTTAGTACACCAAATTCTAAAAAAATAAAATAAAGAAAACTTTGAAAGCTAGACAGACTCTGGCTTTAAATCTTTGGAGTAATGTGTAGAAATTAAAGCAAAGGTTGTCATTACTTAAGGGCCTATCTTGCTATTTTTAATGGAGAAATTCACACTAGTTTTTTTTGATCTTTAAATTCACAACCAAACCAAAAATCCTGAATTTACCAAATCTTCTCTATATGCAAAGTAATGTGATGACAGAAAAAAAGAGTAATGATACATAAGGTAGGAAATATTTAAAGTACTTATTGCCATAATCAAGTTTTTTCTCTCTGTCACAATGGCAAATGATGTGTCACAGGGGTAACTAGCTGAACTAATTTTGTCTGCCTAATATACCAGTGAGCTAAAATACTGTTCAGTAAGGACACAGATCTTGCTAATGCTAAAATAATAAATAAATGTGACTGAGCAGATGTGGTAAGAAGCCTATGGGTTAGTTACTGAAAGTAGTAAAATTATGAGCAATTGGGGGGAAAAAAAAAAAGTGCCTGGAGTCAACTAAAAAGTAGCTAAGATTAACTGTAAAACACTGCAAGATAGCATTTGGGGACAAAAAAGAGCAAGGGAAAATATGTCATAAAGCAATGAGCCACAGCAAAATCTCTTATGATCAAAGGCATAAAGCATGTGCTGTGAGGCTTCTCTCCCTCAGGAGCAGAGTACAATTATTTCAAACTAGCTTACATTTGTGATAGTAAATAGCCAAACAGCAACTTTGACTATAACTCACCAAAGAACTGGTGAAGATAGTGACTCACATGCACAAGTAGGCCAGGCTGAGCTTCTGGTGACTAGAAAATACTAAAAATGGTGATATAAAACCAATTAGTTAATCAAAGACAACTGAAGAACACACACACACACACACCCTGCCCTTACTACAGCTAGTAAGCTGAATGGAAAAATAATAAAGTAAAAAGGGAAAAAAATAAACTTTCCCCTATTTTAAAAGCCAAAAAGTATTTCAATAAAGAATTTCTCTCAACTTATCTGCATTTGGTATATCGTGCATATAACCAGTTGCTAGGTTCACTCTGACCAAAGAGGTCAACCTCAAACAAAAGCATATTTAATGACTACTTGTAAAATGAACCTAAACCACAGTGAAGGCACAGCTCAAGGGCATGAACTTGCCACTCTCAGATTTTTATGTGCCACAATTAAACAATATTGTGAAATGGCTGCATCCCACCGCTGCAAATTTTGGACTTTGCTTTTACAAGATTTACTTACTGAGAGTTAAATGCTGTCCAAGTTGTCATCTCCACATCAGTACATCAAATTAAACTGACTTTTCAAACGAGCTTCTAATCTGTTGGCTGAAAGATTTTGGGGGGGAGGCATGATCTTGCCACATAGTATTTCCCTTGTTGCCAGTTTGCATCCAAGCAATTTTACCTCATGGCATTTACTGCCATGTTAGATGACTTCATGTTAGATGACTTCATAGAGCTTATTTGAATTCGCTTCACTTTTCTGGCATTAGAGCAGGCTATTCACACACTGTACACTGGTTTTGTTACAAGCATATGTGAGATTTCTGGGATGGAGAAGTTGATGCACTAAAAAGTATGCTAACAGATTCAGCCAGCATACTGTCAATTTTCCAGTTGTAGAATCTCATCTTCATATAAGAGGGTGATGTAAATTTTTGTAGTCTTCATTGTAGGAGCATACAACTCTATCTGAATGGCTTTTCTGGCAAAACAAATATCTAATTCATGATATTTCAACAGAAAATGCTGAGGAGCTGTTTCTTCTCCACAGAAAAGCACGATAGTGCTGCAAGATGAAAAGAAAAAAATGCTGGATTTGGTTTCACCTTCGTACCATCTGTAACCATGGCCTGTGTGGCTTCCCCAAATCCTCTTTAATTCTAGGGATTCTCATGTGTTGGACTCCTTGGCAAGGTAAACACTACCTTGAAGAACAATAAAGTCTGTAGCTACAGAAGAGGTCCACTAAGTCTTGGATCTCAAAACAATTTCCCTGCAGTCTGGTAAGAACAGGGTAAAGACACAGCACTTGAGCACCAAGACCTATATAGGCATACAGTGGTATGGAGCAGAACTGTGTGAGCCTACAGAAAATAAACTACAGCCACAACGCTGGAACAATTTATAAGCTGTTATATCAGTAGGAAAAGGGTAAAAATTTAGGGGAAAACTGTTTTACTTATTTGCACAGCAGAGGGCCAGAGCAGCAATACAAATATGCTGAAAGCATGCAATAAATGGCAAGTGTCTCAAAGGATGAAAAAGATGCTATATTCACTGCATCAAGGATGAAAAGACCCTGACTGTTCAGCCTGAATCCTGCTAAACTGGCAGAGAAGACATTTATGCAACCATGGAAGCTTTACAAAACTTTCTAGCACTAAACTCATTAATTATGGAAGATTTTTTTTTTCTGTTTCATAAATAAAACTTAGAAAACTTTGTTGTTCAGCTACATGGCAAATCACTAAAGCTACCACGGCAACACCAGGTTGAGAAGACCTTAAATGATTCAGGAGGATAGATGACATAAGAAAGGAAGCAGCAGAAAATTGACTTCTTCATGGTATCTGCTTTGGTCTTACAGCTTGCACTAGAAATTCCAGCAAATACTACACTATGAAAAGCAGAGAGCTGCAACAACATTATGGGATCATGCAGCAAGGAAAGACATCCAGGTAGAAAGCTTGGCCCAGAGAACTCTCAAGGTTGCATGTTTTTCTTGGTTGTTCAAGAAGAAACAATGAAAAGCAGGAAGAAATGAGAGTTCACAGAACACGGACAGACTGGTGCAAAGAACCACAACCATCTCCTCCCAGAGGCAATACTAGAGAATTGCAGATTCATCAGTTGTGATTGCAACACAAAGTCTACTGAGAATACCATGGTACCCTGACAACTGTTTGATTTAAAAGGCAATAAATGAGGCATTTATTTCAATTACAAGGGGATAAATAGAAAAATAACGGTGATAGAAGATCTGCTATGGCTGATTTCATTAGCACCATTAATAGTCATTCTTAAAATATTTGTTTAGCAAGTGAGCCACACCCTCCTCGGCATGTCCATATGGTGACACATACTGTTAATGTCCTTGCTCTCCTCCCCCTTAGGGAAAATTTGTCCTTACATTCACACACCACCTCCTAAATGAAGTGGCCATGGGGTGAATCTGAAAGACAGCTCACCCTGTGGCAGTCGGAACTTTCCCGGGCCGTGCCTTCACGGAGGCACAGCCCAGCATTACAGGGCAGCATCCTCAAAGCTTGTCCGGGCACTGAGGAGTTTTTTGGTGGTGGCAGTTAAAGGAGAGAGAATGGTGAAATGCAACTCTGTTAATGTAAATGTGCCATGCTGGTTGTTTTCAGAGTTGATGAAGACACCCTAGTCATGGTTCATCACTAACACAGGCAGACCCACAAGGGCTCCAGAGGATGATGTTATTGACTTGGGTAGTCTGAGGACTGCAGCTGCACTTCCAGATGTCACTGTGATACTTAAAAGCCTACAAAATAGAGAAAGTCTGTGTATATCATCTTTGACATCCTAGATATATTCTAAAGGACTGATTAACATTTTGACTATAGCATATTTATACCTCAATGTGTTTTTTCAAGTATATAATGCATGGAATTGCTTAGTGTCCTTTTAACCAGTTCAGTAAATTCAGGTACCCCTGGTTTTTTGACTGCTGTGAGGGTAATAAGCCCAGTTATTAAAATCCCATTTTGTGGACTCTCAATGTTCTTGCCTTAGAAAAAGAACAAAGACTCAAGAGTTTCAAACATTTTTCCCTTTTCCCTTAAAGCTCCCTGTAGTCTGAGGTAAAAGCAATTTAATAAAGCCTCCTTCTGATGTTTACAGCTCTAAAAAGAAGGAGAAACTTCAGAAAACTTTACCAGAACACTAAGACAAATTGGGGGCATATTTTTTTTTTCTACCATTTCCGTGATGTCTTCCATACACTTTTACATGTCATCAAACCAATTAGCCAAAACAAGACCTACCAGTGAACAAACTGAACCAGAATGACTTCATCATTTAACAGGAATAGCACCTTTTCAAACACAACCATCCAACTGTCATTTCTTTGAACCATAGTGGGACATCAAAGATGATAGATTAAGAGCAAAGAACGGTAACTGCTGAAAAAAACCCTGACAATCCAAGAAAAAAGATTAATCAAATAGAGGTGCAAATTAAATCAATCAAGCTCTAGCAGAGATTTTAGTACAAACATTAATCTTTGCACATCAAAATATGAAGAGTGAAAAACTTTACAGAATTTTCCAAGTGTTAATTACTACAAAGTCTGGACTCCTGAAGAATGACTTAGAGTTTAAAGCTGATCTGTTTGCATATGTATGTGTTAGAACACTGGAACAAGACCAAAGAGGAAGAACAAATTGCTTTATCAGAAGCCTTTCTATGCACATAAGACGTTTTCAGTCTGTGTATGTCCAACATCCATTTATAGGAGACCATGTATGTAAACAATATTACTAATACCACTAATAAATGATAAAGGGATATACAAGCAGCTGCAAACAGGGTACCTGAGCACAGTAGCACTGAGCCAAGACATACTCCTAAGCCCAAAACCTTAGACAGCTTTTGAGTTTGTAGTGCCTGGACTAGGATATGTGAAAGCCAGTGGATTCTCAAAGGCACTTACTTTCATAGAACTCAAATGATATCTCTCAGAAATGAAAACAATCACCACCAAGAAAAGTAACATTTCTTTCTATTATGAAAGAACAACTTTCTGTTATGAAAGAACTGCACAAGTTAGAGTGATCACAGAATCACAGATTACTGGGGAGTAGAAGGGACCTCTGGAGATCATCCTGTCCAGCTCTACTGCCAAAGCAGGTTCAACTAGGTCAGGCCACACAGGAACACAGGCCACACAGGAGGGTTTTGAAAGTCTCCAGAGGATATTTCACAGCCTCTCTGGGCAGCCTGTTCCAGTGCTCTGTCACACTCACCACAAAGACATGCGTCCTCCTGTTGAGGTGGAACCTCCTGTGTTCTGGCTTATACCCACTATTCCTTGTCCTATCACTGGGTACCACTGAAAAGAGACTGGCACCTTCATCTTGATGCATTCAAAAGCTTCACATGTACCAAGTTAACATGAAGAACATAGAGCAACCTCCCCTGGGACAAGCAGTGAGATCTATGAGGTGGTCATTGTGCTGTCCTGGGAGGATGAGGCTAGACCTAGGGAAGCCAATATGGACCTGCAACAAAAAAAACACATACAGGTCATACTTTGATACTTAGAAAATTAACTCCTGCCCTGTTTTTACATAGGGAATCCACAATTATTAAAATTATTGCCAGCTTTTGTTACCCTTTCTTTATGCCAATGTTCCTGCAACAGCACAGCAGCTATTTCCAATTCCTTCCTCAGCGACAGACAGGCGTGAGAGCTCCTGTACTGAACACATTGATAATAAGCAAGGCACACATTTGGATGAAAAGTGCACAAATGAATTGTCTATCCTGTCCTCTGCCTTTTTCTGTTGTCCATGTGATTCCCACTTCATAACAGTGCTTTCAAAGGATTTCTCTGGGGAGAACACTAGAATTAAATTACATCTCTTTTTGATTGACTACAAAGCAGCTGTCAAACAAGCAAAGTGTCTCCAATGTCCCTCAGAAGCAATAGTAAATAGCCGCTGAGATAAACATTGCCAAGCTGGCTATGCCTAGCAGTGCTAGTGCTGAAATTTGCAGTGGTCTTAAATGGGAGGACAGAAAAGTATTTAGCAGCAAATAATAAAAAGAACATACAAAATTCATAAGACTCCAGCCAGTGAGAACTTGTGCGTTTTGAGAAGTAAAAAAAAAAACCAACAAAAAAAAGTAATGTAATGCAAATAGTTCACATTTGGTTACCAGAGGGCCTCCATCCCTGAAAAATATTGAGGCTTCTGTTATGAAAACACCATGGCTGCATCCAAAAAAAGGCCTATTCTGTATCTGTTACTAAGTCCGGGTGATGAATAATGTGGATGAGACAAAATGGTATCTTAATTGTTTTTCTGGCAAGAGACCCCTCCAGTCTGACCTGTCCTCCCCACCTAGCCACATTATCTGGGTTTTTACTATTGCGTGCTTCTACTGGAGGTCTACCAAGGACAGGACAGTGCCTTGCTCTGGTTCTCTGGGGAACTATCCCCTTACTGATACAGGGATGATGCTATAGTAAGATGACAGCCTTACAGCGCTAACTATGGAAGGCAGGATGCAGGCGGGGCAGGGGGGGGAAGCCAGTGTGGGAGCAAGGAGGGGAGAGAAATGTAGCAAAGTACCAGCCAGCAGCTTCTTAATGACAATGCTAGCGTCTACAAAATGAAACAGAATTCAACCATAAGCAAATCTTACGTTTCTTTATACTGTCAGCTTCTTGTCCAGTGTACATCACTGCAAACTAGGCACAGCGTTACCCCCCAGATCCACGAGGTGGCACTCTGGCCACAGCACTCAGCCTGCTCACTCACCGGCAGAAGGGGCAAACTGGGCTTTCTGCTCGTTCTACTGCACTGTGCAAACCTGAACACAACAAATCAACAGTTTCTTCGAAAATAAACATACAGTCAGATTTTGGGAGAGAAATACCCTGTAGGTTCTGCCAAGATGTTTTGGTGGAGTTTGTGGGGTTTTTTTTCTTGGTTTGTTTGGGATTTTATTGTTGCTGGAGTTTGGTTTTGTTTGGGGTTTTTTGTTTGTTTGGTTTGTTTGTTTGTTTGTTTTGTGGCAAATGCAGAAATAAAATCTGGAGGCTTAGAAGCATGGATTAGTGCACTGAGAAAGTCCCATCAGAGACCAAAAAAATCCCTTTTTTTCGTTCCTCCTCTCATTTACATGTCTTTGTCCCCTCCCCAAACCCCTCCCCTTATATACAGCCTGTTTTTTTCTGCCCCCTCCCCCCCTTTTTTTTCCCTCCCCTTCCCTTTAAAAGCCCTTGAAATTTTGCTGGGAAAGGCTGAAAAGCCATCTAAAAAGGAATGAACAGTCATTCTGGTAAAAACATGTAACTCCTCTACGCTGTTAAACCACCTGGAGCTCCAAGGACAAAGAAGCTGTTCTGATGGTAGGCTTGTCAGCTCCTAATCCACCCTGTGAACAAATAGCACTTGAGGAAACTACTTCTTTGGCACTGGCTTAGCGTCTCTCTAAAGAGGAGACATAATAGAATATTGTAAAAACACCCTCTCCCAATCTCTCCTGAAATATTGTACACTCAAAACCAACTTGCTTTTCCTTTGTACCTCTCACTGTTTCACAGGACTCACAAAAGCATGCTGATTATGATTTGATTCTTTAGACTCCCTCTTTTCACTGGAGAATATCCTGTCTACAAGCAAGAGGACATAAGGCTTGGCTTCATGGAGAAGCTGGTTTGCAGGGAGCTAGGGACTGCACTTACAGCACGCTAACCACCACAGTAATTTGTCACAGAAGCATAGTTTGCACTGAAGTTCTCTCTAGCACCTTTCTTACTCCCCTCTGAAAATGGGCTGTACTCCTCCAAGGGTTGGGGTGGACCAAATGTCTCATTCCTACCCCACTTTCCTGAACAGGGCTTACCTAGCAAGAGTAAATGAAAACTGCCTGTCTGGTTTAATGATGGTGGTGCTCTTACATAACTTACCCTCAAAATCGTTTGCACTCTCAGGGCTAAGTACTCACACTAAGGAGAATTGTTTTCTCAGCAGAGGTGGTAGCAAGGATTTATATCAGGGGAATGAAGTGTTTCTCTCCAGTTGAGCATTTTGTTGTGTATGTGTTACATCACTGAACTCAAGTAGCCTTCTGAGAAACAGATCAAGTTCTATGTGTGCAGGAGAGCCAGAAGGGGGAAATTCAGTCTCTAGCCTGTATGTTCTTTTAAGATGCTTGGTGGATAAAATATGTTGTAAAATACATAAGAAATAGGGCATGTTCAGGCACTAATAGAGCTAATTTATATTTCCCAGGCAAATAAAGAAAAAATTGCTCTCATTCACTCATAAATAATTTTTTTTTGACAGCATCCAACAGAAGGACACAGTCTCAAATGCTTGCCTTCTAATGGAAATGGATGGCAAGCTAGAGAGGTGCCCTAATGACAGAGCAACTGCCAAACACCCAAACACATTTTCTTAGGAAAGCAGAGAATCTTACCTAGAAGATGTCCTTAGGATACCAGAATCCAAAGTTGTCCTGCTTGAAGAGCTCTTTGCATCTCAGCGCAGTAAGGATGGCTCTGCAACTGGACCCCCTCTGTTGTTTGACTGGACAGTGCTGTGTTTTGCAATGTGGGTTACTCTAAACATTTCAATCAGCTCTATTTCACAATACACAAGGAAATTCAGACAACACACCCCCTTTACACAAACATCATTAAGATAAATACTCAGGTGGTTTTTTTTCTTGTTCCTTTTGAGGTGTTGGGGCTTTTTTTTTAACCACTTCTTTTCTCACTGAGGCTAATTAAAAGTGTGAACAATCATCCTACAGACGTACTTTAGTGTCACCTAAAGAGAAGAAAAGGCAGTTCTCCAGTAGTAATAAACACATGGCTTTTTTGTAAGACAGCACAAATCTAGTTCCAAAATCTGCACACAAAGTTATCTCAACAAGTGAGGCTGACCAGCAAAATGAAAAATCCAATAAAGGCAGTTAATAAGCAAGAGGAGCATTTATGTCAGAGAGTTTGGAAAACAAACACCCCACCCCACCCCACCCCCCCACCCCCAAAAAAAAAATACCCCAAACAAACAAACAAACAAACAACCCACAAAACAAGCAAACCCCACCACCCCAAACCCCAAACAAACACACACACCCCAAACAAAAACTTTAAAAAAAAACCAACCAGCCCAAACTCTGCTCCTTCAGATGCACTAAATCTTTCTTGGTAATCAGTGTAACGCAATTGAAACAGAAAGCCAGACACCTTCAGCCAGAGAGCTGGTAACTACCATGCAAGTTCCACAAGAGGGCAGCAGATGCTTGTCTTTGAGAAAGAAAGGTCATGGATATACTCTTTCCCCATCCTTTTCCCTCCTCCATGATTATTATTCCACTGAAAAACGTAACGAATGCAAACGTGCCTAGGCAGCTGGGGGGGTGGGGGACGACCACGACGCACGCTCCTATCTGACTGCAAGCTGACAAAGTAGAAGGTGTCATGTAAAATACATGAGAATCACAGGACGTAGTTGGAAGGAACCTCCAGAGATCATTCAGTCTAATTCCATCCCCCTACCCCGGCTGCCAAAGCAGGATCACCTAGGGCAGATCACATAGGAACACATCCCAGGTGGGTTTTGAAAGTCCCGATGGAGGTCCCTGTAGTACTATAGGCTTGTATTCCTGGCGCAAAAGGGATTTTAAACCTCTTGGACACCAGAGTTGATTTCTGAAAAATAAAAACCAAAAATTACAAATATTCTTAGATGCACACTTTCCACACTTCCATCAATCCTGTCATTCAGGTAAGAACTTTCCTGGTCTGTACACAGTCACAACCTTTTCAACAACAGAACTGCAGGATAAGTTCAGATGAGTCACTCTGGAAAACAAGGGAACAGAATTTGTCCATGTTGATGCAGAAAATAACCTCCACACCTTAATACTTGCAATAGCATTAAGAACAACCAAGTAAATTTATCTCTCTTTCTTTAGGTTAAAAACTGCCATTAAAGCCCCCTCGCTGCATGGAGAAGATTGTGTCTAACGCAGACGCTGGCTCATCCTGCTGAAGGGGCCATGGCAAGCATTAAGCTGAAATTCTTTTGATTTCTCCTGAAGCAGCCAAAATGACTGACCGCTCCCATTAGCATTTCTTGCTAATGAGCTGCTGTGCTGAAGGCTGTTTTTTACCACTAGCACATTCTGTGGGAGATGGGCCCCATTCAACAGAGATTTAGAAAGATGCTGGGGGGCTGAAAGAACAGAAAAAAACATCAGGCAAATATTTAACGACTAGCAGTGCCTGGCCAAACAGGGGCATTTGCTCCATTTTGAAAGTGATTTAGAAAAGAGTTAGCTATCATGGATGTCAATTAACATCAACTCTGTTATAAAACATCTGCAGATGGCATAAAGGTTCTTCCTTCACTTCAGTGCTTTTGGAAATCACAGTATTTATCATTACCCGGGCACAATGCTTGCACTCCTTTCCCTCCTGCCCCTGCATCTGCAGAGACAAACCTGTTATATATGTCTTTCAGATTCTCTCTTTGATACCCCTCTCCAGACTGATGAAAAGAAATATTAAGGGGGAATCATACAGGAAGCAAAACAAGGCTTTCAGATTCTTTCCTTAAAAGCAACAGAGGAATTGTGCTACAAGAGGTGGGTCATCAATAAAGCAGCAGCCGTCTGGACAGCTGTTTGACCAGGTTTTTGTCTTTCTGAGGCTAAGTCTCAGAGCCTCAGAGACAACCCCATCAAATAAACGTGGCAAGATTGATACTCCAGCACAAAGTCTGTCACATACAATCTTTTCAAAGAAGTCAATCATGCAAACAACTGCAATTTGCATTTTGTAGTCTAAAGATGGCATTTAACCGTGCCAGGTAGCCATATAAATGGACAGATAAATACCCTTTACATATGGTGTTGTTTTCTTGCTGTATGCTAAACAGTTTGTACTTGAGACTCCCTAGATGCCAGAACTGCATCAGTCTAGGATCACTAATGTAATCTGAAGGATTCATGCGAGTTCTCAGCTCTGTGGGTGATTAGGCCAGAGGAGTCTACCAAAAATAAGCAGCAGGAAAAGACTCCAACATTTACCAGTTGTGGCCTTTGGATAGCATTCAGCCAGAAATTTAGATTATGATTTTTCCTTCATAATAGCAGGATATTAAAAACAACAATAATAGGAATATAGCAAAAATTCATGTAATCCCTCTACCCATTCATTAAATCAGCTGAAAGATGCAAAATTCAGGTAAAATAACGGGGTCCCAGATATTTTTTTCCTCTTCAGTTACACCTTGTAACTGTGGATTTCTAAATAATCTGTTCAAGATGTTTCATCAGTTTTACCAGCAATGTTTAGATGTCCCTTTTTGCTAGAATGACTTACCTGCAAATATAATCCACTGCTCCTAGAGATTTTATGGTTGGTGGAGTTTTCTGCTCTTTGCTATCCTTCCTTTTACTGAAAAAAAAAACACCCTAAGCAAAACCAAAACCAAACCCAAGCAAACAAAAACCCCAAACCAACCAAGCAAAACAAAAAACCCCAAACACCACCAAAAACCCACACCAAACAAGAAGAAGAAGAAGAGCTCCATGAGAAATTCCAAGGAATGTTATAGTAAGGGTTTCACAGTCAGTAGTAGTTTATTTCACCTCACTGTTATTTGTTACAGGCTGCAAGCATTTGCAAAAGAAGTGATGCAAGGGAACTTTGATACTTAGGAGATATATTGGGCTGGTAGGCAGACACTCCACTCATTTCAGGACAATCTATGAGCTAGCTAGAGTATTGTAGGATAGCTCTGTGTGCTTGACACTTATGAAATTGCATTTTAGGTAATGATACACTTCCCACCTGCCTACTATCTATTTTCTAATCAATTCCAATCTGCTTCCCAGGACAGTAAACCAGTTTATTTCTGTTTAACACACACCTTTCTGGCTAATGACTACTTCTTTTGTTGCACATAACAGGCTGAATGTATATCAGTACCCATACTTTAACTGTGGGGGTTTTTCTGTTTTTCCTTTTTTTTTTTTCCCCTCTAAAGAAGTTTAAATCTTCACTACTCAGATTATCATATTGTATGGGAAAAAAATTATGAAACCCTAGGGAGATAAAAAGAAGTGGCACAATTAATTGTCCTCTGGACCATAGAATCACAGAATTGTAAGGGTTGGAAAGGACCTCAAGGATCATCTAGTTCCAATCCCCCTGCCATGGGCAGGGATACCTTCCACTAGATCAGGTTGCCCAAAACCACATCCAGCTTGGTCTGAAAAACATTCAGGGAAGGGGCTTCTACCACCTCTTTGGGCAACTTGTTCCAATGTCTCACCACCCTCATGGGGAAGAGCTCCTTCCTAACATCTAATCTAAGTTTCCACTGCCCAACACCCTAAAACATCCCTCCCCAGCTTTCCTGTTTCCCCCCCTTTAGATACTGGAAGGCCACAATAAGGTCTCCTCAGAGCCTTCTCTTCCCCAAATCAACAACCCCAACTCTCTCAGCCTGTCCTTATAGGAGAGGTGCTCCAGCCCTCTGATCACCCTTGTGTCCCTTTTTTGAACATGTTCCAGCACATCCAGATCTTTCTTGCTGTAGGGACTCCAGGACTGGACACAGTACTCCAGGTGGGGTCTCATGAGGGCAGTGTAGAGGGCACACATTCACAAACACAGTTTTCAAGGCTGCATATAAAATGTACTAGTTTCAACTTACCCTGAGATTCAAACAGTAGCTTTTCAAATAATGGAAATATCCCTACTTGATATAAGAGAGATGCTTCAAAATTTTCCAAGCAGGTCTCAGCTAAGTAATTTCTTTTTGTGGTACTTTTGAAGGATATGAATTTGAGGACACTGATTTTGCTGCCTCTGTATTTTAGTAGCTTTTTTTCCAGATGAGGTGAAAGAGATGTGCCACACTGTGTAACAAAGCATGGCACATTCTCAGGTTTGGACAGAGATGACGTGGCATATTTTACTTACTGTTCATGTATCATTTGCTTTATTTTGAGAAACTGTCCTTTCTCTTGGTACAGCATAGCTATGTTATATGAACTGTAAAAGGAAACTTCAGTTATTGTTCAAATGCACTTGACATCTTACTAAGTGGGGAATGTTATCGCTCTCTCAGATGTTTTGGCTTCTGAAGGTTAAGATCCTGGGGATTCTGCCAGAAGGCAGATGCTGGGCTGGCAGACGGCATATCCTTTCAGTCATGGGGGTGTTGTCCTTCACTTCTGAAAGAAAATTCTCTTGAATAGTTGTACAACAACCTCTTTTAACTTGCTTTTTTTCTATTGAAAAAAATCTAGTAGTCCTGTGAGAGGCCACCGGTTCCCTTGGGATTCATTCCCACTCTGCTTTTCCCAAGGATATTCATGATCTTATGGCCATCATCTACTTTAACTTTTGTTCTTCTTTTTCTTTTTTATGAGCAAAAGCCACAACTGTAAGCTTGGTTCTCACTTCATTCCTCTGACAGAGAAAGCATTCTTCCATTTGATCTAATTGGTTACTAGTTTATGTGTTTCCTTACCTCCCATGACACTTTCCTGATCCATATATCTAGCCTCTAATCCTAGCCAAAGGCAAACAAGGGTTACTCTGTCTGAAACTGGATTAGCAACAGAGCTCTGAGCTTAGTTTATCAGGAGAGGATGCCTAACAGCTCTTCTCAGTTTCTCTGTCCTTTTTTTTTTTCCTCTTGTGCATAACATGAGAACAAGATGTGTGACCTGCACTGAAAGAATTAGAAAGGACAATAAAACTCAAAAATCATGGTGCTCCATAAAAACAAAATTATATGAATATGCTTTTTATATATATATATATTTTAAAATAGCAGGAAAAGACTTGTTTTTCCTCTGGTGGTCTAATTTTGGTAACTCTTCTCAATCTTACAAAGGGCAATGGTTTGACATTAGAGAAGAGAAGAGTAGGTTGGATGTTAGGAATAGGTTCTTTACCATGAGAGTAGTGGAACACTGGAAGAGTTTGCCTGGGGAGGTAGCTGAGGCCCCATATCCAGAGATATTCAAGATCAGGCTTCATGAGGCTTTGAGCAACCTGATCAAATGGAGGATGTTTGTGCTGACTGCAGTGGAGTTGGACTAAATGACTTTTGGAGGTCCCTTCCAACCCAAACTGTTCTATGATTCTGAGTCTGTTAGGATCCTGGAGGCAGGGGACTACTGCAAGGTACAGGGAAGACTACCTCAAACCAGGGAAACTGTCATTGGGGGTTTTCAGGAGAAGACTTGATGGGGTGCTTGGTGCCATGGGTTGGTTGTTTAGGTGGTGTTGGGTTGGTTGATGGGTTGGACGGGATGATCTTGAGGGTCTCTTCCAACCTGGTTTATTCTATTCTATTCTAAACACAGGGTTCTCATTGAAATTTCACCTCATTTGCTTTACCAGGACATTTCCTCACCACCATAGCGTTATATCGAAGGGAAGGAAAACTATTTCACAGCAAATGACTTGTAGCTGGAGTTATTTCTGCTTGCAAAAATGTGCATTTTTAAAGTGGATTCTTTCCAAGTATCCCATTGCATCCACCATTTGAGTGCAACGACTCCTGTCCTCTGCAGCTAGACTTCTTGTTAGTGTGGCAAGTTGCCTGAGAGCAATTTCTGTCTCTTCCCCACTATCTGCTCTCGCCTCACCGATTTCTGCTCAAAGCAATGGAACTATATCAGCTGTTAAAGACAGATGTTCAAATAAATACCTAACCAGTTACACAATTGAATTTGAACTACAAGCAAGCATCATTTTCACCTTGTTCTTCAGAAACAAGAAGAAAAACATTTTCAAAATGAAAATGAGATTGCATAACCATATGCACTCTCATTCTCCAAAAAGTAATTATTGAAGTGCTTGACTCTAGCAATTTAAAACCTCCTGCTGTAAAAAGCAGGTATGGAAAAAAAAGTATAAAGAGGAAGACAAGTCTCTTCTTTTTAAGGACTGCTTGGAGCAAGGACTGTCTACAGAAGCCTGCATTCCTGGATGAATCTCAAGTCACCTTAGCTCTGGGGCCAATTTGGCTACCACTGGTATAATTTGTATCCTCCAGAGACACCAGTGATGAGGGACTAAGTTCTTGAGAGAAAGAGCACATAGGCTCTAAAGAAATAAAACCTTTTCTGAGAGGTTCAAGACTAATAGAAGCTCATATCTAGAGTAAGAGTGATTTCTGCATCTTAAAATAAATCTGGAAATCAGAACTTCCTGTTTTAAATAAGGTCTTTGTAAACCCAAATTCTTATAAATAATACAATTGAAAACTGAGTTTATAGACCATCAGACTCTCAGATGGTATTATTATCATCTGTCAACACAAAACAGAACACTGTTCAATGTTTCAAGAGTTTGTAGACACCTATTTCACAATCCACCAAAGACAGCAGCATATTATCTTTACTTATGGGGAAGAAGAATGCGGCAAACACCAACTAAATATCTTACCATGGGAGACAGAAGATTGTGCATCAGGTCTAAGAAAAGATGATAGCTTTCCTACTGCCTCAGTGATTCTTTTTTCATAAGGCCATTTTCCCTTCTCCATGTTGCATCCTTTTTTAAGAAAGTTTAATTACCACCTTTTGACAATCATTATATTGAGTAAATTAAAATGAAAATAGATTTTTCTTATTTTTTTTTTTCAAAGTAAAAATAAAATCAGTAAGATCCAAAACCTGAAAATACAGGAAAGAATGAGTAGCTTGCATTTTCTCATACCTCAGAAGAGAAAGAATAAAAAATAGCAAAGAAATGCTTCATTTTCTTTTACATTTTAGTAAGTATACTTTTATCAGACTTACCTTCCAAACACAAAGCTTAACACACTTGAGATATACTTGCTGGTTTTCACAGGACAGTAAGAATTGCAGCCAAAGGACCTCTTTCAAGTCTGTATTTTGGCTCATGTGTTGGATAGTTTCTGTTGTTTGTGAATAATAAATGAAGTGGATAGCACAACAAAAATGAGCCTTCCTTTGGAAGCATTGTACATTATAACTTCTTTCAGAGGAAAAATAGTTTTCCTTTTTGTAAACTTGGAAAAACTATCCCCACACAATTTAAGGCTGTTTGCTTTACCTTTTTACGTTTGATCATGGCAAATATTTTACTGAAAAACAGCTTCTTATTTTACAAGATCCATTTTCAAGTCAAGCAACCAGCACATCCTGCTGTAGTCACAATGGAGATGACTATGTACATTTAAAATTGTTGATGAGGTACAATCATTGATAAAGTGAAGATAAAATTGTCAATAAAGTGAAAATAAAGGAATGGCAATGACTTCCCAGTTATTTTCTTGAAAAAGCACCACTATAAGTTGTCAAGACAGTATGTATCTGCCTAATATATGGTAGGGTGGTAGGAAAAAGGTAAAAAGCAAGGCAGATGTTGCAGTCAAGGTTGGAAGGATGAGGGATGTAAGAACATGTGAGAATACATGCACAGATATATTCATATTCAAAATCTAGATAGAATGAATATTTATACTGTAATATATTCATCTTGTGTATACTTAAAATATTACATTATCTTCTATATAACAAAATCTTCTTAATATTTTAAGTGGAAGCATAAACTAAAGAATTTGAGTTGAAAATCACCACAAAAACCTAATTATAACCAATGTTCTATATCATATTTAAATGAGGGAGCAAGCAGTCCTACAAAAAGGGCAAAAATCCAAATTGTGGAATAAAGAGTTGGCTTCTTGTCTGAGTAGCTATGTGACAGAGCTGGGAAGTCACCTGTAAATACCCAGTTGATCTGGCTCCAAGTCTGAGCCAGCAAGCACATTCAAGTCTTGAAATGACAGTGTAGATGTGAAATGCAATTCATCAATATTGTCTGTTTTTTTGGATAAGAAACAGGAATTCAAGCTGGTATAAAGCAGAGAAAGTGTGCAGGGGAACAAGCTCTGGGGACATTCAGAAGTTAAGCAACTGGACAGCTGTGACTGTGTTTTCTGTTTGCCTCTTGTAACCTTTTCTTTCCAAACTTATGATTTCCAAACTTAGTCTGTAGACCTATAAAACTAATTTTTGCCTTACAGCTAAGTCTGCATGGTGTTGGAGACAGTGAGGATAAGTCTGAAACCTTGCAATATTTCCTACAGATTGAGTGCTTGAACCTATCCAGGAAGGAATTTGGACATGTCTGAGAGCTTCTGAAGGACTTTTGTAAACAATAGAATATTTTTAACACAGAACATAGTAGATATTTTGTAAGCAAGATATTTAATAGATAAAAATAGGTTTTCTCTGTCAGGAACCCTAACCAGCCCTCAATTACCATGAGATGAATACAGGAACACAGAAGCTACCAAGTGTGTAGTGAGTCCACAGAGTGCTGCCACAGATGATTGGAAGAGGAAAAATATATAACAAAAGTATAAAACAAATTTATATAACAAAAACCTCACAGTATGTTAAGAACAAAACTGGGAAGCATATTTTGTTTCCCTCCAGTTGTGATTCCTAGGCTCTTGAAACAGGCCATAGGATAGACATTGAATTGCAGGTTATGGCAAGGCTGACAAATTATTGAGTCTTTACACCTTTTGTGACAGGTTGTTCTGAAAGAAAACAATTAACCATGTACACAGAACCAGAACTTGCATTAATAATGATATTTTATTTAGCTCATATTGATAATTTGAAGCAAGAAAAGAGAATTCTGCAAAGAAGAAAGTATTAAAATAACGTGTGAGCACATGTGTTTGTGGTTCTTCAGAGAGAAAATATGCAAAAACGGGGAAAAGACTATGTATGTCTACAAAAAAACCCAAAACAAAACCAACACAACCCCAAACAGAAACAACAACAACAAAACCCCAAACCAAAATACAGAGAGATTTGCTGAATAATGCTTCCATTACACAGGGAAGAAAACAAAAGCAAAATAAATCTCCTTAATGACAAATATCCAGTGAATTAAATTACTTCCAGTAAAGGAAGTAAACAATATAAATTCCTGGACAAGATGGAACAAGAAGACTTCTAGAATAAATGAAGAAAAAGTACTTGGTGAACTAGAGCATCCTAAATGTTAAGACACTTTTAGATGGACATTTCCAGAAGAGTGCTAGGAAAGATGGTAAAAGTATGGTATTCAAATAACATTATATGAACTTGCATGTGAAAGTAACTCTGGAACAAAAATCCAGACAAGACTGGCAGTTGCTTACAAAAATTTAATATTTGTTGGATATTTATGAACTTGCAGAACTTGCTCACAAAGAGATGTAAAATTGAAAGGAATTCATAAGCTGTCCCACGTTTAAAATTATTTAGAAAGTGGAGCTTATTTAAGTGCAGTTGTCTACTTATGCCTTTAAAAGCAGGTGCCCACTAAATATCCAACAAAGCTATCAGGAGTTGTGATTACAAGAGCCTAATAGACAGGGTGAGATGAGCAGCAAACACAGGCAGAAATAAATGTCCAACTCTCCAAACATCAGAGAACACTTTCAGCCACAAACACACCAAGCCCAAAATAGCATTTTTGCAATTTTGGAGATTTATTATTAAAATCCTTAGCTGAGAGGAACATGTCCTTTTATTAAAGGCTGGTTAGTCATTGTGAAAGATAGAACAACCTCCACTTCCAATGACTCCATCTATTGGGAATAGTATCTTAAGCATTTAGTGTAACATCGGTTGTCTTATGCTACCTTTTGCTGGCTATTCTCACTTTGCATACTGTGCTGCAGCTCCCCAAGTTAAAAAGGGTTGGAGAGTGACCATGCTTAACCTGGCCTAATAGTTAAAAGCTGGAGATATCATACTGGTGAGCCAGTAAAGAATTTGAACCTGGATATTCCACTTCAGCTCTAAAAAAATGTGCTCCAAACTGACAATTCTAGCAAAAGCAACATGAAAACATCCCAAACCTTCCAAGTGATGGACTGCTACACATAAAGCTAAAGGCTGTCACCATCATATTACTTATTTTCACTGTCATTAGTGATCATAGTACCAGGCAAAAAAGAACCACCTGAATGTGAGTACAAGAGCTGAGTGCAGCAGTTACTCTTTGAAATAGGTCTAAAGTAAAGAGGCAAGGCTATTCATGGACAGGGGAGTTCTCTGATGGGTTTCTTTAAAGAACACGAAGAGGAACCTACCTTATAAAACAATGATAAAGTGGACATTATAAGTGAACAGAACCACCCCTCAAAAGCATTCCAGAGCTCAAGTCTAGGTTTCATAGAGATAAGCAGGAATTCAAATACCCCCTCTCCTCACCTTGCAATGTCTCTTGCTTGGTAATTACAGGATGGCAGTTCCCATTCCAAATCCATCTCACCCATCCAGCTTTGGTTTCTTCTCCAGGGGCAGGTACCAACCTGTTATGCACCCAAATTATGTGCATTCATTTATTCTACTACATCTAGGGCTTCCCTCAATCTGTATTTTACATCCTTGTTGCTAAAGTAGGTCCTCACGATTATGGGATGAGAAAAGGCTGTTAATGGTTAAAAGGCACTGATTTGCTAATGAAGTCTAAGATAGGTTCAGCTGAGGCAAATTTATGGGTGAATTGGTACCCTCATTATTTTCCTTGATGATGCAAAACTTTGTCATGCAAAAAGTCTGAAATCTCAAATAAATGTATTTATTGACATGAAAACTTAAAATGTAAGGGTCAAGTAATCAGGAAGATTCAAACTGTAGTGTATCTTGTGCATGAACATGAAATATCCTGTTGTTTGGTTTTGGGTTGTTTTTTTTTCCAACTTAAAAGAGCTATTATTAGAAATGCAGCTCTTTGTGGGTAAGTGTGGCAGATGGTGCATAGGAGTGAGTGGTGAGCAATTTACAGTAAACAAATTCTTTATCTCTGACGGGTCATGGGGAGAACTAACACGGTCCCCAATTCAGTAAGGGGAAAACAGTGGCGTTCAAATGTACTGATCATGATGAGACACATTTATAAAGAAAAAACAAAGCCAATACAAAGTCTTTAGATTATCATCTGAGAAACACTTTTTCTGCAGAAATTTTAAGGACATGCCTTCTGGGGCTGACAGCATGATGCAATTTGTAAAGGTGCTCCAATGTGCTCAGCATCTACTCTTGAGAGAGGCGTTACAGGCTCAGCACCACTGAGGTGGTCAAATTTAGTCCAGGTGTTTACTGACACACCACAGCTCTTGTTAGTGACAGTTATACATGGCCTATTAGGTACAAATAAGAATTTATAACTAATTTAACCACATGTCTCACAAGAAAAAAGTCAGATTTTCCTCAGCTTTGAGGAGTCTGTTATCTGTCTCAGAAGCACATAAATTCCTGTTTGGATAAAGCAACCCTAACTAAAGGAATGAGAAGGATTTTTCATACACAATATATTCATAATAAATTTAGTTCTGCTCATACTAGCTGCTGCTATTAGTGGCAGAACAATGGTTTTCAAACATAGTTTCTACACCTTTAAAATTTGGGCTCAAACAGCAATCTCTGCTTAGCATCACCAGTTAAAGGTGGAATAAGCAAATGCCTTCTTATGTAGACGATGAGCTAGCCAGGTTACAGCTATTCTATACTGTCCCTCCCTCCCATTAGACCTAAATTAATGTTGCATGGAAATTAATTGATTAATCAACATCTGGTTGGATGTAATATGTCTGAGAACTGTTTTAGTCTGAATGAAATTGGTAATGAAGCCACTTAACTTCTCTGCAATTCCATTTATTGAACTGAAAATACAAATGACTGCATTTTTCGCACACAGTGAAAAAGTAGCAAATCCTGTTTTCCTTATCTTAGCACCAAAACCCTACCAGCTCACAGCCTCCACCAGAAGCCTCTGTCCACCCCTGCTTCTTCAGTAATTCCTTCCAAAACCCCAAGATGTCACAGGCATGTGGCAATGCACTTCAACATAGATGTTGCTTCCCAAAAATATTCAATCTCCATATTTTCTTTTCTACTGTTTACTTTTCTAAGCTTAACTGACTCATATTCTCTAATTTCATGGATTCTATGAATCTGTGACTTTATAGCTTATAAACAGTCATGGACTACAGCAAAAGCCTCTGCAGATCTCCCTATAATTACTGTTGCTTGTAACATGTAAGTAGCATTTGCCTGTGGAGTCAGAAAAGATCGAGAGGTTGGAGAAGATTTCCTGAGAACAATGACTTGCAAAAATACATAGCAATAAATCTGTTTATAGAAAAGAAAATAAAGCGCTGAACGCATTACTTCTCAGTTTCTTATCTCATGCACTTTTTAAAGCCTCAAATCTTCCTTTGCCTGGCACTACAAGAACCATTAAAGCGTTCACAGAACCCAGTCAGTCATTTCCCCAGGGAAATTGCTGTGTCTATCGCTAGCATCAAGACTAACAAAATTACTTCTCTTCCATCCCCACCACCTTCAACAATGAAAAGATAACAATGGGATTTCAATAAATAAATGCTCTCAACTAGTATCTGAAATCCAAACATGGAAAGAAATATCATCGTCACCCATTTTCACAATGTCAAATAGTAAGAGAAAGGAGAATTCAGCTACAGGGTTGAAAAAAAAGTTGTTGTTTTTTAAATCCTTTTCTTGTCCAAATAAAATGCTATAAAATCATTGGTAAAACAAGTGTCTATACCAGGGGATTTTGGATCTGAGTTTGCTACGCCATTTCAGCCTGAGCAATCACTCATCTGTGTTGTCTTATTCTTTAACATAAATAAATACAGGGTTTACATTTCTAACACTCTTTGAGGCAGTGGATTCTGAGAACTTCAACATCTCCAGTGGCTGTGGAGTATTACTGTGATTTAAAACCCTTGCCCCTTGTGCTATCACTGCAGGTCTTCTCTACGATGGAGTAGGACTGTTTGCAAAGGCCTGTAGTGATAGGACAAGGGGCAATGGTTAGAAACTAGAGAAGAGCAGATTTAGGTAGGATGTTAGGAACAACGTCTTTACCATGAGGGTGATGGAACACTGGAACAGGTTGCCCAGAGAGGTAGTTGAGGCTTCATCCCTGAAGATATTCAAGGTCAGGCACAACAAGGCTCTGGGCAACCTGATCTAGTTGGGGATGTCCCCAGTCACTGCAGGGAGATTGGACTAAATGGCCTTTGGAAGTTCCTCTCAACCCAAACCTCTCTACTCAAGGGAGGTTTGAAATGTTTGTAACTTTATATATAGTCTGTTTTTTAACAGGAAAAAAATCTAGGGCCACTGGCAGGTTTTAGATGGTTGGCTGCACTTTTAAGACATCTGCATACAAGTCAATTCTATATGCTTTTGGAGGTGTTAGTCCGTGCTTCTTTATCAAAATTAACTTATGCTGTTTGAAATTTTCTTGATCTTTTGTCAGGTACCTGATTTGGTACTTCTTGATATTGAGAGCTACAAAATAAGCAGTTTGAAAAAATAAGGTGAACAATACAGCTGATTTTTCACTGCAATAATAAATAAGCTTGGAAATAATTATCTAGTTGCATCTCAGAGAGCTAGGTTCTTGGCTAGGAAGTACTGAATAACTTCAGGCAACTTCCTGCTCTACACAAACCTGCTTTAGCAGGGGGATTGGCCTAGGTGATCTCCAGAGGTGGCTTCCAACGTCTACCATTCTATGATTCTGTGATTATCTAGAAGACAAGTAAAATTCCTGCTTATTGAGGTTAAAAATGAAGAAGAAAACCAAACCAGAACAAAACATTGGGCTGGGAAACAACATTGAAGGTCATTTAGATGAACAGCCATTACTGATACACTGGATTCAGCTACTGAGTCCATGAAAACTCCAGGAAAGATATTAAACCTCTCCTTCTGACCTTTGTATCCAGTAAAATCAGGGATTTTTTATGACACAAAATTGTCCCTACCAATCTACACAGCAATATGTCTATATAAAAATGATTGTGTCTACACAGCTTCAAGAACATATATGGACAAACCTTTTATTATCAATCTTTCATCACATAATATACCTCCACGTCTTAGAATAGAAGCATTGTTTATGAAGCACAAATTATATTTTGCCTACATAAAGATATTTAATCTAAGAGCTGTAATGACTAAAACGTTATTTAATATGAGGTTTCTATGTACTTTAACTACTGTAATTCAGGACAAAACCACTGAACTATATTGCAAGAATGAAAGTAGGGTAGTTCCACTAACCTGTAGTTCAGGAATATGAATTTCAAGCTTTCCTCTTTCTTATCCCCATTTTTTTGTTTGTTTTATTTTTAAAGTATTATGAGTTAAACATGTCATTCAATTTTTTGGGCCACATTAGCTATGAATCTCTCGCTGCCCCCTTAATGAATGATCAAGGCTGTTTTGAAATATTCCAAGTTGGCTTCCTCAGAAAGTGAAGTATCCAAGTTGCTTCTTAAAAACATTGATTATGACACTTTTCCATTTTATATTATGGTAATACAATTAAAATTTTCAAATGAGTTATTTACTGAATATAGAACAATTTTAATCAGTTTGAAATCCTGGCTTTTCTGGTTTGGAGAGGATGATCATAACACCCCATAAGTAAAACTCTTAAAATCAATTCCTGATCATTTCTTTCCAGTTAGGTGTTGTAGTTCAGTATGCAAATCGTTTCTGCTTCTCTCTCTCTCACACATAGTCATACAAATATTTCTGCTTCTTTCTCAACAGCCAGTGCCCCATGTTATAAGAAGAAAGGAAGAAATTTGAATTAACTTGTTATCAGAAACTATCAGATGAACATATTAGTATTATTTATAATTGCTGCATTGTTGCCTAAGGAGCCAGTTGCCAAGGGAATCATTAAACCCACTGATTTCAACTTTTAAGGAAACCTCTTTCATTTTATCCACAAAGCAGAAAAAAGGCTAAACTAGGCAGAACAAATAGAACTTCTCTGAGATGTCTGATAGAAAATTCCCCAGGATGGAAGCTTCAAATGGGTACAATAAATCTTGATTTTAGAGTTTTACCTCAAGGGAAGCAGGGCAATGGGTTTGAGCAACCATCTTGCAAACAACATATCCATAACAGAGTATGAACAATGAACAGAGACATTGTATACTAATCGTTCAGGATGAATAATGAAATAATTGTCAGTGTAAATGTGCTAATTCAGTCCTGATCTATATATGGCCAGAAAAGCAGAGTGTAGCATCATCCTTTAACAGCCTTCTTAGACTCTTGCCTATGCATCTTCTTAGACTCATCTATACACCTTCTGTGCTGCCCTCTCTACACTCCCTGTGTGCTACTTACTTGATTGAGTTACTTTCTACATATTATTTACATATATATAATATAAATATTATATTTATACATATTTAGTTACTTTCTACATATTTGATTTAGTTACTTTCTGAAGACTCTCCTAAGGCGTACAAATACTGGCCTACATCAAGATTAATTTCTCTTGGTGTATTAAGTGGCAACATAACAGAGAGTACCTTCCAAAACTAACCTTCTGTTACAATAGCAGTACTATCTGATATGACTTTCAGTCATGCTTTTGTGTTCATCCTCCATGACATGACTAAATACTTTCCTCAGTTCCACTTCTCACCCTGAGAAGACACTATTGAGTCAGGATTATATAGCAAACTCCCTGGGCCTGACTTATTCCACTGACCAATTCCATTCATTTAGTGAAGGCACTCCATTTTGAAATACACGCCCATTAGTACTAGACAAGGAGCCATGAGTAAATGGTTTCAATGTTCATCCTACTATGCAGCTAAATCCTGTCAGCTACTGACTCCAAAGCACCAGCTGTTTTGGAAATAGTAAAAGACAAAGCAGAAAGAGAAGAAGAAAAAAACAAACAAACAAACAAACAAACAAAAAAAAAAAAAAACAAAAAAAAACCCCAACAACTGAGGACATAATCAGCAGTTTGAAAGTTGCTGTGGAGAGTGAACCCAAGGATCAATGCATCCAAAACCAGAAACAAGCAAGGGAAAGCAATCTTTTTTGATCCTCATTACATTTCTTCTGTTACCAGCATTCTTGCCTGAGTTTCTGCCCTGTCTCCTTTTCCAGGCTCTGGTTGTCCTCCACTTCAGATAATTTCTCCTGCTTCAGAACTGGAGATTCTAACATAAAGAGCTTTCCCTTATTCTGGGAGTGGTTTTTTAAAAGCACATCAAATTTTATTCTAAATCTTAGATTAAAATGTTCCAAGTTCTGACAATACTGTGATCTGCCTTGCAGCCCTTCCCAAGGGAATGTTTCACCTTGTATCATTAGATTTCTACATTCTAATATGTGAGCAGGCTCCAGATGTCTACATCAAAACATCTAAATTTTTGCCAAAACGTTACACCCACTTCCTTTGTCTCACGGCTACGTGTGATGAGTTGAGGCTTAGTTCCAACACTGGATGTACCAGCGAATCATTTCTGTACCACAAAATCTGCCTGGAAACTTTCAGTTTTAGCAGCAAACATGCAAAATCCACCACAAATATATTTTCTTTAACTCATGTACACCTTTGAGTGACTAGTACTACTTAGTAACTATAATTACTTATATAGTGTTGAAAGAGTGGATTACTGACCTGTAAGTATATCGTATTTTAATTGTAACAGAAAATTACCATTCAAACAGAGAAAACTTAAGAAGTTTGCAGTGTAACCTTTCCTCATCCAGTTTTTAATTTTTAAGGAGCTCTAAAGATATTACTCAATAATTTCATTTTGGTACAACTCGAGGTGAGGAGAAAGTTCTTCACTGAGAGAGTCATTCATCATTGGAATGGTCTGCCCAGGGAGGTGGTGGAGTCACCGTCCCTGGAAGTGTTCAAGAGGAGATTGGACGTGGCACTTGGTGCCATGGTCTAGTCGGGAGGTCTGCTGAGACAGGTTGGACTTGATGATCCTTGGGGTCTCTTTCAACCTTAGTTATACTGTGATACTGTAACTGTTGCAGTAAATAGTGAGAAAGCATGTAAAAGCATATTAGTGAAGCCAGATGAATGCCATGCCATAAATATCCTGTCTTATTCTATAACAAGTCTAAAGTTCCGAAGGTGTCTATAAAAGCATTTGGAATTATGGTAGATATTTTTAAATTATGACAAATTAATGATTTTTTTTAATCTAAAGAATTATTTTAACTCCAAGTGCTAAAGAGGTTATGGAAGATAAAAGGGATATTTTGCTTGGACAGAATACCAACATGCAGTATCCACATGGGAGAAAAAAGGATAAAGGTATGCTTGACAGAAAACTTCAATAATTTCACAATAAAACCCTTGTTAGTTAGCAAAAGTCAATGGAACAAACATTGATATCCTTTGTCCTTTTGTAAATTACCATAGGGTTAAAGATTCATATATTTGCCTTCTTATCTTTTTCATTATATCAGCATCTCCAAAACTTAATGCAAAATCTTTGTTCCGTATTATGAAGCATTAGGCAATAAAAGGATTTCAAACTTCTCTATTCTCCATTCTATCATTTACATAAAGAACATTTGCACCAAAAGATAAGTTCATACCAGTCCTGAGGTGGATCGTAACAGAGCAAGTGTGCTGAACCATGAATAAAAAGTGTCTATAAAGACCACAGGTAAAGTGTTAGTAGAAAATGATTTCTGAAACCTTCAGGAGTCTGAAGACTTCCTGAGATCAATTTTACTGTGTCCTAGTTTGGACGTACATGATGCAAAAATCTTTGTTATTGCTGTGAGATGGCCTCAGCAGTTTGCAACATTTAGAGGCTTTCCAGTCTTTAGCTGTAAAAGATTTAACAGCAAATTTTGTCCTTGGTAGCTGAAGAATATCCTTCTCTGTGTATGCTGAGCTTTCTTGCCTCTTATCTACTCCAATTTTCCTCTTCTTTTTTTTTTTTTTTTGCAAATTTTTGAAGCTGCAACATGATTAAGAGAAGACAGTTCAAATCCTTTGTAAAGACAAATGTTAAATACTTCTCACTGTTCTCAGAATATTCTCTCTATTAGCACAGTTATGATCTCTGATAGCTCAAAGCCAGATGTTTCGCAGTTGGATGGGGGTGGCCACAAAGAAGACTTTTATGTGCTTAATTAATCTCAAACAGGAAATTTCTGGATCTTGATAGATGGTGAGAGAACTATTTCAGCATTCAAATTATTATAACAATTCAATCTATTAAAAAACATCCCTTTAATATATGCTTCCTCTATAACATTTCATTTTATTTTTACAGAACTGTTCCTCTGCTTTCTGTAGCATCCCACTGCAGGACCAAAGCAACATCCTGGCTTGCATAAGGAATAGTGTGACCAGCAGGAGTAGGGAAAGGATCATGTCCATGTACTCAGAACTGGTTAGGCCACACCTCAAACACTTTATTCAGTTTTGGGTTCCTTATTATAAGAAAGATATTGAGGTGCTGAGATGGGCTCAAAGAAGGGCAATGAGGATGCTAAAGGATATAGAGAACAAGTCTTGTGAGGAGCAGCTGAGAGAACTGGGGCTGTTTATCCTTGATAAAAGAGGGCTGAGGGGAGGCCCTATCACTCTTTACAACTACAGGAGAGGAGGTTGTGGTGTGGTGAATGTTGGTCTCTTCTCCCAAGTAACAAGAAACAACAACAGGAAAGAGCCCCAGGTTTCACTAAGGGAGGTTTATATTGGATATTAAAAGAAACTTCTTCACATAAAGGGTTGTCAAGCATTGGAACTGGCTGCCCAGGAAAGTGGAGGAGCCACCATCCCTGGACATATTTGCAAGGCAGGTAGATATTGCACTCAGTGTTGGACTTGGCAGTCCTGACAGTTGGACTTCATGATCTCACATTTCTTTTCCAACCAAAATTATTCTATGATTCTATGCTAAAGATGCATTCAATTAGGTGAACTTTTTAGAGTGTCTTGTATCTAAGAGACCCTCAACTGCTACTAAAACTAATTAGACATACATATTTCAGCAAAAATGGAAACTCACCTGTCTCTTGAAATGTACTATTTACTGTTTTCATCAAAGTAGCTTCAGTAGAGGCTGTTAAAGTAGAGGTTATAACTCCTGAGTTATGGCCCTTTGTGTGAGGCATACTATAAACCCAGAAAAAAATACTTTTAAAAAAATAAAAAACTGACACTATCTGCCAGATCACAATACTTGATTTGAACAACACAATGAGTAATTTAAACCTACATATTCAGACTGTTCTGCACGTGCCAAGTTCAAGAAGAAGAGATGTTAACAAACCAAGATCTGCAAGTAACGTCATCTAAAATGTGTCTTTTAAGCAGTGAGCACATTAAGAAGCAACTCAAGGCATTGTGTGCACATGCTGTCCTGCATTTTGGGCTCTGAAGCTGCATAAACTCTTTTAATGCCTTCTGACAGCATGGTGATCTACCTGGCAAACACATTCCTGGGCTGCTTAGCCTGTCAGCAGACCTGAAGAGAAGACAGTCTTTCTGCTCCACCTGTCAGCTCCCAATTTGCTGTAAAGTGAGAAATCCGTCTGCTGAATTTGGGCAAATGATTGTAGAAACACTGCTCAGCAGCACCCAGGCTGTGGCACGAACAGCTGACAGCACAGCTTTGACTGGCAGGTTCCTATGTTTTGTGGTGTTGAGGAGAAGTCTCTGATGATTTGCTGAGTAAGAGAAATGTCTGACTCTTTTCCTGGAGAGTCATTGCACTCAACCAAAATGCACATGCAGAAATTCCTGTTGCTCAGGCTTGTCACTGTTGTGCTCCTTCCTCATCTTCTAATTCTTTGTAATGTCTCTGAAACAGCACAAATGGCACAGTTCATCAAAACATAGCAGGCACTGTAAAAACAAACATGGATAAAACCAAAACCCAAACCAACTCTAGAGCTCCATTATGGTGACCGAAAAAGCCTCCTGCTATGTAGTTCTTGCATTAAGCAGTAACTTTGCAAAAATCATTCCTGCTGAGTAATAATGCCCTTATTTTTTATTATGCTTTTTTAAATCTCTCATGTGTCAGGAAAAAAACACCACAGGATGTGAATGTTTGAACATTATGAGAATGAATTCATAAGCCAACTTTGTCTGCCAGAGTGTTGCTAAATGCTGCAGGGAGTGAGAGACTCTGCGCGTGGTCAACCAAAACTGCTCTATGAAAGAAAATAACAAGAAAAACACCCAAACAAACAAAGACAAAAAATCCAAAGCAAACCCAAAAACTCAGGGAAATGAGGGAGAGAAAAGATTTCTGACATCTATTTAAAGATCATGCAGCTACATGTGTCCAGCTCTGGGCCACTCAGTTTAGGAAAGATGTTGAGTTGCTGGAAAACGTCCAGAGAAGGGCAACAAAGCTGGGGAGGGGTTTGGAGCACAAGCCCTATGAGGAGAGGCTGAGGGAGCTGGGGTTGCTTAGCCTGGAAATTGTTTCTCAAAAGTATTAATCACTTCTTTTAAACATTCTTACAGTAAAGGCCTTGGCATTAATGCAACACATCATCTCATGTAAAATCCTGATCTTACTTGCAGTGACCATGAAAAGCATTTCACTCTCTGTTCTGAAACTTTTTTGAAGTGACACTTGCTCTTGACTTCTCATTAATTTGTCATTTCCTTACCTTTGCTCTTGACTTCTTATTAATTTGTCATCTCCTTACCCTCTGCCAAACACAGCAGTACAAGAATAAGTAGACTTTTAAATCAATCTTATACAATTAACAATAAATTCAGGGGTGAAACTGAGACTAGATTAAAACAACATCCTGGAGATTGAAACAGAATTAATAAATTGGCAAAATTCCAATGTAAATGCCCATCAGATCAATTTAGAGGACACTGGTATGTGCACAGTAAGATTTATAATGCCTGCAATGTGCTGTGGCATAATTAATAAAGCATGGCTGGGGTAAAAATTAAAAAAAATAGTTAAAGAAGAGCCACTCCATTCCAATTAGTTTGGAAATAAACTGTGTAATGTGCTGGAATTGTCAGAGTACATATCCAAGCACAAATACGACAAAGAGAAGGTGAGAACAAACTTCACACTGTACCTCACTGAAATTTTTATTAGACAAATCCAGTTCTAAATATTTCCATTCTGTCTCTAAATAGTTTCATTTACAGCTTTTTGGGTTCTCTTTCTCCTAATGCATATTCTTACCTGTTTACAGACCTCCTTTTTCCATAAAACCCAAATTGGTTACTGATGTTTTGACCAGCTGTGTCACCAAACTCCATTACACATCATCTTCCATGGTACCACACTTGTTACAAACATAGTAATGTTCCAAGTGTTACCAAATGCCACTCAGTTGTAAGTCAGCCCTTTAACTAATGGCAGTCCCATTTTCTGAAAACTTTAGAGCAGAAGCAGGGAAAGAAACATAACACTGCCATTAGACAATTTTTTTCCTTAAAACAAATGAAACTAAACCCAGAAATTAACTGTGGTGTGAGTGTGCCATCTCACAGACTTTCTAAATAAAGAAAGAAAACTTGGGTCATGGTCACAGAGAGGTAGCAGGGAAGATCAGTGCTTTGAGCCTAACACCAGACTTACAAATTGAAGGCCCCACTGCTGTGATACGGTCTGCTGTGCTTGAGCTGCACAGGGTTTGTTGCAGATTATGTCAAAGCTACTATATTTTATAGACATTCTCACTCTGGTTTGTTGCCTGCAGAGAAAAAGATTAATCTTTCTTTTCTAGACTCCTGCTTTTCTTGAAGGAACAGGTAGTACGGACTGCCTCAGCCAAAAGAAGAAAATCCTGTTCTCAGGCCTCTCAATATTTCTATGCTTCAGTTGCACTGTTAACCCATTTCACAGTGGTTTTGGGCTGTTCATTTGTAGCGTGCTGCTTCAGCCTCTACCTCTTCCTTCCTCCCCCTTGCAAGTTATAATCATTACAGTCATACGGCATCCGTCATAAGGCTTCTCTTTCACAGGACCTTACACTCAGAGACATCATGGTAAAAAACACTTAAAGGCATTCTAATGCTTTGTGCTTCGTTCCATTTATTGTTTTACCAGGCTCCACCACATAAGCACGCCATGTGGTCTTTCAGTATATGTGACGTTGCACCTCTACAAAGTCTTAAAACTCCCTTATGCTGTGTACACACTGATAGAAAACAATACAACAGTTACTGAACACTTGTCACACTCATCTGAAAGCAATTTTCAGAGCAAGAAAACACAGCCCAGTGATCTGCCCTAGAAGAGGCACACTGAAGGAGACACCTTCTCCTCTTTAAATTCATTGCACAGTCAGACTCATCACCCTGCACCACCATCAAGAGGTTGTCAAGTATAGCAGTTTGTTAAATTCACTGTCCCACTCCACCACACTGCTCCAATTTTCACCCATCAATTCAGTGACAAGTCAGAGTACAAGTATCTCTATCATTGAAATAACCACAGGTATCTCTATTATCAAAATAACCACCACTAGCTTCTACAAGCTCCATGCTGGGACTCTGCAAAAATTATCTGGGATAGTGCCTGGACTAGACGGCATGAATTTGATTTTATGCAACCCAGTATTGTAAAATGGGCCAGAATGACTACAAACAATTTAGATTCTGCATTATTAAAGTTAATGGTAATCTTGGACTGTTTTTGGAGTTCTTTTCAAATTTGTCTGTTTGATAGAATCATAGAATCATACATGGCTTGGGTTGGAAGGGACTTCCAAAGGTCACCTAGTACAACCTTACTGCAGTGAGCAGGGACATCCTCTACTAGATCAGGTTTCTCAGAGCCCTGTCAAGCCTGACCTTGGATATCTCCAGGGACAGGCTTCAACTACCTCACTGGGCAACCTGTTCCAGTTCTCCATCACGCTCATAGTAAAGAACTTCTTTCTAATGCCCAATCTAAATCTACTCTTCTCTAATTTCAAACCATTGTCCTTTGTCCTGTCATTACAGGCTTTTGGAGCCAGACCCTCTGCAGCCTTCTTGTAGACCCCCTTCAAGTAGTGGAAGGTTGCTATTAGGTCTCCCCAGAGCCTTCTCCAGGCTGAACAACTCCAGTTCCCTCAGCCTGTCCTCATAGCAGAGATGTTCCAGCCCCCTGATCATTTTTGTGGCCCTCCTCTGGACACACTCCATCAGGTCCATGTCTTTCTTGTGTTGAGGGTACCGGAGCTGGATGCAGTTCTCCAAGTGAGGTCTTACCAGAGCAGAGTAAAGTGGCAGAATCACCTCTCTCCATCTGGTGGCAACACTTCCTTTGATGTAGCCCAGGATGCAACTTACCTTCTGTGCTGCAAGTGCACATTGTTGGCTCATGTTCAGCTTCTCATCCTCCAGAACTCCCAAATGCTTTTCTGCAGAGCTGCTCATCCCTCAGCCTGTATTGAGGATTGTTCCTGATCAGGTGCAGGACCCTGCACTTGGTCTTGTTGAACCTCATGAGGTTTACCTGTGCCCACCTCTCCAGCCTGTCCAGGTCCTTCTGAATATCTATTTTATTGACATCATCATATTAATTCTAATCACAATTGTGTACATTAAGTTATTACTTTCTAAGACAAACTTTCCACTTTTCATTTTTTTAATGTCCACTAACATAAATTTTTAGTATATATTACTTGTGATCAAGTATTCAGAGCTATTTTTATGTAGGCTCAGGCTGATGGCCTGAGCAGAACTACTTACTCAGACCATTTTGCTCTAAGGACAGAGACGAGGTCATTGAAGCAGAATAAGCTAATCCAAGAACTCAGAAATGAGAGCAAAATGCTTGTGATGACCTTTCACTTTATGCAATAATTTATCTAAAACAAAAGTTCCTTTAATTTGCTTTATAATGGTAATCACAGGAAATGACTGGCCAGCACTCAGAGGTTTATCTGAAGTAATTAAACATTTTTCTAACCCAGAATTTCTTTTCCCATTGATGAGACTTGAAGTTCAGTTCATTTCAGCTGGAAATGCAGTTCTAGAAGGTCAAAAAATAAACTTGTGCCACTTCTTTCACCTTCTATTAAAGATGTATCAAACTACCCATGAACATTCATACTGTATATCATTGAACATGAATGGGCTCAATGGCCTGTACAGAACAAGGGTATTGAGCAACCTATTAGACATGCTGACAAAAATACAATATTTGGGTCATATTGTGCAACATAAAAATAATTACTTCAAAGTTACACTAAAAGATACAGCTTACTTAAAACTACAGACAACTTTTCTACTTCATAAGTAATTTTTCTAATAGAGAAGAGTAAGTATATTTGTGCTGGCTTACCATTATATTTAAATGCAGTCTTGAAGTCTGTTTGATAGCATTATATAGTCACAAGTTGTGTTTAGAATCTAAAAATAAGAGTGCACACAACAAGCACTATTTGGTCTTGGTTTGCTTAATTTTTGCCTTTTTTTTTCCTACTGAAGAAAAATAATATGAGTATTTAAAACCTCCAGTAGAACCTTAAAAAAAAACAACAATTATTTGCAGATTAATTAGCAATCTGATATCAGCAAAGAAAATAGTTTTCTCATCATTTATGACAGAAATGTCATCATGGTAAAGATTACAAAAAAGAAGTAAATAAAGCTTCTCTGTTATAATCAGGTTCAGATAAAGTTTAGGGTATGAACAGTCCCCACTAAACAAGAATTTTGCATTTAAGAAACTCTTTAATGTCAAAAACATCTCAACTTTACCAATTTGACTCATAAAGGACATACCTGAATGAATGAAAGCAAACCAGGAAATCTCATTAAATGTTGCCAGCAGCTTCAAATCATTATGAATTTTCCAATACAGCATCTGATAATTACATTAGTTTTCCAATAATGTAGTCAAATGTCTCTCATTACAACTAATTGAGAAAGTACAACAGATTACCCAGTCTCACTGTTTTATGAAAAGAAAATCATGTTTGGTCAACTCTGCCAACAGCTGAACACATTAACATGCACCCAAAGGTACAAACATAGAATCATAGAATTGTTTCATTTGGAAAAGGCCTCTACGGTCATTGAGTCCAACCTTTGACCTAGCACTGCCAAGTCCACCACTAAACTATATCCCTAAGCACCACATCTACATCCTAGGAGTCTGGCCAGCAGGTCAATAGAGGTGATTCTTCCCCTTTACTCTGCCCTTGTGAGACCACACCTTGAATAATGTATCCAGTTCTGGTGCCTCCACCATAAGGACACAGAGCTGTTGGAGTGAGTTCAGAGGAGGGCTACAAAGATAACTGATAGGCTGGAAGACCTCTGCTATGAGGATAGGCCAAGGGAGCTGGGGTTGTTCAGCCTAGAGAATACTCCAGTGGGAGTTTTATAACTGTCTTCCAATACCTGAAGGGAGCCTACAGGAAGGCTGCAGAGGGACTTTTCATTAGGGTATCTAGCAATAGGGCAAGAGGGAATGGTTTTAAGCTGAGAGAGAGTAGGTATAGACTGGATTTTAGGAAGAAGTTCTGCAGCACAAGGGTGGGGAGACTCTGGAATAGGTTTCCCAGGGAGGTTGTGGATGCCTCCTCCCTCAGGTTGTTCAAGGCTAGGCTGGATAAGGCCTTGAGCAGCTGAGTCTAGTCGAGAGGGATCCCTGTCCATGGTGGGGAGGCTGGAGAAGATGATATCTAAGGTCCCTTCCAACCTAGGCCATTCTATTACTCTATGACACATGTTTCTTGAATACCTCCAGGGATGGTGACTCCACAATTTCTGCATGTCAATGCTAACCTTTCTACCAGTCAGAATTCCTTTATCAGATACTTTCTCCTATGCAAACTTCCATAATTTACCTGTAGAAAGTGTGTGAGGCTTTATATTCACAGTCATTCTTTGATTACAATCATAAGCATTTTTAGTCACCAAGTCTCAATAGGTTGCTAATTTTCTCTGTGTGAAATTGAAAAGCTTTCCTGGTATTCCTGAGACCTAATCTGTTCTGACCTTCAGGGTCATAGTTCTGGGGCACAGGCCCATTAGCTTTATATGAGTGTTTCTTGGACAAAACCTGGAGGCAAAAGGACAGGACATAACTGGAGCTACACAGCCCTTACTACTGGAAGGGAGGTGTACACTGGAGGAAACTAAGGTGGAACTTGTAGAGTTGGCAGTCAGGCTGGTTCTCCTCCAACACAACAATAAAATCCACATCATCATCATCATCATCATAATTATTATTATTATCATTATTATTGCAGTTATCCAGTTAAGTAGAGCAACATATAGCAGAGCCCTCTATAGCTAAGTGCATCGGGCACTGATGTGGTAAGACAGGCAGAGCACAGAGAACCTACTGCCAGTTTGGCAGAAGTACTTTTCAAGCCTGGGCAAAGGGCATCTCTCAGTGTCTGCAGTGTGAAATCACCTCAAAACCATAAAGCCTACTTGGAGGCATAAACTAAATGGTCATTCAGTTCTGAACTCCTGTGTAGTCCTTGGTAGCTTACTTAAAACAAAACAAAACAAAACAAAGCAAAACAAAGCAAAAGTTGAAGTAATGAAAGAAAATGCATTTTTAACATGTCCCTTATAAGTCTTCACTCAGTGGTTCTGAACTCATAATTGCCTAAAACAGGATGAAAGAGGGAAGATGCAACTCTGAGATTCAATTATTCATGATAACATTTGGAGTCACAAGCATGACACCAAAAGCCTGCAACCAGAAACAGCATGCAATTACTGCTCTAGATCTGTTTTTGACACCATCCCCTATACATCACCCATGTGTTTCAGAGACTTCAGGGCTGGAGGCCATGAGAAGCATATGCTTTCTATTGCTTTACATACTTGTGCCTACCAACTAGAGACCAGTGTGGTCACTGCACTCAGCTATTTAGAATAGAATGGAATAGAATAGAATAGAATAGATCAGGTTGGAAGAGACCTTCAAGATCATCATGTCTAACCTATCATCCAACACCACCCAACCAACTAAACCATGCAACCAAGCACCCTGTCAAGTCTCCTCCTGAACACCTCCAGTGATGGTGACTCCACCACCTCCTCGGGCAGCCCATTCCAATGGGCAATCACTCTCTGTGTAAAACTTCCTCCTAACCTCCAGCCTAAACCTCCCCTGGCACAGCCTGAGACTGTGTCCCTTGTTCTGGTACTGGTTGCCTGGGAGAAGAGACCAACCTCTGCCTGTCTACAGTAGTGAATTTAGTAATTTAATAGTAAAGTCGTTCCCTTCGAGTCCTGGGCATCAAATGGCATCCATGGTTCAATGCCCCAGTAGAGCTCTTCTGTCCTTGTTCAAAGAAGAAAGTACAGATGATGAATTAAAAAAAAAAATAATAAAAATAATTAGGTGGAAATTCTGTGCAGCTAAGTCTGAATATATATCAGCATTTCAAAATCTTGGTAAAAAAATCCCATAGAAACTTTGCCTTTACATTTGAAACAAGTTCCTGCCTAATAAGCACAAGGGATATCTATAGTAATATCAATAACAACAATAATAATAATGTTGATAAAGGAGACAGCTCTGCAATGAATATGATAGTGATTAATTTGTCAGAACTTCCAAATGGCCATTTCAGCACTGCAGATATGTCATCATTGATTTTATTTATTTTTTTTTTAACTTACAGCTTTTAAAATATTTATGGCTTAAATCAGCAGCAGACACAAAATATGCATGGAAAACAGCACAGGGGAAGTTGTGGCACATTTGAAAGGTGCTGCATGGAGAGCTACAATTATTGAAGGAGTGGCAAAACATGAAAATACCACAGAAAAGAGCACACTAGAGGAGCCAAAAAAAATAATTGCAAAAGATATAAAAGGATTCATTCCTAATACAAATCAAGCATTGCTTTTTTCTACAAACCCTCCATTTCTGCATTTCTGATACCATTTTTCCTTATTAGTAAATAGGCTATCCAAAGCAACAGATTTATTTAGGAAGATGGGCAATGGGAATGGATAAGAGAGCACTGCAATGAGCCAATACATTATAGCTGTGTCATGTCTCCCTATTCAGGAACCATTAGCTGCCATCCTGGCTCCTTCCATGCAAACACTACTTGGTTAACATCAAGTACCAATTTATCACTCACCAATAATCTTTCCCCTCAGAAACTTAAACTGGGAAATGGCTTTCACTGACTGGCAGGATAGGTTATTCAAAGTCCTTCTTTTCTCTCTGCATCCAACATAATTTTTTTGCAAAAACCTTGGGAGAAAATGGTCATTATTTAAAGGTCAGTTTGAAGAAAATTAATGCATCTAGTTAAGAGTCCTGAAAACCATCAACACCAATCCTGAGCAGAAAAGATGGACTGTTAAAGCCAAGGAGGGAACACAGGAAGATGCACTGCTGAATATAAAAACTTCCTGGGTCCCTCAGTGACCATATTGAATAATTGAAGCCATTTGCAGCCCTTCAAAGGACCAAAACTAGCATTCAGAATGACTGTGTGCATGCTTGTGTGTATGCATGTGCACATCTACATTTCTGGGAGAGGAATAGAGCTTGAAATCATAACATTGAGATTAATTTATTTTGCTCTCATTTCATTCGGCATTTTTCTAAGTGGGGCAGACAGCGTCGCAGGTGTAGAACAGAACCTGCAATCCATAAAATTTCAGCTAATTCAAAAGAAAAACCTAAATTCTCCTTATCATGAAAACAGCAGTGATTTAAACGTTGGCAAACAAAATTATTTATCAACAGCTGCACGACTTCACAGAATGAAACCCAATTCAACGCTAGTCGCAAAGAAACCATATTCCTTTCTTTAATGCAAAGATGGGAATGAAAATGAGTACTGTAGTGACTGATAAAGGGGAGCTATTGCTTTCCAATAAGGTAAATGGCACAAGCCTGATCCCTGAGTAATTTGGCATAAAAGTGGTTTTCCTGGTAACATGAAAAGGACATTGTGTGTGGAGTCCCTTCCCATCGATTCATTCCTTCTTTTCAGGCTCCGGTGCTGCTGGAACAGATTGTCAGCTCTAGCGCAAACCCAAGTGACATCCGATTCACCCACTGGCAGCCATTCAAGCCTATCTGGGCAAGCAGGCCTCTGTGAACTGGGAACTTCAGGTTTTGTCTACAGCGTTTATCAGCAGTTTTCATGCTGCTGAAATGATCTTGGCAGGGCTGCTTACAGTAATCCCTCACCTCTTTGTGCAACCGCTGTTTGCAAACGTAGCTCTCCTTACTTCTAGGTGTGTTATCTTAAGAGACTTCAGCCTGGAAAGACTGTGCAAATGATCAGTTAAATTGGGCTCCTCAGACAATTCGGATGATGTGCAAAATCAATGCCCTGTAAAAACTAATATAGGGTGGGGTTTTTTTAATGCAATTAAGTTAACTAGCTGTATATTTAACCTTAGCATTTAGATCCTCCAAGAGTGTGAAGCCTGCAAGTGGTAAAGTACCCCAAACATCACCTAAATACATTTCCTTTGGATCCTAGTCATGTCCTTGGGCTCCAAGAGCCACTTTGGGGGTTCAATAATGAAACAAAACCCAATGTGTTAAATTCATATTAAGTAAGATGAGCCATATGCTTAAACAGACAGGCTGTGGAATAATAGAACAATTGGATGTATATATGAAGGGAGGAATTTAATTTATCTGTACCTACCATCATACCCAGGAGCTGGATAGAAAAGACACCAAGTGAAACAAATTGAGTTAACAGTGTGCCTCAAAATATCTATGAGTGAATGTCTTGCAAGCCTGAGGGAAGAAAAGGAACCAATCTATACCTATATATAATCATCAGCATATGGTACAGTGCTTTGTATCATAATTAGATATTATCCAATGAAAGTTTGCAAGAATAATGCTAATTAAGACCCAAACCAGGAACTCTGGGGAGTCCTGAAAATAACTGAGAATGAAAGCACAACCTATTTTAGGCATTTATTAAAGCATTTATCCATTCGATACATAAGCATTGGTTCTTCAAAGCCAGTCTGAAACACTTAGACAACTAAGATATAAACAAGCTAAAAAAGTACCAAACATATTCAAAACTACAAAGCTTGGATGAGAAATATTGCCATGGGTCAGTGCAATGTCAGAAGAAGAGGGAAGTTTTGCTATGACTACACTGAAAGACACCTATGCTCATAACACATTAAAAAATAACTTCACAATTCAATAGTTTGTATGCAAGATGACCAGAGTCCAAGAATAAAACCTATTTCTAAATGATTCCTGTAGCTGTTCCTGAAATGATATATTAACCATCTTTCCATCACATTAGTAGTGAAAGAGCTGAAAGGTAAAATATACAGTAAGTCCAGCATTCAAAGCAGAAAAACTCTCCTTGAATATAACCCTTAAACCCATTAATATTGTGTGTCATTTAAAGATCAGTGAAACATGCAAAGAGGTGATGGCAATGTTCTAGTGAGAGGAGGAATTGAGTAGTAAGATTCTATTTGTTTTTCAATAAGGAATAATTTATTGCCAAGATTAAGCAATGGACAGAAAATAGATTATTTTTTTTTACCTGCTAGTACAATTCTCATACTCATTCAAACACAGACTTACAGATTTACAGATTGCATTGGGTTGGAAGGGACCCTCAAAGGTCATCTTGTCCAAACCCCTTGAAGTGAGCCGGCACACCTCCAACTACATCAGGCTGCCCAGGGCTACATTGAGTTTGATCTTGAATGTCTCCAGGGACAGGGCCTCAATGACACATCCCTGGGCAGCCTGTTCTAGTATTTTACCCATTTCATTGTGAAGAACTGCTGGAGTGGGTCCAGAGAAGTGCCACAAAGATGATCAGAGGGCCGGAGCACCTCTCCTATGAAGCTGGGCTCAAAGAAAAAAAAGGCTCTGGGGATGCCTTATAGCTGCATTCCAGTACCTGAAGGGGACCTACGGGAAGGTTGGGGAAGGGCTGTCTAGAAGGGCTTGAAGTGACAAGACAAGGGGCAATGGTTTTAAACTGGAACAGGGTAGATTTGGGTTAGCTATAAGGAGGAAGTTCTTTATGATGAGAGTGGTGAAATATTGGAATAGGTTGCCCAGGAGACATTCAAGGTCAGGCTTGATGGGGCCCTGAGCAATCCAATCTAGTTGGAGGTGTCCCTGGTCACTGCAGGAGTGCTGGACAGGATGACCTTTGAGGGTCCTTTCCAACACAATGCAATGTGTAAATTTGTGAGTCTATGTTTGAATGAAGACCTTTGAGGGTCGCTTCCAACCCGAAGCTCTGTGATTCTGTGTATATACTTAAAGGAAAGTTACATAAAGATGACTACCCACCATGGCTGAGTGGTGTACCTCTTCACCATATCAATAGCATTCTTCAGTGTTTCTGTATTACAATGAGAGTCCTTAGATGATGGATCAATTATGCAAGTAAGCGCACTAAATCCCTTCATCCTGACTTACCAGTCCCTTCAGCATGGAATCAAACACTTCTTTATTCTGTAATAGCAACCTGCATGCTATTTTCCTTCATAAAAAATTACATTCTTACCCAAAGACTTCTTCTACTTACTTATAGTAGTCATTTAAACTATGAATTAAGCAGTCCAGTCTTGTCTTGACTCTAGATAGGTTGACTTAAAGTGTGCCTCCTGCCTGAAAGCAGAACGTGCTGATATCTTTCATCTGCAAATACTGATATTTTTTTAACATGTCTGCTCTCTTCTTATCATACCTAATCTCCTGATATACTAATGACATGAATAAAAACCAAAACACACTGTGATTTTTTTAAAATAGGATTTAGTAAAAAAGAACTTGGTCTGTAAGGCACAATCACAGTCCAAATATAATATAATATTATATTATATCCCTGCCATGCAAATAAATGAATATTTTATATCAAACACATGATCTCATTAAAAAACCCTCAGAAATGAATCATTAATTATCTTCACATCTTAAATTGATGCATGTGGGAAACTTTCTTGGATTTATTATATGTTGGTGGCATAAACTGCTGTGCTACGCATTCAGGTACAAGCATAAATTGTAATCAATTTTCAAGACCTGGCTACATACTACAAATATGTATGTATGCATTCTGTGATTCTATGTGTGTCAATAATGTGGCTTTTCATGCTATTCCATTAAGAAACACCCCAGAAATAAGCAAACAAAAGGGCATCACTAGAATGTGTCAATTCTATTTAATCCCAGGTTTAGTTTGTGTATATGCGTACATATATCTGGCGTATTGTGTCCAGCAATGGTGCCCTCAACAAAAGAAGGACATGGAACTGATGGAGCAGGTCCAGAGGAGGGACACAAAAATGATCAGGGGGCTGGAGCACCTCTGCTATGAGCAAAGGCTGAGGGAGCTGAGGTTGTTCAGCCTGGAGAAGAGAACACTCCGGGGAGACCTAATACTGGCCTCCTGGTACCTAAAAGGGGCTACAAGAAGGCTGCAGAGGGACTGTTTACAAAGGCCTGCAGTGACAGGATGAGGGACAATGGTTTGAAATTAGTGAAAAATAGATTTAGATTAGATGCTAGGAAAAACTTCTTCACCATGAGGGTAGTGGAACACTGGAACAGGTTGCCTAGAGAGGTAGTTGAACCCCAGGGAGGTATTCAAGTTCAAGCTCAACAGGGCTCTGGGCAACCTATCTAGTGGAGGATGTCCCTGCTGACTGTAGGAGGTTGGAGTGGACAACCTTTGGAGTCATCCAACCTTCCTGTGGACCTTCCAACCCAAACTATTCTACGATTCTATGAATTTCTATTTACAGGGCAACAGGCATTATGACAGTGTGGACTATCATTTGCCAACTTTTAGTGGAAAATGTCCTTTAGAGAGCTTTACTGTAATGGAAAGCTCAAATACCAGAAATGTAGGTCTGATGAGATAAACAGTGACAGTATAGAAATCAAAATATTTTGTTGTAAGACAAAAAAAAAATAAAAAACCCAGTCTCTGCTGAATTTTCTCACATGGAAATGAAAATTCTTTTGTGCAGTGACTGACACAACTTAGAAATGACTAATGTTAAAAAAAATAGAGGCTTCAAGTAATTGTTCAGCTGAAAACTTTAAAGATAAAGCAGAATGAATTAAGGAACACACATTGTTTCCCCAGCACCCTAAGCAAGAAAGTTTCTACCTTTTATTTTATGTTTTTTTTCCTCTTGCACTCTGAATTAATATTCTAAATAAACTGGACATTTGCAATACCTGGCAAACAATTTGATGTCATTTCTCATTACAGCAGTCCTATTATTCTATAGCATGCCTATGAACAGACATAATAAAAATATGCAAATTTGCCAGGAAGTCAGTACATTTTGCCCTTAGTCATATGCAGCACTTTGCTTACTGTGTATAATTAGCATATAAAAATAAATTGGTGTCAGGGTTCTTATTCACTTGCTTTGCTATAAATATAAGTTAAATCAACAGGTTGAATTAGGTTTTAGACAGGAAAACAAATAAAAGCACTAATCTTTAAATGCAGAAGAGTCATTCTGCAGCCATTCATATCAGAAAAAGTGCGTTGCAGGTTCCATAAAGGACATCCAAATAATTTCCTTGAATTAGCGAAGTTAAGTTGATAAACAGCAAGAGTTTGGAAATTCTTTCTATGCCAAATAGAAATAATTGTAATTTGATTAGAGTTTTGTCATAGTACAACTTCAGTCTATGACACAAATGTAATTTGACCATGTTCTAAAATACTTTTTATAGGAATACTCACTTGGTAGGATGGCATGAAGCATGCTAATTGTTCTCATTATTAGAAGACTACATTATGATCTCTATAAAAGCAGAAGACTATGACTTTTCCTCAAGCTCCTATATCCCCAGGAAGAAAACTGTATTAATAAACAAAGGTTTTTCAGAGTGGAAATGAAAAATCCATCTCCTACTATATATTAAATCGCTCTGTAACACAGTTTAAAACAAAACAGTACTTCTGGTGGCATTCAGTCAAGTTAAAATCAAGCAGATGGCAACATGGGCACGTGCTTGTGTGTGCTTCTATGTGTGCAGGGCCATGTGTGCGCACATTATTGTAGATCAGAGGAAATGATTCATCTTAATTATTTGCAGACACTTCTCAGCGTTGCAAACCACTTCCAGTTTAGCAAGAATGAAAGCAAGGTTCATTTTTTCTTCAGAAGAGTCCAGCTCAGAGAATACATAGAATAAACCAGGTTGGAAGAGACCTTCAAGATCATCGCGTCCAACCCATCAACCAATCCAACACCACCCAAACAACTAACCCACGGCACCAAGCACCCCATCAAGTCTCCTCCTGAAAACCTCCAGTGATGGCGACTCCACCACCTCCCCAGGCAGCCCATTCCAATGGGCAATCACTCTTTCTGTATAGAACTTTTTCCTAACATCTAGCCTGAACCTCCCCTAGAGCAGCCTGAGACTGTGTCCTCTTGTTCTTGTACTGGTCGCCTGGGAGAAGAGACCAACATCCGTCTGTCTACAAGCTCCCTTCAGAAAGCTTTGCAGATTTGGGTTCAGAAGCATGAGCAGGACAGTGTCACTAACACTGTATTGACCTAAAGAAAAGGTGAATAAATAATTCATAACTATACAAGGCTTCTTGACTAGATCTATAGTCATAGTTTATTTCCTCAAATATGTAAAATGTTTAGGGAAAGAATGCAGCCTCTGCTGAAGCAGTCAATACTCTAAACAATGTTACTTAAGAACACTAAGCTAACGGCAGCTGAAAAGTGTTGCCCACAAATGTCAGCTCAGTGTTCTTCTGAGTGCTGAGGAAATCAGTATGTCAGTTCAAAGGAACTAGTGCCTTCTGCCAGGATCCAGGAGAGGAGGCAGAGACAGCAGAGGAGACTTCAGTGGTGCCCTACAACAGGCCCTGGCTTAAGGTGACTGTAGTACAAACATTATGCTACTGACACACTAGCAGGACCTCCATGTGGTCTCAGACACTGTTAATGTGCCAGGGTCAGTTACACTTGTTAAGGTAGGGAATGTCACCCATGGAGATGATATTTACATAATAGAAGAGCTGAATGGCAGAGAGAGAAGGGCAGGTGCTTGGTTTTAATGATTGTGTTGACCTGTGTATTGTGATAAAGCAGCAATCTGTTACATGAAGACTACAAGAAGATACACAAGCCCAAGCCACAGCTCCTCAGAACCCTTCTACCATGGTGATGTACTTACAATGTCATAGCAAATCAGCTGCTTTTTTTTTTGTTTTGTTTTGTTTTGTTTTTTTCACATGAGTATAGAATAATTTCATAAGGCAAAACAACACAGCTTGTATGATCATATGTGATATGAATGACTCTGCTGCTTGCCATGCTAGCATAGTTTAACTCCAAAGAGTTCTTGCCAGCTTTGATTGTTTCCTTCTTTTTCATCACACCAGCTTTCTTGACATCAGAGTGTCTGTTGTGCTTTACTTCACCCACAAATCTCTTTTCTCCCAAATTCACTGATTCCATTACCTGTGCCCACATAACTTACCTTGCTTTGGCAGAAGAGAAAGAACGTATGGCCTCCTCCTCATGAAGTAATCAATACTGCTTCAAAGATAAGACAGCCAGCAAAGGCTTGTAAATAAGTGCCACTTCTGTCTTCAACAGCCCTCCATAGGTGACATTTGCAATGCCTTTAATCTCAATTGACCTGACCCAAGGGAAAGATGACAAAAGCCCCTGATGATTCAGAGCTCCTGAGGTTACTGTTTCACCCAAGAATCACCACCTTGTGTCACATTGCTTTTCTTTTAAAAATACTCAACCCTGGGGCTTTACAAAGATGTTATGTCCACCATGGATGAACTCTCTAATGAATGATCATCAAATGATGAACACATCTTTGTTTAAGGATGTACTCTAAAGAAGTATGTACTCTAAAGCAGTAACACTGTGGATTATACTCTGGGGTGATTGTATTTCTAACAGAGCATTTGGCTAATGTAGATGTAATGAAACACCGACAGCAGCTTCTACAGAACCACAAAACAGAGACAGCTACTAGAACAGCTCTGTAACCACCATTTTCTATGGGGACATTCTGTCAGCAGGGTGAGGCAGGCAGACCCTTACAGAGCAAAAGTTTACATCCATCCTTTTGAAGAAAGAGTGAGCAAGAGAAATGCTACAGTGAATGATAACCTAACAGATTAAAACACTGATTTAAAACATTATTTTCTACCTATAATTCTTTCCCCCCTCCCCCGTTTATTTAAAAGATGTTTCATCTATGGTTAGACATAAAGAGATGCAAAAATATTTATCTGTATGGAAGTAAACCAACAAAAGAATACAAGAAAAATATAACTTTATCTGTGTTCCCTCATAAACTGGTCATAAAGTGAAAAATATTAATTCCTTCCAAGGAATATCTAGGAGACTGCCACCATTTTTCAAAAATACCATGTGTGTACTGTCTTGCAAGTTTAAACTTGTGTGGCTTGTGATAAATTCCAGAGGTCAGTCACCTTCTAAAGATATCAAACTGCTGGTCAGTAGAGCAGGACTTGTGCACAAAGGAATGAAGAAAAGTTCCTGAAGCTTCTTTGCCATTGTCAGAACTTAGTGACATTTAATTGTGTCAGCTTCAGCTTCACAAGCATCACTTAGGTTTGAATATGTTTGAGTAGTTTAAAATTTAAGGAGAGGAAATAAGAAAAACAAACAAGCAAACAATTGAAAACCATTCCCAAGGCCAGACCGCAGTTCTGTTTCCATTGCCATGTATTTCTGAAGAGACAGACAGTAAAACAATAGGCCAAAATTGCTGATGCACTCTGAAAGGGAGTACAAAAATCTGCAATTTGAACAGTTGCACTATGAGTCTTACTTCAGAAGGCAGCGTCAGTGTGAGACTCAGGAGTTTACTTGGACCATTGATCGCTAAGGCCTGCAAGAGCTCAGCCTGCCACCTTCCTACAGGCTGAAAGGGAATGGCTGCTCTAGCGTGCTCCTTCCTGTCCTCCCTCACTGACCTCAGCATCCCCATGGTTGTCTCTCATTTTCCTCTTCTCTCCCAAAACAAAGGGATGTGCCCTCTTAAATAGGTGAGGTCAGAGGTGAGTCCAGCTTTGAAGCTGGTAGGAGCTTCTTGAAGCTTCTTTCAGGAGTCATGGCAGTAGCCCCATTCCCTGATAAAAAAACACCAAACACAAACTCAGCACAACAGAATAAAGAATGGGGAGGGAAAAGGTTGGACTTTTTTGTTTTAAGAATCTTAGTCATAAAATTTTTAAATCACATATCAAACATAGTAAATGATAAGCCCTGGCATTAAGAATTTAATATGCCACTTGATCTTATTCTAACAGTTAAAACATTAAAAATTATATTCAAAAATTAAAAGATATATGTCTTAGCTTGGCCATTTCTCTAAGGTCACTGTTGTCACTGTTCCATCAAAATCCTCAAAAGCACTTCCACCAAACTACCAGCAGAACAAACCCATAGGCTAGAGCAAAACCTTCACTAGGAGCAAAACCTTCTCTTGCTGAAACTCAGAATGGAATGAAGACTGCTTGATTCTCCTTCATTTCTACAGTTCCTAAATATTAGTGATGAGGTATTACTATAATTCATATAAAATCCAAACAATAGTGGCAAATAGTTATAATAATAAGGGCTCATTGTGAATGAAGCAGTAGAGGGAACAGGTCATGAACTTGCATGCAAGTCTATAATTAGGCACTTTATTTAATTGTAATAAATGTTTAGGTTTAAAATAATCTAAACCTTCTACCTCAGACTAACTGCTCAAACAAGAATATAAAATTATTAACTATGCTGGGAAAATGACATAGCAATTAATCATTTCAACAAACTAGTTATTTTCATTGGTATAGAGGTTACATCTTCAGTCTTATCTCAGACCCTAAGATGGCTTTTGCCCTACTGTAAAATTCCCTCTGAAGATTATCAAGCCTTGGACAATACAAAGGTGGGAGATTAATTCAACCTTGGTGTACTTTCAGAAAACATTTGGAACTGCCATTTTTCTGGTAAGAGAACCTAAATCAAGTGGGCCTTCATGACTTCAGTGGTGACAGCACGCCCAGACAAGAGGAAATCTTTCAAAAAGGACACCCCCAGGTTACAGGGCAGAAGCAGGGTGCTTGGTTATACATTTGTATTTAAATTGATAACAGAGAGAAACAAATAGGCCAAGAACAAGAGCTTTGTGTATTTTTCCTTCTTTAGAGAGATACTTTTACTTGAGATTCCAAGCAGTTTAGGGGACTAATACATAGAATAGAATACATAGAATAAACCAGGTTGGAAGAGACCTTCAAGATCATCGCGTCCATGGGAAGATTTAGATAAGCATGCTACTTTGCAATTAAAGAATGAACACTGAATTTCTTTTCAGACATAAAGCATCTCCTAATACTCCAGCTGATTCAATATTTGAAGGTGGGGTTGATATCTGAAGATCTAGATGAAAAAAAAATATATATCAAATGATTATTCAAATACTTAAGAAAAAAGTTTATTTCATGACACATCTTTCATAGCAAGATACTAAAAGATTCAGCGTTGAGTAATAAAAGATTCAAATACTGGTAACTGAAACAATACTAACTAATTGTATTTCAGCAATTTAAACAAAAACATCCCAAAGCCTTTCTTGTGGGTAACACAGTTTAGGTTCTAACTTTTATATATCACATCTCTTCAGCAACTAATTAGTGTTACTTATACCACAAGGGTTTTAAGCACTTGCTGAACACTGTCTCATAGAGCCTTTAAAACCTTCACAACTCATATGATAATTAAAGATTGATGTTTTCTCTATATTTTTTGTTGATTTGTTTCCAGGTCACTGGAATTGGCTGGTTTTGTCTCAATTTATTTCACAGCCCCAACTTGTAGACTAGCCAGAACTGGTTATTATCTCCCATCTATAGAAATGAAAGCTCTGACATCCACCTGGGAAAAACTTTTCAAACCCCAGTAATGAGTAATGTGTCTACGAGCCACAAGTTACTAGATTTGTTATATTGGTACTTCCCCAAATGTTTTCTCTCCATTTCAAGAATGAGGCTGCTTCTCCCAAACTCTATCACCTGTTCAGCTACATAGCTGAGTAAAAACTGATTTCTCTTGGTATCTCTCAGTGCAAATTTCATTTGGTACAAATGGTAACATTCACTATAAAACCTGGTGGCAAATTTATGCGGTAAAAGGAGAGATTTTATTCTCCCAACAGAAACTAGAAGTATGTAGCAGAGTAGTGACATTAATTGCTTTCAGCAGTAATTCTTTCTTTGTGTGACTTCTAATTGCTGATGCCTTGCAAGAGCACTGCAGGCTGCCTGGCTTTACCTGAAAGATATTGGCAGTGATCAAGCTATGGGCTTGTTCTGATAGACTCTTCTTCTACCACAAGATGGCAAACACAATATATAAACCTTCAATAATACACTAAAATTTACAGTTACTAGATCTATATGTATATGATGTTCATTACTGTCCTTACTGCATGAACCAGAAAAGAAACAAAAAAGTCTCACTGTACCATTATCTGCGACTGCATTCATTGTGTGTTATTATTTCATCATTGCAGCTATTTCAAAACAACATGACTTGGCAAGACAAGAAACAAAACCAAAACAACAACAACAACAAAACATGAAAAAAAAAATGGATCAGGCATAAAATGACTGTATTTTTGGTTAAAGTGCAGAACAATAGCACAATATAGGTATGGTAGAGCTTTTTGGTTTTTTTTTAATTCAGCTGTTTAATATGCTGTAGGTATAAATGAAACACTTAAACCAAGCATCAAAACCGAACCTTTCAGATGTTAATGTGATGATAGCTGTGTTATTATGAGCCTAATGATATCTAGTGCACACAAGAATACATAGGTGTCATGCTGAGAAACCAATGATCTGGCTCTCATTCTGACTGCAGGCAAAGAATATCTCATCAAGGCTATAAATTTCATGAGTCTGTTCCCAAATTTAAAACCCTTAAGGAAATGGTTTTCATGGTTCAACAGTTTTAAAGGGTTGCTCTTACTTGGCTTTGTAACAAGGAAATTAATAGTTCTTCCAAAACAAATCAGAATTATGCCATAGCTGCATGCATTTTCATGCTGTTGCCTTCAGCATTTTACTTCCCTTGCCAGATAACATCACTGCAGAATCCACATTGAATTCACCGTGGGGAAACATTTATTACCTGCTATGACTTCGCACTATAGCCTTAGATAGGTGATAGAAATCGTTTACTCATTTCTATGTAAAAATTGTTTTCTTTAGGTCATGTGAAATAGAGTCAGTTTCTAATCAACCTTCACTTTTCACAGAGTAAAACCTATCCAGCCTAATGTCAGGGAGAGTTAGTTTCTCTAGCGTGATGCAGAGCAGCCAACCAAGAGGTAGACAGCTTATGGGACTGCAATAACGAAGAAGCACTGAAGTGATCTACTTCTGTCAGGATGGTTTCTTCCCTGTAAAAATTCTGACCATGCAAATATGGAAGTGTCTGAGAGAAACAATCACGTTTAAAGAATTTTCTTAGTTTAAAGGCATAAAAATGCTTTCTAATGAGCAGAAAATGAATTTTGTTTTAGGATTAGCTGTTGTATGTCACATTTCATGCATATATGCACTATGACTAGTGCTACTTGGGAGAAAAAAAAAGCAAAAGCATAACTGAGCACCAAATGTCCAGCATAGCAATACATTTGAATATATCAATAACAAAATACTCTGAATTCTCATTTTAACCAGCAAGAAGTTACACATATGCTGGGATTAAAATACTGAGATATAGCCTGTGTATACAGAATACTTATGAATGCACAGAATTTTACATCCAACTATTTCAATGCCTGTAGAGCTATAAACAGGAGATAACAGCATTTGTGTTTTGTCTTGTGCCAATCATTTGGAGCCTTGTCTTTAATATGAGAATTTAGTGTTCAGAGTAAGGATCCTTGTGTGACAAAAAACCCCAAACAATCAGGTAATGTACTAAGGGAATTAATCTAATAGCAAACTATTGTACATATATCTATGCTGTATCTATGATATAACATAAACCATATTCTCATAAATCATAAATGTTCCTCTGTGGGTGAATGACAAGAATTTCCACATCTCAGATTGCTGACACCCATCGTGAGGCAGCTTAACATTCAGACGTCATTTTCGAAGAACAAAAATCATAGTAATAGACAAATTTGCTCTTCTCTGTGGATGAAGCCTGCAATAGGTGGAGTCCACAAAATTCACAAAATTCTCTTCCACTGGAGAGAAAGAGCAAACATGGAGGACTGAATATAAACCAACAGTAATCCATCATAAACTGCACAAAAAGCAGAAAATTTGCTTTTATATAAGGAAAAAGACGGTTTCTCCTCAAGCATGGAAAACACAATTATCTTTTAAGCCACCCCAAAATAGCTATCACTGATGCATACCAGAAAACTGCAATTCCCAACCAGAATGGGAAACAAACAGTTCTCCATCTAGCCTTTCAGAGCAGCAAGTGAATCCTAGTATCAAATAACTGCATAAAAGGAGAGAGAATAAAATGAAAAGGATATTGGCTGCTCAGGCACATGTACAGAGGGGTGTCTGCATATGACTACCTACAAGGAATATACTGCCCCATTAAAATGTCTGTAATCAGCCAAATTAAAGCTGTCAAAACTTTTTCTCATCCCACCTCTAAATTAGTGTTTGAGCATCTTTAGATAGGATTTGAGCTTCACCCTACAGGAAGGCTACTCTCAGCATACAAACTGGCTTGTGTTTGGCTGCAGCATGGACATATGTCTGATAAAAGCCACAATGTTCTGCGTTAGGCTTTCAACTTAGTTCTGATGAAGAGAAACAGAAGTATCATGTCATAGTCATGTGGGAGCATGTAGCAGTCACTCTGGAACATGATTTAATGCTCATGGTGGTGTTAGGTTGATAGTTGGCCTCACTCTTAGAGGTCTTTTCTAACCAAAACAATTCTATGACTATTGCAGCTATGAATTTTGCCCTGTGTGTCCAATAATAAAAACAAATACCCCAACAAAAAAATACCCCAACAAAACCCAACCACCTGATACTGGCAGTCTGAAAACTAAAAAATACACAAAACCCCCAATCTAATGCAGCCATAAGTTTTAATTATATCAGAATCAAGATTAAGGAAATGAAATCACCCACTTAAGTTTAAACCCCCCCCCCCCCCCCCCAACAGTAAAAAACACTCACAAAGACGTAAGAACAAAATAAAGTTTCCTCCATTTTTCTGGAAGGGATGAAGATTAGGAGTGCAATTTTGTTTCTGTAGCTTTTATCTCACTTCATCCCAAACCCAGCTGATTATGCTAACAGTGCTGGTCATTATAATTTTGCAGTAAAAGTTTCTGAATTTGGGTATCTGAATTTTGAATTAATTAACTTAAAGGGACAGGTTTTTATTGATCAACCCTGAGTATAGATTACTGGTGATACAGGTTGGATTTCTGAAAAAGGAATTGCCTAAAACTATGATTTATGTAATTATGTTTTCATGTTAAATTTTTAAGAATTTAAGAAAGATGCAGAAAAAATCCTTTTCAGCTCATCAGCATTATGCATCAAATGCATCTCTTAGTGTCTCAACCATTTTTCTCACTCAAGTGTTCAAGAGTCAAGTAATACATTTCCATACAAAACCTGAACATCAAATAACACCTTTCTCATCTTATGCACTTGCACAGTCCCAGGCTGTCACAGAGCTTAGACTCACAGCAAAAGGACAAACCTGCTGCCACAGATAGAATAGAAATAGATTATTTTGCATAAATTAGATCCTATCTGCTCACTTTGGATAGGGTCATTTGTGCAGATAAATCTAAACACCAAGTGCACAGGGGATGAGAGCGGGCAGGGAGGCCAAGACGTAGCCATAATCTATCCCTGTTAATAGAATCATAAAGGTTGGAAAAGATCTCTATGATCATTGAGTCCAATTGCCAATCCAACACCACCATACCCACTAATAAACCATATCCCAAAGTGCCATGTAAACAGGTTTTTTGAACCCCTCCAGGGATGGTGACTCTACCACCTACTTTGGCAGCCTGTTCCAAGGCCTGAACCACTCTTTCAGTACAGAAATTTTTCCTAATATGTAACCTAAACCTCCACTGGTACAATTTGAGGCTGTTTCCTCTCATCCTATGACTAATCACTAAGGAGAAGAGACCAATCTTCACCTCACCACACCCTCCTTCCAGGGAACTGTAGAGTGAGGCAGTCTCCCCTCAGCCTCCTTTTCTCCATACTAAACAATCCTAGTTTCCTCAGTCACTGCTCATAACCCTACCTTTGTCTAAGTCCTGCGAGAAACATCATTCTCTCATTTTCCTGTAAGTTGCTTGTTCTGTTCAAAATTTGGAGGCCTTTCAGCCTTTAATAATGGCAACCCTGCCCCTTCTGATCTGAGAACTGACCCAGGCATTCTGGGCTAGCTGGGAAAAAAAAAAAAAAAGAAGGAGAAACCTTCACTTCATTCTCATCTCCACAGTGATCCTACAAATCACTATGCACTGATAGGTTCATAAAGAGCTGCATGGTAAATCTGAGCCTCTGCATTTCCTAAATCTGTCTCTTTCACTGCAGTGAAGTCAAAATCATATTCCCCCTCCTTTCTGAGATGGCTATAGTGGTTGAGCTGCACCAAATGGACCAATGCTGAATTTATTTTATATGCTAATTTACATGATAGCTGCATTCGTTAAAATGAGATCTAGTGTTATTAAACTCCTGTAGAGTAATTGTGATTGAAATTTGTCCACGAGCTGCACACATTTGAACCCCATGAACCAGAAAAGAATTTATAAAAGATACTGCTTGAGCACAGGCATGTTGTTTTTAAAATATCTGAAACTATAAATTATACAGACAGGGAAAAAAATCGAGGACAAATACTATTTACAATCTGATTTAACACATCAATACAGAAAAACAGTAAAAATAAAGAAGAGTGGAAAAAGAGGTAAACTTTTCCAGATGAAGACAATTCATTTCACTCAAGGGACTTTCTGTGTGTTGCTCTAATCCTAAAACAGGATCAGTAAGATTTTTGGTATCTTCATTGCAGTCTGTGAAACTATCCAGCTATAAATCTCCAGGCCAGAAAAGCAGGGGCAGAACTGGAAATTGAAATGATGAGCATAGGAATTGAAGTTTTTTCTTTAGATTTTCACTACTCACTTAAAGGTCTAATGAGACAGCAAGAAATTATTTGATTCCATGAGAATGGAAAGATTGGTATAAAGGAATCATACCCTGGCAGGCTGTCCTAATCAAGACAAAAGCTTGACATTCATTAACTGAGAATGATCACCTGAAAGTGGAAAAGCTTACACAGAAGAAAATTACAATGTAACATGAAACAAATTATAAATCACATGAGAAACAAACATGTCCAACTAATTACTTGTGAAAACCTACTGCACATACTGAAAAATCCTAGCCTGCACCCAGTCCTCAGTAGCATTCTGATCAGAAAAAAAAAAATCTGAGAACTCATTTAGTGGAACATAATTACCTAACTTTTAAAAATCAAAGCTCATGCTCAGAAATACCAAAATATGTCTGAGTTATAACTATCCTTTAAGGATAACATTCCTTTGTAGAGGGGAAAAAAAATTAGAAGACTGACCTGTTTGCTTAGTAAATGCTATCAGGGATGAATAACCCATCAGCTTTCTAAACCGTGTTCAAAAAGCTTTTTGGAAGTTACTGGTATGGTGCTCAGTTCTGATAATTCAGCTTTTAACGCAATCAAGAATATCACCAGGAGCTACTTAATTAATTCCCCAGTGCAGCCTGATTTTCATTTTCAATGACTTTATTGAGAACTTTTCTTTTTTTTCGTTAATTTTACAATGAGAAACTATAATCACTGTTACAGAACTTGCAAATACTTCAAACAAGGCAGCGATTGCCTATTTTTTTGATTTTTTCTGTTCCAAATTCAGCTCCTGAGATGGATTTTCTGCCTCAGCTCCATTTTCATCTTCCTGTAAAAGAAAATGAAAACCTGAATGTTAATCAACTTACTGAAGAAATACACTTTTTGTACTTATGCATATGCATAGAATTCTGTACAGACTTTCACCACCTTTTTGCCTAATAAACACAGAAATAAGCAAAAAAAGGCCATTTATGCAAGCATTTGGTTTTGCTCAAGAATTGAAATAAAGATTCTAAGAAATTTAAACATGACTAATCACCTACATTTACAGAAGAAGAATAATTGAATGAGTAAGTATTTCACTGACCAGTTTACTGGATGGTTACCTGAAGAAATTACCACACCATACATGGATGGCAAGATATTCAGAAGCCTGCAGCAGTGTTGCACACCTTTCCTTTGTTCTTGACCAGAGGTTTCCACTAAATTACTTTCAGATGCAAGAACTTTCATCACTGTTCTAAAAATTACTTTTGAAAAGCATCTGCCATTGAAAAATGTTTCATTTTTTTGAGACCAGATACGTTTACTTCACCATTTGATAAAAGACAATAAATTTAACTTCAGAGACACTTTATGTGCTGCAGCATCGTATTTTTGTCCCATCTAGCATATTTTCTTGACAGGTCTGCCAATTTTCCAATTACTTGTACCACCATATGTTATCTGAAGTTCAGTCAGGTCTAAAATAGGAAACATGAGCATGTCAGGCAGCAGCATGCTTACAATATTCTACAGCTTCAACTCCAAGAGTAGGGCTCATAATTCTCTACAGGTTCCTCTGGATTTCACTGAAAAAATGAGGTGACATCATAATGTCCGTTTCCATAGGAATGGATACTATTTTGTATCCAATACAAAATCATGACTCCCAAAGTATAAATCATGGAAGACTGAGAAAAAGTTGCCTTTATAAGGCAACTTGCAACCCATTGCATTACGAACAATTCTCACCACGCATTTAAAGAACAGTCAGTTTTCCTGCCTGTTTTAATCCAATATACAGAGAAATGTCCTCAAAAACACAAAAGAGAACAAAGGAACAGAAGTTCAGGAATGAAGAAGCGTCCTAGATGCTGTAACACTACTCATGACAAGTCAACAACTGAGAGAAAGGAAATGCCAGAGAGTTAATTGGGACCCAGGAATCCAAGGTTCACTTTCACTGCTTTAAAAGAGCACCTTCATTCTTACCAGAATCACAGAACATAAGGGCACGGAAGGGACCTCGAAAGGTCATCCAGTCCAAACCCCATGCCAAAGCAGGATCACCTAGAGTCACTCAGGAACGTGTCCAGGTGGGTTTTGAATATCTCCTGAGAAGGAGATTCCACAGCCTCTCTGGGCAGCCTGTCCCAGTGTTTTGTCACTCTCACAGTGAAAAAGTTTTTCCTTCTTTTTTTTTTTTTGGACTTCCTTTCACCATCAAAGGGTATTTTGAAAAGACAATTGTAATGAAGGTTTAGAGACAAAACATATATAGGAGGACGATGTGAGCACCACAAAATAGAATTGCAGTGGTAAATCTCAAAAAAAATATGGTCACGTATTATGTGATACTATGCTAAAGTAAAATTGAGAAGCTGGTTGTTCTATTTGAGAAGCATATACTCCAAACCATTCTGCTTCTAAATCCTCCCCACTTCTGGGGATAGAATCACAGATATACTGAGGCTAGAATAGACCTCTGAGATCAAGTCCAGCTTATGACCTAACACCACCACACAGACTAGACCATGTCACTAAGTGGCACATCCAATCTTTCCTTAACACCTCCAGGGACAGTGACTCCACCACCTCCCTGGGCAGTCCATTCCAGCATCTAATTAAGCTTTCCACAAGGAATTGTCATTATTCCACAGAGGACATCTTAATTTTGTAGGGGCACATTTACTCCATCTCCACTACCCAAGAACAGAAACTGACTTTTCATTTTAAAACAGAAACGTAACCTCAGTGTCTCTGAATATGGGGGACTGCTGCACAAAACACAGAGCAATGATGGTTGATCTTTCTCACAGTATGAATTATCAAGGGAAAAAACTTTTTTTTGGTCAGATGTGACTTCAGCCAGATCAATTCCCAGACCCGTGCACTGTCACAAGAACAGTAGTGCAAGCACAAAAGAGATGGGAGAAATGATGGGTGTGGGACACTGGAAAGTATCACAGAATCATAGAATGATCTGGGTTGGACGGGAACTCCAAAGGTCATCCAGTCCAATCCCCTCTGCAGTAATCAGGGATGTCCTCCACTAGATCAGAGTGCCCAGAGCCCTGTCAAGCCTGACCTTGAATATCTCTAGGGATGAGGCAAGGCCTCAACTGCCTCCCTGGGCAACCTGTTCCAGTGTTCCTAACATCCAAACTAAATCTACTCTTTTCTAGTTTGAAGCCATTGTGCTTTGTCTTATCACTATAGGCTTTTGGAAACAGTCCCCCTTCAGCCATCTTGTAGCCCCCTTCAGGTACTGGAAGGCCACTATTAGGTCTCCCCGGAGCCTTCTCTTCTCCAGGCTGAAAAACCCCCACTCACACAGCCTGTCCTCATAGCAGAGCTGTTCCAAGACCCTGATCATTTTCACAGTCCTCCTCTGGACCTGCTCCATCAGGTCCATGTCATTCCTATGCTGAAGGCACCAGACGTGGATGCAGTACTCCAGGTGAGGAGTCACCAGAGCAAAGTGGCAGAATCACCTCTCCTGATCTGCTGCCCATGCCTCTTTTGATGCAGCCCAGAATGCCATTGGCCTCCTGGGCTGCAAGAGTATACTGTCTGCTCACATCCATCTTCTTGTCCATCAGCACCCCCAAGACCTATTCTGCAGGGCTGCTTTCTATCACCTCATGCCCCAGCCTGTATTGATAGAGCCACCAGTTCTGGCATTATTGCAGATTTCTGGCAGAAAGTAAGTGACCACAGCAGTCTGAAAATTGTGACCTGATGACCGGTTACTAATGACTGAAAAGTATCAGAAAATTTTGAAGAATTAGGAGTGCAATATGACTGCCAGGACACTTGGCAAAGGTTTGAGTGGACAATTTAGAGCATACAAAATTAAGTGTATTTCAGGATGTGAAGACTGTTTTTTCAGTTTGCTGACAATGCAAAATTCCTGTGAAATACTGTATTTTTTTTCCTTTTTTAACAGCCCAAGAGACATCCCAATGATTGCGCTCAGAATACTGAATTGGTTGGAATTTCTAATGCCATTATTAATGTTTGAATTTTCAGCTAAAGAGCCTATATAGCTTAATGCTCAAGAAATTATGCCAGACTGCAGATTAAACATATTTAATATATTTGTTTTACTAATTACCACCTATCATTATCATCATTATAATGCTTTTAATTCTGATGGACGGCAAACCTTTTATTTTCATGTTATCTGCTAAAATCCAGTCCATGATGGCGGAGTGTAAAGTTGTTATTACAACTGGCTACACAGCAGATGAAATACTGCATTCTAGTTTATTTCACAGAAATTCAGTTCACATTATTTCTATTCATGTCTCACATCTCTATTTTATACTACTCTTTATTTTGCTTCCATGTGCTTATGACTCTGAAATTCCTGAAACAGAGAATAAACATTTTGATGTTAAAATGGTCACTGGTCAAAGTAGGTTTTGCTAGCAAATGCCAGAAATCCAGTTTCTCTTAGTATCTCTTCTGACTGCAGACAACCACAGACTCAAATATTATGCAATGAATTTGGAACAGGCCTAAAAGATGCCTCAGCACACATCTGGTGACTTTTAAGAGTAACAAAGTGAAATACTCAAGACCATATTACATCTCTTGCTGAAAAAGTGCATTTAACAATATGAATACTATTTTTATGTTGAAATGAATGATGTTTCCTAGTCTGGAATTGTCATTATTTCAGATTTACAAAACCAACAGTGATAAGGATAAAGTACAAAATTTTATTCCACTAGTTGATGAAATTAAATCTGGGAGATTAAACAAATCCTAACTCTAGAAGGAACGTGACACTTTTATATGTAGAATACATCACAACCCAATTAACTGTGCAAAGAAATGCATAGATTTGTGCATTATACCACACCTGCAATTTCTAAAGTTAGAATAGAATAGAATTGCATCAGAACAAGAGGACACAGTCTCAAGCTGTGCCAGGGGAGGTTTAGGCGGGATATTAGGAAGAAGTTCTTCCCAGCAAGAGAGATTGGCCATTGGAATGTGCTGCCCAGGGAGGTGGTGGAGTCACCATCCCTGGAGGTGTTTAGGAAGAGCCTGGATGAGGCACAGGGTGCCATGGTTTAGTTGATTAGATGGTGTTGGGTGATAGGTTGGACTTGATGATATCAAAGGTCTTTTCCAACCTGGTTAATTCTATTCTAGTCTATTACAAAGGTATATTCAAATATGTGCTATGCAAACTGTATCTAAATTTAACAAACAGATATATACTACAGTATCATGCAAATGAATATCTGAATCATAACCAAGTATGCAAAACACAAGAATACCTTAATATAAAGAGGAATGACTGAAGGGGCCTCCATGCTACCACATAATATAGAAATACCATCTCAAAACGACTCAGGACCAAATTCAGATACTATTAGTTTTCATAGTATCTCAATATGACTGTTGTACTAAGCTCCAGTCATGGTGTCCAGCTGGTACTTCATCTGCCTCACAAATTCTAGCTAGAAAACCACCAGTAGGTGAAAAGACTTGTAACACTCTTCCAAAATACATCAGCAACAAGGGACTTCAGAAACTAGGAGAGCTTTTCTTTGTGTATGTTGAAGTCTAGCTTTCCAATGCCATATGCCAAGTTTGGAGGAAAATGAGTTTTGAGTAAAACCTGGGTGTTAAATCAGGCTGTTAAATAGGCAAAAGGGGAGTAAACAGCACTAACATTTAAGCATTACTTTTATTCCAAAGCCTAGGCTAGCTTTTTCAAATGTATTACTGACAATCCTTATAATGAAGAGTGGTGTAAAAATACAGAATACAACTGAAAGTTTTTTTGCCAACGGATATAAGAAGCAAATATAAATTTCTTGTAGAGATGACAGTTTTCTGTCAGAGTAGCTATGCAGTGATAAGGCAGCTGTTTGTTTCCCAAGAAAAGGAGACCCTTGCTACATGGATCATTTTCATAGTGACAGCCTTGACAAGTTTGGCATTTGCTTCATGAAGTATTCTGAAGCAGACATAAGAAAATGCCCCCTCTGGGACCTATGGCAAGCTGACAGTTGTACATTTTTACTGCACGTCTCCGTTAATTCTTACTGTCAAAGCCTCCACCCCCCAGATTCCTACAATTAAATCTCTGCTGCTCTGGTCTGTTAAAAAATGGAGGCTATAACTAAGCGTTATAATGCAAGCAAACATGACACCAGTTAAGTGGACACAGCTCTCCATCCCATTTTGTTCAGGAAGAGCAACATTTAGCTGCTGGTTTCCTTCACCAAAGCAGTACAAGGCACCGTGCTCTAGGTGGCAATGCAAGACCAGGAGATCTATTTTTGTACTAGAGTTCCTCTCAAGAAGCTACAAGCAGCTGTGTGTTTATCACAAACTCTTTCTTTTAACTTGTGCTAGTACAAGAACTGTCTTTTTGAAATGTTTGTCAGTGTTCTGTATTTTCTCTTCCCTTGTTTCTAATTCTGATTATACAGATGAATTCCAATGCAAGAGCCCTCACCATCAAATTTTATTTAATGCTTAGTACAGAAGTGGAATTTCATGCCAAATTTCAAATCTTCCATCTGTTTCTCTCCTTTTAGGAGGCAACCATTCCACTGAATGGCCCTTTTGGCTGACTGCCACTACAGTTGGGACGCTCTTCAGGGCAGGTGCCTCTCCTTGAAGAAAGTAGAGGAAAATGTTTCCTTGTTAACAATCTGAGTCTTTAAAGGTTTTGGTTTATGAACTTCAGAATCTGTCTATAAATGCTTATATATCACAGACCTGAAACATCAACTAAGAAAAAGATGAAAAGCAACTATTAAACAGGATTGTACTGTGCCTAGATGGGATGTTTCTCCTAAATATCTACTCTGGTCTCAGAGTCCACACATGCATGAATTTTCAACCCTTTGAGTCTGACACCATCCTAATTAAGATTTGTTTTTCCCTAAGGGGAGTTGTCCCACACTTAAAAGACTTAAATTTGTGTACATATGAACATATATATGGAAACTACAGTAGTGTTTTCTACTTCTTATGAATGATAAATTAAAATAGAAAGCTCTACTTCATAAATACTCATCATACTATTATGAGATAGTATTCAATAGCCTACACATGCATATTCTAATCAAACAAAGATGATTTCATGTATTCATTACTATACTCCCACACTACACATTTACTAAATTACAAGATGCAAAACTTCTTCATGTTTGTAATCTTGATACTAAGGCATCAAATGGCTTCTTACACTAACTACAAGAGAACAGAAAGGTGCTCAGGCCAATGAGGAATGAGTAGCTCTTATAAACAATTGTATTTCTAAGTATTGTTTAATAAAAACAAACAAACAAGAGGCTAATTTTTAACTCCCAAATTGTTAGCTTAGTTACTAAATTATATCTTATTTTTTTGCATGTTTTAACTGTTCACAAATAAGTTTGGCTACAGACAGCCTTTTATCTGAACATTCTTTGTCTCCAAAATGATTAACAACATTAAACAGAAAAGCAGGCCCAACTGAGTGATGGAAAAATGCTTGTGTAAGCTACAATCAAGGCATGCTGCCTACAGTCAAAGGCAGCTGAAAGACATCACTCTGAACATCACTGAAGTGCGTGTTTTTTGGTGGAAAAAGACAGCACTGCCACATGAAAGGAACACATTTATCTCAATAACAGAGGAAATCTAGACCCTAATGAAAATGTTTTAGGAAAAAATGAATGCATTGCATGCTTCTGATCAAAATTAATTAGAGTTTTAATGTTTTACATTCGCAGCATAATTCTGTAAATGGTGCATTTATTTCATAGTAATAAACACTCGGTTCATTAAGTAAAGTTCAAAATCTGTGTTACTCGCTACATTTAACAACCTTTGGCCCTCTTCCTCAGTATTTCTTGATTCAGGTTTCCAAAGCATTGAATAAGCAATTGAGGAATACAATTAAATCTCATGACTCTGCATATTTAGGATCCTTATTTCATCTAAGGCAAAGAGCAATTAATCTACCATTCTATACTGAATCCCAACGTTATCGAGCCATGGTGGATACTAAATGAACTTACAGAAAATGCTTAATTAAATTACTGTAAGAAGTATAACCAAAGTTTTTTTCTTATGACAAAAGAAAATGCACATTAAGTCAGAAAGAGCCTACTGCAGTGTTATAAATTTAATAACTCGGGAATTCATGAAAATATTGCTAGAATCTGACAACTAGCAATTTGGAAAGCTTCCCCCCTCCCCTTTATATTTCATCAGAACATTTCACTTAAATACAGCTGATAAGTAGAAAATTCTTGGAGTTGATGAGCAGAAAATTCTTTAAAAATAATTAGTGAGCTTAACAAGACTACAGAGTTGATAAAGAGATACCCAATTTAGTGAAATGACAAAATTGGTGAAGAACTCCCCTTATTATAATTGGTTGGAATGCAGGAAGGGGCAGATGGACCTTGAAGAAAGGAAGATCAAACAGGAACTGGGATTTTCTGTGAAATACTTCTGTCATTCTTAGATAGATAACCTTTGTATAGATAGGAAGAACCAGGACTTTCTGTGAAATATCAACATACCTCTGTCATTTTAGGTAGAAAACTTTTTGCATGTAAGCATGTACTGAAACCTCTGTTGGTACACAGGCTTTGGGAAAGATCCCCCTGTGTCCAGCGCTGTAATAAAAGCATAACACGAGAAACTTACCGAGTTTCTTGTCCTTCTCTAAATCACAGCCATGAACTCAGGCTCAAGGCATAAAAGATGAATCTTTCAATGGAGCTAATGTGATGACAAGTAAGTCACTTGTTTTCCAATATGTAATGTAAGTAAATGATGTAAATATGGCTTTATATTTGCTGTCATACTGTGTTTCTATATTTAGTCACAGCCCACAAGGTTGCCAACAAAATTGGTAGAAATGGATGAAGCTGTAGAAGGAGATGAAGGATGGACTATAACTGAAAATAGAACGTGCGCTACTGATAAATGAGAGACAGAAGAGGCTTTTGCTCTTTTAAAACACAACAACCCACCATTTCTTTCAGGAGGCCCCCCAAAACACATGCTGACATTTAAGTCCAAAATACAGCAACAGTAACTAGGTACATGTTTCAATGGTTTCAACATTCATTAAATAAAATCCCCAGAAGAACATTCTAGGCTAGGATCAAATCCACATCTTTGTATTAACAACCAAGGTGCAAACTCTCATGGAAGACCTGCACGATTCCTACTGCTACCACTCATTTAATCTAAATTAACACTGGCACTGCAGACATACCCACAAGTAAGCATCATTCCTCTACAAGCTGCATAAACATACTTTTAATTTGACAATATAATCCAAACAAGACAAAAAATCCGTGGCTTTAGAAATTGGAATTCAGCTGCTTTGATGGTAAAGGAAGGCTTGTAGATTTGTTTGGGTTTGTATGTTCACTTTGTATTTGAAGACAGCATTTACTCTTCTGATTCAGTAATGACACCTAGCAGTCCTGTTTCACACAATGTATCAACCCAGCTGTATTTGAAGCATCAAGGCTATACTGGCAATAAACAGATAGTCAACTTTGAGTCAAAATTGTACCATTTAATATATCGAGATTTCAACAGATGCAAGCTGAACAGTATCTAAATTAAAACATGAACATATTAGGTTTAACAGGAGAAAGAATTCTCTTTGATCTCCATTTGTTTTTGCCTTTCCAAGCCAAATATTTCTAAAGGCAAATATTATTTAATTCAGTGGATATAATAAGGGATGTTTTGGCAGTTTGTCATGCTAGTGATATTGCTTCACTGCATTTTTTAAACGTCAGAACCTGATGAAATTCTTTCAATTGGAAGTACAGCAATGTCCAACCATTTAAGGTAACACTATCATAAAAATGAATTTTGCTAAAAACCTGCCCTGTAAAAGCAGCAGCTGCCTCTAAGCACACTCTGATATCCTTCCCAAACTTTTTCCCCTCTATCAATATTTATACACTTTGTTAAAAATCAATCAATCAATAAATAATTGTCTTTCAGAAACTTAGAATCAGGTGAATTGGCAGGCCTCAGCTTGGCGCAGGTAGCCACCTCAAAAAGGTTTCCTTACCCCTTTTGGTCTATGGTCCATTTCTTTCTGATAAATTTACAAGTTACTGCTTCACTGTACTACATCAAAGTAATCTTTTGGCTTGTCAACAAGTTGCTTCCCATCTCTGCCTGCCCTCCAACAAATCACATGTAACTTTGTTAGAAGAAAACAAGAGAAAAAAATATTATGGTGTGACACAAGTACTGAAAGATTCCCAAAGCTAGGGATATTTGGATATAACTAATTAATGGGTTATATATTTGTGGTAGAAGAGCTCATTAAGGAGATCACATTATAAATCATTATTTATCTGCATTTGCCTTAAAACCCTGAAATGACTTAATATCATTGGTTGAAGCTCCTTTTGAAGTTCATTAAACTCCACTCCTCAGAAGACTACTCAATCTGAAGTGTTTTTTGTCTCCCACTACATGATACCACAGCTTTTCCAAGAGATAATATTCTTTATAACTGTTAAGGGCCACAACTTGCAAACACCTACATATGCATTGTTGCATTCAAGTCATCTGATTGCTGAACTGCACAGTTCTGTTTCCTGGTGTTATGTATGAAGTATTGAACACTGAATTGAAGTAGTCCCTCTATCAAGTATGGCAAATAAATTATGGGTATTTAAGAAGAATATCAAGCTATTTTCAAAGGGCTATTTTTTCCCCAATTCCTAGTGCTGCTAGTTAGTTGTCTCTAGAGCTTCTTCTGCCCAGCAGCACCTCACGTAGGGTTAGCAGTGGTCCCACAGCGATGCTTGGTAGTTGCTGCTCTCTGCTCCTGTACAAATAGCTGTTCCCATAACTGTCAGTATTACCTAACAATATTGAGCAAAAGCTTATATATTTGTTCCTTTTACTTAGCTGCAATCTATCTGTACGTTTTTATTCATCAGATTTTCTCTTACACATACAGGAGCTCCAGGAATTTGATATCATAAGTCTAAGAGTTAAAAGCCAGTGACATCTTTAGTCACAAAACAAAGTACAAAAAATATAAAGATTATGGTAAAAAAAAAAAAAAAAAGGCTCATGGTTTCCTGTGGCAAATGCTACCTAGTATTTGATACAAATAATTTTGCCTGCTCCCATCTGGAGGTACCTTCATCAAGGGTTAAGGCTGTCCCAGTCACTACATGAGTGATTAATGCCCTCTATTAACACCTGTTCCTTAGTAAAGGGAAAGAGAAAGGGAACGTGGGAGAGAGGCTTATGAACTGGAAAAGAAAACAAAAGCTACTTTAATAAACATAACATTAATAAAACAAAATATATACAAAACCCCTGGCTGGACACCCACTGGACTCAGTGGCAGATGGGAATCAAGTTCAGGAGATGAATTCTGGAACTGGATTAAAGAAATCATGGATTGGGACGGAAGGCATAATGGACAGAGTCCTCCTTGGACACTGATCAGCAAAGAAGAGGCTTGAAGCTTTGTGATCCCTCAGCTTTATACTAAATTTGATGTTTATGCAATGGAATTTCTTGCTTGTTGGTCCTTGTCTGCTCTTCCCCATAGGAGTACCCTTTTACTCTGTACCACCCATGCAGTGACCTTGGTCTGCACACCAATCCTTGCTACTAACTAGAAACAGCAAATACTATCCCTGCTAGAAGCAGACACTGTCTGCAAAGACATGCCATTGACTTCAGAAAAGGCAGCTACTGGGAAGAGACTGAGCTGAACAGTGAAATCATTGAACATTCTGTTCTAGCTCAAAGCAGGACAACATTAAACAATGCAACACATCAACAACTGCAGAAATCACTAACACTACTATTTAGATCAGCATTTAAATTTCAAAACAAATGGGCAACTATACAAATGCATCTGCTAATGTAATTTTAAAATGTTAAGAATAAGAAAAATACTATGAGGAAAATGCTCTCTTTTTGTAGGCAAAATAATCCAGGATCTTACTCCTCCTACGTTAATTGATGCATCCCTTTGCCTGTCAGTCCTCTCCTTAACGTCAGTGACAGTGACTAGCATTAATCATTCATGACTTGAAGTGAACTGATGTATTTTCAATCCGTCCAAATTCAAGGAAGCCTTTCAGGACATAAGTTCTTCAACAAAACAAAAATGCCAAAAAAAAAAAATTATTAGCTGTTTCTTCCCCTGTCCACTCAACCCCCACACCCAGAATGATGCTTTTTAAGGCCTGGATATAGAAAAGTCTCTACTTCCTTCCAAGATTTTGCTGTTCAATTTGATAAATGGTAACGTATCAATAAAACATTTACCTATCACATTAATTAATAATCCAAATCTTGGCCAAGTCATATCTTGCCACATACTCTACAAAGACATCTGGAAAGTCTGATCTTGCAGAGCCTTAAATCAGTTATGAAAAAAATAAAATGAAAGAAGGGCAAGAAGTAAAACCTCATGAAAGGTAAGTGGGTCAGGACAATAAGCACATACCTCAATAACATTGTTGTGCCAAGTGTGGCTAATAAATGAAGAATGATTAAAAAGTCCATCATCAAAATGTAGGTATATAATTCTTTATAAAACAAACATACTGCTTATACAGGACAGACATACACATTCAGACAGTTATTGCAGATGTCTTATCAAAATCGTACTGAGCCTTAAGGACTCAGCCTGCAGAGGTGTACTTTAAGGAAGGGAACAGATCTGAGGTCAAGGTGAGAATTCCTCATACGGTGTGCAGAGAAAGCTGAGAAAACCTCTGGACAATGAGCTGGAAAATGTCACTGAAGAAGAGGGAGAAATGGAGGAGTGGTATGCACCAGGATTTATGATGTAGGGGAGGGTCACTAACAGAAACCAGGATAAAGCTAATGCACGCATCTACAGTAAAGCAAGGTCTGAAACTCAGATGAGGAATTTCTCAGCTAAAATCTCTGACATTTCTCCCCCTACCATAATACATATTTGGCCTGGAGGTCGTGGTAAGTGAACTGGTGGTTACATTAAAGAGCTTACCCATAAAACGTGAATAATACTTTCAATGTCAGGCCGGAGCTCTATGCATGAAAAGATTTATACAAGTGCTAAGTGCTGTCATTGTTATTACATTCAGAAAGTACAGAAGACTTTAAAAGCATTAACTTTTCTAGTGCAGAACATCACCTGTTCTTTCTGAAACCAGCAAAGAAGACACAAAATGAATGCAGTTATTGCAAGAAATTGTCTGGTTTTAAATTCTGATGCATATTTTTTTGTCTCTGGGAAAAGCAAACAACCATTAATAGCAGGAATTTTATGATGCACGACCTGGTATAATATGCAGTAAGCTATAAAGCATATGAAAAACGGTTCTACTTTATCTAAACTTGTTTTTCATCAGGAAATTATTTAATTGCAAAGATGCTTTGAGAGCAATCTGAAGGCAGTGTATAAAATAGGTGTTTGGCTTGGAAGGATGAAAACAGAATGGAGTCAGTTTTTAAAACATAATGAAACAAGAAAGTAACTACTGAGTCAGCACTAGTACACCAGCCAGAGGGATCAACTATACTGTTATTCCTCTTTTTCAGAAGGACAAGTACCTGCTCTCAAGGAACACCACACCCTACAAGCATTTGAGTGGTCATCAGTCTCCTCTCTGTGATAGCTGCAGTGGTCAGCTTAAGTTAGATCAGCTTTTTCTGTGAACATACTTTTCATAGAATGACAGAATGCCTTGGGTTGGAAAGCACCTTTCAATGTCATCTAGTCCAACTCACCTGCAGTAAGCAGGGAAATCCCCAAATAGATCAGGTTGCTCAGAGCCCCATCAAGCCTGACCTTGAATGTCTGGCAGGCATTGGGCCCCAACCACTTCCCTGTGTAACCTGTTCCAATGTTCCACCAGCAACCTATTCCAGTGTTCCATGACCCTCATAGTAAAGAACTTCTTCCTAAAGTCCAATCTAAAAGTCTACCCTTCTCTAGGTTACAACCATTGTCTTTTGTCCTAGTGCTACATGCTCTTGTAAACGGTCTCTCCCCCTTCAGTCATGGAAGGCTGCTACATGGTCACATCAGAGCCTTCCCTTGGCTGAACAGCCCCAACTCTCTCAGCTTGTCTTCATAGGAGAGCTGCTCCAGCTCTCTGATTATTTTTGTGTCCCTCCTCTGAACCCTCTCCATCAGGTCCAAGTCCTTCTTGTGTTGAGGGCTCCAGAGCCGGACACAGTACTCCAGGTAAGGTCTCACCAGAGCAGAGTGGCAGAAACACCTCTCTCAATCTGTCTTACATCATGCAAGGGTAATTGTTGAAGGTGGGTCCCAGAATTACATCTTTGAGTGCACAACTTTTGGATGTTTAGTTTCTGATGTTGACTTTTTAAAATGTATTGTTTATGTCCTGCCTTGTGCTTACAATTCAAAATTTGCTGTTTACTCAATGGACATTGGAAGCTTCACACATGACATTCCCTTCATCCAGGAACAGCAATAATTCATTTGCCCTAGTAACACAACATTTTCGGATACAGCAAGCATTGCATCTACATAAAAATCAGTATTTCCTCCCTGAAAATTTCATTCATTGACAAAAATTAAAGGCAGTTTTCTTTGATATATATTTACAACTTCAATTACAGGAGGACAGCCCAACAGTTTAAAACACTTGCTCTGAACAGAGCTGTCACTAATACAGTATTTACAAAGCGATTTCTGCATGAATGGGATTGTTCCAGGCTGAAAGCGACATTTTTAATACCATAAACAAACAAGAGATGAATGCTCAAAATGAACTGTTTAACAGGGGTTTATGTACCCCCTGTGTATTGTATTTGGAAATGAAGCCCTTAAACTCAGAGGCAGAGGGATTCTCTGTGGATTAGGAGAAACACCCGCAGCCCTTTCAGCAGCATCCTTTTGTAGACAATTTGGCACTAACACTCTGTTTGCTTCAGCAAATGACATCACGCTTTGTCCTTTTAATCCCATTTCTACCTTTATATAGACTAAAGTGTAGTGAAAATACTGAAAGAGGATACCTGGAAATGAATTGTGTTCAAAACCTTATGCAGGTGGTAATCCAATCCCACACAGTCAGATCCCCATTAACTGGGAAGTTTAACCCACATCCAGCTTCATACAAACCAGCATTCAGCACTAGCTATGACCGGATATAATTATCACACATCAAGACATGACTCAACAAGGCAGATAAGAGGCTAGGTCTTGACAGAAAGAGGAGCAACAGGCACTCTACTGAAAGCCACGCTAATTGATTGTAACACTTATCCCAACTTGAATAGCTCAGATTTGTAGGTTATTACAGCATTAGGTGCTTTGCTGGTGCAGTCCCCAAGCGTATAAGCTACCCCATTCAGCAAGAGCTTCCTCGTTACCAGGTATTATCTCCTTGTTATCCATATTTCAAACAGCAGCCCCACACATAGTAGACAGGAGCTTATTCAGAAAACCCCTTCTCATATTTTACTGCCACAGAAAACAGTGATTTCCTAGTCAATGAATATTACTGTTTTGAATGAATACTTCTGTTTTTTCTTTCTTGGATTGATTAACCACAGGAAGCAACTTGGGCAATGTCCTGAGAACAAGAGGCCAGCAGCTTGCCACCCATGTGTGCTGGCAAGGAACAGCCAGGAATCCAGCATCACTGCATGTCTCCCTTGCAGAAGCTCTGAGCTTTGATGACTCAAAGGCTGCTTGTGGACATGATGTCAGGCTGCCTGTCTGCACAGTCAGATTCACCAGGTATTTAAAAGAAAAATAAACCCCCAATAATCTTTAAACAGCCTAAACATAATGAAAACATACTACCATCACAACATTAAGCACCACATACTTTTTTATCCTAGACAAACTAGTAGCTTTTCATAGAGGTCTCTGTCTTTAACTCATGCCTTGAGCAGAAGCAGGAGAAGGAAAATTGTCCCTACCCAAAAGAAAAGATTTCACTAAACTAATAGATTACAGACCTGTGATTCAATCTGCAGAAAAAGCACAAAGCAAGTGAAGCAAGTGCCAGAGCTCACTGGCAGCTCACTCTAACAACCTCTAGTAGCTAACTGCAGTGCTCCTAGTTCCCTTCACAGTGGGAAAATGTGACAAAGATCAGCCAAGGGTAAATAACTTAGTTCTCAGCCTTGGGGATCCACGCTAAGTTCTTAACTGGCTACTGCTGGCGTTTGTGAAGCAAGCATTTTCTTAATGTAGCCTCAAACTGGGGAGCCCAAAACTAGACACAATACTCCAGGTGTGGTCTCATATCCAAAAGCATGGGATAGCTGAACGTGAGTGGTTAATTTACAACAGGTATGACCTCATACTTCACTATAAACCTGTCATCATATTGTACCTGTCTTATACTGAAACAAAAATAGATATTGTAAAGGGAAGTGCGATGGGCTGTTGTGAATTCCAAGTTCTCAGTGCAAGCTACTGAAAGCTCTAGGTAGTTCTCCAGAAGCAGATCCATACAGATGTAGAAAGATTGATTTTTTGGAATGAAACACTGAGTTTTATTGATTCTGAATTGTGTGTTGTCTGCCTAGTCAATGTTTATTTTCAATACAAAATGTCTTCATTTTGAGGACAACTACACTGAGAGAAAAGCTTTTACAATCTCACTTAGGATAGTCAGTGGAAAATGGAATGGTTCATTTGAGTTCTTGTCTTTGTTAGTATTAATTTACTCAGATTCTTCAAAAGGCAGGAAGAGTCAGTGAACCTGCAGGTCAAGACCAAACATAAGTGGCTGTCTACTGTCCTGAAAATAACACTTTCCAGAGTGATGCTCATTATAAATTGGGCACATAGAATTTAGAGATACAACTGCACTCAATGTCATTGCTTCTCTCTCATATGCAGTGGAACCTACCAGTTAAACGAGGTCCTCATCCCATGTGTAGACAGCTATTTTGGTTGAAGTACTGTTATTTTGAGGCCTCTTGAGGTGACTGACCAAAATTTAGCATATCTAAACAACATAATCTTTAAAAAGATACCTAAAAGCCTAATCAAAATGTGAAGAGAGCTAATAATTTCTATGTGCCTTGATACAGAACCACTCTTAATTTCAATGACCATGACTCATTCATCTATCCTGTGTTGGAGATCTCTGAAAGGTAGACAATTTGCTTATGCAAGATACAGTTTGTGGACAGCAGAAGGAATACCCAGAACATAACTCTCCACCCTTATCTACCACACTGATGTTAGGATGGGAAAGTGCAACCATTTCCTAATATGTTTGCTAAAAAACATATGCCAAGGGCAGGTGGCAAGCAAAAGAAAAAGAAGAGGAGACTCAGGGGTGACCTTATTACTCTCTACAACTACCTGAAGGGAGGTTGTAGACAGACGGATGTTGGTCTCTTCTCCCAGGCAAGCAGTACCAGAACAAGAGGACACAGTCTCAGGCTGCGCCAGGGGAGGTTCAGGCTGGATGTTAGAAAAAAGTTCTATACAGAAAGAGTGATTGCCCATTGGAATGGGCTGCCTGGGGAGGTGGTGGAGTTGCCATCACTGGAGGTTTTTAGGAGAAGACTTGACGGGGTGCTTGGTGCTGTGGGTTAGTTGCTTGGGCGGTGTTGGATTGGTTGATGGGTTGGACGCGATGATCTTGAAGGTCTCTTCCAACCTGGTTTATTCTATGTATTCTATGTATTCTAAATGAAGACAACTTTGAAACTTTGTTTCTGCAGATTGCCTACCCAAGAGTAATTCCACTAAATAACCGCAAAAGATAAAGATTCAGAGTCTGGAGATATTGGAAATATCTGGAAATATTTACAGAAAGACTTAAAATTGAAATTGCCAGTTTCTTTCAAGCTACTGCTCATGCAGTATTAAACAAGTTTTGTTGCCTTATCGTAGTAATTAGTTTTGGTTTACATTAATGACATTCTTATCATGCCTAAGATGCTAACGCAATGTGACAACAGCAAATACCGTAAGATCATTTAGCTTATTCATGTCACTAGCAGGGACCTTCCCAACGTAAAAATTGCTTCCAAAATGAAGGACTGCTTCTGTGTTTTTGTCATGGAAAGGAAGGCTCCAATCTCACATTGTCCTTTAATATCCAATTATTAAAAATAAAGTAATTACCAAGTTCCAGGCAGCAGTTCTAAACCACAATGTTAAGTGTTCCCCATAAGATTATATTTACATACATTTCCAGTTTGATACATGACCTTCCCAAATCTTTCAGCTTGTTTCAATGTCACTGTGATGTCATACTAATCAATGATTAAAGTTAAATTTATTTCAGGGGGAAAAAAACCCTCTTGGTGTTCAAAGTAAAATTCTCATATCCATCAGAAACACCAAGACTTCAGTTCAGCTTTCTACTTGTTTGCAAATAGCTGCTCTGCCTGTAACAGATGCTTTTGGTCTTTCACGAATGAGAACAAAAATGTCTCTTCGGACCAAAAGCCTTGGAGAGCACCTCTCAGAAGACACAGACGCTCCAGCTGCAGCTGGAATTATGAAGCATGTGGCTGTAAGTGTGTGACGTGCTGCTGCTGCTGCAGCAGCAGCTCAGGGCATGAGAAAGAAAGAAAAGAAGCACAAAACTTAACCACTCGCCCTCAAATGGGAAGCAGGTACATTTCTCCCCTTGTTATAGAAATATATATGACCCTTGACAGCACTTCAAATCAAATGGCTGTAAAAAGGGACAGCTATAAATTCTGCAAAGCAGGTGCAGGGTTTCATCACACACAACTTTTCTCTTGTGCTATTATTCCATTACAAATAGTACCCACACTTTGGTGCATCTTCTTGTTAGAGAAACTGGAAGCATATAAAATGCGTTAAGATGCTGAATCACTGTATTTGTGTATAAAATGCTTCATGAGAAATATTTTGAATTCTAATTATATTCTTATTAACCCAATTACTTTGCTATGTATATATTTGAATATAATAATACACTGTGATATGCATCTCGTGGTTTAATTGATTAGGTGGGCTGGATTGGTTGATGGGTTGGATGTGATGATCTTGAAGGTCTCTTCCAACCTGGTCTATTCTGTTCTATTCTATTCATCTCTGTTATACTCACTGCTAAGGCTAATTTTAACTAAATGAAGAGTTCATTCATATATACTCACTACAGGTTGATTTCATGGTGTTTTTTTGGCAAAAGATATTACTCCCGTACAAAATAGTAAAGTGCTACATATCTCTTAAGCTTTCCAATATAGCTTAAGCTTTCCAGGACAATAAAATCTGTACCATTACACTGATACTAAATAAGCATCATGATTGTTCATGTGTTCTAAACAAAACAGCTGCAGAACTAGTATGAAGTTTACCACAAGCTTGGTCCAACTTTCACTTGACCTTGACTTTTTGTTTTAAAAAAACCCCAAAAACCTAAAACCCAAAATAGCTGCAGAATTAGTATGAAGTTTACCATAAGCTTGGTCTAACTTTCACTTGACCTTCACTTTTTATTTTAAAAAAAAAAAAAAAAAAAGGTTTTCTTATTCATATATACATTTCTGTTGCAGATGGGGTTAAACTTGTCAGAAGCATTTTAATAAAATACTGAAGATCTCCTTTAATTTATGGCAGATATATTTTCAAGAAGGAAAATGCTGATATTATCTTGGTTATAAGCTCGCTGCTGAAATGATTTAGATATTATTTTCCTTTCACACAGTATCAGTATAAAGCTTTTCTTTGCAGGCAATGAATTATAGTTGACACTTCAAGCCTATTCTATCAGTATCTTCCAGTTCAGAAGAATGAGAAAACATAAATATTTATTCTATATATACAGACGAGACAGAGGACTCTGATAAAAATGATCCATTATGGAATGATGAATAATTGTTACACGTGTCACACTTAGAATAGCAAAGGGCAAAAAAAAAATTGCCACTTTTTAATATGAGGATTTGAGGTTATTGTGTAAATAAAAATGCTGTCAATTTATCACATTGAGCCGATAAGTGTTTAAGCCCAGTGATTTCTGATGACATTCACTTCACAACTACATGGATGGTGAAGCTGCTTGATACAGGTCCTTGGTCTGATTTGATAAAGTCTATTAAAGCTCTGCTTTAACAGTGGAAAAAATATTTATGCAAACAGCCCTCCATTTTTCCAGTTTACATGTGGAATAATTCTCTAGCTTAGGCTTACCAATTAGTAAGACCAGGAATCCATTTATTCCTTTAAGTGATCCATTCACCATCTTTTATCCTGTTTCTATTACTACCTTACATTTCTCTATTATGCAGGCTATTATAACTTGCTGAATAATAAGCTCTATAGGGGGAAAAAAAGTGACATTTACAAATGTTTGAAACAATATTTTCAGTCTTATTGTCAGTCTTTCCTTTTAAAAAAAAGAAAATATCTCCTATGAAGTATAAACCCTAGCTAAAATGTAGTAAACAGAACAAATACAATTTGACCTTTTATTCAAAATGCCTGGTTCTATACTAGAAGTGGAGGGATATAATTTTTCCCCCCATTAATATTCAGTGCTTTTAACCATATAGCCCTGACTGTAAAACTGAAATGTATTCACAATACAAAACATGGAGTTAAAAATAAATAATCAAACTGGCAAGCTCTTAGGTAAACTTACCATGAGAAAAGTATAAAATATAATTGCACAGAGTTATTTTCTAATTTGTGTTATGGGTGCTTCATGGACTGTAACATAAAGATTCCTTGCTTATTAAATGCAAATTAAAATGCATATTGATTTAAATGAAAACAAACTAGCATTAATTCAGTAAACAAAAATCAGGAAGTTCTAAAGTTAAAATACTCTGTGAAAAATGGCAAAGCCAAAGTGCCACAGCTGTGTTAAACAGTGAACAGTGAGCTCTCAGATGCTAACTTAGCAGAAAACCAAACCCTGAAACCACACCACATATACAACACTGCATGTGAAAAGGGCTAATTTTTTACACTATTTCTTGGCTTAATCAGTCCACCTGGACACTGGCAGGTTAACTCTTGGCATAAGGTTACAATAAATGTTTATCTAGGTCAGTTTTTGTCACCTTCAATGGCCACAGGCAGATACCCAAGGAAGACTGCAAGATGAAGGCAAGAGTAAATCAAATTTATACATATTAGTTTCCCAAATTAAATGCTACTACTAAATAGTAGTAACTTTTCAGATAAAGAAATTGCATCTGAAAGGCTTAATATCATAGGAGGAACTTAGAAAACAGACTTTAGGAATAGTAATATTATTTTAAAGGACATTATAAATTCTTTCACTTTTTGTTCTTAGATAAAATAATTCAAATGTTTGCCTCCATGGCATATGGAGACATTTTGCAGGGTGTCACACCTATGGTGAAGGAGAAAGTTTTTTCTACTTGATCTGTCTTATAGGAACAGGAGTTGGAACTGGCTTTTGGTACATTTGTTATGTGCTTCCCCTGTTTTAATAACTTGATGCCTCTGCAGACATTGGAAGCTTTCTTCAGTAACACCATGACTTCAAAATTAGGTTATTTTTATTCTGCTGCTTATCAGGCTAAAATATGAATGATGGTGATTTTGGATTATCTACAGGTTCTGAATGGCACTGCATCATTTTTGCCTCTATCTGTATTTCAAATATCATCCTTGAAACTACAAAGAGGTTGTTAAAACAAGCAACATTTTGCAGAAACAAACATTTCAAATTTTGCACAGCACTCAGACACACAAATTATATTCTATGGGTGACTCCAGTTTTAAGTGCTGACTTACTGAGATCTTTTTGCTAGAGCTAACTATATAGACTGTCACAAAATAAGAATAACCACCTCAAAAGAAGAAACGAATGTTCTCTTTCTTCATGCTTCCTACTTTTTCATGTCTTGCCTTCCATTTTGAGTACTATTCTTCCCAGATTCAGAGCTACATTAGAACAAATATGTCCTTATTGGCTTTGTGTTTAATTTTCTACACTTCTCCAAGAAGATATTATCTCATGGTAGGACTTTGTTTTCCTAAGCTACGCATATTTATCTTTGTAATACCCATCCCGTGTGAAGTATATTGGATAAACTGAGTATCTAGAGAGAGAGTGCTTATATGCAAAGTAGTCCATTGAAAATTTGGAGAAAAATGGAGTCAAGTGCAATCAAAGGTTTGGAAAACACATTAAAATGGAAGACTAGAAGCTCACAGTCTACAAAGGCTTATATACAGGGAAAACTGAAAACAAATGAGCCTCTGATCTAGCTGGTGAAGATAGAAGCTGGACTAAGACAAATCCAGACTACAAATCCAACTAATATTTACCACTGAGGGTCAGCACATGAAGCAAACTATTATTCAGGGCCTCGGGTTCACTCTGCATAATTTGAAAAGTTTATAATGAACACAGATATCTTATTTGCAAAAATATCCTTTATCCACAGCAAATTTAGAAGAGAAGCACTATGGCATATACCACATAATAAATTAGAGTATCAAATAACAATCTCTCCTGGCCTTCTAATCTATGAACCTTTGAGAAGAAAACCTGGCTACTAATAAAATTGAAGGTATCACTAATATTTAACACATTAAACAAGTCCAACAATTAGCCAAACACACAGGGAACACTTCTATTGTCATTCTCTTGCACAGATTTAAAGCAACTTTCTACACTGACTGCTCAACTTGCAATTTCAGTCATAAATCTACCCCAAAGCAGAACCTCCTACTTAAATTCATGCTACATTTGGAGAGAAGATAACTCAGGTTAGAGTCCTAGATTTGAACATGGCTCCCTAGACCTTGTTGCATCCACACCAAGAACAACAGAATTCCAGCAAGTGAGGTGTAGACATGTACTAATACTCTGAAAAGATTTCTTCTGATAAGGATCACACAAAAATTCACCAGGACACAGGCAGGCATAACACTTTCTGAGTATTTCAATGCCTGCCCTTCTTGATTCAGAATCACAGTCTAAATTTTGTGTAATTACTCACCTATCTGGAAATCTTACAAGCAGTAATTGATCTTAATGTGCAGAAAGAAGAGAAGGATTTTCATTAGTTAAAACATGAAGCAGTAGCTCTTCAGCCACTCTCCAGAAGAACCCAAAAAGGCTAAACTGAGAAGAAGGCTGCAAAATGCTGAAAGACCTTATTGATCTATAAGAACCACCTGAAAGGATGTTGTAGTCAGGTGATTATCTCTTCTCTTTAGTAGCAAGTGATAGGACAAGAGGAAATGGCCTCAGGTTGCACTGGGGGATGTTTAGGTTTGATACTAGAAGAAACTTCTTCACTAAAAGGGTTCTCACAACACTGGCACAGGCTGCCCAGGGAGGTGGTTGCACCCCTGGAAGGGTTTCAAAGATGCAGAGATGTGCTGAGGAACATGGTTTATCACCAGATTTGGTAGAGTTAGATAATGGTTGGACTCGATCTTAAAGGTCTTTTCCAACTGAAACCATTCTGTGATTCTGTGAAAATGAGGAAGAAGTGCTCCTTTTATGTGGGTAAATAATGAAAAAGAAAGAAAAAAAAGAAAAAGAAGAGCCAGAGATACTAATAGGCATTTTGAGGTTTAGTTTAAGTTAATTCCTGTGGACCACTGAAATCACCATACAGTCTGTCAGTCCAGGCCCATTTAACTGCAGGCTGCTACTGAAGAGGGAGGTCATTCTCCATGGCCATGCATTACTATCCAACTCATGGATGTCATCCTATGATCTGCCAGATCAGCCCACAGACCCAGCTCACTCATATTCTGGTCTAGCAAGACCAGCAGGTAGGTTGAGGGTACAAGACCAACTTTTCAGCAGCAGTGTGAATCTGGGCAATGAAAACTTTTTGAGGACTTGCTTTGCTGGCCCCTGACCTGCAGAGCATCTCCTGGCCACTGTCTTAGCCAGCAGTGAAATACATTGCCCTAGGTTAAACCCTTCTCTGGTTGCCCTGAAAAGCTCTCTACAAGCAGTGAAGACAATCAATGGAGGCTTAAACAAATAATTTTAGCTAGCTAAGTTGTGCAGTAGGCCTATCTCCACCTCTTGCGAATATGGAGAATACAGAATAGTACCAAAGCAGTCCAGAGAGGGCACAAAAGTATCCTTACTGACAGAAGGTCTGATAATTTCCTGTCCAGACTTCGATCAGTTTAAACAGGAATCTCATCAAAGATACTGCTCCCCATCACAGTCTAAGTCTCTCTGAACTTAGTTGTATTTTCAATAGTATTTTTGCAGTTTCTAAAGAAAACAAATCTCATAACTATAGCACAAAATATGTATTAAAGGTCATATAGAGGCTTTGGGAGAGTAAGATAGCTGAGCAGTCACTTTAAAAAAATATAAAATAAAATTAATTATAGGAAACATAAGGACTTAGCAGGTCAGTGAGGGCTATGTGTGATAATCTACTTCACAGTCCTCTGAAAATACAAATTTGCCATGAACATCAATTTAGTGTTAATTTACTGTTAATTAGGCTAGAATAATGTATGCATGACTATCACAGAAATACACATTCATATCACAAAGACCTATTCTAATGCATAACACACCACAGATACTGCTGTGTTAAAATATTTCAGTAATATGAACTCTGGAATATCTAAATATTCTGCTTCACTGTGTGAGAAATTTAGAGAAACAAAATTTGATGAAGCAGCATTGCCACACTTTTGGGATTGCACTGCAGTTCAGAGATAACCCTGAAATAAATGGGCAGGGAAAAATCTATATAAGCTACGTTATTAATGACTACTGACTGACCTCTGCTTATCTTCACTACCTTAAAGATGACATTGAAATTTTCAAGTTGGCTCAAGCTTCAGTATCAGAAATCTAGACTATGATAACTTAAAAGGGTTTGGATATTTTCAGCCTGTCATATTAGAACAAACCAGAAAACTACTGACATGATATATCACCTGGAAAAAGGATCATTGCTCTGTTCACACAGGGCAATGTGAAGTCTAATATTTACACTGCATACAATGACCAGAGAAAGTATTTGCTTAATTTTTCATTCAGCTATAACAGATAAGAAGGTAATGAATCCCTCGAAAAAGAATGAAAAGAAGAACATTAAGAGTGTGTCCATAACACATTGAAGAAAGGAGTTATGTTTATATTCCTCCACTGTATATTACATGTGCTGCACAGCAGATGACATTGTATCATGCCAGGGCAGGAATCACAGAATGGTAGGGGTTGGAAGGGACCGCTGAAGATCATCTAGTCCAACCTCCCTGGCAGAGCAGGTTTGCCTAGAGCAGGCTGTGCAGGACAGTATCCAGATGGGTTTTGAATGACTCCAGAGATGGAGACTCCACCACCTCTTTGGGAAGTGCTCCAGTGCTCTACCACCCTCAAAGCACAGAAGTTTCTCCTTTTGCTTAGATGGGACTTTTTATGTTCGTGTCCTGTCACTAAGCACCACTGAAAAATGACTGGCCCCATCCTCCTGATACCCACCCTCTAAGTATTTATAAGCATTGATATGATCCCCCCTCAGTCTTCTCCAGGCTAAAAAGCCCCAAGTATCTCAGCCTTTCTTCAAAACAGAGGTGTTTTAGTCCCCTAACATCTTCATAGTCTTTCCCTGGACTCTCAACTGAACTGGGGAGTGCAAAACTGGACACAGTACTCCAGATAAGGCCTCACCAGGGCAGCATAGAAGGGGAGGACATCATCCCTTGACCTGCTGGCCATCTCTTCTTGACACACCCCAGGATGCCTCAAGACAATTCACTAATAGCTGACCAGACAGCGCACACAGGTACACTTAAGTCCACTGACATTAGTACAGCTATCAAAACATAAAGCAGATGGGAAATAGCCCTCAACTTGTACAATTTGTTGCTCTTTTCCCACCTAAAACTTGCTTAATTCTACATTTTCATGCTATTTTCCACTCTCTTCCTTTAGCCACCCTTTCAAATTTTTATGATTTTTAAGTGCGTCATTGGAGCTGAAATCAGAGCTGTCGTGTCTTCTGAGAACACAGCTGTCTGTTTAGCACTCTGTAACACCTTAAACAGGCCAAATATAACAAGATGTTTGTTTCAAATTGAATTAAGAACGTTTTAATTTTTTTGTGGACAGCGTGTTAACGAAAAATATTGTTTATATGCAGTAGCTGCAATTTGATTGCTTCTTTTGGTCCTATCCATTTTAAGGAATGTATCAAATTTTGGGGTTTCCAAACAAAAAAAAAAGAATCTGGTATCACAGCATTTGTTTTTATTATTATTTTTAATTATTTTAATTTTTATTTCTTTTACCTTTGAAGGTAATGAAATTATGACTGCCTTTGAAGGAGTGAAATTCCACCTCATCTGCATTCGGAATATGAATACGAATTTGAATGGAAGCGATTTTAAATGCTACTGGCTTTCTGTTTTCAATGCTGCTATGTTTTTTTCAGAGAATGTACCCACAGATTGATGACCCTTTTATGTGATCTGGAAATGCCAAAGAATAATAATAATACCTCAGGGAAAATTATGTTTTCGCTTGAGTTAAAATACTCATTTTTACAACAGAAAGCCCACATGAAATCCTAAAAATCACAGATAACTCCATCCAGAAAATCTATATATCGGGGGGGGGGGAGGGGGGAAGAAAATACATTAGTAGAGGACTAATAATTGTTCAGAGAAATTAATTTCAAACTAAAGCCATGGTAAAATTAATGAATCTCACAGATTAATAAACTGCTCACAGGGTAGCATTTATTGTGGCACATTTGTGCATGTTTCACCATTTCTCTCTGGTTTGTAATTAATTATGGCTATTTGGAATTGATGATCTCCAGGGTACACATCAGAGCCTATCAAGATTGATGAACGTGCCCCAGATGCTGGAGTCATGCAGGAGGTCTGTCCATGCACAGGATCTGTGCTGCAACCCTGAACATTCTCCTGCTGTGAACTTGTAGGCACTGCTGACAACAGAGATGTAGCTGACAGAGGAAATTCCGGGAGCATCTCCTTTCCCCTCCATCACTGCATGGGAGTCACAATCTTAGCTGACGTGTGAGTCTGTGCTTTTGACTGGGTACTGCTTGCTGCCCTGTGCTGTCTTTCAAACCTTCCCCCTTTTTTCTCCCCCAAAGGAAAGTCTGATACCAGATCAAAACACTTAGCTAACTTTTATAGCGTGCTTTTCTCTCTAGACAGTAGTGTCAATTTCTGAATTCAATTATCTGGATATTGGGACAAAAAAATAATCCAACAACAGTCAGTTATTTCCTAAATTTCTAGCACACTTTTTTATTACTTTCAGAAATATGGCTGGATTTCAGGCAATAAGAAAGAATACTGCAGGGATTCTTAGCTTTTGACATTTTTAATTGCCTCTGCTTTGGTTATTACACAACAGATATTTTCGTCATCTAAATACAATGTAGCTTTGTAAAACCCTTTAAAATATGATTTCAAGCCAATGAATGCCATTTTCTATTTGCCTTTAATTTTCTCTCAATAGTAAGTTCATCAGAGTGTAACAATTAATTAACTTAATTAAGCTAACTTAATTATGTTCTTTCATAGGTCAATATGTAGAGCTACTCAGATTAATAGCAGAGCTTGTAAAGTTAATCTTCTTGTATAATGCAAATGATGCCAAGTCATGTATTAAATACCTTCCTAAGTAACAGATGATATAGGACTGAATGTACTTTAAAGAAGGGCAGAGACTGTGAAAAGGTTAAATACAGAAAAATGACTTGGATTTGTGAAAATTTTAAACAGACCTAATTCATTTTTTAAATTAATAATGTTCTTCTAAGAGAAGCCCTCATTCCATAAGGCCATGTACAGCTTAAATATACATAAATAAATTTTGACTTCAAAAGCAGAACTGCACAACAGCATTTCCCAGCCATCTCACAACCTTTATGTTTTGCTATTAAGAAGATTACATAAAACAGTCATGTGAAGAGATTAGATGGAAAATGTGAATTCCTAACTCCAGAGCATTTCCATGCTTGCTCAGTTTCCCAGTTTATTTTACAGAGGAAGCACTTCAGTAGTCAAAGGTATTATGTTCTCTTCTCCATTATTAATTCACCTTTAACACAGACTCTAAAGCTTTTTAGGCATGTGGCTTAGCACTTTTATTACAAAATATTAATGGCAGCTACAGTAATCATAATAATTATTTGTTGAAGCATAAAAAGCAAAATCAAAACAAAACTCCTGAGTGCCAAAGGATCTGAACAGGTGACTCAACTTTTTTTTTTAATCATTTTTAATGCTAAATTAGTCTGATGGTTGGAACCCAACAGGCAGTGGGATTATGGGCCAAATCACCAAATTTCAGCCATTTCTGATTTATCCTCAGAAAAAAAGCATGGAAATTTCCAATTACTTTTCTGAGCAGGAAAGCACTGCAGAAGCTAAACCAAAAAAAACCCCGTAGTGCTCAAGAGTAAACATGAAGTCCAACCCACTCTGTGTGGGTAAGTGTATTTTCATTTTTTTTTTCAATTAGTGTGCCAGGAAGAACCACATTTTTATAGCAAGAACATTCTTTAACATTCTGTTAAATGATTTCAAGCTAGCAGCTACACTGAACAGAGGGAAAATATTGCTATGTCCACGAAGTTTAGAAAGGAATGCACAGCCTTTTCACAAGCACAAGCACAAAAGCTTTGCTTTTATACGTAGATATGCAAATGTGTATTTTCTCTAATCTTTTGTGTTCTCTAAGAGTTCAAATCTAGTAATGGAAAATCTAGCTATTTAATATTTCAAGTTTGGCCATGGAACTAGTTTTTATTCAGTTCTTTCAGAACATGGGAGGTACTTTGTTTAAATAGCAAACACACCACAGTGTAATAGAATAGCATAAGGATGGATTGTACACTGCTGCTGAAGCCTATGACTTCAGGCTTTGAAAAAAATTATTTTTTTCATACTAACTTGGAGAGGCCATGGGACTTGTTAAGACACAGTTTGATCCAGAGATCAAGGAGGGAAGATAACTCCAGAACCAAAAGCTAGTATCAGCTGCCAGTTGTGTTTACAAAAATTAAGGAATATTCCCTTTGCTTGTATATGAAACAATGCAGATGTCTCCCCCCAGATTTCCAAGAACAAAACAATGATTTTAACACCAAATTCTATAATCCTTTTTAAGCTGCTTGTGCCATGCTTAGTATGACTTACAGCGGAGGACTTAAGCATGGGACACATCTTCTCCTATAAAACAAAACTGTACCTCAGCTGTGCTTTACTAATGGAAAAAAGTCTGAGCTCTACTCAGATAAGCTGCAAGCACTGAATGTCTGATAGTTCATAGACAGATTAATGGGTACCTATCTTAATCTTCCTTTAGGTGGGAATCACAATGCTTTGCACAGCTTTTTTAGCTTTAATACAGCACTCAGAAAGCACCACGGATACATAGATTCATAGAATGGTTTAGGCTGGAAGGGACCTTAAAGATCATTTAGTTCCAAACCCCCTCCCACTAGACCAGGTCACTCAAGACTTCATCCCAACTGGCCTTGAACACGTCTATGGAAGGGGCATTCACAACCTCCCTGGGCAACCTGTTCCAGTGTCCCACCACCCTCATTGTAAAGAAATTCTTCCTGACATGCAGTCAAAATCTACCCTTCTCGAGCTTAAAGCTGTTCCCTCTCATCCTATCACAACAAGTTCTTGTAAAAAGTCACTTCTTGGCTTTCTTGTACGCCCACTCCAAGTACTGGAAGGCCACTCTGAGGTCTCTCCACAGCCTTCTTTTCCCCAGGCTGAACAGCCCCAGCTCTCTTAGCCTGTCCCCACAGGGAGGTGCTGATTATCTTCATGGCCCTCCTCTGCGTGCCCTCCAGCATTTTGTGCTCATAAGCTACCATCTTGCCCATCATGTTTTACCCTAAAATGCTCCAGAACATATATATATATACACACACATGCTTTTTTTTTATCGTAGGGGAAACTAGGTAATTAGTTGGTGGGTTAAATACTTTTTTCCCCATGAGAGAGAATGACACAGCATTTCATCTTTATCTATACCATTCTGGCAATGCAACCATTTATAAAGAACAGCTCTGTTAGCCTGTAGGCTTACACTATTAAAACATGATTAATTGATTGCCACAGGATCAGCAAAGAATAGTAATATATGTAATTCATGTATTTCTATTTTACTTCTAATTAAAGGAGATGACATGTCTCTTCTGAGACTCAGGTTTAAGGGAACTGTCAAAACTAGTCTCTTCTTGCTTAGATAACCGACCACTGACATCATCATTCCCCATACATTAAAATGCTGCCTATGAGAAATGGTATCAAAAAACAGCTCACCTATCTTGCACTTTAGGCAACACATGAAAAAGAGAAAGTAAAACTGCTTTAACAACAAACTCACCAGCACTAGTGGGCTAAATTCAGATGATACCTAAATTACTACACAAATAATGCATCAGTTAGCAGCTATAAATATATATTTCAACTATATATTCTCCAAATATTAACTCATTAAGCAGATACTGAAAGAATATAAAGGAGTGTTGTACCAGGAGACTTCAAATAAAATTACAAATAAAAGAGTTAATCTCTGCAAGCCCTTTTTTCTGTTGTTAAAGACCTGGTTTTTAGGGTGTAACTCACAAATGTTTATTTACCATGCTGACTTATCCACATGTAACTTGGCTGGGTTGTTTCAGGGTGGGTTCTGAATTTGGATATTCAATATACTGGTGCTCCCCTCTCAAGGTTCTCTGCAAATCCAACCACAAAACTCTTCCTGATTCACACCTCTCTGTTTTTATATGAACTGCAGTAAATATGATTGGAGAAAGACCAGTTCCCTTACAAAATACATGTAATAACTTATGACCCCACACTCAGTAAAGCATAAACTATTATTGAGATATCCAGTAAAATGCAAAAGTTATTTCAGCTCTCAGAAATTTCCTTTTCCCCGCCAGCATAGTTGGTTTTATTCCACAAAGGGGGATACTCTACGCCATCTTCCTCGCAGTCACCTTCCACTAAACATGTTTCATTCCTTTGTTTGCAGCACTTTTCCTCTACTTTTATTTTTAAATATCATCTGTGGTCTCAATTTTAATTTCTGCAATGGAGTGAGATAAGCTGGCAAAGCTGAGATTTAAGAGGTGGAACTCATGGTCCTCTATAGACTAGAGGTCTTGCTGATATTGCTCCTCAAGAATACACACAGAAGCGTTGCTAGAAGATTGTGTTACTCTATCCTCAGGACTGCTTAGATGTGATAACCTGACCTAGAATATGTGGCGATACCTCAAAATAAGTGAAGTAACTATTTGGTCTTAATCTAGAAGACTGATCTTAAGAATTCTCCTGGCCCCGTGTTGCGGGCTTCCCTCCTCTTCAGACAAAGTGACAAGACTACCAGAGGAAAGGAGAAACTCAAGAAGGTGTTTGGTAATTATGTAAAGACTGCACTAAAGAACTAATAAGCATCTCTCTGTTTCCAGTGGCTGGTACTTTGCACTCTCCTTTACTGGGAAAATTAGTGTCAAAAGAAATCTTCAGAAAAAAAATAGGGAAGACCAGTCTTAGTCTTTCCTGATAACTGGAATATCTTTAATAATAACAACAACTTTAATAATAACAACAACTAACCTGTTTGAAGAAGTCAAAATCTATAATGCTAAGGCTACTGCAAATTAAGGACTTCCCTCTCACAGGAAGAGTTAATTTAAGGATAATAATAGTTCTTGGAAAGGGTTATTGTGCCCACAGAATGATGTTTTAAGTCTGAGTTCTGCAGATAACATCTCCTCCAGCTATGGTGTACTGTGACAAGTATGCACTGCAAGGACAGAAAAAAACCAAGTCATTGGCTACATTATGGAACTATTTTATAAGCCAGCACCTTTTCTCCTAACAACAGAGATTATGGCCTGATGGTCATACTACATCATTAGCATCTAGTACAACTTTTTTTAAAACAAGGGCACCAAAAAAGAAAAAAAAAAGTGAAGGTCTTTACTTTGCACAACCCAGCAGCTAGCTGTATTTTAGTTTAGTGAAGGATGGCAATGCTTTTCGTCTACCTGTATACCTATGCACAGATTTGACTTCTAACTCATGTCATAAAGTTCAATTTGCCATAATCTAATGGGACTCCTGTTTCTGTATTGGTGTGAAGGATAGGAACAAGAAAAATATTTTCCCAATCACTAAGAAGTGGTATTAAAACGATAGCAGATGAAAGATTTTTGGCTTATAGGTACTGCTGATTAAGGCCCTGAGATTTACCTTGGTCTTGCATGTTGTAGGTATGAAAGGATAAGCCTGAGTTTTAGCTTTAAAAAGTCTCTGCTATGAGTAAAACATCACTAGGCATGAAAAAACAGAGGCCAATGCGTAACTCCCAACAATTAGTCTTGGAAAAGAATAGACACAGAATGTCCTACCTCTTCTGGACGTTTCTGTGCCACCGATACCAGCTCTTCAGAGCTACTTCTTGAGGTAGAGGGTACCACATTACCTGGAGCCTCTGAGACCACCTCATTTGACGGCTCGGAGTCCTGAGGGCAACAGAGACAAATAGACCCCTCAGCAGCGTGTTGATGTGGCACGCCAAGAGAATGAGACTTTTCAGAGGAACTGTGCTCTAAGCACAGAGAGAGAAATGAAAAAATACTTGAGGTCTCCAACTCTGCTGGTTTGCTATGGGCAACTTCTATCCCAGAGGCAAAACATATTTTCTCTTAAAATGGTAATACTTTCTTCACAAGAGAATTGTAAGAATTATTAAATGCTATACAGCATTTCAGAATTGCAAAGTTCTGAAGAAGCATGCTGGTCTTGCTCATACCTACCCCTGCTCCTGAACTGCAAGGAAGGGAATCGTACCTTCCATCCCCTTACTCAAGGCAGAGGGTTTTACAAAACAGCTGGGACCATGCTAGGATAACACACATCCCCCTACCCCTCCACCCAAATGTATTTTACTAATCTCTGCAAACCAACATAGCACACAACCCATTACAGTCATTAGAGTTGACTATGAGTAACTTTAACACTACACTAAGATAAATAAAATTGAAATTCTTAAGTAGTCTGCATGCTGTTTTCCACATTACTTTGATTTGGCAATGCAACACCGCTAAATCAGTCAAAAGGAAAAAAAACTTTAATACCTTCTCTGCTGTCCACAGTGGTTTTGATAGCTGCATAGATTGAGATATTTTACTACAGAGGAAAAAAAATAATCCATGAATCGGTACTATCTCTATCATGCTTGCTGTAATGCTCATTACAGAAGATATTTTAGATGTCATCACTTAGCAAGCAGAATATGTGCTTTTGATGTATCACTTTCTCTCTACAGTCACTAATTGCAAGGAAATCAAGACTATACTTTTGGAAACTGCAAGCTGCAAAGCTCATTATTAAGTTTTTCGCCATCACAACCCCAAAAAAGTAAATTAAAATTTCATAATGCTAATATTCAGCATTTGCAGTTCAGCCCAAAGAATGTTTGTCAGAAGGGAAAAAGCATGGTGGTCCAGCAACCATTACTGAATCACATGTAAGACTAGGTATTGTATGAGAATTTAAACAGAGAGTTGCTGAAGCATAGAAAGTTGGACAAGTTTCTTTAGGCCTGGATGGGGAGTACTCTAATATCTCTACTTCAAAGATCTTTTCAGGTGAAAGCCTTTAAAACAGATTCTGAAATTAAGTATTTCAAATAAAGCTTTTATTGCCTTCCTCATTGCATGACCTCTCTGTAACTTAGGAAAAAAAAACGACCAAACAAACATATTCTGGCCCATTTTGTGGCTTACCAAAACAGATTTAAGGTTTGGTGCGTGAAAGACATTTTAGAAAAATCAGTAAAGAATACCATTAACATAGTAATGAGGAAGCCAAACTGCCATTGCACTGAGCCGTTTCACAGGCTCAGTGGAAGAGGAAAAGCTGGCTAAACACAGCGAACTATAAGGAGCATTCTGATTATAAAAGTGATTTTCCTCTACCCAGGGTACAAAAGCCCTATGTTCCGTATGTCATCAAAATAAACTTGGCATGGTCTTCAACCTGACAGCTTACTATTTTCCCCAGCAGATCTGGACTTGCACAGGCAAACATCCTCTCTTCGAGCTCTCCTCAGTTTGATTCCCAGCAAACTATGATGACTCTTCTCGCTGACCCAATTAGGCATGAACTGACTCTCAGCACTGAAAAGAACAATTTTGTTTTCTCCTTGAGAACTGGGAACCTAAATCACCACCATGCAATTTATCAGCTCAATATGCTTTCAGAAGCGCTTCTGCACTACTTACAAAACCAAAAGTAACAACCACATCTACTGGAAGAAAATGATGCACTTGTCTGAATTCTTCGGTTCAGTGATTTCTCTCCTTGAATTTCATGTGTGAACAAACTTTTTTATTTTGTTTTTGTTATGTTGCTATTCCCTGTGGCCAGATAATGGTAGCAATATTTTTTATAACTTAAATTTTTTGAAAGTAAAAACCTGATGGTTTGCAAAAATTGTCTGAGCAGCTGCAATTTCATAAATGCGCATCCCTGTTTCATTCTTCCTGCCTCAAGAAGGCCAGGGCATCAAAGACTCTCTTTCCCCATCCAGTCTCAAATATCTTCTTTCCAAGTAGCTTGGTCATCCTTGTCAATAGTTTTCTTAAGAATCATCTAGCTAATATAAAACTTCTATTTTTAAGTAGGTGGCTGGAAATCAAATTCATTTTATTATTCAGAAATGAAGCAGAGAAAATGTGTTTCCTTTTCCAATTACACTGGTTTTATTATCTCTTTTTACACTGCTGTCACTTCTTAGGAAAACTGTATAGAGCCTGAGCATATGTAAGAAAGGCAGTCTATGTTGCTCTGAAGTACAGCTTTCAGAAATAAAAATACTCATTACGTGGGCCGAGATCCTTTCATGTAAGGTACAACAATAAAAATGCTGCAAAGTGCAAGCCAGAATTTTCACAAAGCTTCATCTCAGAATCACAGAATATATTTGGTTGGAAGAGACCTCAAAGACCATCCAATCCAATCCTTGACCCAGCACTGAAGGGTCAACACCAAACCACGTTCCCAAGCACCAGGTCCACGCGCCTCTTGAACAACTCCAGGATGGTGATTCCACCACTGCCCTGGGCAGTGTTTGAGAACCCCTTCAGTGAAGAAGTATTTCCTAATATCCAGCCTAAACCTCCCCTGGTGCAACTGGTAACACAGGAATTCTTTATCAAAATATAAATGTACCATAAAAAAAATAATTCAGAATGCTGAGTAATCACATTTTCCTTGAAAAATGCTGATTTTTATCAAGGCTCCTCAGAAAATAGTCCTTCTTGGGCTTATGAGACCTTGATTTGAAACATGAAACATATAGACATGTTTATGCAAGAACGATAACCCTGCCTCGAACTATGTCTCCTTCCATATGACCTAAATGTTCATGCAGTTTAAGATGCCGTGACCACAGTTCTGCCAAAACAAGAAGTCACTTGAATTACACGTTGACATAAATACATAACACATTGGATATTCTAGTCCTGGGATGAAACTTGCTTGCTAGTCTTGGCACCAGTTAGAATGTTCTTGTCAGCAGACACAGAAGTGTAGCTGGTTAAATTCTGAGTCTTGGGCCTCCAGTAATTATTATTTGTTTTTTGATTCAGGTCAGCCGAGATCAAGAGTGACTGGTAGGAGGTGAGAAATCAAAGGTGCATCCAACTGTAGCAGCTCCCTCAAAGCATTCAGTTCTTTTCTCCCCTTCATTTGGCATATTTGCTATTTGCATCTACTGTAATAGAAGCAAAAAGTGTAATTTTAGTTTTGTTCTTTTCTGTGCAGAAGTATCACTGATACAGTATGCTGAAACATCAACAGTGCCTACAGACCAGATGTGGACATGTGTGTGAGCTACATAAAAGTGATAGATTTTCAAGGGCAATATTAACATTTTATGCTCTGCTGATGCTGTGGCTTGAGGACTTGACTATTTTTATTTTTTAAAATCCAAACCATTCAATACAAGATCAATACACAGTATACAGATATGTATTGTATATGTAAATATGATACAGATGTGTATGTACAGAGAGGTACATTCATAGGGAGTGTTCACAGTAAACATTATGGTAACCAAATACTGTAATAGTTTACCAATCCATGTTGCTGTCAGCACAGATGTTGACTCATGCAAAACAGAAACTCTGTACAGCTTCTGACTTTGAAGAAAATGGAGAACTGATATATATATATATATATATATAAAATATGGATAAAATACTTTGCTAAAAAGCTTTAAAAGTTGAATTTGAAACAGGATGAGGGGGAAATAGCGTCTTACAATTGTATGTAAAACTCACCAAGCATCCACTCTTTTTTCCACCATTGCTACTTTAAAACAAAACAAAACTAAAAAAGAAACTTAAATTACTCAACCCACAAACCCTTAATAGATGATTTCAAGCTGGCAGGTTTGAATATATTATGTTAACTCTGCATCAGTTTTCATCTATCATCCTTTACCTGCGTCCAGTTGAAAATTACACAAGCCATAAATTAGCTTTAAACAAGTTCTGAATCAGCCTGGAACTAGTTTTCAAATTAAAGAGCCGTCACTATATTACATGGTACTGTCATTTTATTACCCCAATCAATTCTGTGTGGCCTGAGGAAGAAAGAAAATGGATGCTGTCTTCATTTGCAAAGGGTTTATCTCTCACACCAGGCTCTGAAAACATGACTGCAGTAATGAATTGGAAACCAAAGTTACTAACAAAGACTTTAGCAGTGGCAAAGTAGAAATATTTTTTGTCCCTCTTCAGACTTACAAAAGGAGGGGGGAAAAAAAGGCAAAAAAAAAAAAAAAAGCCCCTTCCCTTTCTGAAACATGAAGCCAGCTTCTTCAGGCTGAAGGACTGTGGGAAGAAATTAGCACATTTCTATTTAAGTGCTAAAGTGCTTGCAGCCTCTGAGAGTGCATTTTTCAGTGCTGCACAGGAAAAGCCTTCCTGGGTCAGAATGAAGGTGCCTCTCTAGTCCAGACAATGCAGCACTTCCTCATCACTCCTACCTGTCCTTACTCTCCTCTACACCCCAAAGGCATGCTTTGAAACCATTCATGAAATCTCTGCCAGAATTTGGTATAATCTAGTGAAGAGAAGCTGTCTCCTAGTTCTCTACACTTCACAGGTGGACAAAGCAAATCTCCAAAGTGGAGTTTATCTCCATCTACTTATGTGTGAGATCAATCACTGCCATCCCTAGAATTTACACTGCATCAGTTAATGAGGTAAGAACGCAGCCTTTACACTTTTAAGTCACGCTCCACAGCAGTAAAATTTCCCTCCTTCTTTCTATTCTGCCTTTGTCACTCTCTGCATGCTGATTTTATTTAACATCTGACAATCTCCAGTCTTCCTCTGCCCTCTCCCAAGAAAGAAAAATACAAATGCAACCTTTAATGCACGTGTGCTGACCTCCTGCACTGCCAGACACAGAGCCAACATTGTTCTTCTGCCCTTGGCTATTTTTCCTCTCTCTTGAGAAGGGGACAACAGCTTCTATGTTTATACACTGTTAACACAACAGGGTCTCATTCTCAGCTGACTCTGAAACTACCTCGGTTCAAGTAATAAACCATAACAGAACTCTAAAACTTCTGCCTGCTTTTAAAAAGAGAAACAAAACCCTTTGATCAAATTCTGTATTTTCCAAATATAGAAACTTACATTCTTTAGCCTCACACTATTTTTCTTTCAAACACAATGTGAATGTGAAGGAACTAATAAAGTTACAAAAAGCTTCCAATAAATACCCATCTGTTTCAATTTATTATTCCTCTATCACTCAGCAAGCTACAGCATTGACAAAGCAACTTGCATCTTTGAAATCCACCTACCTTTACAAGTGTCAAACGGTGAATTCCCACTTTTACAGGTGTTTTAAAATAAGGATGCCACTGTTGCTAATATTTTACTCAAAGTGTTTGAACAAAGCATGAAAGGGAAACAGGGTCATGTGTTTGGATTTTTTTTTTTTCAAATGGAAAAATTAATACTTTACATACATTTAAAGCTAGAAAAAGCACTCAAAACAACATTTTTCATATTTATTCTTTCAACTATATCACATGCAAATAAAACCAGCAAACAGCACAACATTTTGCCAATTGAAGGCATTCTCATTCACTGACCTCTGAAACTTTCCCCTTTCTAACTCACCTATTTTTTACATTTCCATCACTCAGTGTATTAACCTACCTCACACTGGACTGAATTTTCCACCTTTCAAAACAAGCTCTCCTAGATCACTGCATTTCCTTTTTAACTTTCTCATCATTCACAATTTCCCAACATTCAAAAGCTGTTCTTTCAACTACCTTTATCAATAGCTGCTTTTCATGACCCCAGAATTCTCTGAAATGTATTCAATATCAACTCTTAAAACACTATAATAGACATATTAGGATACAACAACTCGAATCAAATTTCACAATACATCTTCACCACACTCATATGCATAATGCAAAGGAGCACAACTTTCCTGTTACTATCATGGATTAAAGCCATTGATCACACAAGTATAATATGGCCCCAAATACTAGCAAAAATTTTTGCTTGAACATGATCACCAGAAATTTTTAGGATTACTTCAATAAAGGGCAGAAGTGTCAGCATCTATCCATTTTGTGCTAAATCTCATACGTCTTGTATAATTTGGTAATTATCTGGTGCACCAGAGCAAAAGATTTTATATGAATATAAAAATACTTCTCAGGATATTAATTATAGTGGCCAGACTGCTGTACTATGCTATTACCACTGCCTATGAGTAACTCAATGCTATTCCCTTTTCCTGTACACGCAGCTTTCTTATCACAGCATCATAGAATCACTTGGGTTGGAAGGGAGCTCCAAAGGTCATCTAGTTCAACCCCCCTGCAGTGAGCAGGGATATCCTCAACTAGATCAGGTTGCCCAGAGCCCCGTCAAACCTGCCCTTGAATATCTCCAGGGATGGGGCCTCAATCACCTCTCTGGGCAACCTGTTCCAGTGCTTAACGACCCTCATTGCAAAGAACTTCTTCCTATATATTGTTTTTCTATTTTTTTCTTATTATGAACTAGGTTACAGGCACATAATACAAAGGTTTGGTTTTTTCCTGATTTTATATTTTACTGAGTTCTAGAAGTTATTTTGTGGAGTTCTGACAGCTCTTTAAGAGAATACACACAGAATTTACTACTGCTGGATCAGGATATTTCACCTAGCCTATGCCCATTTTGTAAAGCTTTAATGTCTCTGAATCATTTTTTCCTCCCTCTGTCTAAAAAAACTTAGGCAAACAACCTAAAAGTTACAGAGTAAATTCTCAAACACATCACAAGCATTTATGACCCAGCAAGTGTCGTGTTTACTCTGTAGCTGTAGGTGTGTTGCATGACACTGCAACTGTTGACTTGGACATACTTACAGAGCGATGCAGGCACTTTACATCTATCATTTAAACCAAGATCTTCTAAACAACAAATGTACAAAGCCACAAATGTACAAAGCTATAGTAGTTGTGGAAGGCAGTGCTGCAGAACAATTGCTCCAGTACTAAGGCTACATTTGGGAGTGCAGTTATTTCCTTAAGCAATGTTTTTTCCCTTCAGAAGTGATTGGGGCTGACCATAGCAAACCATTTTCACAGTCTGTCTAAAACACAGAACCACAGAATCATTAAGGTTGGAAAAGACTTCTATGATCATCAAGTCCAACCATCAACCCAACACCCCCATGCCCTCTAGACCATGTTCCAAATTGCCACGTTGACTTTTTTTTTCCACAACTTTCAGAGATGGTGACTCTACCACCTACCTGGGCAACGTGTTCCAATGCCTGATCATTCTTTCCTAATATCCAATTTAAATCTCCCCTGGTGCAACTTGAGGCTGTTTCCTCTCGATACTTGGGAGAAGAGGCTGACTCTCACCTCACTGCAACCTCCATTCTGGAAATTGTAGAGTGAGAAGGTCTCCCCTCAGCCTCCTTTTCTTCAGACTAAACAACCTCAGGTCCCCCAGATGCTCCTCACAAGATCTTTTCTCTAGACCTTTCACCAGCTTCATTGCCCTTCACTGGACATGCTCCAGCACCTCAATGTCCTTCTTGTATTAAGTGCCCCAAACCTGAACCCAAGGCATGGCCTCACCAGCATTGAGTACAGGGTTACCATCATTACACTACTCCTGCGAGACACACTATTCCTGATCCAGGCTAGGACATCACTGGCCTTCTTGGCCACCTGAGGACACTGCTGGCTCAGAGTCAAACAGCTGTCAACCAGCACCCCCAGGTCCTTTTCTGCCAGGCATCTTTCCAGCCACTCTGCCCCAAGCCTGGAGGGTTGCATGGGGTTGTTGTGACCCAAGTGCAGCATACAGTACGTGGCCTTGTTAAATAGTTTTACCCCATCTGTATTTCTGTTCAAATAGTAGTTAAACTGGCCCAAACTTTTCATGCTCTTGGACTGCTGAGGCAGTGTCAGCTTGGGAGTAAGGTACAGCAGCAAACTTACTTGACTTCTCAGGGTCAAGCTGCAGATTCGCACAATTTATGGTCGAAGTAGTTTCCTTTCCTACACTTCAGCAGCTTGGGAAAAAGCACGCACAAAATTTACTCACAGTACATGGCTAACACTTAACTTGAACTAGAAGATTGAGCACTTCAGAAGATCTCTGCTCCAAAAAGCAGCTGCTTTATTCTAACAAAAATAGAATGTAGCTCAGAAAAGGCTTTCTTTCAAGCACACGATCGTCAGATATTGTGCATCAGCATGCAGAGTGTGTCTGTCAGATGTTGGAACAAAGCTTTAAATTGTACCATCTAACTTAATTCTCAAGACAGGGTCAGCACATTCATAAAGTGTTTGGTTTTTTTTCTTTCTTTTTTTTTTTTCTTCCCTTTGAGAAGTCCTTTAAGCAATATTTATTTAGCTCCTTACATCTTCATCAGCATTGATTCTTGCTTTTCAACTCCTTGAAGTCCAGATTTTCCCAACATCATGCAAAACAGAGATATTAAAATGTGTGATCACCAAAAGCATCATAAAATTGTTGAAGGCTACTTATTAAATCAAGACTTATTTTCATTTCTCCTCACTTGCAGAATGCTTTTTCCAGTAACAAGATGAAATAAAGGGATTGCACAGTACATAATTTTTTGCAGTCTGATTTTATTTTACAAGTTTTATAGGTCCCTAAACTTTCCTTTTCTGTCTGTACTTCAGAGTTTTCCTATACACACACTACCCTGTTCTGGAGGAAGGCTCTCTGTGTGTACTCTACATTCTTCTTTCCACTTTGCCACAGCCCCATTTCTTGATGCACCCCATTCTCCCCATAAGGGTTTCTGTGGGTTTTTTTCCAAGTGGAATTTTCTCATTCTTATGAATGTGTGTGTCCTCACATTTTCCCTTCTATGCCAAGGGTGATTCTTGCAGTACTATTATTTTTACCCACCCTATTTTTTTTCTCTCTCAAGAAGTACCATCATTTCCAACTGATAAAGCAGGAAAAAAAAAATCACTAATTAAAAGCTATAGAAGTATTTTAATAATCCATTTATTCTAAAGCCTTCTATAAAATTGTATCTTACACCCTCCTTTTCAGATCTACCTAACACCCGAATGTGCCTAATTAAAAAGTGTCTTGGACATCCTTTAAGGAGCTTCAAACAAATGTTAGAAACACTATTTTGTCAGTGCCCCTGAAGTAATTAATGAAAATTTCCATCCAATTTTATACTACTAAATAGATACATTAATACCAATATATTAAGAAATAAATATTGTTAATATAAAGTAGCTAGCTAAAACATAGGGATATTTTCATCCTGTCAAACTGAGCTAAACTGACAATAGGCTGCTTACTAAGAAGGGAACGACCACTCCAGTTGACACCATTTAAGATGTAACATTAATCAGTCATCTTCTGCTGAATCCACAGCATCTGAAAGGTCACAACTAGTGCTGCTGTGTTAAAGTATCCTCAAAAAGGCTTGGAAATTCTTCACTTTTCATGAATTAAGAGCACTATAAATGATACAGGGAATGATGAGGCTAAATGCACTCAAAATGTTGACCTTGTTGTCTTCTTGTAGGAGGCACAAATATTTTGCTTGTGTTGTGGGCTTCTTTTTTTAATGAAAGATTACATCTACCAGAGAAAATCTGTGGTAGAAAACACACATCAAGTCCTTACTCTTACATATAGTTGCTTAGTAACATTGTAAACTAGATTCTTCATTGAAAAGCATATGCATAAAGTGCTTGTACAAACACACAGATGATAATGCTTAACAGCTAGCAGTACATACCCACGTGTTAATTTTTAGGCTTTCAAGCTTGATATATGAATTCCACAACTTCTCTTACCAAAATAAGCATGAAATCCCTTTTGTAGTCAATGAAACTAAACCACAAGTCTAGCTGTGATACAGCAAATGTAAGAGTGGTTTTTATAGTCACTTCATGCCAGTTAGTACTGTGGTGCCATGGGAACAATTCTGTAGAGCAAGTCAGTCGGTGTTGAGGATCAGCCAGACGAGCTACACATTTCAAATATGTGACTACTTTGGTCACAGAGACAGCATGCCTATTACCAGTCAGAATACATCCACAGCTTTACTGTCCCTTGATGCCTATTACCGGTCAGAATACATCCTCAGCTTTAGAGTCGCTTGACAAGAACCTGGTTTGCCTTCTTGAGACCTCTCCATTATGTGAACCAAAGGCTAGCAGTAGGTGACAACTGGGTGATTCCTTTCAAACATGCATTCCTGATCTTAAACAAAATGCTGAGATAAACACACAGTAAGACACCTCAGATTAGGATCCATGAAAATGAGTGTAACAGAACATTGATCCATTTAAGTTGATCAACAGGAAGTAGACAAAATAACAAGGTATTTTAAATACCATCTTTATTCAGAATTCAGTAGTATTACCCTGCATTATCCACAGTTCCCTTACTCAGCCTGAGATTTACTACACTGAAAGTTCTCCAAAGTCTATGAACTAACTCTTCCCCCATTCTTCAACTGTAAAAGCAAACAAACAAACCTCCAAAACCCAGACACACTCACTGCCTTACTTTTAGACAATAGTTTACCATCCAAAATGAATTGGTGAACACATTCAAGCATCGTAGGAAAAATCCTAAAGTCCTGGTTCACTCCCCTCTTTTTCTTTTTTTTTTTTCTTTAGAGGGTTCAAAATCACATTTCAAAATCTCAAGGGATTGCACAAGTCATCTTACTAGTCTTTAGCTGAAGCAGTCACTTTGCATGGGAGACTGAATCACCAGGTAAAAGGATTCACAGTATCACAGTATATTGGAGGCTGGAAGGGACCTCAAGAGATCATCAGGTCCAACCCTCTGCCAAAGCAGGATCACGTAGGGTAGTCTGCACAGGAATGTATCCAGGTGAGTTTTGGTACCTGAGAAAGGGTACAAATTGGCTGCTGAATATTTTACTGTTCTATAGCAAGGAGCCTTTCAGCCTCTGTCCTGAACCCAGAAAGCACATGGATCATTCCTGTGAGATAACTAAATAATTAATAAATCACATCTCCCAAATCTCCAACTACTTTTATTTTCTCACAGTCATCTTTTAAAAGTAAGATTGAGACTGTCCTTACATAACAGAAGCATAACAACCTTCAAAGGGTTCCTTACCACCAGCAATTAAAAAAAACCAACCCAACAAATACGTAGAATATCATTTTCCTCTGAAGTTCCTCTGCCTTCTGCAACACTTTCAATCTATGAGAAGCAGTGGAGATATTAGAAGAAAACAGTAGGACAAGCTGCATATTCATTTATTACACAATGTATGTGCAAATATCAGTACCTGATATGTAATCCTGATTTACTGCAAAGGATGCGTTATACATTTAATATTCATTGTGTCAATGACTGTGACAATCTGCTGACACCCTTCTATTTCCAAAAATAAATATGTGAAGTGATTAACCCACTCCAAGTACACTTGTGTGTACCTTCCACAAATACCAAGTTATCTTGCCGTTTCCCTTTTGACACATCTTTTCTTTGGCTATTTATACCACATCTAAAAGGATGCCATCTGCCCTTCAGTCTTCACAAGATTAGTGGCTAGAGGAAAGATTCCAAGGCTTTCCATACAGGAGTTTTTTTGGTACTGTTTGACACAGCTGAAATACACTGAAGACCTTCTGAACATGCCCAGAGGTGTTTCAAACCACTGAACCAGGTAATAATTTCCAACAGTTACCAAAGACACATTTGCTATAAAACCTAAGATAAACTTAATTGCTACCAGAATTGAACAATGCACTATACATTTTAAGGGGTTTGTGAAAAAAAAATCTTTTCAAAAGCCACCTTAAAATTCCACGTAACATATGTGTTGTTGCTTGGTGGAGCTGATTGTAATGCTCTTACAGTTATATTCCCACACAAGATATTTGCTGAGGCAGTTTTTACGAAGAGGGAACTTTTCTGCTACAGAATGCTAAAATCCAAGCGATGAGACACTCCTTTGCACAGAAAGTGGCTGACACAGCACAAATCAGCAACACCCCAGCTGTCTTCTGCAAAATGTGATTAAAAGTGGCTGGCACTAAAAGAATCTCTGTTTTGAGAATGGCGACTAAACCTCACTACCCCTATCTAACACGACGGCGAAAAGCAAATCCTCTCTCTGCTACAAGTCATTACTTGCTTAGCACTTCACAAAATGGCACTTTTTTTGGTTTCTTGTTCTTTCTCTCTCCTGGTTCAGTATGATTAGATTTTGCCTGGGTAGCATTAGTAAATTATACTGATGACTGCCACGTTACTTGAAGCACCATATATGGCTGAATTTTTTGAAAGGCTTTAAAACAAAATCAACCATGAGAGTAAACGTGAGCAGGTAATTAGGCAGCTATGATGATGGGTTCAGATCTTATCCAGACACTAACAATTAAAGATCTAATTCTTCCATCATACAGAATATAATTACAGGTGGTGTGCTAAGATATTTGCAGAATAATAAATTTGGACTAGAGAGGAATTAAGATACATAATTCTTCTTTAATTACATGCCTTCCAATTCCATATAAAACAGAAGGCAAGAGCTCTATTTCTCAATAAAGAAATTATCTTGGTAAAAACAGAACACTACTTTGCAAAATTAGAGTGGAATGGGAGGCCGCCAGACTCTAGATATACCTTTGTACCTCTGAGGATTCCCTTTATGTTATTGCAAGGCACACACCTTTTGCTTTTTCAAAAGTCTCCTGTTCTTTATGACTATCCAAATTAGAAGGTTAAGCACAATGGATATGGTTTTTGCTACTGCCCCCTCCTGGCAGCCTATACAATATAAACCACAAATTTAACCACAGCTCAAAAGGTTAAAAAATTCAAGTCAGTGACAAGCCTTTCATTCACACATCTCTTTTTTGGGATGCTCTCAAAAATCAACATGTGTTCTATTAATTAAGTAAACAACAATCGAATTTTCCAATAGGGTTGTTAATAGATCATAGTCAGTTATAATTTATTGGAAAATTTGTTTATGACTCCACTCAGCATGAAGCCCCTAATTAGCAATACTCAAAAGGCTTGTTATTTTAGAAACTCTAGAACTTGGAAGGCAACCGAATTGACGAAGTAGATTTGAATGTGTATCAGTAATGTAAGCTATGATGCTTTGGCAGCTATAGTTTGGTGACTTTCAGACATGTAAATCTTCCTTTTGTGACTTCACTTAGAAGAAACCTAAAACAGAGAAAACTTGGATTACAACTACCATCTCCATGTCGTTTACCTTTCAATACAATTAGAGGGCTGGAGCACCTCTCCTGTGAGGACAGACTGAGAGAGCTGGGCTTGTTCAGTTTGGAGAAGAGAAGGCTCCAAGGAGACCTCATTGTGGCCTTCCAGTATCTGAAGGGAGCCTAAAAGAAAGCTGGTGAGGGACTTTTAGAGTGTCAGGCAGTGACAGGACTAGGGGGAATGGATCCAAGCTAGAGGAGGGGAGATTTAGATTAGATGTCAGGAAGAAGTTTGTCATAATGGTAGTGAAACACTGGAAAGGGTTGCCCAAAGGGGTGGTGGAAGCCCCATCCCTGGATGCTTTTAAGGCCAGGCTGGACATGGCTCTGAACAACCTGATCTAGTGGAAAGTGTCACTGCCCATGGTAGGCAGGTTGAAATTAGATGATCCTTGAGGTCCTTTCCAACCCTGACAATACTGTGAATCTACCACATACGAAATTCACTGTCACAATGCTGTTCAATATTATAAATGTCTAGAAATTGATTTTCAAAATCAAGAAAGAGAAAGCCTCTAGTTCTTTAAGGAGCAAGCATTTCCCTTGTCCCTCCCAGACACCGCTCGTCTTTCAGCTCTCTCACATCCTTTGAGAGTATCCATAGCTGCATACCAAAGAGGAGGTATAAAACCTTCCTGTTGCAGGGTGGTCCTTAGGGCTGAAAACAATGCTCTCCATTTTCGTTCCCTCCCAATGTGTTAGTACAAACCCAGGTTTAGTGTCTTTACTTCACACATGACGTGAGCTGCTTTTCAGATTTTTCCCAATTGCAGACACGTCCCAGCAGAGCCTCTTTGCCATTCAGTGCTACAGCAGTAGGCTGTAAATTCATTTTGTCATGGCTTATGAAATGTAAGTCATAATTCAGCAGAAGGGCTATTTTCTAGACAAAGTGCGCTCTTAAGCAGATTTTGTTAGAAACATGATCTAAAGAAGGAGTAGGGTGGTGTTTCCAACAGCTGCCTGTGAAGAAGTTTTGCTTTCTTAACCACTATCTTATAACAGGTAACAGTTATTCTAAGCATCTAAACTTGGGGGTTAGACATTTAACTACTACATTATTTATATTCAGATGAGATGCATTAAAAATTAGCAAGCATTATGCTATGATTGGGATTTACATTTTTTTTTCAGTTTACTGACTAGGTACTTCTTTAAAAGTTCCAATGGAAATTAGATATGGGTGTGTAGTTTAAAAACAGTGATAATAAGTGAGCAACACTTCTTCTTATGTCAGCCATCCTTCTTTGTTTTTACTTCAATCCCATATGTTTAGTTTCAAAAAAGCAAAACTCAGGACAACTTAGGAAAAGCAGGACTACCTCACAAATCATTTGATTTGAGGGTCACCCAAAAAGCCTCTTGAAAAAACAATTTGCCTCATTTAAATGTAGAGTAAGATGCATGTGTATAACGACAGCAGAATGAATCACACTTTACAGGAGTATTCAAAACCCTTTTTCCTCTCCTTTTGTCAACAATGTCCAGCACTACAGAAGACCTTAAATGATACTACTGCTTCCCTATTAAGAAAAAGAGTTTATATTAATGTGCAAAGTTTCAGCTTTGGAAAAAAAAATCTGTGCTATTGGGTTGTTTGTGAAAAGAAGTGACTGAAGTTAAGCAGCAAGTGATTTCTTGAAAGGAAAAAAACAGGGGGAAGGAGAAAATGAACCTTGGGAAAAAAAACGCCAACAAAATAGTTTCTGGAGCAAGTACCATTAAAACAGGGCTTTTTTGGACAGAAACAGTCACTTTAAACTCCTGTGCATAGTTTAAATCTTCATTCTCTAAGAATACACCACTGGGAAAACAGATTCTTATCAGGTTTATTAAACCTGCTGTTTTCTGACAAAGCTTACTCCAAGAAAAATCTTTGCATTCCAGTTCACACTCCTAATTGGTACTTTATTTCTTAAACATTTTAATTAATACTCTTTGATCTATCCTAGTGTTATTCTTCAAAATCAGAAACCTGCTTTTGAATTTGGAACAACAATACCTCATTAAGAAGAAGTAGAAGACCCCTGTATTCCAGCTTCTTTAAACTTCTGGCTGGTTAAGCTTCCAGCCAGTTAAAAAGAGACTTGTTCAGATGACATTATGGGAAAAACAATGCTGCACTGTATTGTCCATTTTTTCCTATGTTTTTTGATCATACAATCTTGAAAAGGCTTATGTTGGAAAGGACCTTAGAGATCATCTACTCCAACCTCCCTGCCACAGACAGGGATGCCATTCAACTACACTCAGCCTCTCAGGGCCTCATCCAACCTGGCCTTGAGCAGCCCCACAGAGGAAGCATCCACAACCTCCCTAGGCAGCTTATTTCAGTGTCTCACCACCCTCATACTGAAGAAGTTCTTCCTAAGATCCAGTCTAAACCTACTCTCCCTCAGCTTAAATTCATTCCCACTTGTCCTGCTGCTGGACACCTTTATGAAAAATTCCCTCTCCAGCCTTCCTGTAGGATCCCTTCAAGTATTGCAAGGCAGTTAGCTGCACCAGAAAAGTAGAAGCACTCTGTAAGCCTATGCTCAGGGTCTATCTGCCAGTAACATGGGTGTTGGTAGAACTGACTTTCATGTGGAGAAGAGCTAAAATACCTAATCCAAGCATCTATTCCAGAAATATTTTAGAATACTTTATTTTTCATTAAACCCTAAGCTTCCCACCTACACTATGGGAATCTTCTCCCAACTATGTGTATCTGATCATTTGGATTAATTTGGGGATTTAATACCAACTAACTTTACGCTAAGCTTATCTGCTATTTGTAAATCAAGTCCCATCTTAAGTTAATTTCAAGGCTGATTATTTTTGGAACATTTTATGGTATGAATTATTCATTACATAGATGCATTGTACCTGTTTGCCAGAAAATAACAGAGGCTGTGCCAATTTATTTCTTTAAATATGACACCTGGGGAGCAAATACTACAACACAGCTGGCACTATTTCAGCCAACTGATAAGAAATACCGTACACTGCAATTTCATGCTTTGGTTTTTTACCATCTTGATAGTGAAACTAATTTCTCTGCCAAGGTTTGGCATTCCTGAAGTTCTTAAAACAGGGCGTAAGTGGTGTAAGGACTTGGGTCAAGCCTTCACACAGCCTTACAGCTTTGGATAATTTTCTGTTGTTCAGTTTTAAGGAAATCATTTCAGTGCCAATGCTGACTGCCCCTTACAAACCTAGGAAGGCAAGAATGATTTCAAAATAGCACATTTTCCAGTTGCTATATAAAAACCATCTTTGTTCTGTGTCGCACAGGAAACCAAAGTCCTAATTTGATTTATGTAGTATCAAGACCTCTCCTCAGCCAACAGGCCAAAAAAAATGATCAATGGGCTAGAACACCTCTGCTACAACAACAGGCTGAGGGAGCTGCGGTTGTTCAGCCTGGAGAAGAGAAGGCTCCAAGGAGACCTAATAGCAGCCTTCCAGTATCTGAAGGGATACAGGTTGGGAAGGGACTCTTTACAAAGGCCTGCAGTGATAGGACAAGAGACAATGGTTTGAAATTCAAGAAGAGTAGATTTAGATTGGATGCTAGGAACAGGTTCTTTACCATGAGGGTGGTGGAACGCTGCAACAGATTGCCCAGGGAGGTAGATGAGGCCCCATCCCTGGAGATATTCAAGGTCAGGCTCAACAAGGCTCTGGACAACCTGATCTAGTGGAGGCTGTCCCTGCTCACTGCAGAGGCATTGGACCAGATGACCTTTGTAAGTCCCTTCCAACCCAAACCATTCTATGATTCTATACAAATACACACATAAATGTTTAACTCCATCATTCTTGATGACCACGTAATAAAATAGATCATAACACCCATACCCAGTAGAAGTGTAAACAGATTCTACCCTTACAAATGCAGTCACTGAATTACACTACATACTCTGTTATTCTGTAAACCTCTTTGATATGCTGCTAACTTGAGGCTGAAAAATGTTGTATAAAAATTGAACTTTTCTTTCCCATTATATTATGTTCTGCCTGTATCAGCAAGCAGATTTACTAGTTGTATTCTTTTATCATTTTTCAGCTGCAATGCTGTTTGCCATGATGGTGGCAGCACATTTGCTTGTATGTTTTGTCCTCAAAAGAAGTTTCTCTGATGAAATAGTCTCTTGTGTCTCTTGTGATGTAAGCTGACTAAATTAGAATCACAGCTTCTTTACACTCTGTCACCACGTGCAAGACAAACAAGGTGGAATTAATATGAAAGACTTTGAAGGATTGACTTTTTTGTTCATTGTCTGAAAGATGTTATTTTAAATCTAACTACTTCAAATCACATTGTACTGGGTGATAAAAACATATAATATTTAAAACATATCTAAGACATCATGTCTTATGACACATTACCACCATGTGGCAAGCTCATATACCATATTCAAATAGGGTTTTTTTTTGTATATATAAAAATATTTTGGCTTTATATGTATATATAAAAAGATTTTCCAAACCTTTAGTAAATGCTCAGATAGCCTGTCCATGCAACGCTGATTCAATCATCTTCAGTGTGTACTCAAGTAAGGAGAATCCCACCTAAACTACAACCCCTGCTAATCTGAACTAGCTGTCTTGACTCATTCCTGTCAGTGCACAGGAAAATGCAGCTCCAGAGAGCAACTCATGAAAATCTAAGGAACATGCCTAAAATAAGGGAGCAGTATTGGCATTTAGCAAAACAGGAGCCAAGACATCATCAGAGCAAGAACTACAATTTCTTTTAAATTAGTTACTCCTTTTGCAATAGCCCAGCTTGCATCAGTATGGAGATGCAGTACTTTCAAAACACAGGTTTACACTGTCACCTGCTGCAGCTCAAATGATTCAGCATTTTTGCATGTTGGGCCAAAGGATCCAAGCTGGGAAAGAGTTAAATAAGGAGAAAATTTACTAAATTGTCTAGCACTTACAGGAGCTCTGGGGTGAGATAAAGGGAAAACTCAAATTTCTGGTTATAACTCAGCTACTTCAAACATCAGTATCACAGTATCACAGTATAACCAAGGCTGGAAGAGACCCCAAGGATCATCAAGTCCAACCTGTTCCAACAGACCTCACAACTAGACCATGGCACCAAGTGCCACGTCCAATCTCCAATCAGGGTAGCTTCTTTTTTCATTTGTTTCTGAAATCATTGCCTTAGTTTCCATGTCTTACCAAGAGAGTACCTTCTCCAAATGCTCAACCCAAATCCATCCCATTTAGTGACCATCAACAGCTAAACCAGAGAAGGCAGAGGTTCCTATAGAAAAACAGTAATATCACAGCATGAAGTAACTAAAGGCTGCAAAGTCACATAACCACACAAAGCGCTGCACAGCATCTTAATTTTGGTATTTCCTAAGTTTTGAGAGTTTCAGTTCAGGATTCGTTGGTTTCCTTGTTTATTTTTTGAACACACTTCTGTGAGGAAATGCTCCCTGAGTTTGAAAAAATGGGCATAATGAAAAAGGTTACATTCCATAAACCACAAGGAGGTTATCACCTGCACAAAGCATGAGCAGATGAGAAACTTTCTACACTCCTCATAGCTCTTAAACACCAACATTTTACTAGAATAAAAATCCATGGACTACTGGAATTAAATTGCCTTTTTTTTTTTCTTTGTATATAACCAAATTAAGATATTTTAAAATAAATGTTCTAATTTCAAAGTTACTTTTAGTTTAAAATACTACTTCAAACATTATATCTAATATCTTAGTATTACAGTGTCCAATTCCATTGCCTTATTCACTATATAGTGAACTATAGCCCCAGAAACATGCTTCTACTTGGCTAATAAGTAAAATCATCCATGATTGCTTTCCAACACAAAAGGTGTACAAAATGATATTACATGCCAGGGTTGGTGTGTCATTCATCTGTAGTTCCAGAAAACATTTCCTGAGGGGTTTAGATGAGAATTCTATGCATATATACTGACAATTTATTTCCACTGGAAAGAAAAGAAAAAGGAAAAAAGCAATACAGTAAAAAGATGAAATAAAAGCAAACTAAACAGAAGCCTAGAGACAAGGCAGCTGATCTTGCAGCACTCAAATAATGACCTGACATGCACACTCTGCAGTGCTTTGCAAAACAGATTGTACGCAGAGATGAGCAGATGCAAAGCTAACTAACACAGTCGATGTGACCACCATGATAGATGTGGAAAATGCTTTGGTCCTTTGCAACATTTTCAAATTGAAGGAAATATTTTGAACAGCACTTTTTAAATGGAAGGCAAAAGAAAGGAATCCACATCTAATGATAATGAGACCTCATAATGAGACCCTTAATCGCACATAATGAGGGAATGGTCAGGCCACATTTATTCCTACTGAATATTACCACATCTTAATATTGAATAATTTGGTTTATGCTTTATTTTTTATTAATTTCAACTAAAAAGAGTTTCTGTATTAATCCTGAATATCACTATTTCAAACTACCAGGAAATGTATGGTTTGGAGTGGTTTGGCAGTCCTGAGAGCACACTGTAATCCTTTTGCAGGGTAGATGGATAATGTTACAGAAAAGGAGAGCTTACAGGTTCACTTCAGCTTTCATGAGATGTAACAAAATCTACAATGTTTTTGAGATGAGAGAGCTTGTCAGACCTTAGTAGTGAGCATCACCCATTCCACAAAAGTGACAGCAAGTATTACCAGCAGAGAAGCTGTTGCCCTCATGCCCTACAGCAAAGTCCCTGTCTGTCTATTATTTGACAGGCAGGGTAATATGGGAATATGTTACGCTGGTGGAAAAACTGACACGATTGCTGGAGAGTCCTGTGACCAAGATGAGCAAACTGGAAGTAGGATGTCCAACATTTGTGATAGATAACAATTTAAAGCATGTGTATATTACTGCTGAATTATACCCCTTGTACTGCTGACATCTGCAAATGCTTAGGAACATCTGAAAATAAAATCACATTCTTTGTTGTCAGCAATATGCAACTTTTCCTGAACATCTGAAACTGAAATTCATAATTAGAAATAAAAAGTAACTAAACCATTACATGCTGTGCATTAGAATCTCTCTTCGCACCAAAAGCGTGCAATTTACCTACCAGCTGTTTTCAAGATCTACTACTGTTACAGTTGATAGTACTGGGAAATTTTAGAATGCATACTACTATAACAGTGAATTACATTGAGTCACAAGAAATGAACAAAGCTGAAGGAATGAAAACTAAACAATAGACTCCTTGGTCAAAGCTGGAAATTCAATCCCATTTTGCTGCTATAATCCATACGAGAAACTTCACTGTGACACACCACAAATTGGATTTAGTGACTGACTGAGAGATTGAAATTGCTGGTAGCTCAGGTTTGCAATTCATCCACAGGTCAGGCAGAGTGCAGCAAACAACACAACTTTGTCTATGGTTTTCCTCTTCCGAGCTCTAAGCACACGTTTGAGAGACTTCCCTCACTAGTGAGGGGTAGAAGATGCTGTATCATATCAGCTCCTCCTGGCTCTGAAAAGCTGCACAAAATCACAGACATGTAACACAGAATCCTAAAGCCATACAGATTATCGAACTGGAAAATGGTACAAAGTACAGAAACAAAGCCCTAATCCTTTTAAAAATACACCCACACTGAGCCTGCAAGGAGTTTAACTCAACGCCATGGTGTTTGAATTTGTTAGGCAGCACAGAAAACCAAAAACAAGCTACAAAAAAAATTACTTTTTTAAAACACAGAGAGGATTGTAGCTTTTTTAGAGCAATTTCTCTGCACAGTCCTGTGGAAAAGCTATGGGAAAGTGACTACACGAAACCACAAGGAGTCCCCATAAGACAATTTTTCAGTATCTTTCATATTCATTACATTTTCACTCAAACACAATTCAAACTGCCTGTGCTGGAAAGTGCAAAAGACTTTATTTAAATGTGCTCATTAAAAATCTCTATGAATGAGAAAATTAGACACGATAACAAGCATTTTTTCCATGTGTCATAATCACTAAGGTAACACAAAATATAGCATCACTCTAACGAGAAATTTTGTTTACTCTTCAGAACATTGTATTTTTCAACACGTACCTTTAAACTAATACACACTCTGCACTAAGTGAAGTGAATCATACTTCATTTACATGATAAAGTATATTTCAAATTTTATCTGGTACACTGTGTGCTAATCTCCTGCAAAACACATTTAGAAATTACAAAACCCTGGGGTTTTTTTTTTTGTTTACTCAGAAGCAGCCAAGAAAACAGGAGACCGAAGATTTTAACTAACGTTATCAAGAACCCCTTTTAGTTTAAGCTAGTGACAGGAATTCAATAACCATTTTAATTCACTCTTGGAATGTCTGTTGCATGAAAGTGGTATTCAGGAAAGATTGCTTGATGTCCAGACTGTAGTGGACAGTTAATTTCCGATGTCTGTCTTCGTATCTCCTTACAGAACAATTTGATTAACTCCCCGGGGTGAAACCGAATACCGTATTTTTCCAGTTGGAAAGGGACACCAGCAAGCCAACAAAATATATCTCTGACATCCTGTATTTTCCAGTCTATAGAGTAATACCACGTAGGAGTTTAAGTATCCATGTATGCCAACAGGTAACTCAGGAGAGCATCTCTGCATAGCAGCATCCTCATGAATCCAAATACTGAGTCACTTCCTCACTAGTTAAAGATTTGTGTGAAATACATGGAGAGTGATGTAACAGCCAACAAAATGTTAAAACACTTTCCAGAATACTCTGTTATTTTAACATTCAGGTAGAGGATGCATTTATAAATCCAGTTTCCAAAATCAACTGGAAAGTGTCTCTTCAGAGGTTTATGGTGAGGACAGAAAAGAATGCCAGTACTAAAGAAGCTCCTGTGCAGACAAAGAATCAAAACCTTTATTTTTCAAAAAGTCAGTACTACAGAAGCACACTAATAGTGTCAATATTATTAAAGAGAGTTAATTCACGTCAAAAACTTAGCTCTAGGTTTACAATGTTATATCTGATCAAGGCATACCAATCCATATAAAGTAGTAATAACCTTCATACGGTTTTTCAGTGGAAAAACAAAAAACAAACAGGTTTACTAATTCAAATAATCCTCATTGATATAGAAAAGCATGCATTTTCTATCTCTGTCCTTAGAGGTTTAGGTTTTGTACCACTCCTGAAATACTTTCACTTGTCAATGACAATATCAGTCCTGATATAGTATCCAGACCCACTCCTTTCTCAGACAGAATTAACGTGAGAAAAAAAAGCATTTAACTGGGATCGCAAAATTCTCTTTATTGATTATTTCCGGTTTTATACATTCTGGTTTTTACCTGCTTTACAGAGATTCTGAAATCATTATTTTATGACCTGCTGTATTTCAGAGCACATCTATATCGAGCATTTCAACAAAAACTTCAGATGCTAAGCAAGACTGCTAAAACCAGAATACTTGAACTATTTCACAGGATGATTTAACTTACTTTGGAGGATGTAGAGTCACATTCCTGACAAATCCATCCATAGCCAGTCTGTTTAGGAGACTTTTTCAAGGGAGGGTCTAGACAGCCAAAATGGTAGCAAAGCCTGCATTCATCACATCTGCAACACAAAACCAAAATAGGTATTTATATATAAAATGGTCCTTCTACGCTATTTTAGATTGAGCTTCCCTACAGTTCTTAGCACAAGACTGACTGACTCATTATGACGGTAGGAAAAATCCATTTTCTACAAGGGATATTCTCAAACACAATCACTTCAGGTAGGTTCTGCCTAATTAGGATGATGCAGACACTCACACATCACCTTTGTCATCATCTTACACAAATGACATTTCAGAGACTTGCAAATTAAAGAAAAAAAATGTATAATCAGATGAATGTTTTATCAACTTCAATGCCATTCATTGCCATTTGTTTTCAGGAATTTGTGGGGTTTTATAGGCAGTGACAATATTGAGTTTTCATAGTTTAAAGACACCATTTTGCACATTTACTTTTTTCAAGGCAAATTCTGAAGTATTTTCTCACACACTCAACAATTCAAAGTATAATTTACAGCTACAAATTGGATTTTTTACAGTAGGACTTTTTGGTTGGTAAATGAATGCAAAAATACTTTCGGATTTGCTTTGAATCTTCTGGAAAGAGGCATTAGTTTAAAAAGACTGCACTGTGATCTTTCACTTATACATCCACACAACAATTTAAAAATTATTTTTTAATACACCTTTCATTAGCATTTTATGCTATGTATGGTCTGCATTAAATGCTCAAAACATACAGCATTGCTATTGTTCTCTTCCTCTTAATGTACCAGCACTGAAGAACTGCTACAGTGTATCAAATGCTTCAGGAAAGGATTTCTAAATCAGTACAATTATATGCTCAAAATAAGAGGGTTTTTTTTAAACCAAATAATAAAGATTTTCATATACTCTGCTAAACTTTGTTTTCATTGTATATCCCCTTCTATAATTTCTATGGAAAAGAAAGCTTTTTCCAAGTTTCCTTTAAAATATCATCTTCATTAAATGCCCTTAAGCTCTGAATTAAAGGCAGTATTAATGATCCAAAAATAGGAAAGAGAGTAAATGTTTAAAATAAAATTTTCTTAAGAAATCTCCTACACTTTCTTTCCCAGCTTCACTGGCCACTCATTTTCTCCTCTACAAAACACGCAAAGACAAAAATCTCCCAAACTGCAGTAACAGCATGGCACAGGCATCATCAGATCAAAGACAGAGGGATATAATTTATCAGCAGAATGTACAGTGCATCACAGAAAAAGGATTCAACTAACAGAACACACTGCTCTATTAACAGGAGAAAACGTTCACGTGACTTTTCTCTGAGGATTAGTCTCCAAATAAAAAGAAGTAACCATTTTCTGACTATGAAGCTCTAACCTAAGTAAACATTTCTGTCCTGGCTGTGAAGGCTGTGTTTGCCAGAGAAGCCTTCTGTTCTTAGCAGTTACCTGTAAGATATGAGCACAGGCAGAAGTATTGCATGTATTATGCTCCACTAAGTAGAAATTAAAAGCAATAATTTACCTATGTACAGTATGACTGCTGTTTGGTATTTTTAAGAACAGGTTATACCACAATACAATCTATATCCTTAGGACTGTTTAGGAATAATTTAATACCAGGTCAAGTAAAACACTTAATAAAAAGGAAACCACTCCCAACTTTCAAAGACAGAAGAGTTCTATGAATTACAATCAGGAATATACGCAGTATTATTTCTTGTGAAAGTCCTATTAAAATAATAAAAAGGTAAGAGAGTGGGAGCTGTCACGGGTCACACTCCTCCACCCCAACAGCACGTGTGACCTTCAGCAAAGATTAAGCCTACTTTTTGAGTCTCAGTGTTCTGACCTGTAAAGGAATATATATTTTACTAACCTATTACTGTATCTAGAATAATATTCATGTAAGTGCTTGCACTTGAGCACTGCTTATCAGAACTCTTGTCTTGAAATCTGTTTGGGATCCTGTAACACCAAATAAAGCATCACACTATTTCTGACTGATTCAGTGTGTTTTCAGAGATTAATCCTAAAATCCGTATCTGACTTCAAAAAGTATTAATTTCAATTTTTCCTGAAGTGATGGCCTATAAACACAAGTGTTTTTACATTTAAAAGTGCACCTCTTCTTCTTACATCTTTTCCATTTTGTGTCTAGAATGTGGCATTTCCTGACTGCAGCTTCAGCTGCATTTCAGAAGCACATTAGCAAGAGAGAGTTAGCAAAGCTGTGTGGAAAAAACCCAGAACATTATGAAATTAAATACAGATCTGGAAGTGCCATGTTAAAGCTGAAAACATTCTTACTATTTATTGTCATTAAATTTTGTTACATGAAAGCTGTTTTGTTTGGCTAAAGAAAAATTGCATTTTCCTAGAACGAGTTAAAAATATCTCTGTGAAAGTTTTCAGATGCTAATGGCTTCTATCTGCATCTGCACAGCTGAGAAAATGCAAATAACAAAAGCATATTTTCATGTGTCAAAACATAAAAAGCTGGCTGGTGATAAAAATGAAACTACACCAAATATTTTTAAACACTCCCTTCATACTGCTTTTTATTGAGATACAAATTCTGTGCTGTGAAATGCAAATTCCCCGATGCTGAAGCAGCCACAGCATGATGCTGAGAAAATGGATGAATAGACACTGCACCTTGGTTAAAGATGATGCCCCAGCTGTCTGGCAATCCTCCTCTGCTGATGCTGACTTGGGACACTATGTGAAGCTTATACACATCACAGTACAGAAAACAAAACTGGCATTCTTAATTTCCAATTCCAACGGAAAACCTTACACCTAGGTTGAAATGGCACTAGTAAAATGAGATTAAGCCCCCACACATAGACTATTTACTTGTGTTCTTTTGTCTGGCAAATTAAAACGATTGGGAAAGTCCACTGTCGGATTCCGAAAATAAGAAAGCAACACAAAAGAAGGATTTCTCTTGACTTAATTAGAGAATGAAATTGTTGGGTCACAAAAGGTGTCCTGCTGACAGTTTTGCAGCTCTTCGGTAAATGCACTCAGATCAATCACAGCAGGGACATGTATAGAGTAAAGGAGACACACAGCACTGTCATTTACAAATATCATCCACTTCCATCCTGAAGATGGCTTAGTAGTACAAGTTAAATTACTGAGCTGGAGGGGGGGGAAGGAGAAGGGAAAGAAACCATTTTCTCCATTTCAGAGGTTTAGTTAAAGATTTTACCCTTGTGGAGTCAAGGTCACACCTTCAAAACAGTCAAACTAGCAAATATTGTATTTTGCTTATTTTATATTTCATATTTGTGAATAATTTGCTCTGTGGTGAAGCACAAGATTTACAAATGCAATTAAGTCCACAGCCATCTTCAGTGGCCTGCCCACCATCTGTACTGAATACCTTGTGAAACTAAAAGCAGAGCTCCACACAAAGACAAGCCAACCTAACCTCCTAAATTACCTCTAACTGACAGGTAATTGCTTACTATCAAATGTTTTAACAAGCCCGAAATTACTTTATGCATCAAAATTAGAAATCGCTGTGTTCCTCATTCCAGCAATTAATGAGGATAGATAGATGTCCACTAAGCACTGAGAAAATGAGGAGTGAAGAAGAAAGGTGAATTCTAAAAGAGAGTTAGGTTAATGCATTTTAAAAACAGCAAGGAAAAGAAAAACTTTTCACTTATAAAAGCGTAGAATGCAGGTCAGCTGCATCTTCACAGCAAGAAAGCTTGATGAGGCATTTCCATGCCTGAAGTAAGTCTTTGTTCTTTAATAAAGTGATCTCCATCTGCTCATGCCCTTGGATTGTTTTTATTAGGTTTGTTGTGGGTTTTTTTGCAGTACAGCTGGCTGTGCTTGAGCCCTATATAACTCTGCATTTTCCTGTTCACAATTAACTAATTACACTCTAATCAATAGTGTAGATACTGATTTTACAATGTAAATGAGATAAATAAGATAATGGCTGGGGTCAATCTCATTTTATTTACAAAGCCCAGCACACACATCCAATTTCATTACATTACATCTACCTGCAGAGGAGGGAGTCTTATCAGTTGGCCTGCAGAAGTCTTCCTGTGAGCACCTGGGGGAAAAGACCTCTGTGCTTTTACAGAGCAACAGCAAATGCAAAACTTGCCCAGTGCTGGCACATTTATAAGTCACTGGTTAATATCATGGAAAACCACAAAGAGCTGATTCAGCTAGAGTGAAGAAACCTATTTTGCATTCACAAGACAGCATCACTCAACTATAGCTGTAAAAGTAATTACCTACATGTCCCTGAAACACAACATTAATAAGCTAATCTTTAAATACAACTTTCCAAATATGCTTCAGAGACCACAGAAAAATCTCCCACTTATGTACAGATCATTGAGCATCCTCTGCAGCACCATGCCAAGAGGTACCATGTTGGACAAAACACAGAACTGCAAAATATATAAACTGCTCCCTATTCATCACAACGTCTTAGGAAGATTACCTTTAATGAAAAAACAAACCAAACAAACCAAGATATAAAGCTTTGATACACCTTGACAAATTATCATCACCATTAAAATCAGCAAACTTCTTATGGAAGCCTTTCTCTGGCAAACTTAGAATAATTTAGACCAAAACCAGAACTAATCTAATGCAGAATTTTTAAATTCTCAGAGAAGTGCAGTGGGATGGATGCCCCCCACTAGCTGCGGGGGGGATGAACATAAAGGCTATTCTAGCACCTGTGTGGATTTAACTATTGCATCTTTCCTGGTAGGCTTGTTCTGACCTCATTTTTGACTAAAGGCTCTTACCACCTGAGGAGCAGATGTTTGTTCTCAGGCACTGATCTCTTCCCTTTAATCCCTCTATGTCCAAATGCTGGGACACTCTGAAACCGCAAACAGCTGGAAAGATGCATGGGGAGTCATTTTAAATTGCAGCACATTCTTGGATTCAGATGAACAGCTTAAAACCAGCTATGACACTTTAAGACACCATCACAATTTTGTTTCTTGTTAGTGGCTGTATGATAGATCCAATTAAGCGTTCCCCAAAAAATGAGAGTGAGCTGATGTAGCTCAAGCGAATTCAAGCATAGAAGCAGGACCGAGTTTAGACTGGAGCAGGTGAGGAATGCTCCTGTGCCAAAATAATTGCAACAACCACAAAAAATATAAATTCTGGGTGTCAGGAAGGAATACTATGGCATGGGTTATATTAGCAACTCTTCCATGTAATGTCAAAGGCAGCACTTTCCTGTGCCTTTGTTTAGGTAGCAAAATTAATTAAAGATGTAATGGTGAAATAACAGCATAGTCATATATTTAGTGTAGTGTTATCGCTGTCAACAAGTACTTGTATTCTACTTCTTGAGGGAGAACCCAGAAGAACAGCTCTTTTTCATTATGGAATATGTGGAAAAGAATCTCCTTTCTAGCTTTCTCTTCTGACATCTCTTGAAACAAAGTGAAGACAAGTGAAGATACTTTTTGACACACTACACTAAAACTCTTCCAATACAGCCCCATGGATTCCAACAGAAATTATTTTCATTTTGCTGTGATATGTCACAGGCCAAGCACAAACAAGAAGTGATGTAAACACTGTACTTAGACTCTTTAATAGGGTCTAGAGCTTTAGCAGCTCTTTTGTTTCTAGCCAGAATACTGCCAAACTAGAAAAACATATTAAATAGAAGATGGAAAATGCTGGCATTCCTCTTCCTGATTTCTACACTTGTTATATGCATGAATGAGGCGTAACATCTAAAAATGGATGCTCAAGTCATCTTGCAGCCTTTGTTCCAAGTAACATTTAAAGTAACTATTAGCACCAGGATAATTTAAGCCTTCTCACATAGGCCAGCCATGCTTTAATGACTTCTCCACCAGGAGGTGTGAAAGATTCCAACACTAAAACTCTTAGGTAACTGTACAGGCATACAACACGGGATATAAACCAGGACAGAGCACAGTTATAGAGCCTCCTCAAACAGAGCTACTCACTATCCTGAAAGGCTCTCATTTCCAGAGATGCTAAAAATTCAATCACATGTCACTCTACAGGAACTGAATATAATTTCAGAGTTAGATACAACTTTGCAGTCAATCCTGCTTTGAGTGGGTGGCTGGAACAAATGTCCTCCAGATGCTCTTTCCAATCTACTCCTTTCTGGATTCTACTATTTCCATAATTTTGATTTAAGTAAATTAAATACTCTTTCTGAGAAGGATAACTCTTAATGGTATTATACAAAGTAATTAAAAGCCACATTCAAAATTATATTACACCAGGTACAAGGCATATAAAAAGAAGTCCCTGGCTTCCACAGCTGATAATGTTAGATGAGACAATATACTATTATTCTTTTCTGTTGGGCCTGGAAGGGTGGCATGGCTATTGCTGAAAGGTGAGAGAATAAATCAGATGCAGGAAGATTATTAAGTTCTGGTTTTTATATCTACCTACCACTGATGGCAACCATCTATGGGCAAGATGGACATATGGCCTGATAGAGCAGGATGAGCTCACTGATCTCCAGCTAACAGGAGTTTCACAGTAAAATACTGCTACAATTTTGGACGTGGGAATCATACCATCTCTAACTCAAATTTCTGCCCGAACTCAAGGGCATTAATATAATGACTGCTCTTTTCTCTTTGGTGTACTATAATCCCATGGAAAAAGCTTCACTCACTCAAAGAATCTATGCTATACTTTTCAACATGTTACATGAAATAATTTTATTTATATATTTAGTTAGTTTAAATCCTGTACTTAGCACTAGTTATAACACACAACAGCATGAATTTCCATGGCTTTGACCTCTAGGAAGTTCTGCTTTGGCAAATTGTAAATGACACACTCTACCTATAAATTCAAAAGCAGAAAAACATTTATGTAGTTTCCATTCCTCACCCCTACAGATGTTTATCATCAAGGAACCTAAACATCAAGTACTTCATTTTAACAGAACTGACAAATGGTGTCAATCAATTATAAATGAGCACAGGAAAATAAACATTAATCTGGCAGACATTTCTGTAGCTAGGTTTATTATGCTAAACCCGAACCTGCCACCTCTCCTGCTTGATTTAACTCCTGCTTTTTAATACTAAAACTAACAACCAAACCTCCAAATTCAAAAACCTACCACTGGTGATTTATGCACAAGGAAGGATTTTACTTGCTATTGTTATATGATGTTCCTACGTAACCCTTTTTTTTTTTTTTTCAGAATAGTCCCCAAGTCATCTATTTTATGAAATTTAGTTTGCATGTACCCAATGAATTGCAAACAATGCTATAAAGAAACTTTATTTACTATACCTGCATGAACAGCTTTCTTCCAGCAAGAAATGTTCACCTCTCTCCCCCTCTCTCTTCACCCACCCCCAACTACAAAACCCATTCTGATAAATTATTTGGGAAAAATCAATAAGCAGACTATATTAACACTATGTCAAATGTGTTTCCTTTTGTTAATATTACACAGCCACTGTACAGAACTTCTATTTATAGTATTTTACATACCTCCCATGCATTAAGAAAACGCTACAGAAATTACAGCACCCCAAAAAGTCCAAAATTTATTCTTTCTTATTCTTTCTCAGAAAATTCTGAGAGACTAAGGATAACCACCTTGATAAACTGAAGAGTTTAAGATTTAAGAAAACTATGCATTAGACTTTCTAAAGTAGACCCTAGTCATAATACATGATTACATCCATAGTGGCATTCCCAGGTATTCAGACTAATGACCATACTGTATGGCATACTGGTTCTGAACTGCTAGAGTTGTCCATCACCATTTTGAATACTGCCACCAAACTTCTTTCAAAAGGTGAAATACCAAGTGTAACCATCTGCTTTCCACAAAAAGAAAGGCAAGTGACACAACGACCCATACAAATGAGAGACAGAGAACTAAACTAATTAATGCCAAAACAAAGTGTCAAGGAAGGCGCAGAATCCTACAAAGCAGCTGTGCTGGGGAAGAAACATATAAAATACAGCAGGAAATCACCTTAAGATATCAAGCATGCCCAGTGTGTATCAACAATATTCAAACAAATTTCAAACACAGTCATCTGTCCTCAAAATCCTCCAATAGCAGAGACTACTCAGCCTTCCTAAGAAACTTCTCTAGTGCAGCCATTATAGTTATACAAAGAAAACTTTCTATTGCCTAACCAAAATCATCTTGCTAAAATTCATCTTATTTTTAGACTGACTGGATTTGAAGAACAACTTCCCCCCCCCCCTTTGCAGAAATTTCTCTCTTCATCTTCTTTGTATTAATTTAGGCTGTTTGAAGACAGATTCCCCAGACTTCTCTACACTCAAGAAATTCAGCAATTTGAAGCTTTTTTAATTCATTGGTGCCCCCCCCCCCCCCATAGTCCTCTTACTCATCTCAGCCTACTTTGGACTTTCTCTGCATATTTCTTGCCAAAGCATACAGAATATGTCAGCTGAGGCTTTTCCAAGAGTGAGATACCACTAGTCTTCTGAATATTCAGGACTACTTTCATGTGTTACATGCAGCACCTCTCTTTGTACACCTCAGGTATGATCAGTTTAATTTATGACCAGTCTGTGCTCCAGATTCCTCCACACCATCTTTTTTGAAGATGTTATCTTCTAACTAGTTACCTCCTTGTACCACAATCATATATTAAACACTGATTTGCCTTTTCCTTTACTGCACTGGATTTATTTCTTAACATTGTAGTTTTGGGGTTTTTTTTATTCTAACACTGTGGTGTCTCACATCACATTGGTGTCACCTGCAAACGTAAGCAAACACTTTATTCTAGCACCTAATACACTAAAACAAAAATCAACAAAAACCTAATAAAACTGAATCCAGGAAGGTCCTGAGTGGAACCCAGTGGGTGGAAGGTCATTTAACAGTGAGTCCATGGTAACTTGTCTACTTTTCTAATCAGCTACACATAGTATAGCAGCTTAATTAACAGAATATCTCTCTAGCTTATTTAGCAGAATGTCACACACAGAAGTATTTTTAAAGACTTATTAAAGCCAGTACATGGCGCATTTATCATTCTCTCCTATTTAAAATACCTTGACTGTGTTACTTTAGTAACTGACCATAAATCACAGTAAACATTACTTTCTTTTTTCCCCCTCTGAACTCAGCATGATGTACAGGCAAACCGTCCCCCCCTCCCCCCCATTTATTAGTACAGTGTTTGGATATAACTTTATACTTCTGGAATTCTGGACAAATCAATAAACTTTGCTTTTTCTTCCTAAACACATTCATGGCTTCTTAATGAGCAAAGTCCTGCCTGAATGTCTATTTCCTACTGGGAATTTATTTTTCAAGTGCCTTTGTGTGCCTTGCCAATACAGAATGGTAAGTATCTTGGGTATTTCAGACAAAAATCTTACTCTGTTATCATCCCACCCCCTTTTTAAAACAAAACAACGTGTTAGACATCAGGTTAATTTTATTTAATATAATATCCAAACATGAAATGCCCTGGTAAGATATGACTTGTAGATAAGTATACAGAAATTTGTATATTTATCCTATTACTTATTACAGCATTTATTTCCTTTCTCAAATTTAAAAAATATTTTCAAATGGAAATGTGCCTTGAAGGATGACAAAAACTACCATATCTCAAGAAATTCAAAGATTATATGTCATCAAGTTACAAGTGTGAGTGTATTTGAGCCGAGTTTTTCCAAGCAAGTTCAAGATGAAAACGATGAAGATGTCAACACATTGCTACTGTAGATTTAAGAACTGGATCAGTACCATTTGTAGATCAAAACACTATGTCTGCATCTACCGGGATATATATGGACGAAGACGAAGATCTCAGCTGTCACGCTGTGTGATCACTTCTTCACTCCTTCCCCAACTTACATTAACAATTACACATCTGTATAGAGAAGAGATAAGCTTGTCCTGAACACTGCCAGAGAAGTAAGTCAAGTAAAACAAGTATCTGGAGATACTCAAACTTTTCTTTTCCTCAAAAATTCTTCAGAAAGCAATATAGATAGAGTTCTAGTCGCTCGGGTGTCTGAAGTCAAGAACAATTAGTTCATACTAATTAAGCGTAAAACCAATTTTTCCGTGGCAAATCTATTCCTTCAGTATAGTAAGTTTCAAGTGTTTCACAGTTCTCATTATCACTGAACATTGGTTTGGTTTTGTTTTATCAAGGAAACAATCCTTTTTACAGTAAAGTCTCTGTACAACACGGTGTTCTATATAGGAATTATTAAAGTGGATATAAGCAGAGCAGCAGGCGGATGGCAAACCGTTGCTTATTTCATTCAGTATCACCATAGAGGAACGAATAATATTTAAGTCCCACAGGCTTCTGTCACTCTTCAGTGAATCCAAGCATTGCATAACATCATTTGCCATTCGAAGCACAGGGGGAAAGAAGACATTACTTAATAGGACAATTCTGACAAGACATTTATCCAGGGATTTTTCAACAATGCACATATGAAATGTTCCTGATTAGTGCAAAAAAAAAGAAGTAAAAAAGGCAGGCAAATTAACTACCTTGTCAGTCCAAGAAACAAACCAATCAATTACATTCTATCCAAGCCTGACAAGCAAACTCAACTTTTTGTCATAATAAGCTTATAGTAGAGACAAGGTAGCTGTTCTCCTTTACTTTAGGTACTCTATTGAGAGCTTTATCCACATTTAAAAATCATATTATAAAAGGCTTCCACGATTGCCTCCGAGGATGAGTTGTGGCAGAGTTGTGTCTCATGAAGGGTATCTACACAGTAAAGTGATAAGAAAAAAATATTAACATTGAAAGATCATAGCAGCTCTGCTCTGTCTTATGAAACATTTAACATTACACTAAATTCAAGCAATGTGTATGCCCAGATCCAAACAGTTTAAGACACTCATGCTAAACTTCTAAGAGTCTCTATGTGTCAAAACATTAGACTAAGTATAGCATCCTTTTAACTTTTTCTCAATACAGCTCAAAGACAGTCCACCATAAGACAGAGAAGGGATTTTTTTCTTTTCTTTTTAATAATAAAAGCAACAATTTAATACAAAGAGGCTTGATTGTGAAGCCAGCATTTTCCTTAGGTCTGAAACCCAAAGAAATGCATCGATGGGATTGAGTAATTGACAAGCACAAACAATATGGGTACTGTGTACCTTAAAAATGCTTGGTTTATAGAATAGCACTTGAAGGAAAATCTATCTTAGGATTTTGGAAGCATCAAGTAAAGCAGGGTTTCTTTCATAATGCACTGTTACCAATTCAGTGCACAGAAAGATTTAGTCACTTCTGAAACAATGACTTTGGGGCAATAACTCAAAAGTCTTCACAGCTTTTCTTTCCTACTTGTACTTCCTGGGTTTTGATACTCTCATGACTATTCAAGGATGCTTAAAAAAATACATTTTAGAGTGCTGATTCTCTATGTTCAGCAGGCTCTTTAAAATAACTTAAAATACAGCAAATTAATGTCACTATGAAAGAAAAAAAAATAAATCACGTCTTGAAGCTGTGCTGGCACATCATATAGAAATCAGTTTCCAAGGGAAGACCTATTTAAAGTCTCCACTGGATTTTTCTTTTTTTGGTATCTACTTTAGAATTGTAATTAAAAAGGAATTATAAGATGTTGTCACACTTTAATTTAAAAAAAAAACCAAAAACAAACAACTAAACAAAACAATCTGATGAACAGAAGCCATAGTGTCACTTTGTGTCCCAACAACAACAACTCTTTGAAAGGGTGACGTTCATTTTGAGTCCAAGAATTAATGGACAGCAATAAAGCAGGATATGTAAATTCAGTTCTCATTTCATCTCTTACTCAGGACATGATAAGAATTTCAAATCAGGTGACCTGGTGTCCTGAATGGCAAAACTACAGTCCAGTTTTGAAACTGTAAAGAAAACTGAAGAAAAGCTGAGGTGCTAAACAGAAGTACTTTTAACAGTCACTACAATCCTCTTCCTTTAGCAAGTGCAACTGCTTTTAATCTGATCACCTTGGAGTGGGTGAGGTTGACACAAGTGCACATTCAAGTGCAGAAACATGAAAGGTAGCATCAACAAACAATTTGAGATAAGCTCAAAATCCTTCTGCCACCTCTGTCACCAACAGTATAAGTAGCTGTAACAGTACCATCAGAGTCAGGTCATCAGAATGTGACAGGCTATGGATACCCTGCCTGGGCTAGTAAGGTTTGGACATAAATACAATGATCCATACCTTTCCTGCAAGGTTTCATTTCTGTTTCTCAAAAGGAGTGTGCATAGATACACATGACTGTATCTCTCTCTATATATATATGTATGTACGTATGTATATGTACTATATCATTAACTCAGATAAAAATAAATTTATAAATTATTTTAATATAAAATTTAGATTGACACATATGCTTTTATTTGGGAAATAAACTTCACAGCTGAATTAATAAAAGAGTAAATTAAATTTTAACAGTAAGTTCACAAATCAAAGGAATCAAAGACAGAAAAGGTTCCCAGAAGAAAATTGTAACTCGAGAGCAGAGCCAAGATCCTAATTTTTTTGTAGTACTCAAGCAAGGTAGGGCTGTAAAAAGGCAGGCACCAAGTAGGAAATGTAAGTTAACCTATACCTGCTCTAGTGAGTGCTTTATTTCTTTGTATTAACAACCTATCTCAAAATTTTAAAGAATGTTACATTTACTGATAACTTAAAAGTTAATTTACTTTTTAAATAGTTGGATATTTTTTTCATTTCTATTTTGTAACAAACTTGACTTAACAGAGTTTATTTTTACATGATCTAGGGTTGTCTACATCCCTCTCATTTCCAAAGTATCATTTAGTTAAGGAATCACTACTACCTTTGATTAAATAGAGCTCTAACCAGCAACAGATTGGTAAGACAGAGCTTGTAATCACACATTCATTTGTTAACTCACTAGTGATGATGGAGAACTGCTCACTAAAAATTGTTCCTGGGATCTCCCACAGAGATGACATTCCTCCTGTTCTAGTCACCACTTTTCTCTCATTCCTACATACCATTTCCCAACTCTCCCTCATCCAGAGAACTCCTCCATTTCTATACCTCCACTCTAATTGCTACTGTCTGCAGCACCCAGAGCAGCCTGGGACGTCCAGACTTGCATTTCTAAGCCTTAGTTGGGAAAAGTGAGTGAAAGTGAACAGCTTTCCTTTCTGACAATTATATGGAACAAATATCATTTGGAAAAAAAGCATCACAGGTAACCCCATTAGAGATGCTTTCAGCAGGAAGGTTCTCAATTGCATATAGAAGGGTTGTTCTCTCTCAATTCTCCATTCCAGGACAAAAATAATTCTGAAGGCATATTCCTTCATGTTTTGGTACAAAGGGAAAGAAGCACATAAATCTCTTTCACTGTTCTCCTTGGGGAGGCAGTAACCTGCTTCCTCAGTAATACAGGGAGCCTATGCATGTGCAAATTCCCTTTTCACAGGAATTTACTGCACAACAATTTCCACAGATTATTACAATAATATCTACTGGAATTGCCAAAGGACTTCTTCATTTATGTAGTGGTTACTGAAAAGTACCAATTCCACACAAACATAATGCTGAAGTAAGTAGTTTCAATCTTTTTCTTTTTTAGCTATTTCAACATTTGCTTTTGTTTCATTAGGTTAAATATCTCTTCTCAAAACAATGGTTTTTGGCTGCTAACTGGCCACAAGTAGAATAGAATAGAATAGACCAGACCAGGTTGGAAGAGACCTTCAAGATCATTGTGTCCAACCTATTTGCAACCGTAACGTAAACTCAGTTTATCGTCAAAGGTCTGCAGGTAGGAAGCCGCTTCAGCGTACATTACCAATTACCAGGTAAGTCTGTCAAGTCTAAAAATGTATTTGGGGAAGCCTTTAACAAGCTAAGATGGTAATCAAAGAGAGGAAAACTGAGCTATTTAATTATTGAAGGCATGCTGACAAAGACCAGTTTTAGAAAGCAAGGAATCCTGTCTGCCGTAATCACCAAACCAACTGAAGTTGACATAAGCAATATGCATTTTTAAAATTCAGGCTGTTCAAGATACACCTCTTAATCCCAGGATTACCCACAGCTCCATCAAACAGATGAGAGTTACAGAGCTCTTTAGTGGAGAGAATCAGACCCCCAAAACAACTGGTAATTACCTCAGCTCTTGTCAGTACTGATCAAGCTATAAATAGTAATAAATGCTTCCTGCATGGCTACAGATTTCTGCTTGCCAAGTAGCCTGTGAAAAAAGTTATTTGCAGGACAAAACATAGCAGCATCTGAGGTACCATAGGAACAGAAAGGCTCTACTTCATTTTAATAAAGGGAACATTCATGGAGAAATAGCAACAGTAAGAGCTGGTCGCTGCACAAACACATTGACTGAGGTAAACAAATAAGACTAGCCGTGGTTTTGATTTTTACAGAATGCTGTTCTCCAAGTACTCCTGTGCCCACTTCAAAATAAGAACACATTTTCAAACTGTTTCAAAGCCTAGAAGAAGTGACATATCCTATACAAAAGACTAATATTGGTATCACCTACGTGAAACGATTCCCTTCATTCTGCACTGTCTTTGTGAGTACAAGCTGCTGAGAATCCATGAAGTAAAACTTCATTCAATACACTCAATACTCTGCATGAAACCTACCTTTCTCTTTTAAGAGACTGCATTTACAGACCTTGTCACAACAAGGTCCTTGATGTTATCGAAGCAATTTCAGGATACTTTAATCATTGGCAAAACTCAGTAACTTGACATGAGAAATTTGGGCCAGGAAGATTTCAGTGACTTGAAAGGAAGGTTATTGAGTGATGTAATTTCATTTGGATGTGACTGAATCCAATTGATCTGGTTTTTGCAATGCGTATCTTCCCTCTGCAGCTGTCTCTATCTGATTCAATGTGCAAGGACTGAGTATCCCTTTCCACTTCAAGCAAAAATCTTCCTTCCTCCTGCTATCATTTTGAATGAGCACACAACAGAGCATTTTCAAGTTTAATCTCTGTGCTCACTGCAAAAAAAATTAAATATACTCAGCTGAATGCCAACCCATGAATTCAACCAAGTTTTGTGACTGCTAGCACATTTATTATGTAGTTAGAAAAACAGGTCATAAACCAAAATTTTTATCATTGTTATTCTGGGGCTTACATGACACAAGGTCATGACAGTACAAAACTAATTATCAATCTCAACCTCACAAAAATCACGTAGTCTTCACTGTAACAAACTGTAGTTATTTTGAGTGCTTAGATGTGTTCAAAAGATACCCAATGAATATAATTTGTGAACACGGCTGTGTATGAAATGCAAGGCTGGTTTACAACAATTTTAACAGTAGGAACTTCACAATTAAAGTGACTTTTAAGTGGTATAAATCTTAAAGAAAAAATAATTGTGGTATAGATGGGGAGTTAACAAAGCATTGAGAAGTCATAGAATGGTTTGGTTGGAAGGGACTTTAAAGATCACAAGTGAGCCACTTTCCATGGCTCCTGCTCATGTAGATCGCTGCCCTGCTAAACATTGGAGACCTTGTTTTCATTGCATTGGAATTAAGGGGAACACTGACACTCAGACTCCAAGTGATTTATGAGTATATTCTTTAACAAACACATTTTCTCCAGAATTCAGTTTTTCAACTTGAGTCCCTTTGTTCCTGATTCAGGAAATGATCTTTTTCAGATACACAGGCAACTGAGTATTGATGGATAATGTAATTGCCATTATATGGTAATGAAACCATAGCTGAATTAGGATGTGGCAATTGATGCTGCCAACAATAGGTAACTGGGAGGGCTCCTTTTTTAAGATTGCAAATCAGAATTTCATGAAAGGTCTCTCAGTTTAATGAATAAGTGACTAGTAATTGGAATACAACTTCTAAACATTAGGCCTAACTCCTGCCTCAGAAAAGGTGTTGCTGCAAAAAGATGCCTTTCATGGAGATTCAAAAAGGAAACTAAACCCTCAGTTGTATGCTTGTAGCCCACAAGGACAATAGCATCCTGGCCAGCAGATGAAGTGAGGTGATTCTGTCACTTTGCTCTGGTGAGAACTCACCTGGATACTGTGTCCAGCTCTGCATGCCTCAACACAAGATGGACATGGACCTGATGGATTGGGTCCAGAGGAGGGCACCAAAGATGACCAGGGGGCTGCAGCACCTCTGCTATGAGGACAGGCTGAGGGAGCTGGGGTTGTTCAGCCTGGAGAATCCTCTAGGGAGACCTAATAGCAGCCTTCCATTACCTGAAGGTGGCCTACAAGGAGGATGGAGAGACCCTTTACATAGGCCTGTAGTGACAGGACGAGGGGCGATGATTTGAAATTCAAGTAGATTTAGATTGGATGTTAGGAACAAGATCTTTACCATGAGGGTAGTGGAACACTGCAACAGATTGCCCAGCGAGGTGGTTGAGGCCCCATCCCTGGAGATATTCATGGGCACGTTTGACAGGGGTCTGGGCAACCTGACCTAGTTGAGGATGCCACTGCTTATGGCAGAGGGGGTTGGACTGGATGACCTTTGGAGGTCCTTTCCAACCCAGACCATTCTATCAATGGAACATTACTACAAAAAGCCACATGTAGCCATGTGGTAAAGTCAGAAAGATAAAATACAACTAAAACTGCCCCCAGAGAGTGGAGCTTAGCAGCTCAATGCACCATCTCCAGTGTAATGCCTTTAGCACATGCTTAGTTTTTCTCAGTTTCTCTGCTGTCCTTGTTTTGAAAAGGAACAGATGGGAAGTCGTATAAATGCATATCTATCCTGACAGCAAAGTTAAACATTCTGTTCAGTTATTTTACCCAACAAGATGGACTTAACATGCAAAAATGTCAAAGCAAAAAAAAAGCAAAAGGCAGTATCAACACAGAAATAAAAAAAGCTATTTTATCAACAGAAATACACAACAATGTAAGGGCAGAAGTTGTAATTTTTGAATTATGCAAAACCAAGACTTCTTAAATACCTGAAATGTCACTTTCAAAATACTTCTGATCCCCTAAATAAGTATGATTTGAAATGTAACACTTTGCCTTACAAGAAAGGCATCTGGTACTTCCTGATACAGATGAAGGTTTATTCCCAGCTCTTTCTGCTTTTACTTTGTGAAGGTGAAATGAAGTGAAATTAGAAATTGGAGAAAACAATTTCACTGCAGAATTAAGTTAGACTTTACTCAGCCAGCCTCAGTCTTCAGCTGTGTGTGCACACAAAAACATGTTTGACCAATTAAACATGACTACCTGGGTTAAAGACCAAAAAATCCTATGAGCTTTCCTTTGGCAAGCTAACATAAAAAATGGAGCTAAAGCCCAACAGACAGTCCTTCAGTGCTCTCCCAACATTTTGTATTGCAGAAGGTGATATGAGTCTTGCTGTAATTAATTTTTTTTTCATCTATACACTTCAAAGTTTTAAATGTTGTGAAGTATCTATAGTGGCAGGAACATTTCAGGCTACTCTGATGCAGCATGCAGCCCAGATACACTCATAGAAACATTTGCTGAGAAACAACCCCACCATGGGTGGATGAGAAGCTGGACAGGAGCCAATAGCATATACTTGCAGCCCAGAAGGCCAATGGCATCCTAGGTTGCATCCAAAGAAGTGGGACCAGCAGACAGAGAGAATCTGCCACTTTGCTCTAGTGAGACCTCACCTGGAGCACTGTGTCCAGCTCTGGTGCCCTCAACACAAGAAGGACTTGGACCTGATGGAGCAAGTCTAGTGGGCCATGAAAATTATCAGGGGCCTGGAATACCTCTGCTATGAAGACAGGCTGAGGGAGCTGGGGTTGTTCAGCCAGGAGAAGACTCTGGGGAGATCTAATAGCAGCTTTCCACTATGTGAAGGGGGCCTACAAGAAGGCTGCAGAGATACAATATAATAAATTGGATTATAAGATTGACTTGATATTAAAAAAAATCCTGAATAAAGGAGTCATTTTTAATTAAAAAATGATCTTAAAGTATATTTTGTCATTATATTAAAAAAGTCTAAAGTAATTTGTTATTATTGTTACTATTGGTATTTGTTTACAGAAAAGGAGATGATGTAGTTTTTATGGGCTGGCTCTTTATCACTGGAAGTAGATGAGTTCTGAAAAGAAAATCTAAATTTCACTCCAATGTCTAAAATTTTAGCACTCAACAGTCATCAGCATGGTCTAAAGGAGTTGCAAAGTCTGCATGGTTTTCATGCTGCTGTTAATGACAACGCAGGAGAAAGTGGCTAAGTCATTAGCTATTAATTGTTTAATATCTGTGGAGCATTTAGAACCTACTGTGTGACTTCTATAGATTAAAGTCTAAGCATGACTACTATCAGAGCTCCACAAAAGGAGCCATATTAGGAATTCTGTTTTCTCACTCATTTGCTTTATAAAGCACATGACAAATAGTAAACGTGAGCTGTCCCATTGTAGGTAAGGGCTTCCTGTAAGTCTGCTAGTCTGCTCAGTCTAAAATACAGATTCAGGACTAACAGATGGGTATTTTTCTTTCTTTTTAAAGTAATTTCTTCTTCTAGACATTTACATGGATTTTTCTTCCCCAAACTCCCACTCCTAGAGATCCTAAAACTGTAACAGTTCTCCTCTGAGCTATTGAGGTCTCTACAGCACCACATGGAACCTCTTTACCGACCTGCTGTGTATCACAACCCAGGTCAAAATCAGTGATGCACTTGCTGTTATGACTGAGAAATGCAGAAATCAATTAAGATTAGGTTTTATTTATAGTTCAGATTGAGATGACTGATGGCACTACTGAAACTTATTGGAACACTGTGAGTGGAGAACAAAGGGAGGTGTAAGTAGAGTCTTATCACTGCTACAGTTTAAATATTACAAGAGAATTCACTACTACTTCATAACAAAGGGTACAAAAAGTGCTATCAGGGCTTAGGAAGAGGAAACTCCAGCTTGTCAAAGGAACTGCTAGGCAGAATCTTTCAGGGGGCTGTCATAAAAAAGAAGATTATAGTGAAAGAGACGATTTTTGAAAACAAAATCTCCTGAGAGCTCTAAGAGAAACATCATTCCACTGTACAGGAGATGAGCAAATCCAGTAGAAATCTGGTTAAGCAAGACGCTTCCTACTAAACTAAATATGCAAGATGAGTGGTGGTAAAATTCAGAAGACAAAAGCCCAGATGGATCCAAAGAGAAACAGAAAGCAGTTGTACAGAAAGGTAGGTCAGAAAAAATATGGATTGGATTTCAATTGATATAATGTAGAATGGGCTGGGGTGATTAAAGTCTTTGTGCTCAATGCTTCAGTCTGCATAGTGAAAACTTGCTCACAGACTTCCATGCCTACCACTGTGACATGGGGAAAAGACTTCTTTCCTGCTGTTGGCTGTCAAGTCAGGGTCTGCTCCATTTCAATATATTCCAATCCACTGGGATTATCCATGTCTAAAAGGAGTAAGAAAATCGGTTTCCTGCCCTCTTATAGACAGCATCTGACTATTAACACATGAATACTACATTTTTAAGTGGTGTCCAAGTCTGATTGATAATCAGTCTTCTTGTGCACAAATGGCAACATATTGTGCCCCTGGTACCCTCCTTAAATTCAATAGTATTTGTCACAACAAAGGCCCTTTTCTTTGATTGAAATGAAACTTTGTATTATACTGAAACCACGACACTCTAAACATTCCACCAAATGAAAGCCAGAGAAAGCTATGAGGGCAAGCTTCATACCTGTGAACATATGTAAAGCGTATTTGTAGCCATCAAAATAAACAAACATAGAGACAACAAAACCCAGAAACAGCAATAAAGATAAAATAATTACAATTAAAAAAAACCCCCAAACCAAAAAAAATCCACAAACAAGAAACACCAAAAGACAGAAAACTAATATTGTTGATGTACATTTTACAACTCCACAATAAAAGCCTTCACATATTAAATATTTTAAGTAAAAGATTCCCAGATGCTTTCATAAAACAAAATATAAAGTAAATTGGAAAGGAAAAGGACACAAAAGACATTCAGCCATCCCTGTATTTTAACCCTAAACCTTTTGTTTGGTTGTTTTTTTTCCAGAGACCAGAAATTTTTGCAAACTGAATGACAGATGCAGAAAGGCTAGAAAGATGTGCTTCAAAATGTATCTGACTAACTTATAAGGCAAACATTTCATATTTCATTATAATTTCACAATTCATTTTTCATTTTAAAATCTTTCTGAACCAAAAATGAGCAGTCTCTAAATAGGAAAGGACTAATGACAGGATAAATCTGAAATACACAAAGCCCAAAATATGGTTTTCTTTCAAACTAGTTCCAGAGTCTGCAATATTTAGTATGTAATGGAGACACAAAACCCCTCAAATATAAGGACCAAGAGAAGCTGAAGCACTACTTTCCCCAGAGCTCTGGTGCCCAAGACAGGAGGAGTTCTTTTATCTGTTTGAACAATGGAAATGCTACATCCATCTTATGAAATACCAAAATGAAAAATAACATGAAAACCATTCCCATTTCTGGGGTGATCAGAGAACATAAAATACACTCAAGCTACTATAAGTGGCAACTGTAGCAATATTTAACTGGAAACAGAGCTTTTTCTCTTTTCCACAGAATCTGTTAAATATATTCACTAAGCTCATTGTCAGTTGACAAATTTTGCTTAAGGTGACATGAGTTACATTTTGAACCTTATCACTTTAACTTTAACCCACAAGCTTCACATGAATATTTCAACAAGTATTTATCAGAGAAAATGTACTTCAAAAATGTATAATATGTATTTATCAGTGAAAATACTGTGCTGCTTAATTTCTGAAATTTTATCAGTCTTCATTACTAAGGAAATTAATTAGCACCTCATACATGTGACTTAAATGTAAAAGTGAAGGGAACACGGCAATTTTTCTCAGAAGCATCTCATGGAACAGTGAGGCTAGTTTGAAATGAAATACAAAGGTACTTTCAACACTGGAATGAGACAATATGATGTTTAAGTAGAACTAAGTACATACAGCATTAACTGAAGTTTCAAATGGAAAATGTCAGGTCTTTAAAAAAAAATCTCTCATGTCTTTTCTGTGGGAAGCAGGGCCAAATAAACAAAAAGTAAAATATATTTAGGTACCAAATATTATACACTGTAAACTTGATCCACATTTCCCTTCCCATAAAGTACTATAAACACCCAGCAATCAAATCATAGAGTCATTGAATGGTTTGGGTTGGAAGGGACCTCCAAAGGCCATCTAGTCCAACCCCCCTACAATAAGCAGCAACATCCCTCACTAGATCAGGTTGCTCAGAGACTCGTCTAGCCTGACCTTAGTCTAAAGACATGTTGCAGATGTGACCAACTAGCCAAGAGCACTGCTTTTTTACACAGCATTTTCATGTGAGTTCAGATGACCTGCAACATTTAAAATGCATAGCAAAATAATAGGCTTGTCCTTAGACAAAACTCTCAGATAATGTGCCAGGGGGTTGCACGAGAGACACTAGGCAGAACAGGAGGCACGATGACTACTGGGTGAGGAAAAGACTCATCAGCAAAAGGACACTGAGGACAGAATGAGTGTTAGTGTAAAAGTCTTTTGCCTATAACCCACAGCACAGGCTAGTGATTTATTTTTAAGGTGTCATTTTCTTTCAGAGAATCATCAGGAGGAAATGGCAGTCAAGAGGAACATAGCAATGTGTTAACCTGTCCTATCACTTACACTGATCACTTCAAATACAAGTGTTCACATATAGATACGATGTGAGCTACCATCTACAAGGTGAAAACAAGGCCACAATGGGTTTGGTATAGCTTAGAAACAAATGGCTAACTGGCACCTATGGTTCAGATTAAGTCCTCAAGGAACTAGGAACTGTATCAGAAAAAAAACTTTACCATTAGTATCCTGTCACTCTACAGAAATACAGGGTATTCCCAGTTTTCTTTGGAATGAAGGGAAGGATTTTAACTCTCAGCATCTGTTAAAACAGTGGTGTACCCCCACTACCCACCAAAGGATAACTTAAAGGCTGACAATCTTTCTGGCCTCATGGTCTCCATCCTTCAAGAAAAGGTCATCACCCCTCTAATGTAGATGTAGATCTGCTCTTCTGGCACTTCTAAGGCCCCACTCCTTCTTCCTAGCTACAAGGAAGTGTGGTGTTTTAATATCGTTATTATTTTCTGGCCTTGAATGGAATTGGCAAACAGCCCTTCACACTTGTTTTTTGGGAGCTTTTTCTCTCTCTCTCAGTCCACTGGTAAGGTAGATGATACAGCATTTTTAATGCAATTTAACAGGTGCCCACTTAAAGCTGCAGCTAGATGGGATGCTCTTTTAAAACACTGAATTTGGAAGAGCATTTGGAAAAAACAGTTTTAAAGGAGAGCAGAGGATGGGCTTGAATTGTGGATGTCTAAACGTAACTTATATAGTGGAGCCCTCCACTAACACAGGTAACTTTCAGTGGAAAATTGTACGTATTAGCATTGGTGTTCCTCAATGCTGCCCAATGAAGTAACCTTTTAAAATACAACTATGACATCATTTTCCCCAAATACGGATGTTAATGAGCCAAACTACTGGTGTATTTTTTCATCCTCATGTCCTTAATGACTCTAACTACACTGACTACAGGAAGACGTTTCTTTTACCAAATTTTGCCTGTTACACACTACAGACAAACTAATTTTTTAATATGATTTACTATTACGGACAATAAAGATGCCTTTTTCCTTCCAGTCAGCACTGGGGAAACCTCAACTGGAGCACTGTGTCAAATTCTGGGCTTAGTACAGGTCATGGAATGAGTTCAGCAAAGGGAGCACAAATATACATCATACAAACAGATGATGAGAGGGCTGAGATTGTTTAGTTTGGAGAAGGCTCAGTGGGTATCTTCTCAGTGGGTATAAATACATAACAAAAGGAGAAAACAAGGGCAGACTTCTTAGTGGCACCCAGTGAAAGGACAAGAGGGCAACAGGCAAAAACTAAAACAAAGCAAAACAGGGAAAAAACAACAGCAAAAAGCTGCCCCCAGAGGTTGCAGAGACTCCATCCTTGGAGACACTGAAAACTCAACTAGACACTGACCTCAGTGACATGCTCTATCTGACCTTATTTTGAGTAAAAGGAATGGACCAGCTCAAGAGATCTCTTCCAGTATCAACTATTCAGTGATTCTGCTTTCAAAAACATCAGAAATGGTTAAGACAAGGCTTTCAGAATTGATGAACATAAAGGTTCTGCAGTTTACTTATTATTCTTCAATGTGGAAAATTAAGATTGCCACTAGAGTTTTAAAAGCCTGTTGGTCATCTTCTCTCTTCTTAACAGCAAGTGTTATTAAACGAACTGTCAATAGCTGAGGACAGGCTGGTTTTATGTAAATTTAAAACAATTTTTCACTGACTGGCTACAAAGAAACAGTTTGGGTTTCTTTTATTTCCATTTGTTATGCATTTTAAGGTATTAAGTTACTGATTTCCCACTTTTCACATACCAGTACTTGCACAGTACCTCCAAAACCTAGGAAAAAACTTCAATTAAATATTACTAGATTGATTCACATCAGACAACTGGAGTACTAAAACTAGCACTACTGATTTTATTAATGCAAACCTGAAATCTTTAACAGACATTACATTTCCTTTCAAACCCCAGCATTTGAAGGTTTTTTTTCTCAAGTGCTTAACATCACTGCTTAGATTTGGATATTGGCAGTTACAGTCCTCACCAAGGAAGTCAAGTCTAAAAGTTGCTCTCTTTTCCTGTAATGTATTACAAAGCGGTCTTCGATAATGAAGCGATAGTGAAGCAAACCTCTTTGTAAACAATGTTGTTAGCAACTCCCATCCATTATTCTCTCTGAACATCTTCAAAAATCAACTCTTCCTCCTTTTCACTGCTGATTTTTTTGGTCACAGTTTTCACTATCCTCAAATAACTTCATCTTTCTTCCTGTCAATTTCTGCATCAAATGGTAATGGAAAATACAAACAGGAAGTTATGTACCCAGCAGTTTCTAGACTGGATTCCTTCCAGCCCCCATGTCAAATTTCAGATCGTCTGAAATCTACTGTGCTGAGATGGACAGAATTTGAAAGCTGACTTCTCCTCTATGCATTACTCATTCACATTCCTCTCTGCCTGCTTACCCCTTTCTCCTGTCTCATTTTCTTCTCTGTTTCCCAGACCCTCCTTCTTGAGTAGCATTTCCATAATTCCACCTGTTTCTCAGAACACTTTATGATACATAACATAAATAAAAACATAACTTAAATATCCTAATTGTCTCAAAAAGTAGTTGATGTTCTCGAAATTTGTTCTGGACTTGCAGAGATTCCTGTCAGTTAAACCAGTTATGTATCCTGTTGCATCTACTTAATATCTAGTTTAATATAGATTTATAATAAACCACACTTCACTTCCAGAAAATTCTACACATCTCCTCATACAGTCTGAGTTTCTCTACACAGCCAATTCAGAAAAGCACAGAGACTTCATTACCTCAAGAATATCCCTACAAAGGAAACAATAATCGAATTCACAATTTGAATGGACCTCACAATTTCATAGAGTTTATAAAGATTTATTTTCCTTTTAATTGCCTTTCCCCCAGCATAAACCATTAAGTCTGCACTCCCCCTTAGTTGTGCTAATCAGCACACTCTCTGTTAGATGCAAAAAGGCAGGCAGTATTCTCATACATTCCTTCTGATGTTTTATTCACCTGGATTGTTGAGTAGGGCTGGGAATACTTAAATAAGCAGTCTGTATCACCAGGTCCATTTTGAGGGCTGGGAAGGCTTAATACAGGCATACTTCTAGAACAGAAGATTTAACTTGTCTCCTCTGTTTCCCTAGGTAGCAACATCAGCACCAGGCATAATTTATTTCTGATTTTAGTAACATGTACACTTTAGAAAGCTCTTTAAGTTTATGAGATTTGTAAACCCAAGGATAAACCTTGGCTGCAGTTTACACTGAAGTGTGCACTTTTATTCATACAATATTTTCTTACCAAATTATAATCAAGTTTCTGGTATGCAATTTTGGTGCTGCTATTGCTAGCTGTTATTGCTGTATTAAATTGTTAGCAAACAGCTAAAGGCTGCCAAAACAATTTCATGACATATATTTCATTTTTAATAGCCTTTTGTAAGAAGTAGCTCTGAAATTATTGTTTACATATTATGGTCAAATAAATGTCAACAAATTGTATCATTTAGTTTATTGCCATTAGGGGTTTTACAATTATTTCAGCCTTTATTAGAACATTATTTTATAGAATTTACTAAGTTAACAATCAGTCTGCTATCACTGATTTATATTTGTATTTACTTCCACCTACTCAGGCTAAAACTGAGCGATACTTAATACTTCTAAGTATCAGCAGCACGTTTTCCCTCAGCTATCATTACCATTTCAGCTTCCTCTCAAAAAGACAAACAACTCATCAAAACTGTTTTAGCATATGTGGGATACAGAAGCTTTCATAAAGTCCTGAAGGTGCTAGCAGATGCCACAGGTTTTCATAAGATACATCCTACCTACCTGTAAACCAATTTTACACATTAGCATTCAAGAAAAATAGGGAGTGAGTTGTCTGTGTTCACTTCTGATCTAGTTCAGGATGTCCTTGCTCATTGCAGGGGAGTTGGACTAGATGACCTTTAGAGGTCCCTTCCAACCTGGGTGATTCTATGATTCTAGCTACAAATATTTAAATTACATATTTAATTTTGGCTTTAAACTGAATAAACTGAGGTTCTCTGCCCAGAACCTGAGATTATTTTGACTTTTTCAATGCCAGCATGCCTTCTTGACCAGCCAATAAAGAATGTGACAACAAGCATATTCCAACATACATATATATATTCTCTCAAGTAACTGTACAACTCTGTTTATATCCAGTGACTCCAAACCAAAATATTTTATTCATATTTAGATGTTCCCTCAGGGAAACAAAGATTTACACTAACAGCAACTGTGGGTAGAAGAAGGATAAAATAAATAAGGTGTCGAGGAAATTTCAGACATCCTTAAGAAACCAAAGGCAAAACCTATGCTATTCATAGATAAAATTGTATACTGTGCTAGAAACAAGCCAGGTTTTTCATCAGTTCTGAAACAGGAAATCAAAAGATGCCAAAGGATGCACCAACCACACTTTAGACAAGTAATTTTTCTGTCCAAGCATTCTTACACATCATTACTTTAGATGCAGACAAGCTCCTGTACATCAATGGGTAGCAGCTTTGTGTTTTCCCTCTCCATAAAAATTTATCCTTTTCCAAGTGACAAGTGCTGACCTTTCAGTGTACTATGTCTGCTCATGCTTTGCTCCCTGCTACAATCGTTTCTAGTAATGTAACATCAAATATGACAAGCAGAAATGCGTGCTGCATGTGCTGTGCTGTCTAGCTGATGAGCAAAATCTCTGTGATTGCTAATTAGAAAGGATGCTGGCTAAATTATCATACTTGATATGCTATTACTGCAAAGCAACAACATAAATTAACCTTACAGAACAAGGTGTTCAATATTGATGTTGGAGATCCCTGTGTTTTCCTACCCTTAAACCCACTAAAATGCAATGTCAGAAAGAATGTGTACCCAGAATGGCTTTGTTTTTTTACTTCAAAAGAAAGCGACCATTTCTGTATTGCAATTCAAATGCTTGGCCACCCTTCCTCTACTTCCCTAACCTAACTTTCGGGGTTTTTTCATAAGAAAAGGGAAAGTCAGCAAAACAAAGTATCAACATTAAATCATTTGGCAGCATTTTTGCATCAGAAATGTAATGGGAAATGTGCACATCGTGGGAAAGGTTACTGTTCTTCCAGAACATCTTTTCGCTTGGTTCAGGGCTCAGCGCTCTGCGTAACTGTGCAGGCATTACTGATGGTTGTTCTCCCTGGGCTTAATCTGGCAGTCGAAGGATTGTGGCATTTTCAGGGAAGCACAGTGCAGTGATTTTGGTGGTTATCCAGCTGAATGTGATGCTATGATTTAGAGTAATTACTCTGTTTATGTGCAATGTTCAAAGTCAGTTTCTAGACCACACATTCCAGTGTCAGCTGACTCTTTACTGTGTATTTCCCTAAAAGGGCATCACATCAGACCTCAGAGTCAGAATTAGTGGGATTTATTGTTCCTGTTCCACAACTGTAAGTACACATGCAATGCAATAGCATTATCATACTTAAAGAACTGCAAATTCATTTACCCTTGGCTTTTGCATTGTTGCAACCAGTAACACGAAAAAGGGAACAGACCCACATTCCTCTCTGCCAAAAGCAAACGTATATGATGTTTTGCACCCAAAGCTCAGGCCTCCAATTATCAAAGCCCCACACAGATTAGCTAACAACAGAGCAAAGACTTGTAGAAGTATTGGGCAGCAGTAACAAAAATGGGAAAAAATACAAGTGTAATGCTTATGAGTCACTATTTTGTATATTAAGATTTCTTACTCAAATAGTCCATAATTTACAATGATGGTTCTGTGGACAGATACCTAATTCAGAAAACCAACTGCAAACATGCTCACTTGACACTAACTGTAAGGTGTCAAAACTGATGCTGCAACACAAGTATTTAAATGGTTATTGCCTCCTGCTGTGGTCTTCTATCACATCATTTTAAGACCTGAACATGAACATTCTCAGGTTCTTAATTTTGTAAGCATACGTTTCAGCTTCATGGCTTCCATAGCAGCCATTCAGCTTAATGATGCAGAACAACTGAATTGATTAAGAATTTGGCATTTGTTTTCTAAGCATCCTACACTATGAAATGCTCTGATGTGATAACCTTGCTGCACTGAAAATGACCGAAACAGTTTGGCCAGAATGCTGGCATACCTTGACACATTTAAATGACAACTGAATTATTTGATGTAATGTTTTAAGAAAAGAAGCTACTGACCCCATCGAGATAGACATTTTTGCAGCCATAACCTGTTATTGGTAACTAGTCTGGGAAATAATTTGTTATCACCGAATGGGCTGCATTGGAAAGGACTACCTAGTTTCAACAATCCTTCTATGAGTAGGGACACCTCCTGCTAAACCAGGTTGCTCAAGGCCCCATCTAACATGGCTTTGAACACTCCCAGGGCATGTCATCAGCCTCCTCCCTGCTGTCACAGGTAATGTGATTTCACAGTCTTTGTACTTCATTTCATTGAAGAAATTTTATTCTTTTGAAGAAGCATCTCACTCAGTGACCACTTTGTCTAAAGAATACATTTATTATTTGTAGCAAATATAATTAGCACATCCTCAACATTGTGTATTTTTATTTTATAAATTCTTCTGAATCCTAGAAGTTACAGAAGACAAAAAGTAAAGGACTCTGAAGCATGTTATTTCCTAAGGCAATAAAAAACCCCCATATAAATCCTGAAATGCAGAGCTGCTTTGGGAACAGATGACAACTAAATGCACTGCCAAGCTATAATGTACAAACCCATAATTGCAGCATGGATATGATTAAGCAGCTGAAGGACACTGACCAACTAAATGGTAAAATTCTATTTGTTAGAAAACAACCCAACCAAAGTAACCCTTTAGAAAGGATGGATTGAAATTCTTACTTACAAGTTACATATTTCTGAAGTTTATGAGACTTGTACAGAAGCTTTTTGGATCAGCAGACTTTAAATAACAACACTATGAGCTTCTGAGGAGTTCATAAAATTCTACTGTTCACAGATGTTCTACACATTAAAACCCAGCATACAAGAGCTTGGTCTACAACCATAAAAAGATTTAATGCTGAACTTTAACGAGGTTTGACTGACAGATGACTAAATGGTTCAGGAAACAATGTAAAGAAAAACATTTGGAGGATGCAAGCATTGCTCCCCCAAGTACCTTAATTACCTAGTAAGAGGAACACTAAAATAAACCTTGCCAAAGACAGCAATAATGTTTCAACTGGATTTTACAACTTTCATAACACTGAAAAGACAGACACATGATTATTTTTTTCCCCTCTGTTCTAGATACTTTGAAAAAAAATTACGTTTTTTCACATGCCTTATTTTTAACAGGAAATGTCATTAAATACCAAGTAAAAGAGAAATTAAAAATTAAAACTATCCTACCTTTTCCCTTGGGGGGGGGAGGGGGGAAAGAAATAAAAAATTACCCTTTGCTGTATCAGCTCTTGATCAAAAAGCACAGGTAGGCAAAATAACCTGTTATGCTTTTCTTCTCTTTCTCAAAATCAAGACTTAACGCTAAACTTTACACAAAAATAGTATTAGATGGTTCCATGCTTAATTCCCAGCTTGGCTTTCCCAACTGTGATAACATAGGCTTGAATGGTAACAAAGCTTTTAATCACAGCAATACCTCAGAAATTTCAGTTTTGGGTCACTCCCACACAGAACACCTCTAAGTTGTTTCAACATGATACAGTATCCAAAAAAATCAAACCTGAGATGGAACATAAAACCAGGATTCAAAGACCTGAGTTTCTATTCTTTAGATGGCTTAAATTTCTGTCAGAGCTGGCCTAAATTTCTGTCAGAGCTAACCAGCAAAACAGAGATAAAAATAATTTGGCCATCGATTCAGATCCTGCTGTCTGATTTAGGGAAAATAACAGCCAAATATACTAGAGAAATTCTTTGCACACCAGGTAAATAGACTGGTTCCTAATGAACAGAAAATTCAAGTGTCTGATACAGACCTTCTGCTGTACAACTTCAAATGTTCTAGGCTACCATGTTTAGGTATCTGGGTAGCCCAAATCCAAACTGCTTTTAGACAAGCCCTGAATGACTGTTACATGAGTCTTTCTATCAGACCTCTGACTGTCTTTCTAGTACATCACGGGAAAGCCTCAATGTCTACATTTCTTTCTAGATGTCTAGCACACAAATTGACTGAAAGTCTGTGGCATTTTATAGTAAAATTCAATGCAACATAGGTAATTCAGCTTGAATAAAAGTCCTCCAACAGGCATTTGCCATTTTATTTATTATCCTGCTATCTAGCACAAAAATAAATACTTTTTAAAGGGCAATAAAATTAGGTAAATGACAGGAAAAATGACCTAACAGGTAGTTAACATGCAGAATAAATCTCTCAATGATATAGCCAAAATAAACTACACAACTAGATGTTTTCTTTCATTGAAGTAGTTCATTCCAATAACACAATGCATTTGTAATCCTCTGGAAAACAGAAGATTGTGTCAAGTTGTGGCTGAATTAACTAGCATTTTCCTTGTGATTAATCTCTACATTAGCAGCCTTAAACTTCTAAAGCTACTGTAAATCATACACAGCTTTCAATTACTATGATTGATTGTTAATTTGTTGCAGCGCATTTAACGTAATTAATAATTAATGTGCTTGTTCAGCTTGTGCAAAGCTTCAAAACTAGCAGCTAACAGGCAAAGAAGAGATCCTTAACCTGAAGGCTTGTATGCCTCTCTGCATGGAAAGGCAGACACAAGCATGAACCTATACATGACAAATGCAATTCATGAAGAACGGTGGGAAACAAATTTCAGAAAGGAAATTTCCAGAGGATTCAGAAGAGCCTGTCTAGAATCCACTATCTGTCAAAACCAGAACTAAAGTAGATCACTTTGTGCAGCTAAGCAATCAATCCTTTATACAGTATAATCTTATCTTAAATTTGATACATACATTTTTAGCACCAGAATTGCAGATGTTACGTATTTCTTTAAAGTTATTCAGCCATGGTATGATTTGATGACTCAGTGTTATGCCAAACCTTACAGTCAATTTTACTCAAGAATTCTTTTCTTTACTAAACATGACACTGCAAATATTCCCCTTTCTCCCCCTTCCTATACCTCACCTTTCCCTTTTAATCCTGCCTTATACAGTGACTGCATGTGCTGAACAGGGCAGCTGCTTGAAACCTGAGACTTAGTGTAACTGGGAAAAAGAAATACTTGCACATTTAGCTTATATGCTAGCAAATATTTGCATTAAAAATAAATACATACATGCATAATAATTTGATTTGCAGCTCTGTATGCTTTTTGAATACTTTATAAGCAGCATTCAAACCTATGTTTTCAAAATCTCTATATTGTTTCAAACACATGACTTGAGACTATTTTACTCTCTCTGTAATGCTGAAGTAATAATTTTGCTTCAGTTCCTGCAAATCAAACAAAATGGAAAATTCTAAGTGGCAATAAAGTATAAACATTCAACAAACAGAATTAAAAAGGAGGATACTACGAGCTTGCTCTGAAATGTGGGATGAAGAAATCCAATGCCTTTGCAGAGATTTCTTTAACCTGATCAAATAGGATTTTGCTCCATACATAAATGATACTCAGATTTTCATAGAGAACTTGTTGAGTTTTAGCATGTAGCATGCTTATTTTTGGCACATCTAAATTAGCATTAAAATCTTCCAGTGTAGTGAACAAGACATAGCACTAATTTTCTATTGTAACTAATTTTTATTGTAACTTAAATAGCTAGGTCTTCACAGCTCTTTTCTCAGCTTATACTTTCTGTCTTCCACGTATTATTTAAGACTGCTAGAAAAAGACTGAAATAGAAAATAAATTCACTGCTTTTTTCACAGTAAAGCAAAGTACACGCTCCTCCCAGGATTCCTTCCCACAACAAATTGGTCTTCTTGTATCTCTTACTTCTCACAGAAAGCCTTTTATCTTGTTGTGGGCAGTTAAAACCTGAATGCCACCAGTTCTCAGCAGTATAAATGTATTAGCAACCACCGCAATATCCCACCTCTACTTCACAGTCTGATACTGAGCAGGAGCTAGGAGTACCTAGCAGTAGCAGCTTGTCTATGTATGAAAGTCACACCCTGCGTTCAATTTGGAAATGAAAACACAATCTGGCAAACAACCCTTAAAACTGATCAACTTAAATAAACTTACATTAAATCAAAAGCTGTAATTGATGCTAAAATCAACTATTCCGAGTACAATACATGTACCTGTGAAACTTGCATATGTCAAATATTCTGACCTTCCTCATAACTCTGATTCCCTGAAATAAATTAAAAGATGCAATTTGGAAAAATTATTCCAGTCAAAAACATCAACTATTTCTGAGCATAAGAGGAGATCTTGTTCAGAAAAATCTAGTTTTAGTATATAGGCCCTAAATTCAACACTACTTTCTATCTGAACTTACTGTGAGATCATGTTAGAGAAAGCTGAGTAGATTCAGCTAAAATCCACTTTCTGGTTACTAAGCTTCATTCTTCATTCAAGAATTGTATGCAGATTTTACAGCTTTGCAAAGGGGTCACAATGTCTGCTATAAAGTCAAGATCGGCTCAAGTTGTGGTCAGCCATAGCTATTCAATGGCAGTAGCTCTACCTTTTTGATTAGATTTCTGCAACTATTAAACCACTATTCAGTAGATATCTTTTTCCACTTATTCCAGGTAAGAAAGATGATTATTAAACCTTTTCATGATCTTCATTAATGGAGATTTAAAAACCCATAAATTCCTCATAATCTACACTTCTGGTCATCAAATTGTTAACAATAATAAATTATTTACTTTTAGGAGGATACTGTAACCTTAATATCATTAAATTGCTGGTTTGTTTATTTCACTAGCCTGTTCTAAACACTGGCAATTCACTCTGAGTAATTTATGTCTCTTATGTTAGAAAAATGGGTTATCTTGTTTATTTAGGTCTTAATCCATACTGTAAATGCATTTGGCAGGTCAATAAGTGAATCAAGTAAATATTTCTGATCTCATGTTTCCCTTAAAATAAGCTTTTGTTTGTTTGGGGTTTTTTAAAAGCACATTTTCTCCATTACAATCACCATGACAAAGCGATAAAGACGGAACATTAATTCTTCATAAGGTTAGAATCTCAAACCTACCTGACTAGATTCTCATTGTCTCCAGTCCCTTTGCAGGTAGCACATTCAGTCCTTAAATCCTCAGACTTGGGCTTCTTTTGTAGAACAGACTGTCGCTGTCTTCTTTCTCTGGGAATCCGTTCCTGTCATAGCAGAAGGCAAAAGAAAGGAATGGGGGAAAGGAGGGAAGGAAAGCAATTATTTTCAGCTATAGTACTGAAAGTAACACTTCAGCCCAAAATTTTTTTTTTTTTTTTGGTGTGTGCTACTGTTATAAATATATAAAATTAAAAAGGAAAAACAAAACACTAAATTCCAACCTCAGGTTTTTCTTCTTCGGGCACAAAGCTTCGTTTTCGTCCTCTAGTTCTCTAGAATATAAAATATATTTAAAATTTAGTATTAGGCAACAGAATATTTCTTGCTATTATCTAGCAGTCAAAACAACAGAAACATACTGTAAAAAACAATTTGAAGCATTAACTATAGAATTACTGCTAGACAACTACAGTAATTGAGCTTCAGATTCTGGGTAGATGTCTACAGAACTAGCCAAAAAGTAACTAAAAGATGTTTGTTGACCTGAATGTGTGGAGTGCTATTTTTAAAAAGACTGCTTCCAGAAGTAATAATGTCTTACACATTTTGCACAAATTCTCCAGCAGTGAAATGCATAATTTGAGAATTTATATGAACAGTATATTAAATTCCTTGGGCACTTAGAAGTTCCTTACTTGTAAGTCAAGGGATAGCATTAAAAAATTGAAACATTGAAAAACGTCACCAAAAGAGAAATAGAAAATAATTCTTATAGCTTTTGAGGACTAAGCAAGAATTAAAGCTTTCAAATTGAAACTTAATATAATGGGTATGTGGCTGATGCTCATGAAGCTGTAGCATATGACAGGTACACAACAGCAATATAAAAAGCAGACATTATTTCAGTATTGCAGTTGGCCAAAAAATCTGCATATCAGTGTGGCACAAAAGAGATTTCTATAGAGTGTAACAGTAAACATCAAAGGTTTACAAGCAGCTGTCAATAAATACATGACCCAAGTCCAATTTCAGTCACTATGTTTCTATCTGTCTCTGAAATAGCATTGTACAACTTCCATGTGTTAAGCAACTGCTACAAACCGACCATATTACAGTCTCTCCTCCTCCTTTAACATGAACAGAAAAGTACAAGGGATACAAAGGAAATGAAAAACATCAGAGACTATTCCACAATGTCTGATAAGTCTACTGAAATAAACAGATGTTAAAATGCTTGTTATTCTGGAAGGAAATCATCATAGTCATTTATCATATGATAAAAAACTACTCACTCCTTTATGATTTCTTAAAACTTCTTTTGAAGCAGCCAGTGCTCAACTCAGTAAGAGGGAAAAACAGGCGATTACTCCGACTGTATATTAGGAAGAATTTCTTTACAGTGAAGGTGGTGAGACACTGGAACAGGTTGCCCAAGAAGTTGTGGATCCCTCCTCCCTGGAGCTATTCAAGGCTATGTTGGATGAAGCGATGAGCAACCTGGTCTAGCGGAAGGTGTTCCTGTCCATGGCATGGGGGTTGGAACAGGATGATGTTTAAAGATTCTTTCCAACCCAAACCATTCTAAGATTCTGATTATATGCCTCTTTAGAATACTTTAATTGTCACTGAGATTCTCTTTCGTATGTCCCTATATACAATTTATAAAATATAAACCTTATTTATTTCATACATTATCAGTATTATTGTATATTTACTAATACAGCATTAATTGAGGTGTTCTGCCTTCCAGAAGCCACACAGTATATACCTGAATGTCCAAATCTAGAAGAAACTAATTATTATACGTAATTTTATTTATCAGTGCATTATTAAAGGTATTAATGTAACATAGAATACAAATCAGCTACAAGTTACACAACCAAAGGTCACTGTAAATTAAAACTAGACAAAACCAAATCTGATCAGACATCAGCACACTAACTGCCAATTTTACTACTTTCAACCTCTGGCATCAATCCTGAAGCCACTTTAAAAACTTTCACAATGTTATGCCATGTAGTCCCTGCTGAATGCAGCTGTGCAAAGATTAACATTGAGCAGGTGCAAAGGTGGATGTCAAAATATGCAGGGCCATGGTCCTCATTCTTCATGTTTAAGCACAATAATGCATGCTTTGTACAGCCAGAGTAATGCCATCTCTATAACTGTGATCTATATTTGCAAATTACCTATCAATGTAATTATTTTTTTACCCCAAGATTAAAAGTTAATAACTATATTTGAAGAAGTGATGAATCATGTTTAAACTTCAGCAAAATGGAAATACAGGATTTATAAATAAGTTAGTCACCTTTGACAATAAAATGCTGCTTTTCATGTGTCTGCTATATAATGTGTGATGCATATCACAAGGAATGCCACACTGAATTATAGTCATGTTATGCTTCCATTAGATTTCCAAACTTTCAAAGATCCTTGAATGTTTGAGAACTGCTACAAAATAAACATTAAAATCAAAATCTTTGACATACATGTTTGTAGGATTTTTACTATGCTTCCAAAGAATTTTACACTAATGTTTTTCCAAACTGTCTTCTTCTACACTTCAACATATTTGCAATGCCAACTTCTGCTTACAATCACTATACTATTGGCAGCATTCACAGCAGAAAATAACATCAAATTTGCAACTGCAAACTGAGTATTTTGTGATTTACTATAGCCTTCCAGCAACCAAACATTTCTAATTTTACAGGGTTTCACTGAAATTACCTTGCAGGTTCACAGAAAACAATCAGATAAACCTAGATTTCTTTCTCCAGTCTTTTTCATTGCCTCAGAGTAAAGTGGTTGCAGTTTAAAATGCTTTGAACAATTTCTGCCCATTAGTGGGTTCAGGATCAGAACATCAGGGATTATGAAAATGAACTATTAGAGCTGCAGGTACTTGTCATAAATAATTTAAAATTTAAGATTTCTTGTAAAGGAAAAGCCTCCAGGAACAGTGTTATTTTATATATGTCCTTTGGTAAATACAACTGAGATAAACACAGTCATATTCAGAACTTACTTGGAAAGAGAGATGTTAACCCAGTATGAGATGCACACAAAGGCAGACATATTTTTATTCCTAAAGGTCTCTCTCTCACAAAAAGGAATCAGTTTTGCATAACTTGTCCCTTTACTTCCAAAGTTCTCAGTTAAGTTTGGAAAGCAAACAATCCTGTTATCAGCACCCAGGCAAAATCTCCATTAATGCCAGTGCTGTCCCAGCAGGTTTTTTTTGTTTCATTGCAATAGGCAGGTATCTACTATTTGGAATGGACAACTCAGTCCAGAACAACACACAGGTAGATCTAGATTAGACAAATGCAATCTATACATGACAACTGCTACAGGATGACTCCTTAAAATAGGAATAAACCCAAAGTTCAAAGAATGCAATGTGGTTTAAAATATGTATCTATATCCTTTCCTATATATATAGAAGTAAAAAATTAATTTCAAATGTTGTTATTTATTTAGTGGTCTGGTTGCATGGCATCCTAACTTCTGTACCTGAACAATTCTGGAATTCACTCAGTGTGCACTCATACAAGAGTGCTATGTACTCAGATACTTCCCTGCTATTAATGAAGATTCCAGCCACTGAACTTTAGATCCCAAAGCACCAATGGAATTACCATGCAGACACATGCTGGTTACTACACTGGCAACCTAATATTTTGGATAAAAATTAATTATAAACCTGATCCTGTATGAGGTTAATTATCCCAGAAAATTAGACTAACTTAAGTCCAGGTCATAATCATGACACACAAAGTGCATACAACTTTTTCACTTCATATCCCGTCACAAACAGGACCTTTAAATAGTAGTAACAGTAACAGCAGATGCCAAGCCCAGCCAAACTAGACAAGTTTGACTTCCTAATACTATACCATCTTATTGCTTTTCCTCCCCTTCTCCAGAGACTTCTTACTGGAACATGTACCTTATAAATATCTGAGGGCTGGGTGTCACGAAGGAAGGGACAGCCTCTTTGCACTTATGCCCTACGACAGGACAAGGGGCAATGGATGTAAGCTATAGCACAGGAAGTTCCACCTCAGTGTGAGGAAGAACCTCTTTACTGTAATGATCACAAAGCATGGGAACAGGCTCCCCAGAGTGGTTGTGGAGTCTCCTTCTCTGTGACCTGCACAAGAATCTATGGTTCTGCTCTGTCAGGAGGGTTAGACTTGAAGAACTACAGAGGCCCCTTCCAACCCTTAACATCCTGTAATCCTGTACTACTCTGCTACATTCAAACCACATTTCAGACAATATCCCCAAGTCCTCCTTATATTCCCCAACTAAAGTGAGGATATCCAATCTCATAACTATGAGAACACTATGGAAACATTACAAACAACGAGGTCATGGCAAGGAGTCGTTTCATTACTACAGAACAAAAGATGTCTTTGATATGAAATATAAGCAGAGCAGAACACTCTCACAAAACAGAACTGGGAAAACTTCCACTACTACCTATCACTGCACAATCAAGACCATGCAAAATATAGATTTTCAAAAGCCTGAGACAAAAAAAGCAGCACACAAGTTGCAGTTGCAAAGACAATGTGACCATCCTTCTGTTCAACACAAACTGTGACCATTTGCTAAGGCGGCAGTTTTTAATCCCTGATGTCATCCAATCCTCAGTAAGAATACAATGTTATAAACATCTTTTGCCAATGAGAAAGTTAGTGAGCCAGCTGCACAAAAAAATCACTTTGACTTCCTTTGCTTTGTTAAAAGGCAGAAAAAAAAAATTAATGGTAGCAAACAGGCACAAAATTGTTTAAAATGAGGGTAGGGACAGGTATATAGACACCAGATGGCACACTCACTCAATACAGACTCAAAGCGACTACCTTAAATGCTACCTTTCACTACTATTCAAAATATCTCTCTGAAATAATCATTTGATTTTCTGCAAAGCTTTCAGTAATAAAAAAGGAACTGACAGATGAAAAGAAATAGCAGTAAATAGAAGTATGCTTATAAAGAGGAATGCATCAAGCATGAAGTTTAATTACATAGAATTACAATTTTCCCCTTTTTTTTAGATTCCATTCTCCTGGAAACTTTTATTTTTAAACAGTTGGGCTTGATGATCTTTGAAGTCTTTTCCCATATAACAATTCTATGATTTATTTTCTAGAAAAGCAAACATTTTGCCACATTCCTGCTGTCAAGGTATACTACAACTGAATCTGGCTGTTAACTTGAGCACACGGTTTCTAAGACTTAAACATGTAACACGAGTTTGAAACCTCGGACTGTCTTCTCTTCTTTTTAACATTAATTTCCTCCAAAGCAAACACGTTTGGAGTACTGAAACAGAAGAGAGAGGGCAAAAAGGCGAGAAAAGGTCAGTTTGCAGATGCTGCTAAACTGGAAAACAGATCTTAAATGTACTTATTTGTAAGAAGTGATACTTATGCTAGTTAACTTTACTTACAGAGATAATGGAATTTACTTCAGAGCAATCAGACATCTCTCAATGTAGCAATGAAGAGGCTTGGCAGTTATTACACAGGCCTCAGGAAAAAACAATCTTGTCTTCCTATGAATTTCTTTACAATACCTTATATCGTACCTTATATGTTTATTAACATATACCCAATATGTTTATTAGCATACCTTATATGTTTATTACTACTATGAATGTCTTTCCTGCAATACATTCAGGGGTGTTTTTTTCAGTTCCACAATCATGAATCCCCAACCCTTAGTACCACTGCAATACATATAAAAACTGGGAGAAGAAAGAAATAAAAAGGGAGAAGAGATGCAAAGGGTTCAGTAAGCAGGAACATGAGATAATTCTTCTTTCTGTGTGAACAGCATGACAGTCAGTTCAACCTACACAGACAGTTATAAGAACCTTTCTGTTCTTACAGATAGTGAAGGGAACTTCATCTCAAAAGAAAGGGAAAAAAAAAAAAGAAAAGTTTCTCCCCTACAGAGAGGCTCTCAGCTGTAAGGGCTATGTTTCAGGGCAAACTGAATTTTCTCTTATTCTGTAATGTGTAACCCAGGTAAAAGGAAAAACTTGTTCAGTAACGTGTTTCCCAGATTTTTTACTTTAGAAAAGCTTTATCTTTAACACCAGTAATAAAGCATTAAATAGCAGAAAGGGAATAAATAACAAAAATAGACTATGAATCCATTTGAAAACCTGTAATTCAACATGTTCAAAACAGGCCATTTTAAACTAAATTCCTATGAACATGAACTGCATCATGACAACTAAACTATCATTTACCGTGTTTCTGATTGGAATTTTCTTCGGTTCCGGTGGCACATCCTGAGGAACAAATTTAACTGGTTCCTTAATCTGCCTCCTTGATCTTTTGGTCCCATCTGGTAAGGTTTCCATGGCAATATCAGCCTCCATGTCACTGCTACCTGCCTGGTCACACTCTGAGCATTGCCTGCAAGGCAGAATATTTTCTATTAAAACTGCAGTCAAAAAAGCATTTAAAGCTCAAAAGTCAAGAAAGCAAATGGATACCTGAAAGAGCCTCTTAAACACATGGGGTTTTAAATTCCTAAGCAAAAAATGAACAAGACTTCTTATGGTTGGGTTTTTCCCCCTGTCATTAAAATTCTGAAAACCAAAAAAGTAGGGTTTAATCCTCAAGAAAGATGCACCCTATTTCAACATTTGCACCCTACCACATCCCCATTATTTTTAATGCTGTCCCACTGATCAGTAATCCATTCATTAACTGTTACTGCAGTTCAACCTTTACAATGACACACTGCTGGATTCACTCTGATGATAGCGCTGTTTAGCGGCAGGGATCTACAAGACATGTCGGTTATGGAAATTAGTGTTATGTATTTTAATAAGAGACTGTGTTTTAAATCTGAAAACAAATTCGTTTAGAGACAAAGATACAGAAGCTGGAGATGTACATTAAAAAACTTGGAACACTGAGTTGAAAGAAATGTCTATGGAGTGTCTGAAAAAGTGCAAAATCACAATCAGAACCTTGCTAAGAAAATGCCATTAGCAACCAGATCAGCAGAGCACTTTAGAGCCCTACTTGAATATAAATAAATAAAATATTTTAGCTTTAATATTATTGAGGAAGACAGGAAAAATCTCCATCAGATGAGGTACTGCATGCAAGGTTTAGAAATTCCTTTTTTTATGACCAAGCTTGGTCTGAAACAAGTGGTCCAAGTGTCACAGCAAGCAAAATTTGAAAAAAGTAAATCTACAAAAAGAAAGCAGCAGAATCACAGTATGATAGTGGGGATGTGTTCAAAGGGTGGTGTGAATGGCAGAACAAAGCTTCACAAATACACCAAAGGTGAGGGGGAAAAAGGAAAATTATGAACATGAACTTAGAAGCAACCTCTTGATTTGCTGGAATAGCCTCTACTATCACAGACAACCACATCCCAGCAACCCTATTATAAAGCAGTCAAGCCCCAGCTATAAAGTAGTTTGTTTGCTGGCTCCCATAGGATCCACAGAAAAGCTATTACAGACACACATTCCTCTGACTTGGAAACAATCTTCTAACTTTCAGCTCCTATTATGGCTTATTTCAATGGGGTTCTTGAATTTAAGGAACTCTTTTTCCATTCTGCTGTTCATTCCAAATACATTCACAAAAAGCAACCATATGACTCTACTTCCTTTTGGCTGCACTCAGCATCATCCTTATTTAATGTCACCTCTTCAAGGACAATTGGTAAGTAAAGAACCTACCAGAATGGGTCACCTTTCTAACCATTTCAAATTAGCAAGCACTGTCATGCACCCCATGCAAATTAACAGGAGAAAGGGTGCCAAACATTCAACTTCTGTACACATATATTGTTTTCCTTTGTCTGGACTTGCCTTATCTGGACTCAGAGAAAAATGAGTGGTAGGCAGTAATACATCTATTACTGAAAACTACTGGAAATGCTTGATCCATTAAGAATTCTCAGTGATGATTTGAAACCTTTTAGTCATAAAATATTTGATTAATTGCTAACAACCTGCAGCAGAAAGAAAATTGCATGATGTGGTTGTTTTTAATTTGACTTGATACAAGAACCAGGGGTAGCTTCCCATCTCACAAAGCAAACGGATCTTCTCAGCTCAAAAGGCAAGAACAGTTAAGCGAGAAGGAACACACACTACTAAATTTCACAATTCATTACTGGTCCAAGCTATTACAGTGCATGACACAAATGTTACTGCATTGCCTGGTGACAAGGCAATTTTTGAGCACAGGCAGCTTCAAGAAACTTGTGAGCTTATAGGTGGGGCTTTATTTCAGGACTTTAGTAAACCCCAAATACTGAAGTGTGCTTTCCATTGATGAAGTTTTAGAACCTGATAGCATAAGGCCTTGAACAGAGAAATTCACAAAGTGAAAAAGTGAACATCTACATTAGACCAGCTTGCTCAAGGCCTTGCTTGTCAATGCAAAGCAGGTTGGAAACAGATGATCTTCAAGGTCCCTTCCAACCTAAACCACCACTCTTAGGAATCTATATCTGAGAAAACCAGGAGGGAGGGAGAGTTTGGAGATGGAATTGGGTTTTGGTGAAGTGGCAATGAAAACAAAGATGACTACTTCCCCCAAAATCTAGCTGAAATGATGAAATTATGATGATTCTTTATGCTGCAGCTTTACACATCAAAAAAAATCTAAATATGCATTGATTGAGGGGCCTGGCAGATGGAAAGTTGTGAAATACGGTGGCAAAACCTGGAGAAACACTGAACACCATATGAAGCAAAGGTCATGAAGCTAAGAAACTGAAAAATTCCACATATTTAAATAGAAGTATGCCACAGCATTTTACACTGTGATTAGAAGTGCTTGTCTACTTTGTAAGTACCACATCAAACCAGAAATAAACTAATGCTTTCATGTTTTATTATGTAAAACAGTTGTTATGCTATTCCTTTCAAAATAAATCCATCTGAAATGAGGACAAGCTTTGAACTTACTACGTTACAAACAATTTCTTTCTATAATATTCAAGATGCATAAATTTTACCTTGGAGAAAATTGTCAGTGCTCTGAACTGGGGAAATTTTTTAGTATTAAGTGCATGAACCCAGTTTCTAATAAGCTTTGAAACACTGGTGCTCACCAGGGCTAACATTTCTTATAGTTTCACTAAGAGTAAAATCATTACCTCCTTTAAATATTTAGAAGCATTGAGATAACTAGTAATAATTTGTGCAAACAAATTAGCTTTTAAAATATTTTTTAAAAAATTAATTTTTTCTGACCTTTACATGTAACAATGTATTTCATTAATTTCTAATTCCCTTTTTGTATAGTGAAATTTCAATTTCTAGTAAATGCTATACACGAAATGGGCAAAAAAAGAAAACTATTAACTAAGCTACATAGCATTACACACACAAGCTGAATCATTTGGCATCCTCAAACATAGTTTAAAATATGAAGCATATGGGGGGGGGGGGGAATCATACTAAGCTCCTCATGTTTAAGTAGGTATGTATTGATTAAGTATATGACTCTATTCACCAAACCTTTTGCAAAGGCTCACATTAATAATGATGAGTAAAGGATTAGTAATGGTAATAGACTACAAAGTCAAAACTAAGAAACAATTATTTTAACTGTTATCTGCTTACTATTTTAAAAGAGGATTATATTCAACGTTTTCATAGCACTTTCAATAAATCTTCCAACCTGCCTAACATTTCAAGGAAATTCCCACTATATCTCATTTTCTTATCTTTTTGCTAAGTTTCCATTCTATCCTATACAAATAGTTGAAAAGTACATGGCCCCTGTATAAAAAAATTAAAAATAATATTGCATTTTTCTTCTTAACTTAATCAAAAGATTATTTTTTTTATTCAAAACAGCAGGGGGGGAAGCCTGCTGAACTCAAATTTAGATTAAAAGTCCATTCTATAGGGTCTCTATTGATTCTGAAGAGAATAAAGGCATGTTCAGTGATGAAAAGAATCCAATCAGTACAGCTCAATTTCTCTGCTATAATCTCACACTTCAGAATATGCCTTAGCTAATTAGAAGTAAAAGCTAAGTTTGTGATCTGAGATGTAATTGAAGCATGACATTCACAATAAAGGTAAGTTAGAGCTTTGAAATTAAATTTTACTACCTAACCTGACCTATTCTGCCTTTAATGCCTATAGAGAGCTGTAGTGTTACATCTTTTAGACTGATGGCTTTTAGTGAGCCTTTTCAACTTGGTTTAAAAGCAGAGCAAAAATTAAGAACCTCCTGTGCCAATGCAGAAGAAAAAAATGTTTCCATGTAACAAGTACTTGGTATATTTGACCAAAGAGCTCAAAATGTCTTTGAAATACTGGAAAGTCCAAAATCACAGACTACATAAAATAATTAAAGGAAAATTAGGTTCAGAAAAATATTAGTAATGGTGAAAACCTTTCTGGGATCTTCAGCTATTAAAGGAAAACTCTATTAATTTACTAAGCAAATTTACTGGGCAAAATCCAGGTTTTGTCCTGTTAAGATACAAAAAACCAAAACCAAAACCCAACACCAAAAAAACCCCACCACCAAAATCATAGACAAGACCTGTCAATTCATGTACTGATTATCTTGTTCTGCAGATAATCATCAAAACTACCCAAAAAAGTAAATGTTCTCTGGAAGTTGTTAAAAAAAAAAAAAAAATCAAAACATTGAGGCAAAGTTTTCTTGATTGCAATAGTTTTACTGTATTTTTAGAAGGAATACTTCTACTATTTTGATTCAGTACCTTATTAACATTCAGACAAGGGGACAATGCTTCCTCAAGATGCTGTACATTAACTTCTTGCCAGATAAAAACTGCTTCTAACACATTTCAGAGGAGTTTAGAAACATGCAGAATGTTAACATAACACTGCAGCAAACTGATTTTATGACAGTTTGTAAATCAGCACCCTTACCACACTATCAGTTCTCTGTTGTACCTCTTATCTTTCTCTGTGCTTCAGCAGCACTAAAACATTTTTAATTCATGGAAATGCAACTGCAGTAACTATGGTTATGCATATGCTGCTGCCATTGTAGATTTGAGTCGTGAGACAGAAACGTATCCAACTGATTGACAGGTTGGACGCGATGATCTTGAAGGTCTCTTCCAACCTAGATTATTCTATTCTATTCTATTCTTGATTTCCCATATTGCAATGAACTAATCTACTACTTACAAGTTTGAGTATTTACAACTGTTTTCCTAAAGATCCAGAGAGCTGCATATTAGTGTCCTGAAGGCAGCCTATAGTTGCCTACCATTATTATATAGCATCATTAATAATCACAAATGGTCTCAAAAACTAAGAAAATTGAAGCTATAATATACTTATATACAGTGACTAGTAATAAGAAAAATCTTCACAACTTTTGGGTTTTTTACCCTTGAAAAATCACTGCTAATAAAAATAAATAAAAACTCAGTTCAGACTGAATTACAGCAATGTCTAAACCACTTGGCACTGGCAGGTCTGTTCATGTTTATGTCCTGCTCTAAGTACAGAAATAGCAGAAAACAACACACCAGTTGCATTCTTACCAGTAACTGTTTTTGGTCTTCCTTGGCATCCTTGTAAGAGGTGGATCCAGGCAACCAAGATGATAATGGAGTTTACAAGTATCACACAGTAGCAGTAAGTGTTGATCATGGTTCTTCTTGCAAATTCCACAGCTTTTAAAGCAGACAGCATAAAATCATTATAATTACAATTGAAATCATAAAAATTTAATGATACGTCCCAGCACATTCCCCAGTTTCAACACAAACATGTGGCAACGTCAATTTGAATGCATCACTTTAGCACATAATTACTTTTTAAGCTTCTACCTATTTACAGTAAAGTATAAAAGGGACCTAATATAGTCAACAATAAAATGGTTTTCAATCTGATATTTTTAGGACTTCTAACTAGCAAGTAATCACTCACGCTTCCACAAAATGTACCAGTGCAAGGGGAAAAAACACTACCTGTGCCACCCGAATGATTAAGTAGAAAACATATGCTGCTATTATCAATCTTAATCAAATGGTTAGTTTAATACTGCAGGCACAATGAAATACATCTGTGCTGCCATTACGTTGGGCAATGTAGCAACTCAGAAGAAATTACATTTCCTTTAATTATTAGTAGTATCATTTTCACAGAATCACAGAATGGTAGAGGTTGGAAGGGATCTCTAGAGATCATCCAAGTCAAATCCTCTGTCAACGCCAAGTTCACCTACAAAAGGAACATGTCCAGGCAGGTTTTGAATGTCTCCAGGGATGGAGACTCCACCACCTCTCTGGGCATCCTCTTCCAGTGCTCCACCACCCTTAAATTAAATAAATTCCTCCTCATGTTTAGACAGAATCCCTGTGTTCAATTTCATGCCTATTACCCCATCCTGTCACTGAGCATCACTGAAAAAAGACTGTTTCCTGTTGTCCTTAAAGCACTACTGTCAAATCAGAAAAAAAACCAACACCTCAACCTTGCTGATGTGAGCTGAGATGAAGAACTGACTGCTGTTCAAGTCAGGCTTCAGAAGTAAGCGAAATACATAGACAACTCTGAAGCATTTTGTTAATCAAAACTGAAGCAAACAATTTTCTCCTAACACTTTTGTGAAACTGTAACTCACTCGGTGTTGTATCTAATCAATCAAGGCTTTATTACTTGCCTATAAAGTACAGCTGGAAGTGCAGATGTCTTTTGTGTTCCTCCTTCCTTCTTACTTGGTTTCCTTTCCTTAGGAGCACGTAAAATTGCTGGGATGTTCAATTTCTGTTGGGTTTGAACAAAGACAATACACAAGTCTTGAGACTTTTAAGGAACACGACTGCAATCTCAATGCATGAAGAGTAAGACTCAAATTTTCAGTGTGAAATTGCTTAGCTAGCTATTTTTCAGACAGGAGCAACTACATATGTTTATCTCACTATGATTTTGTAATATAAAAATCACATTATATGCCTGCTTCCAATTCAATAAATGAAAACCACATAGAAATGCTAGCCTTTAAATTTTTCCTTCAGGCTCTATACAGAGGGATAGACAAGGATGCCTTTTTCTAGGCAGCTTAAAGAAGCAAAGGCAAATTCACAAAACTGACAGAATACTGAAGCAGTTTTTTTTCCCCAACATCCTCACTACACTGGCGCTTGATAGGTTAATTAGAAAAATTATCTTATTGGACCAAGTCCTCCACAAAGCAGACGAGATTCTCTTTGGGGTTCTACTAATCTGCAGTATGCTAGCTTCTCAGACAGCAACCATCTATCAAAGTCATTTCTGAGCAGCCCCATGGGTCTGCATCTGTTCAACCAACTGGAAAAAAAATTGTCATGCAAGCTGTGTAAATGAATTCTACTAAAGTACTACTTTTCTTTTTTTTTCTTTCTTTTTTTTTTTTTTTTTTGTTTTTAAATTTAGTATCATTTTCACCAGAAAATACATTTTGGAACATTTTCTGAAAGTCATCTTAAAGAGAAGGGGAAAAAATAATCTTGATTCACAACAGAATCTTTCTTCACAAGTAGAAAAAAGAGGCGGACAAATACAACTACACAAACTAGCCTACTTTGAGAATACTTCTGCATAAAGAAAGGATAAGCTTCAGTTTCTGAACAGCAGCACAAACTCAGCAGTACTCAAGGGCATGGCAAAACTGTGACTTTCTCTTCTCCTATATATTTATATTCATTTAACCAAAATATTTGGCTCTGTCCAGTTAAAACCCATCACATACATACTGCAGTTTTAAAGACTTACACCTTGAAGAGTTACCATATAATCTGAAGCCTGCTAAGTAACTAAAGACATTGTGGGGATAAAAATGGTAGGATTAACTCATGCTTCATGTGATGATTCATCACAAATTACAGGTCAATCAGTTACACCAAATGAAAGAATTTTACAAACAAGATTGCTGCTACAACAACAAAATTAAGCTGCGGGCTCCCAGTAGGTGGTTTGCAGAAGTCAAGGTATTTCAATCAAGATAGAATATCCCCAGAGTAAAGTCTGAGCAAATCAATTTATTTGGCTATAGAAGTCACAAAGAGAAACAAAAATGCCCATTCCTGGAAAACTAGGTCTGCCTATGAACTACAGAGACAAGAGAAAAGAAAACCAAAAACTAACCTGTCCAATGATTCTGCCCAGCAGAGCCCAAATGCCTTGCCCTTCATTTCGCAGTTTTCCATTCATGTTTTGTAGCTCTTCCAAGGACTCACACAGCTGAAAAGGTTAAAGGAGATTTTTGAACAAAAAAAGAAAAACAAAACCACAATGGAACTCATGTCAATATAACTCAGACCAGTGCAATCATTCAGCAATTTAATAGAAATAAGATGAAAAACTAGGTAAACAGGTTCAGAAAGAACACACAAGCATAACAAGAGATTGCATCAAGGGCAAAGAAAGAGCTATGGATGTCATTTGGACTTCTGTAAGGCTTTTGACACAGTCACCCAATAGAACTTCTGTGCTTGCAGACAAATAAAGAGTTTTAATTCGTCTGCATCAAAAGCAGTGTGGCCAGCAGGTTGAGGGAGGTAATTTTGCCCCTCTACTCTGGTGAGACCTCATCTGGAGCACTATGTCCAGCTCTGACAGGCACAAAACTGTTAGAAGGGGTGCAGAGGAGGGCAAAAAAATGATCATAGATGGAACAGCCCTCATATGAGAAAGGCTGACAGAGATGGGGCTATTCAGCATGAAGAAGAGATACATCCAGGCAGACCTTATAATGGCCTTTCAGTACTTAAAGGGGCTTGTAAGAGAGATGGGGACAATCTTTTTATAGCAGGACCTGTTGCAACTGGACAAGAGGTGATGGATTCAAACTAAAAGAGAGTAGATTTAGGCCAGCTATAAGGAAGAAATTTTCTACAATGGGGGTAGTTGAAAAGATTGGTGGTAGAAGCCCCATCCCTGGAAACATTCAAGGTCAAGTTGGATGAGAATCTGAGCAATCTGATCTAGTTCAGGATGTCCCTGATAGCTGCAGGGTGGCTGGACTAGATGACCTTTAAAGATCCCTTCCAATACAAAACATTCTACGATTAAATGAAAACAAAACAAAACAAACAGACATTAGTCAAACTGTGTTGTCTCAAAATCTCAAATGAAGTGCACATGAAAAACAAAACAAAAAAAGAAAGGCCTGGAGACATAATTCAGTCATGAAAGAGACATGTCTGTCCGTGTGCAATTTGAGACTGGAGATCCTAGTGGGGACAGTTAGCGCTTAATAAATGACACTGTAGAAGCTGATTCTCCATGTGCGGGGAGGACAGACCACAGAATGTTTGAAAAAGAATAATCTTTTTTTAAGTATTAAAGAAAAAATAGTTTGTATCTTTCTTCCCAAGTTGTTTTGTACAGAAAGCAAAATGCTATCAAAGTTAACAGCAGCAACACTAAAGCAGTACAAAGTTTTAGTACTTTTCCTTCACCTTGTTATATTCCACGTGAAGCTTTTCTTGCTCATTTTCCAATTTATCCTTTATATTCTTCTGTTCAGCCATATTCTCCTGGATTTGAATCATACGCATATTTCTCTCTATTTAAAAGAAAATGGCATTATTTCTTATCCCTGGATATATTTTCACGTTTTATGCACTGAATAAAAAGCAGCAATGAAAAGCATAAAATCGTAATGGCACACAAACACAAAACTATAGTACACAGATTTATTACACAGAGCAAAATGAACAGTCATAACATTTACGTTTTGCTGCATAAATACTAGACCTATTTAAATAATAAGCTCCAATCAGCCATCCACTAAAGAGTCCCAAAGTCATACTATTCCATGTAGAAATGGAGGAAAATGTTAGAGAAAAAAATAATACCCAAAGGTACATAAGCTTCTACTCCCTTCTTGGCAAAACAGTTCAGCCTCCTGTTTATATTTGACAGATTTTCCTCTTTTCATAAATACCTCTTATTAAAAATCATTTTCTGTGTAGATACCAAGCAGTAACATACCTGACATAAAAAGAAGTCATAATTCACATGTATTTATTAATAACAAAGAAACACAAGTAAAATAAAAAAGCCAATAAATTAGAACAGTACAAGTACAGCACAGTGATCATTTTTCACTAAGAGAAATATGCAATTTTCATCCTTACCAAGGTAGTAATTCACAAAATCAGCAGTGAGAGCTGGCTGTTTATGTTTTCGTCTCCCATCAACACTGGAACTGGTATCTGAAGTATCCACTGGGAAAATGTCTGTACTGATTCCCATTAACTCAGCCTTGCGCATGAGCTTACGTATGGCTGAAGCACTGCTAGTAAGTGGTCGCGGTAGCTTCTCCCTGGGAACCCAGGCCTGAGGTCTGGTGGTGCGGGCCAGCTCCGCCTTGGCACGATACTGCTGTAGCCTAGCATTGATTCGAGCCTGCAATAAAGAATTCTCTAAATTAAAACCAGAAGGGAACCAATTCAAAAAACCAAACAAGAATTGGGTTTGAGTTACATCCTTTTGGAACGTGTCGACATGTTATTTTCATTTAAAAAGCCACACGATCTAATCAATGCCATTTTCCAGAAGAGACCCACAACGATGACCCAAGGGCTGAAGCACCTCTGCTATGGGGATAGGCTGAGAGAACTGGGGTTGTTCAGGCTGGAGAAGACTCTGGGGGGGTACCATAGAGCTGCTTTACAATAAGTGAAGGGAACTTACAGGAAGGCTGGAGAGGGACTTTTCATAAGGGTGTCTAGTGATAGGAGAAGCAGGAATGGTTTTAATCTGAGGGAGAGGACATTTAGACCAAATCTTAGGAAGTTTTCAGTACAAGGGTGGTGAGATTCTGCAAGAGATTGCCCAGAGAGGTTGTGGATGACTCCTTGTTGTAGTTTGAGCTGGGTGCCCCCCCGGTGCATTCACTTCCTGTGTCCAGAAGTCCAGCCCAGAGGGATGGACACAGGAAATTGTGTATTTCCTACCATAATTCTTTGCACCACTATAAGATCCAGTGCGGAGTCTGGCACTTCCTCTTTCCTTCCCTCTCCGAGACTTGGTAACTGGGGGAGAGATCTCCCGGCCATGGGCCTGATTGGGCCCAAGGCCACAGGGGGATGGGCAGCCTCAGGCCTGGCCAGCTGAGACTAGCCCAGCAGAGGGAGGGGGAAGAAGGAGCCCTGGGGGTTTTGGATGCACCCTCAGGTGGGGATGGGATCTTTCTTTGTCACTGCGCTTTGGGTTTTCTGTAACATTCACTGCTTTCTATTTAAACTTTCATCACTTTTGCAATCCGTTTGTCTGAGTCGTTATTTCTGCCTGTGGTGGGGAGGGGATCTGCCCCAACCCATTACACTCCTCCCTGAAGGTGTTCAAGGCTAGGCTGGATGAGGCCCTGAGTAACAAAGTCCAGTTGAGAGGCATCCCTGCCCATGGGAGGGAGGTTGGAGTATACAATCTCTAGGGTCCCCTCCAATCTAAGCCATTCTATGATACATTCCAGAACTCAAGAAATACCCACTGATATAGATGTTTGGTTTTACTTCAAAATGCATAGAGAGAAAACTTCCTTTCATGAGGTTTTTGAGCTATGCACAGGTTTCTTGATGAGATTTCCCTGCCAATTACAGCAGCACAAATGATTGCTGGCTTTCAGACAGTTCCTTCTAATAATGATAATTTGATGGGACTGTGAAAACTCTCTCCTGGGAAAAGCTTTGGCTGATCTCTCAAAAGCACATTTAGATACACTTTAAACTGCTGTCTATGTGAGTAATAAAAGTTGAGGACAAGCATTTTTGCTGTATTTGACATCCTCTCACAGGAACTCTCTCAGTGCCAGATCTCTTTATAAATGTTAACCTAGCTGCTTATAATGTGCCAAAACCACAATTCAAACAGAAATTAAGTAGGGCAGAGAAGCTCACAACATACATTGTTGATGACATCTGTATACTTGTGACCATCTGGGATATCAACCCCAGAAGATCAAGTTGTTACTGACAGTTAGAAAACTGTCTTGTGGTAACTACATGGATTGGCAATTCTGGCAGAAAATGACACCAACATACAAACCTTCAGAGGCAAAACTCCATCTGACTATCAGTTAGAAGTTGTTTATTTGCCTGCAGAAAGAAGAAACTAAACTAATCCAACTGCCCCACCATATGGTTATGAGACACTCCTGAGACAAAAGCAAAAGTGTGTGCATACATGCAAGCAACATCTCTGATTACAAAGAGAATCATTGAAGGAAATACTACAGACAGTTTCATGTGTTACCTTACAAGGGCTTGAACATTAATGGCCAAGAAACAAGTCAATTGTGGCTTGCAGGCCAGCTCTGCCCACAAGGGCTTTTTCTTGGATCCATGCAGCAAGCAACACATTCACCTCCACTGGAAGGATCATGGATGGTTTATAGCTTCCTCAGCTAAAGACACTTCTTTACTGATTACATACTCAGTTCTGAATTTTTTGGTATCATTTGCCATACAGCTGTACACCCAGATTGAAAGTATTAATGTCTAAATAGAACTCCAAACTCAAGCTACTTGGATTTAAGCAATTTTCAAGTATATTCTTTACTCAAGGAATGTACTCAAGGATGTGAGAAAAGTACTTCAGTGTAGAACATCTCCCAACAATCAGTAAGAGTCCTAGACAGCTTTTTTGGACCACATTGACTCAATTATTACTGTCTGGGCTACAAAGTACCCATTTTTTATCCTTCAAAAGTGTGCCTCTTAAATCCATGTTCACAATACCAATAAATTACTTGTACAACTGCACACTTACGCAGGTTAGTTTGATTTTTGTGAACTTTATGTAAGCCTACAAACTCCCCTGGATCCAATATGTACATACACACACTATATGTATATATAAATTTAATCTTACATACACTATATGTATATATAAACGTAATCTTTTATTCCAGACTAAGCTGTCTCAAGACTCTTATTTCCCAGACAAAATCCTAATTTAACAAAGATGGTTGAATCCATTGGTGAGATTTTAACTGTCTCATGCAGACAACATATGGTAAGGTATGAATTTACATGCGCTTCATGTCAATACCCCAACCAGACATTTCTAGTATGTATTAAGTACCCCTTATAGTTCTGCATTTCTAAAAATGCACAGAAAACACTCAAAGACAATTGCTTCAAATAATTCCATTACATTCAAATGGACATGGTAATGTATTTTTCAACCATGAAACCTGTTTCATCCATGTAAACTCAGGCACACAGGCAGTCCTAATGCAAACTCGTACATCAGAGCCGTAACAGCGAAATAATCAGGCTTATAAAAGGTCTGCAAGTTATTAAATTTGTATCACTGTCACTATGACCATGTCAAGTAACTCCACCTGCAGTTTTCAGCATTTATTCTTTCAGTTTCCAAATATATAATCATAATAATTAAGACTAAGGTGAAAGAGGAGGAAGAGGAAAATGCTGGGAACTTAGTAGCATTAGCAGCACCACATAACAAATGCCTGACAAGAGAGCTAACAAGCCCTGATGGACACAAACTGATTTTGCACAACCAACACTTACCATTATATTGGGAAGAATTCATATTGTTGTTTTCTCCACTATAAAGGCATATTTTCAGACTTAATTGAGAACTGAGTGTATTCAGCAAGAACTATGTAACCAATCTTAAATCAAGCTTCATGAAACTCCATACCCCACATGAACATTTTGTTGTAAATTCTTCTACAATAGTGTTTGACCATATTCATTCTTGACTGCACAGGTCCTTTTAAATTAAGATTCTTTTCTCCTATTCAAAGACCTTTGAAGAACTTGAAAGGTATGACTTTTAAGAAGAGAAAGTGTGATGATATGAAGATTCATACTACAATTCTCTGTTCAAAGAAAAAGTAGCAGCAATTTCTCTCCCACACAGTTTTTCATTATTTACAGGGTCTGCTACTTTTTACAACAAACCAGGCAGGATTTATTCAAATAATAAGCTGCCTTTCTACACAGGTAGTACAGACAATAACGTACCTCAAAATACACCAATTCCCTCAAAAGGGTTGAAATCTTTAAAGCAACAAGACATCAGTTGTGCTTATGCTCAACTGATTAATAGTAATTAATTGATTAACAGTAATTATTAGTTTTACATGGATCTGCCATGAACTAGGGACACAGATGTTGCCTAAGATGTTCAGGTAACTCCAACTCAGCAGCACAGAGTCAATTTTTCCATCTACATTTTTTTTTTCCCCTAGGAAACCTTTACTATGAAAGAGTCCAGCACACAGACACATTGAACTCTCCTTAGGTCTACAAAAGTGACAAGTGATCTCACAAAAAAACTTCAGGCAAGATAAACTCTTCTGCCAAGTTCAAGATATGAAAAAGGGGCAAAAGTGGATTTACACTGAACTTAGATGTAGCAACATGTTTAATGTCACGTCTGGCTGTCTTTTTTTGTTAAGAATCTTGAAGAAAATGTTAAACAAAATTATGAATGATACTGAAAATGTAATTACTGACTTCTTACTGACTTCTTACCAAACAAAGGAAGACTTTTTAATTCAGACAAGTACAGATATCCCTACTTGACAATTAATTTATTAAGAATTGTTCTTAGAGACCAAAACATACAACTACTTCAATACTTTGTTAAATAAGCATGCACTATCAACACATTTCATATTTCATTTCCTATTATAATATAAATTTCCCATCATCCTTACTGCTGTCTCATGTAACATGGATGATTAATACAGACACATTTGTGTCACAAATACAATACCTGAGCTTCCGGAGAGAGCTGTTTCTCTCTTTCCTGCAAGGACATTTTACAGTAAGATTGTAATGCCAAGTAGTTCTTCCGCTTCCATTTTCTGTCTAACCTGTCCGCATGCTGTTTACAATAAGCAAAAAAAGGGTCAGCTATATCCTGTTGCAGAAAAAACAAAGGGAAAAGGAACAAGAAATAAAGTAAGATACAGAAGGCCAAAAGGCTCTGAGCAGCACAAACACTCTGGTAATCAGCTCACGTGTTCTAATAGCCATGTTTTGAAAAACGAGGATGTCTGTTTCTAAATCAATTTTGTTACGTTGATGTAATTTATCATACAAAGTGGTTCTTTTTCCACTGTCTTCATTGCATGACCCTAAATGTTTCTAAATTCATTAACTGTTTAACTCTCCAATTTCTGCACTGTTTTCTCATTCCTAAAAAAAACAGCAGAGAAACTCATAAATACAAATCCCTTTAACACATAACACGCAATGTTAACCTCCTTTTGTTTCTCTGTGTCTTCTGCATTACATCCTACAAGGGACTAACAGTTTTGTATAATAAAGGCAATATATTTGGTTTTCTTAACTGGTTTTCAAAATGTTTTTGGTGGGTATACTCAATGTGATTTATCTTCTCCTATATGATTTTGTTTTTTACAGTTTTCATCCTTTGCTCCATCAGATATGCACGTTATCATGGCTGGAAGTTTAGAGCAACTTTTAGCATTTGCAAACCTTGTAAGCAGAATACAAATAACTAAGTCACAGGGAGGCATGGTTTGAAAAGTGTATTTCACTGCCAGGATAATTTCAAAAGTGTAGAACCATCATCATAAATCTACAGACTAAGATGAAAAACTTAAAGCAGTCTTCCTTCATAAGGTAATAAAAATAGTAATAAATAATTTTCCTATCAAATTTTCCTTTACTCTGCCTATAAAGCACAGACTAATAAAATCTAGGCAGACTTCCCTTACAAAGATGTTTTATTTTGACTTAGATTTTCAGAGTGTGTGAGAACATTCTTCTAGAAATTAGCAGCACTCTACAATTAGACTGTGATTAGGCATTGATTAAAAATATTTTGGTTACGGAAAGCACTTAAAATTTGAAGGTGGAAAGCCAAGTAAATGCATATGCCTAGAAGAAATTCACACAGAGCATTTGAAGGATCAACATTACACAATGTATCAGAGACAACAACAAGGGAATTGTATTATCTTCCTACTTATCAGTCTCACAGAAGAAAGTATTTTGTGATTCTTTTAAGAATAACTTAGTGGCCTACTATTTTCAGAAACCAAGGTGTCAAGGCCAATACTGCATCTAATACTTGGTTTTGTGTTACTTATGCTACTTACTAAGGCAATGCTACACACCCACCTGACAGGCTAAACCCAAGTGATACCTATCATGATGAAATTTGGTAAATTAAAAGTACTTTTACCATAAAAATCAATTTGGAAGCAGAAGTTTCAAATCTAAATTGCTTTAATCATATTACAAGGAAAAAACTGGTAAGAACAGATATTAAAAAGTTAGCAGTAGGTTATAAAAGTTTGTCTTCCATTCTGCTTTCTAAGATCAGAGGAAGGTTGTGGATGCCTCCTCCCTGAGGGTATTTAAGGTCAGGTTGGATGACGTTTCGAGCAGCTAAGTCTAGTTGAGAGGTGTCTCTGCCCATGGCAGAGTAGATGATTTCTAAGGTGCCTTTCAACCTAAGTCATTCTATGATTAATGTTAACACAAAGATGTCATATAGCTGTACTTCAATTTGAAGAAAATACTGCAAAACATTCACGAAAAAAATTACATTATAAATGTAGATAATTTATCAAGATGGTTCTATTTGGTATGAAACAAAGATTGTTATACTATATAAACAGCTAGATAAGTATGTCAGCCTAGGCTGAAATTCAAGAATTAGATTTAATGCATATATTGACTGTCAGTCTGTTAAGTGAAATCCTGTGTTTATCTGTTTGTCCAGGCTATTTCAAAAGGTGCTTAGAGTTGGACAATTTGGTGAACAAAGACCCTCTCTGGACAGTCCCTTTACTCAGCCCATAATATGCTACTGATTTACAAAAGCTTAGCTCAGCGTCAGTGAGCAACAAAGACACAATTTCAGGTAGCCTTCACAAGCTTTCAATACAACTTTTTTTTTTCAGTCCTTCCCACAGCTACCTCTTCTGCTGCTGCTTCTGAGAGGAGGCCTTCCTTCTGAGCACAGGTCACGTGGAAATAAGCTCTGCACATCCCAGCATCGCAACTAATGCACACCCCAGTTCTGGCAAAACGAGGATCTTCACAAAAACTGCATTCCTTTACGGAGAAGAGTGGAAAATGCCACTGTTAAATATTTCAGGTGCCTAGTATTTGATAATTTGCATCTTACACATAAAAACTAAACATGTAGTTTTACTCCTGTGTGGTACATGAACCAAGCACGCTGCTGACAGTTGACATTAGACTTCACCCCTTCCCAACCTGTACCATTGATCTCATTCGCAACAAGCAAAGGAAAAGCTTTTAAACAACCTAAACAGCATGTTCAATGAATTTTTATATGAACTTCCATGTCTTGTATTCCCTTCTAGAGCAACAACTAAATGCCACTCAAGCAATTCACGCATAACTAATTATAAGCATGGTATCACAAACAGCACTACTGCTCAGCAAACGTTCAAATTGTTCAACAAGCTCAGAGGATAAATAACAAAAAAAAGAGCAGCACTCTGGATGACTGAAAGCCATAGATAATTACAGAGATGTCCTTTGATAAGCAATGACTGAGAAGTAAATGTGACAATGCAGAAATAAATACTCAAGAGCTGTAAATATGAGTAAAGAAAGCTGTAATTTACTTAATTACTGCACTATGGCTTTAGCTACATGCATTCTAGGCATAGGTTTTTTTCCAGGACAGCAATCTGACATCCCCTAATGTGACCTGGGGATAAAAACACCTTTTTCAGCCAGATCAATTGCTCAGTCTGTTTCACCACAAATTCATACCCAACAACTGTGCCTGCAAACAAGAGTGATGAGCACCTAAGAAGGAACAAGCAAATGGGAACACAGGCTGCTTAAACAGTGCTGCTATCCAGTACATAAAGACAATCTTAGAGGTCTTTTCCAACTGTAACAATTCTATGATGTGAAATTGTACAAGTGTACATTTTTTAATCGTTCACACACTGAATACAGAGTAAAGTTGTCTATCACCTGCAGAAAATGTCGCCATGCAGACCAGTTAACGACAGAAAGGAATGGTAAAGAAAACTCAAAAATCTCAAAATACTGCATAAAGTACACTTGAAGGACACCCTTTAAAACCAAGACACAACAGGTGAGAAATTAAGGGGGGGGGAGGGGAAAGTTACACTCCTTTTGCAGAGGGAAATATGCTGAATAAGTTGCACCTTCCACACTTGATAAACAGCATTTATTTCAAGTTCTGCAAGAGTAATGAGTCCTCATTGGTGCCAGTCACTTACACCTTGCAGTAAGAAAATACCTCCAAAATTCTTAGCCCTAATCCTACACAGTACCTGTGTTAATTAAAAAATAAAAATAAAAAAAAATAAACAAACAAATCTATATACATTGCAACAACAGAGTGCAAGGTTTGGGGAGCTTGCTCTAACTTATTTTTTTATACAAACATTTCTAAACAATGCCAAATGCCTCAGCAAACCCATGAAGAACATGCTCCTGATACAGGTATGTTGCACACAGGCGATCCAAAGTGTTTTAATTTATTTTATACATTATATGGGGTGTAAGAGAACTATATATTTGCATTTAATATTCAACCTGACATCTCAGAACTGACTATGTGCAAATGACTCATTAGAGCAGAAGTACAACCACATTCCATCACACTAGCCTAATAGGGCTTCTCTACAGTGTTTCCATTAGCTATATAAAGAGTACTTAGCAAATCAGCAGGTCCTGTAGTGATGGTTTTCTGTTTGTGCATAGAATCCTAGAATCAATAAGGTTGGAAAAGACCTCAAAGATCATCAAGTCCAACCTGTCACCCAAGACCTCAAGACTACTAAATCATGACCAGTTCTGATCTGGACACAAAATACGTACATTGTAAACCCATTTTAATTTTAAAGCCATTTTTCTGTTCATGTTGAGGGCCACATGCTGTTGTGTGGGTTTTTTTTTAATACTGCTTTGCAGTAAACTTTTTATATGAATTCTAGCTCATAATTACAGAGACTCTAAAGCAATTGTTAGTGAACGCACATGAATGTGCACCAGTCACTTTCTTAATCAACCTAACCTTCCGTTTCTTCCTTTTTTCATCCCACAAATCCACTTCCATATTTTGGCAATCTGCCATTAACTGACTTTAAAAGAAACTAATTAGCACCTGTGTAAAAAAAATAAGGGAAATAAAGGGGGAAACAGTGACAGAGATTATGGAGAACAGTGGTAAGGAAAACAAACAGGGAAGGAAGAGCAAGGGTAGAGCAACCATGAACAAAGTTCCACCTCATTTTTAGCCCTGAAGGTCATTGCAATTGCTATGAAATCATTTAGTTGGGAAAATGGTACTCTATTACATGTAAAAATGTAAAATGAAGCTGTTGGCAGGTCCATCTCTTCTTAGCTTACCTTGGCACCATACTTGGAATAATTCATTTCTGTCAGCGTTACTGGCCGCAATTTGTCAATATCTCCAAATGCCACTCCCGGAACATAGAGGGCACAAACGATATGGACCCACCTAAAATAGCAGGTAAAATTAGGTTACTGCTATCAACATTTTCATCATACATTGTACTCACCATCTCCTGACTGCTTCCTACAAAAGCAATGCAGGCAACAACATATTCCTGCAGGAGACGAATGGAGCATCTGGTACCACCTCTTCCCCTCCACACTGTATCCACAACTGGAAGCAGTTTGGCCTAAATCATTACCTTTATGAAATATTCTTCTACAAAAATGTGTACATAAATGTGTATTTTTTAAAATATTATGCCTTTACCTCATTTAAATGAGTGTATTCTACATATTTTTCAAAAGCAATCAATTTTTTCTTCTTTTAAATCAAAATACCACATGCAGAATGAGACCTGAAACCACAAGATAAAGAAACTGCAAATAAAAAAATCCATCTCAATTCCATGGGGCTTCTTTTTCACACTCTTCCACTGAATTAAGGTGAAAAAAGTTTGTATAAACAACTGTTAAATATCTCCACAATTACTGTTGTAAAAAATAAAATTAAGAATCCAAGTTTCTGCTTGAAGATCTTTGATACTAAGTTTTAATACAGCCTCCTAAAGTGTACCCTCTACAGTTCAATATAAAGATACACATCTTCTACAAGCAGCTGCTTCTCAATTTAATTTGCACAGTTTTTTCATGCTCCACTGGTGTATTAAATGCTGCTGCACTCTGTAGGAGTTTATCTATGATAAATCCAACAGCTGGGCTGCTTGCTTCATATTGACCTTCTCAAAATGTTTTAGTACATGTCACCCAAGTATTACAGCATTACAGATTTAAACTGCCATTTCAGTGTGATTGGCACACAAGTGCCTCATTTCTTTAACGACCTATATGCGAACTCAGACCTCAATATATTAAAAAACATACACAAGTCAGTCAAGTTCACAGCTGAGGCAATTTCAGCTGCTTTTAATACCAGTTCTAAATATTCTTCTGCTCATTTGTTTAGCTGCACATGTTTTAGAAGCTTGTAATTAAAACAAATTGGGTAATCAAAGAAGAATAATCTTCCTTGTTACTTTACTATCCATTGCTCCAAGCTAAATGATGACAGATGTTGATTAAGGAAGAAGGGAAACTCCATATCGAAACAAGGATGGAATTCATATTCTTGGATAATAGCATTTTGAGAAATAAAATTTCATAAATTCAAATTTATGCTTGTGAAAATGAGAGGCTAATGTGAAAAGGCATCTGCTAAGAAATTCAGCACTTCATTATTCTAATGATTCACCTTTCAGGTAGGAACAGAGAAATTACTCCAACTTGATCATGAAGAGAAACAGAATAGGTTTGGGTTGCATAATTTCCAGCACTGATGCACATGAAGAATTTATTTGTAAAAGGTAGTAAAGGAATGGAGAGCAATGCTAAAGTAAAGGATTCTGTTATTCAGTAGTCTCTTTCTGCTAGCATTTCAAGAAAAGAACTGAATTGGGCTGTAGTTTACTGAGTACAATGAAAATTATTATAATAGACATTGTCTGCTTCAGGACCCTGCCCTTAGCCTGTAGTGCCCAATTATCTTTAGGATTTCAAACTTGTATGTAAATGATAGAAAGAAAGAGCACATAGGATTTTCACATTACTTAGTATTTGGGTTTTTTACTACATGAATTCAACATAGTTCAACATATCCAGAGAAAGGCAATAAGGCTCAAGAAGGGCCTGCAGCACATGACCTACAAGGAATGTCTGATGGAATTGGGGTTGTTCAGTCTGGAGGACGCTAAGGGGAGACCTCATTGCTCCATACAACTGCCTGAAGGGAAGTTGGATCAAGGAGCAGACTATCCTCAGCTCCTTGATGGCAAGTGACAGGAATAGAGGAAATGGTTGCAAGCTGCACCAGGGGAGGTTCAGGCTGGATATTAGGAAATACTTCTTCACAGAGAAGATTCTCAAATATTTCAATGGTCTGCCCAGGGCCGTGGTGGAGTCACCACCCCTGGGGGTGCTTAAGTGGCATGTGGACCTGGCACTTAGGGACATGGTTTAGTGTTGACCCTTCAGTGCTGGGTCAAATGTTGGACTGGATGATCTCTGAGGTCTCTTCCAACCAGATGTGTTCTGTGATAAGCTCTATCCATCTGGGAGAATAAATGTATACTTATTCATGATACTTATATCACATTACCTAACAGGTAAAAATACCATAATGACAGTAACAAATTGCGTTAATGCTCACAATCACCAAAGCAGGCATGTGCCTCTGCACAGAGAACCAGTGTCATGGAGAAAACACTTGCACATTAACCAAAAGCAAAGCACCATTTCACAAGAAGAAATGTAAGCAGTTTTGAAAACATTCACTGCAGCTTCTATCACAGTTATGTGAGAAATGACATATCTATGGTGCTTAAACTGCCTTGCAGAACACAGGCATAAAGAGGCTGAAATAAAATTTGCCAGGTTGTATTGGTTCTCACATTTCCTAACTTAGACAATTTACTTCAGTCTTTAAAAACGTATTTTCCATTTAGTAGCATTACTATTAAACCAGAAAACAGAACTGAAAAATATGATGTGGAACAACTTTATAAGGGAGACAGAGACACTGCTAAACCAAGGGCAGATCAGAAACTGAGGATCTGAACACCAGAAGTATTTTAAAAGAAGCACAACTGCTTCTATGAGTTTACAACTATTCACTTTAAGTTCTGACTCACTTGTGCAACATTTTTTCCATGAAATAGACAGTAATTCTTCTACTTTGTCTCCTGTTTATAAGATGCATATGGAAGACGTGATAGGAAAACAAAAAAAACTTTAACATGCTAAATGTGTATCTTCAAAATGTATCTCAGCTATCAATTGCAACATTCAGCTCAATGTATATTCTGTGGAGAAAGGAAGATGCCTCCAGAGGTTATTTCTAGCATCTGCATCCAATGGTCAAAGTTCGGTGTTATGAATACCATCACCATGTTTTAACTCCCAACCCAAACTGTTTTTGTTACCAGGAAGAAATGCAAACTAAGGGAGAAATGCAAGGGAATGTGCAATTTAATCCACAAAACTTGTGACATTTTAATGCTGTATTTACTTTTCTGAAGACAGATAACAAAGCAGGTCAAAAAAACCTTTCCAAAACTTTATACTCAAACTCAGCTGTGTTGAGCTTTTAATGATGGCAAGACCCGGCAGTATTATCAGCAGTAAAGTCTGTGTAAGACCAACATTTTTTAAAAATTAAACAACAATAAAAATACAGAAAACACCAGAGAACTGAGTGGGAAAAAAGGCAGATACAGATTAAACTTTAACTTCCTTTTAGCTTACTTTCTAGGATTTCATGCAAGTTCAACTAGGGAACTCTTCACAATGAATGAAAGATTAAGAAAGCTTCTTTTTTCATCTGAGCAGCCTTACCAACTAATTATTGCCATTAACATGATCAATGAAAAGCTTATGATAGGCTTATAAAAGCTCTGTATATTACCACACACCTGAAATTTACATTACTATATAATGTATGGAAAGAAAACTCAATTGTCATGGTCTAAAAATCGGTAACACTGGGCTTAAATCACACATCACTGACAACCCTGATCTTGATCATAGTAAATTAGTTACCATTAATATCTACATCTTAATTTATTTTCTAAATGTGACAGAATGAAAGACTTCAAGTGAGAATTAATTTGGTTACTGTCAAATTAGACCTGAACTCCATCCTAGAAAGCCCATCTCTGGCTGAAATCTTCTGAAGTGAAATGTGCTGTCAAAAACGAAGACTGTAATTCAAAACAATCATAACACAGTAGGTCTGTCTGAATACCTTCAGCACAAATTCAGATTGGATGTTAAGAAAAAATTCTTCACCAGGAGGGTGGCGAGACACTGGAACAGGTTGCCCAAAGAGGTGGTGGGGGCCCCATCCGTGAAGGTTGTTATGGCCAGGCTGGATGGAACGCTGAGCAACCTGATCCAGTGTGAAGTGCTCCTGCCCATGGGAAGAGGGTTGGAACTGGGTTATCTTTGAGGTCCCTTCCAAACCTGATAATTCTGTGATAATTTTCTTCTATTTTCCATTACCTGACATTAACAACACTCAATCACTGTCTCTCCTATAAAGCAGAAAAGAGTTGTCTCACTTCCATCATACTTGAAAGTCAGTTGACTTGAGCAGTCTATACAAAGCTGCAGTGGTGTTACCTTGCATGAAGCCGAATGCTACAAGAAAGTATGAAGTCCACTTTTCCTTTCTTGAAAGCACGTCTTGATTTTCCTAAGGGCCAAATGCTTCTCCTAATCCAGTAAGATAAGAAGCCTGAAAGGTATTTCCCCTTCTGCTGCAGACTTCTTCATTCTTTTTTGTGACATTATTGACTGCAGAAGAGCTCTTTAGTTTTGCTACTCTTCAGGATTAACCATGAAAGAAGCACAATACTAATGAGGCATAAATGCAGCTTTCTGGCAGCTGATTAAGTTGAACTAGCAGAACACATGCTCAAATTTTACAGTGACTGATAGCAGATACTAAACACTAACTACAAGCTCAGTCACCATTAGAGAACCATTGTGACCAGCCACACCAGTTGGCCTCGCCAGAACATAATACTACCATGACTCAGCAGTTAGATTCAAGGGATTCAAAGCCTGCTTTTTTTACTCCAACCCCCAAGCTTGAGCAAACCCAAATCAACCACACAATTTGTCCCTAAGTTTCAGGTCCCCAGACCATGCTGTTGATAGTCACTGGTTCAGTGAGATATCTTTCAAGCCATTATCCTTGCAGATATCTGAATACAAAGCAAGAGTTTACAGGATATTAACTTCCTCCACACAGGAAACTTTTCTGTTCAAATCTAAACTGCATTCTTGATGCAAATGAAAGACAAAAAAAAGAGGTTGATTTTTAAAGACTCCCATGACCTTCACCAGCATGTTTTTTAAGACAGAAGTATCATGTAAGTAGTTTAATTGAACAAAAAAAGTATGTTCTAGTATATCCAGTAAGACATCTCTAAACACTAACAATAAATGGTGACTTTGAAGCAAAGAACAGGACTTATTACTCCCTGAGTAAAGGCTGATCCTTCTTTCACTGAGGTGCATCTTTTGCTCATTGATGCATAAATTTTCATGCTTTAATTTACCTTAAGACAACATATTCCTAGTATTATAATGACCATGAAGATAATGAGGAGCACACAAACAAAATTAGGTGACTGACTACCCAAAGAGCATCCAACTTGACAGTGAGAAAGAGGATATTGCAAAATGTAATTTATGATAACGTCACTCTAGCAACAGACTAGGGCAAACCCCAATCTTTTAAACGTAAGATGACATCAGATTCAAAACATTGCTTCTTCACTCTTACCTGCCTGCATCAGTCTCCTTGAAGATCCCATCCTGGTTAGGGCATAATTCACAACTAGGTGTGACACCACATTTGCACGCATCACAAAACCAAGGTTCAGTGGAATTTTCGGAAGCTGAGCTCATGATAGAATCACTCTCTCCATCAACACCGTAACAACCTACACACAGGAAAATATGAAGAGCAGTATAAGACAACTGTAGAAATAAGACAGTTATGATTTCAGCAGGAAATGTACACGCATACAGAGGAATGATGCTAAGAATCCCAAGAAAGCTTACAGTATGTTTGCAAATAGTATCTTCAATACTAAATCAACATTTTAATGAGATTCTGATTCTAAGTAGAGATTTATATTTTGTGACTGTCTCAGATTACAACTGCAAAACAAGGAGAAAAAGAACATTTTACTTTATTCTTTAAGCAGTTTTCCCAAACTATCCATTATGAATGAAAGAAATCCATACACAAAGGACCAAACAACAGGGAGAGCACCTCAAAGCATTTTTTCAAATAAAGAAATACATTTCAAGTTAAATTAAAGAATCTATGGAATTTATGGAAATAAGCATCTGCAGGCTTGTCTTGGATATTCCTATCTTTCTCCTCCTCCCTTATTTTGGGGAGGAGTTTGAACTGGTTTTTTTGAGAGGTTGCCAGGAATACACAGGCAACAACCTTAACTCCCTTTTTCTACTTTGCATTCAGCATCCAAATCAACTAAAACAGAATATACACATGAAATAAAAAACACTATTTGCATACTTCAGGGGTTGTAGGATTGAGTTTAAAAGACCTTCTACAGGTTCAAAATCAAAAGTATAGTTTGCAGAGCACAGACTGACAGTTTTGAGACACCACACTGGTGACTCATGAAGCCTATTAATTCTTCTTAGGCACTCTCATTTTCACCTTGTTTTAAATTAAGGCTTGACTCAATCATTCAGTTTCTCTAGTCTTTGTTATATCCACTGTGTTCCTTATGATTGTTAAGGCACCTCTGCTTGTTTAATCACCACAAATTTAGGAAAACAGTATTTTTAAAGTGATTTCAAAGATTGTATTTTCTGCACAAAAGTAGTATTGCAAGGAAATGCATATAATAATATAGTATGATAAAATAAATAAAATAAGGAAAATTTCAAAGTTTATCACCACAAAACTATTTCTGCATATACCACACTTTGAACATTTCTTTGCTAATCATTAAGAGAAAAAAGAAACAAACATGATTTCACTGTCAACACTTAGAACACAGTAGAGACTTCCTAAAAGATTAAATGCAGCCATTGAATTTTGCAATTAAATTACAACATGATTTGTTACTTTGGTTCATTACCCACTGACTGTAATAAAACAGCGACAGTGCTCAAACTCCCCTTGTGACAGAAACAGAGGTCTGCGTAATAGTCTAAAACTACATTCAGGAAATAAGCAATAACACTGTAGGAATCATTTAAAAAAATATAGTCTTCCATTACAGAATGAGGCTCATCAATAAGAATTAAAATCAGAAGCCAGATTGTTTCTATTCATTATAAAAATATTTCAGAATCACCAGACAAATAATACAGTGCATCCACAGAGAAGTTTTGTCAGGTATGGAAAAGATCTTTTAGGTCATACATAAGGTAACTCTCTTTTCTTTATGATGTGGTATTAGCTTTAAATAGCATCCTAGTAAGTAATTTTTTAAGTTCTAATAACACAATCTTGAATACATGTCAGTACCACTTCTTGGGGCTACCTGGCAGCAGATTTCACCACTCTCATCGTAAAAATTTTCTTCCTTACGTCCAGTCTAACTCTACCTTCTTATAGTTTAAAATCATTACCCTTTGTTCTGTTGCAACACACCCTACAGAAAGCCTACAGAAGTAAACCAGGTTGGAAGAGACCTTCAAGATTATTGCATCCAACCTGTCATCCAACACCATCTAATCAACTAAACCAAGCACCCTATCAAGTCTCCTCCTAAACACCTCCAATGATGGTGACTCCACCACCTCCCTGGGCAGCACATTCCAAGGGGTAATCACTCTCTCCCTTCAAATAGGATTGTCCCCATCTTTCTTACAGGCTCCTTTAAGTACTGAAAGGCCATAAAAGGGTCTCCCTGGAGCCTTTTCTTCTTCAAGCTGAACAACCTAAGTCTATCACAGCCTTTCCTCATAGCAGGGGGTGCTCCAGCCCTCTGAGCATTTTTGTGGCACTCCTCTGGACCCACCCCAACAGACCCATGTCCTTCTTGTGCTGAGGAGTCCAGAGCTGGACATAGTACTCCAGGGGAGGTCTTATCACAGCAGATTAGAGGAGGAAGAGCACCTCCTTTGACCTGCCAGCTACACTTCCTTTGAAGTGGACCAGTTAAAACTCTTAGAACATTTACTGTTCCACAAACAGCATCTCCTACCATTACAGCCAAGTTGTGTATTGATGTGTATGTTATTGAACACAGAAAACAAACTTTTTTATTCCCTGTTTTTAAAGACATTGTAATCTGTCAATTGCATTTTGGTTTTTTTATGTGACTGTCATTAAAACAAAACTGCAAGCACATTAAAATGCTACCATTAGAACAACTGGTCTGAAATTTATATCACTGAGGAAAATAAGGAGACCCAATTCTTGCCTTAGCTTCATCTGTTCCTTCATTTCTCTTGGAGGCTAATTTTTTGCCAAAGAGAACATCTGCACACACTAAATACATCTACACACATTCTGGAACATGGCCTTATTATAAAGATCATGAAAATGGATCATAAAAATGGTAACTTAAAGGTAAATTGTTGTTTTTTAAATATGAAATGCTGAGATCACAACATTCAAAATGTGTTATGTTCAACCCTTAATTAGACCAACACTTGTATAATCATGACATTACTCAATTCAAGGATCATAAATTCAGAACAGTATTTTTATATAGTAAATGAAGAATACTAAAGAACAAAGAACATGATCTCACAAAATCAATTTTCAGACCAGAAAGCAGCAGACTAGGGTAAGTGACAAAATGAAAATGCAAAAATTATCTACTATGCTGTTCAGCAAATGGTAACTACCCTAACAGCTTTCAGCAAGAGGAATTTTATTCCTCGACACACAAATCACAGTAAAGTAAGAAACAAATAGAGGGGATGCAAAAAAGGGGGAAAAAAAAAAATGGAAAAATGTAGAACTTCTCTCATTTAATTCACAAAGAGTAACTCAAGGACAGTAGCTGGCAACTGAACTACCTTCAGCTATGGCACATGCTGTGACATGCACCAGACATTTTATTCAGACACGTTGCAATCAATATGTCAAAAATCCTGACACCACAGTTAGAGGTGTCCTGCTATTAGATCTCACCACAAAAGCATTTATCCACAATGACAGATTAGTGCCCAAAGAAGATTTTTAGAAAAAGAAGTATGAATTCTACCCACCTAGAGGCAAACACAAATTCAGGGACAAAGTTTTGTGTTTGTTTCCCCCCCCCCCCCCAAAAAAAATTAAATATTTGCCTTGTTTGGGTTGGGAGTTTTTTTTTTGGGGGGGGGGGGAAAGGTTGAGGTGTGAAATGAGAACTTTTTTTAATTGATGGACATATTAATTACAGGCTGTTTGACATACAAGATGAACATAAAGTACAAAAGTGAGTATTAAAATCGTAGGCTAGTAATTTTTAGAGGCAAATACAGATTTCTATCATTTTGATCTAGTTATTTGCTCTGCAAATGTATAGATTTTTGGACATGTCTGCAGAGCAAAGATAGCTTTTGGATAAGTGATGCAGGCCAGGCAGGTGATATGGACATCACACAGTAAACAGTTGCATTGGAAAGGAAATTTCATTTCTAAGAACCTCAAAACTTGCCAATAAGTGAAGTGAAAATGTTCAGAATGGGTCCGTGAGTCTAGGTCTGAATCAGAAACCCTCTCCAATTCTTGGCCATATTGCCATGTTCCACATGAGCACTGGCAGAATGGCTTCCAGATGACTTATAGCATCACAGAATCATTTCAATTGGAAAAGATCTTTAAGATCATCAAGTCCAACCAGCAACACAACACCACAATGCCCACTAAAACGTGACCCCAAGTGGCATGTCTACATGCTTCTGAACACCTCCAGGGACAGTGACTCCCTGGGCAGCCTGTTCCAATGCCTGACACGCTCTCAGTAAAAACACTTTTCCTAATATCCAACCTAAACCTCACCTGGTACAACCTGAGACCATTTCCTCTCATCCTATCACTTGTTCTTAGATAAAAGAAACCAGCCTCCACCTCAAGTGTGTTGTAGAGAACAATGAGGTCTCCCCTTGGCGTCGTCTTCTCCACAATAAACAACCACAGTTCCCACAACCGCTCCTCCCCAGACCTGTTCTCCAGACTGTTCACCAGCTTTGTTGCCCTTTTCTGGACACACTCCAGCAAAGACAGTCAAAGAGAAGATAAATCCAAAGAAGAGTTATCACCCTTCTTTTCCCCTGAAAGTCCACACCAGTTAACACAAGCAAGCAATCTTCTTGATGAACACAATCTTGTCGATTAACACCAGTGAGCAAATCAAAAAGAACACAAAGCAGGACTCAATGGGCAGCTGCTGCACCAAGTGCTCAAGAGTAGAAGGCACTAGTGCCAGGTACACAGGTGTACAAGCAATGGAGCCATATGCACAGCAATATACACCTAGAGCAAGAGCTCCCTTCATGGAAGGAAGGGAGCCCTGATGTACAGAAGTAGGCTTGACTCAAGAATGGCCACCATACAAAAACCTTTTTAAGTCACCTGAAAGGTTCTGTGGTAGACAGAAACTTCCACATTAGCAGAGCACAAAGTCACAAGCCAAGGGTTCAAGACCCCATCCTGTGAAGCAGTTTATCTAACAGTCAACAATAAGAAAGTATATAAGGTCTATAGGGAAACAACAATCAAATCACCGGTATCATCATTATTTGGTTTCCTGGGCTGGACACCAGCAGGGTGTGAAAAGAGTGCACTTTCTTCCAAACAAGTATCTACAGTGATATAGAAAAGTAGAGAAAACACATCAATTTATACTACAACTTGAAATTGCATACAAAAACCATGCAGTATTCCAACAGTATTCCAGCAGCTTTGTTTGGATATTTTAGGATAACAAGCACCTTGAGCCTAAGATTCTTGGGAAAATATATCTGCTAAGTATCAAAATCAGTTCACAGACACAGGCATATTATTCTTCACAACTTCAGGCAAACACAGGTAAACATCACTGCATCAATTTCTATCCCATTCATAAATAGGAACCTCTTCTGTGCTAGAAACTGCATTTTCTGAAAAACTCAAAAGCTCAGATATTAGAACAAATTTCCTGACACAGCATGGTGTCTGCAGCCACAGCAATCTACCTACTAAAGGCAACTTGAAAAAATAAGAACAAATTCTGGAATTCCAACATGTTTACAAACCAGACTGACTTATTACTGGAACACATTTTTCAAACTACAAAGCAGCTGTGTGTAAGAGTATGAAGGACTCTTAGCAACATAGTCAATGTCCATACAGTTATACAATACAGTTATTAATGCCAGTGATATTAAGAATACATCTTGCCTCTATGAACATTAACAAAATCATTCTCAAAGTTGAAAGCAATGTTTATATGATTAGACAGTAACTTTTTCTTCACCTGCTTTCTCACTTTATTTATTGAAATCATCCAAGTTGAATGATTAGGCCAACAGGAACAAAAAAGTAATTGCTGCATTGCATTTTGGTTTTGACTGCAACTTCTTTATGACTGTTTTTCCTTTTAGAAGGCCTCCTTTTCTCATGATCTTAAATCCCAGTTCATGCAGTCAAAATCATATACTGAAATCAGTAAGACAAAACACATTTAATAGAATATTCTGAAGTCCTGAAAATACACTGCAGAACTCCAGTATTTACAGGCTACGATTCACTACATCAGTATCTGTAGACCAGAATTGCTTATACTTGCTTTACTAAAGTAGAGGATGTATGTTTTACCATTAAAAAGAATTCAAGTAGTGTTACAAAAAGTTGCCTGCCAGAGTTCAAAGGTTTCAGGGGTTGTTTTTTTGAAGCAAGCAAGTAAAAATAGAATTAAAAGCAAAGCATGTGCTTTCCTCCCACAATGAGAAAGAAGGGTTGTATTACCTTCGTGCACTGTTATTCCACAGTTGTCACACTGGATTATTTCATCAGCATCTTCACTGTTATCTCCAAGACAAACGCAACAAATCAAAATATGGTCCATTTTCTGGGAACTCCAATTTTGAGACTTCTCAAGGATCAATGAGTCCTAATATTGAGAAATGAAGACACATGGATTATGCTAGGAACTTCCATTTTTATTTAAAACAAACAGAAGATCTGTTATGTGCTCAATTTTTGAATAACAAACAGAAAAAAGATGAGCAATTTTTTTCACAAGACTAAAACTTTCTTTGTGGTCAGAACATTTAAACACTTCATCCACAAATATAAGAGCTAGGAGAAAGGATGGATCTCAATATGTATCTACAGGAGAAAGGATGGATCTCAATATGTATCTACAAGACTGTTAAGATCAAAAAGCCACAGAAGGGTCTTATTTCCTCAGATAGAAACATATGTCTGTAACATATTTATATTCCACAACGAGAAACAAACATACATTCCTTAAACAACATTTAAAAGTTAAAAGGAAAACACTAAGGCCAAATGTGACCTTCAAATGTCCCAGTATTTGGAACATTGTTAAAATCTGCACCTTGCAAACAAAACAACCAAACACCACCACTCATGTGGATCTAGAAAATCTGAAAATACAAACAAGCCTGCCAAGTTTTCACTTACATAAACTATAACAAATTACCAACTCAGTTCAACTTTGTTGTAACACAAATTTCTGTGTCTCTAAGTAAAAACCGTATCATTTATTAAAATTATAACAACTTATTTTCATCTGATTTCATACAGAAGTAAGAATTTGCAGAACAAATACATTTCCCTGTTTTGGCAGCTTTCTTTAAGTGGATTGTGAACTACACCACTTAGAGAAATTCTCTGTTAAAGGCTGCATTCTTTAAGGAAACACAGAAAATTGTTTTACAAACCAAATAAGGGTATAGGTAAGTTTATTCACTTTTCAATTACTTCTTTTCATAGAGTCCATTTAGGCTTTGCATTGTGAGAAAAAAAATCACTGTCTCTTCTACTAATATTCACAGCTTCCATACATTTTCTTTTCTTTTTCACTAAAGGCAAGCCTTGAGCTTGAACTACATTCATTGGTGGTATGAAGGTATAGAAGCAAGTGTGAAATTTGGGACACCATTGAAAAATAATTGCAATATAAAGAAATGGCAGATTAGAGGCTGAGAGTTCAAGCCTAAATGGTATCCCTTCAAAAATAACAGAATATTCCAAAACTGTTGTGGTATTCTACAAACAACAAAAAAAAGAGTGGAAGATGCCCTCTCTAAATATGGGTTTTCCCCCCCTGCCCCCATTTTCTCATTCTAACCTCCCACTTAAAACACAGTATCAATATTGTGCCTGTGCAGCCTAAGCAGGTAAGAAGTATCATGAATGCTACCTGAAGTTGGTTTTCATCCTCAAGGATCTTAAATTCTCACACTAATCTATACAGTTATTCATGAGAGCCTCTTGATCTGATACAGTTAAATCTCCACACCAAATTTACAGTGAATCATTAACAAAGTCTCTTTGTGTTTGACATTTATGTGCGCATCTATTTGGAGGGCAAGGGGAGAACTGCTGCTGGAATTTAATGCAAGATAAAGATGTAAAATAATCTTACCACCTAAAGCTGGATTCAAATAGTTTATCTCAAGTAGCAGAGGTGGCTGTTGCAACATTTTTGACCTAGGAAAGGTCAAACACATACTTGTAGCATTTAGGAAAGGCTTCTGGGTCTCTCAGGCATTTTCTCTTAACAATATAAGGAAACAACCTATAAAAACCCCCAATCTCTCATCCAGAAGTAAAACTCTAACATTATAAAACCATTCCCACAGTCATGCTTGCTTACAGGACTGCAGTTAATTGTGAAAAAGGCAAGATTCTCCACTACAGACTTCAGATTTACAGAGCATTTCTTCCAACATCCTCTTCTTAGGAGAAGTTCCAAAGCATTTTAAGGAAAGCAAGAAACTTGCCCTTTTTTTTTTCCCCTTCAAAAATACTGTGGCCCATCATTACTCAAAATACCCACACTTGGCTTACCATTCGTATTACAGATAGGAAAATGGCAGTAGATACTCTTAACTTTGGCAGAATTGCTGTGCTGTGGCACATCCTTCTCAGATGCATCTGAGATTTACAGAAATCAGCTTTTTCTGACAGTACCTTTGACTTAAACTGTTACTTGGCTCCACTAATGGAAGTCTGAAAGAAATTTGCAATCTCTACTGCTACAGAAGCCTAAGATCTGGTAATTTACAAAAAAGAAGGGAAAAAAAAAAGGCAAAACAACAATGAAAACCTGTGGCCGTTTGACGCTGTGCCTTTAAGGAAGGGGCACACTGGCTAAACTATTACTTTAAATTAAATAAACAGAATTGCAGTGTGCAAACAACACTGAAGTAGCACCAGGTGTTTAGGCAGAGAGAACATATACAAACATGGGGGTGGGGGGAAGGAAAAAGGAAAAAAGCAATAATGGAAGGGCATCAAATTTGGATCTAGTTTACATTACATGAAGACAGCCAGCAGGTCGAACAGAATAGCAGAACTTATTTTCTGGGCAGAACAGACTAGCAGGATTAATTTTCTGTGCAGACATGGAGAGGGAGTGATCTGCAACGTATGCTGCTCTCTCTCCCCTGCTTCACCCATGTAAACACCTGGAAGACCCCATCCCAAAAGCTGAATCCACATCTAAAGAATGGGAACTTTCATGCAGAGATGAAACTGCTGCCATCTCCTGAGCAAGTCCTGCTCCCTTTTCAAGGAGGAGAAAAGGATTTCAGCTAAATCACTATGTCATTCCCATTTCTGTGGTGTTAATGAACAAGTGAGCATTTCAAGCAATATGCCTATATAAATCTTTTAGAGGAATTAAACAAAAATTAATAAATAAAATAACCACCCTACTGAGAACAGAAGAATCCCATAAAGTGGTTAGCAATTATAAAAACAGAAAAGCACTATTTATCTACTAATGATGCTTGACCCTGGAGAAGAAAGCAAAGTTTGTATTCTGTGCTTAAAAGAGTAGAAAAGCACTTAGTATTTCCTTACAGCACAAGGTAAAATACTGTATCTGCAGACCTCAAAATATTTTTCTAAAGTACAGAAAAATAAAATAGAATTTTACACATAAATAACATCTAAACAACTTGCTGTCAACACCCTCCTCCAACACCCACCCTAAAAATGTAAGGAAAGGAAGAATGCATATTAAGGACACTATCTTATGTTCAGAGTTAATTACCTGAACATTTTTTCTTTTATTAATTATGCATTCAGACAGCTGCTTTTCTAAGAACTTACCTTCTGCAGTGTAATGAGATTGTGCAAGATTTGTCTGCTAGACAGAATACTATTTCTTCCCTACCATTTTATGACATTATAGTAGTGGAGAGTACACGGTTATAATACAGTTAAGTATCAATCTAAATATTAGTCTATAATCCAGTCTACTGATACTCACTGCTGCAAGACTTAGTAAGATAAACAGTACTTTGCTTTACATGCAGTGAAGATAAATTATCAGTTACAAAATTACTATCTGAACTTCAAATTTTCAGAGTTTGATTTTATCTTTTGATCAGTGTCCTAAATCCAAGGCCTGATGTGCATGCATATTAAGATTCTCCACAGAAGATACATGAGAGACAGCTCTGAGTATCTGAAATAAGCCTGATTTTTTGTTTGTTTGTTTGAGTAAATGGAAATTATGGTTATATTCCTAAGTGTGTAGACTTGCAACTCCATTCCAATATGGGAAACAACTCTGAAAGAAAACTACCCATGTCTGTTTGAAGTTCTGATCATTAGTATTGGTACAGCACTTTCAGGTCCTAAGCCAAAAAATATGGGTAACATGACTAGAATTACAGAGCTAGACAATGAAAGAGGACTATGCAAAAAAATAACCAAAAAAAAAACCCCCAAAAACCCCCAAAACAGAATTATGCCTCTTTTTTTCCCAATCACAATTATTACTGGCAAGTAAAACAGTACAGCTCATCTGCAGTCATATAGATATATATAATACAAACCAAAGTATCCAATTCTTCCAAATACTGTCTAGCTCCCTGTCATTTTACACACTAAAATAAAATTTAAATGGAAGAGCAGAACTTTAGTGTCATACCAGTATTACTTATCAAATGTTATGTTGACATTGCAAGTATTTGCTGAAAACTGAATGTAGTTTGCTACAGCAGGACATGAAGTCAACCATTCTGGCAACCTAACACCTTTTCTGCAGGCACAACCTTCAAGGCAATTCTACTTGTGCAGAGGAAAAAAGGTTGCATTATTAAACATTCAGAGAATTTTCACATACTGCAATCAGAAGATATTTAATATAATAAAAATAGTTCCCAAATGCTTTTTAGTACTGTAAGAAACTACCTCATTTGTGAGCATTGTAAGCAAGCCTGACATCAATTACCATGACTGCCATGATTTAAAGCCCAGTGTGTTTATTTCTTTACTTAGAATTCTTCTATCTAGTGAACTTAGTGTTCAGACTTTGATGTTTCTCTCAAAGAAGGGGTAGGATAAATAATAATCTGTCATTCAGCTACTTTATGAATATGTCACAGATGTTTTAACATTTAAAACATCACAGATATTCAACATATATGCTCAAATGTAAGTGTTGCATACTGGACCTCCTTTGCTTCAGAAACAATCCAATCCCTCTTAAAGTCAAGAGAAGCCATTCTATTGACTTTAATGGCATTAGATTAGACAGACTGTCCAAGCAAGGGTATTTAATATGTAGGGCCTATTTAGCACAGTTTTGTTGCTTTGTTTAATCCTGTAAACAGAATTCCAGCCAATCAGTTTAACTTTTCAAATTAACAGAATAGATACTAGGGAGTAGCTTCCATTTGTCAAGAGATAGATTATAGAAAGGTGGTTTCACTACCTCATTACTCTTGCTTTGTGAAAGAGCCAGGCTATCATTTGTCAATTCCTCATCATCTGCATTATTCCTGTTAAGAACTTTACTCTTCTTCTTCTTGGATCCTCCATCACTAGCGGTGCTGCTGTTATCTTCTTCATTACCTTCCTCATCATTGTCATCCTCATCACTCCCGCTTCCATCATCTTCATCATCCTCGTTATCTCCATCACTCCCCTCTTTTCGCAGTGCATTTTTACCTTTTTTTTTCTCAGCAGTAGGCCTCCAGTCATTGTCATCTTCGCTGTCATAGTCATCCATGTCATTTAGCCCTTCCATCGATACAAAATCCAGCAAAGGTCGGTTCCTGCGCAAATTCCATTTTTTTGGTTCATTTGTCTGCTCATCAGCCACTGCGTCAGGTTCAGCTGCTTTCTCCTTCTCTTTCTTCTTTTTTGGCTTTTCTTCTTCATCTTCTTGCTCTTTCTTTTCGGTTTTAATTACCTCTTTGTCTGCTGTCGGTACCTCTTCTTCGGTGGAACTTTTTGGCTGTTGCTCCTCTACTTTCTCTTCTGTCGGTTCCTCCTCCAAGATATTTTCTTCTGATTCAGTACAGGAACCTTCACCACTGTCCTTTGATGCATCTTCACTCCCATGACCACTTCCTTCAGAATCTGTTGAGCATATGAAAATTTAAAAAAAGTTCCGACACAAATGTACCCCAAAAAAATAAAATCTGTTGAAGCAAGTTGCTAAACAAAAGAATGATGCATGTTCCTCCCTCATTAGGTATTCCACCTATTTTTCAGCTGGTGTCCAAATACTGCTATTTCGAGTGGTATGCTGAGAATCTGTTAAACATGAGTGCATAAGATGGTAAAAAAAAGATGGCAGAATTTCTTAAATGAACATTTAAATGTTCCTTTGAACTGCAGCTCATTAACAAAAAGCAGTAGCACAGAATAATTTCCATGTGAAGTCACATCTTAAAGAAAGAGCATTCCAGTTTTTAAGTTCTGGAGGTGTTTTCTAAAGAAATCTTCAAAATAAAACACCTAACCAACAGAAGAGGTTTAAAATTACAAATTGAAGAGTTTATGTAACAAGTACTAACAATAGTATGGATAATGCTACACCTTCATTTTTAGTACACAATTATTTTCCTGATTTAGGGGAGCTCTTTTAATTTCCAATATTATTACACATATTGATCCTGCATAAGTTATGCCTCGGTCAGTGTTGCACCTTCACAACCATCCTTAAATTCTAACCTTATACCATATGGTATTGTATCATATCTCATCTTCTATCATATGGTATTGTTCTGTATGTAGTCACTACTTCCATCAATTAACAATACAAAAACCCCCCAGGTTTGTATTAAAAAAAAAAAAATCACACACAAATAAGCCATCTGTACTATAAACTACATGTAAATAATACTGGGAAATAATGTTAACTAGTTAAAAATTTACAGACGTCATCCATCTCTACTATCTCTCATCCTATACTCACCTACTACTTTCCATTTATAGTATTAGTTTTAATGATGAAAAACTAAAAAAAAAAATAATTTTAAATTAGCAAGAAAAAAAGAAGTTGCTTCATCCAGTGCAAGATCAATTAGGCAATGGTTCCGTTTTCAGCTTGTTCAGAGCCATCACCAAGTTCTCGATAAAGAAACAACACGTTGATGCTCAATGGTCTCTTTCAACCAAAGCAATTCTATGAGTCTATGGCTACAATTTGTTTTTAAACCCTTAACTGCTTTAGTTACCACATGAAACACCCCACCACTATCACCTCACACAGAACCTGTGCACACCCATACCTTTATAAAGCCAAATAAACTCAACAGTGGGGTCAGCATGCTACACACTTGACCTGGCATTTATTACCACCCTACAGAACAAGGTCTGCGGCTAGCTAGTAACTCAGTTGTTACCATGATAGAATCTGGAAGTACTTGAAGGAGACTGATTTGATTTTGTTTTGGTTGACTGTCACACAATCAGCAGTATTACTAGTGATCAGGACATTCATGTGATCAGCTCCTTACAAGCTGCTAATAGAAGGTAAAAGTTCCCTGCAAATATTCTAACCTTTAGAGAGACAAAGAAAAGAGAATGGAGTCACACCAGGTATTGTGCAGTCTTCTAAGCGAAAGGCTGCACAAAAATGGAGAAGCTCTTTGGAAGGGATAGGCAGGGAAGGAGAGGTGTTACAGAGGCACTCTACGTTAGGGAGTGTTTTGATTGTGTAGAACTCAACAACTATAATGCTAAGGTCACATGCTTATGGACAGCAATTAGGGAAAGGCCTACAAGGCAGATATTCTGTTACAGACCACCCGGCCAGGGTGAGGGGGTTTATAAGGTATTTTACCAGCAACTGGAAAAAGTCTCCAAATCACCAGCCTTTGTTCTCACAGGAGACTTCAATTTACCAGATGTCTGCTGGAAATACAACACAGAAGAGAAGAAACAATCTAAGAGGGTCCTGAAGTGTGCAGAAGAGAACTTCCTGACACATTGTATGTGCCTCACTAGACCTACTGTTTACAAACTTGTCAGGACTTGTGGGTGATGTGGTGGTCAGAGGCCTTCTTGGGCTTAGTGATTACAGAATGACAGAATTCTCACTCCTTGATAAAGTAAGACTGGGGGATGGGTGTGTGGGTGTGTGCCAGTAAAACTGCTGCCACAGACTTCCAGAGGGCAGAATTTGGACTGTTCAGGATACTGGCCAAGAGTGTGCCTTGGGAGACAGTCCTGAAGGGCAAAGGGGTCCAGGAAAGCTGGACATTCTTCATAAAGGAAGCCTTAGAAGCACAGGGGCAAGCTCTCCCCATGTGTCATAAAACAAACTATCAGTGAAGACAACTGGCCTGGATGGACAGGTAGCTCCTGCAGGGGCTCAGGAAAAAATGGCCAGAGGGCTGAAAACTCTCCTGTGAAGAAAGACGGAGTTGGGGTTGTTCGGCCTTGTGAAGAGTAGGTTCCAGGGAGATCTTATTGCAGCCTTTCAACACACAAAGGGGCCTTATCCCAGAATCACAGATTGGTGGGGGCTGGAAGGGACTCCTGGAGTCATTTAGTTCAATACCCCCACTAAAGCAGGGGCACACCAATAAGGCTTCACAGCAACACATCCAAATGGGTTTTAAAATTCTCCAGTGAAGGCTGCACAACTTCTCTGGGCAGCCTGTTCCAGTGAGCATTTGGGTAGAACTTCTTGTGTTCTAGTTTGTGCCTCATCTCCTTTATCCTATCACTGGGTGACACTGAAAAGAGACTGGCTGCATCCTCTTGACATCCACCCTTTACATATTTTTAAGCACTGATAAAAGAGACTTTTCATCAAGGTGTGTAGTAACAAGAACAGTGGAATCATTTCTAACCTGGAGGAGGGTATGGAGGAAGAATTATTTTTTTTTACAGGGAGGCTGGTGAGACACTGGGACAAGTTGCCTAGAGAAGCTATGGATGCTCCATCACCAGAATTATTCAACGTAAGACTAGATGGGGCTTTGAGCAATCAGATTCAGTAAAAGATGTTCCTTACCACAGCAGGGAGTTAGCCTAGATGATCTTTAAAAGTCCCTTCCAACCCAAGCCAGGTTATCATCTTTGCCAGCTCTCACAAACACTTCAAAGTAACCCCTAAAGCTAGACTCTCATACTAGACATTACAGATTAAATGCCATCTACGTCTAGAAAGCAGAATGTAGTTTTGTATCTCACTTCACAGATTCTGAGTGCTAATGTGCACTACCTGTCTCATTGTAAATAAGGTAGTATAGAGTTTTCTGTTTCAAGGGGATTTTTAAGGTACCTTACATTATTTTATTTTGTTTTACTTTCCCGTCATAACTCCACAACAGTAATTTCTTTGGATACATTAACTGTGCTCTTTGATTTCTAATCATGCTTAGAATTCTTAAGAATTTGATCTTTCACTTCATTTCGGAGGGGAATTTTAGTCCAGCTATAGTTTAACCTTTAACATCATTACTACAACACTACAAATACCTTCCAGCTGTTTTATGCCTTGCAAAGAGCATAAAGCAGAGAATATATAAATATTAGTTGCATTCACTTCTCTCCAGCCAATGTTTGTTTTTTTCTTATTTTTTGCACATTACACTTTTTACTCTTTCTGCCTGCATGTACACACCAAATACCTATAGTAAGGAATATTCCTCTTCTATCTGAATGCATCCACTGTGCTAGGTGCTTCTGTAGAAAGAGCTATTCTGTGATAACAGCTATTTTTGCAGGTGTTCCTCTGTCAGACGCACCTTCAGTTAGGAAGAGGCCGTAGTATACAATTTTCATCTTGAAAGAAATTCTTAAAGAATAGCTCTTTCAACTTGGCAACCATGTCATGTCATTCCCTATGGGAGGAAAGTCAAGCTACTCTCAGCGCAAGATGAGGCCAGCTATTCCATCAAATAGTGAAGTACATAGAGTTACACTGAGAACAAATATGAGAGGTAACAGTTGTGAGAATGGCATAATTTATTTCTGTACACCTTGTGTACCTTTAGCTCTGTGCAGTGTAACAGCAGGTGGCAGTCAAATCCAAGAAGGATAATTCGGAGAGGAATTCTCAGGGACAGAACATTAGGCTCAAGAATTAGCATCAAAAATTGTAATGAAGATAAACAAGTGACTGTCAATCTCCATGCACATCAGCTTTGGAGTCTTGTATAACAGACACTATGCACAAGACCTCAGTGGAAAGCCACTGAAATCACTAAAGCAGTTAAAATTCTCTCAGGGTTTTGCAGGACTATTTTGTAACACCCTGTGAATATATTTTATTATTGTAAGACCATCCCTGTACACAGAGAGTAAGTGCTACACTGTGTAAGTAGACAGCTCCCCACTCACAGAAGACAGGCTGATTCTTCAAAACAGTATTTAGCTTAACAAGCAGCCCTCTAAAAGGGAGCTTTGTTGCCTGTTCTAAAGTGAAATCAGAAGGATAAAGGTAGTGAAACACTTTGAGCTCACCTCTTCCACTAACAAAGCCTAGCCAATGCCAGATAGCAGAAGAAAAGCATCTGGAATAATTTTGGAAAGAGAAAAATAAATGAAGCTCGTTTGCTAAGTGGTTTCCTCACTTCTACACTAGCAATAATTGTATCAGCATTTCAGTAGACATCTACTCAAATTACAAAATCACTCAGAACTAAAGGCTGTCAGTTTTCACTTGAGACATCAGGAACTGCCTTATTTACAAAGCTATAACCCAGATGGCACTGGATACTCTATCTCATGAATCTTCTTCAGGTTTCCCACTTTCTAATGTTACCAAACCTTACTTTTTTAGGATGAAGTGCTGCATACCCCATGATTTCCCTCTGCAAAGCTACAGTCCTGAGTAATGCATACAATTGGATTTCAATATAAATTATTGAATTGTGAGCTGGAATATTTAAGAAACACCTAAGGGAGGTCTTATGTAAGGGAAGTGACATCTGGGAGACAGCTGAACATGTGTCTGGGACACAACATGCTGAGTCTAAACCCCTATAGTACTGTATTAAGCATATGCCCAAGGAACACTTGAAACATCCCATCTTCAGTGATCATGTCTAGACTCTCAGAGGCTGCAAACAGACCATCCCACCAAGCTAGAGTTAGTAAAGCAGGGAAGAACCTTCACCAGTTGGTAAGTAATACAGAAGAGACAGACATATACACACAAAAAAGAGATGCAAGAGAAAGTCAAGTAAGAATAATAAAGTTGGAGACCATAAAAATACTGTTCAAGACCAACTGAACAAGCAGAATAACACTGTACCAATAAGCCAGGGTTCCGTAACTGACAGACTGGAAAGACAAGGCACAAAGAGTCACATTTGGAGGAGGAGGGGGAAAAAAAAATAAAAATCTCATCCCATCACTAAATCCATCCTGCCCAGACACACTGGAATCAAAGCCTAGATTTCTGTTACATTATTTCTCTACTTTCAGTAAATACATGGATGAACAGAAATCTCAATGTTTTCAAAGACAGTGCAAGTTCAAAATACTTGTCAGTCACTCCAAAGTGTTACTTCAAGTGCTAGGCATCTATAGGAATAAAAGAGATCACTTGGGATGAAGACAACCCAAGAGAACATAATGCCCATGGTTTTCATTTTCCTGATGATAAAGAGCCCTCTGGGATTCCAGTATGAGGGGTTACATATTACAGTTCCAAAGCCAAGCCTTGAAGTTACTGTAACAATTAAGATTGTGCAGTTAAATGATAATTTACCAATGAGTGGCTGTTCCATTTTTATTTTTACCATCACTGTCTACTGAAAAAGCCTACAACTCTTCCATTGCTTATCAAGTTTTAGTCTTAAAAACAAACCTACTAATTTCTTCATCAACATTTCAGTACACTATTTTGTATCACTACACTACTTCGGTGCTTCACAAACATTTCTTTATATTACAATATCCTGTACAGAAAAGCAAAAGTGGAATCTCCATTGTGCTGAGAGGAAATGAATTACAGAAAGATAAAGGTATTTGCAACTTTTTATTTCTAGATAGTCACAGGTTTTTCAGAATACCTGATATATGCATTTATATAGGTCATCACATATTTTAAACAAAACTCCTACTGCCTTCAATAGCAGTAATAGTACATAATATTTTTGCAAGTCAGGCTCCACACTCAATACCAAAACCCCAAATGGATACAAATGCCTCTGAAAATGAGTCTACAAGACATGTACCAGAAGTAGTGACAGAATCCAGTTCTTTAAGGCAGTGTTCAGCGACACTCCTCTAAGCTACACTGAGATAGAGAGACAGCCCTTAAATTCACACATCATTTTTGTTCAGGGACCACACTACATTTCTCTGCATCATTTCAGTATATAAGCTGACAAAACTGACCAACTTCACCAGTGAAGAGAGAAGAAAATTGGTAAACCCTTGCTTTGGAATTGTGATGGGAATTACTCTACAACTATGCACCAAAACTTCATTTGGGTACATTACAGTATTGTCATTTTGTCACATATTTGCGCCTTCTGATTCCAGATGGGCAAGGTTTTTGACTGATCCCACATTAAGATTACATACAACATTCTTAATAAAGGAGCACATTTTCCAATATGTTTATAAAAGACCAGAAAACTACAGTACTTTAAAACATGGCATTACTCATTTCTATCACATAGAAACAGAAAAGCCATGAAAATACTATTTCACTCAATATTAACAGAACAAAAAGCCCACAGGCCTGAAAATTATTTACATTAAGCAAGTTTACACAAATATAACAGTTCTAAAATCAGTCTCCCTACAGAAATGCCAGAATGGTGAGGTATTTAAACTGGAAAAAAGCAGTAATAGCCTGTTGATGTGACTTAAATCAAAAAGAAAATAAATTTGCTGTACTGTAAGTGAAGGCCATATCTCCTACGGATTTCTTTTGGTGGAAATGGAGGTCAGGTGATTAGAAATTTTATCTGTACTGAAAAAAAAAAAAAGTACCAAAGCATCAAGATTCTGAATACAAACATTCAAAAATGTTGATTCCTTCCTAGAAGAACTTAACATCAACTTATCAAATCCTTACTGCATCTCATATTCCCAGAAATCTGGCAGAGCAACGAGCATGTGTAAAAGCTTCACTGTTCAGGGCTCAGTCCTCCTGGACTTGCACAATCCTGTCTACAAGCACGTATCACTTGACATCCTAGAGCTCATGCATATGGATGCAACATTGTGAGCAGGAAGTAAACAATTTTAGCATTCTTTTAATTCAGTATTCAAAAGGTCCTTTTACTTCTGACTTCCAAAGGTTTTTTTTGTAAACCATCTACATATGCATTTGTGAATCAAATAAATATATATTGCAGAGCTGTGGAACTACCGTACTTCCTCCTTCTGCCACATTTGTTTCATTTCGTAAGGGAGCTACACAATACAATCCTGAATTCAAACAAACACTAAATACTGATTTGCAACATGCTGCACATGGAGAGACCTCTATGGTTAATAATAATTTAAAAAAAAAACCAAAAAAACAAGGCAACAGCCCTGACAGTATTGTAGAAATATTCATCATGCTTTGTGACAAGCAGAAAATACTGTTTTCTACCAGCAACAATCCAGAATTTGTCTAGTAGGGTTGCTTGCACGTATACACACACATTCTTCATGTAGGTATATATATAAAACTTTGAAGTTATTAATTTTATTTGTGTGTGTGTGTAAAAAAGTCACTTTGTTTCAGCAGTTTCAAATCTAAAGAGACTAGATACAAACAAATTTTAGGCTATGTTGTTACAGTTCCAGTTTAAATCACAGCACAGATGTTCTGTTTCAAATGTCCCGCAACTATTACACATATGACATGTTTCTTTTTAACTTTCAATTTAAGAGGCTATATGTTTAATAACTTCCTATTTGCCAACTTCTCCAAAAGCCCACAAGTTTCTCCTTTCACACTGAAAATCATTGAATAATATGCAAAATGTCAGTCTGCTGCTGTTTCAGTGTTTTCATTAAAGTTTAAACTTCATTGAACAGAACATTAATTCCTCCTACAAGTGATAAATATAGATTCTGAAATGTTAAAAACAAGGCTGTATGAGATACATGAACACAAACCAGTAATTAGTAAAACTTTTTAAGTAGAACTTTATGAGGCTTTTTCTCATATGCTTTTTTCAATTCAGTGCTGCTTTTTCAAGGGAGGCTCCATCTAATTTCCTCAAAATGAAACCAAGATTAAAATACTCTCAACGCTAGACACTGACCCCTCGCCCTGTCTACATATGACATCCTAAAAGTCAAAGAGGATTAGTAATTACAAATTAATCCCCTGCATTTAGACACAGTTGAGACAGAAAACTTTATTACTGTTTGATTATTGTCTTTTATTCAAGTAACATATTGTTCTGAATTATGTATCCATCTCCCATACTCCATTACCAGTTCTCTTCTTCCTTTAATTCCTGCCTACACTGCTGTTCCAGAATAGGGAACAGCAAACTAAAAATAATTCCCTTTTATGACAAATTGTCTTCAAAAATGGTAGTGCCCTTACTCAAAAAGAAATTATTAAAAATCCCCCAAATAAGGGTTTAAAAGTAAATAAAACAACCCTCACAAAAATCTTAGCATGAAATTGGCAAGATGACATCAGTTATAGTCTCTTAAGTCAATTGCTGCCTGCTTCCACTAGATGAAACATGGCTAAGCTTGGGGGGAAAAAAATGATCCCAGAAGCATTAGGGCTTATCTTAAAACTAGCAGTGGAGCAATTGCTATTAAGCACTTTTAAGTTCATTAATAAGGAGGAATCTGCCAGATGTGGGGAATATTTTTGCACAACACATTCACATGAAAACATAGATCAGTGTTTCCAGGGCAGAAATATGAAGCAAAGTCATTTAACAAGCTGTCATAACACTTCCCTTACATCTTACACATCCTGCACCTCTGCTTATTCCCCTGCGCATATGCCACATAATACCCAATGTGCAACTGATTCACAAACATGGTCCTGCCCCTCCTTTCCCTTCCCATCCTTCCAATATACTTTAATTTATTAATTTTATTTTAGCATCTTGCTTGCTTGCAGTTTCTGTGGGTGTTTACTGCAGACACAGGAATCTGCACACATAGGAAAGACTGCAGAACAAAACCACTCTGAGGCAAAGGCTTCCTTCTAGTATGAAATGCATACACCTTTCTGCACAGCCATCTGCATGGACACCTTGTCTATTGTTTAAAAAAACAATAAAAACCTGAACAGATCATCTTTCTGCTTAAGGCTTTCACTCACCAAGTGCAACTAACCTTGAGAAACAGGCAAGTTCTTAAGTTGACAACCAACTATTATGCTGACTGATTCAAACCAAAACAGTTTTAGAGCATTATTACAATATTAAATGTAGTGAAGACTTCAAAAATTACCTCTACACTGAAGAAATAAAAAGCAACAAAATAAGGCAGACAGCACAGGAGCTACTCAAATGCTTCTGCCAAAACATACTGATGTTTCTCTTGATAAAAAAATTAAGTATTGTATAGATATTTTGCTTAATCAGCTGTTTCTTATCTACAGGATAAGAATTTCCAGTTATCCAACTGAGTTACTGAACTTCAAGTGGCTCCAAGTCCCAGCAGTTCACTAACAGCTTTCTGTCTCCCTATGATATTAAATGAGCAACCATAAATCAAAAATGAGATAATTCTGAACCAAGGAGATGAGGAAGCATATTTACCTGACGCATCTCCAACTTTAAAATCACTGTCATCAGAGCTATCATAATCTAAAGCTTCCAGCAGCGAAGCTGCCAAAGGCTTCACTTGTCTCCTCTTCGAACTGCGGTCCACTGCAGGAAAAAAAAACATGGTACGGTTACTAGGTGGCACAATGAGAATTCGGCATGGTTAAAGATACTTAAGTTGAAAGGAGGAATGGCCATGACAGGCAGCAGCGGTCTCCGCCACACCGTCGGAGCAGATCCAGATGGCACCGGGGTCCCAGAGTCATCCATGCCCACAAGTGATGGAGGGGAGAATGGGAGGTTTACCCACAGCTAACCAGGAGGGAGCTGCCTGCCCGGCGGAACAGCCGTGCTCCCTTCAGGCGTAGGAAGGCAGCACAGCACCGCACCGAGCGAGGCTCCCGGGCTGCTCGCAGCTCCTGGCACCGGCAGAAACCCAGGGGAAGGGGGTGGGGGGAGGAAAGCTGGGCGGGTTTGCCAGAGGCTCCCCGAGCCATGAGCACCACCTAAGACAGCGACTCGACGTGATCCACCAGCGCCAGAGGCGAGGGGCACGGGGAAAGGGAAGGGAAAAGGGCAGCCGGGACCACGAAGCGCCCGAGGGATAACGATGAACCCTCATGGGGAAGGGTGCGAGGGCGTTCGGCGGGCATCCCGCCATCTCCCCGAGCCAGGGGCAGGAAAAACCGCTGAGGACCACTTACTAAAGCCTGCGCAGGTGAGCGGCGGACGGGCAGAGGCCCTCAGATGTAGCGCCGCGGAACCCCGGGCCCCTTCCCCAGACAATGGGCACGGCGGCGACCCGGATGCAGACCCGCGCCCGCCCGCCCGCGGCGGCCGGTCCCGCTGCCGCGCCTGCGCACCTGTCCTCCGCCCGCCCCGCCGCGCATGCGCATAGCGGGAGCGCCTGCGCCGCCCGACGTGGAGCTGAAGAGGCGGCAGTACCCATCCTCCGCCCGCCGGCGGTCGTCATTCTTTTGGATGCGGCGGGGAGTAGGGCTCGGAGTGACTTGGCTAGCATTGGGATCTCCCGTAGGGAGGGACACGGGTAGTTCCAGGAGTCCGAAGCACTTAACACAAAAGTTCCAGTGTGGATCCATTCATTCTCGGGGGAGGGGGCGTGTTCAGGGTCTCATTTATTAGGAAAAAACAGTCAAAAATCAGTCTGCTTCCCCCTACGGAAATGAAGCAAAACTGCTTTAATTTAGCCCCTGTTCTCAGAACCAAGTTGGTTATGGTATTGTCAAGCTCGTTCTATAGGTCCCAGGTGGGTGGTGTTGGTCTCTTCTCCCTAGTAATAAGCTATAGAACCAGTGGAAATAGCCTCGAGTTGCAGCAAGGGATGCTTAGGTTGGATATTAGAAGAAACTTCACTGAAAAGGTTCTCAAACACGAATAGACTCCCTAGGGAGGTGGTTGAATCTCCATCCCTGGAGGTGTTCAAAAGATGCAGAGATGTCATTCTGAGGGACTTACTTAGATAACGGTTGGACTCGATCTTAAAGGTCTTTTCCAACCAAAACAATTACATAGTGCTAGGATTCCTGCAAGCCATCACATTTGGAAAATCAAAGGAAAAAGAAAATATCCAGGGATTTCGTTTGACCACATCACCCAAATCCAGGAGCTAAGCAGAAAACCTAATGGTGAGGGGTAGGCAGCAAAGGAGAGCAATGCAGGGCCATTGCCTTTTCATAGTCCTAACACCTCAGTTGTGAGAAGCACCTCCAGCCCCTGCAAGCATCCAGTGTTGCCAGGCCTTCGCATAAAATAACCCACTGCACAAAACTTTCATGGGATGTTTAAAAGGACTGAGGGACTCAGATGGGTTTGGGTGTTTTTCTTTCTCAAATTTCGTAACTTTCATAATTAGAAGGATGACTTCTAAAGAAGGGATGGTCTGGCATAGTGGTATGCCTTCAAGAGCCTGAGAATCAAGAACAGTGCTGAACATAAAAGCTTGCTAAGAATTGTAAGAGCAATATTGAAGATGTGTGTTTAATGATGGACAAGTGCAATTAGGATCAAATCAATTCTACAGTATGGAAGAAACAAAGTATGTCATGTATAGGGTATGTGCCAAGAGCCAGCACTACATTCAGCACAGCTATGCATGTATCACCCATGCAGGCTTTCCTGAGCCAAAACTTCTCTTGGCATTGCAGGTAGTGTGTTATGGGTATATTAGTCATCTTTTTCAAAAACTAGTTGGTGTATGATGTAATTATGTATCTGAAATACTTTCAGTAATAGCTTTCTGTGTTTCAGATTTTGAATATATTCAAAGGGTAGAAAATTCCAAAGAAAAATGTGAATTCTACGTTCATTCTGTGCTTGAATTTCTTAATTTTCACATAGTTAATGTGTTCACACTGGCACCTCCCATTTCCTCCACCAATTTTTGGCTCCATAGAGTAGCCTGACTGCATAATGCTCCATCTCATTTTGCCTTCACTACCCAAATATGCTCCTGGCTTATGCAGTCTAGAGTTCCTTTCAAAACTCTGACCACCCTTCTGTTCTAGTAGGAGTTGCTTGTCTTAGCTTTTCACACCTCAAAGGGTTTTTGCCCTTTAACTGGCATCCTTATCCTACTTTCTCTCCACACACAACTTCAGTCTTAACAGGACAAGTAGCAGGGCTCAGATCCCTTGATTTAGACTCTGCAGATCCATGCTGATGCAGTAATAAGTTCTGTGGAAGCCTTTGCCTGACAATGGACAAGCCCCTCATTGTGTCCCATACATGGTGATTGGCACAACAACTCAGATCACACATAAGGGGAAGGAAAAGGAAACAGAACCGACCTCAGATTTAGCTTTATGTAGAAGAGCAGACTGTGGGACACAGGCAGCTTGAAGATGGAGAGTTTTCTGCATTTAACACAAATAAGGGGAGGGGACCACCCTGTAGAGCAGTGGAGGAGCTAGGGAATCCTTTCAACATGAAAATCAAAGCAGATATATGGACTGGCTTTCACTTCAGCCTTTTGGGGCAGCCTGCTATGCTAGGATTATTGCATTTTCTACTTACACAGTTCTGGCGAGAAGTTAATTAATGGCTGCCCCTGCTCTTCATCAGCACCTCCCACTGATGAACCACTCCTCCTCTTTTTTTTTTCCCTTCTCCAGAGGGATAGTCACACCTATTTCTGTAAAGAGCATGCATGCATTCTTTGTTATCTTCTGTAGTCAGCTTGTATACTTCCCCCAATTCTGTATCAGAAAAAATCCACATCAATAAAAGGAATACAAAATTTATTCTGGTACCCTAAACTTCTGAGCACTGCAAACATAGAACTTACCAACAAATCCCTACAAGTTTAATAATTAGAAGTAAATAACATATACAGCATCAAAATTAACTAGAGCTAACAATTTATCTTTTGATCACCATTCTTTGGCAATCTCCAGCTATTAAAACATGTTAAAAGAGAAGTTTCTCTGGGTAGATGCTAACCTCCTTTAGTAGAGTTAGCCTGTTTCAAGTAAAGGGAGAAGGGAGAATTCTTGCTCCAACTGAAAGAAACCTTCAGAGAGAATGTCTGATTCCATATTCTGGAAGGCCACTGTCTATCTTAGCATATAATCAAGGATGTTGAAACCTTCAGTTGCCTTTTTGGTTGAAAAAATGAGGTATTACTGGCACACTGCTGAGAGCTGAGCACTTCACTGTTGCATCAATTCAATTGTAAACAGTGTCAGTTTAGCGCCTTTAAGTACTACCCTCATACACCTAGAAAAATTATCTTAAACCATCATTTTTAGAGCAAAATTATGAAGAGCTGAAATAGTACATCAACTACAAAAATGTCCTGGTGGCTCCATCACTAACTTACCTAAAAAATTGCCTAGAAATATTTCAGAATATCAGGTCATGTCAAGCACATCACATCTTTCAATTATCTCAGCATTCCAGTGGTTCTTTTCAGAACAAGCCTTCAGTGCACAGCCTGTTGCAAGAGCACGTGCATGAATCTCCATTTCAGTGCTGCTCTTCAGCTGCTGAAGAAAGGTAAAATAATATCTTCTCACTGCAATTTAGCCATTAAAAAAAAATAAAATAAAAAAGGAATCTTTGCTGGGGTTCTCTAAAGACCATTGTAGAAGGAATAACACAATAGCAAGTCAGCAGAGAATACAGTCACAGTCACATAAATTATTTTTAAAATATCACTCTGAATTTAATGGAAGTGTTGAGTTTTCAAAGAATGAAATGGAATAACACAACTTTTCTTCACCTAGGGAATAAACTCAAAGTATATTTTTAATTCATCCATCAACTGTGTATGGACAAATAAAAGAATGAAATCTTGTTGTTTGTTTTTTTGGTGGGATTTTTTTTTGCCTGTCAGTGAGCAGACAATTAAAGCCATCACCCTACCTGTCTGAATCCAAACAGCAAACTCTTTTTTTGTCCATCAAAACACCACTATCTGTAGTAGGGAGACTGACCTCCTCAAATATCTTTCTGAAGAGCTTTCACTCTTTAACTGTGCCATTATAGCAAGCACTTTACTCGGTGATCTTTGCTCTTTTGTCTAGTACTATATGGTAAAATAGAAAAAGACAGAATCGGATGTCCTTGCTGTTTCAAACTACAAAGGGAGGAAATTCAGTATCAGTAGCCTCAGAAGAGTAAGACTTCGAAATAATAAACTGCAGACTGCTGCAAGGTCTAACACAGTCAAATGCTGCCAGGGAATGTTCCCAGCAGATATTAAGATATTTGTTTCACTCTTTAGCCTATGTGTTGCTGTAGTCCATTAATTGTGGGTTGTTGATTTGGGTTTCTGGTTTGTTTGTTTGTTTGTTTCATTTATTTCATGATACATGTTGTAAAAGAGTGTTGTGATAGATCTTCGATAGCAGAGCTTTCTGCAGAAACAGATAAAGATTGCAAAGATTGAGAAATATTAGAATTAGGGCTATTTATATCTTTAGTTCTGTGTGAATTGTCATGCTGAGTAATCTGTGTCTTTTTTGGGATTAGGCATAGATGGGTTCTACTCACTCTCTTACTTGCTGATACAGGATGCAGGTGTTAGATCCAAGAAAGATGGATTGATGTATTTCTGTTGCAGTCAGGTCCTATGTGAGGTACCTGTGTTCATATGGATGCTCACAGGTAGGCAGACTCCTGACTTCCATGCCCTCTCTTCCCCACTCTGTTAAGTTCCAGTCCTACCACTCTCTAACCAAACAACTATTTTAACTTTAGAAAAACATGTCATTTTGTAGAATTTTCTCAGTTCAAACCTGACAGGGATAAAAGAGAAATCTTCCCACCTTACTCTATATGCCTATACCTCCTTTTCAGCCACTGTGAGACCTTTCCCTGTCATTCATGCCCATATAGTGGACATCACGCTCAACTTAGACCTTGCTGCAGATCCTGCAACTGAAGTCATGCCTGAAAGATTCAATGCAAAAAACACCCAAGCTGCAGGTTTCTTATCTGCCATGTCAGCTACAGATCTTGTCTGGGCTCATCTGCCTGGGTCTGCCATAATTTACATCACTATTCCTTCCTCTGGTTTTAAAATATGCAATTCTAATGTTGCCCTATCTACTGTAATGATTCATCTCAGTTTCTACCATCTTCCTTTTCCATTTTTACCCCTCCAGTGAATTCACCTCTGCTGCATTAGGCATAAGTTTCTCAGGTTTGATTTCAGTACATTTCACAGATTGTTCTTTCTTTCATCTGTACAGCAGATGAGATTTGTCAAATTTGTTTAACACAATGTATTGTATTAAATACACTATTGTTCTCTGTTACATTTACAGACCAATTTGGGGGGGGGTGTTGATTTTGGTTTTGTTTTTTTCAGACATCCTTCATATTTAAAATGTGTTCCATGTAATACCTGCAAATTCAGTTCACTTTTCCTCTCAAAATACTCTTCCACCATAATGCTCCCAAAAAGTGTTGTAAGATCCAGTGTCTCTGATGCTGCCTCACAGCTTACTTGTGCTTCTCTGCTAGAGCCCTTTTTGGTTTTCTTCTGTACTTGCATTTCTAATCCATTTGGGGCAGACTTAGTATTTCCATTTTGTATTGGTTTTCTATTATTTAGTTCAGGTGCAGCAGAATTTTGAGTCATGATTAAAGCTCCTAAACATAAAAGCTATAGAAAGAATACTAATAATTTTTATCATGTGACTTTCAGATAGTGAGATCATCAAATAACTAAGCCACAGTCTTTTTGTTTGTCAAGTACATATAATTTGGGCCACTGTATAAAGAAATAAAAATACTTAATAAAGGTGTTTTACTGATTCAGATTAAGGGTCTATCTAGCTTAAGTGGACAGCCAAAGAAAAGCAGGAATAGAGCAAGTATATATGATGCTATCTCCTGATTTCCCAATTTCCATTTATTTTCAGCTTTGAGAATTTCTTGATTCAGATGTGGTTTGTCCATTTAATAGCCCTCAAAGAATCCATCTTCTAAGAATCCATCTTCTATGAATCTTTCTTCTAAGAATTTGTCCATTCTCACTTATAACCCACGTAAAGTCATTTATTATCACAACAGTATTTGGCATGGAATCCCACAGATCTACTACCTTACATATGAAAGCAACCTTATTTTGTGTGGTTTGAACCTGGCTCCCACTATCTTCTGCTATACATCCCAAGTAATCTCTTCCCTAGGCTGAAGAATCCCAGATGACACAGTCACTTCTGATAGTGTGACTCAGACTTCTATTTCTCCAATGATCCTTCTTTTCCTCCCATGAATGTTTTCCCGTCTGTATACACAGCCTTTCTGTAATGAGAAGACAGCACTGAGACACAGACAAATAGTGCCTTTATTCACTTGAACAATGCTGCTTTCTGTTTTGTTCTTTAATCCTTTCCTAGTAATTTTTCCAAATTTTCCTGGTGCACCACAACCAGTTACCCCTTCACAGCAATTCTTAGATGCTTATGCAGACTCCCCACGGGGGTTTGCCACCCAATAGCTACTATGCTAGCCTGCAAGCCTCACAGGATCACAAACCTACCCATCCTTATGAGCAGTGACAGATTGTCCCACCAATACAACCTATTTCCTTCCTTACTATTGGAGAAAGAATTTATGTGCAATGCAAGTAAGGAATGTTATGCCATTCCTTTTTAATAATCAAGGCTTACTCTCACTTAACAAGATATGAAAAATGTAAGCATAAGCCAGTGATTCCCACTGATTTCAGTGGGCTCTGGCTCAGGTTTTTAATGATGCTGGCTAATACACTTTTTCCAGATGCAGTCCTTCATCCATCAAACCATTCTGTTGTTCTGAAAAAATCCAGGATGTAAAGAACATCTGCCACAATGAACATAAAAAGCACAGACCTGCTGTTACCAATGGGAAGTATTCTAAGGGCTTTGATTTTTCTTATTTTTTAAAAAAGTTAATTAATTTTCCAAGAATAATTACTTTGAACATCAGTGCCAATGACCCTTCCCACACAAAGCTTTTCCAATACAATCTTGGTTTGGTCTCACTGAGGACAAAAGATGCTTCAGCTATAGGGACAAAAATCTTTGTGAATTGCTGCACAATAAATTATACTCAAGGAGCTGCTATAGCTTCCTTTTAAATTCTGTTTAGTTATTATCTGTAAACAAAAGAAGCTAAGCTGGCCTGATTTGGGTTTGTATGAAAAATTATAATGAAATAATAAACCCAGTAAGCAATAAAGAAAGGAAGTAACTGCTTTTAATGTTCTCTGTTAAATGTAATTGTGACATTTAGGAATCAATTTGCTTCTTTTTCTACTATTATTTCATGGATTAGCACAATATGCAGCAAAGACATGGAAGATGTGTTTGATCATCAAAGATTTTATAGAGACTAATTTACCTTTTTTTTTTTTTTATCTGGTTTTGCCAAATTGCACATTTTTTTCTTGAAAAACTGTATTTTAAGAACTTGAGCTGATTTATTGCAAAAGGAAAATCATTGAGTTATAGTAGAGCTCCACTTCATCAAAGCATCTTTATATTTTAAAAAAGAAAAGCAATTGCCAAGACATGTCTTTGTTAAGGTAACCTGCTGGCAGCATATGGCAAAAGTACTGGCACCTTGCCTGGAAAGTGCAGCAAGAACTGATAGATCTGATCTCATTCTGTGGCTGGGGAGAAAATAGACTTCAGTAAAGGCCAATCTTATGGCCTGTGACCATCTATTGCTTGGCAAGAAACAAAGTTCCTGAAAACAGACAAGGGAAGGTGAACTGATTTGGCAAGTCAAGGAAAGACATTTTACATTCCTAAGTGATGGCAGAGCCCCCAGAACAGTCCCTGTCAGGGCTGGACCTTTAGAAGTCTCTGTGTAATTTGTTTCATTGGTTTATATAATGTTTCATGTGATACTGTAAAATAAATATTCCAGAGTATAAATGCTTAAGAAATAATAGTGTGAATTTAGTATTTTACAGGTCAGTCTCAATTCAAGTGTTGAGAACTGGGATGAAATCCTGCAGCTGCAGGCATTTTGAAAAAGCAGCAGATTTTCTTCCATACTGTCATACTGCTGAGCCAGATACTTAGAGTCATGACATAGTCCATGTGAAAAGAGAAACACTGACTTTAAAAAATGTATTATTTCTACATTATTCAAAACCTAGCTTGGCAGTACTCAGTTCTGGAGGATTTAGTGGTAGTGGGTAGGGAAGGATGATAGTGGGTAGGGAAGGAATCTACTGTAATTGTGATGATTCATAAACCAGAGATCCTCAAGAGACTTCAACATCTCCAATTCCATTCCAGCAATGAGCTGGAATTGATCCAGAGAAAACTTTTTGTTTTGTCTCTTTTGCACAGCCCTATGTGAACTGGTGTTGGCCAAGAGTAGCCAAGGGCAAAGGGTGGATAAAACTGTCTCTCTGAGCAGCACTTTTGGCTTACTATGAATTAAAATGACTGTATAATCTTGGTCCTAGTGATTCACTGCATCCTTTACTGTTCCATGGAATAAAACCATACCTCTCTGTGTTCTCATTATTTATTTGTATTCTGTGACACAAAGTGACTCTAAAGAAAAAAGATTTGAGGAATCCACAGTGCAGAGTCTTTTCTGTCATCCCTCAAATGACTCTTCTGTCTCTTCCAGATTCCTCAGTCATGAAAGAGGATACCAGCAAACTGATTTAAAAGAACAATGATCTTGAAAATCATGCTTCCTCCCCTCCCAGACCAAATGGGGCAGTGGAGAAGAAGAAACAGGGAGTAAAAATTTTCACTGTCCCGATTTGTTTCCTTGGAAGATGCCATGTGGACTACTTCATTTAAAACTCGCTTCACTGGAATTTTCTGATTTTCAATCACATTATTTTCAGCTTGGCAATTTTTGACCAAAGAGCATTTTACCCTACCAACAAATGTACTGAATTAAAGTTTGCTATGACAGATTGTTATTTTAAAGACCTACTTCTTTTCCTTTAAACAATTTTTTTGTTTTGTTTTAATTAGCAGTGATTCTGCTGTGGCGAGGTTGTGTCAAATGTTACCTCCTACGAGACAGATTTTTTTGTCATGGGTATTATTTTTCAGAGCTCCAGCATTTTAAATTATGCTTGCAGAAAATACCAATTTAAAAATTTTATTCATTTCATCCACATCCATTCTGCATTCCATGGAGAAAAGACAAAAGCACTGGGTGCCTAAACACTTTAGGAGTACTACATGTGTTTGTTATGACAACTCTTTCACAGGGGTTTCTGTTCTGCTTATGTCTTCATAACTAGAGACGGCAGCCTGAAGGAAGTGTTTCTTAAGGGCAAGACCCAGATGAACAGAGACAGTATCAATGGAGTAAAATCTCCAAGTATACAAGCATGTAAGTTAGTCAGTCAAATAGATTAGTGAAAGACAGCAGTTAACTTCTTTGGACCAAGGATGTTCTGAAATAAGCAGGCAAAGAGAACATTCTGTTGTCTTTAATCTGATTCCTTATGCCATGTAAGATGAAACAGCATTTCACCAAAAAAAAGGGAAAGCATTTTACAAAATGTCTTTGCAATTAAATTAGCTCTTATGTTCTGCCTGTTCTTAAATTTTTTGATATCTTAGATACAAGAAAAGCCATTAAGATATGCAGTAGTTTTCTCCTTCACGTAATTTTCACTTCAGTCTAGCCTCACTCAGCTGTTCAAATAAAACAAGAAATTCGTGCTCAGAAGTCATATTACATGTATATATTTCATGCAATCACACAATGTGAATCTTACAGATATGCTGTATACATCCTTCAAAGGAGAAGGATGGGCTTAGACACAAATCAAAACCTGTTCTTGTCCTTCTCTCATAAACCTAATAATACAATATTCTACCTTTCATTGGAACTGTATTTACAGAAAAGATTATATGGGAATACTACTTCTTGATAAGTGGTACATCACAATTTTTGAGTTAAAACAAGTAAGCACAACTCAAGAGTATCCAAAACAATTACTTTCATGCACTTTTTGATAAAGCTTTTGTGATTAATTAACAAGGTCAGGGAATAGAAACAGAACACTCAGTTTTGTACAAATCTAGATAAATTAATATACAGACAAAAGATGCCATTTCTCAACATTTGTGGCAGATTAGTTAAGAGTACAATGCAGTACTTCAATCTGCACCCAGGCTGAAACATGGTCTATCTCCTTTCTCTGAAGTAGAATGAGTACAGGAAATGTAGTGGCCAATGCCCAGAAAGGGGGCAAAGTGGGACTGGATTTTATATTCTACAAGAAATTATTTGCATAAAGTACTAATGATTAAGTGAATGTGGTAATTTGAGATACTGTAATTGATGATCTTTGAGATCTCTTCCAACCTTGGTGATTCTGTGATTCTGTAAAAGGGCAATGGCTTGCCGATCCAGCATTTGCTTCATTGCAACAACCTGGCACTATGCCCTTACGTGCAGATTTTCTTTCTCTACATTCTAATTCAGGAGACAAAGTCAGGAAAAGGTTTAAACCACTGCCAAAGAATCAGTAACTTATCCTCAGTTAATTCTACTGTCTGCAGAATCAGGCTGCTGACAAAACTGATCAGTCCTTGCAGCATCTACATCATAGCCCTTGTAGGAAGAACCTGAACCCCAAGACTAATCTTTTTGCACAGTGGGAACCATGTGAGAATACCAAGAAAAATATATTATTAGATGTTCTGTACAAGCTGCTCAGGTCTTACCAGGTTCATACCAGGATACTGCAGGTATTTTAGGTTTTCTCTGAAGGGTAATGAAAACATGAGGTTTAGCCAGTAACACTTTCTGAAATGCAAGTGAAATCTGTCCTTGTGCATCAGCTTGTATCTCCAGAAATTTTGGCAAGGGCCATGAACAACATCCTGAAAGAGGGATTTATTCTGGCTCTTCTTTAGATTGCTTCTAGAAGCCACCTGTATCTTTCTACCCATTCCTGAAGTTGTGTGAGATGTATTGCCCCTACAGAACTGCCATTCACTGAAACACAATCCAAATATGCTCCACATTCATGCTTTTCAGATAGCTCTGTGTCACCCAACAGGGTCAGCATCTGCAAGATAATTCAGACTCCTAAAGCAATCAATAATAGTTCTGTCACCTGGTAATAGCAGCTGTATTGACATGTCCCTTCTCACTGGGATGCATAAAACATAGTGGACTTCTAAACTACCTGCAAAACATTCTTGTGTAATTTCTACACAGTAAACCTTTCTACTTCGCAAAAATAAACCTTCCTCTAAAAACTACATCAGAAACGAGAAGAAAATAATGTTTTCTCTGGAAAGTGCATGAATGACATGTTCACTTCCAAAACCTGCACGTATCTATCGTGCTCATAAATCACCAGAATACATCTTTACCTTTTCGATAAAGAAAACAAGAGCATACAACTCATGTTAGTGGAAGACAGATGAGATTTTCTTCTGCCTAGGTTTGTGGAAAATATCTTGGTCAGAATTATGTCTCATCCTGTCCTCTAAAGGCTCCATCACTATCTTAAATAACAACAAATTTTGGCTTAAGATTTGGGAGCCTTATTATTTTCTGTAAATTGTATTTCCATTAAAATACTAATAGTCTCCATTAAAGGGGAAAAAAAACCCAACAACAAACAGAAAAATAAATTAGAACACAGAATCTATTTATACTTCTCTGTGTAATCCTTTGTTGGCACAGCTTGAGCAGATAATGCTTTAGAGAGGCAAAAGGTCATTTAGAGCTTAGACTGGCCACTTCTGTGAAAGACAACAGAAATACTTTTATAAATATATTAATGGCAAAAGGAGGGGCAAGGACAACCTCCACTCCTTAGTGGACATGGAGGGGAATATTGTAACTAAAGATGAGGAAAAGGCAGAAGTACTTAACACCTTCTTTGCCTCAATTTTTAATAGCAAGATAGAATAGGTTGTCTTCCCAGCAGCTATCCTCCCGAGCTGGCAGATGGAGTCAGGGAGTAGTTTCCCTGTAATCCAGGAGGAAGCAGTCAGAGACCTGGCTCAGCCACTTGGATCCCCACAAGTCCATGGGACCGGATGGGATCCATCCTACGGTGCCGAGAGCTGGCAGATGAACTGGCCAAGGCAATCTCCATTGTTTACCACCAGTCTTGGCTCACTGGAGAGGTCCTAGATGACTGGAAACTTTGCAACATGATGCCCATCCACAAGAAGGCCGGAAGAAGGAACAGTACAGGTTACTGAGCATGGTCAACTGCAAGCATGTTTTTCTTGCCCATGGTTGTATGTTAGCCAGATTGAACTGGCTCTGGCAAAATAAAAAAAGGTTGGATTATGGAAGAATAAGCAAGTAATATGATGGGGGGGGGGGGGGGGGGTTTCTGACATTTATTATGAAAGGGACAATTTTAGACAACTCTTGCAAATAGGCAGAATCCAGTCTGTGGTACCACTAAGTGTAATATAAAAACGTTTACTCCAATGCATTTATTCTTTGTCATGACTTTTTAATTCAAAATTTTACTTTGCTACACATCCACACAAGCCACTTGCACTCATGTGAAGTTATTCTGCTTCTAGGAAAGGGCCTCTTAGACTAATAGTATGCTGATCTTTAATCTAAAAATCAATTTCATGATTGGATGCAAACTTTCCCTTTGAGTTAGTGAAAGAAATCATACATCAAATTGGCTGGTGTTCCTACCCAAAGGTAGGCATCAGGCTCCCAATTCTGTAGGTGATGACATGCAGCAGTGAGGACAAAACTCCTAGGGCAGCACTTGCACTCAGTATTATGTAGTACTTGGTCTTGCTGCTTATAATGGCCTGGCATGAAAAATGAATCCAGCCCAACCTTGCTCAAAATACGAACTTTGTCATTACAAACCTCACCGCCAAAGGTAGCTTTTCACTATGATTCTACGTTAAATTTCAAAACCAAAGTTCCCTCTTAGTGCTGCGTATATGCCCAACTTTTATCACCCTAACTGTAGCAAGAAATTTGGAAGCTTTTTATCTTTTTATCCTTTGCAGGACAACTGAACTCTCGTCTCAACTGTATGCCACCCGCTGAGGTTTTAGCCCGGGTGCCTGCAGACACACCTGTACAGCGAGGTTTGCCTCTTAGAGAAGACAAAGGCGGCGGTAGGCCTGTGCCCCACACGCCGCCGCACACCTCCAGAACTGTGCCATTGCCACCGAGCAGACAACAGGCGCCTTTCGGGAAGGGGGAAGGCTGCGGCGGCTTCTGGCCCCTGCTTGCGTGGCAGAGGCTCGACGGCAGTACGAGGCAAGGGGCAGCCCTCAGCAACTGCCTGTTGGGGAGCCCTCAAGCTGCGCCATGTCCCCGCGCCCTGCCCGCCGCACCACCCCCTACCCTCAGCGCTGGCTGTGCCCGCGCGGCTCTCAGCGGCGGGCGGGGCGAGGCAGCGTTGGTGCCTTTCGGCTGCCCGAATCGGAGCGGGTTAGGGGTGCCCCCGCAGGTGCCTGCTCTTTGAGCCGATGCTGCCAGCTAACCGCCCGGGGGCCGTGCTGCCGCCGGAGCTGCGAAGCCCGAGGAACTCCGTGGTGGCGGCACGGGACACCGAGGCGTGGCGCCGCGTCGAGTTGCCGCGGCGGAAGGCGGACAGGCAAACGCCGGAGCTGCTACATCCGGGCTGCGGCGGCGGCGGGCACCTGCCAGGCAGGGGGCCTCGGTGACATTGGGCCTTGGCAGCTGAACGGGGAGGACGGCTCCGGAGCCTTGTAGAGAGTGAGACCTTCGGCTGCGCCCGCTGCAGCCATGTTTCGCGTTATACTCACCCACGCCAAGAAACACCCCAGCGTGAGTACCCGGCGGCAGTGCTCTGTCTGCAGGGGCACCTCGGCTTCAGCGGCCGCCGCCCTCTCCCTGCGCTCGCCCCTGCTGGCAGTCGTAGTCCCCGGCCCCGCTGGTCGCCCCACTCCTCGGTCTTCCGTCCCCTTTCCCTGTGGATGGGAAAGGGGCCCACCTTCCCCTCGGGTGCGCCGGGGCTGACGGCATGTGGGCAGATCAGGGCTGGTCGCCGAGACATGGTCAGGTCCCCTTTCTCCTCTAGTACGTGTGTGCCTTTTCTCATGATGCAGCAGCAAGGCTCAAGGTAGCTCTACATTCTTTCTCATCTCTTTTCTTACATCCCCTCGCTCCCACTGTTTTACTTTATTATTAGTGGTACAGATGGTGTGGGCTCTCTTAGGCAGTGGAAGGACTCATGTTTGTTGGGCTGTTAAGCATATAGCTGTATTGTTTTTATGTCTGTCTCTTCCTAGCAGCTTAGTAGCTCTCTGACCCCAGGGGTGTCCAGTAACACGAGGAGATTATGTCAGGGCTTTACAGGACAGTGTGTTATGGTTCAGTGTGTAAGCTTATTCTTTAGGTTGTCACTGTTTTTGTCCAAAATTCATGTAATAATGCCATTTTCCTATATTGTGGTATGATATTTTCGTTATTGTTGTAGTTGATCCCTCTATTTGTGATCATCGGATCTGGAGGCATTGGTGCAGGCCTATATCTCATGCGCTTGGCAATGTTCAACCCTGATGTCTGGTATGTATAAAATCAGTCACAGTGCATATGTTAAAGGAAACTTCACTGCCTTGATCTTTATGTTTCTGGAGTCCTTTAGCGTCATGCTCCAATAGTACTGGCATTAATTGTGTGGATATTTCCTTGATTGGGAGATTTATTTACTGTATGATACTTCGAGACTGCTGATGGAGGACTATGTCATTTTCTGTGGAAATGTACTTGGTTGAGTGATTCTCCATGGTCTGATAACCATAAAATGCACACAGATTTTATTTATTTTGAAGGTACTGTGATTCTCTTAAGTTCTCATATCTTGCATTTCTCTCAATAGCTGGGACAAGAAAAACAATCCAGAACCCTGGCAGAAAATGGCTCCCAGTGACCAGTACAAGGTAAAATGAAAAATACATATTTTTAAGAAATAAAATGGGGAGCCTGCTGCTTTAGGGCATTTGAATATATTTGAATGTAGTTGAAAGAGTGATGGGTTACCTCTGCTGTGCAACAGCTCTGTTTCTAGAACAGAGAGGCATGAGCTTAAGATCTAAAATACTGCTAGAGTTGCTTGAAAACGGGATGAAAGGAGACGATACAGAAGTAGTCACATATATTGCATTCAAAGAAAAATTACCTGTGGGGGTAAGACTGCCTCATAATAGAAATGAACTACGTGGAGGACAAAACCTCACTTGAGCTCTGAACTACAGAAACTGTTGGCTTTGCTCACGAGAAACAAAGCACGAAAATCTCAGTGTTTAACATAAACAGTGGTCAGTCCACAGCTTGCTTGAAAGTTGTCTGTAAGTAATGATGCTACAGAAGTGTTCTTTGAGCAAAATCCCAGTTACTTCGTTAATAAAAAAGCCTGAAAATGTGTGTAAAACGTTTGGTAGTTTACAGAAATCAGATGTATAAAGTGATGCTTTATTTATTCTTGTTAAGAATATATTAAAATTACTTTCAAACAACCAAAAAAAGCAAGCCTGTTGTATTTTCAAAGCTAATGCCTGTTCAGTACCATGTCTTCTTCTTCTAATCATTGAAATAAGCCCAACCCCCCCACACACCAAAACAAAATACTTCGCATTTCCCTTGAAGTTCCAAGGAAGAATATCATACTGTGTTTTCTTTGCCGCTTCTGGAATGTTGCTGTTTCTTAAGCATCTAAAAGAGGCAAATTCAACATAGTGCGCAGCACAAATTCTTTCAGAGTGCATGCCTTGTGTAGCATTCCCCTTCTGTCTTAGCATGAAAACACAAGCTCAGGTTTTACCATATTTGGGTGTGTGTATCATTGGGGATTCTTTTTTTGCCAGCTCTGCACTGTGGGAAATGGAAAGGCAGATACTCTAAAATGGGGATGACTTTAATAAAAAACTCTGATACAAGAAGTTTCAGCCTTTGAGGGAAGCATTTTTCTTTTTTATACTTCTCTTTGTAATACTAACTTTCTCAGTGTTCCTAAGGAGATGAGTTGAAGACCTGACTCCTGAAGACTCCTCTGTGTAGGAGTCACACAGAAAGATGTAGTCTGAATATGCTGTAGGCTGCTTTGTTTCCTCTGAGGAAGTTAAAAAATAAAAATAAAACTTGGGCATAAGTAAAAGTAATCAAGCTAATAACTGTTTTTTATTTTCCTTTAAAGAAAAACAATAGCATCTCATGCTTGCTGTCAGGTCAGGTTGGGATGCCAAAATAGCTTTTAGTCTGTTAGTTCATTGTTGTCAGTGACTATTTGGGCTGTTATGAATTGCTCATAACAGGATCCAACTTTATTAATACAAACTGTGTGAAAGGATCTGTTGTTACTCTTCTTCCTTCTTGTTACCATGTGACAATAGCTGTTCACCTATGCCAGGCTTTCTGTCACTTGGCAAGCTTGGGTGTTGGCCTTTGGTATAGAGAAGCACATGGCTTTGGGGGAAAAAAGGATAAACTCAGCAGTACTACAAGAATTTCCTGTGAATTGGCTTTTCATTCTGGGGTTTAAAGAGAAGACGCCATGGGTTTTTCTCCAGTTGTAGACATGACCGTGGCAGACCTTCTAATACTGTATGTAGGGTGGAGATAATATTAGAAAGCTACTGCCCTTAAGTTTATCTGTTACTCTCTAATGTACAGACTTAAGCTTATTTCAGTTTTTTGATGAGTTCAAAGTTTTTAGTAAATTTCATGAAAAATATATATTCAGGCTTCTTACTCATTTTTTTCCTTCCCTCTCCTAGTTCTACTCAGTTAATGTAGACTACAGCAAATTTAAAAAGGATCGTCCTGACTTCTGAACACCACACTCATCTCCCTAAGCTGCACAGAAGGTCTTCCGGAAGCCGTCCGTACAATTGTCATGCTTAATCATCCAGGAAATAACCCAACTTGCCTCACGCTGCACTTGGGCATGTGTTTGGAAGTGTTTTGATGAGGCTTAATAAACGTTTGAAACTTGGAAGTGTCTGTTCTTCAGTTTTGCAAAGTGAGGATACCCTCCTGTAAAATTTGTTGTATCACAGTCAAAAAGTAAGCTAAAGACAAATCATGTTTCCTCAACAAGGAAGCAAACTTGTCTTGACCGATTTTACACCTAGAAAAATAATTGCTTATTCATGCAGTATTCCAGCCTACAAGGATGTGAAAGCTTGTATTTATGTGTGTGTATGTGTATATATTTTCTTATTGCCCCTGAATTTCTCATTTTAAGAAGTTTTGATAGCAGACAAGTCCATGCTAACAAGTCCTTGTCCAGCAGGAAGGCAACAGACATTACCATATGTTGCTGGAGGGAATCAAAAATCCCACATAAACCCCAGAAAAGACCAAGCCCTCTGCAAAAGACTTTATTTATTTCTCTCTTTTTCTAAGTCATAAGCAGTTTGTTAATAAGGCCATGTACAACTTAAGAAAGTATGTAAAATAAAATTGTAGGAACATATTGAAGATTCTTGCAGTTTTAAGGAAGTGCACAAAAAGCAGAACAGGATGCAGGATTTGGAAAACGCTTCCATTTTGCATAAGGACAGAAATAGCAAGGGCAAATTTTCATACTTCAGTACTTAACCAAGGCTTGCTGAACCCTCACACCTGTAGAGATTTTAGGCCACAATACTTACTGTCTTAAATTATTCTTTAGGCAGAAATTAAGTGCTCAAAAGCTTCACCTCTCAGACACAGAATCACTGAAATTCACCAGCTGTATTTGTAGCATGACAGTTTGTGTTCTTCAAAACCCTAAAAGAAAATTTTCACAATTTTGGGTATTTTATGCTTAAGGGTTAAGTAATCTACTAGTTCATTTCTGGTATCTTCAAACTATTTTCTCAATAGTTTGGGGATATTTATATTTTCTGATTGGTTGATGTGGTTCTTTTTAAAATATTAAAATGCACTTTCTGAGATCCTTATCCCTTTTTTTGTTATTACATAAATTTGGTTTATTTGTAAAATTCCAGTTTTGAAGATCTTCAATTCCTCCTTTCCTTTTTCCACCCTCAGTTTTCCTTAGGGACAGAAGAACTATTTATTTCATGTAAAACAAAAGCATGTGCTTGGTCCTAGCATGTAACTGCTTCGTAGTGGTCCATCAGTATCCAATAAATTTCTTTGCATTTTTTTTAGTACACTGTTTCTGAAAGAGAACAGCTTCCACATCTTGGAAATATTCTACCTCCATTAAAATATTCCATATATCCTATAAAGCTTCTTTAAAGCCATCTTCTACCACTTTCTTCCATTAAGTTGAAGATGGTATTCCATGAAGAAGTATGAAGAAACAATTGTAGTTTGGATTTTTAGGAGTCTAGCTTCACCTTTGTAGAATCACAGAATGTTAGGGGTTGGAAGGGACCTTGAGAGATCATCTAGTCCAACCCCCCTGCCAGAGCAGGATCACCTAAAGCAGGTCACACAGGAACACATCCAGGGGGTTTTGAATGGACTTGGTGATCCTGAGAGTCTTCCAACCTGAATGTTTCTGTGATTCTGTCTCCAGTGAAGGAGACCCCACAACCTCTGTGGGCAGCCTGCTCCAGGGCTCTGCCACACTCACAGTGAAAATGTTTTTCCTTACGTTCACGTGGAACCTCCTCTGCTCCAACTTGCATCCATTGCCCCTTGTCCTGTCATTGAACAACACTGAGCAGAGTCTGGTTCTGTCCTTCCAACACTCACCCTTCACATCTTTATAAGCATGAATGAGGTTACCCCCTCAGTATCCTCCAAGCTAGAGCCCCAGCTCCCTCAGCCTTTCCTCATAAGGGAGATGTTCCACTTCCTCCATCATCTTCTGTGGCTCTGCGCTGCACTCTTTTAAGCAGTCCTGAGGTCCTTCTGGAACTGAAGGCCCCGGAACTGAACACAATATTCCAGATGCAGCCTCACCAGGGCAGAGTAGGAAGGGGAGGAAAACCTCTTTTGACCTACTAGCTACACTCCTTCTAATGCACTCTAGGATGCCATTGGACTTCTTGGCCACAAGGGCAAATTAGTGGCTCATGGTCATTCTGTTGTCCACCAGAATTCCCAGGTTCTTTTCCCTAGAACTGCTCTCCAGTGGATCAGCCCTCAGCCTATTACTGCTTCATGAGGGTGTTCCTTCCCAGATGCAGGACTCTACACTTGTCCTTGTTGTTTTTCTTTAGATTTCTCCCTGCCCAACACTCCAGCCTGTCCTTTAGGATGCTAGTTAACCTTTGGCTGTTAACTGTTATGAAACAACTAAATCTCATCACTAATAAGTACTTCATGGCAAGTAATTTTGGTTGAGCAGGTGTCATTTGTTATCTGAAAGAGACTGAACAACAACCTTCCAGTACCTGAAGGGGGCCTACAAAAAACATGGAGAGGGACTTTGCAATTGTCTGTAGTGATAGGATGAGCGGCAACAGCTTCAAACCAGAGAGGAGTAGATTTAGCTGGATGTTAGAAACAAGTTCTTTACCATGAGAGGAGTGGAGCACTGGAAGAGGTTGCCCGGGGAGGTAGTTAAGGCCCCATCTCTGGAGATATTCGAGGTCAGGCTTGACAGGGCTCTGGGCAACCTCATCTAGTTGAGATTTCTCCTTCCTACTGCAGAGGGGGATGGACTAGATGACCTTCCAACCCAAACCATTCTATGATTCTATGATTTTATATTCTGCTGCCTTATGTTTTTGATGGATACAGCTGCTATGTTCCAGATTTTTGGGAATACTCAGTGAAGGCCTGACACACGTGTTTTGTTAATGAGCCACCTACAGAAGACTTGTCTGTTATTCTTACAATAAAGCATTGTGCCTGCCACTGTCAGATTTCTGTTAATGCAGTTATTTTGCACCTCCTTATCAGTGATCCTGATACACAGCAGGGTGATCAAATCTGAAATTAATTCTGCTCACATATATTTCATGTAGCACATTGTAATTTGTTTCCTTTGGTTGTATTTTTAGTATAGCCAGTGAGAAGGATTTGTGTTATTTGCCTGCAGTAAGGGAAGTGCCTTGTGTCTATATAATATCTAACTACCTCTAAGAAATTAGGAGGCCATGCTGATATTAAAAGAACAATTTAAATTTTGCATAGGACCTCTAGCTAAATGTCATCAGAGGAAATACATTTCAGATGTGTTTTCAAGCTCTGCTTTACCTTTCAAGGTAGTTTGGTGTGTGACTATTGAATGACCTTTAAAACTAATCAAATGTATGTTTAATGCTGATTGGACTGTAATGCTTTGTCAAAGAGAAAGGTTGAAAAGTTATTACAGGAATTTTTTAAAAAAGTATTTAGAACAAACAGAAACTGGGTTATTGAAAAAAATAGATATGTGGAAGTGCAGACAAAGTTCTTGTTTCTACTCATTGGCCAGCCTTACCGTGAAAGCAACTGTATGAGCTGGAAAACCCTTTATCCAGGACAAAGTATAGCAGAGCGAGTCTATGAAAACTCAAAAAAAATAGGAATTCACTTCCATCATTGCCACGGTAGTTTTTCAATATTCATAGGAAAACTTGCTCTTCAGCCCCCTTTTTTGAAATCCAGAAGTTGGTTGACTTCATCCTTCATGATCCATCCACTTTCCTTAGAAGTGGTCTTGGCATCAATATTTAGTGATGAGGAGTTCTATGAAGTTCAAATCATTTCATCTCCCTCTCTGATCTCTAAGCTTCTTAAGAGTGTCTCTGGATGGCACGTTTCCCAAATGTGTGTCAATTCTGTTGCCATCTGTCTTGGATGAACTTTGAGTGTTTTTCAACTATTTCCAAATATCTATGATTGGTAAGACTTAACACTTTGTTAGTGTGAATGACATGCACCAGTACAGCACCAGAAAATACATCCCCCTTCCCTTCTTGAAAAGCAAATTTTATTACTGAGTGTAACATTTATCTAGAGCAGAAAAATACCCTATTTTTTTTTCCTTTGCTCCCTTTTAAAAGCTTCATTCAAATGAAACTAAAAAAGTAATTTTTAGACATTCTAAGCTGATGTTATTCTCAGAGTTACAAGCTGAAGAAGCCTATAAGACCACTTGACTTGCTAATTTTTTTTCTCCTTTTTCAGTCAGAATCAATATTACTTTAGGTAATGTGAAATAAGAACTGAAGTATGCAGAACAATTCATTTAAACTTTTGATCGTTTGCTATCAGCATTTACCTGACATTCCTTTGCTACTAGAACTGATACATGGCATGCAGAACTCCTGCAAGAGACAGCAAGGTCTGAAGTTAATCAGAAAATAGTCTATTAACACATGGCAGTATTTATATTACGAAGGAGAATAGAAATTCTGCTGAAAATATTCATGGCTATTGGCAATACTTTATAACTTAGACACCTCAAATAATATTTCTAGGGTCATTAATTTGAATTACTTTGGGAAAAAAAATAATGCACTACGCCATTTATTGTTCATCACTATAATGCAAAGACAACTTTTTCTGGTACTGCTGCACAAGACATAACCCAATAGACGAATTTATGGACATTTTTTTTTTTCCCCCCACATTGGAAGCAAACTAACTATGAACATGAAATGTTTTCTAATTTTAGTTTCCCTACTGCAGGCAAATGAAACAAACTGCTGAGAAGGTAATGAAAACAGATTACTTAATGGTGAAAAATCTGAGTGCCATTCTTTCCCTACCAGTGGTGCCACTGCTGGAATTTAATGGGGTGGCACCAGTGTGTCTGAATGAAGATGTTGGTTCTAGCTGTTTAAAAATAGGGTTGAATCTAATAAGATTTCCTCAGTCTTTTGTTTGTTGGGGTTTCGTTTGCTAGTTTGGTGTTTTTATTGTCGGTTTGGGGTTTTGTTTGGGTTTTTTGGTTTTGTTTTCTTCCTTTTTTTTTTTTTTTTTTTTGCTGGACTGAGAGCAGGAAAAGAGCAGAACTCATATCAGCAGGAAGAAAATAGAATTTCAACTCAAATTTCCCTCTCTAGTACCACTTACTTCTCATAATAATATATAGGATTTTGATGCAATGTTCAGGGGAAAATTTGCTTCAGATGTTCTTATCTTCATGATGCGTTAAATATATTTAACTTCCTAGCATTTGGGGAGCTTAGGGGAAGACAACTCATCCCTGCAATAGAGACTGTGCTTGAAATGATCAGGGACCACTGCAGTAGTTTTCTGCACGTGCAAATCATATCTCTCCCTTCCCTTTATAAAAGCCCAGGCAAGTTCAGAAATTATTTGAGGAGGGGAGGAAAGGAGCAATATACATGTGACAGAATAGGCAGATGGAGTTGCATTTGTTTTTACACCAATTACAGCAAGTTCTTGGGTTTAGTGCACAAACTTTCTCTATTTATGTCTATCAATTTCTGTATGTATTTGACAAATGCAAAAGTTGTTCATTACACAGACTGTGACAGCTTGGCCTGTTAGGATGCAGTGAAAATTAGACTGAGAGTAAAAAACAAAAGCATGATGTTCCAGTGGGTTTAAATTATTGCTCAAAATGAAAAAAAAGAGGAGTAGCAGAATAGCTGCAGAAGAAGTCTGGTTCACCCTGTTTGGAATTTAGACTATTAATAATAAGTTTGTATTAGGTCAATAGGGTGAAATAAAAACAAGTTGATGATCAATTTTGACAGTAAAATTCTTTATTTCTACAGAGCATCATAATGTCATTCTTTAAAGATTAACTTCTAAAATATTCAGATCATGTAAAATGTATACATGAATCATGTCTGAGATTTTTCTTAATGATTTCAGTGTCAGCAACTCTTCATATTAGTTCAAGATCGTAATATTGCATGCAGTTTTGGGCTCCCCAGTTCAGGAAGGCCAGGGATCTACTTGAGAGAGTCCAATGGAGGGCTACAAGGATAATTAAGGGACTGGAGCACTGCCTTTCAAGGAAAGGCTGAGAGACCTGGGGCTGTTTAGTCTGGAGAGGACAAGACTGACAGGGGATCTAAAAAGTGTCTATAAGTATCTGAGGACTGGGCATCAAGAAGGAAGGGACAGCCCCTGCTCATGTGTGCTCTGTGATAGGACGAGGGGCAATGGATGTACACTGTAGCACAGGAATTTCCACCTCAGCATGAAGAAGAACTTCTTTAATGTAAGGGTCACAGAGTACTGGAACAGGCTCCCCAGAATGTTTGCGGAGTCTCCTTCTCTGGAGACTTTCAAGACCTGTCTGGATGCATTCCTGTGTGACATGTCCTAGATTTTATGGTCCTGCTCTGGCAGTGGGGGTGGACTTGAAGATCTCCAGAGGTCCCTTCTAATCCCTAGAATCCTGTCATCCTGTGATTTTTTATACTTCACTCTACATCTCTGTACCTGAATAAAAACTTTTTTACATCTTCAAACAGAAAAAGAATTTTAGAAGATATTCTATCTTAAATCTAACTTTACTTATGAAAATTTAACATATGGATGGATGGACAAGTAGTGCAAATCCACCATCCAAAATGTTCTTTATTAATCCCTGATGTGAATAAGGTCACGAGTTGACTAATGGACAACAACAGCTGGGTATTTAAAGGTGATCTAGACTGCCATGCAATATTTACATGGTTGAGGATAAAAAAAGATGATTTAAACATTACCTGTTTCCCATATGAAATCAAGTCTTTCACAGCTGGTCTGTTATCTGGAGTAAAGATTAGTTGAGTTTTTACAAATGCTACAATTTAGTAATGTGAGCTTGAACTGATAATTAGTAGAGGCCAAGGGGGAAAATCAAAATAGAATCCTTAAATTTAGAGTATTCTGCCAAAGAAATATTTCCACCATAGAGAACATCAAGCAGAGGTCAGACAGGTTGGTAAGATTTGTATCATTTATAGCAATAGACTTCCTCATCCGGAAGCTTAGGTGCTTGCCCCAGCAGTGAAATGAGTCTTGTAGCTGCATTCACTGACTTGTGGAGCTTAAATAATATGCTTCAGAAACAGTGGAGCTCTTCTGGATGAAGCTTAATATTGCATTATCTACCTGTGTGCACATCAAACACAAACAGTCCAGTACTGTAGCTGAAATTCTACTTGGATGTAGTTTTCTGTTTGTGCTCAGCCATTAGAGAGAGCTTTTATGGGAAAGAAGAATGAGCTTTTTGAGAGCCCAGAAAAAGAGATTTGTTACATCCAAAGTAAGGAGAATGGAGAGACAGAAACAAGTGGCCTACTCACTCAGGCATAGGAAAGCAGAGGATGTAAAATGTGCAGTGGAAGTGTAATGAATTCCTCTGTTACAAATTATTGTCACAGGGAAATGTTTTTGTACATGAATTTTGACACAGAAAATTGGATGGATTTTTTGTTTGTTTGTATGTTGCATTTATTGAAAATGAAAAGAGCTCGATGACAGCAGTGTATAAATGTGTATGGATATGTTGCCTGAGGTCTCCATTTTTCTTGTCTTCAGTCTTCATTCTCTCATCCTTTTCTTCAGCTAGATATCCAGGGTTTCTGCTTACTAGCCTGATAAATCCTCCCCACTCATGTATCTTCTGCTTGTCAGGAGCTTTACTTCTGTTAGGCTATGCTGTTTCCTGACATGGTAAACTCACAGGCTACTTTTGTGTTAAAAGGAAACAGCACCTTTTTCTATCAACATCTCATTACAGCTGTGACACCAGCTTTCTGAGTAAGCAGGAAAGTTAAGTGATCCAAGTAAAACTTTGTAGAATTTGCAGTAGAAAACTGCCTTGATACAAAAATACCCCCAAACAGTTTGAGGTTCACTGGGGGAAACCTCACATGTCTGAAAAGAATGAGATCAAAGTTTCCCTTTAGGACTGGATTTTCAGTTGGGTAGAAATGGTTCATAAAAGCCCCATCTAGGGTGGCAGAGAATACTTTTAGAGTTGCTTTGTATATTTACTATTTTGTATATGCATACAAATGCATTTAACTTTAGCAAGGCTGGGTTTTACATACGTGCTGGACTCAACAAACATTAATTCTGTGGAATGCATGCTGTTTTGAGTTTTAGTTCTCTTTCTTAAGCCAAATAAATATTGAGGGATTTTTTTAAGCAGTCTTGACTATGTTCATTTGCTTAGGACTAATTAGGATATGTAACTTCCAACAGAGAAGAAAAATTAGATTTCTGGTGAGAGGTGTGCTTGGATGTTCAGGCTGACACTGTCAGTTAAAGGACTGTACAATTAGTTTTCAAGTATGCCCTGTGCCTTAAGGAAACTTATTCAGCAAAATGTTGTGCTCTGCAGCGGTACAATTTTGGGCAAAGAAGCCTATTTTTTCACCCCAGTAGCAGTCTAGCCACACGAGCACAGCACACTGCATCTAGCAGAGCTATCTAACCATGCTGTAAGGCCACAACTGTTGGTCTCCAACCTGCTTGTGAAGAGCTGTCTTAATTTTTGCTGTGCAGCACTGCCCTCTGCCTTGTGAATTTATATAGTTTAGAGCACACAATGATTTTAAAGGGCAAGACTGAAGGATTTAGTCTGTTTCTATGATGGTTTTGTGCTTGCAAGGAAAAAGAGCCATGAGAATTCTTGGCTTTGTGCTTGCACACTGCAAAATGAAGAAAGGATGAAGAATGCACATTGTAAATAAGTGATTTTTGTACAGTTGTGAGTGTAAAATGCTTTGTACTGAAGTGTGCACATATCACAGAATCAGAGAATGTTAAGGATTGGAAGGGATCACAGGAGATTATCTACTCCAAGCTCCCTGCCAAAGCAGGGTCACCTAGGGCAGGCCACACAGGAATGCATCCAGGCAGGTTTTGAGAGCCTTCACAGGCCTCTCCACAACCTCTCTGGACACCCTGGTCCAGTGCTCCATCACCCTCACAGTAAAGATTTTCCTTATGTTGAAGCAGAAAGTCCTGTGTTCCAGTTCGCATCCATTAGCCTTATCCTATCACAGGGCATGGTGAACAGAGACTGCCCCCCTTCTCCTGATACCCACTCTTAGGGTATTTGTAAGCATTGATCAGATCTGCTCTCAACCTTCTCCACATAGCACACGAGATATATTTAGCATACATGCTTCTCTTTGCACTTCAAGCCATATCTTAGATATTACTATGGTGACACGCATGCAGCCACTGCACAGGAGTTATCTCCCATGGCATTTAAATGGCGTATGCTCTTCTCCATGACCATGATATGTCCTTTTGCAGCTGAATCTATATAAGGATGTCAGTTCATAAGGGAGAGGCAGTCATGTTGGGCAAGCAGAAGGCAGGATTTCTAGGGCTGAGCTCTATGTCCCCAGGGCTGGAAGGGGGCCACTGAACAGTGCCAACCCTCCCAGCCCTTCCAGCTGCACTTACATCTGTGCATCATTAGAGCAGCAGAGGCTACTGCAGTCACCCGGTGGCTGCTTATGAACAACTCTTTTACCATTTTACTGCCTGGAAAGGAGAATTTATTTTCTCTCCACTAGTTTCCTATGTGTGTGAAGTGCTATGGTAGTTATTAGGCTCATACTCTGTATCAGGCAATAAGCCTATTTCTTAGCATGTTCTAATATTCCATGTTGGTATTCCAGCATGCTTGAAAAGCAGACCTTGCTGGTGTTATGTCCCTATTCTTGCAGAAAGTTAATGATTTTCTAAGTAAAAGAGGACTTTTCAATACTTTTTAAAGTATGGCATTACTATTGCTGAAATATCTTCCATCTTCTGCCCTGAGAAATGATGTATTTCACACAAAATTTGGGGGTGTGGTAGTACTGTATTACAAATGGCAGAGCTTTACTGTGAAATCTTGGTTTCTTTCACTTTATATTTACTCTGAACACTTAATGCAGGCATAAGCTTTGTTTAATCTGTCAAATTTATAAGGAGATTTTACTTAACAGTAAAAAGGCATCTATTTGGGTATTTAGGAGTTTAACAAGTGTAACAAACCCAAGCATCATCCTATTAAGTGCATTTGTATGACTTATTGTTGCTCTCATTTAAAACTGAAAGGGCTTTTATTGTGGCTAAAAATTCAGGGTAAAATCTTGGACGTAACTGAATGCAATGAGAATTTATTGTTGATTTAAATGGAGCCAAGATTTCTTTTGGAGTTATTTAAAAGTCATTAGTGAAAGCTTTTGCAAACCGAACTAGTGTTTGCTTATTCCTTGTGTTTTCAGTGGAGGAACGTATTTATGAAACATGCATGAGATGTGTGGTTCTTGGCAGGAAGTGTCTTGGCTGCTTTTTTTGCTGCAAAGCATTTCATCCTTGGCAAAAATAAAAGGAACAAGCTTTAAACAGATTAATAGTTTATCTGATTCAGTGATCATCTTGCTTTAGGATAGAGTTTAAGCCATCAGAATCTATTTCTTGATCTTACTCAGAAAGCATTGACTGAGAAGGGGGAAAGCTGCATTTAATGCAGATGTACTATCACTGAAATGGATGGGTGTGGGTGTTACTGTGATTTACTTTGTGTGTGCTATTCTAGGGCAGGTAGGTTGCCCTATTTTTGTTAATGAGTAGATATATGATATCTATATATCTATACCTGTGATTTGTATTGTGATAGGTTTTGAATATAATAAAACATTCAGAAGGAGGATTTGGAAATATTACTTATCATTTGGAAATATTACTTATCATTATCTTTTTTTTTTATTGGTTGCTTGTTTGGGTTTTTTTTTTGTTTTGGTTGGTTGGTTTGGGTTTTTTGGTTTTGTATTCAGAGATAATGCCTGCTAAATAAACAGTAACACATGCAGTCTAGATGGAAATGTCCAGCTGTGAGAATCTCTATTTTTAATTGTTTTTATTTTATTTGGTAAGTGTTTTTTTGGTTTTTTGTTTGTTTTTTTTTTTTAATAGCCTTGTGGTCCTAGAGATCAAAGAGTTAGAGAATACATCCTTTTTGTCAGCTGCAAAATTCTCTTGAATTTCCCTCATTATGTTGTGTATTGTTCAGGTTTAGAAATCCTACACTCCCCCAGCAGCTATAAATCTTTATCCTTGTGAATATTCTAATCTGATTAAACATTGGCACTGTGGTAGCTCTAGGATCCAGTGCATGTTCCAAGTACTAGACTGGCCTTTCTCAATGATTGTGCAGGCTGAATAAATAAGATAGGAAGGAGTCAGGGAAGGGGTGCATGTTAATCTATATTTACAAAAATAAAAGTAATGCTTTTGTACAACAGTACATAACCCTACTTTTATTGAATGGATTGCTTCACTTTCATTTACTTTCATTTATTGGGCCTGCCATATGGCTGCACTTTTTCTTAACAGCCACTGATATTATCTCCTTTTCTGTGCCAGTGTCCTAGCCCTTGAAGTTGTTTAACCCTGGGAAAAAAAAAAAAAGAAAGAAGATCAAACTTGTAATCCACTGCAGCAACAGTCTACCAGGCTCAATCAGATTTCTTGTTAATCTCCTTGACAAGCATGAGTGTAGCTTCCTCTGCCCGAAGAAGAGCTTAGAGTTCACCAAATCTCTGGTTCCCTGCATAGCTGGTTATAATTCTCACTTTTTGAACTCTGAAAGCTGAAAACATCAAGTTGGTCCAATTTATTTTTAACACTGGAACTGATAAACATTTGTAGAATTGCCTCAACCTTAAACTCAGCAATGTGGCCACACTGGACATAAAAAGAGTAGGAAAGATACATTTATAAATAGAATAGCATGGCCAAGGGAAGGACAAAAAAGAGGAGGAACAAATAAGTATTATATTGTTTTGTACTCAATTTTAAGCACCTTCAGAATTACCAGACAACTAAAATCTAACCAACAGGGTTTCTAGACCAGCAGAGGAATAATAGTAAGAAAAAAAGATGCTATGTAAGAAACTGAGAACAATTTCACTTGAAGGTTTGGCTCACAACAAATCCCACACAGTACTAAGTCATGTCTGACACATGTCATATTCGCCCTGCCCTGTACACACGTATCTCTGCAGGACTCGCATGTCCTATAGGTTAGCCCTGATGCAAGGTAAGTGTAGATGTCTGTAGAATCATTCAGGCATGACTCCTGCTTCCATTTTTCTGATTCTGTGAAGCATAATCAATTACAAGGCAGGGATGGCTCATTTAATTTCTCTATGTATCCATTAACACTCAAAGTGGCCATTTCTCTGAAAATACTGAAGAGAATGGAAGAAAACATGGACATATCTGGGAAGGTGTCACTATCTGTCAAATTGAAACCAAACCACATCATTCAAGAAAGAAAAGTTTGAGTGTAGCTAGAATTTCTGTCTCCCTGTCCCATTAAGTGGGATTCCCTCGTGGCAGTGATATAAATGAGGGTACTCAAAGTTAAATACTTTGTAAAATGCATTTAAAGGATTGACCTAATAAAATGGAAGGTCAAATGAGAGCAGACATTTTGTTAGCAAACTACGTCTGTCTGTACAGCCATTATCCCATATGAAGGACTACATGAATATCTACCCCCAAAATTCTTATAGGCTCACTTCTCCTGTGTTTTATTATTTACCATGCCAAGCAAGCCCTTCTGTGAGGGAAAAGAAAACTGTTTTGTGTAGCTCAGCACAAAATGTTCAGGCAGTAGCAAGAACTTCCATTGTTACATTATAGAGCAAAGAGAATAGGATTGCAGAAAAATTAAAAAACACAGTACTTGAACATGAGGTTGTGTAAAAGTCTTGCTAAGAAAAAGACTTCAAACATGTCTTGTAGCATCTGTACCATCTACTGGGTATAAGTTGGAGCAGCTAATTGTGGGAAAAGATGAGAATCATTTGTCAAGGGCTCATCAGAAACAGGGAGTTGGTTACTTTTCCATTAACATTATGTATCTTAATCAAGGTTTGTAAAACCAAAGTCACTGTAAGAAATCCCAACACTTGGTAATTGCATACAGATAGTCTTTGCCCTTACACACTGTTAGAGGAGGGAACTGAGAGGAAAATTGCAGGATAAGAAGTGCTGCAGGAAGGGAGTTGGCAGGTCTCATTGACAGGGCTTTAAACTAGATTTGAAGAGGGAAGGGACTGAAACCAGTCTGCCCAGACAGGAGTTTGAAGGCGGTAGGCTGGAGTCAGGGGTGAAAACAGCAGCCCAGATGAAGTGCATGTACACTAATGCACACAGTATGGCTAACAAACAAGAGGAGCTGGAAGCCTTGTTACAGCAGGAAAGTTATGACGTAGTTGCCATCACAGAAATGTGGTGAGATGACTCACTGGGGCACTGTAATTGATGGCTACAGGCTCTTCAGGAGAGACAGGCAAAGGAGAAGGGGTGGAGGAGTGGCCCTGTACATCAGGGAAGCTCTAGACACCATGGAACTAGAGATTAAGGATGATCAAGTTGAGTGCCTGTGGGTGAGAATTAGAGGGAAGGCCAACAAGGCTGACATCATGGTTGGAGTCTGTTATAGACCACCCAACCAGGATGAAGAGGTTGATGAATTATTTTATAGGCAGGTAGAAGCTGTCTCAAGATCACCAGACCTTGTTCTTATGGGCGATTTTAACCTCCTTGATATCTGCTGGCAACTTAACACAGCAGAGAGGAGGCAGTCTAGAAGGTTCTTAGAGTGCATGGAGGATAGCTTCTTATCCCAGCTGCTATGTGAGCCTACCAGGGGTAAGGCTTTGCTTGACCTTCTTTTTACAAGCAAAGAAAGGCTGGTGGGAGATGTGGTTGGAGGCTGTCTGGGGTCCAGGGACCATGAGAGAATTGAATTTCAATATGCAGTCAAGCTAAGAGGGGCAGCAAGAAAACCTCTACTCTGGACGTCCAGAGGGTGGACTTCAGGTTACTTAAGGAACTAACTCAGAAGGTACCTTGAGAAACAGCCCTTAAAAACAAAGGGGTGCAGGAGGGCTGGACCTACGTCTAGAAAGAATTCTTGAAGGCGCAGGAACAGACTGTGCCAATGTGACAGAATGGGCCATAAACTTCTGAGGAAATTAAGGGAAAAAAAGAGGGTGTATCATCTTTAGAAGGAAGAAGAGGTTATCCATGAAATGTTTAAGGATGTTGCTAGGTCATGTAGGAAAAAAATTAGAGGCAAAAGACCATTTAGAGCTTAGACTGGCCACTGCTGTGAAGGACAACAAAAAATGGAGAAGAGGAGACTCAGAGGAGACCTTATTGCTGTCTACAACTACCTGAAGGGAAGTTGTAGCCAGGAGGGGGTTAGTCTCTTCTCCCAGGCAACCAGCACCAGAACAAGAGGACACAGTCTCAAGCTGCATGAGGGGAAGTTTAGGCTGGATGTTAGGAAGAAGTTCTTCACAGAAAGAGTGATTTGCCATGGGAATGGGCTGCCCAGGGAGGTGGTGGAGTCACCATCACTGGAGGTGTTTAGGAAGAGACTGGATGAGGCACTTGGTGCCATGGTTTAGTTGATTAGATAGTGTTGGATGATAGGTTGGACTTGATGGTCTCAAAGGTTATTTTCCAACCTGGTTAATTCTATTCTACTCCTATTCTATTCTATTCTATTCTATTCTATTCTATTCTATTCTATTCTATTCTATTCTATTCTATTCTATTCTATTCTATTCTATTCTATTCTATTCTATTCTATTCGATTCGATTCGATTCTATTCGATTCTATTCTATTCCTATTCTACCTGGCCAGGCTCAAGGGCTTGCTCTCCATCTCTGTTGCTGCCAAGGTGAGGAATAAAAAAATGCTTTTTTTTTTTTCAGTGACTTTTTGTGTTAGAAATGGAAAAACTGAAAGCTCCTTGGTGAGTTTTACACCTTTAAGCAAAACCCTAAGGAATTATATACTGAATTTTAATTAAGCAGTGCTTTTAGGTACACTTCTTCCTGATAAACTTAAGAACATTGGTTCAAAGGAATATTAAAAAAAATACTTTTGAAAATTTCTTTAGGTATTTTGGAGGACTTCTTTTTCTACCATGCCTATGAAAAAACAGGAACAAAGATAACCTCTGCACACCAGCTTACAAAACTGCTAGAAATGTGCTGGTTTATATGTGAATCAACACAAAATATTTAGATACTAAAATCAAGTGTTTGCTGTTGGGTTTTTTAATTTATTTTTAAATTTTTTATATCAGTTGCACTGGAATCTAACCAATGATTGCAAATCAATTTATTAAGGAAAAGAATGGTCTTGGTTCTTTTTATTTTCTAGCACTTATTGCTATTTATTTTTTGACTGAGCATAGTGTGACCAGTACCTGCCTGGATTATTATTTTTGTTCATATATTAGCACCATTCAGTTCACTGCATGCTTATGTAGTCTGGTGTGGCTCAATAACATATTATTTGGTTTAAAGTAGTAAAACTTACTGATTACTAAATAACTCCAATAATAGTGGAATCAGTGAGAGGAATTATCTTTCTCCATCTCCTTTCTCATATTAGGAATAGCATTTATGAAAAGGGCAAATACATTCTACTAGCTTTCACTTTAGAATGCTATCATGGTAGAAAATGTTTATAGCTGGATTGCTGTTAGGAAATATGTGTGTACGACATTTGGGATCCTGGATAAGTACAGGTAGCTAGGGTTTGAGTGAGCCTCTGTTCTAGAAATGGATACAAATAGCAACATATTGTATAAAGGGAAAGTCCTTAAAACAAGTTGCTACCTATCTAACAGGAAATATTTTTTTTTTTTTAATTTTCTAGATAAGGTACTTGGTTTAACACAACACTTTTTCCTTCTGCATCTTGTTTTTTTCTCAGTACAATTTCTCTGCCAACCGCAGCAAATACTGACACTGCCCAGATACACTCAGAGCTTCCTTTTGTTAAGCCTAACATGGATCCAGAGGAATCAATGTGTTGTTAAGGGTCAGAGTAAAAAGCTCAGAGATGCTGTAAAGCTCTGCAAGGCTCCTGTAGCACAGTTTATAACCAAGCGGGAGCAGGCACATCCTGCTGCGAATGAGCAGCTTAAAAACAAGTTGAAGAGTGACTTAAGGTGTCCAGTGGTCTCCATCAACTTAGTGCACAATCAAAAGGACTGTGATATTTATTAATTTTAAGCAGATTTGATTAGCTCAAATTAGCTAACCTGCAATGAACCATGGAGAAATTTTACTGAGAGATCAGAGCTAGCATGGAAATCTGTAGTGATGCTGCTGTTTCCACTTAACTTCCCACCCAACTCAAGCATAGTTTGTCATCAGCACAATTCCACTAGTGCATTTAGTGTAGGTTTGACCTGTCCTCAGAATATTTTGAATAACCACATAATTAGGCCAAGATGGCCAACTTTGAACTTTAAAATATAAACTTATTTTTTATAAAATACAGCATTTCTGTTATTGTGAGCTAAATGCTTAGAAATTGCTTTAGCAACTGACCAGGGCAGACTGGAAACAGAGCAAATATAGCTGCCTAGCAAGAAAAAGAAAGAAACATTTCAGAGATTGTGAACCCACTTTAAGACAGAAAATTATATGTTTTGAGGTTGTCACATTCTGAGGCATGTACTTTTGTGTTATTTTCTTGTATATAATGTGTAAATTGAGAAAAAACAGTTTGGTAGGAGTGATGGAACTATAAGGAATGATGGACAAGAACAAGGTGATTTGGGAAATAATTTAATCAGTGAGAAACAAAATGAGCACAAATGGAAAGAAATGTCAGAATGAAACTAACTCAGGAGGAAACACTGTAGTTTACATATATATATGTATGTATGTATACACACACACTTAGCTTCCTAACTGCTGTGAAGCTAAACTGACAGTTTTGTAGTCATCCATCAGTGGCAATTAGAGCATCTTCCTACCAAAGTGCTTACCAAGAATACATTAGCAGCTTTATTAGAAGACCATTGAGTTTTTAACAGACTTGTAAAAAAATTGTCCCAAGATGAAAAAATGACAGGAAATTATTTGTCTATCTCCTCAAAGTTCAAGATGTATGTGTATGTGTATGTATGTATATTATGTAACTGACTATAATATCACAATGGTAAATACTTAAGTAATAATTTATACTTGCAATTATCTATAAACAACAGAAAACAAAAAAGAGCTTACTCAGTTCTGCAGCACCAAAACAAAAACAATACTACTGTGGGCATTACTTGTCATGACTGATAGGATACATCAAAAAGGAATATTTGAAGGAAGGACAAAATAATGTTCACTGATATATAGATAAATAAAGATTCTTTATTTTATGAGAAACTATCATAAAATTCTGGTGAGGCACTATGGTATTATTGGTTCAATTGTTTTAATTTATTTGAGTACAACCATTGTCTTTAATATTTAATGATTCCAACTAAATTTTCAAAGCTTTACTTGCAGTAGAGTCTCACTAATCTTGTTAAAGTCAATGAGCACCATGTTTTTAAATCCCAGGCAATTCATTGCAAGTTTAGTAGTCATGTCAGAAATCCTGGAGTTTTGGTAATGAGGATACTTGTACTGGAACACACTGGGGAGACAGTAGTAGCTTCATAGCAGATCTCAGCATTTCAGAAGGAAGAAAGAAAATAAGCCAGAGCTGCAATGCAAAGAAGCATTCCAGAGTTCTATATCAGTAGATAGGTATTCTATAAGTACTGACATTAAAGCCACATAAAAGGTGGTATAATATTTTAAAAAATGTAATATTCAATGCTGAGTATTTTTTCAGTCCTTCTCCAGATATTCCATCTCCCTCAAAATTACTATGTTTTAAGGCCTTAAGTAGCATGAAGCAGCTGTAGGACTAGTAATAATAATAACCAAACAAACTTGCTACATATATTTTTTTTCCATTTTCTGTCAAAGGCAGTATTTCTCTCTAAAGATTTGCATGCCAAATGATAGGATCAGCCAGACTGCCTCTCTGTTAAGATTGTTGCAAGGAACTAGGGAGAAGAAGGTGTGGGAAAGGTTACGGGCGGAAGTCATGCAGTGAGAAAAGAAGACAAAGAATTAGGGAAAATAACATCTTTCTTCCCCTAATACAATTCCCTACTCACGGTTAGAAATTACTTTTTCTGTGATTCTGAAAGTACTCCATTAAAGTTCACTTATTCCCAGAGAAATATGATTGTTTGCTATATGTTAATAAATGAATATTCACATTTAAATAAATTAGAATCGCAGAAACTACAGAAAACATCTGGTTGGAAGAGACCTCAAAGATCATCCAGTCCAACCCTTGACTCAGTTTAGGGTCAATCCTAAACCATGTCCCTACACGCCAGGTCCACATGCAGCTTCAACACCTCCAGGGATGGTGACTCTACCACTGCCCTGGGCAGCCCATTGCAATGTTTGATAACTTTCTCTGTGAAGAAATGTTTCCTAGCATCCAGCTTGAACCTCCCCTGGCACACCGTGAAACCATTTCCTCTAGTCCTGTTGCTTGACACCAAGGAGAAGAGGCTCTTTAACATTTTTTGAGCTAATACATGAATAAGCACAAGAAGATCAAGTTATTTTGTGAGTAGTGCGCTTATTATCACCTCATTGCTGACAGATTTTAATGTTGTCCTGTAACTCTTCCAAGAAAAGTAAGCTCAGGTTTTTCCCTCATCTCATGGCACCCACCAGGAGCATGTGTTGTGGGTAGCCAGGGTGCTAGATGCACGCTTGCACAGCTCTTTGGTTAATTCCAACCACAGGCAGTACCATATGAGTTTGTGTTTCTTCTCAAATTAGAGATGCTTATTTGGCTGTCCTCCTTCCAGCTGCCAGTTTTCATGAAGCTTGTAGTATCCTAATCATTGTAGAGATGTAAACCACTTTCTTCTGTCTTGTAAAAGTGGATCAACAGATTTATGTGTTGGAAGGGAAGGATAAATGGGCAGATAAAGAAACAAAGGCTTAATTTGTTTTTCATAGGAAACCTTACTTTCTTTTCAAAAGCTGATTAGAAAAGAAAGCACAATCAATTACCTGTTAGGTTTTATTTATTTTGGCACAGTTTAAGTTTAATCAATCATGATGGTGTTTCTTAAGCTCTGTAAACATGCCAAATGTTTCTTAGTATTGAGGAGAGACTACTAGATTTGGATTATAAAGTGGGAATAATATTAAGAGACTATTGGTGTGTGAAATTGGCTTTACTGGAGGATAACTCAATGTTTCAGAGAGTTCTCTGCCCCAGTGAGCCTTTACCTGTAACTGTTTCTATCATTTCTTCAGCATTCAGAATCAGGTGCAGCATTATACTGTTCATAATCTATTAGCTGTTTTTCTGAAGACCCCTGGCTCTAACTGCTGCCATGTATGAGCCATTTGACCAGTAAAGTTAGAAGAGTTCCTACAAGTTTCAATACAGTGTAAAGAATACCTGTTGTGTAGCCTTGCAGGATGAATAACTGCAAAATCTCCTTCTTGTGGCAGCAAGGAGCTTTGAAATCCCCCTAACCATTTTCTTCCTGAAAGAAATGCTAAACATTGCTAAATGCTAAACACTGGGGGAAAGTGTAATTTAAATCTGTAGTATTTTGAATTTATTATATGGATCATGTGAAACTTTCTTCCTAGCCACTAAAGTAGGATAAAATAAAACAAAAGTGACTCTATCAGTCTACTACAGTTAGACTTCCAGATAGAGCACTGGGATCTTGGTACATAGAAGAAGAGGAAAGTAATGTAGATTCAGGAAGCCTGGTGAAATAAGTCTGTGACCTGAATAGACAAATTAATCTGTATTAATTAGTTAGCATTAACTCTCTTTAATTCTTTATGTTATAGTTTTGTTTTTTTTTTTCTAGTGAAGTGATGACTGTATCAGTACTGCTTTACATGGGCCTTCAAATCAAATTTCAAAGGACTCTGCTCACCGCAGTGAAAAATCTCTGTGACAGAAAGGACATCATAGCTGTTGGCTCTCCTTTTGGCTCCTGCCTCTGCTGGATGAGAGCTACTGCAGCTGCCCTCCTGCTCCTCAGCCACGTGGCCGGACCTGATCCTTCTCCCTGCTGCCTCCACACCTCCTCAGAGAAAGACTGGTTTTGTATTATTCTTTTTTATGCCCCCCCCCCCCCCCATCCATCCTTGTTCCTTGCCCTTGTGAACCTTTCCTGTTATTGTTATATGTATATTGTGTAAAGAAAATTCTTCACCTCTCTACTTCCAAGCCGACTCCAGATTATTGTTTAGTGGATTTGCTCCTTTCCCTTTTTTTCCCCTCTCTGTCTGGAGGGAGAAGCGGGGAGTGGGGGAGAGATTCTCAACCTTTCCCCCATCTGGGCTTTTAACTCCCAGTTAAGGCTCAAACCACTACACAGGATGATACCAGGAGAGCTGGGATGAGGGCCCCTAGCATGTCCCTACACAGTGATGGGTAAGCATGGGTGCTCTGGGAGCGGGATGACACTGGAGCTCAGCAGGGTGGGTGCCTGGGACCCATGCTGGAGGGCAGGGGAAAAAGCTACCACACTGCTCACAAACAACCTTTCTCATTGCCTCCGCTTGCAGACCAATAGCCTGGCATGGATGGTATCACTGTCCTGCATCAGAAGAGGCAGGCTGATGCCAGGACAGCTGGGCTAAGGGGCCCTAGTGTGTCCCCTACACTGTCATGGGTAAGCATGGTGGGATGACATGAGCTGAGAGGTGCGGGTGCCAGGGAGGCATGCTGCAGGGCAGAGGAAAGGGCCACCACACTCCTCACAAACAACCTTTCTCATTCCCTCCTCTTCCAGACTGACAGCCTGGCACAAACGGTACCACTGCCCTGCTGATGCACTGTGATGCACAACAGCTGTGCCAAGGTCCAAAATGGCAGGCAGGAAGTGTAGGAAACAGACACAGTAACAGTTATGGGTAAGCATTAAGCATGGCTGCTCTGAGGGAGGATAACATTGGAGCTCAGGGGTGTGGGCTCCTTGGCATCATGCTGAAGGCAAGGGAAAGGGCCACCACACTGCTCACAAACAACCTTTCCCATTGCTTCCTCTTGCAGACCGACAGCCTGGCATGGATAGTATCACTGTCCCACATCAAAAGAGGCAGGATGATGCCAGGACAGCTGGGCTTAAGGGGCCCTAGTGTGTCCCTACACAGTCTTAACCTCATGGTCTTTTGAAGAGTTATGAATGGACTCCTTAATAAACCTTTTCACTTCTATAAGGTCTTGTACTGTTGATTGTGGTCCACAGTGCAACTTGCATACATTTTTGCAGGTATCTCTTATTCATGACTAGTAAGATGTTATTAATCATAAATATCTGAAATCATTGGAATCCTTTTTGAAGTTACAATCTTAGATTAGGAGGTGTAGCATAAATATGTATAATAAAAATATGGCTGAAGGAGGGCCTTTTTGTGCTCCTACCAAATTTAAGAAGGAATAACAGCTGGTGAGATTATTAATATCTGAGGAAGACTTATTTACCAAAGAATTCTGCTTGTTTATATGGGACTGACATCTTATCTTCTTGAGAAATACTAGTATCAGTCTCATCAATGAGAAGCTTATGTTTCTCCCCTAGTTTTAGTCAGTCAAGAAGAATAGGTCTTCACAAGCATATATCGTGATAACACTTCCAAAGTACAGTCATAAACATAGTAAGTGATACTAGGTGAAATCCAAAGCCTAATTGAAATTCCAGTTGTGTCTTTCTTACCTTCTGCTCACCTACAGTTAATCATCATTGATCTGATAAATCACCAGGTGAAGATCTTCCTTTTATTTTTTCTGAACCTGGAACACAGTTCATAAATTTCTTTTCACTTCATTCTCTAGGGAAGTAAAAATGTATTAATGATCATTTGAAACAGAATCATTGTAGCCTTTTATGCTTTTCATCAAGTGCAAAGACAGTGCCTGTGCAATATAAATGTGAAGTCTACCAAACAAAATAAATAATATAGTAACACTTGTTTGTATTGAAGCTTTCATGAAGAAATAGTATTTTATTGTTAAACTGTAATATCTTAGAAAGAAAAAAATACTTTCAAGCAAGTGCAAAGTTCAATAGCAGCTAAATCTGCTGAAATACCCCAAAGCCATCATCTTTTCACATATAATTTTAAGCAGAGAATTTGGCAACCTACACTCACAACTGTGTATTTGCATGAAGCCTCCAGTCTAACAAACGTATCATCACAAAACCAGCAGCCATCAAATTGTACTCCAAAACTGTGTTGTGCAGGCCACATCCACAATACCATCTTCACTGTTATCCCTGCCCTACTTTTACCCCAAACGTGCAGCTACAGCTCTTTTTGCAGGTTTTCAGACAGAGGCAGGGTTCTTGTACAGAAGAATTATATAAAATACATATGAGGGGTAAGAAATGACATTTAATAAGGACAGTAACTCATGCTCACATGATTGTTGATATGAATGTTCTCATTGTGTTTGGATACTCAGATGCCAGGTAGGCATTCTTTTAGAAGAAATAAATCCACACACGGTGGCAAGGACGGTATTTCACAGACTTAGAGAAACATGGGGCAGCTGTAAGTCAGATTAACTTGGGAAGCTTATAAGCATTAAAGGCAGGAAATTTTCATATGGAAATGAAAACAAAGATGAAAGTAAGAATGCAAAGTTTTTCACAAAGACTCTCTCAGATCCCGTAAGTGTTAATTAGTGTGAATAGATATGTGAATAGTTTCCTTTATTTGGAGTTCTTGTCTTTATTGTATTAAATATTTGGACTTTGCGAGAAAATAATGGCTAGAATCACAGTCATCAAAAATAACTCTGGTAGGATCAAACTTTGGGGGTTGCATCCAGCTCATGTTTGTAGCATCAAAGAAAAAAAATATCTTCAATTCATTTTCATGGTCCTTTCAACTAAATTTCTCACCCAACCACTAGTCTGTGGCTTGATGTGGTATAAACCCCTTTCTTTGGCAGGCACAGTGTAACAACTGTACCTTTTCTTTTAAAATCCACAAAGCTCGTCCATGATGATTCAAAAGAACCAACAGATTTGTCTTAAATGTGTGACTCAATGCTGAACGGCTGTAGCATTGTTAAAATATTCTGTTTCTAGTCTATGTTTTTCTTCTTCTCCAAGTTTATTATAGTAGGGCAAATACTGTAAGCTGTTAAGGATATGCAAGGTAAGTCATAAGTCATATGGGCCAACAAAGGCAAGACTTGGCCTTGCCTTTGACAGAGGTTGTAAATTTGACAACACTGACCTAGACACATGGGCACAGCTATTAGTTAATTCAAGTACATCTTCTGAAAGCTCTACAGAGGCCCAGAGGCTAAAGCTGTTCTTTCCTGGCAAAGTCTTTGAAACAGGGCAGCACTGCAATTACTCTTTAAAAGGTGGTGTAAGGTGCAGCCAAACTGCAATTCACACTGAAGCCTACAGAACCAAACCGAGAGACTTCATTTCAACATTATGATTCAGTTTATTCTGCACCAGTGAGTACCGTTACACTGAGTATACTTCCAAAATCCTGTTTATAGGCAAAACCATGGGGTGTTTTCATCTGAAAAGCTCTAATGGAAGAGAAGGACTTGCAGCAGTCAAATAATGAAAAACCCAAATAGATATCTTGTTTATTCTTGTTATAATTAGTCCCCTGTAGTGTTGCTCATAAAATAAATGACAGCCAGAAAACAAGAGAGAAAACAGAACATCCACTCTATAAAAAAATAGAATATCCACTCTTTTCTTTGCAGTTGCTTTCAAGAGGCCCTAGGCTTGGGTGATGAATTGTTGCTAAATGAGAAAGAATTTTCCTCTAAAACCACAAGACTTCCTTTACACTTTTATCTGATATTCAGGCAGAAACAGTTTGTGAGTTGTAAAATGAAAAAAAAAACCACCCCAAACCCACAAATTCATGTGAAGCACTAATGTATTTGTAGATCCGTGGCAAAATTGGACAAATATGTAAATACTCTACCACTTATCACATGGAGTAATTTACTTCCCCACCATGTTTCAGGACTGCTGCTATGTGACTAGAATCATTAATCAGTACAATGAATCAAATAGTGGAGATAACAGCAGAATGTCCTTCTACTTGAAAAATATAACATGTGTTTTTATCAAGGCTCCTTATATATTTATATAAAGCAGTCAAATAAAGGAATAAATAGAAATAGAAAGGAATAAATAGAAATAAAAAGGCATAAATAGCAATTAAAATGATTAAGGCACAATTTTTTCATCTTATATTCCTGGAAGCAACAGAAGAGTGGTTAGGAGTCTTGGATTGCTTGTAATGCCTGGTGATTACCTTATTACTGTCCTTGAAAAAGTTACCAAAATAAGGCTTCACAGAAAAAAAAAAAATGTTATAAGCTTAAAGAATTGTTTGGCAAAGTGAGAAATGATTTGCTCAGATCATACATCCAGCAGACATTGACAAGTCTAATCTTTCTGATTATCTCTTCAATAAATCTTAATTTGGGGAGAAAACTGCCATTTGAAAGCCTTTCTTTCTTTTTTTTTTTTAGCCAGCAGAACAATAAAGAGGATGATGGAATTCCTGTTTCATAAATCACATTGCAGAACATATATCCAGCTCAAAAAGAATGTCTTCAGTAATATTTTACCAATCCTTTTTCAGATGGATGAATCCTTTAAAGACATTTCTGTATCCTGTAATAATTTAATGGCTTGCCTATCCATTCAGTAATTCCTATCAATAATGTTACCTCTCAGGCCAAGCTTTTTTCACTGGAGACTTTATGAAATTTTAGTCTTACTCTTCTTCAAAAAGCCCAGTGCCCTTAACTGTTTGGTACATACTGCAAGACATGCTGGAAACCAGTAGGTGAGACTATTGCTGTGCCTTAAATGCTTTTATTGTTGCTTTCCTGGAACTTTCAGCCTAAAATCCAAGTCTAGTGTAACCACATTGCTAGAGTGATACCAGCTTTATTTGCCTCACTTGGAAGGTAGCTGCCATGGCCATTTCTTCAGCTTCTCATATACCACAGTAATGGCAGAGCTTCTTATTTCCTTTCTCTGGTAAACAAACAAACAAACAACAAAGTAACAGTCACTGAAATTAAATAAATAAAATTCATGGACTAGCTTACACAGAAATACAGGCCTTGCAGTACTGGGAATTGTCCAGTATGAATAGATCCTGATTGTTTTCCCAGTCTGAGTCCTTATCCTAGTTGCATCATCTATCTGGGCATTAGCAGGTAGAAATGTATGACTTAAGTATCTTTGAAGAGTTGTATCTTGTCAGCATTTGGTGAATAAAAATAATTAAGACAATCAAGGCATCTTAGTGACAGAGTGGCACTGATTACCAAAATCTCAGGCAATGACTCAGATCAAAATGGACCATTTTCTTTCTTTTGTTCCCTGCAATGATTTTAATGTTAATATTCTGCTATACATTAAACTATCTCACTGATAAATATTTCCTTGATGTCAAGACTGTTTATACTCTCCCATTTATTTCCTAATATCTAATGAAATTAACCTTACAAGGGATTTTATGTATACTCTGGGACCCTTTGAAATGGGATTGACAGTATACAAAGAAGGGTTGTAGCCAAACTGTACTTTCAGATGACTCTTATTTTTGTCTGAAATCATTCTCTATTAGCTATTCCATTCTAAGCTTTAAGACCAGAAAAGAAAATTCCTTAAGAATTAGCAGAAATATGGGAATCAGCTTTTGTTTGTATCCAACTGACAAGTTAATAGATACTAAAACCTGAAGAGAAAAATAAGAATGCTTGACTCAATTTTAAATGATAGAACACTTTTTACACCCTGGTTTTATACTATGTCCTGGGAAATATTCCTGTGAAATATTATGTAAAGCTATTTTGTACTGTCATCTTTAAAATACACTGGTTTATGACAGAAAAACTATAATAGCCAGGAGTCAGAGAGTTATTTAAGGGTGTAGTTCACTTCTGATGGCATACTTAATTTCAATGTTACTATTTTGGATGTAGAATTATTTTATGATTTAAAATTAGGTGTATTCATTTCATAACAAACAAATGCAAGATGTATTTATATTTAGGTTTAATTGTAAACCAAAGAGTCAAAGCTAATTTATTTTTAATAAGAAACAGAGTATCACATTCATCCCAGTAGCTGATGTGTAGCATAAGAAAACCTTATTAATGGAAATGAGAATAAATAAATGTACAGCTTGAATGTTTAGGAAGGGAGGTTGATAAATCTCAGTGCAAATGCATTGAGCTTGGTACAGAGCTATACTTTACTGACTGTACCACAGGAAAGGTGCACACAGCCTTTCATAGTTTGCATTGCAGTTCTCCAGGAGTGCAAATTGGAAGGGAAATTAAAGTCTTCTGACAGTTTGAAAGTTCTTCAGTTTCTTTTAAATGAGCTTATCTGCATTTTCACATTAGATTTCATGATTTTTTTTTCTCTGTATCATTTGATTATATGCTGTTGGTTTAATCTAATTATTTGCTTTACAAGCCTAAGAAAAGAAAATATCCTTCTCATTTCCTCTTTTTATCTTTTCTAATACTCAAGCCTCTCTCCCTTTCTCTGCAATGTGGTAGCTATGCATACAATTTGCAATTGGCTTTTTTTTTTGTACAAACAACTCATGATTAATATAAATGAGCTCAGATAGATTCAGATACAAGAGGGGCTGAAGAGTGATGGCTGATGCAAACAGGAAGGGTGATTAGTATTGTTTTTGCTACATGATGAATTACACTACATCATGCATTAAACCAATGAATTGTCCTTCAGGATATCAAAGACATTAGCAAACAACATAATGGTAAATATATTGTCTTTTATCTGATGGGGAGAGTATACTTCACAGAAGATGGTAAGGCTAGATGAGCATCAGCAGGACTGTTAACAGGATTTTTGGAAGCTGGTTGTGTGGAGAAGAGCACCTGCTTGGTCTGTGAAACATAACTGACCAAAGTAAACCTTTTACAGTGAGCTCTCTTGATGACTTTTTGCATTTTAATCATCATCACCATCACCACCAGTGAAATCCAATCAACTCAATCAAGAGTGGAGACCTGAAACAAGCTGTGATTTTCTGGTGCCAGTCCCACAGATCTTTCAGAGCAGTGGTCCATATCTCCAAGTCAGCCTTTAAAAAGTCGACATCTCCCCTGTTTGACAATCATAATGCTCTCGTTCTTCATTCTCCAAGCCTGATATGCTCAAGTGGCAAATGTTTCTGAAGACACAGCATGCATCCCATCTCTCTTACAGTCACACTTATGGGAGAATTTGCTTTGTAGGCCACTGTATGGCTAACCATGGAATTTTTCAGTAATATCTTCATGATAGATAGCAAAACACACCTTGAGTACTGTGTCCAGTTCTGGCCCCTCAGTTTAGGAAAGATGTTGAGTTGCTGGAACATGCCCAGAGACAGGCAACAAAGCTGGTGAGGGGTTTGGAGCACAAGCCCTATGAGGAGAGGCTGAGGGAGCTGGGGTTGCTTAGCCTGGAGAAAAGGAGGCTCAGAGGAGCCAACTACCTGAAGGGAGGTTGTAGCGAGTGGGGGTTGGTCTCTTCTTCCAGGCAACCAGCACCAGAACAAGAGGACATAGTCTCAAGCTGTGCCAGGGGAGGTTTAGGCTGGATGTTAGGAAGACGTTCTTCACAGAAAGAGTGGTTGGCCATTGGAATGTGCTGCCCAGGGAGGTGGTGGAGTCACCATCACTGGAGGTGTTTAGGAAGAGACTGGATGAGGCACTTGGTGCCATGGTTTAGTTCATTAGATGGTGTTGGGTGATAGGTTGGACTTGATGATCTCTAAGTTCTTTTCCAACCTGGTCAATTCCATTCCATTCCATTCCATTCCATTCCATTCCATTCCATTCCATTCCATTCCATTCCATTCCATTCCAAATCTGTAAATGAAATGCACCACAAACACTGACTTCAGGCCAGCTGTTGGGTTGTGAATCACATCCTTACAGTTAAACTAATATCTCAGGACAGTCTGGCTGCATCTACACTACCTGGTGGGACCATTCCATGTCTTGAACTAAATCCGATACCATATCTAGGCATGGTCAGTGAGCATGCTAAAGTGAAGCTGACTCTTGAACCTCACTGGCAATGTGAAAACACCACCATGTGCTGGTGCAGCAGCTCTGATCCTGTGTGATCTGTAGACAGTTTTCTACTGCTATGTCTGTTGTCTTGTCTTAAATAATAATTTCTTCTTATGTAAGACTGCTACTTTTCCCAGTATGGGTTGTGCTATTACTGTGGCTAATCATTGTTTTTGTATTAGCCTGTAATGGAATTATTTCTTTGGCATTGTTGTAGTAAATTTCTTTCACTATAGCATACTGCTTGAATATCACAAGCCACGTTGCTATTTATGAATAGCATTATGAATAGCATGTTGCATTTAATTGGCAAAACCCACTTGCAGCACAAATATAGGAAATGAATAGAATCAACAAAATCTTGCACTTTTAACTACTGTTTCCAGTGATCTGGTGGATTGATGACAGGGAAAATACGTGTGTTGCTTCATGGTCAATCAGACACCTCCTGGGTGTTAATCATGAGTTCTAATTGTACCTTTCTTTGCTTTATGAAGAGTTCAAGAACCTGCACCTTTATTTATACACACTGTGATGGACCCCTTCACCAGTAGGTGTTCAGGACCATGCCAGAAATTTAAGTTCACATGCAAATGTAGGGAAGTAAGACTTCAGATAATGAGGAATATAAAACATGGTTATAAGTGCACAATTTTCGCTCTGCGTAGAAATAATACCCAGCACCCAACAACAATTTTAAACTCTCTCCATTATTCCATCTGAACAGATAATTTACTTTGTCATTAAGCTATTTTTTTGCCCAATCAAAACTAATCATCCTGATCAACTCTAATGACATAATGTTTGAAATAAGAATATTTAGCTTGATCTGTTGCAGGGCATTAAAAATTGTATTTCCTTCCAGGCTAGACTACATTAGTTCTTGTTCACTTGCTTAGTTTCAAGGGAAACTTTAAGGAAACAGGCACTAATTTTCATTTATTTAGAATGCCACTGCTTTCAGCTCTGAAGTACTTCATTTCAACTTTCAGCAGTAGTTTTCAACTTTTCGTAATGTATTTTTGTGTCTAAGACAGAAAACAATTTTTTTTTCAGACATCATTGTTACATCTTTAAGAGAAGGGTTTCTTTTTGTGGAAAAAAAGTATTTTCAGAAATTTTTAAATGTAACTGAGTGATGCCTTTGGAAATTTCTGAACTGCCTCTAAAAAAATCTGATTTGTCATATCCACTTGGAGTGTACTTAGGTATCCATTTATGAGTACATAACATACGTTTGTCATACCAAGAACACAAAGAGTGACAAAAATCACCATGCTGAATCCCATCAATGAACCATCTACTCAAATACTTGTCCAGCAGCTGCCAGATGTGGAGAAGTTTTTTAAACCCTATGTTAAGTATCCAAGGCGTGTGCTTTGTTATGGAAAAGCCTTAAAACTGAAGAATCCAGGGTTGGTCCTGACTTTCCTTCTCTGCTTTGAAGTAATTTACTTCTTATCTGTCTCGCCGGAGACAGCTGTTTCATTTCACTGATAGATGTTATGTCACCTTACAGCTATTCTGGACTTCTTTCACTTTATGAGGGCTGTTTTCCTCTGCATGTTCTCATTTCAACTCTTGTCTTCTTATATAAATGATGAGCTCTTTAAAAACATACTGCTGTAATCTGTTGACACAGATCAAGGAGTGTCTGCAATCCAGAAATGAAAGTGGTGTGTGGGTTGTGGTTATCTCAACTCTATTCTATTCTAGAGACCAGAATCGTAAACTTTGACATTTCGCAGAGGAAATGAAATGGTCTTATATTTTATCTGGAATACCTATATCCTCGTTTGTTTCAATTGCCTTGGATTACTCTGGCAATATCTACTGTTAGTAATAAGACCAGTTATAGCAAAGATAATAATAAAAATATGTTTGTTTCAGACTGAACTGAATTTTCAATTTAGTTGCCTTCCAAAATAGAGCAGTAGAAAGCAAAGTACATTAATCTGTACAATTTAAGCTTTAATGGGCTAAGAAACATGCTTTTACATTAATATGATTTAAAGCTAAAGTACTGCAGTTCTATTAAAAATAAATCAGCTTCTGCACATGTCTGAATAACCAGGGGTTTTGCAACTTTTATTACTTTTTCTTTTCTCCAAAAGGAGGAGACAATCCTGAAGGGATTGACGTGGGGACTGCAAGCTGCAGTGAGTAATGAAAACCTTACCTAAAAGCAGAGGTGCAGGCTGATCTGAGTATCTTTAACATGCTTCTGCCTTCAAGATATCTACAAGCAAACTACTTTAATCTCTGGGACTTCTTGTTTTTTCCTTCCATTTTGCTGTTGTTTGAGGCCTGATTCAAAGACAGCATCCAGGATTGTCAAGGGTTAGGGCTGGGCAATCAGCTAAAGGAGTGACAGACACTATTAACCCCTTTCCCTTCCCAAAGGGGAAGAGAAAGGGAATAAGAGAGAGAGAAGTGGAAAAGAAAATGGAACCAGCTTTAATGAAAATTATAACAATATCATGAAATACACACACCCAATATCAAACCAAACCCCCTCAATGGCAATTAGTCACCATCACCACTGATGATGTGGGCAGGCACTGGGCAAGTCCCATACTGGACTCTGTAGCAGATGAGGAGCTAGATTCAGGAGCTGGATTCAGAAACACACAGATTGAGATCAAAGGATGGAGTCCTCCTCATACACTGGCCCTTGGAGAAGAGAGCTTGACCCTTGTGATCCCTCAGCTTTATACCACATATAATGTATATGGAATGGATTCTCTTATTGGTTAGCTTAGGGTCAGCTGTCCTATCTGCTCATCTCTTCATGTGTGACCATTTACTTTCTGCATCCTCAACATAGTACACAAGACATTGCAGTGCCCTGGATCTGCATATCAGTCCTTGGTAGGAACTATAAACATCAGGTGTTATTACTTCTAGAAGCTTACGCTGTGTTCAAAACATGCCATTAACATCAGAAAATGCAGTTACTGAGAAGAGTGAACTGAAAAGTGAAATCGGTGAACAGAATTAATTCTGTTATAGCTCAAGTCAGGACAAGGATCAGCATAGGAATCAGAAAACAACAGTTACACTTGGTGTATGTACATGTTTTTTTGGCTGTTTCTGTGTGAGGGCTGTTATACAACAGTGTGGCTTCCATGAATCAGTGGGGGGAAAGGACTGGAAGCTTGTCTTGATTTGAAACTGAATGTTAACTGCATGCGTTGGAGAAACTAAGCAAACATCGAGCTTCACTGTAGGAACCCAAGTCTAGTCTTTAACTTCAGAATGTGAGAAACTGGGCCAGTGGCTTTTATACATCAGTAAAAGGCTGATAGTGGTGGCGTAGTAGTATATATTGGGTGGGGTTTTTTGGTTTGTTTGAGTGTTATTTTTCTACTATTATATTAATTTATTTTATGATATAATGCATTTTTATGAATAAATATGAAACTAATAAGTAGACACATTTTATTAAACCAGCTTTTATTAAGTTTTAAAATATAGTAACTTTTCTAGTTTCATATGGACTTCACAGAAATTGCAGTTTTATAGTGCTTTGCCTTTTACTGAAACTTTAGTCCTTGTCTTCCACTTCCAGAGTGTGTTGAATGTAGCTTCGCTGTGGCCTGAAGTATGCTTAAATACATTCTAAGTGGATATGACAAGCTCTAAATATTCAGTAAGTATCTTCATTATAAAACTCTATTGAAAAGAGAAAAAAGATGTTAAGACAATAATGCTAAGGTTTTATAAAGCCAAGTGTTTGAAAGTAAAGACACTCTAATGTGCAGCAGAATTTATCACCTCTTCTGCTGCTAGCTATTTATTAAATCACTAAGTAGTCCCCTTTTCTAAGAAATGTGCTTCTGTGAGCAGTGGTATTGTGACTTATTGCTTGAGCAGTGTCTGGAAATAAAAATAATTAGCAATAAACCGAACATAATGCAGGCACCTCCACTGTTAACATTCATTCTTGAAGTTTAGTTGGTCCTTCGGCTAATGTGCTTTTGTGCCTGAATTAGGTACTGTTTTAAGCAGGAAAAGAAAGAAAAGAGGCTGAGGTAATGAGTATTCAATAACTAAGAGGTTATCCTACTTTGAGGAAAGACCTCATTGCCCTCTACAAGTACCTCAAAGGAGATTTGATTGTGGTGAGTGTCAGTCTCTGCTCACATGCAACAAGTGACGGGACAAGAGGAAAGAGTCTCACATTGTGCCAAGGGAGGTTCATGCTGGATATTAGGAAAAGTTTCTTCACAGGATGGGTTGTCAAGCACTATAATGGGATGCCCAAGAAGGTGGTTGAGTCACCATCCCTGAAGCTATTTAAAAGACACATTGATGTGGTGCTGAAGGGTGTGTTTTAGTGGCTTAGCAGTAGTGGTGGGATTATGAAATCTAGGTGAGTGGTTGGACTTAATGATCTTGAAGGTCTTTTCCAGCATCAACAGCTCTATGATCCTATGATTTGTGAATGACATTTGAAAATAGATCTGGGGCTTAGTACTAGGAGCAGGTAAACACTTTGGGAGAAGAAACTTTTCACAAAGTGTTCACTACTTTAACTAATGAAAGATAAATGTTATGTTCAGAACATGTAAAATCTTAAAAAAACCTTTAAAATTCTTATGAATATTTGGGGTTATTTTAATATTTAATCTTGAAGTCTAACTGTTGTATAACTTTTTCATCTTCAGAAACACTAAATCAGTAGAATCATAGAATCACCTGGGTTGGAAGGGACCTCCAAAGATCATCTAGTCCAACCCCCTTGCAGTAGGATCTCCCTTGCCTAGGACCTGGCACTAACATTGTTCAGAAAGAGTACATGCTGCAATAATTGTAACTGTAAACTATATGAAACAAAGACTTTAGGTGCATGAGAAGAGAGGATTTCTACATTGCCTTTTGGCCACTCAAATACTCTGAGCGTCTTGAGGAGATAAAAGCACACATGAATCCAGTCATTTGGTCTCCAGCACAGTTCGGCTAGGCACTGGGCCACAGAATCACAGAATTTTCTAGGTTGGAAGACCATTAAGACCACTGAGTTCAAACATGAACCTAACACTAACAAGTCCTTGACTAAATCATATCCACAAGCACTATGTCTACATGACTCTTAAACACCTCCAGGGATTGGGACTCCCCTGCTGCCCTGGGCATCCTGATCCAATGCCCAGTATCCCTTTCAGTAAACAAATTCTCCTAACTTCCCCTGATGCAAATTGAGGCCATTAATAGGAAATACTAGATATGTCCTAAATTTGTATTTATTTTCCTTAAAATCCTGTTTCTTTACTCCTTGTGTTGACTACAGCTTGTCCATATTGGAAGAGTTGAGGTTTTCCTTTCTGCTACTTTGCCAATACTTGATGATCTCTAAGGTCTTTTCCAACCTGGTTAATGCTATTCTATTCTATTCTATTCTATTCTATTCTATTCTATTCTATTCTATTCTATTCTATTCTATTCTATTCTATTCTATTCTATTCTATTCTATTCTATTCTATTCTATTCCATTCCATTCCATTCCATTCCATTCCATTCTATTGGTTGAGGTCCCTACCCCAGAAACATTTGTTTCTATAACAAAGAAGATATGACCTAGTAACCAACCTCTTAATGAGTCTGTGTGGTAAATGCCCACTATTTTAAGTATTACATGTCAGCTAATACAGAGAAATAAGATTTAAGACTTTTGTAGGTAGAAACAGGGAAAGGGCTTACTCATAAAATCAAACAAACCTCTATTGTATTTTGTAATAAATATAAATATGGAAATTATTTAGACTGGGATGGTGTTTTCTAATGAAGCCTCATTAGCAGAGTATTATATAACTGTATTGAGGATACAGTCCTTTGACAGTGATAATTTTCTGCATTTTCACAGAATCACAGAATGTTAGGGGTTGGAAGCGACCTCGAAAGATCATCTAGCCCAACCCCGCTGTCAGAACAGGATCACTTATACCAGATCACACAGGAACACACCCAGGAGGGTTTTGAATATCTCTGGAGAAGGAGACTCCACAACCCCTAGGCAGCCTGTTCCAGTGTTCTGTCACCCTCACAGTGAAAAAATTTTCCTCATGTTTCCATGGAACTTCCTATGCCTCACCTTCCACCCATTGCCCCTTGTCCTGTCATTGGGCATCACCCAGAAGAGCCTGACTCCATCCTCTCAGTGCTCACCCTTTATATATTTATAAACATGAATAAAGTCACCCCTTAGGCTCCTCTTCTTCAAGCTAAAGAGCCCCAGCTCCTTCAGTTTCTTCTCACAAGGAAGATATTCCACTCCCTTAATTATTTTTATGGCTCTGCACTGGACTCTTTTCTCTTGCTCTGGTGAATTGTTTTCTTAGGCAGTAATTAATGAAAGGTCTGTTTAGGAATCATGAGCTTTTAACACAGCAGTGAGTAGGTATTCCACCTTAGGGTATAGCACAGATGCCTAAAAAAGTAATTTGCTGTAACAGGCAGCACCTAGACTCAGTTGGGAGCATTTCAGAGAGGGTTGCATTTTAGCCTATGCTTCTGGATTACTAGTTACACTTCAGTAGACTGCCAAACAAGTACAATATCTCCTACTAACAACAAAGAGTTTTGGATTAGGAGTAATTTGATTAGTGGCTATTTATTTTATCTGAGTTTGGAGCATGAAATGATGATTCAACATATCACAGAAATTTAATTTCTTAAAAGCTCAGCACATACTTAGTTATTAGTCATAAGGAATTTACATGTGAAGACTTTTTGTTTGTTTGTGGCAGGATAATTTCCTGCAGCCTATATTTCTTTGTCTTTTAGAATATACTAATGTTTTCCAGTTAATTTCTGTCATTAAACCCTGAAGCACTTACCGAAAGGAAAAAAAGAAATTATGATTCTATCCCTTGCACAGAACTGGAAATTTGCTAACCTAAGATTAGGTAGAACACATTAGCATGTGCACAAGTACTTAATTACATTAGTGATGCAAATGTTTTGCTAGATTAGGGTCTTGTAAACAAAATGATCTTTTTATTATAGAGAATTTATGAAAACTGCAATGTGAAGGAGGCTCAGAGACTATGAGAAATGAGGCATGCTACTGTGTTTAGTGCCTAAACCATGGGTTTCTTCAAAAACCATTGAATCCTCCAAGCAGTATTAAAAAATCACTGCTTAATTTTACATAGGAGAGTCTGTAAAAAATATCTTCTGGTGTGATTCTTGTTCTGGATGGGTTATTTTAACTTTAGCATAATATAGCTGGAGCTATTTTTCCCTTGCTAAGCTTCTGGATGTTCTAAATCCCTAACAACTGAAAACACATGCGAGTACTGAACTAATTTCACCCCTCCATCACTAAATTGTGGAATACCTATTCATATACTGAATTTATAAATATTAGAAATTACATTATGTGGTATGGAATATGTTGCAATGAATAACTAGGATTCTTAGGAAATAGGGGCTCATTCACTCCTGGCAGAGGTCTGCACCTTGAAAATTAGCGCTTATGTGTCTAAATTATTTTCTATCCATCTGAAGGTGTTTACTAAGTTTCTTACATTTGCATTTTAACATTAAAGTGTTCACTATAATCTCTGTAACTTCTATAACTTCTTTTTACTTTCTCTTTTTTTGGGGGGCTGTATTTCTTCATCATCTGTATATTTTTGTTGAATTCTGTGGGAATCTTAAGTGAACATAGGTAACAGAATTGACTGTAAAATGTTTTTCTTGCTTAAATACAAAATATTCTTGCATGATTGGCAAATAAGACAATTTGAATTCTTCTCTGATGACCTTCATAACTCAGCATGGTTTTTGCCAGGGGCAGGCATTCCAGTCTTACAGCTAAGACTGTGCTGACTGTGTCAAGGCACAGCAAGGGCTGGCTGCTCCCTAAGGGACAGGGAGCTAGGAGCAAATCGTGATGTGAGAACCATTTATATTATGGAATATATAAGAGCAGGAAAAAAACAAACAAACAAACCCACAACATTATTTAGGCTATAAAATCATGTTCACAGAAATTAGGATGCACTAAGATGCATAGTTGCTGTGCAAGCCTCATTCCCCTTTCCTCTGTGAGCAGGTTGTGTACTTAAGAAAGCAAATGTATTCTGTGAAAAATAGTGTGCCATTGGTTAAGGCATCATAACATTTTTTTCATAAAGAAGAAGAAAGCACATATTTATAGAATACCAGGTTGGAAAGGACCTTAAAGATCATCTGGTCCAATCTTTTTCTGGCAAAAGCCCAGTCTAGACAAAATAGCACATCAGCCTGTTCAGCTGAATCTTTGAAGTGCCCAGTGTTAGGGAAAGCATCACTAGCAGGTTTAAAGTGAAACTGTGATTTTGAAAACTAACCCTCCACTGTTTAGAGCAGAACTTAAACTGTTACTTCCCAGTTTTCTTAAAGGAAAGATTTCAGAGAACCCCACAATCCAATTTTTCCTTATTTGGCTTTGAGTTTTAAACATATGACCTACTTGTGCTGAGTTTCAGCATTTTAACCACGTACCGAGGGGAAGTTGGTATTTCACTGTGTTTTCTAAGGAATATGTTAGGACACTCAGAACCACAATAGTGCCTTTTATCACTTTAAATCTAATTAAAACTATTTTTTTTTTTTTCCTAAAAGGAGAACAAGCCTGGGTCTGTGTCCATAAACACTGCACAACCTCCAGCAGCTCATGATATCTCTGGTATAGCATATTGTGAAGGGATTAGTCCGGGAATGTTTATTCTGAAAAGGACCATAACTTTTCAGAGGAATCCAGCCACTGAAGGACCAGGCATGACTTTAACCATGTCTAATAAACCAACCAACAAATAAATCTCAAGCTAAACATTAATGTAATTTCAAAGCCTTTTTATTATTTTTTTTTTAACTCCCATGGATTTTCTTTCTGCTTTCTTGATTTTTGCCTGTTAGAAGATGTTAGAAGACATAAAAAGGGCATAGAATATTTTAGAATGGAAAAGGAAAACCATGTACAACTCACTCCAAGTTCCCTTATGATATATATTAATACAAACAGATGCATGCATCCATGTGTATACACATTTACACACATGCAGTGTCAGATCCTCGGCTAGTGGAAACAAATTATGTACCAACTTTATTTGTGACAAGATGAGAATGTGTCTGATAAGGACAGATACAATGACACAAACATAAAAAATAGAAGCTAAGCAATGCTATCCTATTTCAGCATTAAAATCTAAATCTCTCTCTATATATGCAGACATATATAAATATATATACACAGATATGCAAGAGATTAGTTTGCAGCTGTCTATCTCTCCATTTATCTATGTAATTTCAAACAATTTCTGTAATACCATGATGCTTTATTGCCATGAAACTCATTTCATATTCCATCAGTCCCTTTGAAAATGATGAAGTGAGATCATTTACCCTGTTCTTGTTAATGGGCTGGGCTTTTTTTATTCTTACTACAACAAAATGAGAGAATAGCTTGGCAAATTCATATCCATTACTACAACAGATGTACTGCTGTGATACTAGTCAGATCATGTTTAATATTTGTGCTAATAAAGAAAAATATTCTGTCACTGGACAAAGTCTGAAATGAGAAAACTTGGTGTATGTTCCTTCAGTTCTGCAAAGAGCCCATGTTCTGATTCAAAGAATGCTTGACCTCCATCTTTATGTGAAAACTGTGAATTTCAAGAATGCTTGGGTACATGTGACTTTGGGTCTTGTGTAAGTCTAAAGTTATCTACTTTTAGCATGAGGCTCTAATTAATAATAATTTGTGGGCACCCAAATGTCTCTAAACCTTCTGTGAGATTTAATTAATGCTTGTAGCAACCTGGAGAGGTAGTCATGGGAGATAAAGGAATTCTTTCACATGAATTGAAATGCATCTGCCCTTGGACTGGCATGTAGAAGCTGTTTAGTGGGAGATGGACACACTGTTTAAGGCCAGGGGTGAGCTAAAAGCAGGAGTAAAATTCGGTAGTAAAGATGCAGTGTCCAAGGTTGTTTAAAGAGTGGACATTATGGCAAATGCTCTGTTGGATGTATCATGATTCTGTATGCCTGGCTTATGATAACTGGTCTGTTGTAGATTAGAGAAATAGACACTTTACTAATACATATCTTCTATATACTTAGACGGACAGATAATCAGGTACAAGCAAAACTGTATTTTGATAAAAACAATGTGCCAAGTGGTACTTCTGATTTCCCCAACAAGAGCAAAGCCCCACAAATAAAAGCAAAGCTACTGAATTATTTTTGGAACAGTCTCTTGTGGATGTGTGGAGAAGCAGGAGTAATATTTATCTAAAATAAAGGGGTCATTTTAGTTCTCAAACAATAGGATGCAAAAATAAAATGAAAATAAGGTAATTCCCCATTATAATATTGCTACTGGTGGAGGTTTCTTAAGCATTTTGGAATCCTTGTCTGCAATAGTGACTGGAAGTCTTTGGGAAAGCAAATGTGGTCACAGAGCAATTCTCCATAATACACACATTGGAAGTGATGAACGTGTATGTTGCAGTTATCAGAGTAATTTCTGTATACAGAATTGTCCCTTTGCAGAGTTTCTGGCAGCAAAAGCTTTCAGGAAAAGTGGCTTGACATTACAACATGACAGTCAACATCCACACATTTTTACTTGGATTAGATTGGGCTGCACCTTTGGATGACTGGCCGTTGATATGACATTAAAACATCCATTGTAGTTCACTTTCATTAGTGTGTATTAAAGGCTTAAAAGGTAATACAACTCCCTATTTTCTGCTGTTGTAGTTCATACAATATTAATATATTAAATATCATTACTTTGAAATGAATTGTGATAAAGGGAGTCAGCAATGTTCCCCTGGGTTAGTTCCTTCATTCAAAGAGACATGCTTCTACTGCAGAGCAGTTATGGCAATAGTAATTTGACAAACAGCTATAAACCAAGAAAAAAATCCTACTTTCCAGTATTAATCCATCAGGAAGCTTTTAGGGATTCATCTTGTCTGAAATATTCATAGGCAGCAAAATGTCCTGAATGCCCTACAGAAATTGTGCAGAGTCAGGTAGGTGATTGATAGTGAAGTTCTGTTCTGAGTCACTCACAGTATGTGATTCTATTTGTCTTGCCAAACAGTAAAGAGCAAGCAACTCATAAAACCTAAAGGTAACAGGGCTTGTATTTTCCCCCATTTAAGAGAGAACCTAGTGTCTCCACTTCACTAAACTTCACTGGACGTAACAAATTTCCATTTAATCAAAGGAGGAAGGCACAGTGTTCCTAGTGGAGCACTTAGGAGCTGTATTAGGCAGGTGTCATTTATTGTATCATATATATTTGTGTATATGATTTCAACAAACTTCTCCACATTATTATATCATAAGCACCTGAGATAAATCAATAGACAGCTCTCTCACTTCATTTATAATGACATTGAAAACATATTGAAGATACAACCATTCAGTCCTTAAGCAAAAAAAATCTAACAATACCTGTGCTTTCCTAAGATATATATGTCCAGTTCTGGGCCCCTCAGTTTAAGAAGGACATCGAGACACTTGAACGTGTCCAGAGAAGGGCAACAAGGCTGGTGAGAGGCCTTGAGCACAAGCCCTATGGGGAGAGGCTGAGGGAGCTGGGATTGTTTAGCCTGGAGAAGAGAAGGATCAGAGGTGACCTCATTGCCCTCTACAACTACCTGAAAGGTGGTTGTAGACAGGAGGGAGTTGGTCTCTTCTCCCAGGCAACCAGCACCAGAACAAGGGGACACAGTCTCAAGCTGTGCCAGGGGAGGTTTAGACTCGAGGTGAGGAGAAAGTTCTTCACTGAGCGAGTCATTCGTCATTGGAATGGGCTGCCCAGGGAGGTGGTGGAGTCGTTGTCCCTGGAGGTGTTCAAGGGGAGATTGGACATGGCACTTGGTGCCATGGTCTAGTTGTGAGGTCTGTTGGAACAGGTTGGACTTGATGATCCTTGGGGTCTCTTCCAACCTTAGTTACTGTGATACTGTGATAAATAGTAGCTTAATTTTCCTGCTTATACTATGACAAAGAAGAGAACAAAATACAAACCAGGTTTGTTCACTAACTTTGGTTAAGATGCCATGTAGGTTTTTTTGTTTGGTTGGTTTTTTGTTTGGTTTGGTTTTGGGTTGTTTTTGTGGTTGGTTTTTCTTGTGATTTTTTTTCACCCAAGAAAATGCTGGTTATATCTACATCCTCTAAGAATCGTTGAAATCACTAGTGTAAGCATCCTCTTTCAATCTGCAGAAAAGACAATTGAAAAAAACCTAAATAAGATGTAAAAGCAGGATTACTTCCTTCTGGCAAGATATTAGTGGTACCGATTATACTCATCTCTTATTGAAGTATCAATAGGCCAGATCCATTGGACATTAGGAAGAGGTTTTTTGGACATTAGGGAGAAGTTCTTTACTATTAGGGTGGTGGAATACTGGAACAGGTTGCCAAAGGAGGTGGTGGAAGTCCCATCCCTGGAGACATTCATGACCAGGCTTTATGGGGCCCTGAGAAACCTGCTATAGCTCAAGATGTCCCTGCTTACTACAAGGTGGGTTGGACTAGATAAACTGTAAAAATCCCTTCCCACCCTTCCAAATCTATGATTCTATGATCCTCAGCTGATATAAAGGGATATCAACAGTGCTGATTTAATATCCCAGTATCCCAGGTGAAGATAACATTCCATTTAGTGAAAGCCATGTTTCACCCTTGGTTCCAGAATCTAATCACTTGGTAGTGCTGGGGAAGAGAGGAAAGTGTGCTACTTACTGAGTCTCTCTCTGAGCAGACAAAGGGCTGATTGACTCCTATTAAGTACTCTAGAGTGCACTGTAGTTAAACAGATACCTGTGAAAGGTATAGCTGGCCAAAAATCAGTCAGCTGCTTCTCTGCTTAAAATGTGAAAATAGAAAGAAGGACAAAACTCACAGTCAGTATTGTCTGGGTTCTGGCTCACATCATGAAGCTCGTGTAACTTCTACTCTGCTGATGGTTGAAAATCTGTTTAATTTCAGTGTGGCTGGTATCACTGTGTAAGATGGTCAACAGGAAGACTCAGGCTGTGATTTCTGTGCTCTGGGCAAGTGTAAAGGAAGGTAGAATTAATGCCTTTTGAAGCTGGTTTTGTGGGCAAACCTGAATGGCAAAAAGGTTAATTATTTACACTGTGTGCCAGCAGTGTAAGAACAGCATGTGTTCAGAACGGGAGTCAGACTCCTGCTGAGGAATATGATCAAGATAAAACAAATGCCAAGAGACTGATAAAACAGTGCAAATGACAGTACTTGCCTGGCTTGGTAGAGCAGATGGAACAGGATAGAAATACTAATCAGGTGAGGTCATTCTATGAGGATGTCACCCTATGGAGGCAAGAATATTAACAATAAAAAACCTTGATAAAGGACAAAAATGGAATTATCACATGAATAGAAGATACATTTACACAGAATGCAGTTACAGAGAGATGGTGAGATATTTTGATGAGTACTTTAATGAAGAGCTCAATAAATGTGCACAACCATTGGTTGAGTTCACTGTTGAGGAACTGAATTTTGACAAGTTCGAAGAGGCATCAGGAATATTCAAACAACAAAGCTTCTGGTATCAACCCACTGAATTCCACTGAAGCATTAAAGACATGAAGGGAGAAGCCAAGCAAATTCTCTACGCATTCATTTCATTTGTTTGGAAGTTTGAAAAGAAATCAGAGGACTTTTCAAAAGAAGTGACTATATACCCAGTTTTAAGAAAGGAAGGTAAAACAAGAATCACAGAATCACAGAATTGTCAGGGTTGGAAGGGACCTGAAAGATCATCCAGTTCCAACCCCCCTGCCATAGGCAGGGACACCTCACACTAGATCAGGTTACTCAGAGTCCCATCCAGCCTGGCCTTGAAAACTTCCAGGGATGGGGCTTGCACCACCTCCCTGGACAACCTGTTCTAGTATCTCACCACCCTCATGGTGAAGAACTTCTTCCTAATATCCAATCTGAATCTACCTGCTTCTAGTTTTGCTCTATTCCCCCTAGTCCTACTGCTGCTGAACATCCTAAAAAGTCCCTCACCAGCTTTCTTGTAGGTCCCCTTAAGATACTGGAATGCCACAATAAGGTATTCTCAGAGCCTTCTCTCCAGGCTGAACAACCCCAAGTCTCTCAGCCTGTTCTTATAGGAAAGGTGCTCCAGCCCTTTGATCATCTTCATGGCCCTTCTCTGGACATGCTCCAACATGTCCATGTATTTCCTGTAATAGGGGCTCCAGAACTGGATGCAGTACTTAAGAAGTGTGAAGATATTCTATTCCTGCTTATACCAAGCAACAACCTATCTCTGTGGTTCTTTCATATTGGCTGATTCATTGTAGAAAGGCAATATAAGCTAGATAATGATCTAGCTGATTGTAGGATCAATATGAATTCCGGCAGACATTCAAATTCAAATTTAGCTAATACTTGAGAAAGGTAAGTAATATAACATATTATACATATTATTATATTACTTTCAGAAACAAGTAATAAAGTCCCACGTAATGATTTATGAGATAAAAGATCGTAATGTAGAAGCTCTTACTAAAGTAATTACTTTGCCTTGGTTGTGTATCTTTGGCTCAAAAAAGCCAAGTAAGTAAGGATTAGAATTTCTGTTTGGTTTGATGGTTGTCAGATTTTGGGCAAGCCTAAACAGACAGTCATAATTTCCAATTTCAATACTGAGATAATTTGCTATCTATAACCATTAATTGCTAGTAAAAGTTGACAAGGGAAGAAGTTTAGGCACAGACAAAAAGCTTGAATTCTTCTCTTCTAGGCCTGTAGAGAATTGTAGCTCTGTTTAGCTACTAAGAAAGACCCTGTTTGAGTTGTACCAGGGCAGGTGTTCCATGTGAACATGAACTCGGTCACTTCTCTAAGGAAGAAAAATACAAACAAGTAAATTGAAAAAGGGGATGTGATTTTTTGTGCCCACTAAGGCAATACAGGGAGGCAAAGTGATAAGAAGTGATAGGAAGCTATGCAAATGCACATGTAGCACAAAAAACAGAACCAGAGAGGGCAATATTAAAAAAGCAGTTAGTATGAATGATCAACAATTAAAAAGATTTTCCCAATATATTAGAGAAGATGGATTCAGTCTGTGAGAGAGGTCATGTATGGCCTAGAGAGCCAGATCCCCAGTGAGACCTGAATGTCAGTGGCCATCAGGAGTAGAAAACACATTTTGTCTTTATGCCTCCAACACTGGGAACTGGTGATGAGTTTGCTATAAATGGCCTGACTTGTGTGGAAAGTCTTCTCCGGTAAAGAAAGTTTCTTGAGTCAGTAAATAAATGTGAATGTAGAGGCTAAACACAGAGCTGATCTTAGCAAAATCTGGCCTTTGACTGAAATTTTCCTAAATGCTAAGTGAATTATCCATCTTTTCTTCTCCTCAGATGTTGTGTGGAAGTATTTTTTGGTGCTGCCTTATCAACTGATTCTCATATGCATATTCTTGTGAATATTTCTATCTCTTTTCTGTTACCATAGCCATCACTGCTCCTGACTCCTGCCTCTGCTACAACACTTTTTGGTTGGAGATCTTCACATTGCACATATACTTTTGTATAACTTATTATCCCTTACATTTAAAAAAGAAAATGTACTCTCTCATTTCACTTTTTGAACAGCCACTTTTCTATTCTGACAATGGCTGATAGAGAACAAAGATTCCACTCTCACAGAGCTCTTTCCCCTCCCCCCACCCCCCAACTACATTATCCACAGCTTCCCTGTTTTTTACCTTTGGTATTTTAAAAGGCAGAAACTGAAGTGGATTTGATGCATTTCATTTCATCTGAGGAATAAAAGCAACACAGAGTTGAAAGCTTAGAGATGGACAAAGGGTTATTGGAATCTATGACTCCTCTTGCAGTTTTGTCTTCTGTAAGTCTTTCGTCTTGATATTAAAAGCTGATCACTCAGTAAAAAGTATAGCAGGGAAAAAAAGTACTCAAATGTCACTTTTGCTATATTCAGTAAGCATTATAACTCTATGATGTGCTATCATTTTGTAAACCTATGTGGATGTCTATTTTGACTGCTTTGATATTTACAATTTGACAAATAGATGTGTTCATGTCTCTGTGTATACAAATGGATTACAGGATATAATTTATACAAGAGAAATACACTCACCTGCCAGATACAGGGGCTTCTTCTCCCGCTTAAATGTTACTGTTTTTTTTAACCCTATGGAGCTATTTAAACTGTAACAAACAGAAATAAGACTTTTTCTGCTCCAAATAACTTGCACTTCGTGTTTAGTATCTGACAAGTCCCTTTCCAATAGCTTTTCTTGATGCTATTCTGCCTCTAAATACAGAGAGAATGTTACAATTTTGGGCTGACTTACAAGAGTTTAGAAATGTGTTTTCACTTCCTTCCCAGGAGGCATTGTTATCTTTTAGCAACTCTATTGTCTGGTGTAGCAGAAGGAAGCTTACCACTTTGATTCCTTTTAAAGCAGTGCAGAGTATTAAACTAGTGATTCAGAGTTGCAGAGAGTCAAAAACAAACAGTGCCATTTCAGAGAGCATTCATGAATTCAGCTTCAGGAACAAAATATTCCAACAACTCATAGATAGAATAGCAACATTTAATTTTATCTGTTGATGTGTCACTTAAAAATTAGCAGTATGAACGGCAGCATAACTCAGGGCATATAATCTTTATAATTAAATTGTGATTCAGAGTTGACCCTGATTAAGCAGGAGAGTAGAACTACATTATTTTAAGAGTTCCTTCCTAACCTCAGTGGTTCTCTGTGAGTGTGATTTGAGGGCACATTAAGAATTTTGTATTGCACAAATCGTTCATTGCCACGGATCAGTAATAACAGCTGCTTCAAAAACCAGTTTGTTCTTATTATTACTTCCAGACACCTTCCTTACCCTCTCAGTTGACACACTTTGTCTTCTACCAGCCAATGCAGTGGAAACCATTGGTAAAGAGTCAAAGGCAAAGGGAGTCCTGTATAGACAGATAATCCTAAATCTCTGAAACTGTGTTTCATGTCAGGGACAGCAGACATTACCTATCTAAGCTAATATATCTTAGAGCTGAATCAATGAGGGACCATAGGCATAAGCATGGGGAATAAGTTGCAGAAATGACATTCCTGGCTGAGAAAGCAACAGTTGAAATACATGTTAGATATTATGTTCCATCTCTCCGCTGCTTAAACTCATGCCCCTCTGTCAGTTTGGCAGAATGCTGACTAACAGTGCTATGTGCCACTTTATCGAGTCTTGGGGTAAACTGGAGATACACTTAAGTGGGAAGCTTGACCATAACACTAAACAGGCACACACTTTGTGCAGGAGTCACTTTGCTTGGATGATGGTAGGATGATGCCAATTTGTGCCTTTTCTTGTGATTTTGACTTACTGACATGAATGCCAAAGATAAGACAGACAAGGAGAAAAAACTAAGAAAGTCTTGAGGGAGAAGTTGCTGCCAGAAGGACAGTCTGCAGTTTGTAGACAGTACGAAAGACTCTTTAAGACTTCAAGCAATGTAAAAGGTAAGCTTTGAGGTCCAGGAGTATATAGAATATTTTCTTCAGAAGCTGAATGCAGAGGATATACTTTCATGAAAGGAAGTCAGGACACAGTTTCAGTTACAAACTTTCCAGACTAGCTCTCAATGCCATTTTGTGCAGCTGAGAACGTAATCTGCAGGGCAGTGAATGGTATCAAGCTGTGATTCTTAAAAACTTATTCTGATATTCAACTCTTTTTTTTTTTTTTTTTTTAAATCGCCTTATACAGATAAATTTCAACCTGCTCATGAACAGTTTGCTTGCTATCAGTAGTGTGCAGTAGTGTGAAGTGTCCATTAACAGAATTTTGCTTCTTGGTATTAGCTTTGCCACAGTAAGGAAGTTATATTCTTAAGGTTTTAAAGTTTGGCGTGAGCTTCAGTTCTTTGTTGAACTAAACAGCATGAATATAATCTTCATAAATTGCTTGTGTTATTCCAAAGTGCCAATTAGGAAATAAGCTTCATTTTGGAACAGGCTGCATTCATTTATGAAGTAAAATAAAACTCTTCTGCCCTCTGAGTGGCCCGTGTGAAGAGGATGATAGATCACAGCTCAAATACTGAAGGATGCAAGAGCTCCTTATTAAATGTTTCTGAGAGGTAGATCTCACCAGGAGATGGAGCTGCCTAATGCTCCATTATGCACTGGGTGTTGGAAATTTTTGGAGAAGCAGGGCAAAACAGGCTCTCAGGCAGCAGCATAACCCTTGAACTTCATGGAACATTCTTTCATCTGATTTATTTTTGTTTGTTTGTTTGGGTTTGGTTGGTGTTTTGTTTTGTTTTGTTTTGTTTTAACCCTGTGAGGCTGTAGCTACAAGCCTCTGACCTTGTCCATCATGATTAAATGGATCATGTCCATGTGAGTCTGTGGTCAAAACCTGCTCTCTGGGGCCACTGAAAATAACACCTTACTTTGCTTGATTCTGCAGATGTGTGAGCTTCATGGGAGCAGCTATTGTCATATTCTGCAAGGCTGAGACAGTAGTGTATGTGTCCACTGCTCTCCCATGGATGAAACAGCCCTGCTTATGTGGAACTGGAGAAAAAGCAAGGAGAAAAGACCAGGGGTGCTTCCAGTATTGAATGTTTTTGCATCAAAAGGCTGGAGGTAGAAGACTGACAGTAAACTGTAACCATGGAGATGCCTACCAATTTATAAGTTAAAAAAAGAGAAAAGATAAAGAAGAAAATAAAAATCTCTTTTAGGAAAATTGCTGCAGTGACATTGTCAGTCTGTTGGAGTTAATCCATCTTTCACCCCTGTGCGTGTCTGTGCTCTCCATACAGGGTACAGGAGCAGCTTGCTTTTGCATGGTTGAGCCACTGTCAGTGTGGTTGACTTCCACATGTGGCCATGAAGAAAAGAGCAGAGATGGCTCCATCTGTGAATGGTAATGTGATAGAGTTGTGCCAGCAATGTGGGATTTCATCTGGGGAGTGGGTTTTTGTTCTACTCCTTTCTTACTCCCAGACTCCTCATCCCCTGTTTGCACCTTTGTTGTGATTGATTGGATTTGCCAGGTGGGTTTTGGGAATTGGAGAGGAGCAGCAGCACAGCAGTAAGGATTTAGGTGTTAGGATTGCAGCAGGAGCAACAGACAGGAGCTAATAAGCAGCACAGACATTTTCAGCCTACCCTAGGAAGACTGTGTCAGAAGAAGAATGAAATGTTATGTTAATTTTCATTGCAATAGGAGGTGCCTGTCAGCTTGTCCATCTGCCTATGTGTTGCTCATATATTGCTCCAGAGAATGGTGAGAGAAATGCTTCCTTTGTTTAATACATGAATGTTCACATCCCCACTCCCTAACCCCCAGTGCAGAAATATTCATGGTCCCAGTTAATATATAGGAAAGCTGTGATTTTACACTAAAAAGTGAGATACTTGTAAAATTTGCAGTAAGAAATTAATTTTTGCACAAATTAAGATCTGATGGCACTCCAGGATTTATGATGTAAGCAGAGCAGTCCACTCACACAAATACTGATGTCTCAGAAGCATTTGTAATGAAATGAGTAGAGAGAGAAACAGAATTTTTGTCTGAATAGTTCATGATATTGCCACTCTAATTATTATTGAACCAACAGATTTGAAAGGAAATACCCTCCTGGAAATTATATGGGCTATTCATTCTTCCTGCTAGAATGTGAATATTAAGTACATAAAACTAAGCTTCAGCCTATAGTCTTAAGTAACTTTTGTATTTATTTTTTTTTACTATTATAGGTTGTCCTCCTGCTCTACTCTGCCCTGGAATACCGTGTCCGGTTTTGGGCTTCCCAGTTCAGGAAAGACAGGGATCTGCTAAAAAGAGTCCAGTGGACAGCTACAAGGATGATTGCAGGACATGAACATCTCTCATATAGAGAGAGACTGGAAGACCTGGGACTGTCTTGAGAACGCTGAGAGGGGATCTTATCAACCTCTATAAATATCTGAGGGGTGGATTTCAAGATGAAGGTCCCAGTCTGTTTTCAGTGGTGTCCAGGTGTAAGACAAGGAAAAACAGGCACAAGGTAGAACACAGGAGGTTCCACCTCAGTACGAGGAGACACTTCTTTATGGTGAGGGTGATGGAGCCCTGGTGCAGGCTGCCCAGAGAAGTTGTGGAATCCCCTTCTCTGGAGATTTTCAAAACCTGCCTGGATGCATTCCTGTGTGGCCTGCCCTAAGTGATCTTGTTTTGGCAGGAAGGTTGGACTTGATGATCTCTGAAGGTTCCTACCAACCTCTAGCGTTCTGTGATTTTGTGTGATTCAAGATAGAAATTCACTTCCTCTGATCAAACTTCTATTGTCTTTTATAGCAGGTTTCCCATGACAAAGCTGTATTTCTTGGCTGACTTTGACCAGCACAAATTTTCTTTAGAAACAGTTTGATATTAAAAAAAATCTCAGCAAGATTTATGCCTCAGTTTTTTAGATGTGTGCCTTCTGAAACACTTTTGTAAGTAATAGAAACACTTAAAAATAAAAAATGTTATTTCACAAACAATGCTGCTGATGACAGAGATCAATTTTTATCAAGATTCACAGTTGTTTTGCTTTATTTCTGCTCTTTCAAGATCACACAGTTCGGTTAAAACATTGTAAACAGTTGTATAGCAATAATTTAACAACGCAAATGTGTTGTGTTGTTTTTATTTGGTCTATGTTGAAAAGGTTTACTTTTCTTTTACAGCAGTGACTGATCATTTTATGTTTTGTTTAGTGCAGTTTTCTGCTCAGTGTTTCTAGAAGCTGGGTTTAAAGATACTATAAAAAGTAAGTGAGACTAGGTGAGCTTTCAAGGGTTGTATAAGTCAACACAAAAATAAAAATTAAATAAATAAACCCCCCCACCACACCACATTTCCAAAGGAACACCAGAGAGAGCTTTCTGTGGCAGTTGGCAGCTACATAAAGGCATTATTTTGCAGATATTATTGTTGATAGGTTTGATATACAGCATGGTTTGTCTGAGCCAATGGGACATTGTCCTCTTAACAAATCTCGTCATGCCAGCAGTGTTGCTTCTATAGGATGGCTTATCAGCTCCAACCAGAGTCTGCTACACTTGCACTTGCCTTCATAGCCTGAGAGGAAAATAAATTGTTCCCAAGCAGTTAATAAGAAAGAATTATTGTGAGTGAGATGCATGACATTATGAGAAAGCATGGTGTTTTACTGACTAAATGTTTCTTTGTAACCATCCCCATCTCCTCTCGCTTGGCAACATTCCATCTTCTCTCCCTCCCTCCTGAAAAAAAGCTAAACACAACAAACCACACACCAAAAAACCAACCAAACAACAAAAACTACCCACCCCAGGTTCAGTGTAAATGAAATGAACATTTCATTTCTGGAAGAGAGTCTCTTTAAACACTGCTACTGATGTGCTATTCTATTTCAAGAACTGTACTTATGACATTTCTCTTCTGCATTTCATTATAGATGTTGGGGCGGGCTGGAGAAACATTCCACTCCTGTCTGTGTTATGACAACATGTCTCTTCATTTTTGCTATCTGTACAGTTATAAGTGAGCACATACAAATATATTGCACAGTATGTTCATACTGGATCTGATACAGCTCTCCTTTTTCTGTGGGTTAGTAGAGCCACTCCTGGAAAATTAGGAGGTTCTAGTATTGAAGGTATGCAGCTTATGGGCTGAATGCTTCTCACCTTACATACATTAGTGGGTCCATTTAAACTAATGGAGCCATACAGGCAGTAATTGTGAGTGAAATTTGGTTTTCCAGTCAGCGGATCAAAACTATTGCTTGGGAATCAAAAAACAGTGGGGTCTTGGACAAACTCTAAGCTCATATGATTGCTCAGGGAAGGAAAATGTAGGCATGTTGTCATGCAGCTTTGCTGTCTTTTATGGTGGTATGAACACAAGAAATCAAGCATACCTTTAACTTTACACCCCTAATCATATCACATTTTGGGGAAGGAGAAATGCGAAAGGTTTGCTAAACTGTGACTTTATCTGGTGCAAAGAGGGAAATCAGATATCATATTTTTAATTGCATTTATACAATTCTGTCTATTTGTTATCCCAGTGCTGTCATGTGGGGTGTCTTGGAAAGAACTGAAAATTCTTACTCAGAAACCACATCTGAGGGAATTGTTCAGTATTTTTTTTGCTTTGAAATGGAAAGTGACTGTGAAGATCAAAGCATAAGAGAAAAGTACTGATAAATACAACGCTATTACAACTCCTAAATGTTCTGGACTTTGCTAGTATCTGTAATCTGTGGCTCTCAAAGCATTTTCAAATATTATTTAAACTTTGTAACATGTTTGTAGACAAAGTTGTTCTGTTTTATAGGTAGATAATATTGCAAATAGAAGTGTTCACCTAGTCTGTGAGAGGCACTAAGTGACAGAGTTGTCTGAAATAGCAGGGAACTGACTGAGAAAGTACCATATACTTGTGCATACTATTGAGTCCATACAGTCAATTTCTAGACATCTGGAAGTTGAACTTGTACCCTCCTTGTCAGTATTCCTCCTCCTTTATCCTGTTTTTCATCATGTTTAGATATAGAGCTTGTCAAACTCATGACATAAATTTGAAAGACTGTGAATTCCAGCTGATTTCACTGTTTTAATGCAAATCTGTACAGATCACTGTGAGGGTGGTGAGGCACTGGAACAGGTTTACCAGAGAAGTTGTGGAGGCTCCAAGTCTGGAAGTGTTAAAGCCAGGTAGATTAGGTCCTTGAGCAACTTGGTCTAGTAGGTGTCCCTGTCCATGGCAGATGGATTGGAACTAGGTGACTTTTACTATTCCTTCCATCATTTCACTGCAGTATTTGATACCCTATAGGCAAGTTTTGACACTTCTGCCAAATACAGCTCAACTAAAAACTTTCCATGACATTAATTAAACAGCACAAGAAGTTCCAGGTCCCTTTTCCAGTGAAGCAACTCACTATATGGAGATGTATGCATATAATGCTGAAGTATTACACCAACATGTTCACATACTTTTCTTACAAGGCTGGCTGAATCTTATCTGTTCTCACTCTATTTAAGGAAGAAAAGTATTAGGTGTCTGAGATTTGCAGAAACAGTAATCACACAGTGCATCAAATCTGCATGTGTTGGCAAAAATAGTCACAACAAAATGTATTATGCAGAACGAGCAGTCGATTTGATTAATTCCCATTCAAAATAGAAAAAGAGTAGGAAGATTTATTTCTTTTTATTATTCTGCTTTACTAAAGCAAGTAAGAAGAGAAGGGGATAAGGGATAAATTGAATTCAAATAGAGATTGAGACAAGCAACATTCATAAATTCATATCCATGCTGTTCTCCCAGAGCTTCACAACTAATTGCTTTGAATTTTTCTCTTTTTCCTATCTAGGCCATCCTCCATATGGCTCCATATGACTGAGTTTTTTCACCTTGAATTAGTTCTTTGTGTTTTCTCCCCACCTACCCATAGCCTTTCTTAAAACCCATATGTGAATGCCTTAGACTTCTCTTCCTTGTGCTACTAACAAGATATTTAAAATGATCTGCATTAAAACACTCTCTAAATAAATTTATGGTTAAAGTGCCTGCTCAGTTTTTTCTTTTTCCTTTTCTTTTTTTGCAGCAATTTGCAGTCCGAGTCAATACACATCAGCATATCTAATGAATTCCACTCCATGCTGATTCTTCAGTGTTGCCACGTCCACTTCAGAACTTTGAAACAAAATGCAGAGAGCAACTAAGAAATCAGCGACCTCCTGAGACTGTTTTCCTGCAGAGAAACATCTGTTGTGCTAAAATGGAGTCACAGGCTTAAAATCAGGCAGAACATAATAGAGACTTGTTAACTACATTGGGGCAGCAGAAGCCTGAAGATGTGGAAGAACTCTAACTCCACACAGGAAGTTTTAAAGAATAAAATAATAATTAAAGAAAGCAATTTCCTTGCTGATTCATGAATGATAGCAGATTCTGCTGCATTGAAGCTCCTATAACATCTTTAAAAGGTATCAGAAGGAATCTTGTTGGCAGACAGCTCTGCCCTTCACCCTGTCAGCGTAAAGTAGATATTGAACTGTAAGTTTGTAGTTGCACAACTACTGTTATTCTCCTTGCATCTTCTGGACCTCTAAATCCCAAAGCACCAGCTCATCTTCTGGCTTTGACACAAGGTTTAGCTGGATTCGCTTGCTTTTTCTTCTTCCCACTGTGCAACTCTGGTTCATGTCCAGATGATGTGTTGAATAAGGCATAGGCTCCATGGAAAAATAGTATATGGCTATGTAATTTAAGACTATATGTTTAAGATATATATGTATAATATATATATGTATAATATATAACATATATGTGTATAATATATATATGTGCAATTTAAGACTACATATGTTCTCTGCTACCCCTATAGGAACACAAAGTCCTTTTGCCTTTGATCACAGTATAGATGTCAAGGAAAAACTTTATTTAGTGGAGAAAAGGGATCTGGCAAGACTATTCATTAATTTAATGATTATTAGATGGATGGCTGGGGATCTTTTTCCATGGTCCAAGAAAATACTAATCTTTTAGATCATGCATGGATTTTTTTTTATTATGTCCTCTTCACTTCACTCCCATAGCTCCTTGAAGTTTTTAATTATCTTACTTTCCCAAGTTTCTTCCCAGTAATTTCTGTCTGATCTGCTGAACTTTATGAAATGTTCCAATGTCTGACTCATGTGCCAATTACAAGCTGCAGCATTCAAAACCTGAACCCAAAAAGTGAAAGCAAGATTATAATTTCTTTCCTTGTTTGCTCCCTGCCAGATGTAAAACATCATCTATACTACTTATAAAAAATTAAGGCACATTTAATTTTCCTGCACAACTCTTCATCTTGCTAAGTGTCCTCCAGCTGAGGTAGACACTGCAGGCTCAGGCAAAGACACTAAGGCTCAGGCAAACAGCACATGTAGGCTGAATTAACAGGGAAACAAAAGGTTTGGCATTTCTTGATTTCTGAATTTTCAGACAGAATATTCTTTCATTTATTTTGTTGTTTCTTTGGTTTTTTTTTTTTTTTGGGGGGGTAGGGGGTGAAGGGGAAAATGTAACATGTTTGAAATGATTTCCTTTCACCTGAATGCCCTAATATACAACAGTAGATTATCTGTGAGTTGTGCTTAGTCACAATACCTGGTACCTGGATGTAGTTGCATAGTGAGTGTTCTGATCACCTTACTCATGCTAGTTTACAGCAGCTGAGAGCCTGGCCTACTACTACCCACTATGAATGGACTAACTCATTTGCCCTGGACTGCCTTTTTGCTTAGGGGTGCTTCTTGTTCATAGTAAAATCACAGAATCATGTAGGTGGAAAAGACCTCTAAGATCAAGTCCAATGGTCAATCCAGCACCACCATGACCACTAAGCCATGTCTACACATTTTTAACACCTGCAGGGACAGTGACTCCACTGCCTCCCTGGGCAGCCTGGTCCAATACTTGACCACTCTTTCAGTAAAGAAATTTTCCTTCATATCTCATCTAAACCTTCCCTGGTGCAACTTGACGCCATTTTGTTCTGTCCTATTGCTAGGGAAAAGACCCCCACCTCACTAGAATCTCCTTTCATGTAGTTGTAGAGAGCAATAAGGTCTCCCCTCAGCATCCTCTTCTCCAGACTAAAAACCCCAGCTCTCTCAGAGCTGCTCCTGCTGCTCTGCAACCAGATTTGTTGCCCTTCTCTGGACATGCTCCAGCAACTCAATGTCTTTCTTGCAGTGAGATGACATTAATGTACCATCTCAAAACCTGATGAAGCAAAAAAGTTTGATCAAAACCACTTTTGCTCACTGGTGATATGTATCTTTACCCTTTTGCAGGTTGCTCAATATGTTGTCTGCAGTACCTGAATGAAATTATTTTAAACTTTTCTCTGCAGGTAACTATCATATTGTATTTGCTTAGAAACCTTGTTTATCCTAGGGAATGCTAATTTAAAAAAAGTAGCAAAATAGTAAAAGATGAACAGATTAATAAGAAGATTGGAATGAAAAAAATAGGGTAAAGAAAAAGGAGAGGAATTAGAGGCTCTTGTTTGTATCAAGAGTAAGGTGAAAAGAAAAAAAGACAAAAAGAAGAGTGAAGTGAAGAAAACAAAATCATCATCCATTGTACTATTGGGTTTCTTGCATGAAGGAATGATATTTAAATCTCAGGGGCAAATATGTTTTAAAGAGTATGAAATTAGTGTCAAAGTGGAGATTTATGTATTAGGTACAATGTTCTCCTACCCTGGGAGTTGGAAATGTAGAGTGATTATTAGCCAGGCTTCTGTTTTTGTTGAGCAGGTATCTTTTCTGTTATTACTCTGTTCCACTATATGATCATATTTCTTTGCATAATTTAGATCTGATATATGCAAGTACCTCCATTTTGAGCAGGCCATATGGAGAGCTCCATGAGTGCCCAGGGAACCAGAAGCATTCAATGATTAACCAGGGTTTCTGTTATTTGTTGAGCAGATGAAGAGCTGTGAAATAAACGGCATTTCATGATGGTTTCTATGTCCTTGTACTGTCCTTTATTTGGTTGTGCTGCACTAAGGGAAAAAAAAAAGAAAGAGAAAAGGTTACATTTAATATAGCAAAGGAAATTGCATAGCCATTCACCACATTCAAAGTGAGACACAAATGAAAAGGTGTCACTGGAAGAAAAGACACTGATCAATATAATAATTCAGTGATGATTAACTAAAGGAGGGATTAACTACACTAAAACTAAGGGATTAACTATACATTGCTATACATATGTATACATTTTCTGGATGTATATTTTACTGGATCTAAATGGTGAATAAACAGATAAAGTGAAAAAATACACACAGAGAGGAGAAGATTCATAAGACATGAAACATCATAGAATCCTGGAGAGATTGAGGTTGAAAAAGACCTTGAAGATCATTGAATCTAACCTCATTCTGCTAACCTCAGCCCATCGATTTAACCGGTCCAGATCTCTCTGCAGTGCCTTCTCACCCCTGAGAAGATAAACACTCCCACTCAGCTTAGTGTTCTCTGCAGATTTGCTGGTGGTGCCTTCAATCCCCTCATCCAAGTCATTAATAAAGATATGAACCAGAAATGACCTCGATACTGAGACCTCGGGGACCCAGGCAGTTTTTAATTCAGCAAAGAGCCTACCTACATGGGCTGCAAAGTTTTCCAGGAGAATGCTGTGGGAGATGGTGGCAAAGGTCCAGATAGACAACATCCTCAGCCTTTCCCTCATCCACTGGGCTGGTCACCTGGTCATAGAAGGAGATGGGGTTGGTCAGCAGGACCTGCCTTTCAGGAACCCATGCTGGCTGGGCCTGATTCTACCATTATCTAAGGAGAAAAAACCTATTAAAATATTTCTAAGCTATCACTAATATCTCTGAAACTTTAAAACTTCAGTTTAAAACTTCAGAGCTAGTACCATGGTGAAGCATCCTTATGCATTAAGAGCTCAGACTGATGCATATCTGATGCAGAATAGACCAATTCTGTTTCTTGGATGCAGTTAGTGCACTGTTTTATGTCATCTAGATAGGACCTGTGTGGCATGTTTCTTTTGCTTTTATACAGATGGAGGCTTTGGTTGATGTTCTGAAATTCGGAAATATTAATCTCTTGTTTGAAGTGGAAAATACAGAACTTTGTAGAAAATAATCAGAAAATACAAAGAAAATGAGTGAGGTAAATTAAATTATTCATGTTAATTTAGAAATTGGAGAGAAAAGAGAGAGAAAATAAAGCTGGAAAGACCCCATGTAGGCATTCATTATGTTTGATGACATGAGATAAAAGGAGGAATTATTCTGATTTTGTTGACAGACAAGAAAGAACAAGGATAAATGGTAATTACCAGCAGGAGAAATTAAGTCTTTCTTGTCCTAGAGGTTAGTCCTTTCACTGGGGTTCAATATGATTTTTAATAATAATATTCAATACAGAATTGAATAGTGCAATAATGGAGAGAACAGTATTTAGGTTCATTAAGACTTCAAAGTCATGAAGGAAAGAATGCAGCCTGGTGTAATTCATGAGATTTAACCTGACATAAACTTGGATTTGAGATTTCATAGGGAATAATTGCTCACACAAAATAGTAATGTATGGAAAACTTGCCACCCTCAGCCACTGTCCTCCCTGGAAGGACCCCTGTTTTCACCATTTTTAACATAATTTTCAAATCTGCTGAACAGCACAGAGCCCTTCTTAACACCATTGATAATGCCTGACCTGTGCATTTATTCTTAATCTTTTTGCTGTATATTTGAACCAAAATATGTTTTGGCATCAGTCTTACTCACTATAAGGTTGCTGTACCTTGAATATTTCCTTGGGCTTGGATTCTTTAAGTACTTTGCTGTATTTTGTGCAGCTTCCATCTTTGGCTCATTGAGAGGAGCTAGATGCTCTCACTAGAACTATTTTAAGTGAATGCGTAACCAGAATCACATTCCCCAGAAAACTTCCTAATCTAACCAGTTGCTTAGAGAATTTTGGGGAGCATTTGAGGTGGAAAGGTGATAAAGAAGGGGTTTATAAGTATAATTTTGGGACATGGTGAAAAAAATGTGCATCTCCAGTGTCTTCAGTGTTTTTTTAGATAGCTGTTATCAAAATTCCATCCAGCGTCTCTGCTGCTTTGGACCTCGTACACTTGGTTGTCCAGCTTCAGATGTTTAAGCGTGATGATGAAATGAAGAATGAAACATCAAGAGGAAAGAGATTTTATGTTTGATAACTTCACTAGACTGATTTGGTATTGTTTCTGCGAAAATCTTTATGATTGCTTTTTCATTCTGTGCGTGAGGTCACTGTTCATCATGTTCTAGTTGGCCTAAATACAGAGCATGTGTCAAAAGGAATGGAGAATGTTCCTCTCAGAGACTGATTATAGATCTTGAGAATTTTAACTGAAACAGGCACAACAGAAGAAAGATCCATAAATGCTGACAGAAAGGAACCATGTCACAATTAATCTAATATGTCATAAATGCTAGACTTCATTTGTCAGTCCTAGTAGAGAAATCTTTATTTTCTTCCTAAGCCAAACACTTGCATTCTTTAAAGGCAATACTATATGCAGAACCTGTGATGTTTTGACAACTGTTTAATGGTCTGATTTGAAAGCTTGTTTGAGAGATTCCTGTTAAGAATCATATGTTTAAATATAACTCTATCAATGAAGTGGCATAATAAGTGCTTAGAATCTTATGGTTTTGAGTAGGTATTTCTTCTGTGAATTTTTCACTAAAACTATGTTTTGTGCCACCATTCAGAATAATTGATGAAAATAAAATTTATTGCCCAGGCAAAATACTTGTAACTGCTTTAGGTAAATATGATGGAAGCACATCTATGTCCAAACACAGATAAGAGTTTTTGTGGTACCATTGTTACCCCTCTTACCAAACTCTGCAAATTTCAGACTTATTTATGGGCAGATGACTACAACTGATTCTTCTGGGCTTTAAATAGACAGCTACTGTAGGTGTCTTTTAAATAGAAAAGCCTGCATCTGATGTGTTGAGCCCTGCCTACAATGAATGAAAATCTACTCAAAACCCCCAAGCGATGTGGTTACTTCTTCCAAGAATAGATATTTCACCTTAGCTGAAAGATCAGATTCTGAGACCTATATCTTGAGAAAAATTGCTCTTCCACATAGCCACATTTCAAAAAGGGAGAAGAAATGCTAATAAAAGTATATAAATAATCTTTACTTGAAATGCCCTTTATACAGTGAAATGGAACCATAATTAAGGTGTGTTATTAAAGCTATATATACTTATACTAAAGAGCTGCTTTTTTTGGACACCCTTTTTTTGAGAAAAAGCAACCTCTTTTAAGCCCTAATAAAGCATTTGGAAACATCCTTTAAAAATATTTGACAAAGAATCTCTGGCCTTCATTCTTCAAATATCTGATGAACACACATATTATTTCTGAAGCACAAACTCTTGTTTGCAGGAGGGAGAGAACACAAATCTGACATTATATTCTAAAGGGGATGCACCACAGAGTAGCAGCTCCCTCAAAGACTATTTGATGGGAATAGTCATGATGTTTTGTGTCTAAATGCAAATCTCAATAATTTAAGAAATTAAAATCTTGACTTTAAATAGTCTGTGAGACTTTCCCATGAGAGACTCTGAAGTATAATAACACCATTGTGTATACAGAAACTGATCACTGATTCAAGCACCAGAAGGGCTGGTTCTGAGACTATCTCATAAAAGCATTGAGGCACTAAAAGCTGATATTTGTTAGCAACTTAATCCTGTCAAGCCTCTGCAGAAGTCTTTTTTTCTTCAATTATATCCTCAATAATTCTACCAAGAGATACTTATATTTTTCTCTGAACTAAAATTCACCTTTTATTACTCCTATTGCTGCTGCATTCTCACTCTTGCTCTCATTAACCATCACTCTTCTGTGCATTTTATTCAGTTCAGCTCTACAGGAAGCAAGAGAACGATATGTGGACAAGACAATGAAAAAGAGAAAAAAACCACCCAAACTTGTAACACAGTTTCAGGAAGCAGAAAAATGCCTGCAGTGATGTGATGCAGACACTGCAAACAAAAAGGGTCACCAAGATGTTTACTTTTTTGTGTGTGTCTTTTTTTTGGTCTGCAGTTTTAAGAACATGTTGAAGTACTGCTATCATTGCAGGCATTACCATCTTGAACTGGTTTAAATGAAGATTTGTGGAGAGATGTTGACCTCAGTGAGCAGAGTGAAAATGTGCAAACTGTGCATCCCACAGATAACAGACTATAAAGTCACACTTGTAGACTTTCTTCCTCAAAGTCCTTAAAGAAAGAAGCATGCAGCTCTTTTAAAACTTAATTTTCCATTCTTATGTATGCAGCATTTGATGTTGCTCCTTTGTGCAAATAATATGATAATGTCTCCACCTTTGGGAGACAAGATTCTAATAGCTGAAGGAAAACACAGGCTCTCAAAGGAACTGATCCAAAATCAGTTTGGATGTAAATATATGCAGCCAATTGTTTTCAATGGAGTTGTATCAATTTGGAGCTAAATTAGGTCTATGATTGGTCCAACACTATAATCTTCATTTAAAACTTCCATTATTATAATTGAAGTTTGTAGGATGTAACTATAAAAAAGAAGATAAGTTCAGAGAGCCACATGTCCCATTTGTCTTTCAAAAGGAAACTGCAAGTGTTTTTCCCTTTGATCACAGGGTCAAACAATATTTTTGCCACTTGGCACAACATGAACATATAAATTATGAGTCAAATCTGTAACTGATATAAACACAAATTCGGTTACACCACATCTGAGTTTACCTTCCTTGTCCTTTGACTGGAATTAAATTTTTAACAATGACATAATTAGCTCTGTATGTGTCCCCATCCCCAGCATTAATGTGCAAAGAAAACACATATGGAATAAAATAACCAGTCCTGCTAGATATATAGAACATTTCATCAGTATTGTTTGCACCTGGATCACAGCACCACCATGGTAAGCTTCAGATGTGGGGAGGTTTGATTCTAAAGCTCCAACTTGGAGAAGAACCTGGGGGGTATTGGTTGATAGTCAAAAGTGACTCAGAAGAGGTCAGGTAGCCAAGATACAAGCCAGGATGCCACAGGCTATTATAAACACTGTGGCCAACAGGCACAGGGAGATGACCTTCTCCCTGTAGTCAGCAGTGGTAGGCAACACCTCAAGTATTGTGTTCAGTTCTGGGCCACTCACTACAGCAAGGATGCGGAGGTGCTGGAGCATGTCCAGAGAAGGGCAACGAGGTTCATGAAGGGCCTGCAGCATATGGCCTATGAGGAGCCTCTGAAGGAGGTGGAGTTGCTCAATCTGGAGAAAAGGAGGCTGAGGGAAGACCTCATTGCTCTCTACAACTACCCGAAGGGAGGTTGGAGCAAGGAGGGGGCTGCTAGCTTCTCCTTGATGACAAGCGACAGGACTAGAGGAAATGGTTCCAAGATGTACCAGGGGAGGTTCAGGCTGGATATTAGGAAATATTTCTTCGCTGAAAGGGTTCTCAAATATTGGAATGGTCTGCCCAGGGCAGTGGCAGAGTCACCATCCCTGGGGGTGTTCAAGCAGCATGTGGACCTGGTGATTAGGGACAAGTTTTAATGTTTATCCTTCAGTGCTGGGTCAAAGTTGGACTGGATGATCTTTGAGATCACTTCCAAATAGATATATTCTATGATTCTGTGATTTAACTGTTGAGAGAGAGCAGCAATATATATGACCTTTTTGCTTACAAAAGGAATAGTATGTTCTGTTCTCCATCTTTTAAATTTAAGAACAATTTTGTACCTATGTAAAAATCAGCTTCCCCCCCACCCCCTATTTTTAAAGTAAAATTCCTGGTTATAATAAAGTTTTTTTTTTAGAAAGGAATCTTATCTTTTATTAAAACTGGACCTGAGTGGTTTTTTTAAGACTTGAAAATGGTAAACTTCTATCTCCCCACAGCTGCCAGTTCAAAAACCTTTTCTTACCCATTACTGGCAGATATTGAAAGAACAGAAAATGTGCATGCAGTCTCCCAGTTGGCTTTCTGTGATTTATTTATAGATGACAGAAGCCTTAGAGAAGTCCAGGCAGCTGGACTATGTATAAGACTTCCAGTGAATGATTTAATTTAGAATGTTGTTTTGGGGAGATAATGCAATTAATGTACCTGGGAAATGAGAAATCTCACACACTGCATCTGGAAGTTTCTCCTTAGGAAATCCTTGTAGCTCACTGTTCTCGTCAAGCAGGGTAATGTGCCTGTAAGCCACCTTTGACAGAAAACATATCACTGCATCAGAAGGATCACAAAATGACAAAACATGCACCATGTGGAAGAGTGAATGCCAATGTCTTTGCACTAAGAAAACTGAGTCATAATTAAAAGGAACATAAATCAGCTAGAAGTTTGGAAAGTGCATCAAAAGAACAGCCTGAACTAAGATATTCCACTGGTTCCATTAATAGGTATATAAAGCACTTTGAATAAGTGAGAAGCTTCAGTATTAGGCATAATAAATGCCTGCTTTGCACAGGAAACAACATAAGAAGCCACTACAGCAGGTAATAAGTTTTGAATTGAGGTTTTGTTTGCTTTGTTTCGTGCATTGTAGCTGCCAGTCTAGAGTGGAAACCCAAGGAAATATGAGGGCAAATATATACATTTCCAGATTGCATAAACTTATAAACCTGAATATTCAAAGGTCTCCAGAGACAGTAATCTATATAACTTTTGTCTACAGGCTTCCTTGCCTTTCAAGCCACATTTTCAAACTTTTCCTATTAGCCATGAATCCAGAAATATAAATAAACTGAACCGCAAGGAATCGTTAAAGATTTGAAAGAAAAATTAAAATAAGAACACTCTGATCGAGGGCTGGTGGCTCACTTCCTTCAAAACAAATCCACCTCATTAAATTCTAAGCTCTACTTGAGCTAAGCAAATGCTCTGTGCAGACTGTTTTTCACCTGTGGAAATTATATAGTGATAACTACATGCTAGTTGTGCAGGCATGTCTCTGATGAGGATGCAGCTTGGGTATACCATTAATTCAAATGAATTATGCACCGAAAGAAAAAATGTTTTACATCCTTATATGGAAAGAAAAAGGTAAAAACAAACTGCTGTACATCTTAAAGGGGTGGTTATTTCTTTATGAATTACTATTAACAAATGCAATCACTATGGGTTATCATAAAAATAGTTGGAAATGGCAACCTGTTCTACTACGGAACTATAACAATGTGTAAATGCTCTTCAACATAACAATAAAAATCTATATTTGATATTTCAAACAGAGATTCATGGTTTTAAATTCTTGGTCACAATTGCAATCTTTATCTAAGTACATTTAGGCCAGCTTATGATATGGGTATCACAATATTATCTTTCAGTCTGCTGCTTTTAACAGACAGACTTGCAGAAATGGTTAACTAGTGTGATTTCTTAGGTGCTTTAAATACTGGTTTAACATCTTCTGCAACAAGAGAAGAAATATTCCATTGCTCTGCTTATCCAGATCGTTGAAAGTGCAAAAGATTTTTAAAAAGAAATGAAAGTCTAAATGAAATGACAGTTTACTTTAAGTGGCAATCTTGCACTTCAGAGCGAGTCTCTAATACAAAACTCAGTTATTTGACTAGCAATGGTAATTGTAGTTAATAATTCTTAGGTTACATACTACGCTTTCAGGCTGTATTAATCTTGCTTAAATGTTTCCCGAGCTCCCTTGTAACAATCCTAATTTGTTCTAACCAAAAGATGGCAGCACTCCATGCAGGATATGCTGCCTTTCCCCATTATTTCTATTCGCAGATCTCTCTAAATTCTATTTTCATAGTGCTGTAGCCTAAGCTATCCTATACAGAGAGCTACACAGGAAGCTTTCAAAGGAGGAGATATATGTTTATTATTTTGGGAAAGTTAACATGGTTTTGGAAAAAAAAAAAAAAATTCCTTTAAATACAGTTTCTTTAGGATAGCTCCAGACTAGCTAACCATAAGCATTAGATAAACAGAACTGACAAACTCAAACCTGAAATATGTTTTAAAGAAACTTATTCTGCTTTCCTGGTGACTTAAGCACCAGATAATTTGTATCATATAGTTCTGCTGGCTCTTTTTGCACCCCACCATACCCTTTTGTTTTTTAAATGTCTTGGTTTTTTTTTTTAAATGTCTTACTTTTGCTGTTCTCCTGTTCTCCTTTCCCTCCTTGTCCCACCTCATTTTTTTTCTGTTCCCTGAAGTCCAGCTGGGAGAACCTCAGTGGCTGTGCCAGACACCAGCTCCCTAATGTAAACCCCTCCTTTAATGTGCATCACTATTCCTCCTCTGGCCAGAGCTGCTCTGTGCTACCAAGTGTCTCCACACTGTTGTACCCACAGTGGTACGAATCCACGTTCCTCAGTGAGACTGAACATAGAATGAGGCAGCTCTTACCCAGTGATATAAGTGCAGGTGCTCAGTGATGGTGTGTCCCTAACTGTGTCATCTAATACAGAAGCATTAATACGTAATGGTGACTTCAAAACATGCTCCTTGCTGTTCAGAATTAAGTCGAGAGCAGTCAAAGGGAATTACACAATGGTCACTAAAATGTTGGAATTTGGGTTGGTTTTGAAGGTGAAATTAAGGACTGAGACCTGTCACACATAATTCTTCGTTTCTCCTACTGCACTTTGTTATAGAGTTCTGACTTACTAAGGGATTTTGTTAACAGAGGCTATTCTGAAGAATTTTCTAGCCCTTTTATTTTGAAGGTGGTTCCATTTAATACACTAACAAGTTTTTGACCTTAAAAACTGTTGCAGAAATGAACTGAAATCCAAGGCCTTGGGAAAGGTGAAGCAGAAAAAGGGCTAACCATTAATATTCTGGGACCTTAAGGTATTCTAGTGTAATCTGTTTTGAGTAGTTCCTTTGATATCTGGATACTGCTGTGTGTCATGATGAGGTTTCTACTGAAAGAGCCTCACAGGAAAGAAATAAAAGCATGTTACAGTAACATGCAGTACAGAAATAGATATCAACAACAAACCAATTTCAATTAAGAGCTTCATTTCCCCTAAAATATATAAAAAATAAGGAACAAAGTGCTGGAGAAAACTCAAAATGGTGAAATGATTATTAATTTTAGTAAGGGGATTCTGAAGGAAACAAGTAGATACCACACCATGAAAAATCCCCAACCAAACAAAAAAAATCAGAGGCACACGGAGTTTCTCAGTGGTAGGAAGCTCTTTGAGGTAATAAGATAGTATAGGCAGTAGAGCTGATGATTGTTGACAATAGTTGAGGAAAATTGAGACAAGGAAAGAATTAAAGCCATATTCAAGACAATGCAATCACATTTCCGTAAGAGAAGGATGTAATAGAACAAGATGCCTCTGGAATTAGATCTTCACGTGTGTGTTCTGTGCAACTGCTAAGTAAGTGCTTTACTTACCTAGAATAAACAGGATTGACAAAGAACCTAAATATAAAGGTAGGACAGAAAAAAACCCAAACAGCTTGATTTTTGAGAAGATTCCATGTGTGAAATGGCTCTGGTTACTTGATCCTGAGACAAAGTGGTCTTAATTGGCATTCTTACTTATCTCTGACTTGCTGTATCCTGTGCAACTGTGATTATACTCTGAAATGTTAAGAATTAATCTGAGGACCAAAAAAGGGCATGTCTTCCATAGTAGAAAATAAAATTATTGCTAGCATTAAGGATGAATTGATGGGAAGCCCAACTCTGGAAATTTTCATGTGCTGAGATCCCATGCATATCTATGCAATAAAAATAGATTTCTATCACATATTTCTATGAAATCTATGGAGTCAGAAATAATTTCATTGTATTTCTGTACCATATGAGTACAGCAGGTGACCTCCTGACTGTACAGGAAAGGAATATAGGAGAATCAAATGAAGCAGAAGAATGTTCCAGTCATGCTCAATATAATAGCGACCATTAGCCCTGGGAGCAATTAGCCCTTCTAATCCTTAACATTTAAATTCTCAGAAAATGTACAGCATTTAAGAATACCATCATGTGAAAAGAAATCAGAGAGCAGACTGTGATGAGAGAAGTGGAAAAGTCACTTCAAATTATACAGTATTGCTTTACTATTATGTGGAATAAAGTGCATTTTAATTTTTAATCAACATTGAGCCCACTCTCTATTGTAACTCAGCATAAGATAAATTAAATAACTATTGTATTGCAAAGTGACTCTCTAGAAAAGGGAATTGTGCTACAAACCCTGAAATACATGCTATGTAAACCTACTTTTATTCCTGAATTCAGTCCTTGTTATACTTCCTTTATGTAATATACCTTTCACCCAATTGCCCACAATTGGTAGCACTAACATCAGCACAGTCCCTTGTGAAAATATTGAGACTGAAGATCATAAAAAAGGGCTTAACAAGCATACATTAACTTTGCTTACTTTCTGTTACACTTCACAGAATCACAGGATTATTGAGACTGGAATAGACCTCAGAGATCATCAAGTCCAGTGTATGACCTAACACCACCACATCAACTAGGTCATGTCACTAAGTGCCACACCCAATCTTCCTTAAACACCTCCAGGGATGGCAACTCCACTACCTCACTGGGCAGGGCATTCCAGTGTCTAATTACCCTTTCCATGAGGAAGCACTTCCTAACATCCAACCTAAGCCTCCCCTGGTGCAGCTTCAGGCCATGTCCTCTTGTCTAGTCATAAGTTGCCTGGGAGAAGAGCCTGATCCCCACCTTAATACAACTTCCCTTCAGGTAGTTGTAGAGTATGATATGTTTCCCCCCTGAGTCTCCTTCTCTCCAGGCTAAACAGCCCCAGCTCCCTCAGCCTCTCCTCATCAGACTTTCCCTCCAGTCCCTCCACCAGTCTCATCATTCTCCTCTGAACCCACTTCAGCACCTCAATATCCTTCTTGAAGTGAGGAATTTCTTGAGGTAATATTACAAAATAAATCTGCATGCCATGGTCTGTGTACTGAGCCACTGTATTTAGTCTCTGAGTGACAGAACCAACCCTGAGAACTTCCTCATTTTAGCTTAGTTAGCAAAAATATATTTTTTTTGGTGGGGGTGGGGAAATCCCAAACCACCAAAACCCTTAGCATTGTTTAGAAACAAACTCCTCTGGTGGAAAACAGTGTCTCAGATCTAGTAGAAAAAAACACCCTATTTCCTCCCCCACCTCGAAATGTCTAGTTTTAAGAAAAACACCTTGCCTTTATTTCTGTTGTGCTTAACCTCAGGACAGCAATATGTGCCCTTGTGATCAAAAGGCATGTTTACTGTAATTCTCTAATAGCTTATGCAGGCTTTTCTGTTCCCTGCAGCTTCTTGGAATGCAGAAGTGTGTTGGCTTATTTGAGCAACTCTGATACCACAACCCCCTGCCAACATTCTCTAAATTTGGCTGCCCAGAACAGTAGAATAATTTCAAGATGTCAATGTTTGTTTTTAAAGACTTAAAATAACTGTCCTAAGGTAGGTCTGTTCAAAGTTTTGTTTCTCTGTAGCTGTGCTCATCTTCTTAGTAATTTTGGATGCCTCTTAAGTTAGAGTGGTGTGAATATACTTTAGTTGTAGCAAGAATGGAATTGAACATACTCCTCTTTGGCATTTTTAACTTCCTGCTTGCCCTTTTTTAGGCAACATCTGGTCAATTTGTCACTTGGAGGGTGTTAAGAAATTATTATTTCAGCTTTTAATTTTTTTTATATATATATAAACAGACTCTCATGAAATATGATTGATATTCTTCTCACTATGTACACAAAACTTATTTGACTGCATTAGGGGCTGGTTTTCCCCCCCTTGGAATGACAAGATCCACACACCCCACACTCCCCCCCCCCCCCCCCCCCAAATCAAATAACTGGAGTAATCTGGAGTAATTCTGTACAACTCCTCATCTGGAGTATCCTCACAATTTCATTGTTGTAATGCCAGAGTTAAAGAATCTCATAAGGAAAAAGAGAACAGATATTGATGAAAAAAAATTTAGAATAGAATACATAGAATACATAGAATAAACCAGGTTGGAAGAGACCTTCAAGATCATCGCGTCCAACCCATCAACCAATCCAACACCGCCCAAGCAACTAACCCACAGCACCAAGTACCCCGTCAAGTCTTCTCCTAAAAACCTCCAGTGATGGCGACTCCACCACCTCCCCAGGCAGCCCATTCCAATGTGCAATCACTCTTTCTGTATAGAACTTTTTTCTAACATCCAGCCTGAATCTCCCCTGGCGCAGCCTGAGACTGTGTCCTCTTGTTCTGGTACTGCTTGCTGAGAATTTCTGGTTAAAGATGGTAGCTTTTAGCCCAGCTACCATCAATTAGGTGCACAGTCTGTAAGAAATATCAGCAGAAGTTTTACATCTGAGGAAGCTCTAATCTAGATTGTTTAAACATAGGGAGAAGTAATCCATGGCAGCTCTGCTTCACTGCAAGTTTTACATTGTAGAACTAGGACTCTGAATACTCAGGAAGTCTGGTCTCAATCCCAGCATATCCACAGGCAAGATTACAGCTAAATCACTTACACTGACTTGTTTTGGAATCAAATCCCCTTTTGCTGACTAGCTAAACCAGAAATTTTGGAAGGAAAAGTGAATGCACCAGGCCATGGAGTTCCTTAATGAATACAAGGAGCAGGCCAATGGTCAGTAGGCAGAAAAAGTGGAAAATGAAACTAGAACAAACTGAATTTTAAACTCTGGTCCATCAGTGGCAGAAAGGGTAATGTTTCACCCAAAGTCTGCAGTGTAGGTATACAGCATCATGGGTGTCAACATGAAATTTACACAAGGTGATCACCATAATACACAGCCTTACAGCATGAGAAAATAGTTTTGGAGGCAATTAATTTTTACTTGCTAATATCTCTTTAGGAATAATCAATTCCATCTCTGCTTTAAATCATTCATGTATTATACTCTGATCACAGTACTTTGCTGTGTTTATGGAAGTTAACCATAAACATAAAAAAAACCACCTTGAGACAAAACTAAACCCACAACTACAAAAAACCCCCCAAAATCCCCACCAAACCAAAAAACCCACAAAACCCCAAAATACAAATAAAAAATAATTATGTGGGGGGTTTCTGATGCATCATTACCTTCAATTTCATTATGAAAGAAGAAAAACTGTATCCCCTCTCCATGAAGATACTGGACCTGATTGGTTTTTAAAAAATATTTTAGTAAGTAGCAGATAATATTTTTGCCTAATCTGAATTTGCTCCTGAGAGTATAAATATGTCTTATTTGTTGTTGAACGTCTATTCTGATATAATATACATCTTATATATTCTACATATGTGTAATATATCACAGGATCGCAGGATGGTAAGGGTTAGAAGGGACCTCTGGAGATCATCTAGTCCAACCCCTCTGCCAGAGCAGGATCATATAATCTAGCATGGGTCACACAGGAAAGCATCCGGATAGGACTTGAAAGTCTCTGGAGAAGGAAACTCCACAAACTCTCTGGGGAGCATCTTCCAGTGCTCTGTGACCCTCACAGTAAAGAAGTTCCTACTCATGTTGAGGTGGAACTTCCTGTGCTGTAGTTTACATCCACTGCCTCTTGTCCTGTCACAGGGCACAAGTGAGTAGAGGCTGTCCCTTCCCTCCTGACACCCAGCCCTTCTATATTTATATACATTTATTAGATGCTCTCTTAGTCTTCTCCTTTCCAGACTAGATAGCCCCAGGCCTCTCAGCCTTTTCTCATAAGGCAGTGCTCCAGCCTCTTAATCATCCTTGTAGCCCTCTGTTGGACTCTCTCAAGTAGATCCCTCTCCCTCTTGAACTGGGGAGCCCAGAACTGGATGCAGTATTCCAGGTATACATATATATACACACACCCCTTATATATATACCTTATTAATGTTTGTCAAGCAAGGTTGATATCTATACGTCTAATAATTTAATTGTAATTATTACAAGCCATAAGAGCATGTAAATATCTAATCCACAGTCTCTGAAATGACAGTCATCTGAAAGCCTGAAACGTCCTTCATTCTCCCCTCACAAATGTCAGCCTTAACAATTATTAATGTGTGGGGCATGAAACAATTTATTTCTCATCTCAGCCCAATGCTAGAAGCAAAAGAGAACAGTAGTCTCTTTTGTGCCACTTTGCATCAACTGTTAAGGGTACATTTTACTAAATGAGGGACACTTTTACTGCTTGTACTTGTCCTGAAAATGGGAAATCTACCGCCATATGCAGGCCTTGCAATTGAATTGGGTCAACAAGTATAAAATAAATGAAATGGATTGAATTTTTTCCTTCACTTGGCAGTAGCCATTGAGTTGTGCCTGTGTAAACAGAAGCAACATCTTACATATATTATTAGTGCTTATGCTTCTGCCCTCTTGAAAGTGAAGATTTAGTTAGTAAGCTGCATTTAAGGTTAACCCTGCAGAAAAGATGGACTGAAGTACTGAAGGAAAACACCAGTCTGGCCTATCATCTCTTAAAGCCAAAAGAAGGCACAGTTACTCAGTGATTTTCTGTGGGAAGTTGCAACCTTTAAGACTAATGCTAACACTGACACAAGGCTATCGTTGAAGAAAATCTTACCATCTGGTAAGATTTGACACAGTCTTTAAGGCAACCACCCTTACTGGGATCATTTGGAAGCTTTAAGAGACAAGGTAAAAGAGGAAATCTGCTTCTTTAAAATGACAAGTAGCTGCAGCAGTAGAGCATGCTAGAAAAAAAATATTAAATGGAGCAGAATAAATGTGAAAGGGTGAAAGAACAAAGCATATAAGAATATAGATCTGAGTGGAAAGACATAAGGGATAAACATGAGCAAAGATCTTAAGCGTAAATTTGCACAATAATGGGAAAAGGAAGTTTTTAAAAAGTGCTGGTGAGTCTGCAGTGGCTCATTAGGATTTCAGGGTTCAGTGAGGATTAGTGATCTGTATTCTGGCTGTGACAAAGTGAAAGTGGTTCAGTACATGGACACTGGAGTCCATTACAATAAATCTGTGTGTTTGCACTTTCATGTACATAAGAAGAAGTGTTATTGAATAAGCAACTGAATCTCTTGTACCTTTATTTTGTGCTGTAATTAGTTCAGCTCTTATTGCAAACCCATCTGGTCTGACTTCTTGTTTACTCTTACATTTTGTCTTTATGACACTTGTAATTATATGATCTTGTGTTCTTTCTTTGCTCTTTTGCTCTTCTGCAAAACACAGTATTAGCCCTTCAAAAATGTGTTTATTTCTATTACTTAGCTTTCAACCACTTATTGGATATGTCACAAATGAGTAGTCTCCAATTATCCCATTCATTAATTGTTCAAGTCCCTGAAGCTTATTTTGACTATCATTGCATTGCCAATGTCAGTGACCCCATCTAAGAGCAGCTTTTGTGTGATAAAAATCAACCTTGCCCAAGTGGTGCAGAAGTCTCACATAGGGAGAGTAGTCAGACAAGACTACCACCTCGCACTCTCAGAGCTTCCATGTCACTTCACCTGCCAAATGCTACCAGAAGTCTGGCACAAGGAGTTACAAGATGACAGAAGTTTTGGTGCCATACAGCATGTTCAAAATAATCAGAAAGCATGTTCAGCAACCAAGGCTCCAAGGCTTTATAACTATCAGTGGTGATCTGAACCACAGGACATTCTCATGCTGAGAAGAGAAGGGGTTGAAAACTATGTCTTTTCCAGCATCTTGAGTTTTGGGGTGGGTTTTTTTTTGGTTTTGTTTTTTGTTTGTTCTTATTGTTGCTCAAGCCCGGGGAGGTGGTGGAGTCACCATCATTGCGGGTGTTCAGGAGGAGACATGGGGTGCTTGGTGCCATGGTTTAGTTGTTTAGGTGGGCTGGATTGGTTGATGGGTTGGACGCGATGATCTTGAAGGTCTCTTCCAATGTGGTTTATTCTATTCTATTCTGAAGTTTGCAACATGCTGTTATACTTGAAGTGGATTACTGGAAAAAAATGTAATCCTTCCAGGAACTGCATGACTTTTCTGCTGCATGCAGTATGCTTTCAAGATAAGTATTTTTCATATGTAGCATTAGCAGAAGGGTCTGTGCTAAATTTATGCTGTTGGCCCAATTTTCACAAAGGTTTACCTTAAAATAACCCCTAGAACTCAGGTGCTGCTGTTTCACATTTTTATGACATTAATGTGGGTCACTGACATGATGACAGCAAACTATGATTTCATGTCAGTAGGGTTAAAATTTCAGGCTTGAATAAAATGTTTCAGTCAGAAGGGACAATACTGTCAATGAACAAAAAGACATTTCCATTTATCTTATCTGACAGTAGAAAATATAGAGTGTAAGAAAAGTACTACAGGAGCACTTGCTAGCACCATTACAACTATAGGGGACTTTCATGCCTGAGAATCTTTTAAGTATTTTACTTCTAACCTGGATTCATTTCCATTGCAATTACCTTTAAGGTGTTGTATCATTTGGCTACTTCCAAATGCTGCTTTTACTAATGCATGCCCTCTCCTTCTCTTAGTCTACTTTGCAGTCAGATTAAAATATGTGCTTTAGTGGCATCAGAAACGTTATTTGACATACTCTGATGTCAGAATTAAGGCTTTATTCTATAAGGAAAGGTTTTCCATTCTGAAATACTAAAGCACCTACAATTAATAAAACAGCAGATCTTTGCTGAAGATTCAAAATAGAAACCAATGACATCTATAGGCATGAGAGCTGTACCTAGAAAGATGTACAGAATTTTAAAGTCTCACTCTAGAATTACTCTTTGCATATTCACCCAGCACCAAAATTAACATGTCTTTTTATTTATTTATTTTTAACTCTATTATAGAACCATTTTATGCCTAGAGTCAGAAGAGACTTTTAAAGGTCATCTAGTCCAACCTCACTACAATGAGCACAGACACCTTTAACTAGACCAGGTTGCTCAGACACCATCCAACCTGATGTTGAGTGTTACTAGAGACTAGGGATCCACTACCTCTCTGAGAAACCTGTGCCAGTGTTTCACCACTCTCATTGTAAAAATTTTCCTCCTTAGATCTAGTTCAGTCACCCTTTGGAGTGGTCAAGGTGACATGTCAGAAGCAGCATTGCTGAATTTTCTGGCAACAGGCAGGCAGGGTTTTCAAGCACACAGACCCAGACACATGTATTGTTTTGAAACAACAGAGGATTGAGCTATCACATTGAGGCCAGATTAGAGCTATCACCAGGAAACTCCCAAGCCCAGCGAAACTCTCAGACTGCTATTCACTACTATTCTTCCATGTGGCTGGTGAAGAAGCTGTATCAGGTAGTCTAAGGACAATTAAAAGAGCCTTTAAGGCCCTAGAATAGTGAAGAAATCTGTGATGCAGGTTATGTTTTCCTCCTCATTCCAGTGGTATGCAGAGACACTGAAAGGGACAGGTAAATCCATTCCATTAATACTTGGCTCTGTGATTGTTGTCACCAATATTAGTGGTGATGATGGAAGACAGAAGTTACTTTGTCTCCTTTTTGCAGGGAGATGATGGCATGTCTGTGAATTATCTTGGCTAAACTGAAATCTGGCTTATGCAGCCTTTCTGTGGCATTCATAACGGGTAGCAATCCACCACCTGTGAAAACAAACATTCTTGAAGGAGGGAAAAGAAAAGCAGAAGACAAGTTTTCAGTAAGACAGAGATTCTGCTGGTAAATTCTTGATCTTGCCTTCATGTGCACTCAAGATATTTCTGTGGACCTATGAGACTAGGACTGAAAGAGAATCACAATTCAGTGCAAGTTCATTTTGTATACCTATAGCAGGTTACAGGAAACGTTAGGAATGTCTTTTTAACAGATCCATCTGATAGTTGTCAGTGACACCATTAAATCTCTTGTTCAAATGAAAAAGTGTGGACTTAATTACAGCAAGCTCAGTTATGAATGGCAGTGAAGCCATTCAAGCTTGGCTTTGAGCCACAGCAATTTGGGATTCAGCTGCTGGGTAAGTACAAACAGCCTCTTGTGTCAACTCTGCTGAAATTTCACTGGTGAAGGGAAAAGTGCTGTCAAACAATGTCAAAACAACTCATGAACAACTCATGAAAATTAGAACATTTCTTTGTGAAATGTTCTCAATTCAGCTGTTCTTAACTTTATGTTAAATAAAATGTTACAAAATGTAACCAAAAAAAAAAAAGTTACACCCTTCATCTTCCCAAAGCAGCTCCTGCTCCATCTACACCATTCTCCACCCTGCCTAAACAGCTCCTGCTCCACTATCACCCTTTTTGCACCCTTCCCAGAGCCAAGGTCAAGAGCCTCAAGCAGCCAAGATACCACACAGAGGAGCTCAGCCCCAGTAAGGAGCCCCAGCCAGCACCCATGGATGACATTGGAGTAGCCATGAATCCTCTTCCTACCTAACCGGGGGGCCACCAGGCCCCCCGGCCTTTGTTGTCACCACCACCACCACCCAGTGTGCACCATGGGCACTCACCAGTGATGAGAGGAGGATCCCTCAGCCCAGAAGGGCTCAGCTTAGGGCTGCTGCCCTTCCTGGGGGGGATTAAAAAGGGGAGTGGGTGGGGAGGGCAAAGTGGCCACACCTGGGGTGGGAGGAGACGCCAACAGAGCCCAGGTGCTCTGGGACTTGAGGGAAAAAAGAGGGAAAATGAGGCAGGTGAGGGACTTTTAGGGTGTTAGGTAATGATAAGACTAAGGGGAAAGGTGAAAAAAAAAAATTAAAAATGGGGGATTCAGATTGGATGTTAGGAAGAATTTCTTCACTGTCAGAGTGGTGAGACACTGGGACAGGTTGCCCAGGGAGGTGGTAGAAGACTCATCCCTGGAGGATTTTAAGGCCAGGCTGGATGTGGCTCTGAGCAACCTGATTTACTGTGAGGTGTCCCTACACCATGGCAGGGGGTGTCTGAACTATATGATCCTAGAAGTCCCTTCCAATCCTAACAATTCTATGATCCTATGAAAACTGGAAAGAAGTAAGTTCAAGACAAATTTCTGTTTGACTTCAGATGAGCAGGTCTTCAGAATCTTCCAAAACAAAATATACCATTAACCACTCGTACCAAAAGTACCACTTTCAAGGGCAGTTCTCTGTGGTAATTTTTACTCTGTTGGAGTCTCACTTTAACAAATTCTCATGAAAAAAAGTCGTTAGCACATCCCACAGAGCAGGTAAGAGACACTCTCCAGCTGTTCTGACAAGGTTATGTATTCATGAATTGCTGAGTCACATTCAAGGATAAACCCCAATTCCCTGAAATCTGTAATTGAGGAGCTAACTTGAGAACCATTGCGAGCGAGAAAAGACCAGGCTGAATGACAGAGAGATAGACTGTAAGCCTGATGCCATTACATGCAGCATAAATATCCAGCTATTGTAAAGCAGGTAATCATCTTTTGTGTATATTAAAAAAGTATATACCTGGAAGAAGCTAAAAGGGAAGCAGTGTAGCTATCAGTGCAAAACAATATAAATTCTGGAGAGCTTTCACCAGCTAAACCATGGTCAGTCCGTCTGGACCATATCACATTTTTTTTACTGTCTTACTTCAGGTAATATCACCATGTTTTAGCTTCATAGGGTAATCCACTAACTATTTATATGCCTGATCATGCTGAATAGTTCTAGTCAAGTTATCTGTCAAAAGTAGAGAAATTGAGCACATTTGCTCCTTTGATCTGAAGGGCAATGGAAGGAAGCAGTCATGGCAATTTCATATTTATTCTGGTAGAAATGCTACTGCTGAAAAGTAAGAGGGTATTAAGTCCTCTTGCTCCACAATACAAGGAAACAATTTCTATTTTTGCAGTTATCCATAAATTCATCCACTTTTTAAAACAAGCAATTAAAAAAATAATAAAATTACATTCTTTATGGAGTCATATAGACAGGTGGGGGTTGGTCTCTTCTTCCAGGCAACCAGCACCAGAACAAGAGGACACAGTCTCAAAGTTTAGGGAAATTGAGGCTCGAGGTGAGGAGAAAGTTCTTCACAGAAAGAGTTATTTGCCATTGGAATGTGCTGCCCAGGGAGGTGGTGGAGTCACTGTCCCTGGAGGTGTTCAAAAAAGGATTGAATATGGCACTTGAAGCCATGGTTTAGTTAGTCATGAGGTGTTGGGTGATAGGTTGGCCTTGATGATCTCTGTGGTCTTTTCCAACCTTACTGATTCTATGATTCTATATTATATTTAGTCAAAAATTAGTATTATTCGGGACCTCACATACTTGGCAAATTAGGATGATTTTGCTTCTGTTGGTCATGTGTATTAGATCCTAGAGATCTAAGCAGCTTTGTTGGGATTATGGAGGCTTAGTGGGATGGCTCCCATGACTGAAATGTTGCAAGGGAGTGCTACAGGCTTTTTAGGAGAAACAGGCCAACCAGATGAGGGGAAGCTGGCCTCCAAGTGAGAGGACAACTGGAATGAAGGGAACTTTGCCTTGGGATTGATGATGAACAGAATGAAAGCTTATAGGCAAGGACTGAAGAGCAGACCAATATGGATGACACCATAGCATCTGTTAAAGGCAACCTGATCCTCAAAAATAGATGACCAAGTTATTTTACAGACAACTGTAGGAGGTTTAAATTCACAGGTCCTGGTCCTCAATAGTGGTCTTCATCTACCCTGTTAATCTGCTGTAGGAACAACACATCAGGACATAAGCAATTAAGGAAGTTCCTGGAGAGAATAGATGGCAACTGCTAGACCATAGTCATAGAGAAGCTATTGAGGAAAGGTGCCTTGCTGTATCTCATACTTACAAACAAGGAAGGGCTCATTGAAGATGCAAATGTTGAAGGTAGCTTTGGCTGCAGTGACCAGGAGATGGTCAAGTTCAGGATTCTGAGAGGCCCTAAAAGGAGGAGGAGATCCAAGAATGTTGGTTAATATTCAAAGCTAACCTCCTCCAAGTACTGTTAGGGTGACTGAGCACTGGAACATGCTGCCCTGAGAGACTGAGTACCTCCATTGTTGGAGGCATTCAGAAGACATCTAGACATGGTCTAAGGGCCACTGCTTAAGCAGTGGATTTAGAAAAGGTATCTCCAGAGGTCCTTTGAATCTCAAACACTCTGTGATTCTACAATTGTAAGATTCTCTCAACTGGTACATAAAGATTAAGAAACAGTTTACTTGACCTATGTATTAAAATATAGTCACAAAATTAACCAGGTTGGAAAAGACCTTCGAGATAATCACTTCCAACCTATCACCCAACACCATCTAATCAACTAAACCATTGCACTAAGTGCCTCATCCAGTCATATTTTAAACCCTTTTAGGGATGGTGATTCCACCACCACCCTGGGCAGCCTATTCCAATGGCCAGTCACTTCTTCTGTGAAGAATATCTTCCTAGCATCCAGCCTAAACCTCCCCTGGCGCAGCTTGAGACTGTGTCCTGTTGTTCTGTCAGGAAAATGAATTTACTAAGACAAATTATTGGTATTATTTTAACTAACTAGACTATTTCTTATCCTATATTTGATATTTGGGTGGTTTTATGCTAAGAATTAATAGCTATTTCTTGAGAAAAATTAAATGTACTCATAATGTGTAACATCTAGAAAAATCAATCTATCTGTTACTAACAGAAGCTGTTCTCCAAATGAAATTGAAGCATGGAGATATCAGAAGGTACACCTACAGCTGTGTTTGGTATATGGCTAATCAAAGAAAGAAGCTGTTTGCTTTGATTCTCATCCCATTGTCCTGCAAAGAATTAATCCAAGCATCTGACAATCTAAGCTTTTACCTTGTGAAAAATGGAAATCAAGGAAAAAGAAAAATGCAAAAATCACCATAGCACAACTGCCTCCGAAAAATGGAGTAATCTAAATATCAGTTTATTTTCTCAATGTAGATTTTCAAGTTAAAATAATAATAATAATTATAGCTTGGCAGATGTATCAGTGCTCTTTATTATCAGTGCATGGTCAAGATTTATCATGTGCATGAAATTTCACCTTTTAATTATATCAAGCTTCTCTTCCTGGTGAAAGTAATTCTGGAAACTTGACACTAGTACCAATGAATACCTGTGTCCCACTTCTATACAGCAGTCATGTGAATAGATACTGATAAAACCAATTTGAACTATTGTTAATCCTTCCTGAGGCATTATACTTTCATTATTCAAGCTGGGGCTGTGCAGGCTCCTAGATACAAGGCTCTATTATGCTGTGCATGTGTGTGTTTGTATATGTACATAAATATGGAAGTAAACCATATGAGAAACTAGACTAACTGTTCCAAAGAATGTGTTCCAAAACTCCTTGGCAATCAGTAGAGCAGAATGTGTACTTCTGGGGTTTTTTTAAGTTTTATTTTTAATTATTAAAAAAAAAAAAGAGAGATATGTTTCAAAACAAACAACTTTGTAAACTGCAGAATATGATCCCATTTCCAAGTGGAAGAGGGAAAGAGCTAGAGAAATGTATAGATGTCTGTAAAACCTATTTTTGGGCACTCAGGCACTGGTACAAAAGCTCTATATACCAGTGGTGCTCTGAAAAGTATAGAATTATACATCCAAAAGGAAATCAGGGCCCTTGTGGAGACAGATAAGTGAAATTTGGGGTTATGCTGGTTTTGCATTTTTTCATCATTCCAGTAGGGCAATAGATGATTAAGCCAGTATCTGCCATGACAGAAATCTTAATCTAATGAAATACTCCATGTAACAGGGATTCATTCAGCCTGAACTCCTGGCTTCAATATATCTGTCAGCATCCTGAGGGCACTACTAGGCCTTACTAGCTCTGACCACTACACATTACTGCAAAGGATCTGCAGTTTTTGAGTGACTAGAAAGAAATTCTGACATCTTAACTGTTCTGTAACTGTTCTGGTGAGCCAGAGACCATCCATAAGAGGGAGAGAGGAAAATGGGGTCTGACAGAGGAGTGAATAACTGCAGATTTGGGCTCTGGCTATGGTTTGGGACTGAATAAAAAAGCAAAGTGCTTCTCAAGCTGATAATATTTTGGTGGGCAGAAGTCACCCATCATGCTGTGAAACCTCTAAAAGTCTTAATACACAATATACAGGGAAAAGTCCTCCTATAACAAGATTTTTGCAGTAACACAGAGAACTGTTAAACACTGGAGATGTCTCTGAGCTAACTATCTATCTGTCAGGGATGCAACTGACTTCCACTAACAGGCTTCCAAGAGAAGAGCTTGAAAAATGCGTTAAACATTTTTTTTTCTGTACCATAAAATGTCTTAGTTCCCATTTAATTTTATCCATGACTATTTACAATAAAATGACTTTTGCCTGTCTATAAATCCTTACCTGGCATACTCTTTACCAAATTGCTTTATTAATCCTTAGTTAGTATTAATTAGAAATGACACAAACAGCGCAATTATTTCCTTAACTCTGGCTGACAGCTGGGCTTTAATAGACTAGAAAGCATGACTTTGGTTTCTGGAATTTATTTTTCTCCTGTATTAACAAATTCACATGGTTGAAGAAGGTAAAAAAAAAAACAAAACAGAGGAGAAATATTTCTGAGTGTCATTTTTAACTGTAGAAACATGATGCTTTATTCTAACTATAATAGATTGAAAGTCATAGTGCATTCTCAACGCAGACAGGCAAAGCAGCTAGCAGATTTGGATTCACAATTTTTTAATAATAAAAAAAATCATATCCCTTTATTGAGGTGTCAGTTTCTCTGTCTGTTAGCAGTAGTAATGTTAGCCCCTCTCTGCTGTGTTTGTGGGACTCACAGATCATACCATCTGTGAAACAAATCACATCGCTTCCCTGCAGTGACAACTGATCTGGCAGAATGTTTATACTTAACAGTACAAGTTCTTGGTAACTGCTTGGCTCAGGAAAAGAATGATTCTTCCCTGGATTGGTGCATCTTCTTCATACACCTGATGACTTTGCTTCTTTGACTTCTCGGAACCACGTGCTACATGTATTATTGACAGTATAAAAGGTGTGTGGATGATGTTGAGTACCAGGGATGGAGAAGCATTCAACTTTTACATCCAAATAGTAAGCAGAATTGAGAAATGCTGATAACACTAAAAATATTTGAATTTTATGTATATAATCCAATTACTTTTATTTTTTTCACCACAACTTTGTTATGAATTGGAATGTCCAGTTCTGGGCCCCTCTGTTTAAGAAGGATGCTGAGACACTTGAACATGTCAAGAGAAGGGCAACGAGGCTGGGGAGAGGCCTCAAGCAGAAGCCCTATGAGGAGAGGCTGAGGGGGATGGTATTGTTTAGCTTGGAAAAGAGGAGGCTCAGGGGAGACCTTATTGCTGTCTACAACTACCTGAAGGGAAGTTGTGGCCAGGAGGGGGTTGGTCTCTTCTCCCAGGCAACCAGCACCAGAACAAGAGGACGTAGTCTCGAGATGCACCAGGGGAAGTTTAGGCTCGAGGTGAGGAGAAAGTTCTTCACTGAGAGAGAGTTGTTAGCCATTGGAATGGGCTGCCCAGGGAGGTGGTGGAGTCACCATCCCTGGAGGTGTTCAAGAGGGGGTTGGACGTGGCACTTGGTGCCATGGTTTAGTGATGAGGTCTGTGGTGACAGGTTGGACTTGATGATCTTTGAGGTCTCTTCCAACCTTGGTGATTCTGTGATTCTGTGATATACTCCATCTAAACTTTTTAGCCCACAGAGTAAAAGTGCAATTGGTTTCTCAGCTGATATTGTACACTCATGTGGATTCTGGAAAACTGAGAAAACATAGTAGAGTAAGAAACATGATTGAAGTGAATTCTGATGAATGACCTTGCTATTGGAAATTGTATTTATTTTAGGCAATGAAACTTATGGTTTAGAATAATTTAAAATATTTTTTGTATTTAATTAATTTTGATCCAAGTTAATAATTTCTGTAATATTTGTACAAGAAGCAGAGTTTTATAGCTAAGGCTAGGAAAAAAAATAATCTATCTTTGACCCCAGCTTCTTGTGTGACCTTGCGAAATGTTTCTCTCTATATTTCAGCTTTTGATTCCCCACATGTACAGAGCACATCTTTACCTCAGTGATATGGTAAAGATATTGTGTGTGTGTGGTGGGTTGAAATGACCCCCCCCCCCCCCCCCAAATAAAATTGCCAGACTAGCTCAGATAGAAGCAAATGAAACTATATTTACAAGCAAAATACAATCTAAAATATGAAATGCAATGAATGTGTACAAACCATACAATATTTACATATATGTACAATTTATAAACAACACAAGAACCCCCCTGGACAAAACCAGGGGGTTACCAACAACTTCCCCCTTCCCTGATCCCTTCCCTCCTCCCTATACACATGACACGAGGAAGAGCAAAGAGTAGCTTGTTAGTACTTAACCACAACAAAGGAACACAGCCAAGGTCAGCAAGCTAGCAGAAACCCCAGTTAGGATCTGCTAGAGTGAAGGAAGTCGAAAAGAGAGGAAGTTAGTTTACAAAACTAACTTTATGTTAGTTACCTGACCAATGGGATTATTTAGACATTATCATTATTTTCCCTTTTACATCCAATGATGATTTATTTACATTCTACCACTTTCTGTCCAAGATCTGTGGAAAATTTTCCTAGGCACATCCTAAAACTACCACAGGGTGACTTTCGGAAGCACTATAATCATGGGATACATGTGCTAATGTAGCTCATGCTGTGGATAGATAAATACTATTAGTGTATTTATGAAAACTGAAGGCTAATTTATGCAGTATTCTTTTTCTTCCCACTCTTTGATCAGCTTTCCTTAAACAGTCTTGGAAAAGTAATCCCCATAAACCTTCCCCTAGCTTCTCTCTTCTCCTACAAGCCCTTACGCGGATTACCATTTGCAAAAGTTAATGGTATAGCTGGATTACCCAAATATTTAATCCTCCTAACACTCCTCATTATATTTTATATGATTTGAATTGTATTTTTGTATGTTTTGAAATGTATGCTGCTGATTGAGAGCTCTTGACAACACACATTAGACTCCTAGCTCTCTGGTCAAGACCTAGTAAGAGTACCTGGTTTTTGAGGAAGGCATGGACTCCTGAGCTAAAGATTAGTTCACATAACAGTATTTAACTGTAAATTGTGTGTATCCTGTACATTTTTTGCTCTATTTTGTGGTCTTTAAAATGGGTCTAAAAAGATTTACTTACACCTTGCATGAGTTTCTTGAAATTAAATTAATCACAATAATTGTTTAATATGGGAAGCACCAGTGTTATAAGAGAAAGGTAGAATCTGCGGAACTACAGCTACACTTAAAATTCCTTATCAGTGCATTCAATTCCAGGTTTTGCAAACTCAGAACTAACTTGGCATTTTCAACCAATTACTACTGAGACAAAAAATGGGAAAAGATTCTTCCCAGTTTTATGAAACCAGCCCAAGCTATATAGAAGAAAGAAACATCTCTTTATATACAGCATTATGCAGCACACTAGAAACTGTCAGAAACACTTAGCTTCATGCTGAAAATGTTTTACATCTACTCTGTCTCTCTCTTGATATTAGCTATTGTGAAAAAGAAAGGACAAGTAAGGCAGTTGAAGGTTACCCTTACACCACAGAAAAATAAGAGGAAAGGAAAAAAAAGAAGAATCTTTTCAATTATAAATAGTGAATTCTATGAAACAGCTGCAACACTTCTCTGAATTCTTTGTTTCTGACTGCTTTCCCTTCATGCCTTGAGCAACCAAAAGGATTAATTCTGGGTAGTTATTTAAATATAGTTACTTGCTAAAAATCCTCTGCCAAGATCAGAGAAAAGGGATTAGGATTAAACTGTTCTAATCAGAAGTAGTGTGGGTTAGGGTTTTTTTTTCTTTCTTTTTTATTTTTTTCTTCTGATAGGAATTATTTTGCTTCAAGAAACATGTATTAACACTGTGTAGACTGCAATGTTATTGAGTGCATATGTTTCAGTGACAATATCTTCCTAATTAAATACAAAGAAAGGTTTTTATTTGTTGCCTGTCTATACATGCACAATGCATATTATGAGAGATATTATGGACTTGATTAAAATATCATGTTTTAAAAATAATATTAACCCCATCATAACCCTGTTTTGTCTAATTTTTTTGCCAGTTCTTGGAATCATAGAATGGTTTAGTTTGGAAGGGACCACCAAAGGTCATCCAGCCCAGACCCCCTGCAGTGAGCAGCAACATCCTCCATTAGATCAGGTTCCCAGAGCCCTGTTGAGCCTGACCTTGAATATCTCCAGGGCAACCTGTTCTGGCGTTTCACCACCCTCATAGTAAAGAACTTCTTCCTAACATCCAATCTAAATCTGCTCTTCCCTCATTTCAAACCATTGCCCCTCATCCTGTCATTCCAGGCCTTTGTAAACAGCCCTTCTGCAGCCTTCTGGTAGGCCCCTGTCAGGTACCAGAAGGCCACTCTTCGGTTTCCCTGATCCTTTTGTTCTCCAGGCTGAACAGCCCCAGATCCCTCAGCCTGTCCTCCAGACCTCTGCTCCAGCCACCTGATCATTTACATGGCCTTTCTCTCGACCCTCTCCATCAGGTCCATGTCTTGTGCTGGGGGCTTCAGAGCTGGATGCAGTACTCCAGGTGAGGTTTCACCAGAGTAGAGTTGAATGGCAGAATCACTTCTCTTGACCTGCTGGCCATGCTTCTTTTGATGCAGCCTGGGATGTCATTTCACTCTCTCTATGAAGAATTTTGTCCTGGGTGTTAGGAAGAAATTTTTCATAGAGTGATTGCCCATTGGAACGTGCTGCCTGGGGAGGTGGTGGAGTTGCCATCATTGGAGGTGTTTAGGAGGAGACTTGGTGGGGTGCTTGGTTGCATGGCTTAGTTGATTAGAAGGTGTTGGATGACAGGTTGGACATGACGATCTTGAAGGGCTCTTCCAACCTCGTCTATTCTATTCTATTCTATTCTATTCTATTCTATTCTATTCTATTCTATTCCCTTCTTTGCTGCAAGTGCACTCTGTTGGCTCATGTCCAGCTTCTCATACACCAGAACTCCCAAGTCCTTTTCCATCGGTCTGCTTGCTGTCACCTCACCTCCCGGCCTGCATTGATAATGAATGGCTTTGGCTAGTATGACTTCCCTACAGAGGCTACACACAGAAAGTGTGTGACTCTGGCTTCAGTTAGAGCTCATCCTTGGTGTGACTGTAATTGCAGTAATAATAACTGAAATGTATTCCTATTATATTTGCTTCCCTTCTGTAGAAAATCAAGCACAATAAAATAGCATACACAAATGATGCCAATTCACAGATGTCTTCTTAAGAACGTGCTGCCCCTTTGTGTCTTGATTTCCATTGTTTTGTTGTATTTTCTTTCTTTATTTTTCCTTTTTTTTCCCCAAAATTATTTCTAGTGAATCTTTATTGACATAATAATTCCTATATTACTTAAATTACAGCTAGATATTTATCTTAATTGCACATGGGTGTGAAAGCACATTTTTTTAATGAGGCATAGTGGATATTTTAATGAAAAATAATGTCACCATGTAGGTCTAAGCCAAACTTTAGAAGGATATACAGTGACTTGCAGGAGTTATGGTAGGCTGATAGCATTATTTTTTTTTTTGTCAGCTACATGAATTGAACTGGTATGTAGTGTCAGCTATTTCTCATCTCTCACCACCAAAACTGGGAACAGACCAATATTTCTGGATCAAACAGATGTTTTGTTTTGTTCTGGTTTGTTTTTTGCTTGGCTTCCTAAGAGACATCTCTGTCTAGTGCTTACTGAATGAGATGTTACTGCCTTTATTTCTCTAGTGGTCTTTTGTATGGTATTTTACCCACAGAGTTAGAGGTTAAGGATGTTTTAGGCAGCACTTTCTGTACTTGGGTAGGAGAGAAAGGGATTTCTGCTGGAAATTATGAAAGGTTTTTCCTTTGGCCAAGCTGTTGGACCTTGGTGTGCAGGAAGATATAAAAATCTCTTTTTTCTTCTAGCTTATGCACACACTTGCACTGACTTGTTTAGAAACTAATTAAATAAATTTTCATACAGGGCATATTCTGGGTATTGCCAAATGCTTTGTTTCATTTTCACACATACAGATGCTTGAGTCTTAGTGTCTTTTTGCTTGGAGCAGATGGAATGTATCCAAGATACGACTACTCCTGTTGAGCCTGGCACCTGACTGCTCTTATATTGTCAAAACTGCAGTAGCTCAAGGTCCTTTGAGAGTGTGCACTGCTGAATTTCTCACTTCCTTGCAGTCTGTTTTCTTCATGTAGTCTGGGACTAAACAAAATAATTTTTTTTCTAGGAGTGGAAACATACTGTCTTCGTATAAACTGTAGTCTTGTAATTTTCTGATGTTAAATTTTGGGATAAGAAGGTGGGATGGAAACGATGGGAAATAGGTCCAATACGGATGCCAGTAACTCTTGAGACTGTTTCTATCAATGAAGTCTGAAAATATTCAGTCAAACTAACAGGCAGTCTTTTTCATAGCTCAGCAAGGATTTGAGATTTTAAAACAGACTACTAAAATATTTAGTAGTCTAGCTGACTTCACATTTGCTTTCCTTCTCTTTTAGCCATGCTAAGTCCTCAAGAGGGTATCCAATGTGTTCAGGTCTCACTGAGACTGAACAGATGTTTTTCAGCTTTGCTGAGGCTAGGTTCCTTAGAAATTCATTAGCATTTTACATGAAAATCCCTTGCCTTTAGAGTTGTATCCAGGTGACAGTGGCAAACAATGTAGGCTTTGTTTTGCACAGCTTATTTCCTTGTTTATTTAAAGATATATTTTCCTTTTCAGGTTTCTTATGAATTGATAGCTACAGTCCTATGAGCGTCCTCCACTGCGGATTTAGGTATAATGTGTGTTAGAGGGTTATAAGAAAATGTGGTGTGAGAGCTTAATGTTGTTGGGTTTGCAAACTCTGTCTTGTGGAGATTTTTAACTGCCCAGCATGGGATGCCTGTTGAATGGCAAAAGGGACTTAATAGCTTGGGCATCCATCTCCTTATTTCTCCACCACATGATCTTAAATATTCTTCAAATATCTATGGCAATACAGGTCAGGCCCTAAGGGACTGATCATTGTTGAGAGGAGTAAATCATGAGATAGCCAATTTTCTGAAGAAAGGGGCAATGCTCTGGCAATAGGGAATACTTTGAAGCTGTAAAAGCTCGTTCTGAAGTGACAGAATCAATGTCCATGACATAGGTTTGAATGCTTTCCTATTAGGCAGTCAGACCTAGACTGTTGCTGGAGTACCAAGGGATCATCTTAGCTAATCACCAACATTAACCATGACAGGAGTCTGTGAGGCTGTAAATAACTTACCCAAGCTATTTATGTGGGAAATGTTGTCAGATGGAGTTTTTCTGCTAATGCTTTATGCTGATTCAGTGCATTCCCTATGAGAGTATAAGGAATTCAGACAAAGCAGAAGCAGTCTGGAAAACTGTTCTCACTCTTGAGAGAAATTTTAATCCCTCTGCCAAACGCTGCTCTCAGTAACATGGTAAAAACCAGAAGGAACTGGTGAGAACAGACTGGATCTCTCCTGTGTATTTTCAAAATACCATAATGTGTTAAATGGTGTGTTAATGGTGTCTGATCTGAAGTACAACTCGAAAGCAATGCTGCCTCTCCATATTGTCATGATGAATATACGTTGCAGGTCACCTTCACAGATCTAGTGCTTACTACTTTACCAGGTTTGCTGTACTTGCCAAATTAGCAACCCCACTGTACATGTACATATAAAAAGCACACTCCACTCCCCAGCTTGTGCCTAAAGGACTGATGGGATGCCTGGGTAACTGAATGAGGGACCCCTAGGCTGCTTCATGTAAAGAAACCAGTGCATCAAAGCTGTCAGACTCTTCTCTGAAAGGCAGGGAGAAAGTGCATGGTAGATTAATTATTCTGGTGTTTGTAGCTTATTGCTATGCAGTATCTTTCCTGAGAACCCTGTGGAGCTTCACCTGTTATGGAGAAAGATGACCTAGTAGACTAGACTAGGATGCATGTGGTGGGTCACAATGTAAAAGCCTGGTATGGAAAAGACACACACACACACTAATCTCAATTCACATTAAATCCACAAACGTGAAATAATAATAATAATAATAATAATAATAATAATAATAATAATAATAATAATAATAATAATAATAATAATAATAATAATAACTTTTATCTTTGTCCCACAGAAACAGTGCTTTGTAAACCTAGCATTTTGAATCTATATGATTTACAACAGAAGGATAATGTTACACTAATAGAAAAGAAAAAGAAAAAAGAAAGAAAGAGAGGTTGCATATTATTTAACTAAAACAAGCTAAAATGACTCTAGGAACACCCTTGGATAAATTCCCAGTTTAGTTGTATTATTTTAACTCTGTTACTTTGAGTGGAATTACTCCATTATAAACTGAGTAAATAATTCACTAGGATTAAATTTGTGCACTAAAATGAGCACATGAAGAAATTACCACTGTTATTATTACTTGAATATAAAGCCCTGACTGCCATTTGAGCCAAAAAATTTGAGCCTGTGTTTCATGTGTGTTTAGGTGTATGTCATACTCAATTATTCTTTTTACCTTTGATGCGCTTGATTCTTGTCAGGTTCTGTTGATTTTTACAAGTGTTGCTATCACAAAAGCAATTCTACTTTTGATTTCTGCTTCAGACTTTCTCTCCTTTGTGATGGTAATTCCGAGATACCGGAGTGAATCCACTCGTTCAAGTCTCTCAGCTTTGATGTAAATTTCTTGTTGCATATGAGAAGTTTCCATTGCCCTCTATTTTTTTCTTTCCCTCCTGTTTGATTACTGGTCCAGGCATAGTAGGTTTGTTGTTAGATCTGCTAACTATGGTACTTATTCTTCTAATCAGGTTGATACAATCTACAAAGTAAAGATTTTAATCTTTCACCAGTAGCTGATAACTTTGTCCTAGCAGAATTTTCAAGCATTTTGGACTTACTTTTTTCAAGGAAAATATTAACAGAGATGTTGTCAGGAAAAGTCTGGTTTTCAATTATTGGGCAGAATCATTTAGTTAATGTGTACCTTGTAAAGACTATACTTTTAAAATAGCTTCTAAAGCTTTTAATTCAAGGTCCAACTCAGCTTGTATTTGTAGTTTTTAGGAGGGGAACATTCTGAATTTTTTTGTGAGGTTGAAGGAATGTTCTTTCTACCTTGGATACTACTTTGCCTTTGATGTTTATGTATTTTTGAGACCTGAAGTATTTAAACTTAACTCCTATACTTACTACAAGGAACTTAGTGACTTGGGATATGCTGTGTGTCAACACTTCAGTCAACCTGAATTGTTGTTTGGTGGAATCTATGTTCTTATCTAAAATATGGAGCGGGTTCAGAAATCCACATCTGCTCTGGGAGTAGGGCAATACTCTGACAAGCAGATTATACAAATATTTGTAGCATATTCTGTGCCAAGGAATGTACTGATAATGAAACTACCTCACTAATCAAAATTTTCACAGGAGAGAAGCAGAGGTTTTACCTCAAAGTATTCCATAGTTTTGTGATTAGGGCAAACTTGTGATACTAGGAAAGGGATGCAATTTCTAGTTTTCTGAGACAAAAAGTGTTTTAAACTTGGATCTCCCATATCCTGAAAGACTGTTCTAACTTAGGCCTATTTATCAAGTAAATAAAGGAGGCAAGAAAAGGACACAATGGTGCTATTTAACTCTCTTTCTTTCTTTCTTTCTTGCAACTACTGATCTGATTTGATCTCATAGTCTCAGGAGATGGTTCATAGCTGTGGTTCTTGGAAAGTGATGGACATCTAGCTTTACTCAGGTGCTGAGTGTATAAAAAGTTTGTAAACATACTCCATAGTGGAACCTTGTATACCTGATTCAAGTTCCTCAGGTCAAAAGGACATTGAGACACTTGAACGTGTCCAAAGAAGGGCAACGAGGCTGGTGAGAGGCCTCAAGCAGAAGCCCTATGAGGAGAGGTTGAGGGAGATGGGATTATTTAGCCTGGAGAAGAGGAGGCTCAGGGGAGACCTTATTGCTGTCTACAACTACCTGAAGGGTGGTTGTAGCCAGGAGGGAGTTGGTCTCTTCTCCCAGGCAACTAGCACTAGAACAAGAGGACACAGTCTCAAGCTGTGCCAGGGGAAGTTTAGGTTTGCGATGAGGAGAAAGTTCTTCACTGAGAGAGAGTTGTTAGCCATTGGAATGTGCTGCCCAGGGAGGTGGTGGAGTCCTCGTCCCTGAAGATGTTCAAGAGGGGATTGGACGTGGCACTTGTTGCCACGGTTTAGTAGTCATGAGGTCTTGGGTGACAGGCTGGACTTGGTGATCTTTGAGGTCATAGAATACATAGAATACATAGAATAAACCAGGTTGGAAGAGACCTTCAAGATCACCGCGTCCAACCCATCAACCAATCAAACACCACCCAAACAACTAACCCACGGCACCAAGCACCCCATCAAGTCTCCTCCTGAAAACCTCCAGTGATGGCGACTCCACCACCTCCCCAGGCAGCCCATTCCAATGTGCAATCACTCTTTCTGTATAGAACTTTTTCCTAACATCTAGCCTGAACCTCCCCTGGCGCAGCCTGAGACTGTGTCCTCTTGTTCTGGTACTGGCTGCCTGGGAGAAGAGACCAACATCCGTCTGTCTACAACCTTCCTTCAGGTAGTAGTCTCTTCCAACCTTATTGATTCTGTGATTCTATGATATGCAGAAAAAGAAAGAAAAGAAAAAAGGGTTAATGTAGAAATGTGATTTATATTAAACTCTTTGCCTCTTGTGGTGGTTTCCTCTAATCTCAAATTTATGTCCTCTTTCTCTGTGTATTAAATCGGAGAGAGAAAGGGAAAAAAACCCCAAGCCCCTTGATTTTATGAAGCAAGAAAATAATGACAGAAAATGGGGATTTTTGTTTGTTCTTTGGTGTGAATTGGCACAGGCATTATGATGAAGTTAAAATGCAGAGGTTAATTGAAAAATGTGATAAACAAAGCCCCTTGAAGGTCTCAGAATAATTTGCCTGGCAGCACTGACAGCCTACTACCATTGGGCACTAAACCTACTCTGAACTGCTGGAGATTAAAAAGAAAAGAAAAGAAAAAGAAGAAAAGAAAGAAAAACTCCTAAAGTTAATTGTCTTTCTGTTCCTTCCACCTCATTTCAGCCCAATTATAACTGGGAAAAGTCATTCTGTCTAATTTACATTAATGCACCTCTATGGGAAAAATAGCTTAGAGAGTGAATTTGATCTTCCCCCCCAGTTTATTATGGCCATATGTAAAATAAAAAGAAATCCAGCAGAGAAAATTGCTATGGAAAACCCATGGATAAGGATCTTGAATTTTCCTTCAGTTGCTTTGCTGCCAGATAAATTCTAAAGAATTAATGACAGACAGGAGTAATTCCTTCAGCAGATACTCTTTAATCACTGGACAGAAAATGTTGAAATACCTGCTGGAACATCACACCTCTGTTATTATGAAGGAAGAAAATGTTCTGTGGGTTATGATAAACTCAGTTCTTCATCTGCACTTGTATGTTTTTCATAATAACCTTCAGAAAAGCTGCATAAATCCTCACTTATCTGTGCTTTGAAAACAACTCCAACACATGATCCGGTTGTGTGTACATTTGGCGGTGCAGAAGAACTCCAAAGAGTGACCCTCGCATTCGTATGCAGTGCCATGTTTCCACTCAGCATTTCAATTGACATTTTAATAAACACATTAAGGGGGCTCACTTGTTGTTGGACCCACGTTACATCTAATTTCTTCTTGAGATGGTGAAGAAAAACAGTGTGTTTTGCTCTAAATTGTCAGTCAGTATATGAGCTCAGTCTGCCTCTTCTCAATGCCATTTATATTAATAGGTATGATTACCCATGCAGGCCTTAATTTCAATGTACTGTGTTTATAGTCCCCATTTGTACATCTTGCTGGAGCTAACGTGTTCATAATGATGTGGAACAGCTGGCCACAAACTGTTGTTTCTCATTAAAAAGACATGTTTCCAGTGCTTTTGGGGATTCTTTATACTAAACAATACATACTATTGACATTTTGCCCTTTTCATTTTCCTTTTGCTCTTCACTGCACTGCGTATCCAGGGTTCAGCATTCTAAAAGAAGACTTGAAGGGCTTCTGAGAGATAGAACCAAGGAGAAAGCTGCTTTGGGTCATTAAAGATCCCAGAGCACTCTTTGCAAGAAAAGTGTGGAAGATATTATTACTATTTTCCTGGACAAATTCCAGCTTATATAGCTTCACTGTAGGCTATTTAATCATGTATTTTCAACAAGGCAATCTCCCCTTGAAAGCCTTCTGTACTATGCTACTGAACCTATAATGACCACTGTAGTCTGCTCCAAGAATGGCTTCACTCCAGAAGTGGATGGAGTTTTTATTTCATACTGATTTTAACTAAGACAAGAAAAATAATAATTACTCTGCTAATTACCCAGGAAGAGTGGTTTCCTTTTAAACTACTCAGCAATTCACCTAATACATCACTAGTGTTGTTTTTAGTGGTTCAAACATTTTATGTTGTGATGAAGTAGTTTTTATGCTCATCTACTTGGTTTAAAACTGACTGCCTTTAGTATTGTAACACTTTAGGAAAAAGATCTAAACTTGAAGGCATCTTCTGTGGTTTCAAAGGGTAAACATCATGGCACTAATAGGAAGGAAGGCTTGTGAGGTTTCCTTTCAGCAGCTGATCAAAATCAGTTATGAGAGCTTGTGGTGCTGTAGCAAAACAGTAACTGAAGTTTGCTGCAAGTTCAGAAGCTGGTGGCCATCTTCTGTGCCTACTGTAAATGTTGATGGTGATTGTTTAATACTATTTTATTTAATGTGAATGGGAAGAAACAATTTGACAGAATTACAGTATTTTAATTTAGGAGTAAGGACTGTAATATTAAGCTAAAAATGGGAAAGACAGAAAGACAATATTTCAGTACTAAGTCCAAAACATGGTTATTGTGTCATCTAATATACCATGGATACATAATGTGTGTTTCCTTTATTCCACACTTTGAGAGAAAAGGTTGTTCAGGCTTTCCTCAGGCTCAGGACCATTTGCACAGTTAGAAGTGTCTGTGAAAGGAACTATGGTTCTCTGTGTAGAGTCAATGGTCACGTCATGCTGGGATTCACCACACAGAAATACATACCTCTGTGGCTTAATTTATAGTGAAAATGTTTTGCAATATTTTGTGTGGGAAAATACAGCTTTCCAAGGTGGAAACTACAGAGACTAAATAAACAAAAGACCAGTTCAAAATATATTTCTGGCTGTATTAAACTAGACACTGCATAGATGTTATCTGAACATGGGATCAAACCATGCAGTGCACTCAGTGTATTTTCAAACAGACAGTGAGCATACTGCTACAAAGGAGAGACCATTTCCATATCTGTACATAACTTATGCAGGACTGAGTCACAGTACCTGCAGACTGAAGTCATTGCTTGATGCAACCATTATGAATGGCAGCATCCACCCCAAAGGATAATCACTGGCATGAAAAAGAAAGAAAATAGGTGTAGGAAAACCCTACTTGCATGCTATGCTTTTCAAAGCTGCAAGGATTGAATATTTAGCCACATCTCTTCATGATATTTTCTCTGCAATCATCACTTTCTTTCAGACTCTCTAGTAAAGGCTATGACTTAAAACTGTTGCAATATGCAAAAGCACATTCTAGTTTATCACCATCTTCTAATCCAATATAAGAATGCATTCAACTGGATATCTAAAACATGTGTGTGAGAGATATAATTCCATGCAATTAAATATAGAAGGTTTTTGCATTGTGTTTAAGAAGGAGCAAAATTTAGCAAGTAACGAAAAATTCCTTAAGGATTTGTGTTCTTGTTATGTGAGTGGGGTTTGTATTCATCTCATTTTGCTTTCATTTTTCTTTTGACTGGAATTTGGCCAACCCTGAAGTTCAGATCTATGGCCTCATTTTGGCTGATTTTCTGAAACCCCACCCCCCCAACCCAGATATTTGGGTTGATGTGCCATCATCTGAATAAATCTTTAGAATGCCGTCTATGGAACACACTTGTGATATATGAAGGAAAGCTGTGAGTTTTCTTTCTGACAAGCAATGTTGATATTTTCTGATTTCAGAGAGATTTATTTGCCATAGTGATAATAGAGCAATGGACACATATAGAACCTGACTGTCAGAGACAGTTTTAAATCCTTCCTTCCAGATTAGCAAGTGGGCAAGAGAGGAAGTATCTGTAGTTAAGCTGAGCTGGCAAATGAGGAAGGGTGTTTTCTCCAAGCATTTAAACGTTGTCTTTGTTTCCCAATACCCAAATGAGTAATTAAGTACTTTAAATTGAGTTAAATTCTCCAGTCTATTTTGCCTGTGACAGTACTTGGTGAGTAATTTCCCTGTCTTTTTTTTCCAACCCATGAGTTTTTTCTCTTCTTATTTTATCCCCTGCCTCTCTGGATGAGGGAAGTGAGTGATTGTATGGGTGCTTTGCTGCTAGGACCAACACATGACAGTGGTTTCACAATTCAAAATTAGATGACATATACAATATTGCATTGTAGTTGTATGTTTTAGAGATAGTATGGCAAATCTTTTGCTTGTAATTTTCACTGGTTTGAAGAAAATGGGAAGCTTGATCTACTGTCGTTAAATCATTACAAGTTCTGTATACATACTTGGATCTTAATACATTACAGCTATAACAACAAAGGAAGTTTTTTTTTCGGGTAGACTAATTAATCTACATTAGTTCTGTTGCCAAGAGAAGAATGCAGTCATTTAGGAGAGGTAAATTTTAGGTCTAAATCGCTAAAATCTACTATATCCCATAATCCTGAACTAGAATTTTACTCCCAAAATACACATACATTATAGAATAATAGAATCATAGAATTGTTAGGGTTGGAAGGCACCTCAAGGATCATCTACTTCCACCCCCCCATGCCATGAGCAGGGACACCTGTATTTTCCCTACTTTTGGAATCTTGACTGTATTTTTTACTGTGTTACCTTTTGTTGCAAATGATTTATTTGCAGATTCAGTAACCCAGAACACCCAACTCTAATATTTTTCTCTGTAGACTAAAATGTTCTGCCCTTTTTATGCAAAGCTGCAGGGAACCTTAAGAAAGACTGGGCTATTTTTTTCTGTCAAGATTGTTTTTCACAATGGCAGACTGAAGGCTCAGAGAGAGAAGATTTTTATGGAATCAGATTGTGATTTGCATGTCTTAATAGGAAGTAGCTCTGCATTAAAATGTTTCAGTCATCTCTATTTCCCTGACTTCTTTCATAATTTGGATTATTTGAATACAGATGGCTCAGACTTGCTCACAAGAATTCTAAACAAATAATCTCACAAGATCATAGAAAAGATTTTCTCTGTATTTAACATTTTAATATGTCTCTGGTTTTTTGTTTCTTATATTGTCCTTTTCCTTATATTCCCACTGTTCAAGTTCCCCCTTAAAACAGTTTAGGATTGTTGACATAATGGTCATTGAATAGGATGGAGTTCTAATACCACATACTCATTGTTAATTGTAATACTTTTATGTCCTTTTTACCCATCCTGTTTTATGCCTTTCAGGTCATTAATACTTTAAATCAGCAACTTTGGCATAGATCTACAGTGATTGGAGACAGGCTTAATTTTCTCTGTAGGATGGCCTCTAGCACTAGCCAAGATGGAATCAGCTGGATTTGAAATAATATGTGACCAAATTTACATACTTGTTGGCCATGTATCTCAAACAGTCAAATGTTTTTTGGTGTTTTACCTCACTGTGAGCAGTAATGTGAAACAGTTCCAATAATGTTATTTGCTGTCGATAAAGTTGCCTCCAGATAAGAGAACTGAACTTTTTAATGGTGAGCATTACATTTTATTTTTACAATAAAATCATGAGCATTTTTGCAGTCTATGATCCTGTGTGCAAGACATAGAATAGAATACATAGAATAAACCAGGTTGGAAGAGACCTTCAAGATCACTGCATCCAACCCATCAACCAATCAAACACCACCCAAACAACTAACCCACGGCACCAAGCACCCCATCAAGTCTCCTCCTGAAAACCTCCAGTGATGGCGACTCCACCACCTCCCCAGGCAGCCCATTCCAATGTGCAATCACTCTTTCTGTATAGAACTTTTTCCTAACATCTAGCCTGAACCAGTAACATAAAAAATCTATGTTGGCAGAAAAATAAGAACACTAAGAAGAAGACTTTTGCTCTTAGTGTGCAACACTGAGGAGTTAGAAATGTGTTCTTACAATGAAATTCCAGGAATTCCATAGAGGAATAAGTGCCATGTACCACAGGCATATGTGTGTAGTAGAATAGCTACAAGAGTGACATGATGAGACAGAATTTTGATTTTAATATTTCTCTGCTACTGGTTTACTATTTTTGTGGGCAAATCATGACAGAATGCAATCCAGAACATCAAGGTATTGAACAGCAGAAGCTATAAGTTTTGGCTGAGTGTTGGATACTCTAAAAGATGGACATGAGGTTATCTAGTAAAACATACTTGAATGGAAAAGGCAGGTTCTTAGACTATTGTAAGTATTAAACATACGTTGGATGGCAATGCTGAAAGATTATTTCCCCTTTACCTCTAGTAATCCAACCATAAAAACTGATGTGGAGTCAGAACTTCTGTGTTCAATGCTCAAACTGACTCATGCTCAGTCACTGGAGTGCAGTGGTGATTTTGGCTGACTTTTAACATAACCTAGACGTAAAAATGGAAACAGATAAAATGACACTTGTGTAAAACAGTTCAGACAATACAATTGCCTGACAATTTTCTAACAGTGTTTCCTATTATTGGGAATGGTAATTTATTGAAAGTGATTGTTGGGGGATTTTGGGGTATTTTTCTGGTACTTTAACCTAACAGTTTCAAAGCACTGTTGTCTCAGGAGCTGTTATGCTGAGTATATGTATTTAAATACTATGGCTGAGTATATGTATGTAAATACTATGGCTAGATCTTGACAGCCTAAATTCTACACCTTGTTTTGTTGTACTGGGAACAGGCAAAATTTGGGTCTCCCACAGATGGAACATTGTAGTATAATTTACATATACAGTCTGTTACAGCTGTTGGAATTTTTCTTTGTACATAATAAATGGCATAGATTAGGCGTCTATTTTAGCAGAACACATAAACCTATGGGTTGAGTTTCTCTTTCTCTTGAATGCTTAATAACACACATAAAGAAGGTAAGAAACAGAATGTAAGGCATTCTGCAGAGTAGATAGGTTGCTGGGCATCTCAGATTCAACTTTGCTCCCAGGTGTAGAAAAAATTCTGTCACATTCCAAATTCCAACTACCCGAAAGGTGGTTGTAGCCAGGAAGGGGTTGGTCTCTTCTCTCTAGCAACCAGCACCAGAACAAGGGGGGACAGTCTCAAGCTGCACCAGGGGAAGTTTAGGCTCAAGGTAAGGAGAAAGTTCTTCACTGAGAGAGTCATTCATCATTGGAATGGGCTGCCCAGGGAGGTGGTGGAGTCACCATCCCTGGAGGTGTTCAAGAGGGGATTGGACATGGCACTTGGTCATGAGGTCATGAGGTCTGTGGTGACAGGTTGGACTCAATGATCTTTGAGGTCTCCTCCAACCTTGGTGATACTGTGATACAGTGGAATTCAGACCTTAAAAACTATCAAGGCAATATGATCTTGTTTCCTGAAGCTGTTCATGCACCATGGTTCATTTGAAAACAAGCAGACAAACAAGCAAAACCCTAAAATATATCAGAAACTAGAAGAAATATTTAGTCGAAATGGCAAACTAATCATATTTTAAAATTTTTATTATTTAAACTTTCTGATAAAGGCATAACATTTTTCACTGCAGCTTTGCTCATTTTTCCCCTCACGACTAATTTAGGCTTTTGATCCCTTTTTAAAAGTCTTTCACTCTGATTGCCTTTTCTCCATCTTTGACAGCTAGGCTTTAAAAAAAAGATTTAGAGGTGAGCTACTCTATAACACTACACTTGTACAGGAGAAATTTTCACCAGTGTTATGAGTAACATCACTACAATCTCCCACTGCAGATATCCTGTCCAGTTGTAATGTGGGGCTTCAGTTGCTGATTTAATCTTTAGTGACGTTAATATAATTATTCTGTTGCAAATTCTCCTGATGCAGACATTCCTTAAATCTAAGTCAAATTAGTCCACAACTTCAGTAGGTTGGAAAGACATCTTTTAGAAATGATGGCTTGAAAATGGTAAGGAAATTATTTGCTAAGTCTTAATGGCTATTCTGGTGGCCCAGATCAAGGTGAGAAAATAAATGTTCTGAGAAGAGACCTTTACCTAAAGTTGAAGGTAAAAGTAAATGGTCTGAAGCAATAATTGTGCAGTTAAGAGCTAGCTCATTCTATAGTCTTTCATGCTAAGATGGTGTGCTGGCTTTTAAAAGTAAAAAGAATATGTGAATATTAGGTCCACAGTATTTGGAGCTCAAGGACTTGTTATTTGAAGTAGATTTGATTGATCTGCCCAAAACAAATACACTTTTCTGACAAAGTGCTAATAAGCCTCTTCTACCAGTCACAGGGTGCTTCTTTCAAGATCTTACTGTTTGTTTTTTGAAGTGATGAAATTCATAGAGAACTGTTATAAGGTTCTAATTGAATTTCACAGAAGTAGCCCTGGTGTGATCCAAAATGGGAAAAAATAAAATCCTCAAAGCTAGTCTCTGTGGAACCAATGATTAAAAACTCAACATGGGAAAGAGAAGTCCAAGCTAGAAATAATTTTGAGACTTAATGAAGATTTTTTGAGATAAGTTAAGGTTGATAATGTCTACAAGATATAAGGAGGATGAAAAGCCTCACAACAACAGAAAAGTGGTTATTAAAACACCTTTTAAGAAACCTTGGGAAATAACAAAAGCCACCTTTAAGGTTTCCTATTAAAGTAAAGACTGGGTGAATTAGATAATTTTGGTCACCTGCAGCTTTAATAGATCCTTTTACTTAGCTCTTATTGCAAGTCTTAGTTGACTTTGAAGAACTTTAACAATCATTGTCACAAGGCTTTTTATGAAGTTGGTGACTAAAGAGCTACATAAATCCTATTTTTAATAACTTTAAAAAGACCTGGAGTCAGGTAACAAACTCTCCTGGTTGTGTTAATGCTATTTATGAGTCTCAGATTAGCTTTCCAATTAAACTACACAGACGAAAGGAAAGCTAACTTTGAAATTTGTGTATGTAGACTTCTCCCAGTTTTAGAGATCATCTCAGTTTCCAGTCCATGATATGGCCCTTGCTATATTGCAGGTCAATTCCAGAGTAACACTTGAATATAGCATAACTTTTTGTTCCTCCCTGTTGTCTTTCTTGGGCACATGAGGAGTCAGCACAACTGACTATACTAGTTCAAAGGGTAGGTGAAAGACAGAGTTCTTTGCGATGCTTGGTAAAGATTTTTAACTTTATATTGGAATTCAAAAGGATTTGCAAATAAGACAAAGTCAGTGCTGAAGTCTGAAATGATTCTTAGTTATTGAACAAAGATAGCATGTCGGAGTCAGAGCCTTCAGTCAGGTGTCGGCTACACCAGGTGTTGGAGGACAGGCAAACATCCTAAGCTATCCATTTCCCTGTGACTGCTACAAAAGTCGTTAACTCTTCTGATGTAATTCTAATACACAAAATACTTTATTTCCACTCTTATGGTTATCAGAGAGAGCACAGTGGAAGGTGGTTCTTTGTGCCTAGCAGTAACTGAAACATGAGGTATTACAAAGAATTAAGGGCCTGCAGAGTTGAGAAACATGGTTAACATAGCCTGGAAAAAGAGGTAAACAACAGATTTGGAGCATTGGTTACCACTTTTCACTAAACTCAAAGGGGATAAGCTAACCTTGAGTCCAAGTGGCAGGAACTAAAGGAAGGACAATTGTCACAAATGTACATAGAATAGAATAGAATAGAATAGAATGGAATGGAATGGAATGGAATGGAATGGAATGGAATGGAATGGAATGGAATAAGATAGAATAGAATAGAATAGAATAAGATAGAACGGAACAGAATTAACCAGGTTGGAAAAGACCTTTGAGACCATCAAGTCCAACCCATTACCCAACACCATCTAATCAACTAGACCATGGCACTAAGTACCTCATCCAGTCATATTTTAAATGCTTCCAGGTATGGTGACTCCACCACCTCCCTGGGCAGCCCATTCCAATGCCCAGTCACTCTTTCTGTGAAGAATTTCTTCCTAACATCCAGCCTAAGCCTCCCATGGCACAGCTTGAGACTGTGTCGTCTTAAACATTGTACACATCCTACAATACATTGGTTTGTGTGCCATCAGCTCTGGGTATGGCTAAAGCTGGTGCCACTGTGTGCCAGCAAGCACACCTAAGAAAGTTATCTCAACTGTGTAAGAGAATTACAATGAACAATTGTCAGCATAAGCTTTATGTCAGCCTCTGGAAAACCATGCATTTTTGGTGCAGTTTCCACCACTGTCATTCAGTCCTTGACTTAAGGGTTCAGCAGCTGCAGTGTTCTGGTTTTATGTCTGCCTCTTAAATTATCTGGAAAGTCATACTGATGTAGAGATGATGTCTGACTGTCTGAGCTACAAAGAGAGACATATGTTCTTTTAAGTCTGCAGGTTTTGCCTGGTGTTTTTTGACAGTAGATTGAGAAATTCAGTTTTCATCTGCTACATCCTCACATTTCTTGGGCCATAAAAAAGGGCTTGCTGATTTGAAAAAAATGATTTTTTTATTTTATTCTCAAGATAGGTAAAGGAAATCACTTATGTATGCTGACCTTTATGACAGCCTGTGAAGTCTCTGCATTTGAGCTGATGCCTGAAAAAAAACCTAAGGTGAAGAGGTGTCACGGGAACAGATTTTCACTCTGGGAATATAAGCTTTGTGCGTGAGAAAGTAGATAATGTATGGTTTTGAGGAGAGACTGCCTGTTCATTTGCTTTTTGTGCTTCTGTTAGCCTTCATTCTAATTACTTTGTCAAGGGCAGCTAGACCCTAGGACCTTCATCCTGATGTTTGATAGGCTACATAAATAAAACAAATAACTACACCACTTTATCAATGCTGTATTCTCCTGTATTCTCACAAGATTTGTCATGTCTCTAAGTTTTCTACTTCAGTACCCACAGACTATCACCACTTATCATCTCATTTTGCATTATGCCTACTGAAGCCAGGCAACTAGGGGAGGCTAGCGGGGTAAGCTTCCTGTACTTACGCCATCCCTCACCTTCATATTACTGCTTCATGTAGCTCTCCTCCACTCTTTCCCTGACAATGCAGCATCAGTGAAGCTAAATATCTGACTGGATTGACATTGTTGGTGATTTAAGTGTTTAACTATTTCACAGGCAGTTTTATGGAAATCCTTTTTATTCCTATTTTTTGGAAGGAAATGCAGTATGCTGTTTGTGTGTGTGCTTTAGCAGATGGGAATATAAAGCTGCAAACTTTAGCAATTTGGTTGTCTTGCAAACCAAGTAAATCTGATTTGAATTAATGAAAGACTAAATTAATGTAAATATTTTTTAACTTTAAGGAATTATGCTAATTAACAGCTATTATTTTCTTTATATTGTAGTTCATGCCAGTTAGACACCCACATTTCATTGCTAATAATATATTCATTTTATATGTAATGTTGCTAGAGTTTTGAGGATATTATGATAGAAACTGAATTTTCTTGTGTATGGATTAAATCATAAAAAGGGTCCTTGTAGCAGTCAATTGATTCTTACTGTACAATAAATGCCTACTAACTGAAGGGCAAATTAAATACTTATTTGCAACACATAATACAAAGCATTAAGTGTAAAAAGAAATGGGCTACATTATAGACTCACAATGTGGAACCAAAAATAGGCAGCTTCAGAGCATGTTAAATAAATTTTGCAGCCTGCGAAAATATGACATGGGAAACAGTTTACACTTGAGCAATTATCTGATAAGGACCAGTACTCACAGTAAACTTACTGCAGTGTGTGTACACAGGTAGTGTATACTCTTGAGAATGTGTACAGACCCACGAAGGGCACAGTATACGCCTGCTTCTATATGTACACAATAACCCAAACATTCTTAATATATGAAAATTCACTAGGCATGTAAACAATTGAGGTGACACATAACAAAGGATTTGAATGAAGAATGTTTTTTTTCTCCCTTTACAGTGATGTAGATGTCCTATAAGGCTGATGGAAGTCTACTGAAATGCAACTGAATTAAAAGGGTGATGAATTAAGTCAATGTGTTATTGATTATAGCTGCCCACTCATTTAATGTAAATACAATAAACAGACTTTTATATAATAATTTATTCAGCTTGCTTTGTCTGTCTTTTCAGACTCAATTATTTTCTGTTCCTTTGGCACACTGGAAGAAAGGGTATAAGCCTTCCTTTGGACATGTGTTGGAAATTAAATAAAAAGTGAATCTATAGTGATTATTTGTCAGGAAGGTGGAGGCTCTACAGATGAAGGAGTTGAATGCTGGAGAAAGTCCAATGGAGAGCCATGAGGATGATTAGGGGACTTGAGCATCTCCCCTCTGAAGACAGACTGAGAGACCTGGAGCTGTTTAGTCCTGAGAAGAGCAGATTGAGAGGGAATCTGATCAATGCCTATAAATATCTAAGGGGTGAGTGTCAAGTGGAGGGAGACAATTCTTTTTAATGATGTGTAATAATATGCAAAGAAACAATGGATAAAACCTTGAACACAGAAGGCTCCACCTCAACATGAGGAGAAACTTCTTTACAGTGAAGGTGATGGAACACGAACAGGCTTTCCAGAGGGATTGTGGAGTCATCTTCTCTGGAGACTTTCAAAATCTGCCTGGATGCATTCCTGTGCAGACTACCCTGGTGATCCTGCTTTTGCCAGGGAGGTTGGCCTTGATGATTTCTGGAGGTCCCTTCCAATCTATAATATTCTGTGACTGCGATTTTCTAAGTCTCCCTGGATTACATAAACTACCTTTTAAAGAAAGTTTCCAAAGTTCTTTGCTTATCTAGCTTTTTGAGCCAGGGCAAGTTCTTGACTGGCAAAAATCAGCATAGCTCCTCTGAAACATGATGAAGTCCTGAGGTCTATCAGACGTGGATCTGGACTTGTGAGATCCAAGGTTTATGCCTTTTTTTTTGGGTCTTTTGTCCAGCTGTTAAATTAAGGGGGGAAATTTGGACCTTTTGTTGAGCTCTTTGTCTGATTCTTTGAAATGCATGAAAATAAACTCTTGTGCCAGAAAGTAAGCAATCATAACTACGGATGGTGTTATGTACTTTACTGATACAACATTCAATATACTTCATTGAAAAGGTGGAAATTACAGCTGCTAATTATTTATTAAGAAATAGTCAGAGGAATTCTGAATGGGTGATCATTTTTAGGAGGAGATAACAGCCTTTTATAAAATATTAGGCCAGTCATTAGGTGATCTGATTATATTAGCTGCCAAAAAAAAAAAAAAACCCAACCCACAGGGAAGTCTTTTCACTCCATCTGTGCAGCCAGAATGATGGGAATGGACATGGGAGCTGTTATTCAACATCACTTCATACTGAGACAAACCTCTTGTGATTACCCACGGAGGTTTGAGAATAAACTAGATGGGAAACTGTTTTCCCAGTTATAATTTAAAGGCCGAGAGAAATGTTATTCTTGGATGGGAATTTCAAAACCTAGAAATATCAAAATGGAATTAAATTGTAGCAATCTGCTAATCAAGCTAAAACAATGGCCCTAATTTATTTTAGCATGAATATAAACGTTGATCTACAACTGACAGCAGAGGCAGGCACCAACACTTCCAAATTACATATCCCATTTTCATTAAATATCCAAAAGCTTATAAAAGCAAAGTCAGAGGAAAAAAAAAATATTAACATGGTTAAATTCAAGATTGGGTATCAGTTGTGGGTTTAACAGCTGCTAATCTCATTCATGAGGTTATCAGCTTCTGAGTGATCCTATTTAAATCACCTTTGATAGCATGGCAGACCTCATGAAAAATGCACTGTCTAGCATTGCCAGTGACAATATTATTCACAACTATCAAATACGTGCTAAAACAATGTATCTCATCTTAAGCAAGTATATTTCCTTATTCCTGAGAAGCATTTATCTTTATGTTTCAACAGTGCAAAGACTTAAGACCAGAAATGTGCTAATTCATAAAGTTGAATGTTGTAATCCTTGTTCATGGGAGTAATCCACACTCGAATGTGTTTCAACAGCTTCATCCTGAATTAAATCAGGAGATTTAGTACTTCAATGAACTAATAAGTAACTTAAACAAACTCAAGCAATAATGGCTGTAAAGTCTGGAGTGCATCTTATTCACAGTTGACATTTTCAGACATTAAAAGAACAGAACTGAGAAACCTACTGGCTGAGTTTAGTTCTAGTTGTGAAAAAGAAAACCTTTGGAAGATTTACACAGCTAGTTGAAGTATGGTGCTATGTATCCTGATCTCGTCTTGCATAGTAATAAGTGTAACAAGTGCCTGTGGATGTTGTGCTGTGCATCTGATCTCAACTCTTCCTATGGAATATTTGATCATGGGTTAGCAGAGCTATTCCTGCATCAGCAGTCAACAGCAGGATAAGAATGCTTCCAAGGGCTGCCTCAAGAAGGGACAGTAAGGGTACAGATCTCTACTACCATAATGAAACCTTGGTGTAAGAATTTGTCCTCTGGAAAATTAATGATATTTTGTTTTCATAGTTCCAAAATGAATGAATCACTTTATTGTTTTTGCACTTATTATTAACTTTTTGGTAATAACTTATCTAGACACATAATATTTGCTGGAAAACTCTAGAATGCAGTATAACATTCATGAAAAGTCTAAAAGTTGGAGCTCTTGTCTTGTGCCAAAAAATAATTTTGGGGAAGGGAAAAAAAATAATAAAATGAAGTGGAGACATTTAAATGTTTTTCTTGAAACGGTGCTTCAAGAAACATTTCACTTCAAACACAAATGATACCTTTAATTTTTGCTTTGAAATTCTACTTTTGTGCTGAAATACAAATGAAAGTATTTAAGTTAACAATGACAGCTGAACCAATGCTTTTAAAGAAAACAAGAAGGCCACTTCAGAAGGCCTTGTTCCAATTGTTGTAAAGATAGAGAGTTGTTAGAAATGTCACTTCTCATGAATTTATTTCATGAAAATCTTTCACCAGCAAAACCCACAGAGCTGTAAAAAGGTTTTGGCCATATGAGGTTATATTGCCCTGGAGTAAAAAAGAATGGATATCAATGTGGTTCAGAAATTTGCTGCTTTTGAATGTCATCTCTATACTCACACATCTATCAGTCTTAGTGAAAGGTTTAAATAGATTTGAATGATAAGTTCTTAAGATGCTGGGCAAAAGAGAAGACAACCTGCCTGGCTCGGCTATTGAAACTGCAAAGCAACATGACCTTGTCCATGATGTCAAATATGACTTCATTGACTCTCATCCTCTAGCTAGGTCTTTCACCAAGAGACATGATGGATAATTTTTCAAGTCCCATATTTCTGGAACATTTGCTTCTCTGACAACTATAGAAAATGAATGTATTGCCTAAAAATCCCTGTGCTCAGAAGCAGTCACATCTCATTTCACTCTTCTTTCCTCTTTTTCATTTATAGATGTAGACAAATATTTTTATTTTTTTTAATTTGATTCAGGGTGCTTACTTCATAGTTTTAGAAATTTAGGAAGCACTTGTCTTACCTTGTGCTAGGAAAATGCTTCATTTCATTTTTCTTATGCAGAAAAATAATCCTTTCTCACTTCATACCTCAACTCATACCCTACACTCCCATCAAATAATTTAATATAAAGGTAATCTTCAGTATTTAAACATAATTTATCTGCTTTGCAATGCATTTGTCTTTAAATGAGTAGAACAAAACTTAAATATGTTAGTGTGTTTGGTTTATTATAGCTGATAAAACAGGGAACTGTTAAAAATACCATACAGCAAACAGTTTAGAAATAACAGAATTAAGGTAACTTTAACAGGTGCATTAGGTCCATTTCTTCAGCAGATCTCCCAAGTTTGTGCTATGTACTTACAAGCCATCAAAACTTCTTTTATACTTCAAAAAGAAACTCCAGGGTTAATTTGATTGAGAGGCTGTAGCAGCAGCTTTCAGAATTGCGTTGGACACCTCATGCATATGGTAAGATGCTTATGGCCAGCATTAGACCTCCCATACTCTGTGCTATTTATTTTCTCGCACTAATACATCTGCAGACCCCAACCCCCCAACCCTATTTCTCTCCACTGTTACTCCATATTTTCCTACTTTTCTCAGTCATCTTTCATCCATCATCTTATATATTTTCCTTTTCCCTCTGTCCTAACCATGCCCTCTGCTTCCTTCAGTATATAGAACTGAGGCTTACTGCAAATGTGGCTATTGCTTTTCTTCTGCATTGTCACATTGTCGAGAGATTTCCAGCCCTTTTAATTACCTATCAGAGCAGCAAACCCCTGAGAATTAATTTCCTCATGAGCATTTCTATATTGCTCACTACCATAACCCAGAAAGGCTGCACAAATAGCAATGGATTTATATTATATCCCTTTCCTTAGAAAAGGAAATGGCACTGTGCAGAATATTTACTGATCCCAAACTGAGACAGCCAGGACTGTTTTTCTTCCCCATGATACAGATGAATAATGCACCACCAGCAGGTCTTGGGAAGGTTGCCTTGCAATGCAGTGTTTTTAGATACCTATGATACATGTTGAGTATACTTACAGTTGCAAATCCTTGGTACATTTTGTTCCTATGCATTGTCTGCACAAAGATTCTTATCTTTGAGGGAGATATATTCCTACAATTTTTGGAAAAGGAAGGTATATTGCATGATTCATGTCTGTGCTGACTAATGTTCAGAGACATGATGCATCTAGTAAATATCATAATATTGCAATAATAATAACTTAGAGAGTGCAAATGCTTAATATGAAAGAGTGATCTGAGAGAAACTGCAAAATGGAAATTCTGAATCTTTTTTATTACCTTAAAATATTGCATGATTGAACCACCTGAGTTTCCTATTATGCTTAATTTCTTTCCTTCTAGTAGAAGATTAAAGGAAAGACAAATATCAGCTGAGGCTTTTATTTCAGTCATTCATCTGCCTATAAAAACTGACTGATTGTTAGGCACTGAAACCAAAGACATTCCTTTGCTTGGGTCGTACTATTGTTAAAAAGGAAAGAGACAAGACAAGACAAGAAAAATGTTCTGATTCATTGGTGAAGAACTTCCTCCTAACATCCAACCTAAATCTACTCTTCTGTAATATCAAATTATTGCCCCTGTCACTACAGGCCTTTGTAAAGAGTCAGCATTGCTTCTTGTAGACCCTCTTCAGGTACTGCAAGGCCACTATTGCATCTCCTCAGAGACTTCTCTAGAATGAACAACCCCAGCTCCCTCTGTCCTTGCAGGAGAGGTATTCCATCCCCATGAACATTTTTGTGGCCATACTTGGGACCCATTCCATCAGGTCCATGTCATTCATGTGTTGAGAGCACCAGAGTAGGACGCAGTACTCCAGGAGAGGTCTCTCCAGAGCACAGTAGCAGAATCACCTCTCTTCATCTGCTGGCCATGCTTCATTTGAAGCAGCCTAGAATGAGATGTCCCTGCTCATTGCAGCGGGGCTGGACTAGATGACCTTTGGAGCTCCCTTCCAACCCAACCCATTCTATGCTTTTATGATATATATGCATAGATATATTGTACACAAGCATACATACATGCATTCAAGTATTGTATTACAATCTTTACCAGACTTGTGTACAATCACGGCACAGAACAAGCACAGACTAGTTGTGCAGCTGCATACATCTTGAGTGAACACTGCACCCACAGCTTAGTTTGGAGTCACGACTGGCATTTCAGTCTAATAATTCTAAACATAATTCATGCCAGGCCTGTGTAGAGTGTATGAATTAACTATCAAGGAAAACATTGTTAGTATGGAAATCTCATCTGGGATGTTAGCCTGGGATGGTCTAATATGTAGGCCATTAAAGAACACACACACTTCTTTTTCTAATAGTGTTTCCCTTTCTTTCTTACTTTTTGTACTTTGTTTGGGACTTCTTTTTCACCTGGGTAGTGCCCTCTAGAATTCTAAGAGATATGATAACATAGATACCTAAGGAAAAGCATGCAAGTTGACAATAAAGTCATAAACACGAGGCTGAGATACATCTGGAAGCCTCAAAAAAATCTGGGATAAGGAGTTGTAAGAATACCTGTTGTTCCCTTATTTATTAAGTTCAAAATATTGTGATGCAATAGAAGCAAGAAATGCCCTAAAATGATAAATTGATAGAAATAATATATTTAGTTATAATAATCTCACTTTTTTGGTGTTTTAGTGCTCTTAGACAGATTTCTGCTACTGGGCTTGCTGTCAGCTGATCTGTTTCCATCTAACATGAAAGGTATTGCTTGATGTAAAATTCTGACACATTCGTGTTCAGAATTTAAATTCACTTTTATTTACTTTTAATTGTGAGGCAGTGATGAATTACTGTGCAATTATGTTTAAAATGGCAAGCTGAAGCAATGACAAGTCTTTTTAGATTTTTCTTTCTCCTTCCAGCAATAAGCGTACATGCAATGGTTCAAAAATACTGCTCCATTTTTGTAACCATCTCAACACTATTTGTACATCTGCTTTCTTTCTAGTTTCTGAATAGCTTCATCATTCTTTTGCTCATGAAGTGGAATTTTTCAGCTCTTTCAGTTTTGGTCTTTCTCTGCATAGTCAGAATTAAGAAACCCAATCTGAATTTTTGCACCCAGGTTAAGCCCTCCTGCAGGCACATTCGCAAATACTATCACTGTTTGACTTGTTGCTACATGGAATACTTTCCAATTTTTAATTTTAGTTATTGTAGCTGTGCTGAGTGTTCTCACATTTGCAAGCTCATAGACTAGGTCTTGAGTTGAATTACATTGCATTGTACCATATAAAATAGCGACATTGCTTAAACCATGTCTCTTAGCTGAGGCCATAGTGGGTATGGTTCCCTCTTTCCCCTTTTAAATAAATAGCTAGTCCTTAAATAATTTGTTCAGAAACTAGGAGAGAGATTCCAGGAGTTACTGGATTGGAATTCTTAGAAGGTAATCAGGGAATCTCTGGAATCAGATATTAGTTAATCCTCATCATTTTAGATGAAGTGATCCTGATGTCTATGCACTACTATTGGTGCAAAGAAAGAGTATAGCGATTCAGTAGTCAGTAGTGATTCATCTGGTAAGAACCATCCTCACTTCTGGTTGCAGGACTTTTCATCCACACAATATAATGACTACTAAGGAAAAATGTGCAAAGAGAATGGAGTGTTTCAAATAAGAGGAAAACTATGGAAAAGTCTCTATTATTTTAAGACACAACATTCTGACAGATAGTTACTATCCTGGTTTATATCTAGAGAGCTTTATACACAGTATTTAAATATACATTTACAAATTATAGTAGTATGCATAAATGTGAAGTATTTAGAACACATTTGTAAGTCCTCTTGCAAAGCCAGCATTCTTCTCTTGAAGAGAAACAAAGGATCAAATCCAGCATTAACAGCTCCCTGCAAAGTCATAGCAACTCTTGCTCTTTGTTGCAGTTTGAGCTGGGTGCCCCCCTGGGGTGTTCACTTCCTGGTTCCAGAAGTCCAGCCCAGAGGGATGGACACAGGAAATTGTGTATTTCCTACCATAATTCTTTGCACCACTATAAGATCCAGTGCGGAGTCTGGCACGCTCTCTTTTCTTCCTCCTCCGCCAGCCGGTAACTGGGGGAGATGTCTCCTGGCTTTGGGCCTGGCTAGGCCCAAGGCCACGGGGGGATGGGCAGTCTCAGGCCTGGCCAGCTGAGACTAGCCCAGCAGAGGGAGGGGGAAGAAGGAGCCCTGAGGGTCTCGGGTGTACCCTCAGGTGGGAATGGGATGCCTCTGGGTTTGCTTTGGGATCTTTCTTTGTCACTGCGCTTTGGGTTTTCTGTAACATTCACTGCTTTCTATTTAAACTTTCATCACCTTTGCAATCCGTTTGCCTGAGTCGTTATTTCTGCCTGTGGTGGGGAGGGGATCTGCCCCAACCCATTACATTTTTTGGCGCCCAACGTGGGGCACCCAACTTTCCAAACCCAAACCGACGCCCAGAACCAAATTTAAACTCTCCATCTTTTGCAATCCGAGCTGCAGTTGGCCCGAGGCTCCACAGACGCATGCCACAGGTACACCGCCCCTCCACTGGGCGTTCACGTACCGCAGATGTGGCAGGTGGTGCCACCCCTGTATTTCCTACCATAATTCTTTGCACCACTATAAGATCCAGTGCGGAGTCTGGCACGCTCTCTTTTCTTCCTCCTCCGCCAGCCGGTAACTGGGGGAGATGTCTCCTGGCTTTGGGCCTGGCTAGGCCCAAGGCCACGGGGGGATGGGCAGTCTCAGGCCTGGCCAGCTGAGACTAGCCCAGCAGAGGGAGGGGGAAGAAGGAGCCCTGAGGGTCTCGGGTGTACCCTCAGGTGGGAATGGGATGCCTCTGGGTTTGCTTTGGGATCTTTCTTTGTCACTGCGCTTTGGGTTTTCTGTAACATTCACTGCTTTCTATTTAAACTTTCATCACCTTTGCAATCCGTTTGCCTGAGTCGTTATTTCTGCCTGTGGTGGGGAGGGGATCTGCCCCAACCCATTACACTCTTCCAGATGCTAAGTTCATGTTTTAAGCACTAAATGTTTCTGAAAAGTTGTGGACGTGTGAAAGAATACTCTTTATGAAGGTCTTGTTAATGAAAGAATGATTGTTTTTCATAGCAGATCTACTCTTGGTGGAAAAAAGTCATCTATACTTGGAAAGAATCCAGCAAGACCAGGCTGAATGAGGTCTTGACCAACCTGGTCTAGTGGAAACTATCCCTGCAAGTGGCAGGGGGGTTGGAGCTAGATGATCTGTAAGATCCCTGCAGCCTAAGCCGTTCTATGAATCTATGATTAATCCTGTCATATATCCCATAGGATATGAAAAAACCCCACCAAAACCACAAAACAAAACTAGTAGACACAACACGGTCAAGTGTATGCATGATATTGAAAAACATTTCCAGCACTTACTCCCTCACACAAACATTACGTCTGTTATTGCAGTTCTGTCACCCACAAAGAATGAGAAATACCTGCTCGTGATGATAATCTAAGCACAAATAAGAAAAGATTGCTGTGCCTATGGGAGATGGGATAAACTTTCATGAATAGTTTCCCTCTGCCACAGGAAATGTCATAAATTCTCTAATATAGTCTAAAGAAATCACCAGCCCCTAAGTTTCATATTCCAGGTTATGCCTCATTTACTCAGCACTGTGGAAGGCTGTCAAATTATTTTTATGCTGATTGCGCTCGGTCTATATTATAAGACTGTTACATTAAGAGTCCTCTGTTTAAATGTTTGAAGTAGCTGAAGTGGTGCTAGAATATATGGATATGTATTTTAGTAAGAGAACTCATGATTTGTGTAGGAATTTCAAGATATCCTGGATGCTGCTTTAAAGAACTTGGCATTTAACTGCAAAGATGTAAGATGTTATTTAGATTAATTAAGATGTTGTTTAAATTAATTAATTGCCAGCTCTGTGAAAGAGTTGGTTAGCCAGGACTTTTTGCACTGGTCAAAGAGAAAAAAAACCCGCTATAGATCTGTATTATTATTAGCAAGCAACTCTTAAAATGTCTACTTTTTTTTTTTTTTTAAATCAAACAAATGCTCTTTAAGAGTGTGAGTATTTTTTTTAATTGAGAATATAGAGATAAATAATGAATTTAAACATCTGCAACTATTCCTGTCTAGCAAAAACCTAGGACTATTTTTTTTTCCTCTCATTTTTCTTATGTCTGCAAAGATTTTATTGAAGTCAATAGAGTTACACTAGTGTAAAATCAATCTGAGAAGAATGTCAGATCTCTGGATCAGAACAAATTTAAATACAGTTCAAGCACTAGCTCTGCAGATTTTCCAAATGTTCAGAATCAGTTCTAAAGGTTTAAGTCATATCATATACAATTTTGAAGAAATAATGTTATTAAATCAGTGACTAAATAGAGAAAGACTATTCATTTATTACCATTATAGAGGCCTGAAAAGTGGGGCTTTGGACATCTCAGAAGTGCAAAGAACATCTTAAGAAAGAATAACAGCTGGAGGAAGCGCAGTAATTTTATAATGTGCTCTGGCTGCTATCTCTGAGGCATCTATTTTGGAAGGTGAAATGGAGAGAGGTTACAATGAACTTACTATGAGTGAATATCTTTAATGAGAAAATGAGTGAAAATTAAAGGCAGAAGGCACATGGGAAGAAGCCAACAAGCCAAAATAGAAATGAAAAGGAATGAAAGAGGACTACTTAGAGATGACTTCTTGGGTATTTTATACATCTGAGAACAGCACGAATGATTAACAGTGGAAACTGAACCTTGCCACTACAGTGAGTGGGATGTATCTCCTCTAAATTACATGTCTGAAAGTTAGAAGCCTAGCACTGAACTGCTTTCCCTAGGGTCCTTTTATAGTTGATAGAGAAATCTAGGCATCTTTGGAGGGTGATTCATCTATGACTAAAATAGACATCTGAGATAGGTCATATGAATTGACCTCTAGAGTTGCCTGTTTCTCTCTCTGCAGTTCAGACTTAGATGTCTAACTTTTAAAGGTCCAAAGCTAGGTGAGACGAATCCCACTTCAAATCATCTTGATCTTCCATTGTTCCTTCATTGAACAGTTGAACAGGCATTAGTTAACAGAAAATCCCTAAGGCATGTCACAATGCAGATACCCAGAGCTGACCAAGAAGTGAAAAATGATGCAATTGATTTACTCTGCAATTAATATTTTTAGCCAGTGTTTTTAGTGTGGAACTAGCTCAAGTCTCTGTGACTTGTAAAGCCTCTTACATATTCCCCACAAGAGGGCATCTGAGTGAAATCTGCTCTTTTTGATGCCCATTAAAGGGTTATTGCTGAATAGGCTATGCTCTTGCTTGATGTTTGAGATTTGACTACTGTGTGGAGTGTTATGCCAGAACCTAATCCATCTAAATTCAGACAGGATTTTGTTCTTTGAATATTTCTAATTCTTCATTTTATATTTGGAGAGGCTATAGAAATCACACTTCCTGGTTCCCTTGTAATTTTTGCCTCCTTTTCTGGAAAAAAGTGAAGTGGGTTCTCTTAGCTGAAGTGTTAGACTGCAACCCCTTCAAGGGCTTAATTGTCTTTTCCACTACAGTCAGAGGGTGAGGCTTACAATTTTTTGTACCTTTCTCTGGTCTCTGTATCTACTCAAGTTCTGTAGCCTGGCTAGTACAAGGTGCATGCACAACACACGTGTTTGAGAGTCATGTGTTTGAGAAAAGCCTTTATCTTAACAAGAAATATTTCATGATGGTTAAGATGACAATTCTAGGAAATAACAAATATCCTTTACTCATAAAACCAGCTCTCTTATGATTCTTTTGTTACGTGTGTAACTTCATATGAGGTTCTTTCCCAGTATACAGATTGATGTGGAATTTCCTTCTGTTATTTACTATTTCACTTGTGGCTAATCCAATACAAAAACATCCCTTTTCCTTTATTGTCCTGGAGCATAGAACCAAAGCTCCTCATGAGACTGGAACAGATAACACAGTTATCCTTGGAATGCCTTATCTGCCTAATACAATGAACACAGAGATTGCTTTCCATTGGGTTTGCAGTATCCTGATGATTCTTTTTCATGACCACAACATGTCTTATTTTAACTAAAAGTAAAAAGAAATTAAAGGGTTTAACTAGTTATTTTTCTTAGAAATGATGACATACTTATTTAGGTCTTCTGGGAAACACAGTATAATGCATGAGATGACAAAATTAATTAAAAAAATTGCTTGGTAGAATACTTCCATAAAAGAAAAATCCATTTTTAGCAATTTTTTAGTAACCTACTCAGGATTTTATTTAGAAATGGATAAGCACACTATATCTTGAATGTGCATATCAAATTAAATATCATTAAATTATATACATAAATTAATTAAACAGTTGGGAAATTGAATTTAGCAATGGATCACTGGCTCTAAACTAGAGCATTCTACCTTGGGCAAAATTAAAAAGTAACCACTTGGTGTTTTGACATCTCGTTAGCAAAACTGCCTTTGCCACACACTAAGCCATTTGAATGATAGAAAAGAGTGAATGCTACATGTGTGTGAAAAAGATCTGCTGGAAATAGAATAGACCTAATCTGAAAGGAAAATATAACTGGAAATGATGGTTGGGATTATAATTATTGGAAAGAAAACTGAAGAAAAGCTTGGTTCTTTGTATTCTTTCTGAGAAATGTTGATGGGTCGTTTATCCAGGTAATGAATGTACTATTAGCAGTTCTCAGAACTTCAGTGTGGAAAAAGAAATGTAAGACAAGGGAAAAGGAGAATGAAGAAAAATTGTAGGTGCTGTATTGTTTACTTCTTCGTGCCATTTGACAAAAAAAGAGTTAAGAGACAAAGAATAAAATCGATTCTTGTTTGCTGGCTTATTGGTTTGATATGTGCCAGGCGCACTTTCAGACCCCATTTTCTTTGTGGGAAATCCACATGATCCAGAAGGACAGAGAGGGAGTTTGCAAGGGGTTGAATAACTGATATGAAAAATATAAGTGCATGAGAACAGTACAATAAAAATACTTTGGATAAACTGCATCTGCAGGTTCTTGATTTCTCTGTGAATCAGTCCTTAATTTCTACACTCTATTTTAGTTTGTCCCTATAATCTGTTTTTGTTTTGTTTTGTTTTGTTTTCCCTTGAAAAGCATCCAGAGATTTTGTAATGGCATCTTCATAAAATTTAATTTACCTTTGATGCCAAGTCTGATAGACTGTGCTCCATCTATACCCTCAATTACTACTCAGTTAATTCTAACCCAGTTAATCACATTGCCCTTTTTGACTTTGCCTTTTCTAACTCTGACCATTTGGACAGCATCATACGTTCTGAATCTCTGCCCTGCACTGAACTAGTGATAAGGATCTTCACAGACTTACGTTGTAGGACATCTTCTCCTCTCCTTGAAGTGTCTTTGTACAAACTTGCTTGCCTACAATGAATCCACTTACATTGTTATATTGTGATCTTCGTGGTTTCAAAAATCTGATTCTGCCCTTTAGACCATCCAAAATCCCCTGAATGCCTTTAATCAGAGAAATTTCATACAAATTCCCTTTGTAGATGGATTTTTCAGTGTATATGTGAACAATGCAGTCAATGTTGATATTCAAACCTCTCTGCCACGTCAAGAAAGTGCAAATTCCAGTATAATGGAAATATTGCAAGCCTAATGTTCTCTGTGGGCAGTCATCACTAAGACAAATTTTCCTCGCATTAGATGCACTTCCCAGTGTTTTCCAGCTACATTTCTGAATTTGCCAAATGACATGCCAACATGTGTTTTGAGATCCATACAAGTACAATTTTGTAGTTAATCTCCTTTCTCAGAAAATGATAAATGCTATGCTGGTGATTCCAAATTCTGACACATGCTGTTTATCAAAACAGTTGGACCTATTTGTTGTAATGAATAGTAGAACAGTACATTACAGTAGATCTCTATTGTATTACTAAGTCCTTTCATATGGAAAAGTCACAATAAGGAGAAGTGCCACTAGTGTGATTCTTGAAGTTTCCATCAGTGGAGCCCTATAACTGATTGTGAGCATGATAGACTGGATAAATATTCAAAATATATTGTGGAATTCATTCATCTAGGGTTCAGCTTTGTGAACATTGACCATTCCAAGGGATCTTAGTGGCTTATCCTTGACTAGCAGGAAAATAAATACTTCACTTCAAATAATGATTCGAAATAAACACTTTGGGTACCACATATCGCAAACCACATTGTATTTAGATTATGATTTGCTATGCCACATTTCAATTGTTTACACGATAAAAATATAATTGAGGATTTTTCTAAGTGGTGGAAAAAAATCTGAATGGTGGGGAAAAAAAATAAGATATATATGTATATACATATATAAGGTTGGACTATATGATCCTTGAGGTCCCCTCCAACCTGGTATTCTATGGATTCTATGAATATGTATCTCATTGAGCACATATCAGTGGGGATGCTTCTTTCTTTCCATTGATTGTCTCATAATTCTACACATGCAGCTTTGGAAATATCTGACATTATTGAACTGAATTTTATATGTAATACTTAGCAACATTGGTCATGCAAAGAGTAGCAATCTCCACATAAAGGAAATGTAAGTAAATTAGTGTTGAATACAGGCATGTGTCTAGGTCCTTCTTTAAACTTGTAAGAAATCTGAACCTACCTAGTACACCTATCTGTAACATTCACTAGAATATCTAATGAAAGGTCCACACACCCTGACTACTCTTCACACAAGAAAAGGGTAAAATGTGACTAATAACTAACACTGATATTTTACTGTTGACACTTGCAAGCATACATGATGCACCAGTTACTGCATTCTGTTGGATGGCAGTAGTAATATTCCCACTTCAAATGAATATTTGTGTCTATTTTTTTTTTTGCTCCAATGTAATAAAATCCTGACAAATTAAGGCATCTAATGAGTCAGTATCTCTGTGAACATGTGGTAAAAGCCAAAGCAAGAAAAATCTGAAGTTCAAGATCTTTTCCTATCTTGCAGCTTGGCCCTATTTGCCTTGGATGAAATACCTGGAAATTCAGGTGAAATATCTGTACATTGAAGACATATGTTGACTAACATTATATGAAACTACAGAGAGGAAGAAAACTTTTAGAAATTAAAACAATTTGAGCTCTGTTTTAAGAATATTACATATTGTGATATTTACAATATAATTAAGAAACCTGTCTTCTAAGTAAGAAGTATGCTGTGCTTTACTGGTTAGATACTTTGGTCAATTTTCATTTTATGACCTCTTTTGGTAGTTCTGTACATCATTTTTTTGTAACCCTCAGCTTCATTACTTGTGCATGAGGGATAAACTATTAAATTTGAACCTCTTTTCTACAGCCCAAGAAATAAAGCTGTATTTCAAACTGGACATTTAACCATCACATTTCTCTCTTTTGTGTACTCTTTGAACACAAGATTTACTGATCGAGAGTTGGACTTTCCTACATGAATGAATAGTAGCTAGCACATTGCAAAGTTTTGCAGTGGTAAAAATTAAGTGCTAATAAAAATAATAATGACATTGATGATTACAATAATGAAAGGACAAATCTTTTATTACATGTAGGCATTTATATTTACATACAATCTTATTATTTCTTTGAAGGCCCAAATCAGCATGAAGTGACAGCTACTCATTATCTTGACACTAACATAAAATTATACTGACATAATACAAGAATAAAAGGTATCTTGGGGCATACTGAAGCTGGATGGGAAAAAGAAGGGCAATACTAAATTAGCCTGTGTTTCATTGATCATAAATAGCCCTCAATTGTTAAAAGCTGGCAAAATGCAGAGCAAGAATGAGAGTTGCATTGCCATGCAGTTTTCTACATTGGATCAGAATATTCAGAATTATGTGTATAAGATGTACATATCCCTTTGAAAACTAGCTGTATTTTCAAGGGCCTAATCAAAATTGAATGGCAACTGACTGAGCATGTATTTAAAAGATTGTCATAATCATGACAACTAGCATACTGCTGAACATCAGAAGAGTTAATGGGCTTTAACCACAGGTTAGATTAATTTAGGATGAATTTTACTGTGTTAAATTCAGGAGAATTTTCAGGAAAGGCAGAGTCAGTGAAATGACAGAGAATGTATTTATTACTTTTTTGTGGTCCTGTTTTAGTGATCGAGCTTAGGCTGAATGGTTATAAAGGAGATATCTGTCTCTCTGTAAATAGGGAAAAGTGAGACTAATCCACATAAAATATTATGAGAATCATTGATTCAAAGAAATTCCTTTCCAATTAATCTTAAACCTATTTTTGAGTGGTCATATTTGACCAAACAAATGTGACCAATTGTATTATCCAGAGAGCATCCAGTGATTTCAAAGCAGTTAAAGGGAAAAAAAAAAAATGTATAGGTTAGACTTTCACATTTTCTTGCAGTGGGCAAAGAGAAGATCATACTGTGAACTCATTAGTGCTGTTAGGTAAAATAAAAGAGATTCTTAACTAAACAGGCTCAAAATGCTAAGAAGCCAATCACACTTATACTTCATATTATGCCTGAAACTTTTAAGGTGGATTTGACAGCATTCGTTAATTACATCTTTCACTCACAAACTGGTGAAGCTGGTGAAATCTAAGGTAAGCTTTTAACTGTGCTGACTAGGAGCAATTAATAGTGGTTTATCAAGGAAGATTCTAAATCAGTGGTAATTGGAATGGCAGGCAGGACTTTGCTTCAACACTTCATTAAACTTCTATTTTTATGGGGATTTCTTCATTTCCAATGGAATGAACAAGTCAGTATGCACGACTTATTCTGCAATGAACTTTGATGAGTTTTTCTAAGTACATTAAAATGAGCTGCATCTTCTGTTAATCCAAAGGCCCCCTCCCCCCATACATATGGTGATAAGGCCTCTGATACACATGCAAGAAGGCAGAATAATGGGCATGAAGGACAGTCACATATGTACGTATATAAATATATGTTTTTGCTTGTCAGTAATAACTCTGAACTGCCTACAGCATTCATAGTGCCTCTTAAAAGTCAGGTATTGTATTGAATTTAAAATTCTCTTATGCTGATCAGGAAAGGGAAAAAAAAAAAATAAAATCAAACACTTTCTGAATTGGGCCCAAATATCCAAGGTTAATTTTCTGAGAAAGCTGCAGCAGCTAGATAAGGCCATCCCCTGCAAATTAGTTTTGCCTGCCTGGATTACAGCTAAATTTATGCAGCTTGCCTTATCCTTTCAGAAGCGCCTCTGAAGTGTCATAATTAACTGGCACACATAAAGTGAGCAAATTTTCTGCTTGGTGGCAGCCATTCCTCATTTCATCTCAGTTCTAACCCAAATGGAAAGGTAGCTTCTTATTTTTACTGTCAAAAAAAAACCTCCAAACCCACAACCCACCAATATTTTACAAGAAGTCTTTGAAAACAAACATGAAACAGCTTTAGAACTGAGTTAGGGTTTTAAAGAGCACAAATACTGCTGAGGGAGCAAAGTGGTGATTTTGCATAATAGCAAATAAGAAATAGAAAGTGGAGATTCTGTACACAGAAAAATACATGTGTGTATATATAGAGAGGTATAAACACACACACAATTAATTTCCAACATTTCACAGTTCATTAGGGAATTTCTGTGAGGATCTACATCCAAACTGTAGGTTAAGAAAAAATAGATGTGATGTATGCATGTTTCTATTTCAACATAATAGAAGGTATTTCCCAGTTGTCTCTGAATCATGTGTGAATTCTTGTGCCTGCTGTAACAGAAGCCAAGAGAATATTTAATATTGTTCATATAATTTTCCTTCCTGCTGATAAAAAATGGTTTTCTATTGTAAAAAAAACCAACAAAACAAAACATGCTAATTGAAATAAATCCCCATTGTCTATATTTGAAATAACTGGCACACATATGCAAACTTGGTGAAAACTGTGTAGACTGGGGAAAATTTAATCCCAGACTATGCTAATTTCTTTCCTTTTCTGTATTAATTTTCACTCTTTGTTGCTGTGATCAACAAGATTTTCTGCTCTTATAATAGTATTTTAAACTATCTTGGTCTAATTTTCATATGTTTGCTCATTCAGAAAGCCTGCCAAGTAATTGACATCATTTGATATCTTTTCATAATCAAATATTAGGTAAGTAGCTTTTCTTCTCATTGGCCCTCTGATTCTTGTCTTATAAAAACCTGTGGAATGAGGATGGCTGTCTGCTGAGAATTCTCATGATGAATTGCTGTGGAGCTGTATCCAACAGTGCCTGGAATTTTTTAGGTTTGCTATCAAATCCTCATGTTATTCATTTAGAGCATTCAGCATACTACAAACCATTGTGCACACCAAACTACTTTCATTTCAACTAGTTTTGCTTGGTGTAAAGCTGTATTTTTGCTTCCTGAAAATTGATATTAGAGCTCAGCTGGGATTTTTTTACAATCTATTTTTACTCAGAAGTTTCTGCTGTGTCAAATATAAAGCTCTTACTCTGCTGGTAAGTAGATCAACAAGTGTGCTGCAGCATGTTGGTTGTACAGAGCATACCCCATACAGTAAATCTTCCGACAATTGAGTAACAGCAGCAGGAATCAAAGGGCCAAATTCTGCTTTCAGGTAGACTGGATTAAATCCAGGACAAATCCACTGACTTCAGTGGGATTACTTGGGATTTAAACTAGTGTAATAGTTAAGCAGAATGCATCCCTTCCTATTTAAATCATAGTTCTAGCAGCTACTTATAGTGGAGATTCCTGGGCAGCAAAATGACTGTCAATGGACTTGCACAGGAAGAGAACATGACATGAGCTCATGGAATTTATATTTGCTTAATCTTCAAGCGATAAAGATGAATATTATCACTGTCTTGACCACAGCAAAATACCTTGCCTGCAAGGGCTGCCCTGTGGAGAAGGCTGTCATGTAAAACCAGGGGAAGCTAAAGAAATGCTAAACCCCTATGCAATTTAAATCTCTTTAAAAGAGATGAGTGAAGCTGAAGACAGCTGAGTTTGAGCAGAATCGAAGACTTCATCAACAAAAGCCTCATGAATGGGAGCCTAATTATTCATATGAATTTCACAGGGATTGGTCTTTAACCAAGAAATCCATCAGAAAACACTAAGAATTAATTTCTGTGTGCTTCAGGATTAGAAACAATTGACTAAAGGTTAAGTTATAGGTACCTAAGAAAATGGAGATGGAAATTCTAAGGTTCACCTGTGCTGGCATTTATGCCACACGTGTGATAGCTCATTAAATTAACTGTGTAGATGTGTAAAAGAGCTCTAATTTCTATGAAAAAAAAAAACATTTCAAATCTTCTTGAGTTGTAGGAGACTTAATAGCCAAAATCATTGTGCAAAGACAAAAGTTGAAGGAAGGTAGATATTACAGTAGTCCAATGGTTGTTTCCCTTTATACCAGTGCCCTTGCAGGAGATATCTGTAGTGGAGAACAGATGCTTAAACTTTAAAATTTGGATATCTGTCAGATAAGATGTTCATTTTTATAGCATACTGGTGAAAATTGTCTGTATTGTCTCTAGTAAAATTACTGGATAATTTCTTTCCGTGTCTTTCTTCATTTTCTCCAACTGTATTTACATTAACTTTCCTTTATATATGTTTTACGTCTCCTATCTTTACTCTTGCTGCTTTTGGTCAACCTTTCCCCCCCTGATTTTCCTAGCATTTTTTTCCTTCTTTATTTCTCCATCATTGTTATGTGTTTGTCTGTATTTTGCATTTACCATCACTATTGTCACTGCCATGAGCTTTCTTTTCATCACACATACCATTCTGTGATCCTGTGATTCTGTGATTATTCTGTGATCCTGTGATTCTGTGTGTGACTAGAATCTATGTCTCTTCTTAAAATGTTCATTCACAGGCAAATTTATTGGAAAGGAGAGATTCCTTTCTACTGCTTCATCTCAGGAAAATGATGAGTGAGAACTGGCAGTTCATGTTGCTGTTATCCATTATACCAACACGTCTCGTCTGCTAATGCAGGTGGCCTTTAACAAGAAGTAGAGGGGTACATCCAGAAAATCTGTGGTTACAGTCAGATTCTTGCTAAAATAAATAAGAAGGTCTTTGACCATAAAGAAGAGATTCTGCTACCCTTGCTTTCATAGTGTCTTTCCTTTTCCACTGCTCCTGGTTACAGACAAAGCTGAAAAACCACCTAAAAGAATACCAAAGTGGTGTTGCACTCTTTGGGGTTGTATGGAAATTTATGAGCTCAGGTCATGTTTCAATATCTCATACCTCTAATAGCAATACTTCCATTGTAAAAAATGAACTGATGCTTTGTGAGCAATCATTTATTCACAGTCATAATTATTCTTTTAAGCTGCTATAGCATTTAAACAATTTTTCATATTCTTTTTAATACCATGGGACTCGTTTGTAGCAATACATTTAATATAAATAAATTTAATAAAAATATAAACACTATTTATTTGTAATTTGTATGTTTGCAAATTGTATGTTCTCAGATTTGTTTGGACTATATGTAACACTTCACAAATGTTAAATGGAAAGGTTCTTGCAGCTCTTTTCATATTGGTGCCAAAAGCCATAGGATGCTCTCTTAGAAATGTGCATAATATAATTATATACATGCACACACCTAAAACAATTCAGATCCAATAATGAATGTCTTTAAAAACAGCAAAGTGAAGAAATTGTGATTTGCCAAGATTTTGCACTGATTTTGTTTTTGCCTAAACTCATTTCAGCCATCCAGTTGCTTGTATTGAATTTAAATTAAACCTTACATGAGGAACTGATACGTGTATAAAACTAATGAATAAAAATCCTGTTTACCAATTAGTTAAATCCAATTAAAGCTTAAGCTGATAATTGTATAAACCTCTGGTATGAAGAAGGAGAAATATGCTGAGAGCTGTTGTCTACAGTATGTGTTGGAAGATACTTGTATTGGGAACTTGTAACTGTACTGAGGCATTGAGTAAAATGCTAATTTAACTGTGATAAATCAGTGGTGTTTAAGTCAGGACTAGCAGTTGTCTGTTGTCAATAATGTGGTTTCCAATAAAAGAAGACCCACTAATCTAAGGGGAGAACTGGTGTTCAGAAATCAGTATGGCTACATCTGCTCCTCACTAGCAGGTCTTACTATGAAAAATGTGCTCCTTTCAGAAGCTGCAGTTCTGTGCCAGTTATCCAGAAGATCTCTCTACTGAAAGGCAGATCAGATCTGGATAGTTTGATGTGTTATGATATAGTGCAAAAAATCATATTTCCTCAGGTATAATTTGATCTGTTCTCACTTCTAGACTTTATTTTGACAAAAGAACAGTTCTGTCTTCAGAAGTCACAGAGCCCAGGCAGGTAGCAGGCTTTTCACAGAGCAGTGAACATAAGTGGCAGTTTTACAGATGTAGGGAACAAACTCTCAGGTGCTGAATTTTGGACTGGTTTTGAAGGCTTTTCTGAATTATACAAAATTAACTCACAAAGGCATATCACAGTTGTGTTGCTCCACCATATCTTTCACTCAGCAGTAAATAGTCTCTATGCCTGGATTTCACCAGCATATTTTTTTCCTCTAAGTTAAAAAGAAAATAGAAATCCAGTAGTCAAATTATTACAGTGGCATTAATGTAAAACAGAGAAGTAAAATAGTAAGTGCAATTATTCCCTATCTGCTCATCCTCTGTTAATTGAGGGGTGATTGAGACTAAAATGAAATGCCTTTTTTTTTTTCTACATCTGCACCATAGTCACAGAGCTTCTTCTTTAATTTAAATATTGAATGAAATAACTGTGTAGAAAATGTTGCTCACAATTATTGCTATTCCTGCCGAACAGAGTTTGCAGTCCTGGCTTCATTAGTGAAGTGGAATGATATCACTTTAGTGAATACATAATATTAATACTGATAAAAGGCAAAGCTGGCTGGATGAATATAGGACCTTATGCCACTTTTACCATTATTTATTTTGTCTTCTTTTATAATGGTTCTCATTTTCATAAGCTAAACTCTGTGGGCTGGTCTTCAGGCCCATGAATCAAGCATTACAGGAAATCTTTTTGCCCAGTTTGGTAGAAAGGTAAGGACAGCAGCGGACTGTTGGTGTATGTAAGAGTTCTTAGAATTTGTTTCCTTTATTACAAATGCTTGGGCAGAGGCAAGATGAAGCAGTAAACATAACAGAACAAACAGAAATTATCCACTCTTTTTTACTGTAGACTAGAAAAATGACCTTCCAAACCAAAGATCTCGACCTTTAGCTATTGAGCAAAAAAAGTAGAATGCCTTTTATAATTAAGTTACAGTGTCACAATCCATGAGGGCAAAGATGCATTTGTGCCCTTACTGTAAAGCCAAACAATAATTAGAAGTGTGGAAATGGTCAAAAAGGGGGGAAGTGCTTTCACAATAATTAGAAATATTTCTTTTCCACTCTCCTTTCTCAGTAACTCAATCTCCTCCACTTTAAGTTTAATAAAACCATTGCACATTAAGAGGGAGCCTGCTCTGGAAGGATGGCAGGCAGCTAAACTGTATTGCTTTGTTAGCTTTTTTGAAAAAATGCCCTTTTTTTTTTTTTTTTTGCTTTATCTCTGATTTTTCTCTTCTGCAGAAGCCATTAAATGAAAGTCTGAGTTTCTGCTAGCTTAAATGGGACAGTAGGAATTTTCAAAGTACTTACAGCAACTTCATGTCAAGCTTTACAAAAAAAAAAAAAAAGCAATTTTATACATCCAGGCATGTGAGAGCTTTTTTACATTTCCATCATCTGTATTTTTGTTTCACATTGAGAAAGGACTATTAGGAGAAATTTTCAAGGTAATGAATAGGAATTAGGACTTCTATGTCTCACTATCTTTTGTGCTTCAGAAAATATCTCCCCTGGTGTTTTTGAGGTTTGATCTGGCTTCCACTGAGATCAGTGAGTCTCATATTGATTTTAAGGGAGAGCTGGGTCAGGCCCCTGTTACATTAGCTAAATCGTGACTAGACCAGTATGTGTATGAACTGACAGTGATCACCTGAAGATGAAATGCTAGCTTTAAAAACCAGTATGATATGGCAAAAAGGGAATAAAAAACCCCCAAACCCCCCAAACCCCAACCAACCTGTGCATGTGTAGGGCAGAAAGAAGGTGTTGCTGGTAATCCTGAGTCTGTACAATTAGTTTTGATCATCACTCCACCAGTAAAGCAAACATATAAAAACATAGTTTGTGTGTTTCTGCAGATAATGAGATAAGTAGAAGTTTTTGGTTTGCTGTTCAGAGCAGACATTTCTACTGACCTTCTGCAGGAAATACTTTCCTGATGCAATCTCATATTGATTGAGCTGCCAGACATTAACTGATGGCCAGCCTTTGAAGGATACTGTTTTAAGAAACCTTGCAATGCTGTTTCACAATTTCTTGTCATGTGCTTGGAGATGAGATATCTTTTCTCATTAGGACCAAAATGAAACAAGTGGAATCAAGAAACCAATATAGAGCATTGGTTTTTTGAACACAAAGGATACTGACTATATATTAGGATAAGGAAACACATATTTTACATTCTCCATTTAATCTGTGCTGTTGGTGGGGAAGGTTGGTCAGATCGCTGGTTATTGACAGTTTACATTTTAAGGACCTAATGAAGTTTTGAAATTGGTCTGAATATTCTGTATTGAAAAAGTAAGACATCATACCAGATACTCTTCACAGGAGTTGAAAATATTAGAAACTCGAAGAAACTACTTACATAGGTGCACCACACTACCCAATGCTTCTTCAGATAAAAGGAGAAAAGACTCTCCCTAGTTTTTAATAGAACACGGACTAGATTTAAAATAAAATGCTAAATGGTGCTTTCAAGGGAAAATTTCCTGAAATGGATTTGTTTTTACCAGAGGAAGAGTGCATAAGAAAGAAAATATTCTAATTCCACTATGATTTCACATAGAGGTTTGTAGTAATTCTCTAAACATTTAAAAAATTTGCTCAACATTTTTATTAAAAGGGTTTAATTTCTGAGACAAAAACTCTGTTGTATGCCAAAATTTAAGTGCAATTAGCATGACAGTGATGGCTATAGAGAATAAAAGCAGAAGCCAGACCTTAATTTTAAAGTGAAATAGGCTCCGTATAAGCATTTCAAATCAGTTAAAAGCTAAAAGAAAAGCACCTACTGTGCCTACAAAAAGAATGTGGATTTTTTCACTTCACTCTGACTCTCAGACTGACATTTTTTATTACTTGAAAACATTTAGAAAATTCCGTGAATATAACAGTGATTTCTCTCAAACTTTGTTATCAGAAATTGTAGCTTATGCTACCTGTTGAGAGAGTGGTCAGACATTGGAACAGGCTGTCCAGGGAAGTGGTGGAGTCACCATCCCTGGAGGTGTTCGAGAAGCTGTAGATGTGGCACTTCAGGACATGATTTAGTGGTCATGGTAGTTAGGTTATGGTTGGACTCAATGATCTTAGAGGTCTTTCCCAGCCTTAGTGATTCTACATATCTATGATTCTATATTAATTAATTATAAAACAAATAATGCCATACTCCCATTGCTTTACTAGTGATTCATTACCCTTCATCGTACCTTCCAAAGACAGAAAAATAGTAAGTGGATACTGAGCAGTGGCACTAATGGTTATTTAGCTAGATAGGATCTTGGACCCACTGTATTTAAAGGAGGACATTAAAAATAAACAATTAATACATTGGAAGGATATATTAAAATATATCAGAGAAAGTTCTGATCTTACAGCCTGCTCAGGTTAAATTTGTAAGACATATGGTACACTTACCAGTTTCAGCAGGCAGCTCTAGTAGGCCAGAATGAACAGCAAAGCACAGTATCATTTTTTGGAAGGTAGTGATATTAAGGAACACTATGCTGTGGCTTGATTATATAGCTTCAAAACAAGGGCACTGGTAGAAACATTAGCAGTTCCCATCCTGTGGCATGCAGTTTCATTTTAAGTAAGCAGTAGTTTTGCATTTTGTATTTTGCAAGGGGCTATCTGGTGATTGTGCTCTGTCACTTAGGGTCATCATGGTCATATTTGAATAAAATAGAAGAGAATAGAAGAGAATAGAATAGACCAGGTTGGAAGAGGCATTCGAGATCATTGTGTCCATCCCATCATCCAACACTATCTAATCAATTAAACCATGGCACCAAGCACCCCATCAAGTCTCCTCCTAAACACCTCCAGTGATGGTGATTCCACCACCTCCCCAGGCAGCCCATTCCAATGGGTAATCACTCTCTCTATGAAGAACTTCTTCCTAACGTTTGCTTACAAGACAGAGAAAAATAGTTTTTAAGTCTTACTAGCTAATTTATAGTTTGTTATCTTTCACACTTTTACTTTTAAAGTAATCATATGGTTCTGTTGATAATGGTGTCTGGATAAAGGCAGCTGCATCTGGAAATGCTACACCCTTTGGGCAATATGGAGTGGTGTTTGCTGAGTAAATGTGATAGTTTAGACTGGGTGCTTCCTGGAACACCACTCTGTATTACCCAATGCCCAATACCCAGGACAGTGAAACAGAAATGCCTGCTGAAGTTCTCTTCAATACCGGATGGGAGAATAGCAAGATCACTGGAGTATGATGGTCTATAGCCAAGTTATTCCACATCTTCACATAACAGGTGGCATCAATGCAGTCCACTGTTTAAAAACAGGATAATGTAGCATCTGTTTGGTATTTCTGAAATAGTACAAGTTTGGAAAAAAAGATGACCATTTGATTCAGAAGATCAGGGACCAAGTAGAGTCTGTTGCTGATCCCAGAAGCCAGCAGCCTGATTAATTACGGTTGTGAATTTGTTAATTATCCATCATTTGATTGGAATGCAATTCTTTACCCACAATCTTATACAGTGCCATAAAATATAATCCCATGGACTAAATCTGAAAGCCATCCAGTGCTCTCTGTGGCATGCAAATTCTAAAGCCATTTACTTCCTATGCTGCAAGCACTGAAAGTATGACAGCCATCTGGAGTGCTGAATCTCTTAAGAAAAGATGAACAATGGAATCTTTCTTTGTTTTAAAAAAAACCCCAAACCACCCCACGACCAAGAAATATGAATTTAAGTATCCACTTTTGCCCATTAACTCAAAACAAAGTGTCAGTTAAAAGGGACAAAATGGATTAATGGATTCAGAAGAAGACAACCCGTTGGCATTCTCATATTCCTCATCTGCTGTGAAAGTAACACTCAATATTAACTTCATTTCATAACAGTTAAATGGCATTTGTCACTGTTAGATGTGACAATCATCTGTTCTGCTCTTCTGCCTTTTTGAACTGTGAGTTCATTTGCTAGCACATGTCAGTGAATCAATTATTTTATGACTCCATTTTATATTTCCTTTTTATATTGCATTACAAGCAGTGGGAAAGGAAAATGAAAGCTACTCCATAAATCAGCTCGGTAACCTACAGTTAGGATTTGGTATACTACAATATCCCTGCAGACATCACATCCTCAAACCAGGGATGAAGTGGAAGTGTGCTGTGAATTAAAAATAAAGAAACCACTGTCCAGAAAGAGTGGAATTTAGTTAAAGATATAGGAAACATTTCACTTTACCACCAGTTGTTTAATTACTGACCCACTTATAAGACCACCTGTTCCACTCCCACCCCTTTCATGCTGAATATGGTTTACAGAGCTTTTAAATGTCTTGTATTTCTACAATAACAGATGTATCTTTTTTCACTCCTTTTTCCACTCCTTTTTCCTCCAGTTGGCAAACACAGCAGTAGGATTATTAGAGTGTATATTTTCTCTGCTTCTCAGCATTTCAGAAATGACACAATTGGCTGGGGGAAATATGTTTATTTTCAACACAGAGAATCTTAGGGTACAGAAATGGGCAGGATACTTTCTCTAACCTGTTCTGTTTTCAAGTGGTATGAAAAATCTAGGGGAATGGAAGTGAGGCAGTGTAGCAGGTGTCATGAAGGAGCTGGAGAATAGGAAAATATTGCTTGCAATGTAGAATTCTTAAGAGGAAACTCAACAGGCTGCCAAGTATGAGGAAAAACCTTGGCTGTTGCATTCTGCTCAGCTTCTTTGCTGCTAGTCTTCAGTCTGTACCTACAGATTTTGTTTGGAGAAATCTTGTATGGTGGCAATCTGTAGGAAAAGCAAAATACCCTTAACATCTTACAACCACATCATATGCCTTAGTTGCTGTTATGAAGACCATTGACTTTAGGTAGGTCAGGACAAAAGAATCAACTTCTCTTCATAGATTTGAGGATGCAAATTCCTTACAGATTGCAAATAAAAGCTTCAGCTGAATTACTCCAGTCTTACCCCAATACAATAATAACTACTTTTAGTGTAAGGTATTGATCTTCATTCTAGTGAATTCCACAGGAACATTTTGTCCTACAATATTTCTGTTGCACCGCTTTTGGCAAACGTATCTGCAGAAACATTAACAGAATATGTGATGATGAAGAATATGTTTCCTGCATCAAAAAACTAGCTCTCAGGAAATAATTTTTATTTTAAATTTGAGAAAAAGTGCTAGTGTATCTGATACAGGTTGAGCTGTGCTGTGTCATTCAGCTGTTCTGCTTACACTAAAGCAACTCTCCTGCTTCTGAGACTGGATTTGGTAATCACTTGTCATGCTGTGCTTCATTGTACTGTGCTATGTACACAAGCTGCGTGCAGTCTCTATTGTTATAAACTCCCTTCTTTCTCAAAATGTGCAACTGTTTGCTGGCATCTTTGCAGTTTTACCACTGTTTGAAGTAAGCTCTTTACTCCTCAGTGCTTTTTATTTGAAGCATAGGTAAACAGTGAGAAAATGTGCTTGTGTGTGGAGGTAAACTACAGCAACAATTCTTCTAGATAACAAGAAAACACAAAACCAAAGCAAAGTAATTAACTGTTTTCTTCACCAGTCATTGGTAAAATAAAATGACCACAGAGACTTCATAATTTTAGCTTCTCCCAGGCTAAGAATGCTGCAGGATGAGACCTTCCCTGACCTTCTCTTTTATCTGTACAGCAGCAATATTCCACCTTCCACTGTCTCCTCAAACAAACTCAGCTGCCTTGGCTTTGTAAGCTTCTGTGCTCCAGTCGTCCAACCATAGCACACACCCTCCACTGACTCTCTTCTAGTTGTTGATATTGCATTTTCACTGATGAGGCCCAAACCCAGAAACAAGACACCAGATGTGACCTTTTGTGGATGAATACAGGGAAATAATCACTTCCTTCAGCCTGCTGACGATGCTCTCACTAATTATTGCAAACCAATATGTGGTTGGCCTTCAGTGTCACAACATCACATTGTGACTTGTGACTTCCTGAGTATGACCAGAACAAGGTGGATTTCCCAGTGGCTACTCCAGCATTACAAGGAGCGAGCATGAGGCATTGTGATTATGCTCAGTAATTAAGAACAACTTGAAAATCAGCTCATTCAGAGGTACCTAGGAGCAAGAAGATACCCCCTGCCCTTGCCATGACCTGTTCAAGCTCCAGGCAGAACTAGAGTACTTGTGAGAAGAAGGAAATGTTGGGAAACATTTTAATGAGAAGCTATTTAAAAGGCTGAGGCAGTAAACACTTTTGCTTGAAAAGATCAGATAGTAGCAATGTCTTGCACAGAATAAAAGTGAGGCATCAGAGAAAACTGCAGGAGGAACTGCAGTGTTAACATTCTATTCTTATATAAAAAAAAAAGATTACAGTGCAGAAAACAATTACATACTATGAATCTTTTTAATTGAATTCATAAAATAAGATTAATTTTAATTTCTTCTGGACAAGAGCAATCTATTTACAGAAAACACAGGAAATCAGCAGAACATCCACGCCACAGCTGATGAGTTGTTTTCCTCTTGTATATTAACAGGGGAAATTGGTTTAATGTGTTAAAAGCAACTCTTGGTGAGAATTTGCAGTCAAGACTGGAGATCCATCAGCACAATGATCTCGTGGTAGTGTGCTTTATGGGCAGATTGGTAACTAATCAGCTTTTAAAAGAAAAAGATTAGTACTCAGAAGTTGGAAGTGAGTAGAGTGATGCCTAACACAAACTTAATCAAAAACCATTCATCAAAGCACCTCTTGCTTTTGAGTATTCAAAACTGATAGTTCAAGATCTTTTCTCCCTAAAAGTATGCATCCAGCAACATCAAGGGTCAGATGCTCCACAGGTGACACTGAGGCAGGCTAAATCTCTATATTTAGCTGTCAAGGGCACAGTCCCATTGCACCCATGTGAATGGAGCAGGGCAGACCTGAATATGGGAGCCAGTCATCTGTGGGCCCAGGGGAGGAAGGCACATCCCCACATTGAGTTTAGTGCATGTGGGATCCTGACAGCATGTGTCTAATGTCACAGAAGAAAAACTGGATCTTCACAGTCTCCAGGAGTTTTTAGAAGACATTTCTGTGTCAGAGAACCCAGAACATGAAAAAACCCAGCTTTGTCTTCAAGGACAAAAAGGGCTAAGATATTGATAGAGTTGGAAGTCTGGAAGAGGAATAGAGGAGTTTAAGTAAATCAGAGAAACCATTGTTTTTAATGGAAGGTCAGATTATTTTCATTTGTACGTGTAGGAGAGAGAGAAGGTTGTGACAGGTTTGTGTATATTAATTAATTAATGATTTGCACTGGATATTTCTGGATGCTTGTGGATTATGGTCTTAGTCCTCTAGGTACTGAATATCCTTAACTTCTGGCAGTATGACATGAAGCTGTTCACTACAACATAATCCAGCCTTCTCAGTGCTGTAACCCAACAGTCTTTGCTTAATTATTATCAGTTAGAAAGAGGTGAATTCTCTTCCTGCTTTCCATTTGGGAAATAAAGTGAGCTTGCAAACTACAGAAGCAGCACCTTGTTTTCTCCTTGCAATGGGGTTCATTCAGTTACTTAAAAATGAAACTTATTCCACATACAATCAAACTGCAAGCTGCATTTCACCCCTGTCACTTTGTCGATTCTTCCATTCTAATCTCAGCAAATGGACTCTGAGATTTATACAGTATATGGACACAGAGAAGTAAACAAATATAATGCTGATAAGATGTGCTCCCTGACTTGCATTGTCTGTCAGGCAATTGAGTGAGATAAGAACTTGTTCTACTGTTACACTGGCATGGAAACATTGTATACTGCAGAACCATATCTCACTATGTGAGGAAGAACCTCCTTCATAGAAGTTGTGTGCATCCATGATCAGGAAAGATGCCTCATCAGAGTGAAAATATTTCTTGCATAAGCAACAGGACAGTTTCAGAGAAAGCAGACTTAAACATAAAAATAATTTTCCTTATAATTTTGCCTCACATCCATGTACTGTGCAGCCTGGTACGAAGCCAGGAGATATTGCTGTTGAAGGCGACACTTGGTACCGCAGCTGTTGGGACTTGGCAAAAGAGTTTGCCTAGGAACTTTGGCTGTCAGCAATACAACAATCTGTGTTGCAAGTAGTCAGAAGGATGCAAACACACAAGGATATGGAATCTGGAAGTGCAGCTGCAAAGCAATATGTGGTGAAGGTGTTCAGTGTCACAGAAACTCATCAAGACCTCCATCCAGTCTCATTAACTGTCTCCAGATCTGTTAGAGAACCTGAATGTCATGAACACAAACAATTTGCATAAGATATGTCCAAGCTATGAACTGGAAACAAGATTAAAAGAAGAAACAGCTGTGTGTAATTGTCCATCCCCTGTGGAGATTAATATCACACATTACATGAAAAATCAGATTTGGAAATGAGGTTAACAGAAGAATTAACCAGAAGAGGGAGTGAGCAATACCTCCTACGTAGTACTGTGTTCACAGCCATGTCTTTCCTGCCTTTCAGAGGCTACTCTGTCGTGAAAAATCATCCTTGAGAGGGCTGCAGGATTTGTTACTTTGCTGCATTTAACACATTTACTGAAGACAACAAATTGATTTTTATTTATCTGGCAAAACAAACCTTGGTCTTTCCCCCTAATATTTAATCCTCTTGAGCAATGTAAATAATGAGGAAGCGCTTGCAGATCTGATTAACCTGCAAGTTCCTTCTTAAGCAATGAGCGATCAATACCAGTACCAACTCCATTAAACAACCCTTGTCACTGCCTAGTCTGTGGATGCAAGAACACAAGTATATGTGGTTTTTTTTTATTATAATGATTCAACAGTAGTTTAGTTCTAAAAAAAAAAACCCAAAACACACACAAAAAAACCCTAAAAAACAACCACTAACAACAAATAAACCTTAATAATAATCCAGATTGTACAGACTTTAAGAATTCTTCATCGGTACAGCCATGCATTAAGTGAGAAGTTTTCCCCTCCTGACAACCCTGGGGACTTGTTTTGCTGTTACCATTGCACTCATAATGTAAATCACCTTTTTAGAAGTACATCTGCAGAACATGGTGTTCTTACAAAGTGCTGAAATGTCAGCTTCCATCAGATGAAAGTCATCTAATTATCTGCAGAACAGGGGGTGAAAGCACACCATGCTGACCTATCAATGTTTTAAACCCCATCTGAAAAGCAGTATTTCTAGATGATAGATTAGCTCAGTTTCCAAGCTAGAGCTGCTGGGGAGGATCACTGTCAGAACTTGAATCTGTTCTGAATTTGTAGTTATCAGAGTTTTAATTGCAAATATTGTAGTAGCAGCACATGAATCATAGAATCATAGAATTGTAGAATCGTAAAGTCATAGAATGCACTGGGTTGGAAAGGACCTTTAAAGGTCATCTTCCCATGCCACTGTGGGTGGGGGGAGTTGCATGAGAGGCTGCATGGGGCTGAGCTGCTGGCTGGGTGTAAACTACAACAGTACAATACACTTACACTATCACCTGAAATTGGATATCCAAGAATTGATTATGTGCCTATAACAACTTCAGTATCTTCCTATGGTAATATTGTTCAGATGACAGCCCTTAGAAGCTCTGGTAAAGACAGTTACTTTCTTGTGATACAGACCAGTGGTGGCTTGGGCATGCCTTTGGATCTGTTTGTGTTTAACAAATAGAGTTCATAGTATAACTGGTTGGACATATTTGGATGGAAACAGTACATTTACTTGGTTGAGATTACCAGACTCATGGTAGCCTGGGCTGCTGGACATCTGGAAAGTGATAGATTGCTGCCTACTGTGAAAAGGTTGGGAAATTAGTGTTGTGTGTCATGGCAGATGATATCAAACTAGGAAACAGGCCCTTGAGCTCCTGATGAAAGTTACCATTAAAAAGAGCATCTATGCAGAAGTTGTTAGAATATCTCCTAGCTTGCAAGGACAGCAGCTGTCTCATGCCCCCAATGACTCAATTCAAGTGTGAGAGGTTCTGTGCTATTCATAGCACAAGAATGAGATTCTTTGTTCTCTTATAGCTCCTGTATAACCTGTCTTAGAAAACACAACTGTAACTGGGTCATATAGTGCAGATACACAACAGGTTCTTAAAACTGATGAAACAAAACACTTCCCTGCTCATCCTTGTGAAGTATACTTAACTTTTCACGGAATCACAGAATGGTAGGAATTGGAAGGAACCTCTGGAAATCAACTAGTTCAACCCTGCTGCTAAAACAGGTGCACCTAGAGCAGGTTGCACAGGACTGCTTATAGGTAATTTTTTAATATCACTGCACAACCTCCCTGGGCAGCCAGAGGAGTCTGCACAACCTCCCTGGGCAGCCTGTTACCATATTCTGTCACTCTCAAACTGAAGAAGTTTTTTCCTCATGTTCAGGGCAGAAGAGAGGGAGAGGAGAACCTCCCTTGACCTGTTGGCAACAATCTTCCTAGTGCAGCTCAGGATACCATTGGCCTTCTTGGTCACAAGGATGCATTGATGGCTTATGGGTTAATTTGTTATCGACCAGAATTTCCAGGTCTTTCTCTGCAGAGTTGCTTTCCAACAGGTCAATCTCTAAGCTGTACTGGGTCATAGGGTTATTCCTCCATGCAAACCCCTGCCCTTGCTCTCGTTAAACTTCATTATATTCCTCTCTACTCAACTCTTCAGCTTGTCCAGGTCTCATTGAATAATAGCACAACCTCTGGTGTTATCAGCCACTCCCCCTAGTTTTGTATCATCAGTAGACTTGCTGAAGGTATACTCTATCCCTTTGTCCAGGTCACTGATGAATATGTTGAACAAGACTGGATCCAGTATTGAGCCCTGGGGAATACCACTGTCTACATACAGGCTTCAAAATAAACTCTGTGCTGTGGAACTCAACCTTCTGAGCTCTGTCATTCATCGGATTCTCAATCCTCCCCACTGTACACACATCTAACTCATAATTCCTAAGCTTATCTATGAGGACACTAGGGGAGACAGCATCAAAAGCCTTGCTGAAATTGAGGCATGCGCTATTTTCCCCTCATCTACCCAGTTGGTCATGCTATCATAGAAGGCATGAAGTTTGGTCAAGCATTATTTCCCCTTGGTGAATCCCCTGATCCCTGATCACTCAGGATAATAATTTTTCCTTCACATGGTTAGAGATGACCTCCAGTAGGAGCTTCCATCACCTTTTCACAGATGGAGGTGAGGCTGACTGGCCTCCAGTTTCCTGTGTGCTTTTTCTTGCCCTTTTTGAAGACTGGAGTAACAGTGCGTTTCTTCCAGCCCTCAGTCACTTCTCCTGTTCCCCATGACCTTTCAAAGATTATGGAGAGTGCCTTAGTAATAACATCTACCAACTCCCTCTGTACTCATGGGTGCATCCCGTCAGGTCTCATGAACTTCTGGGTATTTACTTTGCCTAAGTGATCTCTAATCCAATCCTTTTAAACCAAGGGAAAGTCTGCTTTTCCCTGACTTTCTCTCTTGCTTCCAGATTCCTGAAGGCTGATCTTAGCTGTTAAGACTGAAGTCAAGAATGCTTTGAGTAACTATATCTTCTCTTTATTCTCAGTAACCAAGGCACTCACCTCATTTGGCAGTGGGCTCACATTTCCCATGGTCTTCCTTTTGCTGTTGATGTATTTGAAGAACCCCTTCATGTTGTCCTCGACGTTACTTGCAAGATGGAATTCCAAGTGGACTCTACCCTTCGTTGTTGAATCTCTGCATACTCTGACAACACTCCTATGCTCCCCTCAAGTGATTGGTCTTTTTTTCAGATTCTCTAAACTTCCTTCTTTCATTTCAGTTTTTCCAGAAACTCCTCACTCATCCATGCAGGTCTTCTTCCTCCTTTGCTTGCTTTCTTACTGATAGGGATGTACCAGTCTTGAGCTTGAAGTAAGCAGTGTTTGAATAGTAACTGGTTTTCCTGAGCCCCCCTCCCTTCTACAGCCCTAACCCATAGGTCTGTCCAAGCTGGTCTTTGAAGAGGCCAAAGTCAGCTCTCCTGAAGTCCAGGGTTGCAATCTTGCTTATTGCCTGGCTTCTGCTAGCAGGATCCTGACCAGAACTTATGCTACTTGCAGGAGCATGATAGCTTTCTAGTAGGTGTGATTGAGGTTGACAGAGCAGGGTGATTTTTAGGACATATTAGAGCTTTATATTAAATTCCCAATATCCACATTTCTTTTGGATACAGTCAGCAGACCTTGCTATGCTTTGTATATGCAGAATAATTGAATTCTGTGTAATAAATACCATCCTTTTTCCTACAGCATTTTAAAAAAAGGCATAAATTTATGTTTAGTTTTTTATTTATTATAAAAAAACAAAACAAAAAAGAGGCCAAACAGACCAAGTTTGTTCTGCTCCTTCTACACTATACATGCTCAACCTTGTTCAGTTACCAGCCCACTTACCATATCTGAGTACAATCATGAAAGCCTTCTGACTGTAGAACTTTTCAGGTCTAGGCCAGGAAGTGAACTGCAAAAGTGAAGCCAGCAGGGAGACAAACATCCTCTGTCAGCCCTTGCTTAAATGTAACTCAATTCTTATTGCTTCCATTCCTTTCAACTGCATTGTATTGATTCCTATCCCTTATAAATCTTCATGCCTTCGGATCTAAATCAGTCAATGACTATTTGCAATTTGAGAGAGCTAACTTTGACTGCTGTGCAATGAACACTGAGCTTATCCAGCTTTTCTGAATAAATGTTTTAAAAATGACATTCAAAAATCTGCTTTTTGGCTCAGTGAACAGTCCACTGGTCTTTAGCAATATAACACTTTGGAAGACAGAGAGAACATATTAGGAATTAAGTATCAAGATGTAATAATTATATTAATCTGAAGAGGGTCATACTGGAACATATCGAATTTGATTTTTTATCCAGTCCCTTGAAAATATGAAAAAAAGAGATCCCCCCCTTTTAAATAATTCTATTGTCATCACTTCTAGGAATAATGTAAGTGCTTGGACACTTCTTACAACTTCTGAAAGTAGGGAAATGTAATTGAGTAGCTGTGTAGCAGGGAAGGACTTAGCTAGGTTGTACTGAAAGAAGTAAAACACCCTCAACTTGATATAAGCCATGAAAATATAGATGATCATATAAACCAGTCACCTAGGCTTCTCAACAGTCAGTGGCTCTGTTGGTAGAGAGTTACTACTGCTTGGAACAATCTTCATTCCTGACCCCAGAGAGAAAGCCCTGAAGCAATATATATTGATTTAAATGAAATCTTTTTCAGCAATTTGAATCAAAACTGTTCTGCTTCTCTGGTAATGAATACAAGGAGATTTCAGAAGGAGTTACAGCTGCTGCTTGACTGAATATTCATGGGAACAACAGAAGAGAGGGATAAACTCATCTTCAGGTTAGTCCCCGTAAACTGAAGTTAAATTGAAAGCTTAAAATTAGCCCTATATAGCTTGAGGCTTTTGCCAACTGTCAGAATCTCAAGGAAAGCAAACAAAAAAACTAGGAAAACTTTCCCCTACTATGATCCTCTGAGTTATCTGCACAGACACAGTTTAATGTCCATCTTGTTGAACATGCTAAAAAGCTTTAGACTTGCATCCAGGGAAGGCACGGACAGAGAGGCCTGTCTTGTATGCTGTTGACCGTTACCTGCCGGTAGTAATTGTCCTCCCAGAAGAAAGAAACATACTTACTGTTCATTGCAATATTTTTTATTGTTCCAAAGGGAAGAGGAAGCAGAATTCTGTTTTAAACTGGAAATAAGAAATTGCAAATAATAAATCACATATTGTAGCTGTGCATAATATGTGTGCAAAAGCGAGAGTTTGCTGTATCTCTGTCCCTGAGATTTCATTTGCTCCTGTTCAAAGACTTAATCTCTTGTTGATACAAGGATGGCCCCATGGCCATTTTGAGCCAAAACTTCTAAAGTCTTCATCTCTGATTGAGCAATGGTATTAAAATAGCATTAAAATAAGGCACCTTGGAGCCCTGAGCAACACATAATGTGCAGACTTCATGCCATGAAACTGTGAAAGGCTTAGTCAGATTTAAAATTATCAAGTCTTTAGTCTTGCATACAGTTGGAAATCTAGATGCCTTGAGATTAATTCAATATAATCCACTTAGCTTGCTTCTTACCCAGTTCAGCTCACCTAGAAAATACGTTTTCACTTTTTTGGCATCCTATTTGTTGTCCACTTGAATGAGTGAGTGCTTAGATTGGAGATGAAGCAGGAGGATAAGAAAAACTTTTTTTTCTTTCTTTTTGTTTTCTTTTCTTCCTCTTTTCTTCATTATTGGGCCTGTTTGGAAATGAGAAACAGATTTGTATTAATTTCTAGACGACTAAATACATACGTTGCCCCCAGAAAAAGTCTTTAGCTCACATGCTCATAAAAAATACTTACCTCTGTAATTGCTTTTTCAGCTTCCACCAAACTTTTTTTACACTCCTTTCAATCAGAAAGATGCTTTGAAACATAGGCACATATTAGATCAGGCTCAAGATAATACTTGTGCCGATCTGCAGCACCAACTGGGACTTCCCCTGGCTTCAGTGGAGTTGCTAGGCTACTATCTTAAAGAGACAACTCGCTTGATTAATTGCAAATACAGATTGCTTTATGGAAAAGTTAATACACTTACAACAACAGAGTCTGAATGAAATAGCAGTCTGATTATCAGAGCTTGCACTATTCCCTGCATACAAGATTAAGGAACCAAAGTACAGCTTTTAAAAACAGATGTGGTCTGCACTGACTCCAGTCCTGCTTTCATGCCAAGGCATTACTATGCTATTGTTAAATTAACATTTAATGAAAATCACAAAACATTTGCTTTTAGAGCGTGATATTCAAAATAAATATTACCTCTCTCTCTCTTTGTATTCATTTAAGCGATGAAAAACTGCTGCAATATTCTAGGGCCCCTCTAACCCAAATCTGCCTTGGAGGAGAATTTAAGTCTGGCATGTGTTTGCACTGGATGTCAGACTGCTGATACCTTGCTTTTCCATTAAATATCTTATTACTCGAAACTCTTCAAAGGGCTAAGCAGCTTTCATTCCTCAGATCATGCAGTGATTTTATGAATAAATGTAATATGGTAATACATACGATAATTGCACTTTTTTCCCCCCCTTATTTTTTTTTTTTTAAGAGAAAAGATGCAAGCACCTGGTTTCTTATGAGTGGACATTTTTGCAATTGATTTTAATTTCCATGAAATGTGCTGATAAAAACTGGAAAAATTGACATTTTTCAAGCTGTTATTCTTTTGGGAAACAAATAAACAAACAAAACCCAATCTCCACCCCTCACAAAACCCCACAGAAAACCAACCCACAACAAAACAAAACAAAGCCCAAATCCAACCTCTTGGTGTTTCAGTTTTATTTAGAAATCTGAGAACATTCACAAAATACTTTCTGGACTTCTATTTTAAAGCTACTCCAGGCAACTCAAACATTTTCAAGCAGCTTTGCATATAAATCTTTACATAAGCAGCAGGCATCTGCTCAACCTGCTTCTGATTGTTGTGAAAGCTTCATTAATACCTCATATTTTTATTTAAAATCCCAAATAAAGTGTCTGTGTATGGTTTGGAAGCAATTTGGCTTGTCTTTTGTGATCACAGTAATAGGAATGCATCAGACTCTCACTGGTAAACTCCAGTTTATCCAGGAGATGTTAAGAAATTAGCAACCTGCAATGAACTGAAAGAGCAGGTGAGGGAGTAACAGCACAGCACAAAGCTTCAGTGGGTAAGCTACAGAGAAGAAAATATTAGAAAAACTCTGGAAGCAATACAACTTTTATAAATCAAACCCACAAAGCTTGAAATCATTGGGAAGACACAGAGAATGTAAAAAAGCAAATATGATTAATCAGTAATATAAGGCTGATTTAAGGATTTCTGCAAGTTTCATGTGTTTATATGTGTTTGGAACAGATATAGGGCACCTACAAGCTCCAGTTTATTAAGATTCTATGTGTGAAAAACCAAGGAAATAAACTGTAAGTTCTCTTCTGGGGCAGAAAGGTGGTGGGAAGAATGTAATGCCGTTTGCTTCGGGCTCAGATTAGATAAAGTTTGTTAGAGACACACATCATCTTTATTTGTAATTTGTTCACAAAGAGAGATAATCCTACATCTGATTCACTCTCAATCATTAAAATGGGGGAAGTTTGTTCATACTGTGTAAAGGTGGGAGACATAACATAGTTTGAGGGCTTTCTTGCCTAGCCTTATATTGGAAATTTCCTTAGCGTGAAATCTGTGAGAGTTGGGGCTGTTCAGTCTGGAGAAGTCTCAAGGGGAGACATTATAGCAGCCTTCCAGTACCTGAAGAGGCCCTCAAGAAAGCCAGGAAGAGACTTTTTACAAGGGCTTGTTGTGATAGGATGAGAGGGAATGGATTGAAGCTAGAGGAGGATAGATCTAAGCTGAATATTAGAAAGAAATTCTTTACAGTGAGTGTGGTGAGACACTGGAACAGGATGCCCAGGGAGGTCATGGATGACCCGTCCCTGGAGATACATACATAGAATACATACATACATAGAATAAACCAGGTTGGAAGAGACCTTCAAGATCATCGCGTCCAACCCATCACCAATCCAACACCGCCCAAGCAACTAACCCACAGCACCAAGCACCCTGTCAAGTCTTCTCCTAAAAACCTCCAGTGATGGCGACTCCACCACCTCCCCAGGCAGCCCATTCCAATGTGCAATCAAATCAGATGTTCAAGGCCGGGTTGGGGGAGGCCTTCCACAGCCTGGAGTAGTGGAAGATGTCCCTGTCCATGGCAGAGGAGTTAAACTAGATAATCATTAAGGTCTGTTCTGATGCAAACAATTCTATGAATCTATGATATTGTCACTGCCATAAGAAAGAAGTGAGGAAAGCACTCTGTGTAACAAGGCGCTATGGCACAATGTGACAGGAAAAGGATGCCAAAGGTGGAGCAGAAGGTCTTTGCTATTGTTTCATGCATCATGGAGGTAAAGAGCTTCTTAAAAGTCATCTTAGTCTTATAACCTTGAAGATATCTGGATGTCATCACACTTAGGGTCTGTTTTAGTGGAACTGAAACTGCACAGAGATGTGACTGGAGCCTGTTGATTCTAGTGACAATTAGCAAAGGAAAGATTTGCTGAAGGATTAAGATCAGTTTTAGGTATCAACAAGAATATATTATGGCAAAATCCCAAAATTTGTTTTAAATACTGTCAGACCAAGAGTTTTGTATAACAACCAGGAATGCATTCTAGGTGAATTTTGTTCAAAAATAAAGAAAAAAAAAAAATCACTGATATGGGAAAATAAGATTTGGATTGCCTATGAGTATTGCTTCAAGTAGGTGAAGGGAGAAATTGGTTTAATTTTTTCCAGATATATTATTTTTTCATGCTATACTGAGTTAACTTAAAAAACCCCACAAAGAACAGTAAAATACATCTTCTATTATCCATGTAATAAATGACTCATCAGACTTACAAACCAATAAACACTTAGTTTCTGTGTATACAAAATGTTTGCATAAAGTTAACTTTGGGTAAACCAGTTGCATGATGCTGCCAGATGCAAGTGTAGCACTTGAACTTACAGGCAGAACGATCAGTAGAGCACAATTTTTCTTCAGGCTGCTAAAGGTTGGAGGATTTCATATTCTGAAAACTGAGAATAGTTCAGCTGGAGGAAGTCACATTTTATAAGGGAGACCTAAGAAAGTACACAAATTTTCAAGATACTCCAAAATATTAATCTTGCAGTGCTTGGGTCACAGCAAGGTAGATGAAAGGATGAAATAATAGATTCCTAATCTTCTCCAGTCTGTAGAGAGATACAGAAAAAAACTGCTTCTCTCATACTGTGCCACAGTGTAGGCACTGCTCACTTTGTCCTTTTTCCATCTTTGTTTACTGAGCTGTGATTAGCATAGCAGTATTAAACAAGCCCTAGGAAAAAAAAAACAAACAACCAAAGTCTACCTTTATTTAAAGAAAAAAATAAAGGACTCACAAAAAAAAAAAAGAAAAAAATCCATGATGTGTTAAAAAATCCAGGCCACCAATCCATGTTCATCCAACCAGCACTGGCACTTTCTGGCTTGCAAATTTACATCTATAACAACTGCTAAAGTCTAAAGGATTTTATCGTCAGTTAGAATAAATCAATGTAACCCCACCAAAGTCAAATTTTAATGGAAATAGAAGGGACTAGCAGTTCTACTGAATACTGAGATATATTGCCAATATTCTGCTTATATTCCTGCATACTGCTTGTCACACAGTAAAAATTGTAGCATGTCAAATTACTCGCTTCTGTATGAACCCCGAATGAATAATGTTACAATCTCCCTGACCTGATGCTTCTATTCTTTGTATCCTCTGCCAGTATTTCATCCTTGTTCAAGTAGTCAGAATTCCCAACAAAAGCATTTGTAGTTACTGTGGAAGAGCCACTGTGAGAGGTTTAAATAATATCTCCACTAAATAAACGTAAAACACTTATTATTGTGCTGAATAGAATGAATGCTTACTGTGCTGCTCCACTGCTGCTAATAAACCATAGAGTCAATTTACTCTGTCCATTCAGGAGTCTCAGGGTATCAAAACTGCAGCCTCAGTGCTGGTTTCACTGTTAGGTTGGAAAGGTAGCAGATGCTGCAGCAAGGGAAAAACTCTTTCCCTTTGTGAGAAGCTGCAGTGAATACTTCCTGCTGAATCTCTTTGAAGACAAGGAAGAAAACCTCAATTGTCATTAAATCAACAAAACTAAAATAATCTTTTGTCATTCATTTGTATTATTTGTAGCTTTCTTTCATCACAAATGAAATATATATATATATATATATATATATATATGGGGTTTTTCTGCCTTCCAGATAAATATATATATATAATCCAAATTCTTGTGCAATATATATATAACTAGAATATCTATATATCTCACTAGAATATCCATATCTATATCTATATCTATATCTATATCTATATCTATATCTATATCTATATCTATATCTATATCTATATCTATATCTATCTACATCTATCTATCTATCTATCTACCTATCTATCTATCTATCTATCTACCTATCTATCTCACTAGAACTTGGATTTTATATATATATATATTTATCTGGAAGGAAAAAAAACCCAACAACAACCAAACCCTGAGATCTGCAAATTAAATAGTGGGGTTTCAGTGTGTATGACATTTTCAGTCATAGCATATGTTATTTGCAGAATAATTACTCTGTAACTAGAACACAGCTCTAATATGTTCATATCTGTAATGGACATCACCATCTGATGCAACCTGAAGTTTAAAGCAGCATATGAAGTATTCCAGCTAACCCACAGTCTTGTCACAAGATGGTTCTTAAACTATGTGGTTTTTGCTGAAATTCTGCTTAACGTTTGCTCCTTCATGCTGAAAAACCTGCCAGTAATTAAAAAATAATAATATTTCAAACTCCCTTTCTTGTTACTCCATTCTAAATACAACTATATTATAATTAATTAATTCTATATTAAAATTCATTGATTTTTATTGTGAAATGCATATTCATATGCTGTTTTTCAGCTTTTGTGCAATGGTTTGCAATTAAACCTAAGCAGAGTATAGAAGAAGCCATTAGCTTGAGCTGCACTGGGAAAGATGATGAAGTTCAATGTGATATGCACTTCGTAAACAAATCTCTCTTGTCCAACAATTCGACATTAAGGAATGGGAAAAGAAACAGGAAAAAAAAGTGTATGCAGACTCCAGATCATTAAATCAAGGATTACTTAAGTTATTAATGATATTTTTGAAGTTTAAACTACTAATGCATATTGGCTTTGTTTCATATTACGGCTTTACAATGTCACTTACATTGAATTACCAATGAAGGTGAAATCTGCCAAGAAGAAAACGCCAGATTCTATTTACTGCAGGAAATAACAGCAACAACAAATGTTAAAACAACACCAAAATGGATAGCAATTGTTATTATTTACCTCACGGCTTCCTTCAGCTCCTTGCCATATGCTAAAAGTTCATTCTCTGATGAGCCTTTGAGCTGTCAGTCTGTCTCCCAAGCTTTTCTCTCATTTTTGCCTCAGTCTAAATGGCTATTTGCTAGAAATTGTTTTATATCCTGCCTGACCATTTGACTGCAAGGCATAGTTACTTCTCATGTCTTCTATTAGAGGGACAGTGGACACAGCAGGCAAACTTGGCCAATTCTGTGGCCACTACCATTAACATTAACCTCTCTAAAAGTGTGAGCATTATGTCTTAAAACATATTTAGTGCTAAATCAGTACCTCAGGGCAAAAAGAGTGCAAGTAAATCACCCTTTTCTCACTTTTTTGCCTCTGTATATGGGTGAGGCCAGAGCCTGTTTTGAAGGGCACAGTCATCAGTCACTGTATATGTCAAATGTAGAGAAGTTAAAGAAGTTCCCGATTTGATTGCCACCAGTGCAGCTTATTAACTGTTATATTCTTCTTCTGAAAAATCTGGTGATGCTTTATATTGACATCAGCCTTGTAAACATTCAGACCTTCAGGATAAATTTCCACAGGTTTAAATACTTGCCTGAATATGCAATCACTTCTACTAACTCATCTTCCCCAAAGCCTTACTTTGGGAATAATATATCCATTTTTTGTTTTCTGCTCTTGTCATGTGTCACTTCATTTGGAGGAGAAGGCAAGTCAGAGCTAGCATTCCTATGTCTGTATTTCTCCAGATGGTGCCCTGCACCATTTTGTTTAATTCATATTATTCTTGATAATCTGTTTTCACACTGAAGGAACAAGTCACCTCTTTGGTGAGTTTCCACTTGTACCTTACTGCTTCTGCAGCTGATGAATTTCTTCCAATGTTTAACAAGAAATGTTGGAAGGCATCCCTTGTAATCTCATTTGCTGTAATAGAACAAACAGTAGCAGAAGTACTAGGATGGATTTACTCCAGGTTGTGTCTGTGATTGGGTTCCCTGGGTTCATTGTAGGATCAGGAGCTTCTGAAGCTAGTCTCACATTATCCCCACTTACTGTGCTTTGGCTTGCATTGATTGAGACTGCAAACTTGATTCTTTTTGGATGAAAAAAAAGCAAAACAGCTTCTAATAGACATTTCCATCTCAAAACCAAATTAGAGCTTGTTCGAAATTCTGACACATCCCTATAAACTCTATTTATGCTACAGTCATCTGGTCACCAGCACAAGTGCTTGTTGAGACATAATATCTGGTATTACAGATATAGCCTTTGATTAGCTCTTCCTTGAAGCTTGTTTTTCAACTGGAACTCCCTGGAAAGTGTTTCATGTCTACATGACTACTTGTTGGGATTTTTTTTTGTACAACTGATTATTAAAGCTTTCATTTGGTGACTCCTTTGATGAATTTGCTTAAAGTCATCAATGCAATTGGTGTAGTCTCTGCTCTGGAGACGAGGTTGAAAAGCAAACATGTAATTCTAATAATAATTGTATTTATAACTGTGACAAGATCATCAGGGAACACTAAGAAACTGGGCATGGGGATATGTCTAGGTGTTTATCCACCGAAGATAGTAAGGCTCAAATTTAAACGTAAACCTTATTCTACCTCAGTAACTTATTCTACCACAGGCTTACATTTTGTCTAATTAGGCTGTGTTGAACATGACACATTTTCCAAAGAGTAATTACTTCCTGGGGAGGGCAGGGGGGAGAAAGTTGTGGGTTGTTTTTTTTTTTCTTTACACAAAAATATAATTTTTGTGACCACTTATCAGATTGCCTTTCAAAAGCTAAAATCTCCTATTTTATGCTGGTTTAGATGGTGAAACTCAGGCCATCTCTTCATCTTCAACATTTCCTCTGACACTTTCAGCAAAAAAATATAATAGTATTTTAGATTTGCTTTCTTTTATTTTTACTTTTTCCACCCCCTGCCAGGGGATGAGGAAGTGAGTAACCATTATTTTCTCAAAGTCCATTATGTAATTGCCATGCCAGTAGCTTTTGTTTCAGATTCTTCCCTCTATCTTTGACAGCCCCAAATGCTCAACTGTCCCCAGATCTGAAAACAATGAAATAATTAACGGTGTTCTGTCCTTCCTTCCTCCCCCTACCAACATGACCTTTATTCACTCTAGACCTAATATTATCAAAGTTAATATTTATTTAATGAAGCAGGGTTCTAGCCATGTGTTTGAATGTAGCATTAAAAAGTTTTGAGATTCAGACCAGTTTTAACAGCATTTTAAGCATCTAAGTGAATTTGCCAGCAATGATATAAATAACCTTTAATTTTGCATAGCTCTTCTCCTTGTTAAGCTGTTTTCCTAACTCTGAATCAAGTGTTCATGCAGCAAATGTCAAGTTGAGAATTAATATGCTAGGAAAACAGAAGTGAAATAGAAGAAAATAGTGTCCTATGAATTTTCAGGCAAAACTATGCTGCTGAAATACTTCCATTGAAACTTTTTTTTTCTTCCTTTCTTTTTTTTTTTTTTCCCCAGGGAACCCATAACAGCTCTTCAACTTTGTTTGTTTCAAATACATTGTTGTGCAAATGAACACAGTCCTTGCGTGTCTCCTGTTCTGTGAATCTGTTCTACTAAATTAATGGTATAAGAGCAAGGTAATGAAAGAATTCAGCATGGTTTGGCCTTCAAATGGGCCATAATCACAAATCTGTGAGTAAAGTTTCTATCTTCTTAGATCTACTATACCGACTTGGATGTCTCTGATATCTTAGGACATGTCAGACAGGATAGTGCATTCAGCAATGGAACCGAGAGCTTACAGTATCACAGTATCACAGTATCACAGTAACTAAGGTTGGAAGAGGCCCCAAGGATCATCAAGTCCAACCTGTTCCAACAGACCTCACAACTAGACCATGGCACCAAGTGCCACATCCAATCTCCCCTTGAACACCTCCAGGGATGGTGACTCCACCACCTCCCTGGGCAGCCCATTCCAATGACGAATGACTCGCTCAGTGAAGAACTTTTTCCTCACCCCGAGTCTAAACCTCCCCTGGCACAGCTTGAGACTGTGTCCCCTTGTTTTGGTGCTGGTTGCCTGGGAGAAGAGACCAACCCCCTCCTGTCTACAAGCACCTTTCAGGTAGTTGTAGAGGGCAATGAGGTCACCCCTGATCCTTCTCTTCTCCAGGCTAAACAATCCCAGCTCCCTCAGCCTCTCCTCATAGGGCTTGTGCTCAAGGCCTCTCACCAGCCTTGTTGCCCTTCTCTGGACACGTTCAAGTGTCTCGATGTCCTTCTTAAACTGAGGGGCCCAGAACTGGACACAGTACTCAAGGTGTGGCCTAACCAATGCAGAGTACAGGGGCACAATGACCTCCCTGCTCCTGCTGGCCACACTATTCCTAATACAGGCCAGGATGCCATTGGCCCTCTTGGCCACCTGGGCACACTGCTGGCTCATGTTTAGGCGGGTGTCAATCAGCACCCCCAGGTCCCTCTCTGTTTGGCAGCTCTCCAGCCACTCTGACCCCAGCCTGTAGCTCTGCATGGGGTTGCCGTGGCCAAAGTGCAGCACCTGGCACTTGGACTTATTAAATGCCATCCCATTGGACTCTGCCCATCTGTCCAGTCGGTCGAGGTCCCTCTGCAGAGCCTTTCTACCCTCTAACTGACTAACATCTGTTCCCAACTTGGTGTCATCTGCAAACTTGCTGATGACTGACTCAACCCCCTCATCCATATCATCAATGAATATGTTAAAGAGGATGGGGCCCAGCACCGATCCCTGGGGGACGCCACTGGTGACTGGCCGCCAGCCGGATGTGGCACCATTCACCACCACTCTCTGGGCTCGGCCCTCCAGCCAGTTCCTAACCCAGCACAGAGTGTTGCTTACTATGTTAGAGTGAACTGACTTGTTATCTAGAATTTGATGAACGTATTTTCTAGATTTATTTCCTCTTTCATGAAGTTAAGACTATGGATCACAGGAAGAAACATGCTTTTAAACATCAAGTTGCAAATATATTCATTTGTAGCTATGTGCTATTCAAAGTATTTTTTTCTCTATCTGCAGTAAACATGAAACACTGACCACTGCAATAACCAAGAGTTATGCTGCTGCCACCAAGTGAACCCTAACGGTGTACTAGCAGTACCAGAGTCATTTTGAACTCTTATCACTTTCTGTTCACTTGAGCCAGTATCAATTCATAAATCCTAGTATCAGTCAGAAGGAACAGTCTCCTAAAAACTTTCTGCTGCACTGTTCAATTAAGTGAAGGCCACAGGAATGGTGTAGTTCTGGGTGCTAAGTGGGAACTGCACTCGTAGGCTCCTCTGCTCTGAATAGCTGGCTGAAGTTGTCCTGCAGCCAAGAGATTTCTGCAGCACAGCACAGATCTGCACTAGCTCAGGTTAAATGTGATGTAAATCAATACTTCCTTGACATATCATAGTCTCCTGGCTGGGATCACTACATTTTGTTAGGAAATACAGCTGTTACACGGGTAAGGAAGGTATCTTCTTATCACAAGACCCAGTGAGAACTGTGTCTCATTTTGGCCAGAACCTTGTGCTGGGGAAGAATGGAGACTACATTGTGGAACAACTCACACCAAAAGTCCTTTTATCAACACTTTTCTGTGTGTGTGAAAGTCCTTCACACAAGCTAATGTCTATGTGGCTTAATTAATTATGCTTCAATAATATGCATCATGTAAAGTCTGATGTGTACAAGATGAATTTCATGGTTGCCAGTTAGTGATGTATGCAAACACAAAGCCCCAGATCGCTCTTCATAAACATTTCTGTTACAGTAAGTAAATCAAATGAAGAGATGTTCTTTATACAATTTACTTTGAGTCTTTAAACTATTTTGGATTACAAATTTGCAACAGGATTAAGCATACAAAACATTTTTTTCTTTACCTGTGGGTAATAAACATGCCTGCCACATGTTTCCCTGACGCCACTGCACAACAATGATACCATGTAGGAAGGAAGGAATTAGTATTGCTCAGTTTCGTTGCTAGTTTATAAGAGGTGGTACTGAAAATGCTAGTGCAAATTATTTTGGTGGGAGTGAAGCAGTGATAAACTTCAAAATTAAGTCCAGCTTGTGCAGATCCTAACAAAAAAAGAATAACTTAGAATCAGCATTGTGACAGCAACGTGTCTGCATTTACCTTTTCTTTTTTTTTTTCATTTCTTTTGTCTACAGGAGAAAGATATTATAAAAAGACACTTAGTAGCAGCAGATCATTCTGATCTATAGTTACTTTCCCCACTTCTACAGGAACAAGCTGCTAGAAAAAGCCATTTATTAGTGAGCATGTCATTCTGCTTATATGAGCTTAGCAAGAGAAAGAATGCATTGAGACTTGGCCAGGAAGAGGTGAAGAAAAGAATAGTGTCAGCGGTAGAAGTGGGAGTTGAGCATTCAATTGTGCTTTTTACAGGCACATTTTCTCAGATATAAATCAGGTCAAGGAAGCTTTACTTGAAACCTGTTTGCTGAATGAACAGATAACTGCAGTGAAAGGATGCAAAGTGGGAGAAATAAAGAGCAGCCCACACTTGCTATAAATGTGAACTACAAATCATGTAAATAGCTTAACTCCTAGTGAGAATATGACAAATCTTTCAGGTACTTGCTTTCACGTCTAAGCCTTGCTCAGCCCAAGCTAACAGTGTTACAGTTCCTGGCCAGTTCTTAGCAGATGTTTTATGAAAATTTGCACACATATTTCAGAACCTAATAAATTGGTATTTCAGCATTATTCCTCTTTTAAATGTGCCACTAACTGTTTTGAATCCATTGTAATTTGTATCCTATGCACTAAACATTACAGCAGCAGGGTTTGAAATTAGTGCCATTAGGTGGCTCGCCTTGATAACTGCTTGATAAGCAGCAGCCTTTCATCAAGGGTAAAAAAGTGTATTATTTGGTAAACTAAGTGCTTTTTTATTGTTGCTTTTAAAAGCTGTATCACTGCTGTTAAGAAGCTCAAACTGGTTGGCACCAATTATTTGCAAACTTAGAAAACCCCTTTCTGTGTAATTCGTTCACTTCAGAAACAGTACTTCTATTTTTCTTTTCTTTTCTTTTTATTTTTTCCTCCAGTTTGTATTTCTGTGTTGGCTCCTGTCTCAACCTTTCTATGTAGTTGCTTCTGGGTACTGCAAATGACTAGGGAAAAAGTTTTCACATGGGAAAGATAAAGTTTTGTGTCTTTTGTACATGGTACAGAGGTCATGATGGCAGATCAGAGACAGGAAGCAGCTTGTCATTTTGTTAACAGGTACAGGGGCGCAGAGCTTTGTTACACTTACACAGAAACCTTTAGAGGCCTGTAATAAGCTAGAAGCACTGGCATGGAGCTTGATGTTAGGCTGACAATGAAGTTTTTTGAGGAATGGAGTGGAAGAATGCAGTGGAAGCTGTTTGGTCTATAAGCATGTGTCCTTATAAGTATATCTGAGGCCACATGAATATTCCTGTTGGCATTTGATTTGACACAGAATAGGCAACATAAAAGTTTTATTGATCCTCACCCCTTCCATCCAAGACAGCAGAATATAAAACGTCTCTCTCTCTCATTTTTACTCAACCTGCATTAGGTCTCAAATGAAGTACAGCACTGACCTGGCCTCTGGTGCCTAAAATTATGGGGGCAGCATTGCTTTAAACTTCATTAGAAGATGAATATTTGCTTTTAAAGTCTCTTGAATTCATTCAGAAATGAGATTTTTGCAAGTTAAAAAAGAACATTACAAAAAGTATTTTTTTTTTCTTTAAACAACTTTTATTGGCTTTTATAGTAATTACTACTAAAACCTATTATATATCTATGGTACCATATTATTTTCCTCTTGAATTCATTCCATTGGATTTTTTTCTTAAGAGTGAAATCCTCTGAAAATATTACTCCTCTGTGGTGGAACTTTTAAAAGAAATTGTTATGCAAATCCAGATTCTGCAGCCTTCAGAGGGAATCTGTGACAAAAGGGAAACAGGCACAGCTACCTCCACGCAGGCAATTCTTTTGATTAAGGTTCTCTGCTTTAAAACAGAGTTTAATCAAGGATAGCAAAACCAGAGGAAAACCACCTTCCAGGTGTGCCTTCTTGTGCAGATGGTATGCTGCCAAAGATATTCAAAAGAGACTTAATTACAAGAACGATCAGCAGAGTCAGACAGGATAAGAAATTGTGCGCTCTGATGGAAGCTGCTCATTACAAAACAGCAACACTGCTTGGCACATGGGGAAGGACAAAGCTGCTTCTGACACATGACAGAAGCTTTTGAAGCCTACTGAGACCAAGCAATCCATGTCATAATATTCAAAGCTTTTAGAGGAGGTAACTACTGCTTGTCCTCTCTCCAGACAAGTCTCAATGTGCAGGGGAAACCATACCACTCCTTGTCCTGGGCAAGTGGGAAGGCAGCAGTCATCGCCAGTCTTCTTCCTGACAGATACCCTTTGAGATACTTCAAGGACCAGTAGTAATTTACTGCAATGCTAGTGACTGTTTTACAAAGAGAGTCAACGTTACTTCTGTACAAGTCTACTGGCATCTGGGATCCTACTGATGCCACAAGTATGTGGGCATAGTCTCTGAAGTTTTACAGTTTCAGTAGCTTTTTGATATTGTATTTGAAGCACATCCTACCATGCTCCTATACCCAAAAGTGTTGAATGTTTGGGGTTTAAGCAAAACTAGAACAGTTTATATACAATATACTATTGTATAAATACTGTAAATATATAAATACTATTGTATTTATGGATTAAAGGGGGATGTGGAATCCTTCCTCGTTTGCAAAGCAATGTATCATCTACCTTTCATACTAATTCCTGGCTTTCTGCATCAAAGATTATAGTCAGTCTGTGACATTGCAATTGACTGTATGCAACTGCACCCACAAAGAATCCCAGTGAGACTCCACCCAAGTACAGCATCTGGCCACAGGGAGCTGCAGGCAGAACAGCCTCATTAGTATGTGCTGAGGGATAAGCCCTGTCTTACTACCTGTCTTGTCTACCATGGAACGTGTAATCAGTGGTCCATAAACACTAATGCATTTGTCAAGGTACTTTTTGATGAAACAAATTCTAAACTCGCTTAACTGAAATGAGATCATGACTCTTTCTCTGCTGCACCCGGACTAGCACAGCAGCCTGCACTGGCATTGCAGTTGCATGCTTTGTTTGGTAACAAAAACCCAAATCTGCAGTCAGGTCTCTTGGAAATACTAATGGCAGATTCTCCTTGGATAGTAATTCATTTCTATTTTCCTTCCAAAGAGTTCTACAGACACTATTGAATTAATTTTAGTAACACGATGGAGTGCACAGAGGCCTAATCCCCTGCAATCAAGGGCCAGACTGTCAATGACTTCACTGAGCTTTGGATTTGGCCTAGGTGAATACAGGCTAGGAAAGATAAAGAGCCCCTGAAGCAAGTAAGTGGCAAAAGTGGGATTTAAACACCAGTGAGTCTAACTAAAAGCATCCTACTCAACTCTCCAAAAGGGCCTCTGACAGCATTCTGAGGCAAAAAGTGGAAGAAAAGGGTCTAACACATCCTGATGAATCTCAGAGAAAAAGAGAAGGTAAGAGGAGAACTGTGGTAGAGAAAAAGTCCATTTGCAGGGTGAAAAAAGAAAAATGACACTCTTAGCGCCTCCCTGGTCTTCAATTCTTTTCTTCTTTCTAACCCTGACTCTAAATCTTCCTCTTGAGTATTTATTTCAATGTTTCCTTGTTTGAGCTTTCCCAGTACAGGTTATGTATCTGCCTGTGCTCTTTTGGCTGCTTGCCTGCCAAAAGGGGACACAGCTTCTGGCAATATTGAGTCACTGAGAGGAGTGGACTAGGAGGACATGTAATAATGCAGGGAACTCAAAGCACTTTGCAAACATTAATTAATTAAGTCCTGTAATACCTTTGTGAGAAAGGCAAGAGTTGTTAGACATACTTCACTTCTGGTAAAAGTGAATGGCTTAAGTCAGATTTTCTGGAGTGCTAATATCTATTACTATTATTATATATGTGTGCAATATATAGCTACAGAATTATAGACAGGCCAAATTTCATACACTTGCCTGCAGATCCTTTCACAAACAACATGAAATCAAGTCATCCAAAATTAAAATCCACTTTTGAAATTGCTTATAATGCATAATGTTGGGAAAAAAAAATCATTAAGTCAGAAATAGAGTCAAGAATGTGAATGCCTCAGCCTGCTTCCACCAAGAACAGTGACAGCCAGTGAAATTGAACTCACAGCGATAAACTCAGTATTGATATCAAACAAGTAAGCTGCAAGGCATCAGACAAAATTAGGAAGGTTTCAAAGCACCACTGCTTTAGTCTAGTCTCACTTTGGATATTCAGGAAACCAGACATATAATCTCTATCTCTGTAGGAGACCAAAATATTCACAATATTTTCTTTCTGCTGCTGTCTGCCTTTTTTTTTTTTTTTCTTTTTCTTTTTTTCTTTTTCTCCCCCTGCCCAAAGACATAATAACTATTTTAGGTAACTTCATACTGTGACAAGGCTTGTGTTATTCAAGGCTGAATTAACAGACAGTTTTGGAAGGAACGGTGAGGTGATTTTTGGCAGTATCTAAAATTTGCATAGCCATGTTGACTCAAGCATACAGTATTTTCTGGTGACTTCTTTAAACCTAAAACTTGTTTTCTTGTTTATATCTGGCTGTCCTGGTTATTCCATAATGTTTCTCTTTTTTTTTGTTCACTCAATGCTGTAAAAGGATAAAAGGACAAATCTTAAGCTAGATGTTATGGAGAAAGTGTGCAATGCAGGCAAGGAAATTTTTGTGTGGAGACACATTCACAGAGTGGTTTTAAAGATGGTAGTCTTACATCTTTTGCATTGCATATGCCAGATATTACAGAAAAAATAACTAGGCATGTACAAGACCCATACACAAAAGACCACAGCCTGTGGCAAACCTTCATAGGCCAATCTATTTGAGAGAAATGGGAAGTGTAATGAAAGAGAGGGTGAGAACTTCTTCACAGTAAAGGGCAGTTCCACCTGCATAAGAGCATGGTTAGGGTAAATCTTATGGGGAAGAAGTAGCAGCCTACATGGACATCTGGTAGAGCTGCAGAAGAAGCAGCCGGTGGTTAGGGCAGTAAGTGAAAGAACAGAGATGAATAAGTGTTTTGTCTAGAGTGAAGGGGAGCCTTGGTCAGATTTCTGTAGGAAAGATATTAACTGAAATTAGAACACTAACACTATTGCTGGAATCTGCAGTTTACTTAGGGACATACTTTGTTGTCATTACGAACCAGGAAATACTTTGATGAAAGGATGTACTAAGCAGACCTGTACTGCTATGCAAGATCAGTGTCATGCACGTGATTCTGAGTACTGATAAAGAGTAGCACAACTGTAAGCTAAATAGAAAAGCCACAATTAATAAAGGAATTTGCAGCAAGTAACTAAATAATGCATTGCATAACTGTGTTCTGCAGATTTTTACCCTTATTTTTGTTAATATTTCAGTTTTGCAAATTGGTTTGGAGACTAATCCTCTGTACAAACCCAGCAAGTTTCAGCTTTTAAAGTTCCAATGCTTTCTGCATACATAAAATATCTAACTTCTTTATACGGAACAGTTTTTAATCCTTGAATAGGTAAAGAAAATGAGTGGATTTTGCCCACATTTAAACAAAAAAAAAAAAAAAAAGGAAATAAATTAAAAGTATTCACCTTTGAACTGAAATCCAGCATAGAAAATTTGAGCCAAAAAGCAGAACTTCCCAGCTAGTAATATACATCTGAAAATACAGAATTTTAAATAGTGTTAAAATAATTCTCTGCTAAACCCTGGTTGTGAAATTGAAATGTAAACTTTTGTATCAACATGATGGAACACAAACAAACTGTACCCCATTTGGTTTCTGCTTGACACACAACTTACCATCCTCAAGTCTTAGCCCAGGAGTACTGAACACCAATCTTAGACATTTGTCTTATTTGTCTAATCACAATTTTTGAACCTTCAGATGAAGAGAGAAAATAATTGAGGAGAGAAGGAGAGTAGTAACACATCTCAGAAACATATCACTAGGAATGATATGAAAAGTTTCTCCTGACAGTGACTTTGGCAACAGTCTGCTAACTTAGTTCTCAGGCTGAGGGAGCTGGGGTTGCTTAGCCTGGAGAAGAGGAGGCTTAGGGGACACCTTATTGCTGTCTACACCTACCTGAAGGGTGGTTGTAGCCAGGAGGGAGTTGGTCTCTTCTCCAAGGCAACCAGCACCAGAACAAGAGGACCCAGTCTCAAGCTGCACCAGAGGAGGTTTAGGCTGGAGGTGAGTAGAAAGTTCTTCACTGGGCGAGTCGTTACCATTGGAATGTGCTGCCCAGAGAGGTGGTGGAGTCACCATCCCTGGAGGTGTTCAAGAGGGGATTGGATGTGGCACTCGGTGCCATGGTTTAATCATAAGGTCTGTGGTGACAGGCTGGACTTGATCTTTGAGGTCTCTTCCAACCTTGACGATTTTTTGTGATTCTGTCTATTATTAGGTTGGTCAGCCTGGGAAAAAGGAGGCTGAGGGGTGACCTCATTGTTCTCTCAAATATCCTGAAAGGAGCTTGTAGAGAAGTGGGGATCAGTCTGAGAGATGGCCTGAAATTGTACCAGGGGAGGTTGAGGTTGGAGATTAGGAACAATTTCTTCCCTGCAAAAGTGGTCAGGCATTGGACCAGGATGCCCAGGGAGGTGCTGGAGTCACCATCTCTAGAGGTTTCTGAGAAACATGTGGACATGGCACCTGGGGACATGGTTTAATGGCCACGGTGGTGTTGGGCTGATGGTTGGGCTTGATGATCTTAGAGGTCTTTTCCAACCCAAACAATAATACAGTAAATGAAAACAATCACTCTTAGGTCCCTTTAAAAAAAACCAGCAACATTCTAAAACACACACACCACACTGTCAGTGTTTGGTTTTGGCTGGTTTTTAGTGTTTTGGGGGGGGGGGGGGGGTATGTGTTTTGTTTTGTTTGTTTTTCTTCTGTTGTTGGTCGGTTTGGATGGTTTGGTCGGTTTGGTTTGGATTTGTTGTGTGTTTTGTTTGTTTGGATTTTTTAAAAATTTTTTTAATTTTTTTTTGTTTGCTTCCTTTTAATTTTTCCTTTTTTCAAAGTTTCTTTGTTTGTTAAGTTGAGTTTTATTTTCAGGGCTTCCTTTGCAACTGCAATGGGAAAATGAACTCTGAATCTTTGCAAGCGTTTAGAAATAGAAGTCCTTGCTTTCAAAATAACTTGGGCACTTCATAAAAAATTTAAGGGAGAATTCATTGTCTATACAAGACATAATATTAAATAAAGTACCAAATAACCCGAGATTGAATTTTTAGTTGGTAACATTGAATATTTAGCTAGTCATAAGCCTGGATTTTAGAGGATATGTCCATAACTTGCACCTAAACATACAGCCTGAGTGCATCAAGATTGCTTTGGTCTTTTGTCTGAGGATCTAGAGGTTTTGCAGGAGCAGTAACAGTAGCAAACAACTCCTTTTAAAATTGGCATGTATTATTCACACCTTGCCTTAGGAAAGAATGGTGCTTTCTCAACAAATTAAAATGACAAATTTTTACCCTAAAGTACTTACAACCAAAATTTATAGGTCTTGCTAGGCTATTGGGTGTCCAAAAATCCAGGACAAATGGCCACTTCACATGACTCATCAGTTGTATGGGACATGCTCCCTGAATACATGGGAGCTTTTGAGCACAGACTGTACATGTGGTGTCTGCAACAAATCTAGTGCTCTTTAAATGGAAATATGGGAACTTTGTCGTGTCACACTTTGAAAAAAAAGGAAAGTAAAATATAGTCAGAAGAACGGGAGGAAAGTCTGCAAGAAGCATGTTAATGTTGATGCAGTGCTGACTAAATGTATTTTAGCAGACTGTTTTGAACACAGGTTTGATAAATAATGACTTGAAGGGTGGTTAATACGCATCGCATTAACTGTGTAACCATTTCTCCCAGCAAAAGTAAGCAAAAAGATTTTGTACCATTCTATCGGTGTTTGTTTTCTTTCCACTCCAGCAGTTTAAATGTGACTATATTTTACTTTTAAATATTACTTTGAAGGATACACTTGCTGGTCTAGTTAGAATAGTTGTGCTCTACGCAGCATACATAAAGCTCACTGCTGCAGGCACCTTCTCCATCTTTGGAGGAAGCACTTTGCCAAAGGACAGCATTCTCATACCAAATATTTACAAACAAAAAATATACCAGGACTGCTAAGGCCTCCATAAGTGAAAGGAAGAAGGTCTTTTTAACTCTGTTTTCTTTTTAATTCACTGGCCTTGTGTCAAGCCCTCTGTCTTGCAACTGCCTTCTTTATAAATTATTGTGTATTAGTCATTCAATGCCTTAGGAAAGAGAAGTGCTTTATAGACAAATTAAGCTGACTTATTTGCGCCCCAGGGTGATCACAATTTTTGTAAGGCATAAAAGTAGAAAAGATTGCAATCAAAGATGGGAAACTAGGTGATGTGAGATGAAACTGAAAAAATGAGTGTCTTTCTCATATGTAGCTGAAAGATTTTCACATTTAAAAACATAAGAATAACTTTTGAGACCTCTGTAAAGTCTTACACGCTGAATCATGGAAGTGGATGTTTGACTCAGGTAAGTAGCAATAATAATCAGTATAATTAGAATCAGAAAGATGAAAGTTCTTTTAAAAATTATAGTAGTTGGATAGGTGTTGTGTTGCAACACTCCAAAATTAACTGCACAAGAGCAGAAGGCAGTGAATGAAAGACTTGACAGAGGTTATTGATGGGGAAGAAGTAGGAAGAGGAGCACCTAGTATTTGGAATTTAGTGCAGAATGAGAACTTCTCTCTATTTTGCTGGGCCTAGCTTATCCTAGCTGTCTACTAGGACACCTTATCCCGGTACTTTTTGTTCAAGGATGTTACTTACTTTTTCAACCTGACACTCTACCTTCAGCACCTAATGAGTTCAAAAAGACATTAATTAATTCCATTTCTGCTAATGGAGATACTTAAATGTTGCACAGAAGTATTTTGAAATAGTTTCTACATTTATATAAAATTATTATTGATAATATTAAAATTATTGTATTATTATATGAATTACTATGCTGATACATGACTTATTATTGTTATATAAAATGGATACAGATAAAATGTGTTATTATATTAATTACTATGCTAATATATGACTTATTATTGGTATATAAAATGTTTCTGTTATTGTATCCAATGCTTTTCCTAAGGAAGTGCCAAGTCAGCTCTGGAGCACTTTGATATTCCCTCCAGAGTTTGTCTAAATCCAGCCAGTGTTAACAAAATGCTAAGACTAACTACCACAAAACTTGAAACTATAACACCTGTGTCAAAATACCTTGGGGTTTCCATACTCTGTTATAATGCCATCTGAGAAAGAAATTCACCAAACGGAACTGTGACTGTTTCCCAGTCCCAATGCAGAATAATTAAAAGACTCTGCACTGTTAAATTTAAATACAGGCACTGTAATATTCCTGCTTCCTGTAGTGGCAGACTGGGGATAATATCTAGCGAAAAGTCATTTGAGAAGGACTTGAGCAATCACACATATGCAAAATCTAATAACTGCATTGTTATAAATCTCTTTCTTAGTTAGATCCTTCCATTTTATAAATTCAGGGGTGGCAGATGGGGGATTTCTCACTCCATTCTATGCATATTTCACTCTGTGTTCTGCGCTGCTGTGACATGCCTATATATTAGATATTCTGACGGCATTCTGAATTTGCTATGTCCTACCTACCTCAGACTTTTTCGTAGCCTTGAAGTAGAACCTGTCCAAGCCAGGATGGATGTGACAGGCAGGGTTTGAATAACAGCAGCAAATGGCAGGAATAAATTAGGATGATTTTGTGCCTAGAGTCAGAATATCTTGATATAGTTACCATAAAGTATTATCTACACAAATTTTATGTAACTCAATGAAAACAACAAGTTGTGATTCTTTTGAAGTAATTTAGCACCTTTTCATTTTAGGCAAATTTTCCTCCAGTGATTGCAATCCTCAAGATTAGCAAATTAGACCAGTATTTAACCACAATGTCATAGAGGATGATTTATATGCCAGCTCTACCAAAACTGAGTATGTTTTTCAGAAGCATTCTTGAACTGTAATCTTGAACAAAGAAAGGACAGTGTTCACTTCACCTCTGCTGAATGAGGAAAACATCCCTTCTTTTTGCACAACCTCCCTCCCTCGCCCCCTGACCCCCCCCCCCCCAAAAAAAAAAAAAAGGCAAATACAATAGGATATTTATAGATGTTTGAATTCTTTTATCATAGAATCAACAAGGTTGGAAAAGACCTTAAAGATCATCAAGTCCAACCTGTCACCCAAGACCTCATTACTGCTACACCATGGCACCAAGTGCCACGTCCAATCCCCTCTTGAACACCTCCAGGGACGGGGACTCCACCACCTCCCTGGGCAGCACATTCCAATGGCCAACAACTCTCTCAGTGAAGAACTTTCTCCTCACCTCAAGCCTAGTTCTACTAGTAGTGGACTGCTTTGAAATCACTGATTGTTCCTAAGATGCTTACACAGAATTTAACTATCATTACTAGGTGGTTTTCAATTAGGAAGAAAAACAAAAGTAATGGGCATAATCTGAGGGGCTTGAACTAGATTTCTGCTGCATACAGATGAGGAAAAAGATTAATAATTTATCCATGGGAATAAACTGCAGGTCTTGCCTTTTGTTTTGGTGTGGGTTTTGTTTGTTTTGGAAACAATCTATATCCTTCTGAAATCTCTCAGAATATTTCTGTGTCATAGGATATATGTCCTGTAATTTGTCACTTGATTTCTTTTGGATATTCAGAAAATTTCAGCTTGGGAGCTCAAGTAAGAATTGTGTTAGATTCAGGCATTGGAGGAAGATGCCAGTCTCTGATGAAGAAAGAAAGAGAAGTTACTCTAGGGTCTACTGGGACCTGAAAGATTCAAAACCCCAGAGGAAGCTAGCACTATGGGAGGTTGTCTTCTGAATCAAAGGAAGAAAATGGATGAAAAAAAAAAAAAAAAGAAATACTTTTTTCTTGTTTCAACACCTCTCCTCACACTCCTGATAATTACTCCAGCTAGGAAGGCACAAAACTGGTCCTACAAAGTGACAGTAATTTTCTTTCATTACACCAATTATCTCTGGCTAACTTGACAGCATATCTTTTTGTCTATATAACATCTATGTATTCAACAAAAAAAATTACAGTCCATAGGAAGGAAGGAAGGACATAAGAGAAAATTACTGAAGGAAGCTAAAGACACTGATGAAATAGCTTGCTTTTATGAAATTGCAGTTCAAGCTTAGTATGTATGTTAGGAACACAGGAAGAATCTATGGAAAATAATGGTAAAAGCAGGTCACTCAGCCCGTAGTCTAGGCATGCTATTATAATATTCAACCTGACAAAAGCAGAAATTTGCTTTTAAAATTAAATCTTGAAGGACAAAAACTTGAGGTGAGTCTTGGGAAGTGATGATCTTGGAGTAGAATAAGATTTCTCAGTTTCCAGGGGCAGTGGTTTGGTAAAGAGCTTTGATATAATTACAAGATGTATAAGCAGGTGACTAGCACGTAGCTCACATGCTCTAAGGAAGCTAAGACTGGGTGATCCTAAACAGCTTGGAAAAGTAGCAAGTGCTTAGGAAGAACCACAGAATTGATATGAAAACTGGAAAACTCCCTACTCTTCAGACTTAAGAGCTTGCACTTACTGAGTTATCACAGAAAAGAAAGAGAATGCACTTAACTGCATAATGGATGGATAACTGAATGGAGTAGATTATGCTCTCCCAAGGGAGAAAACACAACATTCAGTAAAGAGATGCATAACAAGAACCAGTGCCAGGCAGATGATGAAGAGAAGTATAACACAGAGAAAGTTAATTAATCAATCATGGGAGGAAACTACCAAGAAGATTCTCCCCCTGTAGCTGCCTTTGAATTACCATTCAGTGTACGCTTTTAAGAAGATATGTTTCTCACAGGAGTTAGACTTTTAGCCAGATGTAAATTTTTAAAATCAATATAAGAACAAGTACTGAATATCCAATGGGCTTTGATATGCTACTGTTGACTAAGTGATCTTATTTTTTCCTTTGGCCTTAAATTCTCAATCTGTATTTGAAAAAGAAATCTAGAGAACAGAGAGCACTGGTCCAGGGCTAGGCATTTGGTCTTTAAGCACTACAGAGGTTATGTGAACTACTCAAAGAATATCATTTGAATAGAATCACACAATCACAGAATATATTGGTTTGGAAGAGACCTCAAAGATCATCCAGTCCAACTCTCAAACCAGCACTGAAGGATCAATGCTAAGCCATGTCCCTAAATGCCATGTCCTCACGACGGGGGCTTGAATATCCTCAGGGCATAGCCAGTGAAGCTCTTTATGATATAATCTCCTGAGTTCTTGTTAGCATTTCAGCTCTGTGGTTATAGTTTATGCATTCTTCCCTGGAGCAATATCTTGATTTCAGTATGTATTATTTTTTTTTAACATAAATCTAGATTCTGGAACTTCAGTGCTTTTGAGGTTCACTCAAACCATAAATACTAACTTGGACTGATTTCAGACTGAACTGGTTTGTTTGTTTGTTTGGTTGGTTAGTTGTTTTTATCCCACATCTTTCTATTTCTCACTTTTAAACCCATGGAGTACACACTCTTTAAAGAACTTAGTTTCATTTGTGCTGTCTGGCTCTGGAAAAAACCCAACCCAAACCAAACAAACCACACCCCCACTCCCAAAAAAATTCAAAGCCTGATAAATCTTCATACAGAAGTTATGTTTTCTAGTCTATCTGGGCTTCTAGGGGTACCAGAAGAAAAGTATATCATGTGTTAAAGTAGACTCTTTCCTCTACAATTCTTCAGAATCCAACAGCCTTCAGACATGATTTATTAGAAAAATTAAAGCAGATAAAACATTCAAGTATAAAGACCAGTTGGATTTATTTTAAGTGAACTAGAAAGCTAAATATAACAACTTTTATTGGAAGGATGCCTTAAGGTGAAATATTGAAGAGGTTGTTGCCTTCAAATATAACCTTTAGGTTTTGGCCAGAGTGTACTCTGCCTGTATGAGATGCAACCATGGCAAGGGTTCACCATTTCCTAAGCCTCGTAAGTTATAGCTTTAACTACCATTTAAAAAGGTGGTAGGTAGCCTATACCACAAGAGCAGGGGAAAACAGATCTCTTCAGTCTTCTGTACATGGATTGTACAGCTTTCTGATGGAACTCTGAGTCAATATGAGCTTATTCTTATGTCAGTCATGTCACTCAGAATAGTTCAGAGGATTGGCAGTGTATTGAATCATTTCTGCCTGATACAAAAGTGAATGGGGGTACATATTTGGGTGCAAAACTTGTAATTATGAGGAAACATTTTTTTTTCTGGTTAGGCAAAGGTCAGAAAAGAAAAATAATAAACCAGTTTTAAAATACCTTTCTAATTCAATGACTAAATAATTTTTGCAAAGCTTCAAAAATTTGCTACAGGATGTGGCAGCTTTTGATCAAAGTTGGTACCACTGTACTAGAGGACACAGTCTCAGGCTGCACCAGGGGAGGTTCAGGCTAGATGTTAGGAAAAAGTTCTGTACAGAAAGAGTGATTGCACATTGGAATGGGCTGCCTGGGGAGGTGGTGGAGTCGCCATCACTGGAGGTTTTCAGGAGGAGACTTGATGGGGTGCTTGGTGCCGTGGGTTAGTTGTTTGGGTGGTGTTTGATTGGTTGATGGGTTGGACGCGGTGATCTTGAAGGTCTCTTCCAACCTGGTTTATTCTATGTATTCTATGTATTTCGCTCATAGGTGGCATACATGTGAGTATGCCTAAAATACATTGTGTTTTGAAGACGTACACTTTCAGCCTAAAGCATTACCTAGAATTGTCTTATATCTCAGTAAACTTTCAGTAATGTAGATGTATCGAGATATAATATTGCTAATATGGCATTAAATTACACATCATCTTCCAAAGCTTTTATTATTAAGTTTCAGATCTGAACAACATACTTCTCAACATTCATTTTGCTAATGGCTTTGTAAAAAATGAGCTAAGCACTGGAAAGGATTACTTCCCCAGTTAGTCCCTGTCTATTTCTAGGCACCGATCTATCTGTTTATATAGAATATTGTTTTGGGTTTTTTTTTAAGACCTGACTTTTACTCAGGTAGTGTGGTGGGCTAACACCCATTCTGAAAACAAAATGGGGAAGGGCTTGCGAGTGCTTGGCCCTCCCTGCAGGGCATTTTCCCCCTGGGAAACGGAGTCTGTTCCACTCCGCCCTCCCTGCCCAGATAGGGTATAAAAAGGGAGGGCATTGCAGCCATTAGGCCCCTTTTTCGCTTCTGCCTCTCCTGGACAAGAGCTACTGCAGCTGCCTTCCTACTCCTCTGCCACGTGGTTGGCCCTGATCCTTCTCCCTGCTGCCTCCATGCCTCTTCAGAGAAACTGGTTTTGTACTCTTTTTCTTTCCCTCCCATCCATCCTTGTTCCTTACCCTTGTGAACCTTACCTGTTATTGTGTTATATATATATATATATACATATATATATATATATATATATATATATATATATATAGTCTAAAGAAAACTCTTTTTCTACTTCCAAGCTGACTCCAAATTATTTCTTGGTGGATTTGCTCCTTCCCTTTTTTCCCCCCTCTCTGTTAGGAGGGAGGAGGGGAGAGCGGGGGAGAGATTCTCAGCCTTGACCCCATCTGAGCTCTCAACTCCCAGTTAAGGCTCAAACCACTACAGGTAGCAAGAGTACTAATATAAATAACAGTATAACGATGACTATTGGAAAACAAATGAATAAAATTCTGATCTGCAAAATGTTCATTTAGTCTGTCATTTACATAAAATGATTCCATGCAATGGTAAAAACTAGTAAGGTTCTACTGTACACACAAATAAAACCAGGGAAACATCTGTTTGTTTCATTCTAGATACCAAGAGACCTCAGGGTTTTGCATCAGAACCCCTAGAAGGATCAAGGCAATGCTCAGCTGCATATAAATTGTGCACAAAAATGTATTTTTTGCTCTCCTTTCTTCACCTCTCCTTTTATTAATCTTATTTCACAAAGGAGCAAAAAGTCAGATAAGCATGTGATAAGCAGTGTGAAATGATGCACAGGAAGCCATATCTACAATGATGTTAACTAGAGTGGCACAGTAATCCATCAACACTGTCAGGAAGATCCTTTCTTTCTGCAAGTCTCTGTAGCTAAGGCCATTGCAGCTCTTTGCCTGTGGAGAGCTTCAGGCAGCTGTAATTCTATAGCAAAAAGTGTAATAACTGTGAAGAAAAATAGTGATTGATCCTGTTAATGACATTGGATTTATTTATTTTGTCATCTTATCATCTAGCCCTACTGTTTGAAAACAGGGCTACAACACTTTCATGTTCTGTCAGTCCTCAAATGGAAATTAATAAGTTTCTTAGCCAAGAAGGACTGAAACTCTCTGTATTTATGTCTAGCTAAGATGTGTGATAGAAGGAGTTGGGAAGATGTTTTAAATGATGTTCATAAATATGCTTTGAATATACATCAAGCTTTTGCTACAGCTTTCTACAGCTAAATAAAGTCAATAAATGTTTTCTCATTGACTTGTCTTAATTTTCAGTCAGGCTGTAAAGGCTTGTCACTCCACTTTCAATTAAATGGTCTGAACTCTCTGACTCAGCATTAACAGGGAAAGATGGTTAGAAAAACTGTTCAAAAAATGACCATTTAAAATCGTGTAGTCAGACACTGCAAAAAAAAATAATCCATTAAAATTTAAACTGCAAATCTATCTCTATACCCTTAGTTAGACTGAGATACCTAGCAGTGTAAACTATACTGTGGTAAAATTTAGACTCACTGTCACTTATTTTAAGATTACATTTGTATTGCTTCGGTATCTTCTGAGAACTGAGGAACAGAGGAACAATAAAATTAGAAAACCAGAATGTTCTGAAAACTCCTACATTCAGGGTTCTAAAATGTATGGACCATGGTATACAATGCAAAAGCAAACACTTGCTTTCAGCTTCTTATATAAGGAGCAAACCAAAAAGTGACTGAAATACTGCAGAAGAAAGCATTTTTTTTTTCTCTTTTGATTTTTTATTGCCAAAGATCAAAATGGATTTGAGAAAAATCTCAGTATCATTCCTATTGTTTTAAACAAAATTAATTAAGATTTGGATGTCTTTGCCATACTATGCAGATATTTGGGAGGGTTTTTCCAGCATATAGCAGTTGTATATGGAATTTTCAAAGTAAGGTTTGAAAGTTGGGTAATTGAAGAGAGAACATGAACAGCTTTTGAAGTTTCAGAAAGTATATCTAAAAAAAAATTAATCCTGCCACTTACCCAGAAGATCTCTGATATATAATTTTACTACTGCTTTACAATCACTATTTTAATTGCTTAACTTGCAGCAGATGTTCATTCAGAAACAGACATTGCTCTCAAATTATTACTGGAAGACTATGTCATAACCTGAAATCTTGTAAAGTTAATTGATCTCTAACTAGTAGAGACCTTCTAAAATGCCAAGAAAGGCTTTCAAGCATCCTCTTTTCCTCTTTAATCAACCACAGAGAAAGCTTAGACATGAAGAAATTTGTAACTCTTCATAACTCTCAAAATGTCTTGTCATTTGGCATAACAATATGCCAATACACTGACATTTTGCACTGGAGTCATATGAATTCCCAGCTTCATTACTGAGTTCTGCAAGACATAAGTCATGGGACTTTCTAGATCATTTTCAGATAATGTATGAAGCAAGGGCATATGATATTCTCTCAGCAATGAGATCTCTTTAGTGGGTTAGCATGTGGCAGTAGCTGCCTTGAAAGAAACTCTGATGCTAAGTTTATCATTGTTCTGGCTTGATTTAAGAAACTGCTTCGAGAGAGAACCAGGTTTAAAATCACAGAATGTTACACAGAATGTTAGGGTTTGGAAGAGACCTCAAAAGATCATCTAGTCTGACTGCCCAAATGGTAAAGTTGTTAATGCACTGCATGTAAGTGTCAAATTTCTGCTGTGCCTGAGTGGAAGTGGAAAGCTGGAAAGTGGAAGTAGAGAGCAGCTCTTTGGCTGCTAACTCCTACTTGTGAGACATTCAAAGCTACAAGTGTCCAGACCCAAAGATATGCACTGAGAGGGTTCATGGGTGTTAGATTCTCATACAGGTGTATTAGTAGCCCAAATCCTGAAGATAACACACATACATTTCTAGGTCCTGTGTAAAAGTTAGAAAGTTCTACCTTTGTGCAGAATAAAGCCAGCTTTCTTGTGGCTATATGAGCCACAAGAGAACCTGTCTTGTTTGTTTCTAGCTTCAAAGATGATTTTCTTCACTTTGTGGTGTGCACATAACTTACAGAGCATTAATAACAATGAAGGGTACAGTAGAGCTTCCCCACAACTGCCTTTCCTTCCTCTCTTTAACTAGAGCTTTATATCAAGTCTAAGATGCAAAAGCATTTAAATGGACACATAAATTTATGTCACTGCATAAATATTAAACACAATAATAGATGTTCTACTGGTATTATCTATTTATATTTAAAAGTTGCCATATGCAAGACAATGAATATTTTGACATTGTATATGTCTAAAATAACCTAGCATGCCTTTTCCACCCTAACTCATTTTGTGTAAAACACCATTAGAAACAATCATAATGATCACTGTATATACCCTGAGGGACTGGTGAACACTAGCAGATGCTCATCTTTTACTTACTGACTGATGGAAGTTGAAATTATGGGAATTTTGCCATCCATCACGCAGGTGCTGAGAGACTAAGGTGATAAGTTCAAAGAGCTGATGGTTAATAATTAAATATAATAAGCATCTGCTATCATTATTACCCAGGGGCTGAAATATGTTGTTTAGACACAAAGTAGAGTTATGGACATCATAATTCTGCATTGCCTCTGGAAGAATAAAGCAAGAATTGCCACTGACCTGTACAAATGCAGGGCTTTCCCAAGGGCTCCTCTGAAATAATTTTGTAACACTTCAACCCAAACTCCAGTCTGCTCACCATTCTGACCAGTGTCAACATAACCTCAATGTAATTAGTGCTGGAGGACAGGGCTGAAGGGACAGGACAACTCTCAGTCCTTGCCTGTACTTGGAGTGGGTCTCATCTCTTCTTACTATAAAATTTACCAAACTGAGCATTTGGTTTAAACTAGCTGCTCAAGGCTTCCTTTATAGCCAGTGGAAACAGAGACATCTTCACAGGAAGCTGGACATGCCATAAGATAATTTGGGTGGACTGTTCTGTGATGATTTCCTCTTTTTATTTATTTTTTTTTTTTCTCTCCACTGATTGGGAAAGGAGTATAGCAAGTATTTAGACTTCCAGATTAAACAAATCTCAACCTACTACTTAAACCAAATGAAGATGATAGTTAAGGCATGTCTGTACCTAGTGGCAATGCTATATGCTTCTGGCTGTAGACCTTGAGACCTTTGGTGGTTTTTCCTTTGCAATGCAATGGACAGCTGAAAGATGGCAAATGATATGTTTCAGTATTATTGCATCAGGAAAATACATTTCTTGGCAACCTCTAATAATGTAAATGTAGACAACCCAAGTAGGACTTCTGTTTTTGTTACCTCTGAGGTAGATTTATTTTCTTTTAATCACAAACATCTTATTGATTGGGGAGCCTAAGTAGAAATGCATGCTAAATTGAACAATTATTTCACTTACACTGTTGATTCTGCCATTATTCAGGTCATTTAATTTAGCCAGTGTTTTTAGAATGATTTATGCTTTAAAATGTGTGGCCACAGCACACAGAAGCTGAAGAGGCAATATAAGGTGATAATTACTTTTATCAGCTCTTGCAAACTGGCTTCATATAATTTACCTATGTAAGCTGTGAAAATCCAATAACTATATTTCTACTACCAGACAAAATCAGTGTTAATTCTAGAAGAGTTCATTCACATGAGTGGTTTTAAAATGAGGTAGGCATATGTAAAGTTTGACATCTTTCCACAGGTATAGCTGATTTTATAAAATTAATAAATTTTCTGTTATTTCTGGTTTATGGGATGGGAAGGGACAGCCAAAACTAGTTATACTCAAGAGAAATATTTCCCCAAATACTTTGAAACATATTCATTACTTTGCTAGGCTCTGACATATAGTCCATATGAAAGGTAGCCTTTCCTAGAGGGACTGCAAAATGAGGTTAATTGTATCATGTGGCTATTTCCAGAATCACACTTTCTGAAATGCAAGGCAATTTTTGCAGATATAAATGTGTTGTGATTAATAATCACAGAATCACTGAATTAACCATGCTGGAAAAGACCAGATCATCAAGTCCAACCTATCACCCAACACCATCTAATCAACTAAACCATGGCACTGAGTGCCTCATCCAGTCTCTTTTTAAACACTTCCAGGGATGGTGACTCCACCACCTCCCCAGGCAGCTCATTCCACTGGCAAATCTTTCTGTCTGTGAAGAATTTTTGCCTCATGTCCAGCCCAGACCTCACCTGGTGCAGCTTGAGACTGTGCCCTCTCCTGTCACTGGTGGGAGAAGAGACCAAACCCCACCTGGCTACAACCTTCCTTCAGGTAGTTGTAGAGAGCAATAAGGTCTCACCTGAGCCTCCTCTTCTGCAGGCAGGATTAGATTTAGACACACCTCAGTTGTCCAGATTTCAGCCGGTTATGCATTATTGGAAAGAACCAACCCCTATGTTACAATAATATGATGTACAAACTCAATGTATTTACTATAACTTGGTGTAATGAGCCCATGCTATAAGAGGTAGCAGCAAGTAAGAGATGTGAGCAGATATTACATAATGCCAAGATGTTTATATATTTTCACAGAATCACAGAATTGTCAGGGTTGCAAGGGACTTCAGGGATCATCTAGTTCCAACCCCCTCACACTAGAGCCCCATCCAGCCTGGCCTTAAAAACTTTTGAATTTTGAATACATAGTAACTAGATTAAAAGAAGAAACAACTCCTGGAAATAGGTCACGGATAAGGACCTCTCCCTCTCCCCTACCCTGCTCCCTAGGCTAATATTTTATGTTTGCTTACTTGCCCTTCATGTGATTTTTTAATGACTTCTGCTTCTCTGGCTGTTAATGGGCAACTTCAACAGTGTGAGAAAAGATTGTGACTCCTCCTACTCCAGCTGCCACCCTCTGATCTTCTCCCTCCTCAAGACTTTGACATCCCTCTGAGCAGATGGCAAATCATGGAAGTAGATACAAACCCTGGGCTGTCAGACAAAGACGATAGTTGCTACATTCTCCACTGTCTAAACACTGCATAGCAATACAGTAAGTTAGGAAATAGGTACCTAATTCTCCAGCAGGGTGTTAATGAACATTTGAAGTGCCTAAGTTTAGACATATGGAGAGCTTTATGATTAACTAAGGAGTTTAGCTACTAAGAAGTTTAGATTAACTAAACTGTTGGTATGTTAAGAGTGCTGAATCAGCTTTCTAGGCAGCCATCTTAAATGTTTGCTTCTAAGTGTCACCAAGCTCCCAGGCTAGGGAAAACTACCATTGCTACATTCCCTGACATTTACAGAGAAGACTCTTTGCTGCTGAAAATAGTTTGATTTTTTGAGCTTCTGCCAACTTAAAAAGACTGACATATGGAATTGAAACATTTTGCAAGTCAGAAATCTAAGACATAACCGGTTCCTGGTAACTATTTCCCAGCTCTGATATGTTATTTGAGCTAGTAAATGGAATGAGAACAGGAAATTTCATATACTGGTATATGAAGAAATGGACTATGATTATGTTAACTCTAACTTTGCAAAGTTTAAAATACTTGAACGAAGTCAATTGACATAGAGGTGCTGAGCAGCTGCAATGGCAGAGACTCCAGCACCAGGTTATGTAAAAGCCTGCAAGGCTTGCTAACAGCAAACGACTTGAGCTTGGGCTAAACTGATAAGGGTTTTCCAATTTAGTGAGCTGTGCTGGTCTGCTTCATGAGAGACCTTCTGTACAAATAATAAAACAAAAAGAAATTAAAAAGCAAACTTTGCCTAAATGATATTTGGATATAATTTAGCTAGATTAAAAATGGGAAGAAAAATCATATTGCTGATGCCTTTGTGCCTGAAATACATTAGGACAGTATAAGACAGTGTATGTGACAGTGAGTTACAATGGACAGCTGATGATTTTAATGTTAGACATCTTACAAAGCACATGAAAGATTGCAACAGCTGAAATATGTAGCACACAGAAGGACTGTTCTTTAGAATTTCTTTCTATTTTCTTGTGTTTGAAGATAAGAATGGTAATGCTTTTACTGGCCAATGGTCAAAAGTTCCTCTAAACACCCAGCCTGGGAAATAATCAAGAAGTCTTCTTTCAGCCGTAGGATCTACTCACCACATACTGATGTAGTGTTAGCACTGTAATGAAGTTTTAGCTGTTCCACACACCCTGAGAAACTGGCAAGCTGAGTAGAGAACACAAGCTGGACTATACACTTTAAAATCGCCTGCTGAGCTGTGTGTATGGGACAGTAAGCATCAAAAGACTGCAAAAGTGGTGTTGTGGTGCATGTGGGTTAAATTCATCTTTGTTCTGTACAAAAACATGTATTTGGTGCATGCTACCATGGCTAATAGAAGAGCACTGGCAGAGTGGAGAGCATGTCACCTGTTCAAAAAATCCATTATTCTTTTTTCTTGTGAAGGCATAATGGCTGTAATCTGACAGCCAACAACACAAATAAAGTAATGCCCTCAGGGATAACAATCAAAAAAAGAGGACCCTTTAAAAAACTTTTTAGCATGCTTGCCAAGTCACTTGGATCAGTGTTGTGGATTCAGAGTGAACTTGGTTGTCATGACAGGGTTAGAGGCAAGTTAAGTAATGTATATTTAAGACAGAGAATTCTTTACCATAATATGTCATAATGCTATGAGTTTATATTGCTTCAAGGGAGGATTAATAAAAGCCTAGTGGTTACCACAGGCAGTGGATCAGGCAGTAACTGCATTGCAAGTGATTGGTGATGGAAGAAATACTAAAGAGGAAATACCATATACTGTTAACTAATTGTTATACCCTTTCTATGGTATAAACTGTCAGAGAGTGATTACTGGGCTAGTGGGACACTTGGTTCTAGCTGGTGCAATCACTATTGAGCAACACACATAAACTAAATCTTATTGTTGGACAGTCTCACTAAAATTTTCTGAATTTGTTGGCTGTCCTGTACAACAACATGCATTCACTGTCTCGAGCCTCTGCTTCCCCATTTTCAGTTTTGCAGGCCATTGAAGTGAAAAAAACCCCTCTAATGTTCACCAAAATGTCACCTCTTTGCAAAGTAGGCTACAGATATTCATAAATGCTTCTTTGTGAAATTTAGAAGCATTCTATCATATATTTTTTAACACATTCTGAGGTCCCAGAACAGGGTGGTTTTTTTTCTGCCTGAGATTTATAGCAAGCATATACTTAACTCACAGTGAAGTATTAGGGACTCTGTCTCAGCAACATTTAAGACTGGAGATTTCTCTCCCTTTAGGGAAATGGAAATTTTTGCTCTCTGGGGTAAGAAAGAATCTTCAGAATAAAGTATCGCCTTGTAGAGGCACTTTGAGTTAGCTAAATTCAGACTTCATTCAAAAAGGTGAAAGACATTTGTATGGCATAGCTACTGGCATGCAACCTATCTGCCTCTCTTAGGAAACCTGTCTTAGACTCAGTCATCTAGAGGAGAATCTAGAGAACAACTTAGCACATTGAAGTTAAAGTCCTGAGTTAGCCCCTGGAGGATCCTTTCTTTTTTTTCAATGGCTATGGATGGAGTTGAGCTTTCTACCTCAGGGCCTGTATTATATTAGTAAAACTGAAGTCTGAGTTGCTCTACCAAGCTCTGGTTTAAAAATGACATAACAGTAAGTGAGGGGTAGGCCACAAAGCATCTAAACTGTATGAATGATGATACATTTCACTTCTGTATGGTTTATCACATCAGAGCTGTTCTATGCAATTTGCTGTAGTCTGATAACATTGAGACTTCAACAAAGTGCTGTATATACTTGAAACAGTTCTGCGGTGACACTTCTGGAAAAGACAAAGATTTTTAACTTTTTAGCACTCCTATCAGTAACAGAATTGAATTTCTTCTATATCAGATGATATAGACAGAATGATTTAAGGAATTCTTAGTAATTCTCCCATTACTGTGGTCAGCTTCTGCATTGCTTTTGAATCTTTAACTGTTATCTTCTTTTTTTTGCCCCCTCCCTCTCAAATCTCTGATGAATTGCTAACCCAGCTATTATTAATAAACTTTGCATATTTTGTTCCCTTTATATTTCTTTCACTTATTCATATACATCAAATGCTTGTTTATAGTTCCTTTTGTTTTGCAACCCGTTATATTTTGCTAGGTAGCCAAGTTTTTTAAAGTGCATTCCTAAGGGTTAATTAGATATTGATCTCTATTGTCTTCAGGTGCTTTAAGACATTTTTCATGATCTGAATTTATTTTTGAACCATTCATTTTTCTGGGTCAGTATTCTAAAAGACTGGTGATTGTTTTGATTGATGTGTACTGAAGATTTTCTAATTTCTACCTTTTATCTCCAAACAACAGTGTTACTGATCAGTACTGTTCATTACTGTTACTGAACAGTTACTAATCAGTAGCCTCTCTAGTTCAAGGCCATTGTTAAAATTTCATTTGAGCAAACACTGACATTGTTTTGGAAACAGTGATAATAATGTCATAATGCTTGAAAATCCAGAGAAGTAACTTACAAAATTATAAATCACAGAATCATAGAATGCTTTGATCTGGAAGGAACCTCTAAAGGTCATTTAGTCCACCCCCCTGCAGTCAGCAGGGACATCTTCAACTAGATCAGGTTGCTCAGAGCCCCATCAAACCTGACTGTGAATACCTCCCTGGGTAACCTGTTTCAGTGTTCCACCACCCTCATAATAAAGAACGTCTTCCTAATGTCCAATTTAAATCTACCCTTCTCTAGTTTAAAACCATTGCCTTTTGTCCTAGTACTTTTGAAACAAGTTAATGTCCTAAAAATGTTAACAAAAAAGCAGCAGCTAAGTACCTTTAATCTAGTTTTCAATTCCCAGATTCCGTTAAAAAGCTTGATAGGGTCAATGGTCAGTTATGCTGAAACAAGCCAGTCCCATATATATTTTGGGATGCACAAAGAGAACAGTGAGGGTTGAATAACAGTGAGGGTTAAATAATTCTCCTTCAAAGAAAAGCAGGGCTAAAATATTCCTAAAGGTCACATGCCATCTCTTCAGACCATTTAAGGCTTCTGAAATGCCATTCTGAAGTAAAATAACCTCTCCAGTAGAGTCATTCTGTTAGAGAGCCAGCTAACATCAGTACTGAGATAAATGGGAGTGCAGAAAATTGATTTTACACTTGTACTGTAAATGTGGTCAAATGTTGGAGGCCAGTACCTCAAACACAATTCTGTAGTACTGCTGTGCCTTAAAAATAGTAACAGAGACAAAACAGTTAAATTCACTTTAATAAATATTTTTTTTACTAGGTTTATGCTAAAATGTTCTCTTAGGAGTTCTATTTACAATGTGGCACAAGCTTCATTTTCTTTGCACTTGCTTCTCTCTGTTGATAATACTTATAAAGAAACTGACCTCCTTTTTACTTCATCAATCACTTTGTTTCGTTCAGCAGCTCTTGCAGTTTGACAGGTAAATAAATGCATGCTTTCCTTCAAGCAAAACTGAGTAAACCTTAATAGAGTAGGAAACAAGGTTCCACGATATTTCAACTTAATTATTTTTCATCAGGATTGTTTTATCATGGAGGGATTGTTGAGATTAAATGAAAGTAGCATTTTCACATATCTAATCTGATTGTACCAGATCTCTTAAAGGTTCTGCCTAAGCTTCTGGCTGCCAGTCTGCTTCCCCCGCTTTTTATTTCTATTTCAGACATTTCTGATTTGAGAAAGCTTGTGTCTTTGTTGGCTCCTTGCTTTAGCTCTTACTGGTTAAGTTATGGCACTATCCAGCTGGGACCAGCCATCTCTTTTCAGATATTTCAGACCTCATCATGGTTGAGTAAGAATAAGAACAATTAATGTAATATTCCATTCCTTTTTCCATCTTGCAGTGTTAAATAGTATCCAGGGTATGCAGGTAGTAGGACTATGACATTTCAAAAAGTCCCAGTGTGTTCTTGGCATCTTAAAAACAATAAATCATTTGGCATTATTTTATTCTTCTCTAGAAATTGAGAGGATTCATAACAACTCTAGCATAGTTCAACAGACATAGTGTGTAGTACTAGTGACAATAGTCAAAGAAGGCCTTTTGACAAAGCAAAACTGCAAGTTAAGGTAAGCAGTCTAACAGTTCATGGTTAGGAGCATCTGTGTGATGTGTCTTGCTCAACTTGATTCTCGGTGGACAAGTTCTTCCAAATACGAGCAGATGGTGGAAAGGAAATGTGACATGTTTGTGTCTTCTGTTCTAGGGCAATGCTAGGAATCTTGGCTTGATCTTTTCTAGTGGAGTATAAACCAAAACTCAAACAGAGCAAAAACTCTATAAACACCAGGAAATTAAACTTGAGTTTGCCATTTAGGCCAAAATGTGCTACTGACTTCTTTTGGTTTATTTACTTTTTTTTCTTCCAACTGCTGCTCTCTTTTTTAGGAAATTAAAACTGAGTTTGCCATTCAGGCCATACGGTGCTAGTGACTTCTTTATCTTTTTTTCTCCACCTGCTGCTCTCTTTTCTTCGCTAAGACTACATGCAATAAATGCAAGATGTTGCTCAGCAGATGAAAGTTGTTTTAGGCGTGTTTAAATGCGGACTTACTCTCACCTTCAGGCATACCATTTCTCATCCTTGTAGTGATCAAAATGATTCCTTCCAAGTGTTCTTTTGGGATATTAATAAAATTAGTAGAAAAGATTATGTTCATTCTAGTCAGGCAATTCTTCAGGCAATTTGTACTCTTCTGGAACAGAGCTATCATTACTATAATTTTGTTTGCAAAATGAAGCTCACAGATGATCTATAAATTAAAAAGACAGTGTGGTTGGTGGAAGTACCTGCAACCTTGGCAATAAATTAATATAGAATATGGAGGATGTGCCAAAATAAGAATCCTAATAATGTCCAAAGCCTTTGGGTGTAATTTAGTAATGGAATTTGGTAAAAATTTTGTACAATTGCAATGCAATTACATGAGAAAAATAAAGTTATGGAATCTTTAAGTTTACTATAATGAGCAAAACATACTTTCTCTTTTAGAAGTCTACTACTTTTTCTTCCTGAAAACATTTTTTGGTCACATTTGTACGCATTACTTTTGTACCTTTCATACGTGTAATTGTTTTAAAAACCTGTTAAAATTGATATATCACAGAATCACCAAGGTTGGAAGAGACCTCAAAGATCATCAAGTCCAACCTGTCACCACAGACCTCATGACTAAACCATGGCACCAAGTGCCATGTCCAATCCCCTCTTGAACACCTCCAGGGATGGTGACTCCACCACCTCCCTGGGCAGCCCATTCCAATAGTGAATGACTCTCTCAGCGAAGAACTTTCTCCTCACTTCAAGCCTAAACTTCCCCTGGTGCAGCTTGAGACTGTGTCCTCTTGTTCTGGTGCTGGTTGCCTGGGAGAAGAGGCCAACTCCCTCCTTGCTGCAACCACCTTTCAGGTATCATTGTAAAAGCAATAAAATGGCTTTACAAAAAGCTATATAATTTTTTTTTATTTCACATGAAAGTATATCTGTGCAGAACTTAAAATGCATGAAAGCAGTATTAGAGGGGTTTGGTTAGTAGGTTGAGAGAGGTTCTCCTTCCCCTCTACTCTGCCTTGGTGAGGCTGCATCTGGGATATTGTGTCCCATTCTGGGCCCCTCAGTTCAAGAAGAACATCAGGCAACTGCTTGAAAGAGTCCAGCACAGAGCCACAAAGATGATAAAGGAATGGGACATGTACCTTATGAGGAAAGGCTGAGGGTGCTGGGTCTCTTCAGCTTGGAAAAGAGGAGTCTGAGAAGTGACCTCATTCATGTTTATAAAGATGTAGAGGACAATCTTCAGGAGGTTGGATCCAGGCTCCTCTCAGTGATGTCCAAAGATAGGACAAGGGACAAGTTGGACCATTGGAGGATCCATATGAACATAAGGAAAAACTTTTTCACTGAGAGGGTGACAGAGTGCTGGAAAAGACTGTCCAGAGAGGTTATGGAGTTTCCTTCTCTGACATATTCAAAGCCCACCTGGATGCATTCCTGTGTGACCTACTCTAGGTGATCTTACTCTGGCTGAGGGGATGGACCCAACGACCTTTTGAGGTCCCTTCCAACCCCTAATATTCCATGATTCTGTAATTCTTTCCTAAAGTGTCTCAGCAGGTTTCCTATAATGTTAATCTTCAGTGAAGAATGGTTTCATGCTCTAGTATGAACAGATTTACCCCGTAGTTCACATTGCCAAATTCAGACTATTTCTAAGAAATTAGTATATTTATTTTTTCTTTTCTCTGCTTTTCATAGCAGGACAGAAGTGGACATTGTGCAAACTCTGCAAAAGTGGACATAAACCTCTGCAAAAATCAGGTGCAGAGGTTTATGTATTCTCTTCATTGTACATAGCAGGAGTACAAACAGACCACAGAATATTTTCACAGAATTATTCAGATTGGAAAAGATGTCTGGGATCATCAAGTTCAACCAGTAACCCTACTCTACAAAGTTCACCCTAAACCATATCCCCTAGCACCGCATCTAAATGACCTTTAAATGCATCCAGGGATGGTGACTTAACCACCTTCCTGGGCAGCCTATTTCAATGTCTGACTGCTTCTTCTGTGAAAATTTTTTCCCATGATCTTACATTGGGAAGGATGATTCCAAACCACAAAAACCCAAGGAAGTTAACCCCCCATTCTAATATTTGTAAAACAAAATAGAACAGCACAAGATAAAATACAGAATAAACTCTTCTTTCAGAGACAGCAAAAGAATTATTTTTCATGTTAATTCTTAGCTTCTGCTGTGCTAGCATGCAAGGTGACTGTAAGTGGTTGGGTTAATGCATAACACTGGTTTTTGGTGAAGCATGCCACACATTGAGTCACAAACGGCTCTCCAGCACTTGAAACTGACATTTATATCAGGCACAAGAGACATGATGCAACCCAGTGATTAGCTAAAACCTAACCCATGGTGTTCCAGGTTCCACAGTGTTCACCCTTAGGCTCACCTAGCTGTAAATGAGTCAAAAAAAGTCTATAAATATCCATGCTCTTTCATCTTGCTTGCAACAGGGGTGTTTTGATCAACACTGGATAAAAGTCATGTTTAAAAAACCCAGCACAACCACAATCAACCACCCCAGTCCAGCCAGTGTTATTTGACTATTTGTAAGAAAGTCTCTTCTCCCTGGTACCAGGTGATAGGACAAGAGGAAACAGCCTGAAATTATGCCAGGAGAGGTGTAGGTTAGAGATTAGGAAAAAAGATTTTATTGAAAGAGTGGTTAGGCATTGGAATAGGTTGCCCAGGGAGGTGGTGGAGTCACCATTCCTGGCGGTGTTCATGATATGGCACTTCATGATTTGATGGCCATGGTCATCTTGGGTTGATGGTTGGGCTTGATGGTCCCTTCCAACCAAAACAATTCTATGATTATATGAAATATCAAGATTTAACAATTCCTGATGGAAATGTACTTCTTTTAGTGTGGAGTCGATATCTGTACAAACCTGTAGTAAAGGATTATTAGAAAACTTAGGGATACTGAATAATTTTTTTTTTTTTTCTAACTGGCATTTCCACGTCTCAGTTTTCAGCTTTTCTCTATTTGTTATAATTTCTAAAGAGGGCTTAACACTGCTTTTCATTCTTCCACTTCTGTGGTGGAAATAGTAACAATGCTTGAGATGCTGCCATCATAAAGATGTTCCTTGTATTTCTCTTCCAGACAATACTGCCCCTGTTCCACTAAAAACAAACAAAAACAAAAAGAAAGGAAGAAAGGAAGAAAGAAAGGAAGGAAGGAAGGAAGGAAGGAAGGAAGGAAGGAAGGAAGAAAGAAAGAAAGAAAGAAAGAAAGAAAGAAAGAAAGAAGGAAAGAAAGAAAGAAAGAAAGAAATAAAGAAAGAAAGAAAGAAAGAAAGAAAGAAAGAAAGAAAGAAAGAAAGAAAGAAAGAAAGAAAGAAGAAAGAAAGAAAGAAAAAGGAAGGAAGGAAGGAAGGAAGGAAGGAAGGAAGAAAGAAAGAAAGAAAGAAAGAAAGAAAGAAAGAAAGAAAGAAAGAAAGAAAGAAAGAAAGAAAGAAAGAAAGAAAGAAAGAAAGAAAGAAAGAAAGAAAGAAAGAAAGAAAGAAAGAAAGAAAGAAAGAAAGAAAGAAAAGAAAGAAAGAAAGAAAGAAAAGACCAACACATTTCTAGCTTCTCCATCAACATCCTGCTGGTATATTGGGCAGAAATTATAATGGGACAAAATCCTGCTGGCAGAAGGTTACAGGACGATCTGAAAGATGTTGTTTTGCACTTCCAGTCCAAGGTCAAAAATTACACTGATTCTGGTTTCATCCTGCACAATTTGTTCACTCTCAATTTTAAAGGAGATCCCCTAATTCAACATTGTAATGGGTTGGGGCAGATCCCCTCCCCACCACAGGCAGAAATAACGACTCAGGCAAACGGATTGCAAAAGTGATGAAAGTTTAAATAGAAAGCAGTGAATGTTACAGAAAACCCAAAGCGCAGTGACAAAGAAAGATCCCATCCCCACCTGAGGGTGCATGCAAAACCCCCAGGGCTCCTTCTTCCCCCTCCCTCTGCTGGGCTAGTCTCAGCTGGCCAGGCCTGAGACTGCCCATCCCCCTGTGGCCTTGGGCCCAATCAGGCCCATGGCCGGGAGATCTCTCCCCCAGTTACCAAGTCTCGGAGAGGGAAGGAAAGAGGAAGTGCCAGACTCCGCACTGGATCTTATAGTGGCGCAAAGAATTATGGTAGGAAATACACAATTTCCTGTGTCCATCCCTCTGGGCTGGACTTCTGGACACAGGAAGTGAATGCACCAGGGGGGCACCCAGCTCAAACTGCAACATGCCACCCCTGTATTTCATACCATAATCTTTGCACCCAAACACATCATCAGATCAGAAAACTTCTGATGACATGTCCGGCAGAGTCCATATCTTCATCTGGGCGTCCACTCAAACAGTCTCTCATTCAGGCTCAAGCATCAGTCCATTCCAGTTGTTCTTCCTCATGTGATGGAACCTCCCAGCGACGCAGTCCTTCTCCTGCAGTGTGAATTCCTTGTGGACTCCTTGGGACATCCTGGTCACCTGGAAATACCTCACAACTTCTCAGCCAAGCCTTTACTCTCCTATTCAGCGGCAAATTCTCCACCCCTGGGGCAGGCCAGTCGGAACAATCTAGCTCCACGACTGCCTTTTTCAATCCATCCAGGGTGCCGCAGCCAACCGCTTTCACGCGGACCAAAGCTACACGGATGCATGTCAGAGGCACTCCGCACCCCCCGGCTGGGCGCTCGCGTACCGAGGCAGGACAGCATCCGGCTGCACAACCTCCACCCCCGGAAGAGGGAGGAGCTGCGCCACAGCCCACTGAAGAAGCAGGGAGGCGGAGCCAGGTGCTCGGCGCCATTTTCGGAACACGTCCGAAAACACCAGGGAAAGATTTACAGCTGCCGCCGCCGCCTGAACGCAGCCCGGCTCGGGCGGTGCCGCCGCCGCCGCCTGAACGCGGCCCGGCCCGGCCCCCGCCGTCTCTGTCGCCGCGATGCAGAGTCCGAGTCACCTCCAGCGGTCGCTTGCCCGCTCGCCGCGGGTGTCCGCTCCCCGCAGCGGCCGCGGGCCGACCACGCTCTGCTTGCCGCTGCCCCTCCTCCGCTCCCTGCCGCTCCGCAGAGAACGAGGAGAAGGCAGGTCTCGCCTTCTTAGGCTACTCGAGCATTCTTAAGCTACCCTGGGCAGAAAGTCACAGAAAGAACCACCCCTCGCTGTTCCCAAACAACAGGAGGGACTTCCATGCCATCAGCTACGCACCAGCTATCCTTCTGCAGCCCACAGGAGTTCACACAGTCGCCCCGGTAACACAAAACCTGAGCCCCAACTTTCCAAACCCAAACCGACGCCCAGACCTAAATTTAAACTCTCCATCTTTTGCAATCCGAGCTGCAGTTGGCCCCACGTTGGGCGCCAATAAAAAAAAAGAGTGTGGTGGTTTGAAAGGAAAGGCTCTGCTTTCCCTCCCCCACTGAGAAAGAAACCACGGCTAAACCCAGTCGGAGAAATGAGATTATATTTTACAAGGAAACAGATTCTATGTAACACAACAAATACAGGTATTTTACAATATATACAGGAGTATACTGCAAATGAACTCAACCAGAAACCAGACCCCCCATAGAGGGGGCTTCCCCCTGTGCCCCCTTCAACCCCCTACCTCCCTTCTCCCCCAAAAGAGGTAGAAGAAGAGACGAGGACAGTTAACAGGGCAGGAAAAGAATAAAGGCCTTGCACAGGGAGTTAGTATCTTATCTTAGTTGGCCAGAATCCCAGAAGCAGATCCAGCCGAAAGGGACAGCGAAGGAAGGAAGACTGAGAGAAAGTTCCCAACTCCCCTGGGTCCAATCTCTCCTCCCACAATCCTACCAATGAAATTCGTTTAGAATACCAAAATATTTTACAAACATTTAGCCAGTGTGCCCCTTTCTTAAAGGCACAGCGTCAAACGGCCACAAACATTTATAATAATGAAATGATTGTCTTTAGCGGTAATTACTAATTTGGTTTATTGATGAGCGTGACACCTTAACACAAATAATTAGATTTAGAAACATAATTAAAATTAATTAACATATGCACTGCCCTTAAGGCTCAACATTCTCAGGCTCTCTCAGTCGTGCTTATTTTGTTCTGATTTGTGCTTTGTACAAGAATGCCTGGCAAATTACATCTGTGTAGATGAAATTCATGTATTATTGATAAATTTGAATGGCAAGTTCAAGTCTTACTGATTGGTGTCTAGTGAAGCCTCTGTTGTTAAATTCAGGTTAGAGTGCATTCTGATGGAACAATGCTTACTTCTCAGTAAAGGCATCTTCCATTTCTTTTTAAAGTCTGCATCACTCATATTGGTTCATTTGTTAGTAATGGCTCTGAATTTTCATTTATAGTAATATTACACTAATGACACATCACAGTCAAGTCTGTTTCTCTCTGAAAACAGCCAAAATAACAGCCTTAAACTGTACAGACTGGCCTGTGCAATTACTGTATTGTACTACCACCCTGAAAAAAATAAACATAAAAATCAGGAAATAATGACCTGTTAATTCAGGTCTGGAGCACATAAAAAGGAAAAGCTCAGAGAAAAGAGATAATCTATTAACATCCTGCTGAGAAAAAGAATAGCTGTAAAAGGTGGCACTGGCTCAGCTGTTTATTTATTCATAGATGCTAACCAAATAAGCTAGAACTGTCACAGCAGGCTTTTCTTACATGTTTGTCATATCCCCTTTAGTGAGTTTCCTATAAGATAAACATAAATCAGAATCATATTAGCTTGCTTGTAGAAGAAGAAAGCTAACAACAACTGCACCCAGATCTAGATGTTGATTCTAAGAGATCTTATTTTAGGATTTTTACCAAATATTCCATGTAATTAATTTATAAACGGGTCCACAATGAAAAGCAGAGCCCAGAAATCCTCAGCCTTTTGAGAAAGTTCAAATGAAGCTACTGATCTCAGGTAAATTATATTGTATAGGAATGTGCTCAGCATGAGACTGATCCAGTACAGAAAATATTCTTAGTTGTTTAGTTGTTTTCTTTCTCCTCACCACCACCCGTTTTCCCCCCTCTCCCCACTCCCCCCTGATTTATATGTACTTAGTGAGTAATGACCTCCCTTTGCACCTTCTGTTTCAAAAAACATGAACATAAAGATACAGACCTTGATCACTTGGAAGCTGTTCTTGAGATAGAAATGTTTTGTTGGTGGTGGTTTGGTTTTCTGTTTGTTTGCTTTTTAACACAGACAAACACAGATTTTAAATAACTTGGTCAGACTGAAATCTGTGAAATTTTGCAGCCTATTATTTCTTTAATACATTTTCCACTCCATGGACGAGATTCCTGGGTTATTTTGATATATGCTGAACCTTGATAAAGATTTTTGAAATGGGTGAAGAGAAAGTAATCTCTGCTTCTGGGAAAGCCCATTCTTTTAACCGAAGGTTGACACAATGTGCATTTAATGATAATTTTTATCTCTGGCTCATGGAGATGCTACCTAGGAGCTGTATTTTTTTCTTTTCCCGAGGTATATTAGATTACAGCAAGTGGCATTTAATTCTCATTCAAGGCATAATAAATGTCCATAGATTCCTTGTAAGACAGTATTTGTGTCATTTTCTACAAAGTTATTACTATGATTGCTCAGACATGATATGTCCAAGGTTTGTCACTCTGCTGTAATGTGTGATTTCTTTCTTATTTCCTTTGTGCAATGAATCAGATAGTATCAAATTAGCGCAATGAAAGAGTGTTTTAAATGCCTACATCAGCCTGCCTTCATCTTTCTTTTTGTGACATAAAGTATAAAATCATAGAATCATAGGTTCATCCAGGTTGGAGGAGACCTCCAAAGGTCATCTAGTGCAATCCCCCTGAAATGAGCAGGGATATCCTCAATTATATCAGGTCACCATCAGAGCAGAGCCCCTGTTGAGCTCATCTCCAGGGATGGGGTCTCAGCCACATCTCTGGGCAACCTGTTACAGTGCTCAACTACCTTCGTTGTAAAACACTTTTTCCTAATACCCAGCCTAGATCTACCCTTTAATTTCAAACCATCGCCAAACTCATATGGAGTTTATGTCATGTAGCACACAAATCCACATCAAAACTGCCAAATGATGTTTTCAATTGCATTTCTCAAGACAGCTTTTCAATTTCTAGACAAATGAAAATGTTACAATTTGGAATGTCTTTGCTTTCTCACTCATGTAGAAACCTTAGAAGTGGAGATAGAGTTTTCTGAAAAACTGGAGGATGTGGCTGGTCATTGTAAAAGAAAGAAACAAGGAATTCTTTCCTGAACTGAGGACATTTATAGGAGAAAAAAGTAAAACATAAGTACTTCTCATGATCTCATTTCAGTACTAGCTGTATATTGGATCAATTTTATCTGCATATGTTCTTAGAATATTATCTCGTTTACACATAGATTACTTCAATTTTCTTTATCTACTACTTCAAGAAAGTTCACCTACAAATCCTTTAGAATTCAAGACCTTAACCTCATATGCAAAGAGAGGTGCTTATGTCATTCAAAATTGATAAGAGACACATTCTTCTCTTACTTCAGCTCTTCTATTTTAATAGTCAAAGATGAATTAATATTAGTAAGTAACAGATTCAAGGAGTCACTGTCCATAAGCTCGTGTAATCCAATGATAAACTGAGCTCACTGTAAAGAATTCTAGATTGGCTTAACCGTGTATCTGAGAGTGCATTACGTCAGAGCTTATGACTAATAATTTTGCAAATATTAGTTTGAATACTTCATGAATTATTTAGTTTTTTTTTTTTCCAGAAACTGCTGAACTGCCTTCTCTTTATAAAGAAAAGAAGATGTTAACATTTGTTTTATTTTATCAGATCACCTTTACTAACCAACCGTTTAACAATTTCATGAAGTTAAATAGAATACCAAACAAATCATGTATGTAAAGAGAAGACTAGCCTGTTTAAAAAGCATTGGATAAATAATCTGTTAAGTACCTGGATTCTTCTCTAAACACTCATTCTAATTTTAGTATCTTTTTGGCATATCTTTATTCTTAAAAAATACGATGTTTTGAATCTGAAAATCTAGACCCATTATCCAAAAATCTGTATGTTTTTACTTGAACCATCTGATTTTTTACCATCTTCAGAATCAGATTCCATGTTTTCCCTTAATTTACCTATGTGTTCTGTCCTATACACTCAAGATGGTTAGAAGAGGATGGGTGGCCTTCTGTTCATAAACCAGAACTGTGGAAATGAATTGTTGAATGGGGAAACTCTCCTCCCTGCATATCATGGTCCTGTATCCCTTTAGACAATTGCCTCTTTGACAAGGGTTTTGATGCAGTCTGCTGTAGTACCATGGAGCTGGTAGGCACCTAAAAAGTTCCTGCATTTTTTGACTTGGAAATGAGTGATTAGTTATTCAGATTCTGACAGGCACGTGGTTATGAGTGGTACTTCTCAAGGGATGGTAATAGGTGAATGTTTAACACCTTCAGTAATGATCTGGATCATGGGAGGGAATTCAGCGTGTGTGCAGATATGCTACACTGAGGGGAGACATTGATTTTTCTGGTGGGAAGGGTTGGTATCTACATAGCCCTTGACAAGATGGAGGAATGAGTTGGCAGAACACTTACAAGGTTCAAAAGGAGCAAATGCAGAAGTGTCCAAGTGAGCATAAAATTATTGTACTACAGGGGTTCAAATGACTGGGTAGAATGTGTGTCTGCAGAAAGAGTCCTGAGGGTCATGGGGGACAATAAATTGAAAATCACTGGCTTAACCTTATACTGAGGAAGGCTAACCACATATTGGGCTGCATTAGCAAGAAAATGGACTCAAGTAGTATAAAACAGTGGTTCCCTTCTAGTTGGCACTTAAAAGCTTCATCTGGTATATTGTGTCCAGTTCAGAGCCTCTAGTGCAAAAGAGAAATATGCAAACTGGAATGAGTCCATGGGAGAGCCACTAAGAAAGCTAGGACATCTGAAGCCAGGCTGCGTGAATTGGATGGAGAAATGAAGGCCAAGAAAGGATCAGATTGCAGTCTTTTGGCTATTTCATGAAAAATGCATAATTTTAGTGATTTACTAGAAATTAAACAATTAAACAGATCACAATCTAATTTACTGCCAGTTACACTCCTTAATATTTTTTATCATGTTTTATTTTGTGACAAAGCCACAGTTATATCACTCTCTAATGCATGGTAGAACTAAACTATTTTTTCTTGTTGTTGCTTTGTTGGTTTTTTTTTTCATTAATTCTTTTTGTGATGATTATGCATGTGCCCTTTTTGTCTGGACATATTTATTCCTACAAAGGCTTAATGGAAAAGAATCATGGCAATAAATATTCAACCAACGACATTCATAGAAAAGAATATAATAACAGAATTAAGATTTTGGTAAATTATTTTGCTGTTAAAAATCCATCTTCCTGGCAGCATCTTTGTTACACATGAATTAAATTTGACTTGTAATCTTTCCAAGCTGATTTTGGAAAGCTCCTCTAATACAACTAACCTATATAAGCCCTGCCAAGTTTCTTAGCTTATCTGTGCAGCAATGCATGGTTGTCATGTGAAGTAAAGAACAACATGCTTACTACAGGCTGCTTTAAGATATCTGGTTGACTTTGGTACAGCTCATGCCTTAGTCTTTCTGGGAACTTGGCACAGAAAAGGGTAAAAAAAGCTGATGACAGAAAGGACAAAGTCTATCAACAATCCTGCCCTTTCCTTCCTTCTGAAGGACTAAATATTTTTTCCACTAGAGAAATATGGATGAGTTTTCAAAGATAACACCACTTATCTCGTTACTAGGGATGCTATTTTTCAACAAGAGATGTATTAGACTTCTTGTGTCCTTGTTCATTCTGTAAAGGGAAAGGTTTCTCAAACCATAAACTATCCTTCTGGAAGGAAATATAGCATGAATGACTGAATGAGCTGACGTGATCCTCCTGTGCTTTACAGATGTTTAAAAGAGAAATTACATGTTTCAATCTGATATTTATTAATAATAAAGTTTTGGCTGAGGATTTGATAAATAAATTTTAACAAAGTATTAGTTGATAAAAGATTTCTTACAATCAGGATTAAATTTCTGGTTGAAACAAAAAGCCTTTGAAGATCTTGGTGAAAGCAGCCAGGAATACGATCTGCATGCAAGACATAGATCTGGGCTTCTAATGAAATTGACGTTAGGAGAAATAATTATAATTAATCTGAAATATATTTGAGATGGCTGTTAAAAAAACCAAAGATTGTAAGAATTAAATGCATAGTGGAAGAAGGAAACCCTTCCATATTTTGAGAAAAATCAACCAGACAATCTCTGTGCTTAATGCAAATTTATGGCCAGTACATACGCAAACCTGTACATGAAGTTTTGTTCACCAAAAGATGAGATGAATGAATTTAAACAAAATTCATACCACTGTTCTTGTCTGGTAACCAACAACCAGAAGACTTACTAAGCCTTCACACACACCTGTCTTTAGATGGAGGCTGTTTCTACAACAAGGAAAAATTGTATACTTCACACAAGAGCAGAAGCCCTATGAGGAGAGGCTGAGGGAGCTGGGATTGTTTAGCCTGGAGAAGAGGAGGCTCAGGGGTGACCTCATTGCCCTCTACAACTACCTGAAATGTGGTTGTAGCCAAGAGGGGGTTGGTCTCTTCTCCCAGGCAACCAGCACCAGAACAAGGGGACACAGTCTCAAGCTGCACCAGGGGAGGTTTAGACTTGAGGTGAGGAGAAAGTTCTTCACTGAGCGAGTCGTTCATCGTTGGAATGGGCTGCCCAGGGAGGTGGTGGAGTCACCATCCCTGGAGGTGTTCAAGAGGAGACTGGACATGGCAGTTGGTGCCATGGTCTGGTCATGAGGTCTGTGGTGACATGTTGGACTCGATGATCCTTGAGGTCTCTTCCAACCTTAGTGATACTGTGATACTGTGATACTGTGATACATTGCTTTAGAAAGTAGCTTAGGTATTTTTCATTGATCTGCTGAAGACATGAAAGAAACCTGAAGCTCTTCCTTGTCTGCTAATAAAATACAGATTTGACATCCTAAATCATTCCTTCTTTTGAATTCAGTGGGAGATTATCTCAACAAAAACTGACAAAATGGTTCAATGTATTTCTTGTGCACAAAGTGGAGTCTGAACTCACAGGAGGACTGTATATTCATTCATCCTCTCAGCTAGTATAAGTTACCCTTTGTCTCTCCATGTGTCATAGAATATGGAGAGATCAACAGAGAACTGGAAAAACAGAAGAGCTGTGAGGGAGTTTTAGGATTTCACCAGCAGAGGTTAGGTAGTTATCAGGGCACTTCTGGAGCAACTGCTGAAAATATGGCCTTCAATCTTCAGCTGCTGTGCCAGAAGACAGATGGCCTGAGGATTCCAATAAGTATTCTCTCTAATGAAGTAAATCACTTGTACAGTGTTTCTGAGTGCTCATCTTTCTGTGGGAAGCAGTTATTTTAGAGACTGGATTTTGAATGGGGAATTGTCTCTGGAAGGTTTGAAGATCAATGATCTCTATATCTAGAATGAAAAGTTTTCAGTGAATGAGTTATTTTCTTACTTTTGACCCCACGCTGAAGTTTGCTGATAAAAATTACTCTCCTATTCTTGGGTGTTCATGAGTGGCAGCAGAGCTGAGTCCTGCACTTAACCTCTACTTTCTCACTGTTGGTTTCACCTTCAAAAATGTCTTCTGATTACATCTGAGCTGACTATGGCATTGCTTTCCCATCATTGCAATGCACTTGTGAGATGAAAAAGTGTTTTAAACTCTTATCTCACTCACATATACAAGGAAGTCAGTGAAAGCCACAAGTACAGGATGCGTTCACTTGAAAGCACTTCATCCAAAGTAAAGCTGCTATAAATACACCTGGCTGTCATACTCTGCCTTTCATACTGAATTGCACCTATATGTTTTCCAAATGGTCTACTCTCTGGCCATTCCTCTGTTACATGGTTTTGTGATGTGTTTAGAAATATACTGATACTCAACTTTGTTTCCATTCAGAGTAGAAGGTGGGCAGGATGGATGCATGATCTTGTACAGTGGGATTCAAGAACCAATGATTACTGGAGAAATGATCTAAAATTACCAGTCTGGCTTTATTAACATTTTATTTTGAAAGCATCTAATGAATGTACTCTAATTCTTCCCTGTCTTAAAATAATGGCAAGCATATTGTTGGTTGGTTGAGAGTTTGTGGGTTTTGTTTGGTTTTCTTGTTTTTCTCTCTGGTTGTTGCCTTTTGGTTTTGTTTGATTGCGTAGTTTTGTTGTTTGGTGTTTTTTTGTTGCTTATTTGTTTGTTTGTTTGTTTTTCATTTGATTTTCCTATTTTTTTTTCTTCACAACAACATGTAGTTTTTAATTATTTTTTTCTTTATTACCATATTTTGTTCCTGTGCAGTTTCACAACATTGACATTCAAACCCAATTATACACAGGAAAGTATAGAATGGAAAAAAATCCTGTGCCCACATTACTCATCTGCATGCTAGCTAAAGCTAGATGTGACCAAGGATTAGTGTGTTTCACAAATGCAGTAAGTGCAAGATTTTATCTTATCTATCTTCACATCATCTCAGCTAACACACTCTTAAAAGTATTGCTTGTTAATAATTTAGGATTTGGATAATCTGCATTCTTAGATAAAGAGAAGGGAAAGAGGATGACCTAAGACTATTCTGTATGTCTAAGTATTCTCTATATCTAAGACTAGATATGTTCTGTATTCATTTAGAGCAGTTTTGTAGTTCACTTTGCCAACTCTTATCTGTGGCCTTCACTACATTTTCTGTGATCTTCATTACAGAACTCCACTTCTGAGTATGCATTTTACTGCTTTCTCTTTTGCTTGTGTCCTGAAGAAGTGGGAGTGGAAAGATGAAGATAAAGTAATGTAATACTCGAACACCCTAGCTATTAGGGACCCCTTCTGAAATAATGTTTGTACAGATCTGGTTGATACTCTTTAGTGGCAGGGATTCTGGAGAAACCTTTCCTTTAAATATGGTATTAGGACAAAGAAGACACAAATTTGCCACTCCATTACCAATGATGAGGGGTTTTGTTTGTTTTGTGCTTTTCTTGTTTGGTTGGTTTTTCTATTTGATTGCAAAAAAAATTATATTAGCCACATTATATTAAAATGCTTTCTTAATTTTGAACATTGTGCATTTAGGGAACAGACAGCATTTGAATAGCAAGGAAGCTGGCCAGAACTATCATCTCACTTTTGCTTATTGTAGCTTAGATTTGATTAATGCCTGCAATATTTCAATCTCTTCTCTTTTTACTCTTGAAACTGTATTAAAATCAGAACAGGAAGCCCTATCTAATGTTATAGCTTTATGACTTTCTCATAAAAAGATCTTTTGAGCTGTAATTTTTTTCATCAGGCTTTAATAATTTAAATTAAGTTTTCTCTGTTGATTGGTACCAATTTACATGAAATTTGATAAGACCATTGCATTTTATATGCCAAGATTAGTTTATGAACTGGTAAACAGCTCACAAATAAATATATGAAAATTTAAGCTGCTAAATCTAGAAAGATTCTGTTCTTAATAAGTTTAGACCAGCCTTTCAGAACATCTGATAATCACAGAATTACCATTTTCCAGTCCAAGGGTGAAAGGATGAAGCAAGACTTCGCAGTGAAGGTTAAAAGCTTCTCTAAGGAAGCCTGAGCTAAGGCTGAGCACATTGTTGAAGCCTGCCTCTTGTAAAGTCTTCAGGACTCAGTCCAACAAAAGACAGGAATTGCTGATTAAATGCAAAGATAATTCAGTAACTTTCTGAGGGTATGTTGATCACTTCATTGTTATTGAGATGTCTAAGGCAGCATGATGGGCAGGCATCAGACCTGAGACAAGCAGGGTGAATCTGATCCGTTCTGGCTTCTTCAGTATCTTAGTGTTGCCAGGGCATACACCATAAACAGAAGTGGCCAAAAACCTTACAAGCTTCCAAGACCTGCCAGAGCACAATTTGGTAGTGTCACATAAAAGTTGTCTTTATTTCCTTTCTCATTTTGAAAGTGCAGGAAACAACACCAAAACAGCCTCATTGCCCTACTTCCCAAAGCACAGCTGTAGTTATGAAGTCATAAAATGATGTATTACCTCGTAAATTCAGATCCAAATACTCATGCATGTGCATAGCCACTCTGATTTCGTGGCCATTTGGTGCACCTTCCATGAGACCCCATGCTTTATTCAAAGCATTATCTGAACCTCCTGTGGATGCTAATCGAAGGTTCTTTTCATATGACCTATTGTTTTACTGCCAAAATCGGGATGTGAACAAAATAGAAGCTGTGATTTTTTTCTCTGATCCAGGGGTCCAGTTTGATGCTATAGTGGATGTTCAGGGGGTGTGGACTGGATAACTTATGAACCATTCTATGATTCTAATTCTATGAGTCTAAGTATCTTATCACTGCTCTCCCTTTCCTGATTTCTGTTGCTTTGAGTTCTGGCCATTCACAGATAGACTAGACTAGACTAGACTAGACTAGACTAGAATAGAATAGCATTAACCAGGTTGGAAAAGATCTTTGAGATCATCAAGTCCAACCTATCACCCAACATCATCTAATCAACTAAACCATGGCACCAAGTGCCTCAACCAGTCTCTTCTTAAAACACTTCCAGCGATGGTGACTCCACCACCTCCCTGGGCAGCACATTCCAATGGCCAGTCACTCTTTCTGTGAAGATCTTCTTCCTAACATCCAGCCTAAGCCTCCTCTGGTGCAGCTTGAGACTGTGTCCTCTTGTTCTGGTGCTGGTTGCCTGGGAGAAGACACCAACTCCCACCTGGCTACAACCTCCCTTCAGGTAGTTGTAGACAGCAATAAGCTTTCCTCTGAGCCTCCTCTTCTCCAGGCTAAGCAACCCCAGCTCCCTCAGCCTCTCCTCACAGGGCTTGTGCTCCAAACCCCTCCCCAGCTTTGTTGCCCTTCTCTGGACAAGTTCCAGCAACTCAATATCTTTCCTAAACTGAGGGGCCCAGAACTGGACACAGTACTCAAGGTGTGGCCTAACCGGTGCTGAGTACAGGGGCAGAATGACTTCCCTGCTGCTACCGGCCACACTATTTCTGATGCAGGCCAGGATGCCATTGGCCTTCTTGGCCACCTGGACACACTGCTGGCTCATATTCAGCCTACTATCAACCAGTACCCCGAGGTCCCTTTCTGCCTGGCCGCTCTCCAGCCACTCTGACCACAGCCTGTAGCACTGCATTGGGTTGTTGTACAACTGACACCTATGGGAATATTGTCTTGAACATGCTAAGTGTTACCTTATAGAATTTGAGAAATCCTAAACTGCATACTGTAAACAAGCAGGTACTTTTACTCACTGTCTTGCCGGCTCAGCTTGCTATCTGCAGCATGGGGATAACACTAACCCCTCACATCAGATCACACTTTGTGAAGATAAATTAATGCTTGTAGAGCATCACAGTGCTGACTGCCAGAGAAAAGCCAATGAGGAAATTAATAATTCTGTCTTCGTTACCAACTCTGAATAGTGTGCAGTAGATAAGGCTTAAGCCCACAAAATGAACAATGGAGGTAAAACAAAACATTGAATAGCTGTTCTTTTTTAATTGATCACAATCCATTCTGTTCACTCAATGCAGTAGGGGTCCTGTGCAGAAAAAAACCCCAACCCAAACCACTGTGGAATTATGTGTTAAAAATCTGTCATATTACATATTCTCCCAGGAACTGATCTAGGGCTCAGACACTCTCATTGTGTATCTGTATTTGATTTTGCCACGTATCTATCACACGTTTTCATGTATATATTTATCCCTTTCTGTCATCTACCCGTTCCTACCTGCACACAATCCCTTGAACTGTACTTCAAACAATATCCCAATAGATGTAAAATGTTTTTTCCACAGATGCTTTTTCCCACAGATGTTTTCCCTATTCATTGCTTCACTTCTCCCTCAAGTCTCCTTCATTCTTTTGTGCCATTCACACCAATAATCTCTCTGGAAGGGGAAATGTCTTAGGTTCTTTAGAAGCTCAATAATTGCAGTGCCTCTTAAAGCTCAATGACTTTGTGCTTTTAGCAGTTTAAATTTCATTATGATACTCATGACTTACTGTCGTCTTCTTTCTTGGGGGCAGAATCAAAAGTCAGGATCAATCAGGTCCTTTACATAACTTCAGAGCTTTCAAAATTATTCTTTTCTTAGTTGAATTGTTTCTTTTAACTTTTTTCTATTCCAGACCTGTATCACATTTTTTCTTCCCTTTGTTGATGGACCTTTCACTATGGTAAACCTTAGGATGTAACCCTTTCATCCAATAACACTGAATATATGTTCATTATCTTTTATTAAATACTCCAAGAAAGGACTCAAATCTATGATGAGATGGCAAAAAGAAACAGAGGTTGGGTCACAATAATTATTTCAATATATACTGGTTCATAAGCCTGGAGAGGGAACAGAGTAAAATCCAGCAATACTTTTTTGAATGAGTCACCACAGGAAAATTAGTATTTTCAACTGTTAATCAACACAGTTCTTAGAGGAAGAAGATAAAATCTGCTTAATATTGTTTCATTTATTTATTTATTCTTTATTTTACATCTGCTCTAGCAGACCCTCAAAAAAACAGCTATCTGTGTTTGACAGGACATACAAACCTTGTGACTTGTCTCTGCCAGCACTCAAATTTTGTCCACCATCAATTACATCTGCTGCAAAGTAGGTTGCAAGAAGGCATTTACAAGGATAGTTCTGGAACAGGTTCATTGTGAAGCCCACCAGCTGCACACTGAGGGGCTCATTCTTGACACTGGTACAGTTCCAGATTTGGGGGGAACTGAGCTCATGTGAACTTCACCCATGGGGCAAAGCTTTTCTGTGGTCATCTGCAGTTACAATAAATGCTGGAAAAAAGGAATGCTGGCACAAGGAATTTTACAAATTTGATCTTCACATGACCATGTATGAGGAAGCTTTGCAGAGTAAATGCATAAAAATGCCTTCTTTCTTCATGCTGAAAGGACCCTCAGATTAGTTGTAAAAAGAGGAAACCAATTGGCACAAATGCCATTGCTACAAATGCCATTTGAGAATCTGTTCCCAAAGTCAAAGTAAACTGTAATTTTTAACAAGATGCAGCATATTCAGGACATGAATGTCTTGTCTTGGGACATTGCTGAGGCTTGGATCTGTTTTAATAATTTTAGTTGTTGGTTTTCAACCTATGAAGTCTTCCCCAATGAAGTTTTAAATGCTTTAGGATTATTGTGTTATTTGTGGTTTGAAAATTGGATACATACAGCGTCACATAGCCCCTCATGGCCTCCTCTGCAGCAAGACTATGCATTTGTATGATTCACAAATTTTTATTTCCATTATCTTAAAGTTTACTAATTAATAAAGCAATCCTTTCTCTTCCCGAAGTTGTTTCCACACTTCTAAGTTTTATATCTTTTTGGCAACTTTAGCAGTTATTAAAAATGTCAAATATATGTAGGCAAATAAGAAAGTGGGGTTCCAATGGAGTGAAAATTATCAATTTTTCAGTTTGCTTAAGGGGGTAAATGGATAATTTTATCATAAAAATTCCCTTTACTGGTGTTCAGTTTTCATGCTCTATTTCAAGCCTCTGGACACTCATACTGACATTAGGATTCTATTTGAGAGCTAGCAAGGTATACACCATGCATAATAAACACAGCCTAGGCTGCAGACAATCTAGCTGTAAGAGTGTTGATACCATTACTGTGTGGGGACAAGAGGCAAGGAAAGTTCAACGTCAGGAAGGTGCTAATAAATTGATATATGGGCTTTGATACTGTGCAGTCTGGGTGCACTGGTCAAAATCCAGCACCTAGTGCAGGGCATATTAAATCTGAATTCTGAAATCTGGTATCTGGAAAACCTGCCCAACAATGTAGGGCCTTCATATATTTGCTGTGGCTACAAGGGTCTGCTTGACTAGCAATTTGTAGGGCAGGGTCTAGCTGAGTCAATATGTCATTAATAGACTCTCTTTAACAAGCAAGTTGTGGATGGGGAAAATGCTGTAAAGAAATATATATGTTATCCTTAAAGACTTAATTATGAAATACTTCAATCTAAAAGCATTCTTAAGCATATAAAGTCTTATTGCAGTAGCATAAAGTCAGATTTTGCATAAACTTCTAAACAGAGGGCAAAATTTTAGCCATTGAGCTATCATTGTAACAGTCATAGAAGTTATAGCCTGACACATAGAATCACTTGTCAAAACATCTTGTCTGCATACACAAATTATGATGAGATTTCCAAGGGTGATGTTGGTCCTGTGATCAAAAGGAATTGTGCAGAGCTGGAAATAACCAAAATTTTCAATAACCAAATAAATAAATAAATTACAGAATGCATTTCCAAACCTGAAAGAAAACTTGTGTTTGTGCCTTTCCTTGCCTTAGCACTCTAACTGGAACAGCCACCCCACAAGAAAACTAGAATAATCTCTATGAGACCTGGCATTCTTTACTGCTTGATATGCCACATGGAAGGATATGATGAAAAGAAACTTCTTGTATTTTATCAGCAGAAGGACATTCTATTATTCTGGCACCAATGTGATGAGATGCATGCCTAATATAATCCATATTGTCTTCAGGACTGGTCACTGAAGCATTTTGAATGGCATCATTCACCCATGAAATGGTAATTTAGGCATTGTAGAAAGCCAAGAAGTGACACTGATTGCTTCCAAGATGTTTTTCCTAATAAGCCCTGAAACATTAAGGGGGCAATAGGTAAGGAATACATTCCTCTCCATGTTTTCTGTGTGTAGGATGTGAAAAAAGATTAGGACAGCTTCTGAGAATGAGATTACTTAAGTATATGGCTAGACTAGAATAGACTGGGAATTCACTGATATTTTCAGAAATCAGGTTAGAAAGTGTGTATTGTTAATCTTTCCTCAAGGAAGAAGATTCGTTAACAAGGTCTCTTTCAAGCTATTGGTCAAGTTTTATCTGATATTTCTACATATAGGCAAATCTAATTTTGGTCAATATATTTTTTTCAGGTTAAATGATTTTATTCATTGATCTTGAACTAAGCAGCTAATGTTGAACTTGGGCTGTCTTCTCAGAAAATACTCAGTTGTCCTTCAGGAATATTTCCTGTGGTCAGAACTGCTTGACCATCTTGAAGGCAAAGATAATTACAAACTTCTATTCAAGACTATATAAAGGCAATCTTCATTATTTCCCATAATAGAAGCACTTGGAATCCAGCCCACATATAATGCAAGAGACATTCAAAGAAAAGGAGAAATCCCAGTCACTCTTGGGATTCTGTGCAGTTCATTGGATATTCATGTCAAATATACAGGATGCCTCCATTGCATAGCAAATGTCAAGCTCTTAGCTGTCAGGTTAACTTAGCTGAGAAGTTCCATTTGTCCCTGTGCCTTTTGTAACATGTTAAGATTACGGGTGCTGTGCTAAGATGAAAGTTTTGTGATGCTGTAAAATAGTAGAATTAAAACTTTTCTTTTACCCCCTAATTCACTAATTTTAGCCACTATTTTGTGTTAAGAAAAAAAAGTTGTTTTCTCATTTTTAAAAGATTAGTTTGAACTGAAGAATTCACGGTTCTAGATCCATAATATGTCTCACAAATTGGGCAGTGAACCAGTATCACTATTTTGACCCAGAATTAATTTTCAGGAGAAATTGAAAAGACCTTGCAAAACTCATGTGAAAAGACTTTGTTACATATATGACAGATGTGAGACTATGGAAATTTTGCCAAAATGATGCCTAATAGCAAGCAGAGATAAAATTCAATGTTTATTTCTCAGGCCTGGTGAAAAAGCCGTATTCATTCATACAAATACCAAGATTAATTACTGGATGGTATTTTCCCTGTATTAGATTATGAGTAGAACCAGAGAATCAAGTATGTTGGAAAGAGCTCTGGAAGTCACAGTCCAATCTCTGCACTTGGACCTGGTACAAAGACCTCCAAGAGTGGAGTCTCACCACCTTGTGAGCAACTGTTCCAATATGTAAGAAAATTTTTCATTAAAAAAGAAATTCCTTACACTTAACTGTAATTATCCTTGTTACAACTTGTGTACTTTTCCTCTTTCCTGTGCACTATGGGACAATTTGATTCTGTCTTCTTCATACTCTTCCATAAGCAATTAAAGACTGCAACATGATTTTCCTTTAGCCTTCTCTTCTTAAGGCTTCTAAGTACATTCTATATGTATGTATAAATTGTAATGTAAGGAACTGCTTGGTGAAATTTTTTAGATGGTAAATATAGCAGAAAAGTCAGTCCCAGTTTCAGCAATTTATCTGTGGAGGAAGGTGAAATCTGTACTGCAGGTCACTTACCACCCATACCCTAAACCTGCATTGTACTGAAGAAGCTTCATTTTGGCTAACTTCTTATACAGAGAATACAATTTCAAATTAAAATTTCCTATTTTACTATAATTATCTTTTACAGTACCTACAGTTTAATAAATTATAATTTCATCACCCTGTTTGATGAGCCTTATTTCCCACTCTTAGTCAGAAATGAAAAAGCGGGAAACCTGAAAAAATATCTTATGCATATTAGTAAAATAAGACTCTTAGCTCAACTGAACTTCTGAAGTTGCATTCAGTAATCTGATTGATCAAAAAAAAAAAGAGAAAAGTTTAGATTCCCTGTTTATCACATTGAAATTTCAGCAAGATTAAGTTCTACTTTAAAGATGTGCCCAGATTTAGATCAGATATCGAGGTAGTGTGTTAGGAAACTTGAATGTCAAGGAAAGAGTCTTCAGAGACTACAGAGAAAAGAAACTAAAAATTGACACATTTTTCATTAAATTTCTTTTTTTCAGCAGTTTAATTGCAGTGAATATAGGCTGCCTGTTTGCCATTTATGTCAGCTGCTACGTACTGAAATAGTCTTGATGTGCATGTTGTTGAAAAAAGGTTTGAACGAAGTACTCTTTAGAATAGAATAGACCAGGTTGGAAGAGACCTACAAGATCATCGCATCCAACCCATCAACCAATCTAACCCACCTAATCAACTAACCCATGGCACCAAGCACCCTATCAAGTCTCCTCCTGAACACCTCCAATGATGGTGACTCCACCACCTCCCCAGGCAGCCCATTCCAATGGGCAATCACTCTCTCTATATAGCACTTCTTCCTAACATCCAACCTAAACCTCCCCTGGCGCAGCCTGAGACTATGTCCTCTTCTTCTGGTGCTGGCTGCCTGGGAGAAGACACCAGCCTCTGTCTGTCTACAACCTCCCTTCAGGTAGTTGCAGAGAGCACTAAGGTCACCCCTGAGCCTCCTCCTCTCCAGGCTAAGCAACCCCAGCTCCCTCAGCCTCTCCTCATAGGACATGTGTTCCAAGCCCCTCACCAACTTCGTTGCCCTTCTCTGGACACGATCCAGCAAGTCAACATCCTTCTTAAACTGAGGGGCCCAGAAGTGGACACAGGACTCAAGGTGTGGCCTAACCAGAGCAGTGTACAGGGGAAGAATGACCATCCTGCTCCTGCTGGCCACACTGTTCCTGATGCAGGCCAGGATGCCATTGACCCTCTTAGCTGCCTGGGCACACTGCTGGCTCATGTTCAGCCTACCATCGACTAGCACCCCTAGATCCCTCTCTACCTGGACGCTCTCCAGCCACTCTGACCCCAGCCTGTAGCTCTGCATGGGGTTGCTATGGCCAATGTGCAGAACCCGGCACTTGGATGTGTTAAATCTCATGCTGCTGGATTCTGCCCATCTGTCCAGCCTGTCCAGATCCCTCTGCTGAGCCTCTCTACCCTCCAGCAGATCAACTCCTGCCCCCAGCTTGGTGTCATCTACAAATTTACTGATGATCGACTAAATGCCCTCATCCAGATCATCAATAAAGATGTTAAAGAGCATGGGGCCCAGCACTGATCCTTGGGGCACACCACACCACTAGTGACTGGCTGCCAGCTGGATGTGGCACCATTCACCACCACTCTCTGGGCTTGGCCCTCCAGCCAGTTCCTAACCCAACGCAGTGTGCTCCCGTCCAAGCCATGGGCTGATAGTTGGCCAGCAGTTTGCTGTGGGGGAGTTTGCAGCCAGTTACTGTCCCAGTCAGAGTTTTGCTAAAGCTATACAAAATACAGCTTAACTGTATTAAAAAAAGGAAAGTTAACTCAAGGACATTTAATAAATTGCTCTAATGATGTGGATAGGAGAAACACAAAAACATTTAAAATCTTATCTGATTTAATTTTCAGGCCCTCAGTATGTGAGTTTTAATATTTAACACATAAAAAGTACTGTGAAAGAATATTGCACATTGATATAATGAACACAAGGGAAATAATTTTCATTTGTATAGATAAGATTTGCACTGCAAGGGTCAAGCAGATGTAATACAAATGTGATTTTAAACAAAATACATAGCAAGGCATTTTACATTCCTGTTTGTTGTAGGATTAGTGAGATTCCCAATGGTGCTGTGTACCTCAGTACTTCAGGTTTTGTATTTTCTGTGTAGGCTTTCATAGTCAAATCATACCACAAACAAGCATTTTATTTCATGAATATCTGTTATTGCCATTCCTATCATCCAACTTCATTTTATATGAAGTATCTAGTTGACAGTTGATAAATATGCTGTGATTTTGGACGGTAAACTTCAAATAACCTTTGTATTTTAGTTTCAGGGGTTTTTTTACATGCCTCAGTTAATACCCTGTGTGTTTCCTTCAACTACTAAGAAAATGGGGAGACAGTTATTTAGAATTGCCTCTTTCTCAAACCTCTCCAGTATTCACAGGCTTTGTCTGTGCATCAGCCCCTGGAATGAGCTGCTGCAACTTTGTTAATTCAGAAACAAAAATATTTCCCAGACACTTAAGGTTCTTTGAGAAGGAGATTGTCTCTACTTGAAACCATCTATGGTCATAAAGTGATTCTAGTTGTCAGTAAAGAAATTTTGTATCTAGATAGAAGAACAAAATTTTTCTTAGATAATAAGTAATTAATGGTAGTAGTACAACAAGAGTTAGGATGTGTGCTCTCCTGGTAATGCTGGATTAATTTCATTGGATTTAGTGAATTAGACTCCAGATTCACTGTGGTGTGACAAAATGGAATTAAACCCACCATGTTTGCAAGGAAAAAATATATTTACACAGTGCAGAAAAACATAACAAAGCAAAACTGCTTGTTGCTGTGGGATAGAGACGACACTAGAAAAAGGTCTCATTTTCCAGCTGTGTGTTTGCAAAGCAGAGAAGTGGAGAGGAACTATGGTGTCAATGGCAGGGTAACCACTTGTATCCATCAGCTAATTAGATGGTAGCATACACTTGTATTTGGCAGTGATAACTGGTGTAGCCTTGAACGCCACTTATGCATGGTGCTTCATAAAGAGAGGAGAAATGCAAGTCTGGTATGTAATCCAGCAGTTTCTTCAGTGAAGGCAATTCAGTGAATGCAGCTAAGCAGTGGTGAAGTGATGATTGACACCTAGACAAAGATGAAAGGAAGAATCTGCATGTAAGAATGAGAGTTACGTAAGGAAAAAGGCTCAAAGCCCAAGGATTATGTTTAACCTCTGAAAGGAATCAAAGTGTTTACGTGGGACCCTTAATACAATGGGATTCTGACTGACCTGTCTGAAAGCAACTGCAATTCAGATCAATAACACACATGAAGCAGTTCCTGCAGATTTGGAGTAGTCCTTCAGAGCAACAAAACTAAGTGGGAGGAAAGAAGGCTTGTCATTTATCGTATATGTCACAAGCAATATAAATTGCATAAGTAGCATCATCTGGCTTCTTGCCACCAAAGAGGTAAAACATTCAGCACATGAAGCAGCAGCTGTAGCAGCACTTAAAGCTGGTGAAACCATTTTGAGAGCATTAGTAATGGAAGTAGCAGGTGTGAAGATATCCTTGTTTTCCAGAGTGGCTTGATAGATCTACCTCTTCCTACTCCTGCCAAAATAAGAGATGCTGTTGCTCTAACTTGCCACCATCTTTGGCAAATAGGTCAATAATTTTTGTTCAGAGTGACAGAATTTATGTGATCTGAGACTTAGTTTCAAAAGGTATTTTTAAGGACTGAAAGGCTACATTTTATTTTCCTTTTTGTCTGCTCAGCTGTCTTGGTGCTATTGACAGCAGCAGTACATTCTTGCAGTCCTGCATCTGCTTCCTTCATTATCTTGCTTGACCAACAAACATAGAACGGTGATCCCCAGAGAGAGAATCCAGAGAAAATATCAGTGAGAGTCATTTTGAGAGAGAAGTGTGAGAAATGGGTTAGCTTTTTAAAGACCACCCATGTCAAACAGGTTTTAAATATGTGAACAGTATCTGCAAATGATGACTGATTTTCTGCTGAACTTCACAGGAAGAAGTTTGCCCTTTTTTATGCAACACCTTGTTTCCACACATGTGGCTAAAGTGGTTTTGACTCTGCTTTTCTTGTAAAATGGAGAGTCCAAAAGAAACAAAAGAGTGTCAGAGCATACAACTGTGAGTCCACCAAATCACTGAGGCTGAATTTTCTGAAGAAAGATTAACTATCAGAAAGACTTTAGAAAAAAAAATATATATTACCTGAGACAGAGCAAGTGCTTAAGGTCAGAGTGTGATTTCATTTACACCAGCATCAGTCCGCATTACGTCCACTGGTTTCAGGACAGATACTCTGGATTTACAATCCAGACCAAGACCACCATTTAGCAGGATGGATACTATGAAGTGATATGCAGATAGAAGCAGTCAGAGACAAGCTCTGCCCCAGGTTATAACCATGAAACTCCTTTGAAGTCACTAAGTGCTTGCTTTGTCTCCCTAATGCTTTGCAGTATATCTCGTCTCCTGTATAATACTTTTTTTTACCTGACACAACCCTCTGAAGTTCTCTCCAAAAAAATGGTGATGAACTAGCAGAGCAGTGACCTTTTTCTAATGAGAATTACCAAAACGCTCTCTGCCTCACCATATTTTAACTGTTTCCCTTACTGACAAAAGGAGAAATGGGCTGCTTCTCTCCTCCTCCTCAGTTCCACAATGGTCGCCTGCTGAGTTTTCAATCCATTTCGACTGGTTTCTTATTTGCATCTGGATAAGAAGCAGCTTGACACTTGTTTTCATAGACCTATGGGAAAAATATGTGCTGTCTGTGTTAGCTGCATAATGCTGAGTGAACTTAGTGAAGGTTCCACACATAATTCTACAGCATGGTAGGTTCTATGCCCAATGAAATTGCACTGGGATAAAAGGTAACTAGGATTGTTAAAAGGGAAATAATAAAACCAAACCAAAAGAAAAACAAAACAAAACAAATACTCCAGGTGTTCTATATTTCTTTATCTGTCTTTTTCTGCCTTCTTCTAGTTCTGTGGTTCTGAGTGCAAAAGGAAAAAGCATAAACATCTGCATGTGTAACATATCTATTTCCTAGCATTTGCCTAAATACCAGGGGCTCTGATTAATCACTTTAGGTAGATGACATGTTCCTGTATAACTGCATTTTCAGTTTTTGTCCTGGCAGCTTTGATTTTTTTTGTAACCTATTCTGCAGAGGCCAGATAAGCTGACTGCTTGAGATGCTTAGCACATCTTTCCTGTGTTCCTCCAGCATTTTGCTCCATCTTCACCTAATAATGTAATCAAAAGCTCAGAGAATTGGCCATTGGGACACAGGAGGCTTAAAAAACATTTGGCTTTCAAAATCTGATTTATTAAATAAGAAAACATATCTATCATCTATGTTACCTTCTTTAAAATAAAATTATCTAAAGATTCTTAATTCATACCTGTACTGTCTATGAAGGAGACTGAAAGAGTGAAAGTAGAATTCTATCCTTCCAGAAACATTCTATAGTATCTATAGTACCTGCTCTTTTACCTCACCAAAGTTTAAACTTGCTTGACTTCTACTCTTCTAACATGAAAATCTTCAATTTACTTAAAAAAGAGAGTTGCCCCTTCCCTAGCTGCTGGGATATGTCTGAGATGGAAATGGCTAGGAAGGAAGAAGGCTGGGATGACAGAGGGCAAGGTTGCTCAAGAAGAATGAAGATGAAAATAGTTGAGGGGCCAAAGAGCATACAGGGAGGTGGGAACAGAAGGCAGGATTTTGTAATGGCAAAGAAGAAATGAGGCTTGGGCATTTCAGAGGGAAGACTCAAAGCACAGGACTGAGATGTGAAGATCAAAATGTGTAGACATTAAGTGTGAGGAAAAGGGAAGAATTCAAAGGCAATAAGAGGGGAGAAAAGGTGGAAGATGTGGAACAATGAAATAATTGAAGCAGGGGAAAAAGGGCTGAAGAAGATGTTCTGCAGTGCACACTGTGAAAGTATCTCCATTCCTTCTTTTCCCAGGTGGCCACTGTTTTTTTTTTACCTGTAGAGTTGACATATGCCATTAGATAGAGACCCACAAATAACTCATTGCACTCTTAAGTCAGTATCTTTTCCTTTTGTGTAACATTTGAGTCTTTCTTGGTGATCTTATCCATAAGAGCAGAGATTCACAATCCAAGCCATCTTCTATGTCAGATCTCATTTTAGAGGTTGCCTTTGTAAGGAAGTCTATTTGTAGCACAATGACCATCTTTAGTTCTTTCCAGATTTGTTTTCCTGAAATAGATTTAAATCTTTGCCTAAACATTATCCATGCTTATTATAGAATATGTGTATAAACCTGGGTATTGTGCATACAATACAAACCAAGTATACAGAAATGTCCACAAATGTCCAGAAATGTCTTCACAAAGGTGAGGAGTCTTGGTAGGTCATTTTCTAAATAAGAATAGAGAGGTAGTAATTGTACATTCAAAGCATACTTTAGAAAAATATTCTCAAAATAATATTGGGCTAATTTCTGCCCCCTGCTAAAGTAATGCAACCACATTTCCTGCAAAATGGCTATTTTTAGCAGGACAGAAATGATTGTTAATAAATGAAGAATTAGTTTAATTATTGATGTAATTTATTATGCCATTGAAAGGACTTACTGGAAATCAGGCAAATGTGTATGAAAAAGATGTTTGATTCTTCAGGTTTTATATTTGCACATTTCTTAGATTTTCAGTAGATTCATAGATTCACAGAATACCAGGGTGGAAGGGACCTCAAGGATCATCTAGTCCAACCTTTCAGAGTAAGAATATAGTTTAAATGTACATGCATTACCAGAGAGTTAGTGAGTAAAGTTAAGTAAGGTTATACACCTGCAATGAAATTGGTACAGAAGAGGACATGAGTAAGAGTTTAGCTTCACACATGAACTGAACTGTTTCTATTCCTTTCGTAGTCAAGACCCTGAACCTCCAAATTCCAAAACTTTTACATTTGTCCCATCATTATTTCTTCCTCTTCTACTTGTCTATCACATAAATGTGGCCCCATGGTTTTTTTTTCAGGCACTCATGTATAATACAGAACTTTTGTAAATATGGGTTACATCCTTGAAAGGAAAGTCTGCTTTTACCCTGCCACCCTACATGTACATTATTAAAAGCCTGCATCACTTTATGTCTCTACAACCCTCTGCTATTCTAGCAAACAGTACCTATAAATTCAAGAAAATGTTTCCCAATTAATATTTCATGCAAGCAAATCCTTTAGGTAGACCTTTACTGCAGTTGGTTTGATGGAGTCAAGAGTTATTTAATAACTTGCATAATCTCCTAATCTGTGATAATGAATGAATGAATACATAAAGAGGAACTGCTGTATACAATTCAATTAGAGAGGTAGAGCAGGTTTCTCTGCTTAATTTTTAATCTGCTTGTGTTAGCATCTCCTTAGCTTCCTTTGTGCCATCTCTATTATTCAGAATAAACAAGAAGCACGAATTGAAGATTACTGAGCTTGTTCTTTCTTATTGCACTGTGGTATAGATTATTTATTCAAGAGCTGTTTGTCTGATATTAATTGCTTGTGTTTCAACTTGAATTTTGTAGTAGATTGCAGACTTCTTGTCTTGGGCCACAGTTCTCAAATTAAATCAACTTATTCCTTCAGGGTCACTAGAGTAGACAAGATTCCCAGCTTCTTTGAACTTCTGAGCTGACAGAAGCTCTGTAAACTACAAAACCTACCAAAGAACTGGAAAAACCTACTAAAGAACTGGATATCTTTAAGCAATCATTCTACACCACCAACAAAAATGACATAAAATAGATTAGAAGCTTGAAAAAGAAGTGCTGACCTTTTAGTAGGTAAAACACCAATGCAGTTTCTGCCTATTATACAGCTCTGTGGTGATGTATTTCCATAAATTGTTTTTGGAAATGCCAGGTATTCAATCATTACTGCTTAAAGATTTGTCAGGAGAGTCAATAGAATTGGTAGAAATATAAACAGAGACATTAACTTGCTTAATATGTGTATCTAATTCTTTTTCTTCTTTGAATATTAATTCCTGTAGCTCTCCACCTCCTTTTCCAGCTATGCCTTCTTTACACATTTCCTTTGTTGTAGACAGTATTTTATCAAAGGAAACATCTCTCTGCCACATGAAGTATGACATTTGACTTTCCCTTTTGATGTCACCATAGACATCTCTTCACACAGATTTCCCACAATATTGCAAAACTGAGATGAAGGGTTTTGATTTTCATCCCCTTCTGTTTTATAACCTTCTCAACCAGCATATAAACATGCATACTGAATCATCTTTTCAGCATACTCTGTCAGCTCCTAGCTATTCCTGATTCAGAAACATACATATTTGTGAAGACATTTTGGTTGGTTTAGTCTGGCTTTATACAGTCTCCTCATTTTCAATCTCTTCCAAAAATAACTGACTAAGGTTGTAAAGGTAGCAATTCTACAGTGTTAAGTAGCATATTCTATTCACTTCTTTTTCTGAGTTGTTTGGTTTTGGTGGGTTTGTGGACTTTGGGGGTATTTTTTTGCAACTTCATTGTTGTCACAGAAAATTTTAAATGTGTTTGCAGGTTTATATTTTAGTTTCTGAGCCAAATTATAGGAGCATAAAGAACCGACTGTATTAAAATTACTATGATCAGAGCTTTGGGCTCTAGGGATGCCTTAATAATGGAGAAGTTACAAGGGGATGTAAATTGGCCAGGAGTATCATACAAATAGCAGGAACTGTAATGAATAAATGTACTTAGCAAAGCCTACTCATTTATCTTTCAAACCTCTAGAGTACTGTGTTTTAAGATAACTTCCATTGGAAGGTCCATAACAAATGTTGTACTACTCCATAATATGTTTTGGAAACATGACAACAAACTCAAAATTTTGTGAAGGTGTGCATCTGAAATTCTAAACTGGATGGGGAAAGGAAGAAAACTAGGACTGGTTGGTATTTTCTTGAACTGCTTCATTCAGAATGATGTTAGACTTTCATCAAAAATCAAATCAAACAAAACAGCCCCAGAAGAGCCCTCCTCAGCAATCTTGTCCTGAAAAGTGTGAATGTCTGAAATCTAGAAATCTTTTGATTTTGGCTAAAATTTATGAAGCATTTTTAAAGATTCTTTTTTTAAAGTGCTCTTCTTTTGTAGCTATTTCACTTTGTAAAAACAGAAATTTAGTGGACTACAGAGTGTCTCTGGAGTCTGGTGAATTATGATAGTCTTCCAGAACTAGAAATTCAAACAACGGTAATGTTTCTTTGTAATGGCAGGTGTATGGTATTTACATCTAGGCCCTTTTTAAACCATGCTTTATAATGAAGAAATTTCAGGGGAAAAGAAATAAGATCCAAACCCAAATCGTTCATGGGGTGGCAAATGTGTTTCTGTCTATTTAAAATGTAGTTGAAACCCAAAATTTTTACCTTTTTTTTTTTTTTTCTTTTCAAATACAAGAGAAATGGCATCAGTTACCTCCCTAAATGATTACTCTTACTGACTTTAGCTATGCCTTTCACTACATCTAATAGCAATTTTATGAAGCAGTGAAATTGACATTTATGCTGTAATATTGTTAGCTTGGTATAAATACTTCTGTTTGATACCTGTGCATCTTGCTCCTAATAAGCTAGAGCAGAAGATTTAAATTCACAGGACTTTGCCTTAAGATTTAAGACTTCATGATGACACACACTGCAGACCTGAAGTTTTTTATCTCTTCTCATCATAACAACATCAATACTGACAAGAAAATAGGAGCTTAGAAATGTATGTATACAAATTTTTAACATAGTCTCAGGTACCAGTAGTTTTCTAAATACTTCTGAAATGCCTTTCAAAGATCAGATGAGAGTGTAGTTAGTTTTCTATCTTCCATTACCAATACTGTAAAAACATACTTATGTGTACTCTGACTGACTGAAAGTGAAATGATGTATTAGGGAAAAAGACTTTTCTTGTGGAAATGTGTCATTTTTTATATTAAAGAATAAATTACAGGGTTGGGTTTTTTTTTTGTAATATGTAATATGGACCTTTCATCACAGTATTATTATTATGCAATTTCATTATGTGCTGTTTGCCCGAAGTTTTGAAGTAGTCCATTCTGACATTCTATCCAGTAAGAATACATCTTTACAAGTATTTGGTGGCTGCTAATATTTTTTTAGGTTTCTTTCAGCTCTCTGATTTGTGAGAGGATAGTCCAATTTATGAGATCTATCTGCCCTCTCTGTGGACTCTGCAGGAGAGTTTTTATATTAATCTGTTTTGCACTAATCTGTTTAGGATAATTATACATTTACCTATCATAAATCAATGTATGGAAGCCAGAATAATGGGAACTAAACCAATGTAGGTAAGTTGGAATAACTGGAACTAAATGAATGTATGGAAACCAGGAATTTTGAGGGAGAGAATGACCCCATAACACATTCTTCTGATTTGTGAATTGAAAGAAGGGAAGACATGAATATTGGACTTTGTATTGAGAAGCTTGAGGCCTGTTTACCCTATGGCTGTCATACAAAAAATACTTATCTAAAACAATGTATCAATAATGGCAAAAGAGTCAAAAAACTACCAGTGTCCTGTGCCATCTAAATGTGTTTGACAATTTGGATGAAATAGTGAATAAAATCATAATATCTTGGAAAATGTTCTATGGTGACAGAGTGAATGAGTGTTGAATTTCTCTCTTAAAGAAATAGTAATGGCCTGTTTCTTTAAGTTTTAGTAATGGGTAGAGAATTCAGAAGGGCTCCTTAACTTCAATGTAGAAATTTCAGTGTATACAGGTTGACCCAGGCAACTGCAGGAATTCAGCTGTAAGAGTAAATGTCAGACCACGGATTCTTCAGCCTATATTGTCTTATTTTCTAGCTTAAGTATCCTTGTAGATACTGTGATTTAGTCAAATACAGCTTACCAGCTCAATGCAGAGATATAGTGAAATGTATGTTTCCAACATACAAGTGATATTGGAGGAGATTCTCATGACTTTTCACTCTTTGAAGTCTACTGTTTCCTAATAAATACAAAGCAATCTAAGAGAGATCATAGAATCATGGAGTGGTTTGTGCTGGAAGGGAACTTCAAAGGACATCTAGTCCAACCTCCCTGCAATAAGCAGGGACATCTTCCACTAGATCAGGTTGCTCAGAGCTTTGTTGAGCCAGAAATTTAATATCTCTGGGGATAAGACCTCAGCTACCTCCCTGGGCAGTGGGGCCCCTACCAGTGGGGCAACCTGTCCCACTGGTCCAACACTGATGGTAAAGACCTTGTCTAACACCCAATCTAAATCTACTTTTCTCTATTTCAAACCATTGCCCCTTGTCTTATCACTGTATAATGCAGAAAGTCCTCTTAATGCACAGTGTTTCTACTACCTTCTCCATGACCTTTCCCTATTTCTCTCAGTATCAGTTTTCAGAGAATATTCACACTATCCTTAGAATTTAAGTTTCACATCAGATGTGGACATGTGAAATTTAACCTTCTAAGTCTTCTTTCCAGTGTCGTCTTTGCTATTTTGGAATAAGCTTTTCTTGAATTAAATTAATTGCTATGTATCCTCTATGTAATGGGACAAAATATTTATCTTGGTTAGCGCAAACTATCCATCATATTCTGGGAACCAACCTCTCATGAAGTTCAAAACCACAAGAAGCCAATTTGCAGATGGTCATTATATGATAAAGTGAACCAAAGTAAACAGTAGAGCTAAGTGTGGCTGGATATTTTTTTAATACAGCAAAAGATCTGAGGGTTGAGTGGACCGATTTCTTGCTATTTGTGGCTAGAAACCAAACACGATGTGAAATGCTATCACTTTGAGTAAAAGAATACTTATCCTCTGTGATGGACTGAAATGCTGAAACATTTAGTTCACATAGCTTTCAAAAACCACTTCTTCCAATTTTTAATTTGTGTTACTCAGTTGGAGATGGTGTGTTGTTCAGTTACCTTTTTTTTTTCTTGTAAGGAAAGAGATAACAGGAAAAAAGAAGCACTATAAGAAGAAGCCAGGAAATTGAGAACTAATCAGGGGAAACTTGAAAGATGATCTGTTTTGTTTGATGGTAGCACAAAACAAACATGAAAAGCTTTATAGTCTAAATATTTGCCATGCTATAGAACTGAAAAAAACTTCTCTAAAGCTTCAGCCCTGAAACTTTTTGTATGAAAAACTGTCACTTATAAAAGTGTTACAAGAATTTTATATGCAAAGAAATTATTAGGTAAGGAAAAAACCCAAACCTAGATATTAAGAATAATCCAGGTTGTTACTGTTTTTCTTCTATTCTGTTTGTTTGGTGTTGTTTGGGTTTTAGTTTGATTGTTTGTTTGGGTTTGGGGTTTTTTTTTTGGGTGTGGGGGGGAGGGCAGTATTTGTTTGCCTTTTTTATCACAAAAATTAGAACAAAGATCTTTTTAAAAATTACCTAAGCTATGATAAAACTCTATTGAGGCAGAAGTATTGCTGAGATGCTGGTACCTCAGCACAGCTGAAATCTTCTACTTCCCTGTGTTACAAAATTATCCCAGATAAGACTGGTCCATGTTCAGCTATATTTTTATGAATAAAAAGTGAAAAGATTTGCCCCCTCTGGCAATCATATTATTCTTTATAAATGCCAAGGTTCAAAAATCTCTCAACAAATGTGTACATTTCTGAAACCCCTCTCTAATGGTCTGACATTGCTAGGTGGAAGTGAGAGATTCCCATCTGGGGAAACACACACAGAGCCTCCTCCATAAAGCTTTCTAGTGGTGCGTCTCAGCTCATTAAAATTTTTGACCAATGAGTTAACTTCACATGAGCTCTCTCAGTTTGACTTTTATTTGTGGGGGGGGAAAAGAAAACAAAAAAATCAATCTTGTTCATTGCTAATAATTCTACATTATTTTTATGAACATTTTCTCCAGAGGGTTAATTACTGTCTGCTGAAGTTCCTGATGGGAGAGACAAAATGAGTGTTTCATAACACCATAGGGGAGAATGTTCACATTGTACATGAATACAGAAAAGCAGCCCAAAATAGACCTGACCCTGCAAATGGATAGTAGCTGTGTTATTAAGCCATACTTATAAGGGAATTTTGTCTTTGAAATTCAAGTTGTTTGATTTATGAACATTTTCCCTCTGTTCTGTTGTCAATGGACAAATGTCGACACTGATCTGTTTTGATATATCTTGAGTATTTGAAGTCTGGGACATAAGGACTGGAGACAGATCCTTTTCTTTCCCTTACAAGTAATGATATAATTTTTCATATCAATACAGAGCTCTCTATGCATACCAGATATGAGATTGCATGTATAAAGGAGACCCAAATATGCTTACTAAAAAGATACTGTTAAATGTGTTTTCATAGTGCAAAGATTTGAATAAATACTGGCATTTCTACTCCAATGAATCTCAAAGGATCCACCAGGCAGTTAATCATTTACCTTGATCTTTCTTACCTGTAGAGTCCCATGTACACTAAAATTAGGAATATTATATTAACAGGGTCTCCAGTTTCAGCCCTACAAAGATAGCACCCAGCATTATTTTTCGCTATCTGCAGACAGCACCCTACTCCAGTTCTGTGTTCTTTTCAGCAGGTTTAATACCTAAATGAAAAAGATCTGTCTAAAACTTAATCCAGGCAATATGGAAGCAGTTGTGGTGTGCCTAGAAAATCTTTTAGAAGGCAATTACTTAGTGCTGCACTCATCAGGAAAAGATGAACTGAGTTTCACTGGGAAACTCAGGAAGGGTATAACAAGGGTAAAATCCATGTCATAACAGTCAATAGCTCAATGACCAGATGCTCGAGCAGAATACTGCTTTACACTTCATTCCTGTTCAGCCTCAGAGAGTCAGCGTGATTCTCTCATGTCTCAGAGGAGTTGTGTAGCAACCAGATTTTCTGCCATTTAGAATCAGAAGCCTCCTATATGTTCCTTTCCTGCAGTTACCTGTCATGGAAGACCTGAAAAAACCTTTCCGGTCTGCCAGAGCTAGTAACATTATTTAAAACAGTTTTCCTTCCTTGTGTTCTGTATGTGAGTGCAGATGTGTTTAAACTGTTGCCCCTTTTTGTGACCTACACTCTCGGGGTATGCATTAAATCTTGCTTAAAATAAAGAAATATCATCTCTCCATGTTGACAACAAACAAGCTTGAATTAAAAGCAAGAATCTGAACCCAGAAACTGGTGTTCAGATGAGAATGAACAGGTTGGTAGCTATAAAAACAATACATCTCTCAGTGAATGTCCTGGCTGCCACGGCACAGGCAGAGGCAGGTACATTTTGTACTTTTACCATAGAATCACAGAATGCAAGGGACCTTAAGGATCACCTAGTTCCAACACCCTCACCATGGGCAGGGACTCCTTCCACTGCATGGGAAGGTCTCATCTAACCTGGCCTTCAAAACATTCAGCAAGGGGGCATCCACAAGCTCCTTGGGCAATCTGCTCCAGTGTCTTACCACCCTTACTGTAAAGAATTTATTCATAATATCCAGTCTAAATCTGCCCTTCTCAAGCTTCAATCCATTCCCCCCATCCTGTCAACAGTCCTTGTAAAAAGTCCCTCTCCAGATTTCTTGTAGGCCCACTTCAGGTACTGGAAGGCTGCTCTAAGCTCTCCCTGGAGCCTTCTCTTTTCCAGGCTGAACAGCCCCAAATCTGTGTTTAGCTGTTCCAAAGCCCTAAAAGAATTAGGGACATGTCAAATTGATAGTTTTATCTGCTGAAATTAAATCCCAATTCCCCCTCTGTCTCAGAGAGGCTCTGGCAGCATTATGACAAGCAATGCTGATGTTACAGGTAAAATCCTTGGGTTGAGAGGCAGGTTTACAACTTTTCCTCGTGTTAGAGGGACTACAAGTCCCATTTTTAGAAAAAGACAAAGCTTGCTTTCTTTTTTATTTTCCCCAATGTCTTCTGAAAGGAGGTTTAAACAATTTGTCATTCATGCCTTTCCATGGCATAACACAGGGCAGATTTTGCATGTGCTTTTACTACCTTTCTCCTGTATTATCATAGCAGGGGATGATATAAATGCATAGATTGACATTGCCATAACCATGAATGTATGGATAAAAAAACCTTTGCAAAGGCAGCCACAGAAGTAGTCTTTTCCTTTCTAATGTAATTTTATGAATGCTTAATGTGTGGTTTATTTTTAATATCTAGATTATTTTTCTCCTGCCCAGAGAGGTTGTAGCCAAATTCAATACAAGCTCTCTCACAAGACTAGCTTTAAAATGTGTGAGACTTCAGCATTTTCAGGCAATTCATGTACCCAATTTGAAGTATATTCTTCCATTTTGTTATGCATTCAGAACTTCCATTGACATGAATATGAGCCCTTGAATTTTTATGAAATGCTAATATAAATGTTTTCATAGCTTAAAAAGAAAATATAAAACACTGTAATCAGTATTTGCCTAATTCAGCTTCCTTCTAGAAGTATTCACTAACCATATACAGCAGACTTAGGCTGAAAGAACCCAAAAAGTTACATGTCTTCATGGTATGTGTATCTGCAAGTGGTGTAGAGGGCACATAATTGTCAGGAAAAAAAGAAAATATTAAATAGTCAGAAATTAATTAGACTGATTTCTGCATTGTTATTATTTTCATGAGTACATTATTTCTTAGTTACATGAAGCCTTTCAAATCTACTTGCTCTAGAGAAATTTCCCACACTTCATATCTAATTTTATCGAGGATGATAGAGCTGTGAGCTGTCTAACACCCATGACAGCGACCCTTTTCTCTTTAGGTGAAGACTTATCCCCCAGTCAGTTTATCTTTTCTTTATAGATTTTGAATCTTCCCTACAAAACAAATTGTTGGAAAAGATTTGGCTTGATAGGTATTCAAACCAACCAAAACCTGGAGAAATGTTTCCATGCAGACATTTGCTCCAGTGTAATCTTTGACAGGGCTTTACACGACGAGTACTCCAGAGATGAGCAAGTGTGTGAGTACACACACAAGGTGGATATAGACTTGATGGAGATGGTCCAGATGAAGGCCAACAAAAATATTCAAGAGGGCTGGATCACCTCTTCTATGAAGACAGACTGAGAGAGTCGAGGTGGTTCAGCCTGGAGAAGAAAAGGCTCCAGGGAAAACTTAGAGCAGCCTTACAGCACCTGAAGGGGGTCTATGAGAAATCTTGAGAGGAGCTATTTACAAGGGTTTGTAGCACTAGGACAAGAGGCAGTGGTTTTAAACTAGACAAGGGTAGATCTAGATTGGACATTAGGAAGAAGTTCTTTACTATGAGGATGGTGGAATACAGGAACAGGTTGCCCAGGGAGGTGGTTTGGGCACAATCCCAGAAGATATTCAAGGCCAGGATTGATGGGGCTCTAAGGAGCCTGATTTACCTGGGAATGTCCCTGCTTACTGAGGGTGTGGTTGGACTAGCTGACCTCTAAAGGTTGCTTCCAACCCAGTGCATTTTGTGATTCATGTGTATATACGATGCTTATGTATACTTTCCCAATGCTTAAAAACAACTTAAGTAATTTTACCAGCAGCTGCTGTAAGTTACTTTCAAACAACTTTTATTCTTTACATCTCCAATTTTCATATGTGAAATCTGGCAAACATTCTGTTCCCCCAATGTTTCACTGTAAAATTAATTTTCAAATGCTTTTCAAAAGAGTAATTAAGGTTTTAAAGTGATGTCTTTTTATGCAAAGATTTTAGTGGGCTATTATGCCTCTGAAAGCAGACTTACATATATGAAGGAAACAGGCATTCTAGGTTAGCTATCTTCGTGTGCTTTTACTTAATGTTGCATTTCTAGCTATTTTAGTTATTGTTTAGAGTTCAACATGGTTTGTTTCCATGATATGTGATTACGTCCTCAAAGCCCCTCAATGGAACCCCTTGAATCTTTCTAGCTTCTTGTGGGTTAAAGGCTTTGCAGATCTAAATCCTGAAAGTTATCTAAGTACACAGTTGTCATTGATTTATGTGGATGTTAGGCATCTGCATACCATTAAGGCCTTGGATTTCAGAGAGCAATTAGTTTCATTCTAAAATATGTCTGAGATACTGTGGGTGATTTGCCATCTGGAGATGTCTGATTTTCCATTGACCATAAAGAAAATGCAATGGCCTACCTAGCAAGACCAAATGTTTAGGATAGAATAGAATAGAATAGAACTAGGTTTAATAGTGGTTTGCCAAGTTTCCTCTACTTAACATTTCACACACAGAACTGCATGAAATTAGTTTCTTGAAAATAAAAGGATCACGGTAAGTTTTCCACAAAGGTACCATAAAACCTTCAAATGATGGAAGTTCAGTCTGATTGTAGTCCTATGTGCAGCTAGTTTCTGAATTTATAGAAATAACAGAAGTGGCAGGTTTCAATATCCACAGAAAAACTAGGGTTTTGATGATACGTATCAATACCTTTAAAAGGAATCAGTCAGTGATCAGTAGTAATATCAAATACTGAGGCAAACTAAGATTTTGAAGCAGAAAGGAGTCCAAATAGGTCCGTTTCTTTCACATGAGAAATATCTTTGATACAAAAGGGGTATAAAAAGCTGTCTTATCCATATTCTCATTGTCGTTTGAAATTTACATGCTGCTGTTGCAGTGCTTATGATACACTATCTAAATAACATCATCCCTATCAGCAAGACATCAATCAAAGAAGGCAGGAGGTCTGCATGGATGAGCAAGAAGCTTCTGAAAAAACTCAAATAGAAGAAGGAAGTTAGAATGTGGAAAAAAAGACTGACCTCTTGGGGGAATTATAGGGATGTTGTCAGGCAATGTGGGGATGAAAAAAAGGAATGCTAAAGCCCACTCAGAACTAAATCTGGCAAAGGATGTCAAGGACAACAAGGTCTCCTTCAAGTATATCAACAGCAAAAGGAAGACCAGGGAAAATGTGGGCCTGCCAGGTAGCAGTGTTTCCTGGGGTCACTATTGGCTCCAGTCCTATTTAACATATTCATCAGCTACTGGACAAGGAGAATAGAACAGAGTAGAGTAGAGTAGAGTAGAGTAGAATGGAATGGAATGGAATGGAATAGAATAGACCAGACCAGATGATACAAAACTGGGAGGAGTGGCTTATACACCAGGAAGCTGTGCTGCTATTCAGTGAGACTTGGACAGGCTGGAGAATTGGGCAGAGAGGAACCTAATAAATTTTTTAAAAGGCTGGTATAGGGTCTTGCATCTACAGAGGATTAACACCACAAACCAATGCAGGTTAGGGGTTGACCCGATGGAAAATGGAGAATATGTGTGTCCTGGTGGATACCAAGTTAACTGTGGGCCAGCAATGTGCCCTTGTGGAAGGGGTGCATTAAGAAGTCTGTGGCCAGCAAGTCAAGGGACAGTACCACCTCCTTCTACTCTGCCCTAGTGAGGCCACATCTAGAGTAATGTGTTCAGTTCTGGTCTCACCAATTCAAGAGAGACAAGGAGCTACTGAAGAGAGTCCAGGGGAGGGCTGCAAAAAAGATTAGGGAACTGGAGCATCTCACTTACAAAGAAAAACTGGGGAACCTGGAGAGTTTATCCTGGAGAAGACTCAGGAGATCTTCCCAATGCTTATTAATATCAAGAAGATGGGGCCAGAGTCTTGTCAGAGCGATCCCACGTCAAGACAAAGGGCAATGGGCACAAACTAGAATAGGGGAAATTCCACCTGAACATAAAAAAAAACAAACTTCTTTGATCAATGAAACACTTGAAGAGGCTGTCTAGAGAGGTGGAGACTCCTTCTCTAGAAGTATTAAAAGTCCACTTGGATGCAATCCTGTGCAACCTAATCTAGGCATACATTAACATTTTGAACTGGATGATCCGCGAGGTCTCTCCCAACCCCTACTATACTGTGATTCCATGATTCTGTGACTCTTTATTTCTTACTAGTCGCTTTACAGCAGTACCTATATATAAGTATACAAACTGGAGTACACAGTCGGTTATAGGTATGGAACTGGACACCATTTCCTATGTATTAACCCTTTGTCCAGTGCAATGCTGAGTGTTTGATCATCTACTAAACACAACTATGTCTGAAGAACTCCACAATTTGTAGATCAGGCAAAAGGTGTTCTGGCTCCAGAAGAAGCACACAAGGAAGTAGAAGTTAATAGAACATCTGCTTTGTTTTGTCATCACTTCAACAGGCTTTTCTTTTCAAGTAAGAAACCCAGAATTCAGTTCTGTATGACTTATTAAGTCTAATATTCTACAAACATGGATTCATGAGTTGTGCCTACACAAATCATTTTATTTTCAACAAAGATCATTCCGTGACCTTTCCGCTTCCTACAACTAAATTACAGTGAGCTCATTAGATTATGAAGATTAATAACATGTAGGCAAAAATAGAAGCAGAAGCAGGTAGTAATATCCAAATGACTTGATTAAAGTGGAGCATAAATTCTCATTTTTGTATGCTTTTGATGAGGAACACCCACTAATGTAACCATTTCTCTAAAGGGGAACACAGTGGATGTCATTAAAAGTTTTATTTAGACATGTTGGACTCAATTTTGCACGCCTTGTGCATACCTCAGAGGGCTTATTGTAGCAAGGGAAATTCAGGACAGAAGAAATGGGTGCTATGTTGGACTGCAGTCAGGAAAGCAAATATATTTATTATCTACTGAATGAAAAACTTGGGACTTTACATCTTCTCTGAGATAACGTATGGTATGAAAATGATGCATGGGGAATTTAGTGGCTCTAGAGAAAGTGATAAATATTCATTGAAAATAATCTATGAGGATAAGGAGACACCTTTTTGGCAAGTAAGATGCAATTTCAATATTTTATGGGGGATTATTTCAGTTACATGTTTTGAATTAACTAAAAAAAGGACCTTAGAAGTGAGCAGAAAACAAGCACTGCTGTGAATAGACATAGCAAGAAAATGCCATTTTGATTTTGTGGGCGTTTTGATGTTTTGGAAGTTATTTTTGGTCTGGATCAGAATGAAACTTATATAGAATTCTAGAGGAAACCATTGTGGGAAATAGATGTTCAGAATCCAGCTTATGCTTGTTCAGAGATGATACCTGAATCTCTGTAACATTTGTCTTTGTATATTTAGATCAGTAATTTTGTTCTGGAGAACATTTCTGCGAATGAGTATGTCCATTTTCACAAGTACTCTGCATAAAAAAATTCCCAAAGCAGTCACATTTGTGAAACGCTGATTTCCGTTGTTACATCTCCCTCTCTGTTTCTGAAGTGAGTTATTCTTCCTTTGGGACTCTAGTGAGAGGGGAATCCGTGGAACTTTCCATCCTCACTTGGGGTTTGTTGCAAAGAGTAAAATGCTCCCAGGAGCTTGCAGAGACTGGCAAGCTGTTATAATGAGTCTGAAACCTGACCAAGGAGAAAGGAGGAATCTCACATGGTCTGCAGCAAGTGAGGTTTGTTTTCAAAACAACCTGCCTTAAAACAATGATACCAAGCTTTTGTCTTACACAGATCCAAAGGTCCTTTGCTTTCTCCCCATGGTGGCACCTTTGTTCTCTGATTTTGTTCTCTGGGTATTACCAAACCTAATGCCTTCACCCTTAAGGATTTATGACCCTGACTAGCTTTCTGTCAACCTTAGAATGCAACTGCAGTAACCCAGGGAAATGGCTACAAACCTCAGGAAGAGTTTTGTATAGGAAGCAATGTCTCCTGTCTTGATGCTGATGATCCTGCATGAGGCTATGCCTTGTCAGCAATACTTAACTTTCCCACTGATGAATTATTTTGCTCCTTACTGTAATTGTAGCAAGCTCTCAATACTATTGTTAAACAGAGGAAAGTGTTTGTGGCTAAATAGCCTCTCTCATCTTTCCCTCAGTTCTTTGGTGGAAGAACTGACGCAGCATGGGGGGCAGTGATACGAAACTATGGGCTACTCTCCCTCTGAATACAGCTGATTGTTGGCTTTCTGAAGAAGCAGTTTCATTGCACCTTTAGTCTTGAATAGGTGTCCCTGAACATCCCCTCCACCCCCAAACCACCCAAAACACAACAACCCAAATAACCCCAAACAAAACATACAAGAAACATATATTCTGAGAGTAAAATGTGGACTTGAAAAGGAAATGTCTTTTTAATTTTATTTTTTTTTCCCATCCAGTTCTGGTCTCCCTATCATAAGATAGATACAGAGCTGTTGGAATAAGTCCATAGTGGGGCCACATAGATGATCCAAGGGCTGGGACATCTCTACTGTGGGGATAGGCTGAGGGATCTGGGGTTGTTCAGCCTAGAGAAGACTCCAGAAGGACTTATAACTGCCTTTCAGTACCTGGAGGGAACCTGTAGGCAGTCTGGAGACATACTTTTCTTAAGGACAAGGGGTAATTGTCTTAATGTAAGGAAGAGTAGGTTTAGATTGGATCTTAGGAAGAAGCTCTTCAGTATGAGGGTGGTGAGACTAGAATAAGTTTCCAAGGAAGGTTGTGGATGCCTCCTCCGTGGGGCTGTTCAAGGGCAGGTTGGATGAGGCCTTGAGCAGCCAAGTCTAGTTGAGAGGTGCCCCTGCCCATGACAGACAGGCTAGAGTAGATATCAATAAGGTCCCTTCCAATCTAAGCTATTCTATGTTTCTATGATTCCCCACAGTAATGCCTAAGTGTCATAAGTCTAGCTCTTTCTAGTGAGAGAATAACTTTCATAGCTTTTTGTCACTGAATCAAAGTACCTCAGCATACGACAGCATAGCTCATATACTTAATGAGCAGCTGGTAATACTCGTCCAAGCTGTTTATTTCAACCAGTGTAATTTTGCAATTTTATCCTGATACTTTATGACAACATTTTTCTGACAAAAAGTTTAAAACTGGATGCGAAGTTACAGAGAGAGGACTTTTGCTTCAACTGTATTTAAATACAATCTAATGCTACTGCTGATGATCTGAAAGAAGATTTACCATTCCTATAACTATAAAGATAGCACTGCTGAGACTGCAAGAATAAGTATTCATTTCATCAAAGCACCAATTTTATTCACTAAATAAGGAGAAATTGCTGTCAGATATATGGGGGAAAGATAGTGAGATTATCTCAGCTGTGGGGGAAAAAAAAAAAAGGCATCTCAAATTAAAGTCAATAAAACCAACAGAGTTGTTTCTGGCTTCTGATATGTGCAAGAGGAACTGCTACAAAATACATCTTGGAAAATCAGGCTTTGAGCTTCCCTCTAACAGAATCTAAAAAAAAATAATAATTAAAAATCACACCTGCTGTGCTTCTGTGTTTACAAGTTGAAGGATTCTGTAGCTTCAGGTACTATGTTCTTTTCCTGTTTTATATATCCACCCTTAGAAAAGGATATTAAAATCAAGACAAAAACCCCAAAATATCTAAGATGCATTTGGTATGCAGTTATTGGACATTCTTCTACTTTCACTTTTCAGCCTTCTTCCTTCATGAATATTGTCCAAGAGAATGAAATCTAATTATTTTTAATCAATGTTGGTCAATCATTAAAGGCCTACACAATAGTAAGCAGTCCCTGTAACACTTGCTAGCGTGCCATCTAGTTATCTGTGCTGGTTATCTATACAACTAGTGCAGCTAGGATCTTTATAAATGAGATGAGGAAAAGTTAAGTGGAGGACTGAGTGAAAGATAATTGAATTTTTGCATCAGTGCTTGGCTAGAGAGGGAGAAACTTCTGTTAGTGGCTATGAGCCAGGATTTTTTTGCTATATATATGTGTATTTCTGCAGCTATAAAACATGGAGTAAATTCAGCTCACCACAGAACTTTGAATATCTTAGCAGTGAGAAGAAATCTATATGCTAGCAAGAGCTGAGTCTTCTTTGAGGCTGGGAGACTCAATTCAGAGCCCACTTAGGATGAGACACCTCTCTTTTATGGATCAGAAGAAAAGGCTCAGAGTAACTTAGGTACAGTGTATTTTGCATGACCACAAGCAGAAACTGAGGTGATTAAAAAGCTCAACAGTCTCTGACAGTGCAACTGAGGGTGGCACCCATACAGAGATGAAGACTTTCCACCTATATTTGGGCACTGAACCTCATTCTTGAGTCTTACCTCTTATAATTAAAAATATCTGAGATTCCAGAAGTGAATTGAAGGAAGAAAAACATTTATTTCTTTGGTCCTGAAGGAAAGTGTGAAATGGAGTATCTCCCTGATATAAAGGAAACTTTTCTTCCTCTCCAAAAGAACATGGGTGTTTATTTGAAACAGTCTTTGGTTTGTACAATCCTTGAAACCAGGAAGGCTGGGGAAAGACAGTTTAGAAGGGCTTGTAGTGATTGGATGGGAGGCAATGGTTTTAAAGTGGGGAAGGGTAGATTAAGGTTGGATATAAGAAAGAAGTTCTTTACAATGACAGTGGTAAAATACTGGAACAGGTTGCCCAGGGATATGGGCAGCCATGTTCCCAGAGACCAAATACTGTCTGCAGAGTGCAACTTAGCAAGACTGACATGCAGCTTGGTAACCTGTTCAGAATTAAACAGTATTAACAATCACATAGTACAGCTCCAGCTCATTTTCTAGCCCTCTGTATGTTGAAGCATAGATGTAAGAGAAAAATGGCCTTGGGAACTGTGCTACAACAAACAACCCATCAAATGGGTGCCCTAGGCAATGGTGGTCACAGCTAACCTACTAGCTGTAGCTGAAAGGTTACTAAAATAGCAGGCAAAAAAAAAGTTAATTATACAAGTGGCACTTAAAACTCAAGAGAGTATGAATGTTGCACCACAAGAAAACTGAGCACTACCATGCTGCTTGGACAGGTAGGATTGAGGCCTGAAGCCACATGCAATTCATGCAGGGTATCAAAAGGAGGGGAAAAAAGAAACACTGCTGTTCCACAGCCTCAGCCTCATCCTGGAGGGTGAAGCCCCTTCATTGTTTATGATCTAAGCTGACTAAACCCACCTCTGTCCAATGTGACCAGAAGAAGTAAGGCAGGCAAATGGAAGAGCAGGGGCAAGCCTTCAGGCAATTTTGTCATTGGTGTTGTCTGGTAAAGACATCTGTACTTAATGCCACATTAATACTGATGAGTTCTTAGTGAAAATAGCCCAGAAGGAATCTAGAGTGCTTAAAGGCATCTTTTTATGACTTGAATGTTCCCATCAAAACTGCTGTTGTGTTTGTCAGCTGTGACAAATGAGGTTATTGACTGAAGACATCTCTGTCCTGGTCAGATCAACAGAAAATGGACACCTGAGGAGGTATCACACAGTATCACAGTATCACAGTAACTAAGGTTGGAAGAGACCCCAAGGATCATCAAGTCCAACCTGTTCCAACAGACCTCACAACTAGATCATGGCACCAAGTGCCACGTCCAATCTCCCCTTGAACACCTCCAGGGACGGCGACTCCACCACCTCCCTGGGCAGCCCATTCCAATGACGAATGACTCGCTCAGTGAAGAACTTTTTCCTCACCTCGAGTCTAAACCTCCCCTGGCACAACTTGAGACTGTGTCCCCTTGTTCTGGTGCTGGTTGCCTGGGAGAAGAGACCAACCCCCTCCTGTCTACAACCACCTTTCAGGTAGTTGTAGAGGGCAATGAGGTCACCTCTGATCCTTCTCTTCTCCAGGCTAAACAATCCCAGCTCCCTCAGCCTCTCCTCATAGGGCTTGTGCTCAAGGCCTCTCACCAGCCTTGTTGCCCTTCTCTGGACACGTTCAAGTGTCTCGATGTCCTTCCTAAACTGAGGGGCCCAGAACTGGACACAGTACTCAAGGTAAGCACAAAAGAGCTGTGACACAAGCCTTCACAGCTTTTTCAGAAGCATTATATTTTTGTATGCATACATATTATTGTTTTTGCTGTGTTTATATATAAGTACATGCACACGGGTATATATGGATATACAGCCCTCAAAAATTTTGGTTTGCTTCAAGTTGCAGATGAAAGTTGCGGCTGATTTTTGTTTAATGAGCTGATTCATCCTAATGGATAGTAGATTGCTTTCTTTGCCTTTCTCCGCATTTTGGCTGCAGAAAATGCCCCATGCTTGTTACTTAACATAACATTGAGCTAGTCAGAGAGGGCACCCATCACAGAGATAAACAGAGAGATCACAGAGCTGTGTTTAGATGTCTGGCTTCCTTTACAATCCTCCTTTCATCTCATATCCTTATGTTTCTGTGTTTTTCCTCAACCCTTCTTCTGCAATGAATGATGATGAAAGAACATTCTGTGTAACCCTTGGCAGTAATTCTTTCTTCTTTCTCCCCCCCGCCCCCTGCCCCCAGGTAATTTCCTCATGTTACAAGCAAAAAACCCCAACACTTTAAGTAGATGGTAGGTCAGATTTCCCAATTACGAGTGAACATTTTGGTATACACAGAATTACCCAAGAGAGACAGATATTTCATTATATGTACGCTAAAAGTACCTGGTCTCTTGGGTAATCATATGGATAAGGCTCTTAGGTGCCTTTTATGTGTCTCAGATGCTTTTTATAAGAAAGAAAAAAGAAGCTTTCATAAAAATTAATTTGTCCCAAATGTATTGTTAGACTTGAAAGGGCCAGTTGTTAGAATGTGGATCCAAGGAAATCTTACAAGTTTGAATGATGACTGTTTGGGGGTCCGAAATCTACAGACAGAGCAGTAACCTATCAGTTACTTTCTATTTCTAATTGTTTGTTTGGATTTGATTTCTTGCAATAAATGTGGTGATTAGATTTAAGGATTGAAGACCATACATGGAAGCGAAAAAGCCATAAAGGGAGTCTTTTAAAAAGAGGCAAGAAAGAAGTGACAGCAAATATTCACAGAAGAAATACAGAAAACCTCATGAAGTATAAACTTGAATCATAGTATAATACTCCTGTGTTTTGGAATATGTGTTTTCTGGGAAATGGTATGTGAATATTCACAAGTGATTGTACAGTATTTTGCTGTTTGACAGTAAAGTGTTATCAAATAATACAAACTGGTGATACTTTTGCTATCAGCTGGTTTGATGGAAAGCTGAAGTTTTCTGAATTAAAATTTCTGAGACAATGTAGACTATATGGCAGTTTTGGCACTCATATTCTTAAAGAATCATATCAGTCATCTAAACTCCCACATGATACAAGCCACAGAACCTCCTAGACAAGGAAGCACTGTTTATTTTGGCTGCAAAAACCTTTTCATTCAACATAGTGCACACAACATTTTGGACTTTAGAATAACTTTGATGCGATGATTATAATATTATGCTAAGCTTAACACTATAAGCAGGCAGTGTATACTTGCAGCCCAGAAGGCCAGCGGCATCCTGGGTTGCATCTAAAGAAGCATGGCTAGTAGATCAAGAGATCTACTCTACTCTGGTGAGACCTCACCTGGAGTACTGTGTCCAGCTCTGGAGCCCTCAATGCAGGAAGGACATGGACATGATGGAGAGGGTCCAGAGGAGAGGTTGGTAAACACCTCTCCTACAAGGACAGGCTGAAGGAGCTGGGGTTGTTCAACCTGAAGAGAACGCTCTGAGGAGACCTAATAGCAGCATTCCAGTACCTGAAAGGGGCTTACAACAAGGATGGAAATTGTTTAGAAAAGCATGTAGTGATAGGACAAGGGGCAATGGCTTGAAACTAGAGAATAATAGGTTTAGTTTAGATTGGATATTAGGAACATGTTAGTGGAACATTGGAATAAGTTATCTGGTGAGGTGGTTGGGGCTTCATCCCTGGATATATTCATGGTGAGGCTTGACAGGGCTCTGAGGAACCTGATCTAGTTGAGGACGTTTCTGCTTCCTGCACAGGGGGTTGTACTAGATGTCCTTTGGAGGTCCCTTCCAAACTGGACCTTTCTATGATTCTTTGATTCTTTTGGATGTTTTGTTTTGTTTTTTTGATCACAACCCACAGTATCACAGTATATTAGATGTTGGAAAGGACCTCAAAAGGCCATTGGGTCATAATGAATGGTTTATATGTTGTAACTTTGAAGGGAGAGGTCTTGAACTCTTCACACCTGGGAGTTAAGCATTGACTTCAGTCCAGTGGGAGAAAGTGGCCACAGCTGCAAAAAGAGATGTTGAGAGGAGCCAAACAAGAATTCATTCAAAATATCTCTAGTATATAAAAATTGTGCTATTGGCTGAAATAGTGAAAAAGTCCAGTTCTGAGATTTACTGACTTATTTTCTGTGGTCATGACTATGAATTTCCAGTTTTCCCCCTCCAATTCTGCCTGATCGTGAATGAAACTTAACTGCCAGATAACACAAAATGCAAGACTGGCTGTGTAAACTTTCTGGCTAATCTCTCTTTGCCAAACTCCTTTCATCTCCACAGGTGAGAAATAAAGGCTATCAATATTTGAACATCCAGGGCAACAATGGAAGAAACACTCATCACAGAAAGAAGAAACACCTTTTCCTTGCCCAGTTACATCTTCCTTCTCTTTTGGATTTGAATGTGACACTGAAATTTTGTATATTTAGATAAGACTTTTTCTCTTGAAGTTTTCCTATCAGTTAAAAATAGCTTGCTTCCAAGTAGCTTTAATAATAGCTATAATAAAGTAGTCATTCTGAAATCAAATTGATCGTTGTATATGACCATTTCTTTTTCCTCCTTGGATGCAAGTCTTGCTTTTCTGGACAGTGCACTGAGAATTCTTTTTTCTTCCATTTTTGTCTGGTTTCTTTGAGATACAAGGTTCCAGAAGAATATTGGTACTTTCACAGTATATACTTTTGTAAATTCTCAGTTAGAAATAAAGGATCAAGTAAACAAAAAGTATGATAAACAGAGTTGTAATAACTTTGATAAACACAGTTGTAGTAACCTTGAAGCTTTTCAAAGAGCTTAATTGCTAAAAGAAAGATAAATCTGTGGAAAAAACCAGACACCTACAGTATATTTAAGAAAAGGGCAACAAAGTTGGTGAGGGGCTTGGAACACAAGCCCTATGATGAGAGACTGAGGGAGCTGGGATTGCTTAGCCTGGAGAGGAGGAGACTCAGGGGTGACCTTATTGCTCTCTACAACTACCTTAAGGGAGGTTGTAGACAGGCGGAGGTTGGTCTCTTCTCCCAGGCAACCAGCGCCAGAACAAGAGGACACAGTCTCAAGCTGCACAAGGGGAGGTTTAGGTTAGGAAGAAGTTCTACACAGAGAGAGTGATTGTCTATTGGAATGGGCTGCCCGAGGAGGTGGTGGAGTCACCATCACTGGAGGTGTTCAGGAGGAGACTTGATAGGGTGCTTGGTGCCATGGTTTAGTTGATTAGGTGGTGTTGGTTGATGGGTTGGACACGATGATCTTGCAGGTCTCTTCCAACCTGGTCTATTCTATTCTATTCTATCCTATCTTATCCTATCCTATCCTATCCTATCCTATCCTATCCTATCCTATCCTATCCTATCCTATCCTATCCTAATTTCTCACATAATATCTGCATTGTATTGCACAAAACCATGCTTTCAAAATACCACTAATAAATTTACCAAGAATACATAGAAAAATGTAAGTATTACTGCTACATGCATCAATAAAAAGGGGAAATCAAAAGCACATAATAAAGCAAATTAAGTTGTATTTTGAGTGAATGCTTGTCAGTTGTTCAGGATTTCTACTTTAGTATTAAACTGGTTTTCTTCTCACTATAGTACAGTATCACAGAAAGGTTCAGGCTGGAAAAGACCCTCAGGATCACCAAGTCTAACCAATAACCCTACTCGACAAGGTTCACCCCTAAACCGTATCCCCAAGCGTCACATCTAAATGACCTTTAAACGCATCCAGGGTTGGTGACTCGACCACCTCCCTGGGCAACCCATTTCAGTGCCTGACCATTGTTTCCATGAAAATTTTTTCCTAATGTCCAGTCTAAACCTACCCAGTTGCAGCTTGAGGCTGTTCCCTCTTGTTCTATCACTAATTTCCTGTGAGAAGAGGCCATCACCAGTCTCTCTGCAATGTTCCCTCAGCCTCCTCTTTTCCAAACTAAACAGCCCCAGATCCCTCAGTCGCTCTTAATCAGATTTATTCTCCAGGCCCTTCCCCAACTTTGTTGCCCTCCTCTGCACAGGCTCCATCACCTACACATCTCTCTTGTATTGCAGTGCTCAAAACTGAACACAGTACTTGATGTGTCCTCACCAGCACCAAGTGCAAGGGGACAGTAACCTCCCTTCTCCTGCTGGACACAGCATTTCTAACATAAGCCAGGATGCTATTTGCTTTCTTGGCCACCTGGGCACAATGCTCACTCATATTCAGTGCTTGTCATTTAGAACCCCCAAGTCCCTTTCTGCTAGACAGCTTTCCAGCCACACCTCCCCAAGCCTGTAGCATTGCTTGGGGTTGTTGTGATCCAAGTGCAGGACCTGGCATTTGGCCTTCCATTAATGGGAAGCTCATGCCATTAACATTGGCCCATCAATCCGATCTATACAAGTCCCTCTGTAAAGCCTACGTACCCTCCTACATGGATTTTGAAGCTGGTACAACACTGTATTTGTTATATATCTGCCATCAGTTATATTCCTCTTAAGCACTAACTTAACAGTTAACTTGGGAAAAATGTCTACTCTGCAACATCAGTCTCATACAAAATAGAAATTAATACATTCAAGACGATGATCAGAACAGCGTGGTAATCCCAGTTGTGGGAGCCTTGATAATGGCTTACATGAATATTTCAGTCATCTAAAATATCACACTGAAAACAGCATGTTAGATCAATGTCCTCTGGAAGGCTGTAGCAAGCCCTTTGTGTAAAGTCATCATCTTGTACACATATTTTAAGATACCTGTGCCATAGGAACTTGTGTTTTGAGATAGTATTTGCCAGGTTCCTGTGTGTATAGATTTTATGTCAGCTGAGAGTACCAATAAGCTTAATAGAATTATATCTTAGTGGAAGAACATACAGAAAAGGAAAAAAAAATGTACAGTGTACACTTAGCAGTTTCTTGTGTGATTCTAATGTTCACTTGATTACTTTCTTACATATGAGTTAGATTCATCTGGCAAAAATGACAGACAGAAATTTATTGTTCCCGTTTCCAAGACTAAAGGAATACAAGAGGTACTTCAGAATGGTCTCATACTTAAAAGTAGAAGATCCACAGTAAGAAAGTCATATGTTAAACAATACAGAAAAAGAATTAAAGGAAGAAAGGCCATTGTCACTGCTACTGACATGCAACATAAACTGCCACCGCTCCCACCTCCCCCTTTTTTTCCCCTGTATCTCTTTACAAATTTTTCAAATCCATGTAATTCTACTCTATAATATTAATTTCAGGAGAAAAGGAAAAATAAAAAGGTTAATAAGAGGAAACAGCTCACTCACTGTTACTCAATCCAACCAGAATAAAATAGCAAGCGTAAATGTGCCAGTTGTGTTTTAAAATGACAATCATTTGTTTAACTATTGCACATTTCTATTTCACAGCTTCCCTTGCAGATGGAGTTCTCAGGGTATTCTGGTTGGAAAAATTGTTATCCCCTCTACAGCAAAGGCACACAGAGCATTGTCTCATGGAAGATTTTTCTTTGGGATTTTTTTGTTTGTTTGTTTGTTTGGTTTTGTTTTCCTTAATCTAAATTAATCCAGTGCTGTGTGCTTTACTTGATGGATGAGGGAATGAAACAATTTATGTCACAAAATAAGATAATATTGAAGTGGATTCAATTTTCAAATTCTCAGAGCAGAAATATAATAATGAGGAGACATCAAAGCAAGTTGATATTCATTGGCAAAGGAGAGTAAAAACACCACTGTTGGGTTTGTTTTGTTTGTTTGGCTGTTTTTTCCCCCTCATATATAGAAGCTTTCCTCAAGAAAAAGTAAATGTATGACTTCCTAACATCCTGTTTGAAGACTTTCTTTCCAAGTCTACTGTTGTTTTTTTGCCTTTAAGGTGTAACAAATCTAATCTGATTCACTTCCCTAGGAAGGATAGGTATGGTGAAAACAATAAAGATGTTTTTAAAAAGCAAAGACATTGTGAAATTCTTTAGAATATCCCACTTCATCAATTGTAACTTATTCAGAGATACTCTGTGAGGGATATTGGCATAGATCCATACTGTCAGTTAGGTTTGTGTGTCTCTCTGGACTTGGAATATTGTGCCATTTTTTGTTGAGGTGGGCTATCTTCTCCAAAACCTGAGTCATAAAATGGAAGAGTGCCAAGAGGTTGAATTCTGTCTTTTAATATGGTCTGATAAATAGCAGAGGTGGAGTTCTCATATTTGACAGAAGTGTGACTTTATCTTGCAGTAGGTTTCATAGTTGCTGCCAACAACTCATTTGTAAGACTAGCCTATAAAAGAAGTCTTTAATTAAAGAGGCTTAGCAAAGCTTATTTCTGTAATTCTAATTATTACATAAATCTTTAGCACATGACTTCAATCTACATGTTAATATAATATACAGTCTCTCATCAGGCACAGTTATACCCTTGCTAAAATATGACAACAGGACTATATACACTGTTCTAAGTAATGTTCAATTTATAGCTTACATGGATACAAAATGAACTACTTTGATTTATACTGTATGCCCTCTAACAATATAATCCAAAGGTCTCCTTCCATATTTTATTGCAACAACAGTACTCAGTGTATTAAGGCTGCTCAGATTTTCCTGCACTAACTACCTGATCTTTTCAGCAAGTTCAACACTCAAAAATATTGTATGATGGCTACTCTGTCCTCTCCTGTCTGCTACAACATTAATATTCCTCAAAGTCATTCCTAGAAAAGCAGTAATCTATGATCTATTTTTCCTTAGTCTAAATTGGATGTTCTCAAGTAAGCCCATGCATTTAATCCTTTAAAATGAGATCTATGGCAAATCACTTAAAAGTACAATCTCATATTAAATTGTGTGCATTTTTCTTCTGCTTTTTCTTCTCGCTGTGCTACTTACACTATTCTCCAGGTTGCATTAGTAAATTCACATATAATTTCTTCTCTGACATTTTCAGAATACAGCCATCTAACACTGTTTCCTCTCCTGAGTAGCTTTTGTATATACTTGGTGAACAATCTCCATCTTATACCTGATTTCATGCACAGAAAGGATGGCCAATCACACTGTTCATGTGTCAACTAGTCTGCTGGTCTCTCTGTCCTCTTGTCTTTAACCCCTTGGACAACTTCCTCAGCTGAACAAGAGATGGAAAAAAAAAATCCCCAAGATTATCTCACTGCAAGTTTTATGAAAGTAGGAAACTTCATACAGAAGAGAGATTTGTCATTATCCCCTTAGAGAAACAGAATATTTTGAAGTTTCAAGGGATTTTAGAGAACTTTAACAGTTGTCTGGTGTGGCATACAAAATCATGACACCTCCAAGTGTTAGCTAATATATTCTGACCTTCAGAACTAAGCAAGCCTGCTATATATTTATCCCAAGTATATACTTAAATGCATTTTCTTATTTTCTGTTGAAGTTATTGAATGTATCTCCTAGAACAAATCGATTTAATTATTTTAATAGAATGTTCTTCTAAGGTCTAACTAGAAGGTGAGTAAACAGTATCCTGCTTTTCCAGCACTCTGCACCATTCCATTCTTTAGCACTCCATCCGGCTGCTCCACAGTAGGAGCACCTTGAACAGAAATCATTATAGACTTTAAGATAATCTAGGACATTTTAAGCATCTCATCTATTTAATCCTTTAAAATGACACACTCGGTTACATGTGAGAAAAAGAAAAAAGAAAACAATACTTTTTAAAAAGTAGAAGATTCACATCTGTTCTTCCAAGAAATGTTATCATTGTTCAACTTAATTTTTATTTAAGCTGACTTATTTTTAAACAAAAGGAAGAAGATTGAATAAAAATTGATATCCACAGCTGATTTTTCTTCCATCCTAAAATATGATGCAATGCAGTTGCTCATGCAGTTTATGTTGAAGGAAGATTCCATACCTGTGCCAAAATAAATGGTTATATCCATTGAAAACATAGATTATAGAAAGAGGGACAGAACAGTTTTTCTGGTTAATTTAAAGACAGAATCTAATTTCTACAGATGAGTAGTACATGCCAACATGGATTAAACAAGCACAGCTGTATACACACAGCAATCAAATGCAGCTATGGGGACAATTATTGACAGCAGAAAACTGACCATAGAAAGAACAGATGAACCATAGATAGATCAATATTGAAATAAATAGTAAAAGGTCATGCTTTTCTTTACCACTGCCTAGAACCACTGCAACAGTGTCTTGAAAGAGAGCAACCAAATGCAATTTATCTCCTTTTTATTTTTCCAATATTGATTTCAGTCAAAAAGAAGGCAGAGAAAGAAGAATAATAATCTATTTTTCTGTAAGATATCAAAAGCTGCCTGTAAGTAAATATTGACACTTGGCAGATGTGTCAGTTTATTGGAAAACATTTTTCCTTTTTTATCCCTGTAATTCTATAAATCTTCATCTGACATACTGGTGTGAGCTTTCTGGGCCAGATGTTCTGCATTTCAGTGAAAGAAAATAGAAGTGAACTCAACTCACAAAGACTGCTGTATAAATCCCATTATTTTTCATATGAAATATCACCCTGTTATGCTGTGTAACTTAATAGGTGACAATTATCATTACCCTTGAGCTGTAGTAGCACACACACAGAACCTTCTTTCCACTCTGATCGCTGTTGTCTTTTAATTGAATCTGAATATTTTATGAGCAAGAGATAGTAGGAACACAACTTTCTGGCCTTGCTAGGTCTTGCAGAAAACATTTTATATGATGCTACTAGGTGCATAATTTAAAACTAAAGGATAATTTCACAGCTCTTAGGAAAGGAGCAGTTACCAAAAAGCCTAAATGCACATTGTCAGAGCATGACATAACACAGTGGAAATGAGAAAGCCATCCCCCAGATGAGATTCAAAATGCCAGTCCAGCAGATACAAAACTAGCCAGTCCCAGCACAATTCATAGGTAAAGAACTACCTACCAATGTGAAAATCATGTACTAATTGGAAATCAATCACAAATTAAAGGAAGCACGTACTTTGTAACCTGCACACCCGCTTCTATTTCTGTCCTTTACAGTTCTGAGTGGATTAAAAGACACAAGCACAAAAATAAGAAATCAAAAGGAGATCATGCCACTCAGTATCCATATTCTCCTGATGCATCAGACTTCAAATGTCATTGTCAACAAAGCAGCCCTAACTGACATATTAAGAGTGGGCAACCGTTTCTTTGACAGAGAGTGTACTGACATTCTAGAGATTAGTAACCTCAGAAACCCAAAATTTCTATATTTTTTTTAATGCATAGACTTGGTATTTTATCCCAAATCTAGACATACCTGAACAGCAAGAGAATATCACTATTCAAGTGTAACTTTATAATCTATTTGACATTTCTGAGAAGGAAGTTATATATCAGGCTATGGACTGGGTGGAGCAAAGTAATATGAGGCAGATTAATAGCCTCTAGGAGAGAGATAGGAATTACTGTTCAGTGAGGCAATAGGTATCACTCACTATAGGATTTAAAAGATGAAAATTACCTAAGATCATCTTTTGACATTTAACTGACAACCTGATTCTTAGTTTACAAGTAGGAAGAATGTAATTGCTAGATGATGAGCAGGCTAGTATCTATTCTCTAGGGTGTCTGAAGAGTACTCTAATTAATGGTTGTATAACAACACCTCTAAATTGCTTTCTAAACAGATATGTCTGCTTCTTCAGCTTCAGTGAAACAGCTTCAAGATGTCAGAGAGTTCATCTTCCTGCCAGATCCTGCAGTTCTCCAGTGGCACAGCAATCTGTGGGAGGTGACAGCTAGCTGAGCATGTATGGTGAGACACCTCAGAATCACAAGCATTCAGGTTTGTTACCCTTAAGTGTTGTATATGAAGGGCTTGTGGTTATCAGGCTTTAACAATGGAACCTAAAGTGCATAAAACCTCACAGATGTAGCTCCACAATTGTGATCAGGTTTATTTTTCCCATCTAAACTCCAAAAGATAAATCTCTCTTAAGTAGCAGAGAGCTGAACCTATAGGTTGGACTTGATGATCTCTGAGGTCTTTTCCAACTTGGTTGGTTCTACGAGTCTATGATTCTACAGTAGCTATAAGCTGTGTTTCCAGTAAAACAGTAGATTCCTAAGAATGGTTTCACAAACTTTGATAAAAATTACTTATTCTGTTTTCACATTGTTAGGTCAAGTAATTTGCTCTATCAGTGTAATCTGGAGATGAGATAAAATCTGGGACAGATCCAAATTACCATTAACAGATTTCAAAATAACTTCAAAAATGCTTTGCATTTGCTTTTCTGTCTTTGGGATAGGGACTGACTGGTTGGAATGGATGCAAGAGATTTAAAACATTGCATGGAAAAGGAAATGAGAAATCCTGCCTTGATTCCACCATGCACACCAAGCATGGTTGCTGCTCCATGTAGATTCATAGAATCAATGAGGTTGGAAAAGACCTCAAAGCTCACCAAATCCAACCTGTCACCCAGCACCTCATGCCTACTAAACCATGTGTGGATTTACAGACCAGATCCAGGCAGAAGACAGAATATTTTCTGACTGCAACCAAAATGTATTGACATTCACTGCTCACTGTCCTTCTTCCTGTCTTCTTCCAAATAATGCTTTAAATAACCTGTGGGAGGCTCTGTTTCATGCTGCTCCATTTCAAATGACAAGATACTTCACACAAAAACAATATAAGGGGGGGTGGGTGTGGGTGGAGTGGAAGAGAAAACCTTCCCTTTTCAACATCAGTAAGGAACAATTCCTTTTGTGAGAAGAGAAAACACGTTTCTTTGTTTGGGTTGTTTTCCCTGTTCAGTTCCTTCAAAGAGGACCAGCTACTAGAATTACAGAGATGGTAAAAGCATTCTGTGAACAACTTCTTGATTCATTATGCCTAGCAAAGTATTTAAACCTCTTATGTCACATAGATTTTACCCATTCCCTGGTCCAGAACAGAAAGACAACTTCAACAGCATATTTTTCTTCAGATAATACTGATTTTTCAGAACTTCACTTCCACTTTTCCTACACATTTATACCTTAGGGTGGAGTTTCTGATCAAAAATAATGTGGGATGCCTGCTTCAGAACAGATCACTGTTTGTTAATGGTTATACTTAGTTATTTGTGGTTATGCTTGGGCTAGGGCAATTTTTGGTTTGGTTTTCTTTTTGTTGTTTTTTTGGTGTTGTAACTGTAATGCCCTTTGTGAATAACTAATGGCATGGTGTTTAGTGAAAGACTTGATGAGATAGTTAGGAGTGTTTATAAATTGATTATTTCAACAACCTCTCTCTACCAAAGAGCAGTGTATTTGTGCTTGTTGAAATCAGTGAAGTCAATGGAAGCAGTGGTATCAGTGCCTTACTCTGAGCCATGCCTGACCGTTTAGTATATATCTTCCCTAAAAAGCACAAACAATTGCCTTGGCACAGAAAAATGTCTCATAAATTCTGTACAACCCTGTTCAACTTATCAAACTCAATGTAAAAAAAAAATGCCAAGTGTACTGATAAGTTTACCAGTAAGCCATACTCTTTTCTGAGAAGCCTGTGTTTTGCTATGGGAAAAGAAACTTGAAGAACAGAATCTTCTGCTTTTTAAAACTTGCTATTTTTCTTATTTAGAATGAAGAATTAAGCACATTGGTATTCTTGTCAAGAAAAGAAGAAATAGCACATTCTGAAGCAAAAGAAAAAAAAGTAACATAGCTACCTTTGTAAAGCTGGCATGGGGTAGGAAACATGAAGGTTTTTCTAAAAGCTGAATTTAACAACAATGTTTTAAGTAGATTGCTACATGGATTTCCAGAGTCCCATGGTACATAATAATGATGTTTTCTGCTGCAGGATTTTTAGCTGACCTGTATAAGCTCTGAATGTTTGGATGAAGCACAGCAGCAGTAGAGAAACACAACAGGAGGCATATGAAGTCTTACAAACAGACTTTGCCTTTGCAGATATGAAGTTAACTGCACTTTTTTCCCCCCTCCACCACTCTCTTTTCTCCCAGGCTGATGCTGAAGGTGAGCAGCTCTGACTTGAACTATGTGAAGATGTTCGTGGTTGAGTGACAGCCTCTCTCTGCTCCTCAGGTTCCTCTGTAAACACAAGTGCCACACTGCCACTTCTTTCAGATTTATCAGGATAGTTTTAGATGCTTTTGTGTGTTTCCTCTCCTTTCTTGGTATTCTTCCTAGCTTTGTCTTTGTTTTTATCCAGAGCTGCTTCATTATTTAACCATACTGTATGACTCCCAGTCATTCAAAGAACTTAGCAAACTAGCCCATAAAGTGCAGCTAAAGATACATCAAGGTGACTCACCCAGGCTTTTCCTTCAGTTTTGCCAAACTTCTGCACTTAAGTATCCATGCTAAGTGTCTGACTCAGCTGAATTCCTGTGAAAAGCTGTGCTTTCTTAGTCCTTGCTGGTATAAACCACCATAATTAACTAATATAGGCAATGAAATTTCAAAGCCTTTTTTCACCATGAGAACAGATAGACATTGGAATAGTCTCTCAAGGGAAGTAGTGGATTCCCCTATACTGGACTATTTTAAGACTCAGCTTGACAGGGGGCTGGGTCATCTCATTTAAGCTTAAAGATGTCTGTGGATAAAGCACTGGATAATGTGATTTTTTAATTGACTTTCCCATTTTACAGGGTATAACTTTTTCTTCTTCATCAGCTTTGCCAGAGTTTTCTGTGCTATAGCCTTCCTGCAAAGCTCTTCAGGAAAGAGAAATCAGAGGTCTGCTATGACCTCTGAATTTCAGTGAGAGTTTTATTGTTGCCAAAGTCCAGCCTGTACCAGATAATTTCTCTCTCACAAGAAAATATCAAAAATCAAAGGTGAGAGCAATTGTGGCTTTATGACTTTCACATTTAGCCATTTTATGGATTCACATTAGCAAGATAACTCTGTTATCCTTTGAAATTATGTAAAACTGAGTCAGCATTTTCTCATAAATTTGAAAGACCAAACATTAACAGATTAATTGGACCAGCTGCCAGAAATAAGCAGTAACACAACTGTAAAAGTTTTTCAGATTGCTGTCTTTGATTTTATCATGCTTTCTAGCTTGCTAGTTTTACAACTGAATATGAGCTGAAAGTACTTATTAAAATAAATTATTGCATTCTATTTATGACAACTGAGCTGTAAGTAAAACTGCATGAAACCACATTTTTCATACTTGCTAGTTATCCCTTACTTTTGAAAGTGGTTTTCTGCATTAAGAAAGACCCACCCAACATTAACAATTTCTCTGCTGTGCCTCAGTTATAGGGATTTAAAGAGAAAGAGTGGTCACGGAAACTCCTGAACTGGTTTCTAACCATTAGTTTACTGAGATTTTATCCATTGAAGGATTTTTTTCTAGCATGGGAAAAGAACTATGGATGGAGTATAAAATATTTTCCAGGCACAGAAAGAGACAATTTTCACTGACTAATTATAGATAGAGGTAGCTAGGGAAAAAAACAACAGAAAAAAAAAAAACTCATGAGGAAAGTTAATTTGGAGGTGGTGGAAATACAATTTGAAAAATGTTTGGTAAATGATCATAAACTTGCCCATTCCTCAAAACAATATCCGTGTATCTGCCCATAATAACAGTGGTTTGATCACAGACAAGTCATAAGGCATATTTTGTAAGGGTACTTTACGTGTAGGTGTGTGTCAACTAAGTATCAGAAACGACAGACTTGGTGTTGAAAACATAATGCCATCAATATATTCCTCCTACGAAGACTCTGGTTTTCTTTTTCCTCAGATTTTAAAAATGAGATTTGATAAGGCAGGAGAATATAACAAATTGTGTGGGAAAATGTTGTGGCCACATCAATAATTTTGGATAATGAGGACCCTAGAGAAATTTCCTACTCCAAAGGTATATCACCTTCTTGGATTCACAAAGGAATACAAGTATTCTGGTAACTTTTTTTTTTTTTCTTGTCTTGTGTGTCCTGAGAGTACATTAATTAAATGATTTAGTAGTTGCAGTTGTTTTCCAATATTTATCTTTAAGGTCTGCAGCACAAAGAGCAGAATGGACATCCTGCACCCCACTGTAATGCTATGGGGCAAATTGATCACTCCAAAATTAGAGCCATGGCTGCCCATAGATTAGCTGAAGGTCACAACAGGGAAGAAACAGATTTTCTTTTTCAAATGCCACATGTTCCAGGCATAAAGACCTGCCTAGTCTATCTGGAAAAGAAGCCTTGATCTATGCTTTGGATTTGCTGTCCTCACCTTTTTATTGAACATTTCTATCAAAAGATGAAAAGGTTTCTCATTTCTGCTGAAATTGCTTCTTCCACCCTTTCCACTTTGCACTTTGTGCAAAGAGGACATTCTAGTTCGGTGTCTTCATCTGCTTTAAATACTCCTTTCTACACAGCCCATTCTTCTGTCCTATTTAGTGAAGAGTAGGTGAGAAAGGAGAGAAGGCTTTTAACTTCTTTTGATGATGTAGTATAAAAATAAAAAAAAAAAAACCAAAAAGGAAAGATAAAAATATTCCTTTGCCCTCTGCTAAGGAGCAACATAGTGTATGGATTGGAACCTTCACTAGGGAACCAGGGACAGCTGTTTCCTGTCTCTCCTTTTCAAATGGGAAACATAACCAATTGGCTAGAGAGTTAATATTTCATTCTTTGTGAAAAATCAACAATTTGAGAAGATGAATACGAGACTATCAGGCTGCACCAGTTCTAGCCCCCACAATTCAAGAAAAGAATTACAGACTGGAAAGGGTCCAAAGGAGTGTCACAAAGGCAATCAAAGGCCATCACAGGAGGTTTTTAAGACTTGACTGGACACGGTGCAAGGCTTTCTTTCACATAAGAGATTGGACCAGAATATCTTTTGATGTCCCTTCCAACCTGAGCTATTCTGTGCTATTCTTTTAAACTCCTATCCAGTTTTGCTGGTCAGAATTCCAGGACAGCCATGGACTGCAGGCCATCAGCAGTTCTGAGTCAGGCAGGACGGCTGACCTGAGTTTGCTATAGGTGTATCCCAGACCATAAGCATCACATTCAGTACAAATAAAAGAGGAAGTCTGGAGAAGGCAGGCTCCTGCTCAGACTTCTCAACCTGCTCTTCTCCCCTCTTCTGCTCTTGAGGACTACCTTCCATTTTCATTTCAATCTGGGGATCTTTTCTTTTCCTGATTGCCCTTCTCTGCTGGAGAGGAGTTGTTGGGTGATAGCACACCTGCTCTAGTTTAGCTCCATAGATGGGCTAAATGTAGGCAACTCCAAAGTAATTTATAAGGGTGCTTGATGAGGATTAACTTCTGGGATGAAGAGTAGTATGTTTGAAATACATCAAAGGAAAAGAAGTCAGCTGAGGACTCTCCTATCTGAACTGCAAGATTATTGTACAAAATATGCTCTGCTTCCTCTTCTTTTCAGCATTGTCTGTCAGAACAGTTTGTTGCTGAGCCAGGGGCTGCTGGCGTGAAACTTGCTATCAGATACATGCTCAAAGGCAATGCCCAGTGACATGTTGAAGACAGAGAAAAGCATCTCTGGAGGACACTCAGAGTTCTCCTTCAGGTACAGGGACAAAAATCTTCTTGCTGTCTGCAAGAAAACTAAGCATTTTGCTCTCAGTCTGTAAATGTGGACTCAGAATTTGTAAGTCTTACAACGCCTAACTAATCTGAGTACGGCTCAATCAATTTTCCAGGTCAGAACCTTTATTTCTCTGCAGTAGAATTTCTCTGTCTTTTAAAGACAAATACACTTAAGATGATGAGCCTTTGAAAAGGGTCATTTAGGATGGGCCAAAGAAGAACCACCAACAGACATATGCACTATGCCTTGATACTCTGAAGGGAGAATGTCTGTTCTCCAAAGTCTTCACAAATCTATGGGAGGAATATGGTCATGTAAGAAGCTCTCATAGGTAAAGCAATCATCCTTCAAGAATATTGCTGCTATAGCAACACAAAGATTATTAAATTTCTGGTCCACAAACTTTGTTAACGAAAAGAGGAATAACTGGGATAAAAATCTCATTTTTTCTTCTCATTCACAATTAAGTACAGCAGGGTTTAATAGCTGGGTGTTTGAGAAGCATTTCAAAGCTAGGTGCAAAATTTTATATCACATTTGTATGTATCATACAACTCACACAGAAAGTTTTATATATTTTACACTCTCTCCTGTAATTCCTTTTAATGATAATGGAAGTTACAAATAAGTTGTGCATTATAAAGACCACAGAGATCTGGCTTTTTGAACCTAGGCTCTTTTGCATTTTTAAATAAAATTCATACATCATCAGGCTACAGAAGAAATGAAGCATTACAAACACAGGGAACAGACTAAGAAGTTAAATAGGGGTGTTACAGAAATATTAGCCTGTTTTGCCATTCATACTCTGAGTGTAATGCACTGGAATTATGACTGATTATCTTCTCTACTTGCTTTTCTCATTTTCTATGGTCAACATTATATTGGAATTATTGCAAGGGCAAACACCATTGTACAGTTACAAGTACTTTCAACAGGTAAAGTATACAGTATAAAGTGTCTACTGTTGCTAAGTAAATGTCATCTTTCCCAAAACCCACTAGCAAATATTGATCAAGAATCTCAAGCTTTTCAGTGAACTCCTAGGTCAGAGTGAAATAGTTTATACAGTTTTAGAACGCTTACAGTTCCAGTGACATCAATCTATGTTGTTAGGTTATGGATGTGGAGTGATTTTTGTAGTCCTCAACTGTGGAAGATGGCTACCTGACAGGCTGTGTGAACAAGTTACCGTGAAATAAGGTGGTTTGTACCTCTTTCATGAAAATCTTGAAGAACGACAATTCACGAGTACTGAGGGAGCTGGCTGTGAATTTTGTGGCTACTCTCAATCTTTGAACAATCAGAGGGACTGGGATAGATGCCAGAAGAAACACTACTCCTACCTTTAAAAATGGCAAGAAGGAAGACCCAGAGAACTATGAGTCTCACTTCAATCCTTAGGAAGAAGATGGAAAGACTAATCCTGGAACCTATTTCTGTACACATGGGGGAAAAAAAAGGGTGAATGAGAGTAGTCAGCATGAATTCACCTAGGAGAAGCCCTGTTTAACCAACCTGATAAACTTCTATGACTATTATTCTCTGAATATCATAGGTCCACATGTCATTGTTAGTAATTTTGAAACTTGATCCTGCAGTAAATATGGCTACATACTTCATATGATTTCTTTCATTACTATTTCTGAGTCTTTTCACTCCTTTTCTTTCTAGCTGGTTTTGGTCCCGATGAAGAGCAACAGCCAAGAATTTCCCAGATTCATTTTGGCAATCACAGACTTTCAAGAAAGTGTTTCATTTGTGGATCAATAGATGATTGTCCTATGTATCACTTTGTGTGGCGAGTCAAACTCCTGGAGATTAATCCACTAATTTTCTATCATCAAAGTGATTGCACTGAATAACATAAACAAACAAACAAAAGACCATGGGCATCATCTGGTGTTCTTCACTTTACTGATCTATCTAAAAATCTTTAACAGAGGGGGTGCATATCTGGAGCACAGTGGAGGAGTTATGGGATATATTAGCAGTGTCCTGAATTACTGCCTTTCCACCTGATCTGTCACAACCCATAATGTACTTTACACTCATGTCAAAAATGGAGTTCTTGCTCTGCAGGTGCTGGGTGATGAAAGGTCATCTTTGTGAGGTTCCTAAAAGCTATCATCCTCTATCTAATAGTAGATGTAGTCCTATACATCACAGGTCTGTCTTGTCAAGTGTTATATCTTCAAGATGGGCCCAGAAAAACAGTTTAGAAAAAGTGTAGAAACTGGGTAAGCTTGCTGTACCATGGAAGTCTCCCAGCCTCTGCAACTTTGCTGAAGTGTTGGAGGTTTTTCAATTTTTTAACATTTTTTTTCAGTGTAGTGACCCTTAGTAGATTTTTTTTGTTTCATGAATTTGGTTGTTTCCCTATCACTTTTCCATCAGTTTAACATTCAGATCTTTCTACAGCAAGAGCTTGTTATGAAGCTATGTTTTGAAATCTCCACCTGCCATTTTATGCCATTTCTTGAAACCCTGGACAATCATTCTATTTTTCTCCTTAACTGCTGTGATTTTACAGACTTCTATTATAGCATTCCCCATCCATTTGTCTGTGGTGGGTTTGATTTTGTTTTGATTTGAGGAAGATTCCAATCTGCTTTGTCCTTCTGTCAAAATGTCCCAGCCCAGGGATAAACTCAAAGCCAGAATGCCTCAGCTCAACAAGACATCTGCTTGTCTAGACATTTTTTGCAGATGCCATCTAAGCTTTGGCTTTAAAAATATCCAGGGTATGCCCTGGTACACAATGCATAGGCACATCATCACAACTGCTAAATCATGGTTCACATGAGGCTGTAAGATGAAGTATCTAATGGTATCTCGAAGATCAGACCTCCATGGAAATTACGGTGCAGAGGCCTTGCCCTAAGAACCCAAAACCGTCAAAGTCCACTGGGCTTGGGATGTGTCTTAACATCTTTAACTAATGATTGCAGTGGTTGTCATAAAAGTTGTTGCAGTAACTGAGAGCAAAAGCTTGGACTGATGGAGATGGCATGCACAGCAGTGTCATCAAGCTCTGCTCCTGGGATAACAGCCAGGATGGAGGTAATAATTCCTGACAGAAACCAGGGGATGAATGCAGTCCAAAGGGCAGGCATTCATAATGCAAAACACTTTTGAGAAAAAAAATAAAATAATAATTCCAGAAGTAATGAGAAAGGTGATACTTTATGAATTCTCATTTCAGGGGCAATTTTGGAATGTGGACAGAGCCAACCAATAGAAAAATCATACTTTCTGTAATGAAGAAAATATATGCATGGAACTGTGCCTATATTTTTAATCCTTCAAAAGTGTCAAGACTTTTTGCTGACTTTCATGAGCTTCAGAAGTTATGAAAGGACTTGGTCTGGTTAAAGGTTGGGATTTTGGGGATATATTTGGCCTACAAAAAATGTTGGGTTCCTCTTCATCTTAGATAGGTTGGCTTGTCTGGTAGAGTGCCTACAGAGATGGTCTCACTGTGCAAGGATATATACAGTATATTGTGAAAGAAAGTACCACCTATGAATTGCTTACAGTTTAAGTAGAAATGGTGTCCAGACAACAGAACAATAAAGAGAAAAGTCAAGCAATAAGCAAACTTCAGACAACTGTCACATTCAACAGGCAGTGTACTCGAAGACACTGCCAGAATATTCACTACCTTATTCTAAGGTTAATAAGTTGTCTCTTAAATCACTCTCCACCATGTATAACTTTGCTTTTCTAAATAACCTGGATGCTGTCATACTGTCTCGGTCCGGAGAGGGAAGGAGACTAGTTCTTTTGAATATTCCCGTGTTGTGAAATTAAAGGCATAAGCGAAGCCAAAATATCAACAGCTAGACTATTTATTATATAGAGAAAATGGAAATAAGAAAGGGAGAGGGTGAAGAAAATAGAGAGAGGGAGAGATAGAGAAGAGGAAAGGAGTTAGGGAAGGGATTATATTACCAACGGTCAGAGGTAGAGGGGAGGTTTTCAGAGTCCAAGATCCGTTGTGTTGCCCCGTGATGTTTCCAGCGTGTGGTGCCGTCTTCTTTCTTCTGACTTGACAGTGTTGCTCAGGTCTTTTTATACAGTTTTTTAGCCCTTAGGCAAGTGTCCAGGTGTTGGTCCCCAGGACATTGTTCTGGGAAATCATCCTTAGGTAAGCATCCAGGTATTGTCCCCCATCAAATCTTTCCAGGAGATCATAAGTATCCAGGTATCGTTCCCCAGGAAGTCTTTTTGTGTATTCATGTGAGTTTGAACAGTGGTCTGGATGGAGGGGGGGGGGGCCTCCGCCTCCTACCTCTCCATCTCCCTGTTTACCCACTTCTCACACATCAGGAGACAGGTGGAGAGTCCATTGACTCATCACCCTCCCTTCCTGGGGGTATCTGATAGCTAGGAATGATCTTGTCTTGAATGCGTGATGGCGGGGTCCTTGGGCTATTGTGGTAGTCCAGCTGCAGTCCGGTTATCCTTTGTTGGGGCACCTCTTGATCCATGATGTAATCACAAGGTGATTTGCATCCAGGATTGGTAGACAGGATTCCTACACCACCCCATGACCTCAATAAAGGATAAGAGAGGGACGGGAAAGAAAGAAAGAGAAAGATTTGCAGGGAAAATATGAAAATGGGTTTACACAATTTTCACAATAGATTTTGATCGCCTAATGGCACGAATCTGTTTTACATCATCATTAGTTACAAATTGCATATTAGACACTACATGTTGAATCAAATGTATAAAACAGGGAATAATACAGGGTAAAAGGAGTAACAAGGCCAGAACACATAACAAATAATACAAAAATTGTTTCATCCACGGTCCTCCTGGGAGCCAGGAGAGCCAGCTCATATCCCATCCCTCCCAGGATTGGACAGGGACATGTGTTAGCTTCCTAAGTCCAGATGATATTTTTTTTACTACTTTTCCATTGTCATCAATTTGTAAACAACAGTTGGAATCATTTAATTTCCCACAAACCCCTCCTTCTTCTGCTAACAAATAATCAAGAACCATCCTATGTTGCAGAATGGCTGTTCGCATCTGTGTAGCTTGATCTGCTAATAAATCTAGGGCACGAGCTGTCTCATTGCTGATTACTTCTAAGATGGCTTGCAGCCTTATGATACGGTTTAAGTTATAGATTGGTTCTCGAGCACCACTAATCCATTCATGGGGGTTCCAGGTGGCAGGACCGTAATATTCAATAATCCGTTGGGGAGTCCATTCACCCTTTCCCCATTGTTGACTACTACCCCCGGTCAAGTGAGTGGAGATGGACCTCTTCCTTTTTCCCAGGTTATCATATACTTTGATCCCCAGGGCATTCCCTTCTCCACCTGGGAGTAGGGAAAATAATGGGTGGATTAGTCCAATATAGCATATCCCGGTCCAATTTGGTGGCAATTTTTTATAGGCCCGGTGCCCGCATATCCAATAATGGCCTTTCAGTGCAGTAGTTCCATTCTCAAACAGGCCTGTGGGGGTTGTAGGCATTTGGAAATATGTAGAATTTATCATGCCCAATGGATTGGGGAAAAGGACACGGTTCCATCTCCCCTCAGGGTGGGCATGACCCACCATTGTACAATACCAAGCACCCGAATCATTTTTCCACTCACACGATTGGTAGAGGAGTGGACCATATCTTTCTCTGAAATCATATACACGAGACACATTTTCACTTGACCAAAACCCCTCAAAGTCCTTAACTCCCCCAGTTTTGTTAACCCATATCCACCCAGATGTGTGTATTTCTCGTTTAAAACTGGGCCTTTTCTTTTGGTTTTGTGATCTCAGATTGCGGTATGTAAATGTCCATTGACATGTACTTATACCTACAAAAACACCACCAGGTTGTGTGCGGTTTAGACAATAGATTCCTTGGCCTGGATACTGGATTGGCCATGGGGCTGTATCGTCTTCAGCCCAAAAGGTGTTTTTGTCCACTTCACTAAGGGAGCTCACAAGCCATTTGGGAGCTAGTGAAGTTGAAACCCACGGCCAGGCTTCGAATCCCTGCGGCCCTCCACACACCCAACAGTTCGTAAGGTTGTATACAGAGGACACTTCTTCTGCTAACTGCATAAATAGATTGGTCACAAGAAATCCCTCATTTGGATCTGAGGAAGCAGATGCAGAAATATCAAAAGTTAATGCTCCGAGGGTACACCAAAAGAGAGAGACAAGCATCTTGTTCATATTATAGGGAATATCACATAGACAATTATAACAAGGCGGTTTCCCAGAAGGTCATGCAGACGATCAATGCAGATGATCAACAGCTCCACGTGTTCTTTGAGGCAGACCTCGGATCCTTCATCTGGAAGGGAAAAAGAAAACGGACTCGGTCCATTTTAGGGAACCGGTAGGCACTTATTATTAGAAAGATGGAATAATCCACCTTGTATTAATCTTGAATTCTTTTCCGTGAGCATCTTTTGCCCTCCAGGTATATTTATTAATTGGAGTTTCGAGTACCAGAGGTACTGTTCCCACAGTGGGGAGTTCAGTCAAAACTGGTTGGCCTGGAGAGTATGAGGGAGATTTGGGATACTCATGGTCAGGTATGGTTGGCATGATTTCTGGGGCTTTGGGGCAAAAGGCTGTAATTTTTGGGCATCCGTTTACCCCCCAACGGCTATTAACGCTGGTCAATGCTTCCCTTAGCCGCTCAGCCCATCCTGGCATATGGGGTTTAAGGAAACGTTTTAGCAGGCCATTGGTTCGTTCCACGATTCCATTTGCCTGTGGGTAATAGGGGGTATGATATACCCAAGTAATTCCCTCCTGGGTTGCCCACTCTTGAACTGTTTTGGCGGTGAAGTGGGAACCATTATCTGATTGGATGGACTGTGGTTTAGGGAATGTACCAAACCATCCCTTCAGTGCCTTTACTGTGTTTTCTCCTGTTGCTCTGGCAAATGCCTCAGCTGAGACCAATCCTGACACTATTTCTACCCCAACCAATACATATTGCTTCCCTTCTGATTTTCGAAAAGGGCCAATATAGTCCACTTGCCAAGCTTCCCACAGCCCTTTCCCCTCTCTTAGGTGCAGGGGGGCATTTTCCAGAGGGTGTCTTTCCAAACGGGTGCGGCATTGGTCACAAGCAGAGACACAAGTCTTGCACTCTTCTCTGCTAACTGGCCAACCCCTTGCTTGGGCCTCACAATACAGATCTTTTATTCCAGAATGTTTTCTTTTCACATGCAGCCATTCTAGCAATCGTTCCCAATTTTCTGTTATTTGGGTGTTTTGCAGGGGAGCCAATCGGGCTAGTTCATCTGCTCTTCCATTCCATTGGCTAGCAGAGGAACCATCCTCTTGGTGGGAAGCCACCCATCCCACTGCAAATTTTCCTTTTTTAGCAATGGCCAGAATATCTTGCCATTTCTCCTTCTGCCATACAGGTATTCTATTAACTTCCCATTCATTCTCCTCCCAGAAGAGTATCCATTCAGTACAGCCCTTAAATACAGCATAGGAATCAGTATAGATGTGGACAGGAGAAGTAGATTCAGCCTCATGTTGAAAAACACTCCAAACTGCAATTAATTCCCCCACTTGGGCACTACCTTCCCCTTCAGTAATTATCTGTTCATCAGTGTCCACACTGAGTGCCACAGATCTGTACTTCCAGGTCTTCCCTTCCCGCTTAGAGGAGGCATCTGTGAACCATGCATTCAGTATCTGTCCAGAGAATGTAGGGGCTACTTGTATTACAGAGGAGGGTTTGTTAGCCTCCCAGTCTGGACCCATTTCTTCCTGGAAGGTCAACATTTTGGTGGTTCCTTCAGATACTGAAAAGATATCACAGTAGTGCTCTATCTGGGCATACCATTTCCTCACAGAGGCCCTTTGAGCCACCCCCTCAGGTGGTGGAGTTCCTGCCAGAATTGTCTTAATTACTTTGAATGGGCCTCTCAGCACTATTTGTTGTTGTTTAATGGTCTTCTCAGCTTCCCGAAGGGCTAAACTAACCACAAACAAACCCTTTTCCCACACCGTATACCTTTTTTCTGCATCCTTAAAGCTACGACTGTAAAATGAAATTGGCCTGACAGGGGCTTCTGGACCCTTTTGCCATAGGTGTACTGATAAACCGGACTTAGCAAATCCCCATTCAATGTGCACAGGGTCAGTAGGGTGAATAGGACCGAGGGCTTGGTGGGCAGTGGCTTCAAATACTAGCAGCTGTAATGCTTCTTCGTGGGCCTCTTCCCACTGCCACTGAGCCCCTTTGCGTAACAAATCATATAGGGGTCTTGCAATAATTGAAAAATCAGGAATATGTTTCCTCCAAAACACAAGTAATCCTAGTGCATGTTGCAAATCCTTTTTGGACTCTGGCATTTTGATCTGGTCCAGGGAGGAAAGGGTGTCTGGTGGAATACAGGTCATTCCCCCCTTCCACCAGATTCCCAAAAACTTCACTTCACTTGAGGGCGTCTGAATTTTTTCAGGTGGTATTCTCAGCCCCAAATTTTCTAGATGTGAAATTATATTATCTTGGGTTATTCGTACCCCTTCAATATTTTCTCCTGCTACCAGAATGTCATCAATATATTGGTAGATACTGACCCCTGGTTCCAGTTGGATCTTTTCCAGTTCCTGTGCCAGGGCATGGTGGGCAAAAGTGGGTGAGTGCTTAAATCCCTGTGGGAGACGTGTGAATGTGAATTGTTGACCACCCCATGTAAAGGCAAAGCGGTCTTGGTCCTCAGGTTGCAGCGGAACCATAAAAAACATATCTTTCACGTCTACTGTACCCATAATTGAGTGTGCTTTCTCCTGGATTGTAGCTATGAGCTCAGCAATATTTGGCACTGCAGCTGTTAATGGTTCAGTATTTGCGTTAAGCCTGCGGTAATCAATGGTTAGCCTCCATGTCCCATTAGGCTTTCGTACAGGCCAAACTGGGGAGTTGAAAGCAGAGTGGGTGGGAACCACGATACCCTGTTTCTTTAAGTCCTCCAGTACAGGCACTATTCCTTCTTTAGCACCCAGAGGTATAGGATAAGGTTTGACATTTGTAAGCTTTGAGTGGGGCAGTAGAGGTACTGCTTTCAGCAGCCGAATGCTCATTATGGGAGACCCAAAAGACCATTTTCGCCCTTTGTTATCTGTCCAGGTCTTCCCTTTTAAAACATCAAGCCCTAGGAGGTTAATTGGAAACTCCCCTACGACCATTAACACCTTTGTGTCCTTATCCTCTCCCGGCAAGCGTAACCGGATGGTTGCTAATGCCTGTGCATGGGTGTTACCCAGAGCATCGGTTACCAGCAATTTCTGTTTGGAGAGCACCACTCCACAATCAGTAGCATCCCTTGTTTTAATAGCTGAAATCTGAGCCCCAGTATCTACTAAAAATGTAATAGGAATTTGTTTTGGTCCTACAATGCCAGTGATTAGTAAATCGCCCTGGCCATTTTCGGTGAGCTGACGAATATACATCCACCCCTCACCCCTCCGCTCACCATTGAGGAGTGAAGACTTCAGTTTCCCTGAGGCTGAAAAGAAGGCACGCCTTTATTCTCATCAGATAAGTCTATTAAGGGGGGAGCGGTGGGCTCAATTTTCTGGTTGGGCTCAGGCCAGTTCTTCACAATCATTTCTAATTGCTTTGTGTTTAGCCCATCTATTACTTCTTTGGGGATATTTTTCTTTAGGCCTAAACCCCACCAATATTGCCGGGTGTTCATATGTTCCCTGCCCCCTGTTCCAAGCCGGCTGGGGGCACGGTTAAACCCCTGAGAGTTTGAGGGTGGGTGGTTCGTTTTTACATGCCTCAAGCCCCTAGTGTCAGGTTTTTTAATTTCTTCAGGAATACTATATTGCCTGGCATAGTCTAATAACTCCCGTCCGACTTCCTCCCATGTCCATGGTTTCAAGTCAGAGTGACTGCCCCCGGATGTCAAGTTGTCTCTTAGAGCAGCCTGCATCCTGGAAGAAAGTGGGGTATCAGCTATTTCCTTTTGGAGCTGGATACCTCTTATTTTAAGCGAGTCAGGGAGACCCCTGACCAGAGGAGTCATTCTGTTTGCATCCACCAGGAGAGAAAGGGGGGATTCAAAATGATGCTTTAGTTCTCTTTCATAGATCATTTGCAGGCATGCAGCCCTTTGCACATTCTCCATTATCTGATTCATCCCTCCTCGCAAAACTACAGGTTCTCCTCTCTCCTTTGGATCAAACCCCCCTGCCCAATACGCAGCTCGCTGGGTAAGGCTCCAGGGTCCACTCCTGTTTTTCGTGGTTAGAAAAACATTATCACCCCAATAACCCATGGCTTCAGCTTCTGTTAACATAATCTGATCACCTCCAGTTTTTGAAACTCTCCACACATATTCCACCTCAGACTCTCCAGCGGAGCGTGTAAATTCTTTACGAATTTTGGCCAGTTCAGTTGAAGAGAAAGGCATCTCTTTGGTTGTGATAGTGGGGGTAGTTTCCCCATCCTCATATAAAATTTCGGTTTTAATGAGAGGTCTCATATGCACAGCAGCTTCCTTAGCTGCTGTCAATTCTGCCCGAGGATATAAGGAGACAGGATCCGGGGAATTCCCCTCCTGCTTTGCTTCTAACTGAATTTTAAGGTCTGCTATTACATTTCTTAAAGTGGCAATATGGCTTCGTAGTGAGCCTACCAAGTCCTGCAAAGAGGAAATAGTTTTATTCTCTTGGTCGTGCCACTCCTCTCTCTCTCTCACTGCAGCTGCTAAACAAGCACCTAATACTGCACAAATAAAAGCTTTCCCTTTTCCGGTTTTTGCCCTCGCTTCCTTTTGCAGAGCCAAAATACGATCAGCCACACTCTGGAAATTATTCCAGTTTTCATAAGCCCAATCAAGACCTTGTATAGATGGGCGAGCACCGTGTGCTTCTAAAAGGTTAAAAAGCCTCTCACTCCGGGCCATCTCTTTTGTTTCACAAAGCATTTCTTAATAGGGCACTAAGTTTCACAGGGAGTCAGATCAAAACACTGTTTGTACGAACAAAATCTTCCCCGGAAAAATTTACACCTTTAAAAGCTTACTCCAAACTAATCTTCCCCAGGAAAAATGCACAATAGATTTTTCAGGAGAGGTCATACACAAGAAAAAACAACCAATCTGGGCTTCTCAAGGAGGTAACACGATTTCCCTGAGAGAACCCACACTTGCAAAAGCTTCTCGGCTTTTGTACCTCAAATTTTCTGTTACACCGGGACAAGAAACCCTATGTTTCTCAGGGAAGAGTCACTCTGTTTCCCTGAGAGAACACACACTTTACAAATATCACAAAAAACTGGGTTTACCAAAACAGGGTACTGAGAATCCTCGGGGAGGCCACACTATAAAATCAACGTTTGTACCCCAGTTAATCTTCCCCGGGAAAGCACACACATGTAAAGCAGGGTACAGAGGATTCTCAAGGAGGTCACACTATAAATTCAACATTTGTACCCCAGATATTCTTCCTCGAGAAAGCACACACATAGAAAGCTTTTGAGAACTCCCACACAGTCTCTCTGAAAATTTCGCTTCGTCCTTCTCCGGCCACTTCCCTCGCGGGAGAGTGAAAACGCGAATCTGGACTCCGCACTCACTTCGTACTCAGAGTACGTCTCAGACACACACACATATCTCGGGGTTCTCAGAAATACAGTAGTTTTGCTGTGATACTTTCACTGCACGGGAATCCTGCCGACTACGCCAATTAAATGTCTCGGTCCGGAGAGGGAAGGAGACTAGTTCTTTTGAATATTCCCGTGTTGTGAAATTAAAGGCATAAGCGAAGCCAAAATATCAACAGCTAGACTATTTATTATATAGAGAAAATGGAAATAAGAAAGGGAGAGGGTGAAGAAAATAGAGAGAGGGAGAGATAGAGAAGAGGAAAGGAGTTAGGGAAGGGATTATATTACCAACGGTCAGAGGTAGAGGGGAGGTTTTCAGAGTCCAAGATCCGTTGTGTTGCCCCGTGATGTTTCCAGCGTGTGGTGCCGTCTTCTTTCTTCTGACTTGACAGTGTTGCTCAGGTCTTTTTATACAGTTTTTTAGCCCTTAGGCAAGTGTCCAGGTGTTGGTCCCCAGGACATTGTTCTGGGAAATCATCCTTAGGTAAGCATCCAGGTATTGTCCCCCATCAAATCTTTCCAGGAGATCATAAGTATCCAGGTATCGTTCCCCAGGAAGTCTTTTTGTGTATTCATGTGAGTTTGAACAGTGGTCTGGATGGAGGGGGGGGGGGCCTCCGCCTCCTACCTCTCCATCTCCCTGTTTACCCACTTCTCACACATCAGGAGACAGGTGGAGAGTCCATTGACTCATCACCCTCCCTTCCTGGGGGTATCTGATAGCTAGGAATGATCTTGTCTTGAATGCGTGATGGCGGGGTCCTTGGGCTATTGTGGTAGTCCAGCTGCAGTCCGGTTATCCTTTGTTGGGGCACCTCTTGATCCATGATGTAATCACAAGGTGATTTGCATCCAGGATTGGTAGACAGGATTCCTACACATACCAATGCCTTTATTTTACATAGAATAGAATAGAATAGAATAGAATAGGATAGGATAGGATAGGATAGGATAGGATAGGATAGGATAGGATAGGATAGAATAGAATAGAATAGAATAGAATAAACCAGGTTGGAAGAGACCTTCAAGATCATCGTGTCCAACCTATCATCCAACACCACCTAATCAATTAAACCAAGGAACCAAGCATCCTGTCAAGCCTTGCCCTGAACACCCCCAGCACCGGCAACCCCACCACCTCCTCAGGCAGCCCATTCCAACGGGCAATCACTCTCTCTGTGTAAAACTTCCTCCTAACCTCCAGCCTAAACCTCCCCTGATGCAGCCTGAAACTGTGTCCTCTTGTTCTGGTACTGGTTGCCTGGGAGAAGAGACCAACCTCTGCCTTACTACAACCCCCCTTCAGGTAGTTGTAGAGAGCAATAAGGTCACCCCTGAGTCTCCTCCTCTCCAGGCTAAGCTCAGCCTCCCTCAGTCTCTCCTCACAGGGCTTGTGCTCCAAGCCCCTCACCAACTTTGTTGCCATTCTCTTAAATATACTGTAGGTCCCGGTTTTTTCCACAGATTTATCTTTCTTCTGTGCAACCTCTTCTAGGTGAACCTGCTTTATCAGGGGAGTTGGACAAGGTGATCTTCAGTGGTGCTTTCCAGACCCTAGTGTTCTGTGATTCCACGAACCACAAAACAGATGTAGAACAAGAATTCAATGTTGAATCTGCTAATTAACACTGTAAATTTAACAAGTCAATTCCATTTCTGTTGACTGTTGCCAGCCTCTATGTAGATAATTAATGGTTATGCAACCAGTGCAATGACAGATATGAATCACTTGCATTGAGTATCAACACAAATTTTTAATAAATATTTAAATAATTGCTATTCTTGAATCATTACTGATGTTAGGTGTACTAAAACACTTAACAGAAGTAAAATATTGAGAGAGTTGCTCTACCAAAAAAAAAAAAATCGTAGATGCTCCTGTCATTTCTTGGATGCTTTGCTTCAGAAACAGAGGTAATGGGCCTTTGAAAGAGGTTTTAAATTTCTGCAGTGGTGGATTGCCCTGTGTGCTTGGGCCAAGAAAGTAACATTGATCTTTGAAGCACAAGGCTTGGTAAAATGGGTACAAGATCTTTTAATAATGGACATATAACAGAAATAGAAAATTATTTGTTTCTTTCCCTTGGATAAAAACTGTGTCATTGAAGCAAAGGAACTAAATATTTGAGAATAAAAAATAATGAGTTGTATCACTTCACACATTAAATTCTTTAACATATACCTATGTGATTTGTTGTTGTTGTTTTTCCTTGTATTTTGAATACCTCCTATTCAAAAACTCGTTAAAAAATAAAGGGAATTGATTATGGAAAAATCAAATTAATTCCTCAGTCTGTTTTTCCTTATTTAATAAACATTCATAAAGGAACAATAAAGAAGAGCTTTATCAAAAGCTTATAATGGGGAAGACACATTCTCCTAAAACATAAAAGCACAGTATAACATACAAGTAGCTGCAGTTAAGTGTGTAATACAAGCCTAATACTCTCTACTTGGGCAGCAAAATATATTTACAGTGTTTGCTACTTGATTATGTTGTCAAATAAGTAAAAAAACCATCCAGACATTGAGCGCTGTATCTGAATTTTAACTCAGCTGAGATTTAGTTCTGCTTTAGATTTGAAGGCCTGAAACTCATTTTAATCTAAGTGATATTTGCTGTTATCACTAAAAAAATCAGATTTGATCTTCTTGTTACAAATTCAAACTTATCTCTCTCACAGGGTTGTCTGTAAATTACAGAACGAAGATACATTTAAAGCTCTTGGGTCAAACTGGAGGAATTTTAAACAGGCAAACACAAACTGCCTTGTGAATCTTCCAGGTTGCTTGTTTTGACTTTTACCATTTTAAAATAAGAATTTGAACTGGTCTTTATTTGTACTGTAAAGAACAGAATTGCTTTCTTTTTAAAGAGATGTTTTAGTAACTTGGTCAAGATGTCATATATAACATCCTTAAAATGAATTGCCAAGACAAAGGTTTTCTGTTAAAATAAACTTCTGGGAACTTAGGTTGTTGAAACTTTCTATATTATAGTCAGTAATGCCTTGTCTAGAAAGTGTACACAATTTAACTTTGAGCTCATTTAATTTCCAATGTGTCTCCAGGAAAGAGATTCTTACAATTATATTAAAAGACAAAAATGGCAAATAAAGTACAGAGGAAGATATTTCATTGGAAAGGTGTTGGCTTAGAATCATCTCTGTATTTCATTATCATCCAATCAAGCAATCAAACTTCTTCACCTCTGGATTTCACATTCTGCTGATTATCATTTATGTACTTTAATTGGTTACATTGCAATTTTGGGCTAGACCCTTATGAACAAAAGGGCTGTTACTGATGGTTCATTTACAGTTCTAGTCCCCTTTTTGTAGTTGGCTAACAGATTCCCTCCAGATTTCTCTATCATCACCTACACAGCACTCCCACTGGCTATAAAATACTGCAGCAGCTTGTAGGTAATTGATCAGACAAGTGAACTGTAAAATATTCATTTTCTACTTCAACAGCTAGATAAATCTCTTGGGAAGTGGATGAAAATATTGCTTATGCACATCAGGGTCGGTGTAGTAATAGCAAGGTTGCTGATAAGCAGGGGTCTGCTACAGAGTTAATGCTTAATTCTGTTCCACGCCAGAGATGGGAAAGCATGCAGCTTCTCTTTGCCTCCAGCTACCAGTCTCATTATATACTGAACCCAAGGCATCAACACCAGTCCACCAGCCATGGTGCTTCGGGAATGGTGCTTCCTATTTTAATCAATCAGGTTCATCTTGGTGTAACATGCCAAAAAACAAATTAACACTTAGTTACTGTAACCAACATGCTAAATACCAAAATATTAATGAACAGAAAAGCAGGAGTGAAAAGGGACTGACAGAAGAGGGAAAGGAGAGATGAAACCCGCTTTTTCTTCCCCCCACCCTTTCATCAACATTCATCTTTGCAATTCCCTTTCTGAGGTTTTACTGGGTTTGGATTTTTTCTTTCGTACCAAGATTTTAAGTCTCTCTCAAGGTGCTTTACTTGAAAGCCTTTAAGAGCAAACTGCATACAGACTTGTAGAACAAAAGCAGAAGTTAGTGAATTCTTTGTGTCTTTATCTTGCTGTGTTGCCATAGTCAGAGAATTAGCAATAGCTTTGCTTTTATCTCAAGCTAAATGTATGTTAGGCAACCTTGCTCAAGCCCAAACTATACTAATCTGAAAAGACATGCAGTCCCTCTAACTGTTTTCTTCTCACACAAGAAGGAGAAAGCTAAAATTTAAGAATTGGAATATTAGCAGCATTTTTTCCCCAGTGGCTATTTTTTGAAGCAGCAGAGAACATACATTTGTTTCCAATGTCCTTGGAGTGTGGTGTCAGTCAGCTTAAGAAGAGGCATTTCAAGTAAAAAAGTCAATACTATGTATGCCACGGTGTTCTGACCACCTGGGGAAGACAAATGGAGTGCTGCAATTTTGCAGTGGAAAAGTGAGTGTATTATAGGTGCTGCAGTGTCTACTGTAGAGATGCTGACAAGTAAATCAGCCTTTCTTGGATCAGAATAGTCATTTGCTGCAACAGCACAAGATAGCTTCACATTTCTTTACATATCAGCTAACTTCTGTTGATTTAAATTTAGTGCCAGAGAAAATGATGGTAATAAATTGGCCAGTCAGAAAATTTGGATAGCTTTCTAACACCAGAGTGCATTAGCCAAAGATATTATTTTTCCCATTATCCTAGTAAATTGACTTGTTCACACATAATCATGGTCTTGAGGTGAATCACCCAGGCTGGAATCAGCTCCATTACAAATACATGCCTTCAAGACTCTTTCAGGTGTTGTCTAGTCACTTGACAATCCAAGTGTTCTGAAATGTATTCAAACACCATCCCACTTCCAGAAAAGACAGGCTGTGGTATTCTAAACGAATTTCATTGGCCAAGTTAAGGTGGGAGGCGAGGTTAGTCCCAGCGCGGCTGGAACTTCCTCTCAGTCTTCCTTCCTTCGCTGTCCCTTTCGGCTGGATTCTGCTTCTGGGATTCTGGCCAACTAAGATAAGAACTAACTCCCTGTGCATAGGCCTCTGTCTGCTGTACTAACTCCCCTTTCTTCTCGTCTTCTACCTCTTTGGGGGAGAAGGGAGGTAGGGGGGTGAAGGGGGCACAGGGGGAAGCCCCCTCTGTGGGGGGGTCTGGTTTCTGGTTGAGTTTATTTGCTGTATATTCCTGTATATATTGTAAAATACCTGTATTTGTTGTGTTACATATAATCTGTTTCCTTGTAAAATATACTCTCATTTCTCTGACTGGGTTTAGCTGTGGTATCTTTCTCAGTGGGGGAGGGAAAGCAGAGCCTTTCCTTTCAAACCACTACAGTGCAACTAAAGAAAGTAACCTCTTTAACATACATTCTGAAAAACATTTTCTGGTGCAGAGTGCAGTTCCCTATCTCTCTTTTTTTTTTTTTCTGAAAAAGATTGGTGAAGATGAAAGTACCTATTCATAATGAGAAAACTATTCAAAACAAAGAAATATTAGATAACAACACAAAGCAGAGAAACAGAAATGAAAGCAAATGCTGGAAATACAACACAGTTTCCATTTGTGTCCTCAATACAATAAATTCTGCTATTTTAGCACTTTCTAAATTCTCACTCAGTTAAAAGGATAATTAAAAACAAAAATAAAGTTCCCTTAGTAATGAGGTGATAATGAAGTACACCATGAAAATCAAGTGTCTGTTTAATAACTGTGTGTAACCTTTGCTCTTTAAATACCAGTTGTGATGATGGCAATGTATTTAAAGGGAAATAGATGGATCAGGAGTTGTCTTTTCTATCTACTATTTAAAGGATATTATTTTCCTCTAATATGTAATTAAAGTAAAATAGCTCCTTCTTAATTTTTCTTTTTTTTTTTCATTTCCCCTCTCCTTCTCTTCTTTCCTTCCAGTCTTTCCCTTTCAATTTTCCTTTCCCTCTCCCTTTCAATTTTCCTTTCTCTCTCCCTTCTCCTGTTCCCCCTCCCCCCTTCTCTCTCTCCTTTTTCGTCTCTCCCCTCTTCCTTTTGTCTTTATTTGGATAAAAGGTGTTATGAAAAGGCTTTAATTTTTTTAATCTGAAAATATTTTGCTATTTATTTCTGCCCTTGTTTTCTTCTCCAGGCTTCTATTCATACTTCACTGAGCTGTACAGATTTGGTTTTGGTAGGTTTCTAGGTAACTCTTTAGTATAAGCCACTCATCTCTGAAAATAGAAATGCCTTTGTTTTCCAAGACTATCTTTATATGATTTTAGCATTTCCTTTTTATTCCAGCTAGCTACTGAAATTAGTAACAGCCTATTTAAGCATGTACTGGATTTTACAGGTTTCACCCAGTATTAAAATCATCTGCTTCCCATGAAGTTTTGTGAAGGACCAACTCTCCTTTATGGGTCAGAGCTGCTTGGAAACATTCAAGCACTGCTGAACCTTAATCACCTTGGGTACTTCTCAATCACCTTTATGTCTATCTCATCACTCTTTTTTTCCTGCCTATATGACACACAAAATACATTTAGTCTTCAAGCTGATTTTTTTCCTTTTTTTTTTTTAATAAATACTGTGTTGTTGAGAAGCATGAAGAGGACACTGAGCTATGCTCCTGTGGAGAAACTACTAGAGGGAAGATGTCCAAATGTTTGTCGCTGCTTCTCAAGCTTAAGGCATTTTGCAGAGCACTGGTGGTGGGTTGGAAAAGGGTTGAATGTGAAGAAAAAGACAAAGGCTGCAGATCTTCCAACACAAACAAAAATAATGGCAGAAACAAAAATGAGGGAGAACAGGGCTAAAGTTAAAGAGGAGACTAGAAAGAGCAGAAATCCTGAAAGAAGAAGGGGAAATAAATACAAGGAAAAGCATAGATAAGGCAAGGCAGTTCTCTTTCCTCTTGCTCTGCCCTTTAATTACAGGTTTCTTTGGTTGTTTTCTTCCACTTAACTGGTATGAGTTCCTTACTGTAAGAATTATAGTAAAAAGAAGCATTTTTTTAACAGAAAACCAGGCTACAATCAGACTGTGGCCGCCTGCTTTGAAGTCATTGTACTCTCCTAGCTGCTGCTGCCTGTTTCATTAAAAAGGAAATAAAATTCTCTATGCATCTCTGAATCTGCTCCCAAACATGATTGTCTCTGTTCAAGCACCTTGTTACTTGCAGCAGCCTAAGTTCAAGAAAGTTCTAGAAAGATGTTTTAGTCCTTAGAGTAGTCATTTAAACAAGATATAGGGTTTGCATGGCAAGATTTTGATATGAACCATAGCTGCAGAGGATGTCTTCTATGAGGAAACAGTAGAAGCTGTGACCCTGTCAAATTCAGTTCTACAGGGCTCCAAGACAGACCCACTTCTGGCCAAAGCTGAGCCAATGAGCAATGTTGGAGGTACCTCTGTGATAACATACTTAAGAAAGGATAAAAAACACTGTGCAGCACCCATGAGAGAGGGGAGTAGGAATGTATAGGAGGATCAGTTGTGCAGATAACAGGGTCAGTGAAGGAGGGGAAGAAGGTGATACAGGCACCAAGGTAGATTCCCCTACAGCCTGTGATGAAGACCAGGGTAACGCAGGTTGTCCTTCTGCAGCCGATGGAGGACTCCATGCTGGAGCAGGTGGATGTGCCCAGTGGCCCTGAGGAAAGCCTGCACAGGGGCTAGCAAGACTTATGACTCCATGGAGAGAGAGGCCCACAAGGGAGCAAGTTTTCTGGCAGGATGTGTGACCCTGTAGGGGACCCATGCTTGAGCAGTTCATTTCTAAAGGACTTCACCGTGTAGAAAAATCCATGCTGGAAAAGGACCCATGCTGCAGAATTTCATGAAGGACTGTATCCTCTAGGTGGGATCCCTCACTAAAGCAGGGAAAGAGCATGAGGAGGAAGGGGCAGCAGAGAAAAAGCATTATGAAGTCATCCCAATCCCTGTTCCCCATCCCTCTGCACCACTCATGGGGAAGAGAAACAGAATTCATTTGAACCTTGCAAGAAGAAAAACATGAGGGAAAGGCATTGTTTGCTCTTATTTCTCACTACCCTACTCTATTACAATTAATTTCAAATACATTAAATTATTTTCCCCAAGTCAAGATTGTTTTGTCATGACAGTAATTAGTAAGTGATCTCTCTGTCCTTATCTCATTCCATGAGCTTTTCGTCATCTTTTCTTCTACTGTTCTGCTGAGAAAATAAAGTAAGGAGAGTGGTTTCTTGGGAAGGTGGTGGCCAGCCAAGGCCAGCTCACCCCAAACAAGCAGCCAGGGATTATGTTCCACAGATGTATAAGAAATTACAGAGGGATTTTTTTTAATTTAAAATTTTCTTTTAAATGAGGAAGACAAAATGATCAGGATCTACTTAAAATAAAGAAGGAGAATTGCTTCTACACAGCCCTCCTGTTCTGGGTAACACAGATGCAGACCTGTCACTTCCTAGGAAATGCCATTGTTTCCAAGCTGTGCTCCATACTGTCTGGAGTGTAAGGAACAGCTCTGATGAAAGGCTGAATTGCAGTGCTCGGGGCTTGCAAATGGGAGGGTCAGGTATTCTGATCCTTGTCTCACAGAATGTGTTTTGTATCTTACATCTAATAGCAGCTGGAAAGATGAATGTCATCTCATGAACAGACAGCTTGGTGTGCAGTATTGATATAGTCCCAGAGGAACAAAAGCTGTGTCTCCTGCTTAACAGGTAAGACCTCTAAGCTGCAGGCCATTACAGAAGATGATCTGCAAGTCCCAGATCCCATGTGTTAAGGAAACAGAAATAGAAGATGCATTCTTTTCCCTAAGTATAATATTTTCTCTGTGAAAGTAACAGTGAATTTAAGACCACTTTCTGTGGACTACTATATATAGCAAAAGTCTAAATATTTGCAGCAATATTTCAAGTGGGAAAAAAGCTAAAAACTCACAGGAAATAATGTTAAAAACTCCAAAGAAATACAAATCTTAGTACACCTTGTATACATCTATAAGCAGAATAAAGAGAGCTGTCTTATTGTCTGAACATCCTTCTGCTGCTTTTCATCCTCTCTGAATACTTTATCTGGCTGAACTTGGCCATTTTGAGGTTCTTTATGCTATGACAGTTTTTCTTTTAACCACTGTAGTTTTTCCAAGCTTTAACAATAGTTGTTATATAATTCATTTAAATGCTGATAAACCTTTTCCTTTTGTTGTACAAATCTGATGTGTCAGTTTTCCCCTCAGCACTCAAGTACAGGGCTCTATGCAAGATAGTTCTTTTGTTCAGTTAATCATCTGCCTGCCTTTCCATAAAGGACTCTAACCCATTTTCAGTATTTCAAAAGCCCATTTCACCATTTTATTTTCTTTCCAGTTGTGGTTGGTTATCAGAGGTCTTACTCAATAGATGTAGTCAATGCCTTTGCAGTCAAAAAGTTCAATTACTCTAGTCACTGCCATGAATCTAGATCATTTACAAAGATCTTACTTCCCAGTTCATTCACTTTCTTTTAAGTAGAACTCTCCCAAGTACTGTGTACATATACCAGCTGTGATTTGCATGAATACCACATCTCCAGCGGGTTTGGGGGAAAAGAACCAAGAGAAAGGCAAGTATATATGGCCTTGATCAAAATACTTGCAGATTCACAGATTTTTAATTATTTAATATTTATTTCATTATTTATTATGTCCCTTATTTGAGTCTCATCACCTCTGTGCCCACTTGATTCAAATAAGGTGGAAATAAAGATTCTTTTCTATTTTCACATTACCATTGCTCTTACTCAAGCCTTTGCATGGTTATTTAGCAAGACCTGGATTGCATTCTCACATTCAGGGATTTTTTCAAGCAACTGGGATAATTCATTCCAGAATTTCCTGTGCAAATGGGGTAGTTGGAGACCAAAAGGAGACTAGACAAGAAATAATTTGGAGCACAACAGAGGAAAAAGAAATGCATTCTACAGAAAGAGGGAAATAAGTTAATCCTTCCTATGGACAAGAGAAAACAATGAAAACAAAACGCATAAAACACAACACAAACAATCATGAAACCTAAGAACATAGGAATTATACTTTTTGCTAGAGCTATTCCTTGGTGGTGCAGTTGACTTTAAGACTACACCTGGCATGGCAAAACTGGCAGGGGGAACCCTCATAAAGAAAAGTGCCTCCTACACTGATCATGGGCATTTTATTCAATACAGTGCTTATTTAGTCCACACTCAATTTCAGATGGTCCTCTCCATTTCCAAAACCTTTCTTTCCTTTTGAAAACATTTATGGACTTTGCTCTGGAGTTTGGCAGAAACATCTACCATTAAATCAGGATAAAATTATTGGTTTACATGCAGATACTTAGGACTCTGATGGCCAACTGTTTGTGTTTAGAATGCATCACACACCATCCCATCTCTAATTGCACAACTGAATGCCTTGTATCCATGCCCAGAGCTGTGTTTTCACATTCATAAAATCACAACTGTGATATAGCATCACTCAGCTGGTGTTTTGGGAGAGTATATCCAAGCTAACTACTATCAGGAATTCAGATTCAATATAAGGTTGTTAAAAAGCAATTCAGCTGTGATTTAGAAGCAGCAAAAGAGGCATAGGAAACCCAGTGTGTTTGTGTTTGAAGCATAATCCCTGAGAGTTTATAGAAAGCATAGCAAACGTTTAACATGTTTACAAAATTTAACACCTTCATTGTTGTTCTACACTATACTTTTCATAACCTATCTTTTGAAACAGAAATCTCACATTTGGCAAGCTTGAACAGCCAAACTAGAACATGAAAGAAATATTTTTACTACTGATAAAAATACATCCCCCCCAAATGACAAACAGAGTAAGATAAAATGTGTAAGTCCTTAGCCTTTAATAGCAAGCTGAAGAAGGAAGATCTATTTTTCAGCAGCCATTTCATTGTAATCCAAAGAGCAAACAGATACTTCAAATGAATGTTTGATCCATCATTGATTTATCTTTTTAGAATTATTATTACAGTTAGCATATTACTATATTTAAAAAAAAAAATATGTTCCTGTCTGCTTGTGTTAAGGATTTTCACATATAAAGAGGGCAGACGCTGTCTAGATATGTACCCACCCAGTAAACATCTTGCAAAACCACCTATTTAAAGTACAGGTTTGTTGCTATTCAGTCAGTTCAGGGCACAATTAACTGTCTTTCCAGATCTGTTGTTGCCTTTTGTACCAACTGTTCTGCAGAAGGCAGCTTATGCACAGTATAAGGATAAGGAGAAGAGCATGTGAAAAGAGCCAACAGCAACTTGGAATACAATGAAGCATTGAGAAAAAGCCTCTGGTTGCTCAGTGAAGAAAGAGTAAAGCCACATTAAAAAAAGTATTTCAGAAAGATTGGGGAAAATAGTAAGAATGATCTTATATGTATTTTAAAGAGTTCCTTTTGAAAGGAAACTAACAGAAATGGTTTTCCTTTTCTTGTTTCCTTTGCAGGAAGATGGTTAAAATTTTATCTTTGGGTGTTCATAGAATCCTAGAATTAGAGAATGGTCTAGGTTGGAAGGGACCTCCAAAGTTCATCTAGTCCATCCCTCCTCTGCAGCAAGCAGGGGTATCCTCAACCAGATCATGTTGCCCAGAGTCCTATGAAGCCTCACTTTGAATATCTCCAGGGATGGGGCCTCAACCACCTCCTCAGGCAACCTGTTCCAGTGTTCCACCACCATCATGGTGAAGAACCTGTTCCTAACAGCCAACCTAAATCTGCACTTCTCTTGAGTTCTGCATCTTCATGCAAGTACTTTGAAACTCCAGCCCTACCACTACATGCTGTTTATTTGTTCCAGTGCCAAAAGGCATTAAAAAATGGGGACCCGGTGTGCTGGGCACGGTCCATAGTGAATGATATCTCTAGCCTTGAAGATGCTGTTCCTCTAAGATGCAGGAGAAAAAGCAAGGGATAAACCAAGTGAGCTAGAATGAGATGTTAGGTCAGATAACACACAGGCAATGAATACCTGTGTTCCTCTGGCCTGCTGCAGTAACTGTTCTTGTTAACAGGAATTGCATTTTACTGTTCACAGTTGAACTTAAATGGATTCTTTGATGTAATGGAGGGAAATGAAGACTCCTCACTGGGATGATATATTTACAGACATCAAGTATGACACATTAAAAAGTCTCTGTGGAAGACTTGTTGCTTCTGGGATGGAAAGGGTAGTATCATTAGTCCAGTATATCTGAGAATGCTCATATTCTCTACTAAGAAATAAAGAAATAAAACTTGGACAAAATTAACATACCACTTCTCTTTAAATAGATGTTCTGAGGATGCTATATTTTTCTGTGATCAATACAGCAGGAGTTCATGCAAGTTGCATTTAAATTAGGCAAAATAAGTTTAATCAGATTCAAGTTTCAGGTTCCCAGAAGAAATCTCAGACATCCAAATAGAAATCTATGTCTGGCAATTGTGGAAAACCTGGCAATGTTTCTTAACCTCCTACAATACCACTAGTGTCAGAGAAATCAGTGGTGTTCTTTGACATATTTGAAGTCATACCTATGCAGAACAGTATATAAAAGCATTTACAAATTAGGAATTTAACCTTTCTAAATGATAATAATTTTATCTACAGCCTGCAAAGTTCTTAGTTTAGCAACATTATGGAAAGTAAATATGTTTTTCTGTGTTCTTACTAACTCTTTTAAAAGAAAACTACTATTACCTGTTAATTTACAATTAGTAGCTAATAAATGTTGAGTTTTCTTTCCTAACAACATTCACTTTTCCAGTGAAATACATACCCTTTGGGATTCAGACATTTTTCTGGTAATGAGCAGCTTTCTCCTTGCATCATTTCAACCTTCTCATTGTAAAATCTGACTCCTATTAGAGCCAGCTCTTTTAGCTCTGCAGATTCTTCTTCTCCAATTAAGGCTTCCTGTCGAGTAGACCAGATTCCTTCAGGAGAGAAATGTTAAAAGTCAGTGAATTATAAAACATCATAAAACACACAAAAGCATAAAAAAGTGTTCCTAAATTAAAATGCTTTCTTGTATAATAATTGGTTGTAATTTTTGTTGAATATTCTGTAAAGCAATAACACGGTACAGTCCTCTTGATCATTGTGAAAGGTTGTGAGCAGCATTGAAGGAAGTGAAATGCCAAGAAGGATTTAGAGTCGGGGGAAAAAAAGGAAAACAAAATTTAGATTGGACAAATTCAGTATAATACATCCATGTGAAGATAATCCAAACACACAGATACACACACAGGAGAGACTTTTAGTAGCCAGGCGTGTTGGAAGAGATTTAAAGATTGGATGGCACACAGATTAGGTATAAATTGTAATGTAGTATGGAAAGGGAAAAAAAAAGTATTAATCATTTTTTTGTCACAAAATTTGGAGCAGTAAAATAGTATGGGGTTTGGAGCAGTAAAATAATACCCTTGCTGGCTTGACCCTGTCACTCATTAGTTTTCCTTCCAACCTGTTTGAGAGGTGGATCAGCCTTTCTAAGGAATTAATCCACTTAACATTCTGTGAAATCAATAAGAATCTATACAATAACTTTGAGATCTGTGAAAGAATTTTGTACTGTTCTGGGCCACTTCTTAGTAGAAAGATATGCTGCACAGAAATCAAGGAAAAGATCCCATGCAAAGCTACAGAGGTGTTAAGAATGGATGTCTATAGTATGGCTACAAAAACGCATACTAACAAAGAGGACAATTAAGAGAAAAAGAACAAATTTCTGATTATAAACAGGAAAAATAGAATAAAATTCTGACAGCAACCTGCATTCAGCAGTGGAATAGTCTCCTTACAAGAAGAGTTGGAGATCCATGCACAATGAAACTTTGAATGAAAAAACCAAAAAACTCATTAGGAAAAAATAAAATTCTGAAACAGTGGTCAGACATTGGAACGGGGAGGTGGTGGAGTCACCATCCCCGGAGGTGTTCTGAAAACTTGTAGACTTGTCACTTCAGGACATGATTTACTGGACATGGTGGTGTTTGGTTGATGGCTGGACTTGATGTTAGAGGTTTTTTGCAACCTTAATGACTCTATGATAAGGGAAAGGGAGTGTAAACTAGCAGAAAGGCGGCCTTGTTGCAGTTTCACCATCCGTACGTAGTCTTCCAAAGCTTCTTCCTTCAAGTGGCAGCAAGGGTTTTAAACTGATGACAAACAGGAATTCACATGTGGCTATCAAGTGCAAATACTTTCTTACATCCCTTCCAAAATTACATTTGTCACAACCTGCTGAAGCTGCAAATTGTAGCTCTTGGTGTGAGTTTGCCATGGCTATAAGTGCAGCCACAGCAGGAAATCTTTTGTGAGGTGTTGCTTCTGAACAGCAGGATGAAATACCTGACGGAAAAGCTTTTAGCCTTATTTTTCCTCTTTAAAACAAAACATGCTAACTAGAGATGCCTCTATGACAGCCTTGGGTAAGAAGGGCTTCACTAGGATAACAATTTTTTGTCAACTCCTCCTCTAAACAGCTGTGAATATCTGAACTCCTTTTTCTCACATATCTGAGCACATTAGTGTTAAGTAGGACAGTACTTTTCATCCATCACTGCAAAGTAAGCTCAGTTTAGTGTATTTTGGAATGTCAGCTCATCCAATTTCCTTTCATTTGCCCTGCTGAGAAACAAAAGTTAAGCTTGAATAGAATGGACCAATGCATAGTCAGATTTAGTAACTTCAGAGTGTTAGTAGCTTGGACTAGATTCAACCTTCTAAGCTGAAGGAATAAACTGCTGTAGACATCAGCAGGATAGGACACCAGACTGCATCAGGAAACATGGGAGCTGTTTCTGTCTGAGTTGTGTGACTGGGAGTTGCAGAGTAGTGGTGAGAAATGTCCCCTTAACAGCAAGCTTGCTTCTTTCTGCAGTTCAAATGATCCACACCTTTTAGCAAGAGAAGCATCTCCAGTCTTCAGACCATCTTTTACTCTTAAAACATATATATTTACTTGAAATAGCATAAGCTGTGTTTTTAATTCATACTCTCAACACATCTACTTAAATCACAGAATCACTAAGCATTAGGAGTTGGAAGGGACCTGGAAAGATTGTCCAGTCCAAACCCCCTGCCAGTGTAGGTCACACAGGAACATATCCAGGTGGGTTTTGAATATCGCCAAAGAAGGAGACTCCACAACATCTTTGGGCAGCACATTCCAGTGTTTTGTCACCCTCGCAGCGAAAAGGTTTTTCCTTTTGTTCACATGGAACCTTCTATGCTCTAGCTTGTACCCATTGCATCTTCCCCTATCATTGGGCATGTCTGAGAAGAACCTGGCTCTGTCTTCCTGACTCTTGCCTCTTGCCCTTCACATGTTTAAAAATATGAATGATGCCACTTCCCAGTCTCCTTGATAGTTAACTTTCAAAAAGCATTTTGGCTTTGATTTGAAGATTTTAGTATGATTTATAAATCAATTTGATCTCTGGATCATTGTTTTATGATTAAGTGGTCTATACAACCTGTGTGTAGTTGGGCTGACAACCTTGACTTGAAGGCAACTACCCTAGCCCAGCAGTGCTGAGATCAGCTTGTTGTGTGCAGAAGGGCAAATTAAGTCTACTGGGAGGCGAAATCAGCAGTGAGTTTGGCAAATCTCCTGAGAAATTCAAGTCCTCCTGGCTGGTGCTACTTGATTCAGCTGATGTTACTTGATTCAATCCTCTTTGCTCTTCCATGAGGCAGGGTTTTACCAGAAAATTTTTACAGCAGAGTCAGTCCAACCTCAGAAATAGAAACAGAAGACTTGTTTGCTACTGAACACTGAAGAACAACTTGGGTTTTTTAAACCACCTCTGCAATTTCACTCACCAGTTGGTACTCTTATTACGAAGTCAAAGTAAAGGCTTAGTCAGGCTATAAAAACATTTCAGGAAAGCACAAGAATGCCAAATTTTTGTGAAGACAGTTACACAGCCTCCTTCCCAAAAGTTTTTTTGTTTGTTTTTATTTATTTTTATGTTCAGAGTAATAAAAGTGCCAGCGATTTCTCACTTTCTACACAAAATTAAATGCTTAATAAGCTGAACAAGTTTCAGCTAAATTTCTCTAATTGCCGACTTCAGGGTATTTTTTATTTGCTAGCCTCCCAGTGGAAAAGAGTACACAGCATTTCTAAAATAACAATAAAACACTGGAAAATCTGCTCTCCTGTACTATTTTTCATGGACTTACTAGTAATGGCTTCTCATTTTCTGGAGACGATGAAATATATCCCAGAAAAGTAACAACAAAAATATAGAGCTTATTTGTCAGCTCTATGATCCCCAATGTGCTGACACTCTTCATATAGAGTTTAACATCATCATCATCAAGCATCTTTTGAATGGTGATTTTTCTTAGGTAAATCTCAAGTGCTCAGCATAAGAAATCAATATGCTTGCCCTCATTTTGCAGCTAAGGGAGCAGAGGACATGAATCAAGATCTTTCACCAAGCCAATATCAGAGCTGGGAAACATGAACAAGAGTCTTAGTTTATTTGAATCTTAGTCATTGACACACAAACATATGGAAGTTTCTTACTCAATTCTATGTTAGAAGATGATAATAAAAACAAGCATGCAAGGTGAAGAAAGGCATCTTCTTGAAAAGTAAGGGCTTTGACATGCAGTACGGTATTTGCAAAAGCATTGGGAACTTCACAGAACAAAATACTGGGTAGTTTTTGTATCTCCCAGGACAAACAGGACTGTTAGAAAAGTCTGTGGTATCTACAGGACTAAGCTCATCAATTATGAATTTTTATAAATGTCAGGAAGTTAATTTGATCAGAATCTGCATCAGAAAATTCAGGGGCTTCTGTTTTCTGATAAAAAACCCCAACAAATTCTAACCTTGAAAAAAATAAACAAACCCCAAAATGTTACAGAAAGCGCAGTCAGGAATATAGAGGAATATACAGGCATTCCTTCCAAAATTGCTATTTTGGAAGAAAAACTCAAGGAATAATTAAAGGGAGTAGAAACAGATTGTGGCCATTCCACGCATACATTGAATAGAGACAAAACCTCTCTACTATCTTTGCACGCAGCTGTAGCTGAGAAAATATTCCACTCAGTGACTGACTAATCTAGCTGCTAATAAGAATCTGATAGTTCTTGGTTATTTTGATTCCAGTTATTATGGCAATAAAATGAGTTAACAGAAATCCAAAGCAAGGCAGCATTGTGTAAATTATTTTAAAGACATAACATGACAGAGATAACAATAGAGAATCATGACTGAGAAATACTGAATGATTACTTTAAAATCTGGAAAGTAAGGGGAAAATTCATGATACTAATTAAACTTCTCATTAGAGTCCCATTTTAAGAAATAAGAGAAAAAGACTCTCTATTTCTCCAGAGACAGCTTTAGCAATATGACAACAGCAACAAAAAGAACCCACAAAAAAACAGGCTTAGTATTAAATCATTTGTCTCTTTCCCTTACAAGCACACACACAGTGAATTGGATTGCATTGTAGATGGTAAAGGGATGTTATCTAAATTACAGCAAATGCTTAACTATTTATAGTTCCCTCTTAAAAACAAAACAGACATCTGATGGGTGTGAGCATGTGCAGTTCTCTGCCAGTGGAGAAGATTCAGCAATCTTTGGTACACTAAACAGAATGCTGGTATTGAAAACTTGAAATTGAGAATTAGAGATAAACCTTCAGATTACACTCTCAGTTCCTACTGAGTCTAATTATTTAGGTGAGTGGTCCAAAGAGCATTTTCTGTCTCATCATTGTCATCAAGAATTGGGACCTCCATACCCCAAAATCTGGGCTAATAGTCAAGCTAACATCTTAGCATGTGTTTGCAGCAGCCTGCTCTATAATAAGTTAGTGGTTAAGTTACTGAGCCTCTTCAGTGGAATGCAGTCTCTATGGATTTACAGGTGCAGGCCCCATGGGAAGAGGCCTAGCTGGTACCAAGTACCTGTACCTGTCAAGTATGATGGATGACCCCACTGTCCCCAGTTATTCCTTTGGAACCAAGAACTGGAACTGTTACCAAAAGGGAGCGATGCTCTGGTATTGCTAAGGGAATCATGGACCTTAGTGAACTTTGCTCTTCATAATGTCATCATAACATGAAAACATACCTCCTGGCCTAAAGCTACCTGCCTCCAATGCAGACCATGCCTTGGGCATGATTCCCTGGGCCCAAACCACACCTCAGTCACTCCTCCTTGGGCATGTGTGGAAGCCTTACACTTGAGGGGGACATGAGGGGTGGAAAGAGGTAGTGTTCGGACATCGGCAGGTGTGAAATTGATTATAAAAGATGTCTCCTTTGCAACAAGACTCAGGGAGCTTTTGCCACCAGGATCCAGAAAGGATCAGAAGGACCAGCAAGACTTGACCCGGAACCAGAGAGATGTCTTTGGACCCTCGTGTTGGTGGAAGCTATAAATCTCTTTCTCTTTTCACTTTACTTTACTTTTCCCCTTCTCTCCTCTCACTTTTCATTACCTATTGTGTGCCATCTTATGAACAAATAATAAAATGTACTGTTGATTGAACTGGTGTGGTTGCCCTGAGTTTTGCACTTTGAGATGACACTAATGAACCATCATGGGTCCTCTTCATGGGCCATGACAAAGACCATAGATACACTTCATACCACTATGTGATCTGCAGACACTGATATAAAAAAAAAAATCTCTTTTGCCCTCAATATTTGGGGAATTCCTGGAGTGATAAGAGCAGCATATTTACTTCAAGATTTAGGAAATGTGTTGTGTAAGCAGAGGAACGGTGCTTTCTGACCCCAAATACATGCCTTCAATAAGCTCTTGACCAGATGCTCTGTTTTTTCACATGTATTTTGTTTGTACACCTACAGTGTAGGTGTGCAACATTAAGTAGCTCCTCACTGATTACCTTAATAAGACTGACCTGATCTATTTTGGAAACTTGGATTAATAATTTGTGAAACAGAAAAAACCCCAAACCAAGCAGTTTAGCATTTTTGAAGAAAAAGCTGCTACATACTTACATTTAAGCCTTACAGCTCTCAGATCTGCAGAAGTATGTGTGGAATTTTTAAGCAATCCATGCAGATGTGAGTGAGCTGATCTTGAAGATGTGAGGCTCTTCATTACAGTGTAAAAGTAGTTGCCAAAGTGGTACAGTTCAGAATCTAGAAGTGCCTTCAAAGCCTGGCTTTCAAGAAGGTGTGATCTCAAATCGGCTTTTTAGATGTTTACACAAAAAGTACCAGGATATGGAAACAAGAATTTGTTCTTTCAGGGTTCTTATCTGGAAAGAAAAGTTCCTGTTGGCAGATGTGGTCACATGCTTTCAGATGCAAATATTATTTTGCTTATACAATAGGAGGATGACAGTGAAGGTCAAGAAGGTTTGGATTAGGACTTAATATATGAATGAGCATGTGTAGGTTTGAATGTTATGAAAAATAGCATTAACATACACAAATGTATCATACAACAATTAAATATCAACTCTATAACATTGATTTTTTTTTCCTTCTGAAGATGGTAAGTTTCAACCCTTCTCAGACTTGATTTTGTCACACTTCGAGTCCTCTGTTCTCCTTGATGAAAGACCCTGACTTTCATGATGCTCTGTAAAAGAGGAATTAGCTTTCCTTCAGGAAAATGAAAGATAGTGCTGTTCAATATAAATATATTTCTTCTGTATTTTCTATCTTCTCTTTCTGATTTTCCTGTCCATCAGTTTTTATTTATATTCTACAATGAAACCCCAGAACACTGGAATGACCATGAAAGGTCATATACATCTGCGAATGTGGCTGGCTCAAGATACTTGAGAGAAATTTAAAATACCTCTGAGGTAGATTAATCTGAAGCAGCATCCTATTCTCATTGATTTCTAAGAATTACAGTCTGAGTTAAAACCCAAAGGAAACAATAAATGCACCTTTAAAAATTGCTAACAACATTAAGTAGTCTTGATTAACACATATTTCTTATAGTTTTTTGTTGTTGTTGTTGACATTGATTTTTACGGGCAAAGTATTTTATGGCTTTGCTTAGAGAATATGACGAAGTATTTTTTTTTCCCCCAAATCATATTCTTTCACTTAGAAATTGAGTGCTTCTCAGATATATTAATAATAATAAAAAAAACAAACCAGCAAATCTTTGATTTAACATTACACACAGAATCATAGAATCACAAAATTTTCTGGGTTGGAAGGGACCTCCAAAGAGCATCTAGTCCCTCTGCAGTAAGCAGGGGCATCCTCAACTAGATGAGGTTGCCCAGAACCCTAGAGCCTCACCTTGAATTGGTGAGGGACCCCAACCACTTCCTTGGGTAACCTGTTCCAGTGCTCCACTACTCTCAGGGTAAAGAACTTGTTCCTAACATCCAATCTAAATCTTCTCTTCTGTAGCTTGAAGCCATTGCCCCTTGGCCTATCACTACAGGCTTTTGTAAACAGTTTCTATCCTTCTTGTAGGCCACCTTCAAGTACTGGAAGGCTGCTATTAGGTCTCCCTGGAGCTTTCTCTTTTCCAGGTTGACCAACCCCAGTTCCCTCAGCCCATCTTTGCATCAGATGTGCTCCAACCCCCTGATCATTTTTGTGGCCCTCTTCTGGACCTGCTCCATCAGGTCCATGTCCTTTCTGTATTGAGGGCTCCAGACCTGGACACAGTACTCCAGGTGAAATCTCACCAGAGAAAAGTGGCAAAATCACTTCACTTGCTCTACTGGCCACACTTCTTTTGGTGCAGCCCAGCATGCATAGTATTTATGCCACTTATGCCATTTATGGTTTAGTTGATTAGATAGTGCTGGATGATAGGTTGGACTCAATGATCTCATAGGTCTCTTCCAACCTAGTTAATTCCATTCCATTCCATTCCATTCTATGATGTACACATTTAAACCTATGTGTCACTTTATGTTGATTCTTTCCACTATTCACCTTCTTCTGAATGTAACTCTTCCAATCTTTCAAACTGGTTTTTAACTTTGCTTTCACCAAAGCTGTCACATCCTCTTTTCAAGTACACTTTGGTTATGACTACTATCCTGGGAAAGGCTATTTGTTTAAAAAAAGGTGTTATGTTGCCCATTTCATCATCATTCAAGTTGTTGTAATATATTACTATATAACATATTACTGTTTGTGATTGAAGTAGCACATGAGTGTTGACCTCTGCAAAGAAACCTGTAGGATGATTAGTGTTCCGCTGCTTAATTTAGAAGTGGTTAATTTAGAAAGCTACATTGTGCACCACATTTTTAAGGTAGTTCCCTCCAGCATGACCAGCACTGATAAACTCTGCTTGCATGCTACTCATTCGTCTAATCCATTTTGTTTCTCTGAAATTCTTCATGGTCCTCCTTATACCTGAATAACATTTTTTTCCTGATTGCACTCTTCAGATTTCAGTTTCATTCCCCTCCCTTCCAGTTCATTAGTGAAGAATAAATGAAGCCATAATGAGAATTCTCAATCATTTCACATATTTTTCTTCTGTAATGAAAGCTCTCTAGATGTGATGCTCAGGGGTATGGTGTAGTAGTGGCAGCCCTGGGAGAGGTAGATAATGGTTGGTCTTGATCTTTGAGGTCTTTACCAACCATGGTGACTCTGTGATTCTGTAAACGGTTTTTTTTCCCCTGTTAGGTGCTTTTTGATCCTGCCTTGTCCCACACATAAAGGAAACCATTTAGTTTCCAGTCCTAAGAAATCAGAAATTCTAGAAGTCTAAAGAAATTTTTTTAAAACCTTTTTTTTCCTTCTGAAATATAACAATCTGGGAACTATTGTATTGTGAAATTTTGTTTTTCATAATTTATAGAATATCAGGTTGAAAGGGACCCTAAGGACCATCTAGTCCAACCTTTCAGGGTAAGACTACAGTTTAAACAAGATGGCCCATCACCATGTCAAGCTGGGCCTTGAAACTATCTACTTCAGGCAAGCTTCTAAAAATAGGCAAAAAAGTTGATTTCCAGTTTACTTTCTTTAAACATAGGAGGCATTTTTTTTCCTCCTCCATTTCTGTGGAACAGTGAGTACTTATAAGGAAAAATTTGGGAGTCTTGAGGTTCACTCATCATCTTTGTTATATACATGAAATTACAGGAAACTTTTGTAGTATGTAGGGCTTTAGTAGCCCCACATTTTTACATATCACTGTAGATTTTATAGTAACCATCAAAAAAAAATTACTGAGTGAAAATTAATGCAAAAAGTCATTTAAATTCTCAGAAGCATTCTTATCTTTCTTTGCTGCTTTCCAGGGGTTTAGAAAACCTGTTGGTTCTATTGCAGTTGTCTTCTTTCAGATGTATTTCTACAGATTTTGAGTATTGGTTTTAAAAGACTAATTTTTTTTTGTGGAAATATGAAGGCACTTCAGCACCTCAGTGATTTATTTGTAAAGAGGCACCCAAAACTGAACCAAATACTCAAGGTGTGGCTTTACCAGTGCTGAATACAGGGGCAAAATCACTTCCCTGGTCCTGCTTTTCATACTAGACACTGATCATAACTTCATCTGATCATAATAACAAGGTCAGATAAAGTTGTATCAAGATGTGAGCCAAAATCACAAATTAATAAATTGTATATGCCTTTTGAACCTGTTCAAATTGGAAACAATAATTTCTATTGCCCTTGCTTTAAAAAGATAGTAAATTTATACTTACTGAAGGTTCCGTAGCACTTTTGGCAACCATTTTACATCTTTAGTGTCTGCACTGTTACACTGGTCTTGTTTACAGGATATTTTTCATCTTATCTCTTATTGCATCCATGTAAAACTTTAATCCTTGATGCCCTCATTTCAACAACCAGAAAAACAGCCATTAGATATGAAGCAGCACTTAACTATATAAGCTTCTCTGACACTAGCTATAACCTGTTAATTTGCATGCAGTAAAGGGCTGCATATTTACAGAGACCTCAGACAGCATACCTTGGAAAGCAGGAAAGGAATTCAAGATAACTAGCTTTTTTAAGGGTGCAGCTGTGAGTTGTGACAATCCTAGACAAGCCATTTTATAATGGCTTCCCTAATGAGCACTTTCTTTCTGTTGTTGAGAGTTCTTAACTCTTTTGTTTGTTTATGTCTTGTTTTTTTATGTGTTAGCAACCATTATAGTAAGAACTTGTCCATCATACTGAGATCTCTAGAAATTCCTATATAAATATCAGCCTTATTTGTCCTGTCTGGGCTGGAAGGTCCAGTGGAGTGTTCTTTACCTTAGTAATTTGGTTGTTGTTATCCAAAACCAGTAGGTGAAGGAATAAATTTTAGGGAAAATATGTTTTACAAATCATTTAAGCAGTGACTGAAAAAAAACAGATTCATTTTAAGTTTAAAACTAGTATCAGAATTGCTTCTTTATCCCAATTAGTTATTTACTCAAATGTTCTACACTTGTCCGAGCACTCTTAAAAGAGATTATTAACAACCTGATAAAATAATAAATAAAAACACTGAAGGAATAAGAAGTATTGATTCTTGGAAGTCCAGCCTAGGCAGGTCCAATCCCTCTCTACTCAATACTTGCTGCTCTCTCTAAGGTTCCTGTGATAAGCTCCCATACAATCTTTTACTTAATCAGACCCTTTTAATGTCCAGTATATCCTTCCACTGAAGGAAATAGATATGGGCACCATTTTTTTTCCATGAATTTATCTGCCAGCTGCCCATTACTTTTGGGACAAATCACATCTTCTAGTACAAGTGTTTGCAGTCAGTGCATGAGTCATTGAAGTTAGCTTGTCAAATTATTAGATTATTGTAATTTTAGGATAAAAAGGATTCTGTTTTCATTGAGGTGACTAATTTTTTTTCTTTCTTACCAACTGTTTTAATCCAGGACGGTATTTATTTAGTCATTTTCTTCATCACGCTTGTTCAGGCAGTTACATTTTGTTCTGTAATATTAATAAAAAGTACAAAGATACAGTCTATAAGAAGTTATGTCATCAACAGAGAGGCCCTGAAATGTGATTGAATGTGACAAAAACTGTTCACCATGCTCAGGTACTCTTTGTTCATACCTACTCTCTGGCAAAATCGTATCTTCTCATATATTAATGTAAGAAAAATTCATGTTGTATACTGATGTTATGTAGTAGAGGTGATTAAAGTGAAGAAAAAGTGAGAAAGAGGTAATGGAAGGAGTGGAATTATAAAAAGAAAAGTCACTGCCAGCCAGAAAGACAACACTGAAAAGACGATTTTAAATTGTTCTCCTTAGTAGTTTTTCTAAACTTGCTAACAGTCTTTCTGCAGCCAAATTTAATGGTCTAATGAAGTCTGAGCCAACATTTTGGAGTTTCACTTTATTATCATGTAGAAAATGTGTGTGATACTTCATGGTAATTTCCTGTTTTTCTAATGTGTCCTTGACTGAAATGTCCCAAAATGTAGTGAGTTACATTTTAGGGACTAATTCCTCTGACCAGATACGGAGCTGAAAGAGATGCAGAAAACTGAATGTGTAGAAATAGAATGACTCAATGTGAGAATTTGGAAGAGAACTAGAAACCCTGGTCTTAAAATGCAGATTTAATATGAATTGTGGCTGCCTGACTTTAGAAAACCATAGCCAGACTGTTTTAACAGCAGGCATACCTGCTTTTATTTTCTTTTATGTTCCTGTCACACACACAACAATCCAGGCTGCCAATTCAGCATTGAGAAGTGGCCATTACCTAGGAAAAAAATAATAATAATATTGTTTTAAAATACATACTTTGGCCCTGTAAGATGGCCAAAGTATTAAGCTGTGACTTTCTTTGATGCTGAAAATGATGAGCACCAAGCTATAAGGGTGAATCTGAAGGATACTTGAATGGGATGCCTGCTGCACTTTGCAAAGAGAGGTTTTATAGATCAGTTTTAAATCACTTTGTTATAACTATGTGGGAATAATAAGCATTATAGCCATAAGTCCTCATAATCTTCCAAGTGCCTACAACATCCAAGAGTCTATGTAATATTCATATGAGGTAGACCACATCTTTATTTTACCCATAGAAACTGTTGCAGGAGCTCAGGAGCGTTAATAGCTGAATGTCCACTGACTTCAGGAATGTTGCTCACAGTGTGTATTTCTCAATGCCTCATTCCTGATTTTCTGTGGTACAAATCAAAGTCAGTGTGAAGTCACTTAACTTTGTGTCAAAATGCAGTTGCAAGGAATACAAAGCTGAGCACAGAAGGCTCTTGGATTGCAGGAAGTGAGGCAATCAGGTCTTCAAATTACTCCAAAACAAGAAGACAGATTCAGAGTTGTATAAAAGATACAAGAATTGAGGATCACCAGCTCGTAGCCTTTATCTGCCAGTGCACAGTTCCCTCTGGATGTGACCAACCTCATCGACAGAACAATCCACCCATCAAATCCATATTTGGAGAGGAGCATGTTGTGGGAGACAGCATCAAAAGCCTTACAGAAGTTCAGGAAGATGACATCCATAGCTCTTCTGTTGTCCACAGATGTAGTCACTCCATCACAGAAGTCTCCTAGGTTGGTCAGGCGGGACTTGCCTCTTGGTGAAGCCATGTTGGTTGTCTTAAAGCACCTCCCTGTCCACCATGTGCCTTTTCCACTGGACACATTTGCAGAAAACATAAAACCAAATATTTTTGAAGCTAGGCATACCTCAAAGCTATGATTAATGAAATGGGAATAAGATTTTCTGACCACGGTATGTAGAGCCTCGAATGTTCAGATGCCAATTGGACAGCATAATCCTTGTAACATTTCCTTGTAACAACTTTGGAAGAAGCATCTGAAAAGGACTACATATTTATAGAGAAACACCTCTTTTATGTAAATGTTGATATAACCATTCTTGTACTGTCAGAGACATGCTGCATCATTTGTCATTTGATAGCTTATTGCAGCAAGAAGATGGAACATGAATTTATTTGTTAAGAGTGAGTCTGTCAGGGTGTGCTGGTAGCTAGAGAGCTTTTTATGTGAGAGTGAAATATAATAGAGTGATCACTTATATGGATAAAAAATTACTTTCCAAGAGTCATTTCCCATAGGTGTTGGTACTCTTATTCCCATTCATACAGAGCAGTGTGAATGATTAGTTCAAAGGACAAGAATTAAAATATGTTCTTTGGGTTTTTTTTTCCATCATTCTGCTTGATAGAAAAGACATTCACACCCTTCTGAGCTGCCACTCAGCAGCACATAAAGAATGTTACAGCTTGTGTAAGTGCCAATTAGAGATAATTACAACCTCAGTGACCTGTCCTGCCACTAAAACACTTAGCAGACTTTATTCTGTCTTTACAGTGTGGAGATTGGGGACATAATCCTGATCCCAGTGACACTATTATAAATCAGGAGACACTGCACTAAAGTCAACCAAGTTACACCCTCACAAATACAATGTACAGTGAGAAAGGAAATCAGATATTCTGCTTTTGTGCTGCTTCTGATTTTGTAAATCTTGTAGTTTTGTGTCCTGGTTTTGAGTGTATTCAAATACAATGATAACTAGAGATAAGTTAGCCAACAGATATAATGGGATTTCATTGTTCTCCAAGACAGACAATGAGAGAAAATGAGTAGGAGATAAACCTATGGGAAACACTTGCAATTGCCAAGCATAACAACTTTAAACAAATGCCTCTGCTAACAGTTTCAATAAAGTATTTGTTGTCTTTATTTAGGCACAATCAATTTGTACAAATAAAAAGAATGTAGAAGACATCATGGTTCATTTTCCAGTACACTTAAGCTTTGATTTTGGGAATAGATTTGCAGGGCAAAGAAACAGTAAGCTTTCAGAAGTTCAGAAGCTTTCATGAACATTCCTTATGGTGCTACTAGAAATGGAAAGGAAGTGAACCCATAAAGAAGAGGATGCCAAATAGGAAGAGGACTGTGTGTTAGTGTGTGGAGCCTTATACATTTGTGGCTTATTCTATGTCTTGAGTGAATTTGAAGTATAATTTTATAATATTCCTTCTCAGATATCATTTCACAAAACATTATGTATTAATAATGTTACTGTTCTATATATTTTCTCACATTTGTCCTTGAAAATTGTTTAGTTACTCCAGCTAATTTTTTTTCAACCTTGACATATCAACATTTAAAATGTGTTGACACCAAGATTTCTTTCATGAATGTACTCATCAAACCACACATTGAATTAAAAGAGTAAGAAAATGGTCACATTTTTTTATGAATCACAAAAAGAAAAAAAAAAAAGAGAATTTTCTTCCTTTAAAAATAGGATTGAAATTGTTTGTTCCAAACCCCCTGACATGGGCAGGGACACCCCACACTAGATCAGGCTGGCCAGAGCCTCATCCAGCCTGGTCTTAAACACCTCCAGGGATGACGCCCCAACCACCTCCCTGGACAACCCATTCCAGGATTTCACCACTCTCATGGTGAAGAACTTCCTCCTCACATCCAGCCTGAATCTCCCCACCTCCAGCTTCATTCCATTCCCCCTAGTCCTATCACTACCTGACATCCTGAGAAGTCCCTCCCCAGCCTTCTTGTAGGCCCCCTTCAGATACTGGAATGCCACAATTAGGTCACCTCGGAGCCGCCTTTTCTCCAGACTGAACAGCCTCAACTCCTTCAGTCTGTCCTCATAAGAGAGGTGCTCCAGCCCTGATCATCCTCATGGCCCTTCTCTGGACACGCTCCAGCACATCCATATCCTTGTAATAGGGGCTCCAGAACTGGATGCAGTACTCCAGGTGGGGTCTCACCAGAGCTGAGTAGAGGGGGAGAATCACCTCCCTTGACCTGCTGGCCACACTTCTCTTGCTGCAGCCCAGGATCTGATTGGGTTTCCAGGCTGCAAGTGCACAATGAGAGCTCATGTTGAGCTTCTCGTCCACCAGCAATAAAATCAAGATCAATAAAATATGATTTGGTGAAAAAATATCAGGTATGTTACCTGATTTTTTTTCTCCCTTCAAATTTTCAAATATCAAGAAAAAAATAATAATGAAAAAACCCAAAACTAAAACCCCAAACAAAACAGACTTGAGGAAAATACTCTTGAAAGCCACCACCTATTTATTTTAAAATAATACTGATTTCTTTTTTTTTTTTTTTTGACATATAATGATAAACTGTTCTGTTACAAATCAGAAGATATCTATAAAGATTAAAAAAAATAGCTTTCAGTGCAGAATATGTTGTCAAAAGACATGTAGGTCTGCCTCACAAAAAGCATTACAGCACTTTGTTCCACTACCTTATTCATTTGTGAGGTAATCCTCAAATCCACTCTAACCTTTAGAAGTTATCAACAGCTTATAAACATGACTGTGCCTGTCAAGAGCCAGAAAGAGATGATGATGCTGAGAGTACAGTTGTCTTCTACTTCTCCTTTGACTGTCTGGTGCTGCTCAAGCTGACTACACCATGCCTAACTTTAGGACAAGCAGTCAGTCTCGGTGCTGTCTGTACTTTCACCTATAGCAAGGTCATGCATACTTGCCTTTCTGTAGGCACACAATCATAAAATTTCAGTATGCCTCTAAAAATTTAAATCTTAAAGCAGGGCTTGGTGCTGTAAATCTTTTGGCAGAAGTTTTCTGATCATTAGGAATATGAATGCATTCTGATAGCATCCCTCTCTGTTCCTAATTATCCTTGATTTTGGGGAGACTTTTGAAATCCCCTTAGATATCGATCTTAATTTTTAAACATTAAGATACTCCTTAAAAGCTTAAGGACTTGCTAGAGTTGCAGTCCTGAAGAAAGCAATACATATTTGCATTAAAAAGATGAACTTGCAGTTCTAAATTTCATGTTTCTAGAATAGAATATTCTCCTATTCAGTGAAGTGTTGAAAATATAAATTTGTGTTTATGAGACACACAGCTTTATTATTATCACTAGCTTTGCATATGGAATTAAATATGAATCAACAGGTTGACTTCCTGAGAAAATAACCTGAAATGAGACCTTCAAAGTCCCCAGAATATTTGATTAACTTGGCGTGCATGCAAAGAAACAAGAATTTCTGACATAAAAATCACAGAACTCGAGAAATTAACTATGACTTTCCCCTCCAATGTATTAGTTTCAATACTCAGAGGAATTACTGCTTTTTTAATCAAGAAGAAATTAGAACACAATTTCTGCACTTATTATTTCTTCAAAGCATCTGTGCTTGCTATGATTTAGAGAAGATTTTTCTTCTATGAATAAAGTGGGTTTTCCTTCTGTTAGGACTCTTATCAGAACATCCACAGAAAAGGATCCAATCGACTGGTCCCAAGGAGGTCAGGATGCATGAAAAGCAACCACGAACCTCTTCCTGTGGTACCACTACTTGGCTCTTTGGCCTTGCAGGAACAATTCAAAACAGAGTAACACAATTTCAGGTCAGGCAGCAGACAAAACTAATGCAGATTTTTCTCTCTCCACCTGGTATGTACATGTTCAGGATCTGTGCAGTGCTAGGAGGCAGCAGTTTATTAAAAGTTAACAGGAAAACGAAATGGTCTTGGCATTGTAATACTGGGAAAACAAAACAAACTCACCACATTCTCTGAAAGCTTAGTCACTGATGGTGTGAAGCAATGTGCTGTGTGAAAAGGGAAAATAAATATCCTTTTTTTTTTTTGAACAACGATATCTCCCTCTCTCCACATCCCCCCAGTATTTGGTGATATTTTCAACCAATCCAGAACCTTCTAGTTATAACTGGGCACATCTGCCTACATTAGCTTTCAAGAACACCCATACAATTTCCAGTATAGTCTCTGGAAAGGTATGCAGTTGATGGCTGTTGGCTTATATGACTGTGTTTTGGCTGGCTGTTGGTCTGCACATTAAGGATATTTTCTCTTTAATAATGTCAATTTGGAACCTCGGTTGCCACATTAAGCTTTTCATCCACAACAGGAAATAATACAGTGAAGCAAATGCATGCTGGATCCCATGCTGCCATGGAGTCTGACTACTGCTCACACACTGCAAGCTTCTAAATTCATTTCACAGGTTACTTAGAAACAGCCAGTTTCCATGGACTATATGCACCTTTGAAGAGACATTTATGTACCATAAATCCTACATATGATTTGAAAAGCACTGATTTGAGTCTTCCTCCCATGTAGGCTTAGCCCATGTTATTAGCTACTCATATAATAAATATGCATCACAAAGTAAAGCGCTTGTGGCTGACACAAGGCTTCCTTAACCTCAGCCAAACAGAGAATATTGAAGCTGTACATACACATTCTTCAGTAAGTACTCAGCTGCAGTTTCCAGTAGAGTAACTGTTATGGCTAACAGCGGCAATAGAATATTTCAGAGCACTCTGTGTCCTGCAGTGCAGGAAACAACTCTTTGCTGATATCACTGCTGTTGAAATGTTTTGATAACTTGTTGATATTTGGCTGTCAATACTTATAATCTGAGCCACGTTGTCCAGACATTTCCAGAATCAAGCCCAGTCACCATGTCTCCTGTCCCTCTCCAGCCATTCTTCTAGTGCTTGGACAATAGAGCAAAACAATATTTTCTCTAGTTTATCCTTCTTGAGGATACTATAGCAACCTAAATTTATCCAATGTCAACTCATCTTTCTCTCTTGGTTTTAAAGTGCTGACAGCCTTTTGCAGTGAAAAAAACCCTGTAACTCTTTGTCTTGGAAATACCAGGTCTCTTCCCAGTGAAGAAATGACAGTCCACACAATCCTCTGCTTTACTTTGCTCTGCTCTGCTTTGCTTTCCTTTGTTTTGCTTTGGTTTCTCAGAAGGGTGAAGTGGCGACGGGACAGGAAATGTCCAGTAGAAGCTTCAAAGAGTCCAGGAAGCCCATAAGGTGGTTTTACAAAAGTGGTTGCAGAGCTGATTAGAGCCTTTCTGTGGAGACAAACAGGAGGGCAAGGAGATGGGTAGAAAAAGAAAGGGATCTGCATGATCTTAGAGTAGTTTATTGCCTATTGTACTTATAAATAATAATTCAGATTCTCTTTGCAATTCTTTCCCTGTCAACTGATTGCTGGTGTTCAAAATACAGAATTAGTAGTGGCAGGTTGAACTGGTGTATTTTCTTAACCAGTTCAAATTTCCCCTGAGATTTCTCTTTTTGAAGGAGTAAAATTTATTTCTTCCAAAGAGAGATTGTGTTTCCAAATGTCACTTACACTTTTTTGCAGATCTTTAAAGCAAATGGTATTTATTAATATTTTTGTCTTTAATATGGGTTTTGACCTTCTTTTTGTGGATATGTTTTGAAAATGAAAAAGAACTACAGATTAAGGAGCTGTCAGTGGCAAAATGTGAAGTTTTGTAAAAATAAAGGGAAAATAAATAGTGTCAGTTCTTGCTTCTCATGGAAGCATTCTGAGCATTTAATCCTGCTAGCTCTCAGGTACCTGTTATTGTATCAGATAACAGCTAATGAAATTCATGTTTTCTGAGGGTAAAAAAGGCTGGGGAAAAACAAACATGTTTCTTTTTATTTTATTTTTGATTTCACAAAACTTTTCTGTCTTCCATGGAAAGCTGTATTTCCTGGTGTGTTTCCCATTTTGTGCACTATGGGAGAGAGGAGTTATAGGCATGCACACACCTGCAGGGCTATGATCTCATTGTGGAGATGTGGCAGGATGATTGGAGTGCTGGAATGGAAGGATATAGGCTACTTAGGAAGGACAGCCAGGGTAGGCAAGGAAGAGGTGTCATTGAGAGTTTATGGATCAGGATTAAAGGGAGGGCAGGGACAGATGACACGAGAGTGGGGGTCTACTACAGGCCACTCAACCAGAAAGACCAAGCAGATGGGGCCTTCTATAGACAAATAGGAGCAGTCTCATGTTCTCAAGACCTAGTTCTCATGGGGTACTTCAACCACCCTGATATCTATTGGAGCAGAGCATAAGCTAGCCAAGGGACTGCTCTAACATTTAGATGATAACTTCCTTCTCTAAGAGACAGAAGATCCAAAGAGGAGAGGGGCTTTGCTGAGCCTGGTTCTCACCAATTACAAGCACAGATACAGACTGAATGATGAATGCATCAAAAGCAGCCCTGGGGAGAAGGATTTGAAGGTGTTGATGGATGAGTAGGAACCAGCAATGTGCACTCACAGTGAAGAAAGCCATATCCTGCGTTGCATCAAATGAAGCATGGTGATTCTCTCCTACTCCACTATCATGAGGCCCCCACCTGGAATACTGCAGTCAGCTCTGGAGCCCCTAATATAAGGACATGAACCTGTTGGAGCCATGCAAAGGAAGGAAAACAAAAATGAAAAGGAAAGGAACACCTCTTGTGAAGACAGCCTAAGACAATGGGGGTCATTTAGCATAGAGAAAGGAAGGCTTGAGGGAGAACTTATAGGAGGTTTCCAATATCTAAATGTGCCTTACAAGAAAGCTGGGGAGGGATTGTTTACAAGGGCATGTAGTAATAGGACAAGGGATAATAGTGTTAAACTGAAAGAGGGTAGATTTAGACTAGGTATAAAGATGTTCTTCAGTGTGAGGACAGTGAGACACTGGAACACATTGCCCAGGGATGTGGTGGATGTCTTGTCCCTGGAAATATTCAAGGACAAGTTGGATTAGGTTTAAGTAACCTCATTCTGTGGACGTTGTCCTTGACTGTGTCAGGGTGATTGGAACCAGAGCATCTCTAAGGTTCCCTCCAACTGAAACTATTCCATGACCATGATTCTATGACATGTATTTCATAGAGATTGTCAAGTTTGTTTTTCCAACAGAAATATAAACTTTTCAGAGGGAAAAAAAAAAAAAAAAGTGCAACTCCTGGAATTTTTGACAAAGCCCAAGGTATTTCCACTGATATTATATATGTTTTGTGTTGAACTTCCTCCAAAACACACATTAATTATTTTTTTTTATCAAGATTGAATTAGTCAAATTTAAAATTTTATCCAGCAAAGACTTTTAACCAGAGGTTTTTATTTGTTCTGTAGTATTATTTGCCTGCTCCACATAGATTAGTCTAACTGATTGTCTCAAAATGTTATTCATATTTATGTTATGTTATTCATATTTTTCAGGTAATTTTGTATTCTAAAACCACAGCTGATTTGGATTCCACACAGATAGTCTTATACTTAAGTCAAAGCCATATATCCAATACACATGAAATATACCTTTGACAGGAAGCCAAATAAAATGTGTTTTAAATTGTAAAGATAGTAGTAGTTAGAACATCTTTTTTTTCAACAGGCACATCTGCTAGAAGTCAAATTTATTGCTTATTCCCTTAGTGCACATCAAAGAAATACAATGGTCAAGCAGAAAGTTTTTAAGACAGTATTCCAAAGTCTGTTGATAATATCTTTTGTTATGCCTTCAGACATCACATTGCTGGGTACCTACAGATACCATGACAGAATGAAAGGAAGTTATGCTGGTATTTTCAACCAGAAAATGGGTAACAACCACAGCAGAATTGTCAGAATAGCAGAAGAGTAAACACTGGGATCCATTTGATTAGAAACACTGGTTAAGCTTATTTCTTTTGTTTCCCTTAAATAAATTTACATGTAAGAGCATGTGAAGTGTTTTTGTCTTCTCTTAGGAACATGATGTGAGCACAAACTTTTAATATTTGTGTGGTTTTCCATATAAAAATCCATTAACAAAGGACTTCACCACTCTAAAGGTTACATAGAATTTCAACAATAGGTTTAGTTGATTTGAATAGCCGTTTGGCATGCTGATTTATGCTAGAAGAGTGGCCAAGGTTTTTAGCAGTTTAAACAGGATAATGGGGTAGAGAAAGCATGCTGAGCGAAATGCATTCCAAGATTTAAGGACTTAAAATGTCTGAATTAAACTAAACTGACATGTATTCATTCTTAGCAAATTTGCTGTAATTATATCTGGAAATTCTGAAGCAAGGCTGAGATCACCTGCCAGTTGATCTGAGGGGATACTGGTTCCCATTATAGGAATTACATTTCACGCTGTTGGCCACATACCTAGACATTAAGTAAATGGTGCAATATCTCAGTTAGTATAAAAGGGTTTCAGAACTAAGGCCATTTCAGCTTTGACCAGTCTTTGCTAAAGTTACAAATGGAGAAATACTAAAAATATATAAAATAATAAAATAAGCCAAACCAAACCACTCTAGCATGAAAAGTGTATTACTGAATTAATCTAGAACCGGTACAATACAATGGAGTCATCGTGCACTAATAGTGCTTGTTGGTACATGTTTCTACAACAAAGTCAACAACTTAAACATCTAAAAAGGCCTCATAATTCTGAGAGAACAGTGATTTGTTTTCTGGCTAAATAGAAACAGCTGTAAAATAAATTAATTTTTATTATAACAAGCATTATATTGTCTTCTGACTTAATCTGTGAAGTCCAGTAAATCTCAGTTAAATCTGGGTCATCCAGGGAGCTATTTCTCTTCATCAGCTATTTCGTCTTCTCATCACAGGCCCTCAGTTAACATTCTTCACCAACCCTGTTTTTTCCTATTGACACAAATTTGGTGATCTCCAAAACTCTTCTTTCCTGCACCATCTTTCAGCATACATGCCATAAGGATATTGGATCTGGTGTAACAAAATATTTTACTACTGCATTCTAGTGCACTGGGACCCACTAGCATTAATAAAGGGGTTGATGTGAGATACTGTGAAAACAATATTTTTCTAGGAAATGGGCTGAAATTTCTGATGTTTCTCAGTATGACCCATATGTATATTCTTTTTTCTTGTATGTGACACGGAGGTGAGTCAAAGCTGTATGAGCTATATTATAACCTGTGACATGCTGCCTATACATGGATGATTTCTCTTGTCCCTGATCCTTCTCCTGCGATCCCTTGCTGTTTCAGTGGAAGCAGAGATCCCTTAGTGTTTAACAGTTGATTTATTCTTCTGTAATGCTTAGAGTTCTACATCTAAATTGCACCAGTTTTTGAGGATGGGAGCTGTAAATTGCTGAGAGTTTGCAGGATTTAGCAGGAAGGGCACAAAAAAAGATTCTTATGTTGGACATTTCTAATATTAGGTATCTAAATATTCAGTTAGACCCTGAAGTATCTGGACTGTATGCTGAGCAGCTGCTGTTCTAGCTGACTTGAATTGACATCATGGGTGAAAAAGAGCTTGAGATTGGAATCTCTAAAAATAGAAGGACAAAAATTAAAGAGTAAATGAAAATGCATTTTTAGTTAGCATGAAACATCATGCTTAGGTCTAGTAAAACAAAAAGTGTTGTTGTTGTGTTGGGTTTTTTTTGTTTGTTTGTTGTGGGTTTTTTTAAGAAGTTGTAAGCAGTTTTTAAAAGAAGTTTAACAAAGAAAAAGGTTAAGGATGCATCCCTACTGGCTCTATCCACTAAGCAAGCCTGGCTGACAGGCCACATCTATTAGCCTAAGCTGCTACAGGGAGCAGGGAAAACTTTGGTGCTGTGCTTTCAATAGGTGAGATATGAAGAAGTTCCAAATCACCACATGTAATGCATGAGACTTGAAAAAACTGTAAGCAGATAAATCCTCAGATTTTAAATATTATTACTAAAATATCAATGTAGAACCTCCTACAAATTTCATTTTTTCTATTTTCATAGCTCTATTTATTTATTTCTCTTTTATTTGGTGTCATGTGCATCTGGGTGTATTATCCCTTACAGTGTTCACAGCCTTGCATTTACTATAGTAAACAATTTCCTCTTAACCACCAAGGAAACCATGGCAGCCTCCCTTCAAGATACTGTGGGCTCTGAGTGCTGCCCTCTTGGGGATCCCTGCCCTCTAAGAGAGTTTCACTTTCCAGAAGGTATCCCCTCTATTACTCATCATGATTAAGTATCCTACAGACTTGGAATTCTTCTTTCTATGGATGAAGTATGTTCTTTCATATACTTATGCATTCAAGCTGACATTTTGATTCAAGATGAACCTAAGTCATACATCTCTGCTTGCTGATAAAGCATCAGACCTGTTGTAACCAACTTTTCTAGGCACCTGTCATTTACTGGAATCATAGACTAAGTGGGCACATGGAGATAAATGGGGTCAGTGTGTCTGGCTAAGTGTTCCACAAGGAAAGCTTGTACAAACATTTGGGCTTGCGTGAAAACCTTTGCAGGAAGGAACAAATTTGACAAGATTTTCCTTCAGTCTCTGTTACAAGTTCATTTACATGGACAAAAAACTGTAGTTTATATCGTTGGCATCTATGGACTCAAGCTGGATTATAACAGCTCCTTTTATAGTTTTCAGACTACTGCAAGTGCTCCACCAGAAAAATCCAGAAGATTTGCTATTTAGCCTTGGAATGCAGCTGTAACCATGTAATTTTTTTTACTTCTAGCTCCTCTAGTATTAGATGTATCTTCTAGCTCTACTGTTAACACATCTTCTAATACACTTAAACTTAAGAAATACATCTATATATGTATTTAAATACCTTGGGTTTTTTTGTTCTCTTTTGCCATGACTACAGATGTCTTACTCAGAGAAATACTTTTTCTTGATTTGTGCTTTACCAATTGTCACAAATATGTACCATTTTTCTATTTTATGTTTCTGAGTGCAAGCAGAGCCAGAAAGGGCTTCACACTGTGATGCACATTCAAAACAATTTAGCTACTTTGAATGTAAATTTGATAACTGCAAACACAACTGACATAGCTGCTGTACAACTTGCAAAGCTTTAAGCAGGTGCAAATGAATTCATTTTGTCCTGAGAACTTACATCTGCTGGAGAGCTCTTCTTACAGCCAGCCTGCATGGGACTGAACAGCTTCCTTCCAAACTCAGACAAATGCTTGTGCTGAATGACTAGGACAAAGGTCTGCTGCAGGACCCACTTAACTTTTGAGGATGCCCCTGCTTACTGCAGAGGATGTTAGACTAGATAACCTTTGGAGGTAACTTCCAACCCAGATGATTCCATGATTCCATTATTCTAACTCTAATGAGCAAATGCAGAAGTACTAACTGATGGGTTTGGGAATTTAAGTCTACTGAAGACACTCTAACTCTTGGATGAAAAATGTTTTTAGATTTCTTTTTCTTTATTACAGAAATTATATCTATGTTTAGAGCAGGGGGAAAAAGCTAATACAAGAAAACCCTGGAACTGGAGGCTATTTCTGCTGAACTTTAAATTAAAAACTAGCTATGTCTCTGAATAAGTGTTACAAATGTGTGTATTTTCATGATGTTGCTTGATTTGCTGGTACGGGGAGATGAAAAACACTGCTGTGAGTCCCTCATTCCAAACAGCAAAAATAAATAGCCTGAATTTTTTAAGACTGCTTCTAGGTACATTTGCCAAATAACTTTAACTTAATTAAGATTATTATTTTTTGTTAATGTTCTTTCCTACTGACAATGTCCAAATTCCCTTCCTGTTTTCCATTTTCTGTTTTCCATTTTCTGCATTCTTCACTATTTCTCCGTCATTTTTTTTACTGTTTGTTTTCCTTTAATATGTTTGGTCTGGTTTGGTTTTTGTGTGTACCTATCTCTCATTCTCCCTCTCTTCTAGAAGTGGGTTTCTTTATTCTTTCACAAGAAAAATGCCCCTCCCTTAGCACACATATGCACACACTCAAATTCACCAGGTGCTAAGCTTGCTGCAGCTCCTTCACTGCCACTTCTTTGTCCAATAGAATATTACCTTTCTCTTTTTTTTGTTGGTCTTTCTTTCTTTCTTTCCTTCTTTCTTTCTTTCTTTCTTTCTCTCTTTCTTTCTATCTTTCATTCTTTTTTCCCCCAACTCAGTTCCCTGTGGGTCAAGTGTTCTGCTACACTGTCTGGAGTCACAGCAATGCAGCAGATGCCAGCCCAATGATTTGATGCACACTGACTAGCTTTCCAAAAAGTCCTCTCTGCTGAAAAACAAGGAGGTAGATGTCACACTTTGGTTTCTCCATGGACAGAGCAGCAATGCCTTTTTCTTTTGGGCTTCTCTGCATCCTTTCCCCTCACGCCACCACCCTGAAATCCAGAAGTGAGTAGCTCAGGCTTACAGGATAAAAACTGTTCCCTCATTACTATATCATAATCTGATATAAAAGCCCAAAACATAAATGCTGTTGCTTTCTTAAAGGCAAAGATGGGCTATTACTGGGGCCAGAGAAATCTTCAGGGGTATTAGTGTTCTTTTCCTCAGGTAAGATACATTAATTATATATATATATATATATATATATTTTAACTCTTGACAGTATTTCCTTGAGTTAATCTTCTCTGGTGGCTGTTGGGATTTGCAGTGTCTACCAATGTCAGTCACTGCTGGTTATGCCATGCAATAGGATATGTTCTGAAACGACTCACATGTCGATCATTCGGGAGAATAAAATTGTGCTCCAGTGCTAGAAAAGGTGGGTCACAATGGACTTCATTTGCAGCTGGTGTGAACTAAGAGATGCCATGCAGAGGTTTAATCTGCTTCCAGTGAATTCAACATATTCTATTCATGAATAATCAGTAGCTTCTAGATGGGGGTGGTGCTGATGTTTTCTGTGGGTTGTTTTGCTTTGTTTTGTTTGTTTGGTTTTTTTTGTTTTGGTCTGGATTTGTTTGTTTTTCTGTATTTGTTTCTTGGTGGGTTTTTTGTTGGTTTGGTTTTGGTTTTGGTTTTTGTTGATTGGTTGGTTTTGGTGTGTTTTGGCTTTTTTGTTTATTTGTTTGGCTTTGGTTTGGACTTTATTTTTGCCTTTTTCAAGATCTGAATTATTCTGTTTGTTCATCTTGTGAAAAAAAAAACACCACAACCAAACAACAAAACAACAAACAACAACAACAAAATGGTTCCTGGACTGTTCATTGTTGATTTTGAAAATCTGAGGTGGTTGTGATTCAGTTTTTAAGGTTGAAATATCATTGCTTTTGTTTCCTGACAGGGTGAATGTAATTAGTGGGCTCAAACTCACTGCTGGGCGAGCATTTGAAATTCCATTGAGAAGATCAACCAGGAGCATGTTTAGCCAGTCACAGGATTTGACCTGCATTATCTATTATCTATTATCATTATCTATTATCTATTCTATGTATCAGGTTAATCAGAGCCCACTGGATTTCCAAAACTGTTTTGATAGAAAATTGGATGAATATTATGCGGGGATGGGTAAATGGAGATTTTGGGTTGCTTACTGAATTGATTCCAGCAACCCCATGCAAGACTATTGCTTCATACTAGCCTTTTCTCTCCCATCTTCTCCACAAATGTATTTATTTGAGAAACTGAAAGACAAAGAAAAAAGTAGGCACTTAGAGGATCACTGGCAAATCATTTAGGGTACAGGAAGGTCACACAGCTGTGATGCATTTTAGCTAATGTGACTCACTGGAGTTTTAAAAAGTGATCTTTTACATGGGAATTTGATCCAAAAAGATTTACCATTTTTTAAACTTTGCTGTAATAGTACTTCACCATGGAAAAATGCAGAACTTCACATCATAAAAATTAATGATGGCTTCAGTTGCCTTCAGCATTACTCTGCATTGCTTCTGAATGAAAACATAAACTTGAATGCCCCTTGCCTAACATTTTTTGTTGACTGCTCTGGAGTATACAGTAGAATCATGGAACCATAGAACTGTTGAGGTTGGAAGAGACCTTTAAGATGATGAAATCCAGCCCCTCCCTGGGAGCCCACTACTGCTAAGATACTACTACTAAACCACGTCCCTCAGAACCATATCCAGACGTCTTTTAAATACCTCATATCTGAAAATTCACAGAGATAAAATGAACACTATGAGATTTTAGCGACCTTGGATGGTAGGGGTTATTAATCTGTAAATGGTCTCTGTCTTTTATGGGGTGTATGCCTGGTTTTAACGCCTAAGAGCCTATACCATCTGCGTCAGAACGGATCCTCTGTAAGGAACGGGAGGGAAGGAGGGAGGGGAGCAGAAAAATGCAGAAGCAGCTGCAGGACGCAGCCAGCGAGATGCCGCGGTGCCGACCGCTGCCGCCGACGGAGACGGAGATGCCGGGAGGGAGGGAAAGATGGAGGAGGGAGGTGCCACCAGACCCTTCCCCTTGTCCCTTTCGTTATGTGGCCGTTCTCCCGCGCGATGGCAGCATTTCTGAGCAATCCCGCAGGCATCGAGCGAGGGACGGAGGGAGGCGGCTGGGGAAGGACGGTGGCACCCCCCGGAGACCCTTCGGGGCGCCGGCTCCTGCCCCAGCAGCGCCTTGCCGCGGGCTGTGGGGGAGAGGGGAAAAGGGAAAGGTGGACGTGGGTCCTCGCTCAAGAGCATGATGCATGTCTCTTCCCAGCTCCATAGTGGAGGGTAAGCAGGAGGTTTGGTACCTTCTGACGTGTTTGGGGAGTGGGGAACTTAAGCTGTGTACCCTAGGGTCTCTGGAGAGTCATCACCAAGCACCGTTGAGCTGCTGCAGTCCCTATCTGAAGTTTTCTCTGCTTGGGAAACAGGCAAAGGAAAAGGCCAGAGCTTGTCAATCTCTTTGGAAAATGGGAACTGGGGAAGGAAAGTGGGAGCAAAATGCTTTTCTGGGTGGTGACCTTCCCAGAATTCAAATGCAAGTTAGACTTGAGAGATAAGGAGTGGTTTTTCCTGATCTGCTCAACACTTCTAGGTTTGCTTTTATCTGAGGACATTTTCAGAGCACCAGTTATGAAGCAGGCAGCCTGAATTACATCCCTCGGTAATCACTGAATCATTAACGTTGGAAAAGACCTCTAAGATCATGAAGTGCAACTGTTAACTAAATACCACCATGCCTACTAATACATGCCCCAAAGTGCCATGTCTACATGTTTTTTGAACACCTCCAGGGATGGTGACTCCATCATCTCTTTGGGCAGCCTGTTCCAATGGCTGACCACTCTTGCAGGAAAGAAATTTTTCCTAATGTCCAATCTAAATCTATCCTGGTGCAACTTGAGGCTGTTTCATTTCATCCTATTGCTTGTTACTTGGGAAAAGAAACCAGCACCCACCTCACTATGATCTCCTTTGAAGTAGTTGTAGAGAGCAATATGGTCTCCTTTCACTCACAACTAGCCTGCAGCTTCTTTTGAAATCAGAAACGCACAGACAGTGTTTAAAAAAGTGATCTATTATTTTTAAACTTGTTTCTCCCCAAGTTTGCAAGACCAAATGCATTTTTATTGGGTTGATATACAAGGCTTTCATGATACTGAAGTAATTTATGAAGATGGAACTGGACTAAAGCCTTTTATACCAGTCTTGAAGAGTGGGGTAACTGCCTTTTGCTGAAATACAGTTTTATGACATGCTATAAAATACTCTATAACCTATTTGATAGAGTGAGAAAATAAATTTTCTTCAGTATCACCTTTATGTTTTCACATGTACTTTTTTGTATATTATCTGACTCCTTATTCAGTGAGGGACTACTCTTTTGTATAGCTCTACTATATTCATACAGCTATACTTCCAATGTAGTTTGGGCAACAGGTTGCAAATACTAAATTATTGTTAATTACACAAGCTAAGTTTGGAAATCATCAGGGAAGCTAGATGTCTTATGCAAAGTCTCTTTGTTTGTCTAGAAGTTGTCTCCATGAAGAAAATTCAGTGTCTGAAAACAAAGAGAGAGATGTTTTAGGGATGTGCAAACATGCTTTTGCCTAGAGTTTTGGTATGGAGACTCAAATTTTGAAATTAAATTCAAAGCAATAGAAACAAAAGCTTGACACTGGGTGCAGTTATGCAATGAATTCAAATAACCCATATCTTATTTTTCACTAAAGTTCTGAATTTAGGTTCTTTGACTCATCCTAAATGAGACTGATTACTGTGGAGGAATCTCAGGGGGAAGCAAGAACATTTTCTACCATTTTTCTTGGATTCCATCTGTTTTTTTACCACACATTCACCACTTCAAACTTTGGAATTGGCACATGAGTACCACAACCACCAATCTGTTGTGATTCTTTTTATTTATTTGACAGGCCCATTGAATAGTGGAGATGCTTCTTCTAAATTAGTCCCTCTAAGAAATGAAGAAACCTTCTTACTACAGCCTCTTGATTTGGGTATTCCATTCAGGTATATGTAATCCATATTCAAATCCATTTGGGAAGAGATCTGAATTTAGTTTTCTGATATTTCAAGAGAGACACTAAGACAGCACACTCTTATTGAGAAGAAAGTCCTAAGAGAGATCCTAATTCTTGTCTAACTTCTGGGCAAAACAAAAGATTTTGCTTTTTCAGCTATTTCAGAGATTCAAAATTTTAAGGCAATAACAAGGGATTATGGATTGGAAGGGAACTCTAAAGGTCATTTAACCCAAATCCCCAGCAGTAAGCAAGGACAACCCCAACTAGATTGGGTTGCTGGGAGCCACATCAAGCTTGACCTTGAATGTCAACAGGGATGGGGCCTTCACCTGGACATCTTGTTCCAGTTCTCCATCACCCTCATAGGAAATAACTACTTAATATATAATCTAAATGTATCCTTGTGTAGTTTAAAACCACTACCAAAATCTAAAGCTTGAAGTTTGCTCTTAAATATTTTTTGTCTTCTCTGTGCTTCTATTTTCCCTTGCAAAAGTGAATATAATGCTTATTATAACCTCTTTCATTACTTTGTCTTCCAGTAAGTGAAAAGCATTTCTTTATTATTATAATTCATCACTGAGGGGTTATTTTAGCAGTTTTGAAAGCAAGGGTAGCTTCCACCAGAACCAGGGTGAATTCCTACTCATACTCTCAATGAATAGAAATATTCAGTATGATACTGGCAGGAGATACAGGAATTAAACTTTCCTTTTTTATCCTAATATTATAAATCCAAATACATTAATGATCTGGGCTAAGCATGTCTTCTTGAGAATTAGTAACTAGATGAAAACAGATTCCCAAAAGGGACAGTGATTAACTCTCAGTAAAATTCAGTGGGCATCAATCAGTCTAGTAAAACACTCAATAATGTTGCGGAAGAATTTCAAAAGACATTTATGAATCTGAATGTTTGTCTTAAAAACTTACAGACTTGTAAAAGAATATGTTGAGCATGAACCTCAAGGATATTATGATTACTAGATTTCCTATGTGTAATGAGAAAGTAATATAATATTATCTCATCCAAGCTGTATGGAACACACAGCAAGTGCATCCATGACCGCATAATAAACAGTGGAGGAAAGTAGTGAGTTTTGTGGTAGTGCCTGGAATGTAATCATGGAAAGACAGAAATTATGCTTTGCCTTTCTGTAAATAAAAAAGATAACATTTTCCCAGGTAGTTTTCGATTTCTCTTCTAAATTGGCCAGGCCTGAATGTCCTCAAGTTGATCTGCTTAAATTACAACAAAATGTTCTCTGTGGAGGAAACTTCATGCTGCTAATAGTTTTTGCAATCTGCTTGGGTTTCTGAAGGTTCAAAATTCATTGTATATGGGTAGAACTATCCAATATGCTGGTGAGGACAGTGTTCAATATGTGATGTATGGGCAGACATGTCACATGTGGGTTGTTCAATGACTGATGTGCCACTTCCTTTGAAATAAAACCTGCCTTGATAGGAAGAACAGGCTTCAGAAGTGGAAGGTTGTTGCATGAAACTAGCAATAAGACCAGTGTGAGGTCAAAAGCCATTACTAACAAGTGTGTTTAAATTCACCAGTATTTGATCTTTGCAGCCTTGAAGCATTTTTGGATCATCATAGCAAATAATACATTTTGTAGCCCTTTATCTCTCCAGAAGAGAGACAATTAAAGAAGGAAGATGAAGCACTTGAGTTTGTGGGTTGAGAATCAGATTCTTTTATAAAGTGAGGTATAGAAAGCATGTCCTTCTAGTCTAAACACCTCTTTGTCTTAAGGCTGGTCATCATCTCAGGTTTCATATATCATCTACAAAGGTCTTTGTTCAGGAAAACCTTTCCATTCTCCACTCTTCAAAGTTATCTACTAAAGCCTATCTTTTTAGCCTACCAAGCACTGCAAGAGGTCATATGGATGTATGAATTGTACTTTGTAGCAGCAGGACTAAGCTTTTAAAGGCAATGGGGTTTGACAAGCTACAATGGTGGCCTTAACATTAACTGTGCTAAGAGCTGCTACATGCTAGATTATTTAGAATTTATTATTTTTGAATGTGTCCCAAGTATACATGTCCTGCTTTGGAGGGGAGCTGCAAGCTGTGTCTAAGTTCAGTGATATTAGCTATTGCTTGTGAGCTAAGGAGGATTCTGAGCAAGGAAATTACACTCTTAAGGTGTAGTGTGCTATCAAGGCCATTCTATGTTTGAACTTGTTCGTGTCACTTTGGTGTGCTGTGGAGTTTAAAGACAGAACAGCATCTGCTGTGACATGAAGGAGCCTTAGTTTGCCAGTAAATCTTAAATGAACACCAATTTTAGTCCTTTGAGCAGCAGAATTCTTTTGAACTCCTGCTGGATACAGGGATCTCAGGGATCAATCAGACTACTGCAGGCAGGATGTGTTCATTCAGTAGCAGCAGCTTTGGCAATGAAAGAAGATTGTTAGAGCCCATTTTCCTTTTAGCGGCAGGAGTAAGAACTGTAAAGAAACAGGACTCAGTGAGATTGTATGATGCATAAACAGTGTGTAATCCTCTGAATGTGCAGGGAATTATACACGAATGAAGAAGGACAAAAATCCAGTTGTTGCTGTTGCGCATGCCTAGTGCTGAATATCCAAGCTTGAATTGTCGGTCAGGGATGCCTTTGTCTTCAGAGGGGAACTCTGAAACCACACAGCACATTCTAGTTCGTCCTCTGGGATTTAATCAGAGAAGTCCAGAAGGTAAATGGATCTGTATTCAGTAGTTTCTGCTCCACAGGTTTCTATTTTGTATATCAGATGAAATGTATTCCTTTTTATATTAACAGAGTAGTCTGAGGGGAAAAGTATTTATTGGATAGGTTTCTATAAACAAGCATGGAATAAAACCTAGGGCTTTAGCAATCAGAAGCCAGAAGGGAAGAAGAATGAAAAACCCCCAACCTGATATACAGTTTCCTGGAAGTTACACTACTGAATACTAAGTGTCATACAATCAGAAAATGGTAAGAAATAAGATCTGCTGCAGAGACCGGGTTGTGACAATATTAGCTTTTTTTATTGTTGTTCCTTCCCTAGGAATGCTTGTATGTACACAATTAAAACAGAAATAGCTTTCAAAAGTATCAAGAATCACATGCATTTATTTTTCCTAGATTCTTTCTTCCCTTGTTTTCACAGAGACATTTTTGGCAAAATAGTGAATGGCTATAATAAAGGGGTTAAAAATGTCTGCATGCAGACATGAATGCATACACATACATGCATCCATCAGTGCTGTATCTTGGGTTGCAAACTTTTGCTAATTGTTTTAAGGACACACATTAAACAGAGGAACTGAAAGATCAGTAGCATAAGGGTTTTGACAAACATAATACCTGCAGCTGCAGTTCTGTTTCTATAAGAGATTTGATTTGACATCTGCTCATGTTAGCATTTGAAAGAGAACAAGGCTTGGCATATGCTACTATGTATTTTCTTCCTACAGAGGACAGAAGTGGCAGGCGCCCTGCTATACCTTTTAAATCGTTCCATTATTGTACAAATTAAAAGAGAAATATTTAAACACACTTCAGAGATTAATTCATAAGAATTAGTTTCTCTCTTTAAAGGCACATTTGTTTCCTATTGTTTGAAATCTCTAAAAATACAAACCACAGCAGATCAATAAGTCTTTCTAATTTCCTAATAAGACAGACAAGCTTTTTTAAGGAATTACTTTACCCAGTGCCTGAAAAGTACATCACATCTCTCTACCTTTTCCTTCTCAGGAAACCAGAGATAGAATCACCTAAACTACACATAAGAATATGAACCCAGCATGCAGGAATTGTTGAAAACAGAAGTTCTATTCCAATTATTACCCCCAAATTCAGAAGATGCTGATGGTCCTAACTGTAAAGGCTGTTGAGGTTATACAGATGCATTTATTAAGCTGATGTCAAAGATGTTGTCTAGCTGCAAGCAACAGAGCAAGACTCATCAGCTGAAGATGGACAAACAGAAACAGAAAATGGGGTGTGCTTTTTTAACAGTGAGGAGCAGTTATTTGACAGCTATGCAGATCTATGCAGTGCTTCCTCTCACTGAGCTGCAAACCAAACCTGCTTGTCTCTTGAAATAATACTTTCTAGCTCTGCAAGAGATTTTAGGGCTTAGTTCAGGATTGATGTAGGGATTCTCATGTTTTTAGTTACAGGTCAGATGAGCTTATATAACTGTCTCATCTGGTCCTCAGCCCCGTGAGTCTCTTCCCCAGCTAAACACAGGGGTTAATGTGCGCATCTGAAAGGATCCCTCTCATCCTCTTTTCTGCAATGTGAAGCTGTCTTCCAGTGTGTTGGTATTTGGCCATGTGAAGCACGTATGTCACCTGGCTTTTAAGCACCCTGATGCTACATGTGCGGTGACAGCGTGCTTGGAATGGTATAGTGACACATAGTTGTCAAAGGTTGTGTCAAACCTCCACACTTCAGCTAATATACAGCAAGCTGCTGTAATACAGTGACTAATTAGTCTGACCTCCTGAATGAGAGCAGCCCAAGTTCATCAGTACTTACCTGATTAGGGGCCTCTGGATTTGCTGCAGACCTATTCTGCCTGCAGAATTAAAAAAAAAAAATCACAAAGAGCAGGGTCCATTTCATGTTTCAGGGAAAGAAGAGGAATCATGTTTTGTCATATACTCTGAAGTCTGACCTACAAAAAAAGTAGTATATTGTTATTTTCATAATTTAAAATACACCTTTTCTCCAAGTGTTTCAAGACCATTTAGGAAACCTAAAGACACATGAGTCCATGGGACCTGAAAAGAGATCTGAGGGATGTGGTAGATGAAGGTTCTGAAGTGTTATGCATCACATCTGAGAAATCATGGCAGTCTGGGAAAGTTCCCATTGACTGGGAAAGGGCTAACATGACCCTCAATTTTTAAAAGGTAAACCAAAGATGACCTAAGGAACTGCAGACCAGTCAGCCTTACCCCTTTGCACAGCAAGATCACAGAGCATATGCTCCTGAAAACTATGCTAAGGAACACGGCAAATAAAGAGATGATTGGTGAAAGCTAACATGACTTCACTGAGGGCAAATCCTGCCTCACAAATTCAGCGGTCTTCTAAGATGATGTTACAGGATTGGTGGATAGGGGAAAATAACTGACATCCTCTACCTGGACTTGTGCAAAACATTTGACATGGTCCTGCATGACAAGTTTATCACTGCATTCGAGAGACTTAGGTTTGACAGATGGACTACTCAATGGATAAGGAGTTGGCTGGATTGTCACACTCAAAGACTTGTGGTCAATGGTTTGATGTCCAGCAGGATACCAGTGATGAATTGTGTACCTCAGGGGTGAATATGGGACTGGTGCTATTTGAAATCTTTGTGGACAATATGGACAGTGGGGTCCTATGACTATGGGCTAAAACAATTTGGGTTTTGTTTAGCCTAGAGAAGAGAACTCTCCAGGGAGACCTTATAGTGGCCTTCCAGTACTTAAAAGGAGCCTACAGGAAAGATGAGGGAGTCCAGTGTCAGGACAAGTGGAAATGGTTTTAAATTGAAAGAAGGGGTATGTAAGTTAGATATAAGGAAGAAATTCTTTACTGTGAGGGTGGTGGGTGCAGGTTACTCAGAGGGGTGGTGGATGCCTCTCACTGGAAGTGTTCATGGCCAGGTCGGATGGGGCTTTGAGCAAGCTGATCTAGTAGAAGGTGTCCCTGTGTGTGACATGGAGTTTGGAACTATATGATCATTAGATTCTTCAAATTATTCTGTATTTCTATGGAACGGGCAGAATGTTTTGCAAAGTGCTGTGTATCCCAACAAGTAGGAGGAGGAGAAGAAATAGGCAACAGCAGTAAACTAAGTCATTTAACGTGTGTGGAATCATGGACAAGAAGCTTTTCCATGGGGAGCTCAACTATCACTACAGTGATGGAAAACTCTCTCTTTGGGAAAACAGAGAGGGGAATAATTTTGAGAGATGAGTCCTGTTATAGACTTAAGTTTTCAAGGTTACTCATGCTTGGACTTGAAGACTCGGTTATCAGAATCTACTTTTCTACATAGCTGTATTCTGTTTTCACTGAGGCCAGGCATTGATTGTAATTATTAGCTGACCTAGGAGATTATTTGCATTCTCAAGTGTCTGTCTTTAGTTGGGCATTACTCTTACCACTTTTATTTCATTCAAATGACCAACGACTTGTGTTTTCCTGCTCTTAATATGACAGATAACAAGGACTATGGAAAGCGCTCTGTGACAGATGCAACCTTGTTGGCATCTGCAGGTGCAAACATATTTTCAGTTTAGCATGCTAAAGGGCATCATTTCAGAGCCTTAGGTGGTTTGGAGCATATGCTGCTGCTGAAAATTATAAGAGTATTTTGAAGACAGTCGTGTAGGCCAGTGTGTGTGTAGCAGTTAACTCTCTGAACACTGAGAAGGAATGTCTAGACTGTGTCAAGTTAATGAAATACCTGTGATGATAAAAATAAGTCTGCTAGAAGTTCTCTTGCAAGCAAAATACATCAGTGCTCCTGTCTACTGCTGCAGCTCTTAATGTTTTCTGTTGCAGCTTCCTTAGAAGACAATTGCCCTTGATATCACAGTGATATTTCAACACTTCTTTACAGCCTCTACCCAGACCTCTATTATTAAGCATTTTTTTCTTCATTAATAATTGATGCCTGTGTTTAAGGCTTCCATTTGAAAATATCTCTCAAATCTGCTTTATTAGATTTTGAGTAAATGTTCCCCAAATCTCCTCAGCATTTTGTTAAAAATGAATGTCATATATCTTTTGATAAAACCTACAGAGTTAAGTGCCTAATAAAATACTACATGACTAAAATGACTATTAATATTTTAGCATTATGCTGAAGTATGAGTGTTCTCCCGGCAAAGGTATGAATCACTGGTTTTTCATTTCTTTAATTCTTTATTAATTGGTACTTGAGGCAATAAACCATAACATATAACTTTGGCTTCAGATAAGGTTTAATGAGTGCCTGACCTTTGCTTGGATAATTCTCTGTCAGTGAACCAATTCAGGGTAACCCTTTGAAGCTTGGATTCCTGCGTTGAACATTATTTGCTATTCACTGTCCTTGACTGAAATGGACAGAACTGAAAGTTGGCCTTGCATCTAAAAAAGGCTTCCATAAGAAAGCTTTCATTTAAATGACTAATTTAGCAGAAATTTAATGTCTTAATATCTGTTTTGTTAATTATTCTGTAATAGAACAGAAGTCTGATTATAGCTGGATCTAAGGACTACCCATCCCAGCACAACTGAGTTATATAACCTACTAAACTGTCATAAGCTGTCTGGGGACCCTTCCACCTATCATGCATATGGGTGCACAGTTAAAAATCTAGCAGAGTAAGTCCTGATTCTTTTTGAGACCCACAGAATATAGTTGGAGAAGTCAGAAAATCATTACCCTAAATGAAATTGTATATTAGGTAGGGGACCTGGGTAGGTTTTATACTTTTCAGGTAATTCTGAAAAAAAAAATGTAAAAATATAAGGGGGGGAAAAGAAAAGGGGGGGGGAGGGGGGGGCGCACACAGATACCTAGATGGAAAAGGGGAGGGGGTGCACACAGATACCCGGATGATACAGGATGAAAACTTGAATGAAGCCTCCTGAGAACAGGCTTCCCCCAAGAGGACTCTCCAGTACTTTCAAGTTCCCTCTGGATTTGAAATACTAGGAGAGCAATCACTCATGCTTTAAATTGGGATTTTTGTTGTCTATTTCTCCCCAAATCCCAGTGTGAAGCTAGGCATGAGGAAGTGTGAAAATGACCCAACTTATTCCAGCTCTGAAAATATTTAATGATTTTAGACACTACTGAAAGATTAGACAGCGTGTTCTGTACCTTAAAATAGCTTATTTCTAGGCGTGGGTCTGACTACCGTGCCTAGTGGTAGCATCACCTCTAATATTTGGTTGTGAAAAAAAGTAGATCCTGATTAAAAAAAGAAAAATAATCCAAGGGGCTGGGGGGGGGGGGGGGGGGGGGGGGAGAAGAAAGAAAGGGGAAAAAAAAAAAGAAAAAAGAAAGAAAGAAAAGATAAAAAGCAGCCAAATCTTTTAGACATACATGGGGAAGACAATATTATTCTGTTCTTTGGCAAGTATATAAGTTAAGGCCAGACGCTTATAAACACTGCCCTACACACTGGCTAGTGTGTCCAGTGTATATTTCTGTGTGAATAAAACCAACGATAGTCACTGGATCAGGGTTTGGATTTTGAGTCATGCTTCTGAGCCATTTAACCCTCAACAACAAATATCTAGTGACTGCAAATTACAACAGCTTCAAAATGTCTTAGAACAGCAGTATTTGAAATATATTCAGGGGTCAAATTCCAGGTTTCTGTCAGAAAACCTGAAACTACCTGTCAAGGATATGCAAAGAAGGGAGAGTTTATCATTGTCCGTCTGTGCAGGCAGATAACTAACATGTATTAAAACAATATAGCTATGCCTACATGGGATCAGATTATATCAGTGTATCTAGCTTGAATATTAGAATATTTCTATTTTCCAAATTACAAGCAACTTTTGGGCTTTGTTTTGGGTTGTTATTGTTATTTTTCTTAATTCTACATTTAGCTAATGCTATTTATTGCAAACAATTCACATATTTAGGCATTCACAAGTAATTTAATGAATTACAATTGCACCCTTCAGTAAAAGGATGCTGAAAAGAAAAATAGCAAGTCCTAATTACATGCTTAAATAAACATGTGCTTCAATGCTTTACTAAAACTTGTGCCCCAGGCCCTGGTCTTATCATTTGCATAAGGTGATTCGAAAGATTTGAGAATGTTTACCTGCAAAATCTGCCAGTTTCCTTGTGGAGCCACACTCAGTTCTGTATGAAGGTTTGGACTCATTCTTCACACTGAATGTGCCATTTGGAAAGACAAGATATCAGGGCTCACAGAAGCAAGCTAGAAAGGAAAAATAGATCTAGCCGCTTACAGCTAAAAGCATAAACCTATGGAAACAAGCTGCCTCACCATGGTTAAGAGACTTCACTCCAGTGAACAGAATTAATTAAGTTCATTTCCACGCAGGACTGCCCTTGGTCCACAGAGAGTCAAAGGGCAGTTGAAGAGTATAATTACTTGTGTTAAAGAGAAAATGGCAATGGGAGTTAGCCCAGCCTCACAATGTGATTTAAAAGAACATCACGCCTTTATTGTACTTTTAGTTTGATGTGGGTGAATTACAAAGCAGACTGGGGGGGGTGGGGTGGGGGAGGCTCTCTGTGAAACAGTATTTACCAGATATAAATGGAAACGCTCATTCAAATTCTTCATTCCTTTTAAGTAGTGAAGGAGAAAAAGAGAAAAGGAAAAAGCCAGCTGTTCTGAGAAAACGTCCAGCAGTAGGAAAACAAAACAAACCATGATCAATTACAGTTTGCTTGAAATTGTCATGAGAATAAGGCACAAAGGCCAAGTAAGGACTACCAATTTTGACCTTATTACAAAATATTAGATGTTGTGTCCAGTCATCCCCTTTGATCCAGTATGCACTAAGATTTTTTTCCATTTTCACCTGCTCTGTACTGCTCTGTTCACTGAAGTGTTGCAGGTATTTTAACAGACTCTGTATCCCCCCAGGCCTTTTTGAAAGCTTATGTAGCAACATATATTTTTTTGTTGCCAACTTCCAGATGATTGCCAGGTTTCTCTGGCACCTATTTTTATTTTTTATTCCCCAACCACAGTGGTATTTGGAATAATTTTGTACAATTTGGGATTACATTTTTACCTTAACCAAGTGATAGGAAGGTAGTGAGAGCCAGATATTCTTCTCTTCTTTGCTTGGTACCAGTCGAATAAACCAGCCACACAGGAAGGAAGGAGCTGTAGCATCTGTCTCACTTCAACAACCTGTCACTCTCTCTTTTTCTCCTGCCCCATATTGGGAGGATTCGAATAGATGGGAGTTTATCAGAAGCAGACATAATGCTACTGTTCCCTTTATTGTGATATATCCATTACACCATTACAGTCCAACAGTGTTTCAGTGCCACAGGCAGCTCTAAGAAGCATCATTTATTCATGTAAATTTTTGTTCTGGCCTGAGCAGATCTTTTTGTATTGGAGAGTGCCAGAAACTGATGCTGGATGAAATGGAAGTGTAGGGGAGGCTGCATCTCTGTGTTACAGGACTAGTAAAACTATATCCATCCAAACATAGAGAAAAGAACATGGTGAACATATTGGCACAGGGATTTTTTTGGGGGGTTAGGTGCTAGGAATATTTTTTCTAATTCTCATTTCTAGTATCTAATTGAGAATGAAAGATTATGCAGAATATACAGAAGAAAGCTTTGAAAGTTTTCCCATATGGGGGCAGTAAATGCGAGACGTGGACTTTTTTCCTGAACATCTGCATTTCTCTCTGTTTCCCTATTTTTCTACAGTATATCTGGATATTTTTGAAGCTAATAATATCCAGTTGCAATCTGCATCTCCTCAAAGGATATTGGCCAGCTTGAAAATCCAGGCAAAGATGCTGAAGTAATCGTGTGTTGTTGTAGTCATGGTATTTCCACTGCCTCTGCTTCTGCTAACATCAGCAAGTCATTCCTGAGAAATAAGCATTTTAACAACTGTTTGGAGTGTTTATCTGGATCACTGGTACTGTTGTTTCTTTTGTTTATCACTTCCAGAGAGGTAGGTTTTTCCATAAACTGAAACAGAAAAAAAAAGACTCCAAAATATAAATTGTGTCAATGTAAAGCCTCTTATGGTCCTGCTGTTGTGTTAGAGGGACACCTACCATGGGGCAAGGTTTATGGCTATTTCCTGTTGACTCAGTGCAAATACACTGTTGTGAAAGAATTGAAATTCACCTGTGTGGTTCAGGATTAGTTAGTTGTAGGCTGAAGTAGTGCTGTTGGCAGTCTATTGTATTATTCTGCTAATACAGGCATTTGAAGCCATGTCCTTATTCAGGACCACAGAATTGTTTTGACCAGAAAAATCCTCTAAGATCATCAACCACTGACCTAATGACACTGTGGCCATTAAACCATGTGCCAAACTGCCATGTCTTACCTAAATGTGATCCTCTATTAATTTTATAAATGGATGTAATTACATCAAGAACTCCCAAAAATGCCTTGTTGCTTTGCTAGTCTGTGACGAGATATATGTCTGTTAGATGTTGCTCATGGAAAATGTGTCGGCAACAAGTGACAGGACAAGAAGGCATGGTATGAGGCTGTGCCAGGGGAGGTTTAGGTTGCACCTAGGGTTGGGACGACCCTTGAGCCAATACAGGCTGGGCAATGATGGGATTGAGAGCAGCCCTGCAGAGAGGGAGTTGGGGGTGCTGGTGGATGGGAAGCTGGACATGAGCTGGCAGTGAGCACTTGCAGCCCAAAAGGCCAATGGCATCCCGAGCTGTATCAAAAGCAGCATGGCCAGCAGATGGACAGAGGTGATTCTGCCACTCTGCTCTGGTGAGATTACTTGGAATGCTGTGTCCAGCTCTGGGGCTCCCAGCACAGGGGGTAAATGGATCATCAGAGGCCACAGAGATGATCAGGGGGCTGGAACACTTCTCCTGTGAGGACAGGATAGGAGCGTTGCAGTTATTCAGCCTGGAGGGGAGAGGGCTCCAGGGAGGCCTCAGAGCAGCATTTCAGTACCTGAAGGGGACCTACAGGAGGGCTAGAGAAGGGTTGTTTAGAGGGGCTTGTGGTGATAGGGTGATTGGCATGGTTTGAAACCGGAGCAGGGGAGATTTGGGTTGGACATTAGGAGGAAGTTCTTCACAATGAGAGACATGAAATACTGGAACAGGCTGCCCAGGGATGTGGCCCTGGGCAGCCTGACCTGGTTGGAGGTGTCCCTGCTGACCGCAGGGGGAGGTGGACACGATGAGCTGTGAGGGTCCCTTCCAACCTGATGCAATCTGTGAAAGATGTTGGATGGCTCTATGGCATGACCATGCAGGGAGTTCCCTAAGCCTTCAGCTGTTTTCCCACTCAATGAGTTTTGCTGAAAGCTTCTGTAATTTATTTTTAACAAATGGTTTTTGCCAAGTGCATGGGAGAACATGGGAGGTGATGATCAAAGAGCTGGAAAGCTCTGGAAGTCAGTTACAGTTTGATTTCCTGGGTTCATTCCTTTTGCACTCCTTTGTCACTGACTCTCACTCCATCCCTGTGTAGAGAACTATTTGTTACTTCTTCTTGGGCATGCCCCACCACTGATCTGCACTGCAGGTGACTTCATTGCCTTACTGCTCTGCTGTAGTCACTGGATCATAGAATCATAGAACAGGGGTTGGAAGGGACCTCTGGAGGTCATCAACTCCAACCCACCTGCCAAAGCAGGATCACTTTGGTCAGACCACACAGGATGGACATTGAAAGCCTCTAGAGAAGGAGACAGGGTCACCTGCCTTTCACACTTTACCCACCCAGAGAAGTGGAGGAGTGTCCAACATGACACTAAGTTGGACAGGGTGCTGGGCCAGCTTGTCTAGACTGGGCTTTGCCCAGGAAAGGTTGAACCAGATGTTCCTTGAGGTCCCTTTCCAGCCTGGTGTTCTGTGATGGTACGATACTGTGCCTCAGCAGCAGTTGTGCTGCTCCAACCTTCAACCAAACAGCTCCAAGACCACTAAACCATGTTCCAAAGTGCTACATCGCTGCATTTTTGGAACACCTCCAGAGATGGTGACTTCACCACCTCCCTAGGCAGCCTGTTCCAAAGCCTGACCTCTCTAGCAGGAAAGAAATTGTTCCTAATCTCTAACCTAAACCTCCCCTGGTGCAGCTTGGGGCCATTTCCTCTTGTCCTGTTGTTAGTTATGTGGGAGAAGAGGCCAACACTGACCTCACTCCAACCTCCTTTCAGGAAAACAACAACTCACACCCAGCTTAAAAACCTTACTAAAAAGCAGCAGCTGATGTGTTTTTGAGCTCCTACAAGAAGATTCAGACTTCTGAATGTGAACTACCCAGAGGCAAGAGGTTTGATTCTGCTGAGCACCACCACGTGCTGCTGGAAAATTAATTTAGTTCAGAACTTGAAAGGGAGAATTAAATATTCTTGTCCCAGGGCAGGACCTTTGTGGCTTTGAAGAGAGCTGCTCCTCATGGTGGCCTCCTTCCATCTCTGTGGATGCAAAAGGAAGGTTAAGTCTGGCATGCAGCAGTTTATCAGGTGTCAGAACTGGAGATAGACTTCAACAAAAGGTTGAGATGATTCATCTGCCAACTTTGGGGATCATTTTGTCAATATGCTACATTTCCTTGGGATGCTGAGAAAAGCTTTTTACTTTTACAAAGTCATCTCCAACTTGTGTTTTGCAGGCACTGTGCAACCACCGCCCTGGAAACTTGGCTGAGCCTTACAAATAACTCAGTGGCCTCAGCTGATTTCGTCTCTCCCTGCCCACTTCCAGCAAGGGGTTTAGGAGTCAGTGGCTTGTCCATCTCAAATAGACCTTCTGTGTTCACTGAGTGACCTGTGGAATCTGTGCTGATGTAGGATCCCATAGTGATAGGGCCCATGAAGAGCAACCTGTGGGGCAAATGGACTCTCTAGTAGTTCCCCATCTCTCTTGAAACAGGCAGCCCAGAACTGGCTCTAGGGCTCTAGATGTGGCCTCACTAGGGCAGAGTAGAAGGGGAGAATGTTCTTTCACCTCCTGGCCACACTATTCTTCATGCACCCCAGCAGACCATTGGCCCTCTTGACCACGATGACACTGTTTTGGTTTGAAGAGACTTTTGGGAGCATCAGGTCCAAGCCAGCACTGCCAGGTCCCCACTAAACCCTTGTCCCTCAGCACTGCATCTCCATGTCTTTTCAATCCCTCCAGGGAAGGGGGACTCCACCACTGCTTTGGGCTACCCTATCCCAGGGTGCAGGAAAACAAAGAGGAGCAACAACAAAACCTGATCCACCTCCACCACCCTGCTTCATCTTCCCAAAGCAGTTCCTCCTCCTTCTACACCATCCTCCACCCTGCCTAAACAGCTCCTGCTCCACCACCACCAGTTTTGCACCCATCCCAGAGCCAGGGGCAAGACCCTCAACCAGCCAAGATACCACATGGAAGAGCTCAGCCCCAGTAAGAAGCCCCAGCCAGCACCTGTGGATGATATTGGAGTGGTCATCAATTGTCTTCCTAGCTAACCGGGGGGCCACCAGGCCCCCCGGCCTTTGTTGTCACCACCACCATCACCCAGTGTGCACCATGGGCACTCACCAGTGATGAGAGGAGGATCCCTCAGCCCAGAAGGGCTCAGCTTAGGGCTGCTGCTTTCCCTGGGGGGAATTTAAAAGGGAAGTGGGTGGGGAGGGGCCAAGTGGCCACACCTGGGGTGGGAGGAGACTCCAACTCCAGGATTTAAGGGGAAAAAGAGGAAAAATGGGGAGTGGGGGTGGAAAAGGGGCAGATATGGTGGGAAAGGGGAGGTAGTGGTGAAAGAAGGGGATTTTAAAATAACTTTATTTTCCATAATTCTTTCATAATGTGTAACGGCAGTTCATGGTCTGCTTTGCCTCCATGTAAAAAGAACAAACCTGTCAATACTTCATAAAATAAAGCACAATGGTGGCTATTACAATGAAATCTTTACATCATTATCATTGTGCTTGGCAGGAAAATCTGTGCTTTTCAGATCAAGACAACAAATTTTAACACACACATACACAAAAAAAAGTTCTGCAAGAGTGAATTTTTTTCCCTGGATACCAGAAGACAACACCAGGATGATTGAGGGACTGGAGCATGTGCCCTATGAGGAGAGGTTGAGAGCTCTGGGGTTTTTAGTCTAGAGAGGAGATAACTAAGAGGAGATTTAATAAATGTTTGTAAATAGCTGAGGGCTGGGTGTCAAGAGGGAGGGGACAGGCTCTGCTGAGTTGCTCCTTGTGGTAGGACAGGGGGCAATGGATATAAATGCCAGCACAGGAGGTTCCACCTCAACATGAGGAGGAACTTTTTCACTGAGAGGGTCATAGAGCGCTGGAGCAGGCTGCCCAGAGAGGTTGTGGAGTCTCCTCCTCTGGAGAATTTCAAGACCCATCTGGATGTGTTCCTGTGCAACCTGTGCTAGATTCTGTGGTCCTGCTCTGGCAGGGGGGTTGGAATTGATGATCTTTGAAGGTCCCTTCCAATCCCTAACACCCTGTGATCCTAGATATAAGGAAGCACTTCCTCACAGAAAGGCTGATTAGGCACTGGAATGGGCTGCCCAGGGGGGTAGTGGAGTCACCATCACTGGTGGTCTTTAACAAAAGATTGGATGTGGCGCTTGGCGGCATGGTTTAGCTGATGTGGTGGTGTTAGCTCACAGGCTGGACTTGATGAGCTCAGAGGTCTTTTCCAGCCTCAGTAATTCCGTGATGCTGTGATTCTATGAAAGCTGATTAAGAGTATAAAATGAGAAATGGGATCAAAGAACAAGTCTGCATTAGGATTATATGCAAAACTGAATTACAGTTAGTTTAGCTACAGATGTTAAAATAAAATAATAAAAACATAGCACATTGATCCACCAAAAAAAACCCACCAAACCCAAACCAAAAAAGAGGCAAACAAACAAAAAAGGACCCCACACCACAAAACCACCACCACAACAAAAACCAATCACTTAACCAACCCACAAACAAAAAGAAGATGTGATTTCAAGACTAACAAAAAAAATCAACAATAACAACATAACAAAAAGTATTATTTTAAGTAGAAGTCTCTCTGCTAGCTGACTTGGACAGAACTTCTTGTGCTGTTTCAGTTGTAAACGGTTCAACATGAAAGCAAAACCAGTGTGGAAGCAATGTTAGTTGCTGAATCAGCTGTGTAGTAAAAAAAATCAGAGAGCTCAGAGCAGCTTACAAAAAACTCACAGTGATTTTAAAAATATCGACAGAAGGAGAGAGAGAAATAAACGAAACATGAAACTTGCACTTCAAAACCCACAGATGCATAAGAAATAGGGCAGCAACAACGTAATGATATGTAATTATGTGTCAATATTCATAGACTGGAGCAGTATAAAATAAAATTGATGAGACAATTCACAAACATAAACCACAGTTATTCTGTTTATTTGGATCAGGTCCTTTTTGTAGAGAGGAAGGAAGGAAGGAATTTGAAAGGATTTTCATGATTTGAAAAAGACAGGGTTGTTCGTCCAATTGCTTATATGGTTCTATATAAAGGCTAAAGTGCTGGTGTGATTTTGTGTACTTGGATAGCAGATGCTAAGAAACGTGATTAGGAGAACACAGAACTGCTGTGTGCAGGAAAGACAGACTTCAATGACAGCATTATGCTTTATAGGCTTGGGCACTTGATCTCATTTCATTCGGACGGGCAATGGGCAGCTTAACAATTTCACAAATAATTACAAGTAACCATTATAATATTATATATATTTTTTAAATTATTATGATAATTTAGGTTTGGAATCCTGGAGAGAAATGGATATCCAAGGAAGGGCTTACAGTCATCTTTTCAGTTAGTTTATCCAGCTTTATCAAGATGAGCTTTGCTATAGATTTCTCCTTTGACAGTAGCAGTATCACCTATTTCCATCTGAGAGTTTCTTCAGGATCAAGCCTCTAGTGGGAAATAGCACAATATTTCTGTACTATCACTACCTGAACAAGATGTCTTTTCAACCTATTTCCTAATCTTAAAGATACCAGAAGCCTCAGATCCGTTTTACAGCTAACCTCCCCCCTAAACTCTTAGATCAAGTGCATGAAGTCCAGACTCAGAACTCCACATTTAGTGATAAGAAACATTTTGCCTAGAAGGTCTGTCAGTTTAGTGCAAGTTTTCACATACCTGATTTGTCTTTGTCTCAGAAACTGTTTCAGATTCACCTCCTGGAGGCTTATGAGCTGTTCACTGTTCTTTTCATCAGGATTTCAGACTATATCCTGAAATGTCTCAAAAAATAAAAACAATTAAAAAAATTCCCTAGTGATTACAACTCATTTTTTTGAAATTGGGTCATTCTGCCTCTCTCTGCCTTGGGATTACCAATTAAAGAGAGGAAAGCTAAAGAACCAGACAAAATCCCCAAAACTCTGAGATCAACAGACTGTCATCAGTCTTCAACAGCACCAATTTAATTGTTCATGGTGAAAACTTAGTATCTTGGGACCATTCATAGTAGACTTGACACAGTTTTTTAAATCAACTGCTCTAGCTTCTCTCTGTATATTTAACTATAGGGTGATTGTTTCCAGAAGACCATAAGACAGTGGTAGAAAGAGGCCTTACAATGGAAAAGGAAGCACCTTTTTATAATGAAAATGATGGCTGCATATAACTGAATTTCATAATTTAGTCTTAGATTTCTTAAAGATCTATAATTCTGGTGGAAATACCTCTGTATCTGATGAAATAATTTTCTAAGAAGGATGCTCTTTTGTTGAAGCTCGTTCATAAATAGACTGAAAAATATTTTCCACAACTTCATTTGGTAAAAAATGATAAACATGAATTTGCTCACCATGTAACAACGTATTAGTTTAACCATTTTTCATCCCCAACATAATAATTTAGTATCCCATCCCATCTGCAATTTAATAATAGATGTTTTGCTTGATAAAATGGAAAGTTTGCGTCAATAGCTGCAGTATTCACCCAAGAGTGGCAAAAGAATTAGTTTGAAAGAGGTTTCATATTAATTACCTTGAAAATCCTGTATACTAATTTCCAGAAGAGCTTGGAACAGCAAGAGAACTCCAGAAGGCTGTGAGAATTTTGAGAGCGTGCCAGTGTACAAAGAAATGAACAGGATCATTTGGATAAACACAGAGAAGTTCATCTGACAAGAGACATGGGAAAAATAATGGACAAGATGACATGGGATTCAGGATTTAAAGGACTAGAGGATAGATATATAATTAGATGTAGTTAATATGATCTTCTGTACTCATATTTAGAAGCCATAATGGAGACGGATGGATGTGTTGTTGGGAGGTATTAGGAAGATGTATGAATGTAGGATGTAATGTACATGCAAATACTATGTGTACCTAGGCTGTCAAACTGGCCTTTACTGGGCAAGCAATTTGCAAGTGCAATTAATTTCAGGCTCAATTTACCTAATTTAAACATCTAAGTAGCTATTGTGTATTTGTGTCAGACCCCTTGAAATCTAAATGACTTCAATTGGGGTGCAAATAATTGCAGAATTAAAAAAAACCCGTGCCTGCGATTTACAAAAATTAAAGCTGTAAGAAAATCAATACCCTCAAACAAACCATGATATACATGTCCCTTATCTTTAGATAATAACAACCCTTTCCTCATATATATTTTGTTGCATCCATATACCTTTTCCTGTTTCTCATTCTTTTTCTGTTTCTCCTGATCTTAAAGCAATTCTCCCGATCCCTCTGAAATCTGAGCTAGCTTTCATAGATACACCATCACCAATGCACACACCTTCACCTCTATCACATCGTCAACATTTGAAGCTATTTAACTGGAATGCAGATACCATTGGCTGGGCATAGAAAATACTAACCACTACCAGTGGCTTGATTTCTTATTCAAAATTGGGTTTAACTAACTTCAAGGTAGAATGCAGAAAAAGATAAAAATGAGATAAGAAGCCCCAATACTCTGAGCTTTTACGATAGCCTCACGTTCTCTTTACACAGCATTCTTGGGATTGTAGTTGTTGCTTATTTGAAAAAGCAATGAGCGAAGAATGTGGTGCAGAAAAAGAATTATTTTCAGTTGTTTGTTATTATTATTATTATTATAATTTAAAAAATACTGATAAGTTATTTTGCCATATAGGATATTTTTCTTTTCTTCCTTTTTCTTAATTCCTTGAAAATTGACCAAAGAACAGCATGACTCAGCTGAGTAATTCAGAAAACATGAGAATGATGTTACAGCCTTTAGAAGTTTCTTTGCAGTAGCACATAGCAAAGGTGTAGTTGTATTTATTGCATTAGTATTCAGGTAGGCTGGGAATAAGATGCTTGTCAAGCTTTATGAGAGTGACCTTTCATGGATGTAAAATATTTCTTGTCCCCAACCCCTTAAAATAAATAAGAAATTATACAGCTGCTGTAGGAAACTCTTAGATGAATTAAGAAATAGCTAACCAAAATAAAACATCTATAGTAGTGCATATATAATGGAAATTTTTCCCACACACACTTCCTATCCTTTGTTCCTCTCGCCAATACTCTTTATGAGTATTTTTACTTGCCCATCTTACTTATTTCATAACTTGTGTAGCTATGACAGGATCAGGAACAAGAAGAATTTTATCCACAGTTTTTGTCTAATTGTTTTTGAGGGGATTGATTATTTCATGCTGTTAGGGGTTGTTAATGGCATTTAATAGGCATTTGGCAATCACTGACCAGATGATACAAAGCAATCCTCTATTTAGTTTTGGTAACTTGATTCTGTGTAAATCATTAACCAAATTATTTCTTTTGGAAATTTTTGCAGGCCAAGTTCACATAGATTAAATCAAATCAGGATGAAATTGATTTGATTTGTTAGCGACATGTAATTAACCAGCAATTAGTGCATTCAGGATCAATACCAGAAAATCACAGATAAATCACAATAGCAGATACTTCCTAAATGTTAATATACATCTGCACATTTCTGAACAGCTTCCTATGGCTGAACCTAGAAAATAGTAATTGCATTCATATCCCACGCTCCTTTTCAAATTAAATGCATCCCATCCTGGAGGAAACAAGCACCACCTTCCAAGCTGCACTTTCCTTCTGTGAGGAGTTCTAAATGCATACATGCTGCTCCCTCTAACTGCTAATCCATATGCAGCTGGGTTCATACTTGCATGTCTGTGGCAGCTGTCTGAACGTTGTTCTTCATATTGTCAACCATCTCACAGGCTGCTCATGACATACAACAGGGAATTTTCTCTGTCTTGGCAGTGGTTGTGACACCCCAGGGCAATTTTTGGCAATGGCAAGCCTGGCACTGACTGTTGCTCTTTCCACTGCTAAGTTTCTCTGCACTGCTGTGAATATTTGTTCTTCATTTGTACTTCTTTCAAGATGACTCCACTTGTAAAAACCTCTGCATTTCCCAGGTTTAATCTGGCTAGTGGCCATCTTCTTTTGATATCATCAGTTTTGGACAAACATCCTCCTGGACAGTTTTGGATGTCCTTTTAAGAAGTACAGTGCATACCCAGGTTCTTGTCTTAGCAGCTGTGGCTATCCAGGCCCTTTTGCCAAGGATGCTATGAGCACCTCACAGATCCCAGAGGTACAATGACCGGCAAAGCAGGAATAGGCACTGAGCCAGGACCTTGGAAGAAAAAGAAACTGACTAAGAAATTGTCCAGAGGAAAGCAACCAACCTGATAAAGGATCTAGAGAACAAGACTTAGGGGTGGTTGAGAGAAATGAGGTTATTTAGCCTGGAGAAAAGAAGGCTGAGGGGAGACCTCCAGTCTCTACAACTACCTGAAAAGAGGCTGTAGTTAGGCAGGATTCTCTTTTCCCAAGTAACAAGTGCCGACGAGAGGAAACAGCCTGAAGTTGTGCCAGGGGTGGTTTAGATTGGATATTAGGAAAAATGTATTCACTGAAAGGCTTATCAAGCTGTACTGGGACTTGCTGAGATAGAGTTATTTTTCCCTATAGTAGCTTTCATAGAGCTCTTCATCATATTGGAAGCTAAAATGATGTTGATAACACACCAGAGTTTTGGCTATTGCTGAGCGGTTCTTGCACAGCATCAAGGCTGTGTCTCCTACATTCTCCCCACACCAGTAGGCCATAGGTGAACAAGATCCTCAGAAAGGACACAGCCAGAAGGAGTATTTTTTTCGTATGATGTTTCCTCAGCAATAGAAGCTAATAGAAAATGAAGAGGAGAGAAGGCATTCTTATGATCATAGTCTTCCAGAGCAACTCCTACTTGGGATCTACTTCTCAAGAAGGAGGTTGTCATAGCCTGATGATGGGAAGTAGAAAGGGGAAAAAAATCATTTGGTTCTTCTTTTTTTTTTTTTTTTTTAGCTTCTATGTGTAAGCTTTGTCTTTGTCTCATTAAACTGTCTTTATCTTGACCCACATTTTGTTTCACCTTATTTCCCTCCATCCCCACATCATGCTGAGGAGGGAAGTCATAAAACAGCTTGGTGGGCACATGGTGTTCAACTAAGGTCAACCCACAACACAAGTACTGGTGGGATTCAGAAGCCATGCTGATGTGATGCTCAGGGACATGGTTTAGTGGTGGACTTGGCAGTGTTGGGTTAATGACTTGATCTTGAGGGTTTTTTCCAGCCTAAACAATTCTAAAGTATATGAAAAATGCTTGCAGCAAGTGTTACAAAGCTATTACAAAACTTGCTGCTTTTCATAGCCACTGAATGATTTTCAGTGCCATTTCTCCAATGTAGACCTTGATATTTCTTTGCCAATTATTGCTATGAATCTGTAATTTTTTTTTCCATTCACAGTACTCTGACTGTTCTTGCAATTACCCCTCACCAGGACCTCCTGCTGTGTCAAATCACTTGATCACTTTTGAATAAATAGCAATCTGACTGCTCATTTCTAATGCTATTTTTTTTATATCAGGATATCTCAGAAAACTTTATTTAATTTATTTATATTCAGTGTTCTGAGAGTTAATAACCAAGATAACAAACAATAACTATATCCAAATGTAAATATAAGGACCCTAGTTTTGATAATTTATTATCTTTTCTTTCCTAATTTGCTGAAAGTCCAATAAAACTGGGTTGAAGGTTGGTCTGGATATCTTTGAAGTCTCTTCCAAATGGATGTATTCTGTGGTTCTGTAATCTCTTGGCTAAACTGGTGTCACTATGAACACCAGCTATCCTATCAAATTTCATCACAAAGAGATCATCCCTGGCTTTGAAAGAGAAGGTGGAACTGTGTCACTATTATCATGATTTCATTATCACAGTAAGTAGTGGGGTTAGGAACCTAAAGGAAACATGAATGAGGATTTAAAGGAAAAGAAGATGTTCTAGGCCTTAATCAAAAGTTTAAGAGTTCACTGACTATCTGAACCCAGACTGAATTCTAACTCTGTGCACATTCCCTTAGAATAGAAGCAGATAAGGATCTTTTTCTCACCTTGTTGGAGGTGGAACTAAAGCTTTGAGGAAACACAACTAGATTGTGGATAGCTAGGCTCAATGATTAAAGCAAGGATGGAGTCAAGTGTGGGGAACAGGCACAGTTACTATGCTCAGGGGAAGCCAAAGCCAAAAATTAGAGTTACACTTGGTGCAGAATGAAGGATTAAAAATATGACAGGGCTGAAGAGTGAACAAAACTGATGGGGAGAGTAGTAGCATGGTCAGATGTCCAAAACTTCTAACGAAACGAAGGAGTTCCTATTGAAAAGTATAACTCAGAATAAGGAAGGGATTTTGATCAACCCTAAATAAATATAGTTTGATTTGGACTATTTAAATTGGAAATAAAATTCAAAGAAACACACTTGATGGTAAGGAATCTATACTCTGTTCTTTTTCCTATTAACCAGTATTTTAACCCACGTAGCATGTACTCTATGTTCTGAGGAAGCAGAAGTGGCTTCTTGCCGATGGAGGTATTGCCATTTTGTCTAAGTAAACCTGGATACACTGGAAGCTAGGTAAGCTCAGAAAACCACTCTTCCTCATTTTACAAAAAACTTTCCTCACTTCATCCATTCTTCCAGTTTCCTGAACTCTTTATGCATTGAGATAGAAGGAAACAGAGATAAAGCCACAAACCAGAGACCAATTTTCTAGCCAGGTATATAGAATACACATATGGGACAAGCTTTCCACTGCACATTTAATTATTTATGCAAATTGGCATGGCATTGGTAGGACAGAGCGAGATCACCACAACTGAGATTATCCTGTGATGTGATAATGAGTGTTGTGCAGTCTGGAAAGGGTTCACCCTCCCTCAAGTAAAAGCTTGACCCTGGCTGCTGCTTCCGGCAAGGCATGGTAACCACATCGTTGCTAGACAGAAGTCAGTGACTCTTCCTACTGAAGTATGAAGGGAAAGACTAACCTCGAAAAAATGCTTGAGACTTTCTGATTCCCTCAGCAAAAATTCACAAATCAGTTGCTATAATTAAAAATAATGTCTTTAGTAAATAAAATATTAGCAGAAAATGTGTCTGGTTTGAACCAAAATATGTGTTATGAAGAAGATTTGATATGCATGAGATTGCTTATTTCCATAAAAGCACAGCTAGAAGGAGGATTCTGTCTATAAGCTTTAATATCAGTGTGGAAATTTTCTTAGTTAAGGAGATAGTGTTTTATACATTATTAATGAACTACATTGTCTGTTCTTTGTTAAATCCTGAGATATATTGCAAAGCAATTTTATAGAAAATTCTCAGGACTTGGATAATTAGAACAATGACAGGACCAGCACCAGAGAAAATTCTCTCTTTGGAAGCACCAGAGAAATCTTTTTTTTTTAATTAGTACTTTCAAAAATAAAAGAAAATATGTTAAGAATGACAATAGCTTCAAAATCTTATCAAATACCAACAATACACAATGTGTTTTCAGCCAACAATCCTGCAGGGTATTAAAGCAGGAACACAAAAGTGTAGTAAATAAATAGAGTCTGTTAGATTGATGACATTGTTCTCACAAATGTAAAGAACATAATGTTTTTACATTATGAAAGCAGATGCTTGGAAAACTCTATAAAAAAAAAATAACCTTGGGGTTTGTTCCTTATTTTCCTCTGCAATTGGCCAAAGCCAGTGCTTTTTGTACATATATGAGGTATACAAACTCAATCTACCAAAGATCATCATTTAAAGAAGAGGGGCATAGAGCTGGCTATTGAGAACCAGACACAGAAAGAAACTGTTGAGACGTTGGTTGTTTATCTGATTGCGAATAGTGACTGCTATGTTTTGCACATGAGTCATTTCAATATGTGACCTAGAAAAGGGCTGCAAGCCTTTGGTGCTTATTTGTTGCTAAGCTGACCACTAATGAGGATGACAGGAGTGGCAAATAATGAACTTAATTTCGAACACATATTTTTAAAATCCTTTAGAAAAAGAAACCATTCCCTTTTTTTAGAAAAAAAAAAAAAAGAAACATAACTTGACTTTAAATGATCTATTTTTAAAAAATAATTTTCATCATAATCTTGTTCAGATATTCATTTGTGTGTTTGTTTATTCTGTTCTCAAAAAAAACACAGAAAACTTTCCCTACTGTGGCTGCAGTATCAAAGAGACGGACTGACCTTCCTGCAGCTGTTGGTGGAGAAGGGAGGACCTGTAGAAAACGGATGCATGCTCCAGGAATCCATATGTAGTGGAATGAGTTGGAATTGGAAAGGTGGATATGAGTTCCTGAGCACGCTTAAAGGAAATATTCTAGGCAAACAGAGAAAGAAAGTTAAAAATGCAATGAGGTATCAAACAGAGTTGAAATCTGTATCAAGTTCTTTCCTCTCCATCAACGAGATCTGGGCTACCTGTTCACAGGTCAACCTTTTTATATTTGCAGTTAACATGGATGATAGATGATGTAAAATGAAGAAAGATCACAAAATATATTCTAATAATATGGGAACTTCAGAAAGGAAAGGCCTTGAGCACAAGCCCTACGAGGAGAGGCTGAAGGAGCTGGGATTGTTTAGCCTGGAGAAGAGGAAGCTCAGGGGAGACCTTATTGCTCTCTGCAACTATCTAGAAGGTGGTTGTAGCCAGGATGGGGTTGGTCTCTTCTCCCAGGCAACCAGCACTAGAACAAGAGGACACAGTCTGAAGCTGCACCAGGGAAAGTTTAGACTCGAGGTGAGGAGAAAGTTCTTCACAGAGAGAGTTGTTAGGCATTGGAATGTGCTGCCCAGCGAGGTGGTGGAGTCGCTGTCCCTGGAGGTGTTCAGGAGGGGACTGGATGTGGCACTTGGTGCCATGGTCTAGTAGTCATGAGGTGTTGAGTGACAGGTTGGACTTGATGATCTTTGAGGTCTTTTCCAATCTTATTGATTCTATGATTCTATTCTAAGATTCTATGAAAGCATATTTTGTTGTCTTGGTTTAGCTCCATCTCTTACAGAGGTTAAAGTCTGTTTCTGTTCCTAAAATAAAAAAAAATAAAAATATTTAAAATAAGACAGGGTTTTCTTTATGGACATCTTCAAGAAGAAAGAATTTCTACAAATTTTTTTATTAAAGATTTATTTTAATTGTATTTTATTTTTTAGATTTAGATTTTAGATATTTAGAGATCAGATTAATTGTCTGTTGATAGTAACCCGAGTAACTGCTGTTTAAATGATTTTGGAACTACACCAATATGTGCGCAGTAGCTGAAATTTACACATGCAAATAAGGTGCCTGCTAAATTTTTTAATTAGTTGTTGATTCAGAAGATGCTGACTGAGGTATTTTCTGATTCTGTCTGCTCTAACATTCACTAACTCATTGCATATTAAGGAAGACACTGAGATAAAATGACTGTTTCTTAGAGCTGTGACTTAGTCTAACTGGTTTTCAGAGCAGCTTTAACACATTAGCTAATATCTTGATTATGACAACAGTAAATGCAGGTTCAACTATTTAAAGCAAGCATTCAAAATAGTGCCATCACCCAAATTTGTAATTATTTCTGTTCTCTGTTTAAGTCTTTTTTTTGTAAACATATTGAGGCCATTGGGTTGACATCTCTGTGTGTGTAACACGCAAAAAACATAAACCTGTTGTTTAATAATTATTTTTGAATAATACTATCATAATTCATACAGGCTAGAGAAAAAAGAAGTGGTAATATAGGGGATAACTGAGATAAATGTCTTAAAGGGCCACATGGAGGTTTAAACATTTGGTTAAAAATGAGTTTTCTTTTAGGACCACAAAAACATGGGGCAGACAGGCCATGTATGGACGTTACATCTGTAAAATGTCTCTTTAGAAGAAAATTTTATTGGGTTAGAGTCTAATCTTTCATCCAAATTTTGAGTCAAAATGCTATTCCGAGTTGAGTCACTGTGTAGTAAACCATAAAGAAGAAGTGATAAGCATCCACTGGTGGAACGTGAACAGCTGAACCGTAAGAAGCTGATTCCCTGTGTGCACGTCTCACTGAGTATATGCCTGGACTTTGTTGTCTGACTTCCAGATTTTCACTAGATTTTCTTTTGTTATATTTTACTAGGTTTTAGTGGTAACTTTTGTAAGGCAACTGAGATCTGCTGATTGATCTGTGATGAAAATTACTAAAAAGGGATAGACTCTGTTTTCCTGTGGCACACCTCAGCAAATCCCCATTATGGCAGTTTATCACTGAATAGTGGATTCACCAAACTGTTAAACCTGTACGAAGAAATCAGTTGGCTTTGTCAGGATATTCTAGTTAGTCTTTTCAGCTGCAAACCAGTTTCTTAAATAAAAATTCAATATTTATTTCTTGGTGGGTTTTTTTTGGTTGGTTGGTTGGTTTGGTTTGGCTTTGGTGTTTGGGGTTTTTTTTACCCCTCAGGTGATTTTAAAGATGATAGAAGTGCACTGTATGTCCTGCTACTGGTTTTGAAGTGTACAGAGTTTAAGTGTTTGCATGTCTAAAGTCTATTGAATTCATTTTCAAAAGCTGCCAAAGTTTCTCAATAATCTCCATGAGCCCTAGCAAAAATAACTTTGCTGTCTGGAAGATCACACGTGTACATCTTTCATGTTTTCAACCACTTTAGCAGTGTGTAACTCAGACACTCTTTTCCTCAGCTCCACTTGTGGGTTTTTTCCCAGCATTTCAGTAGTTGCAAGAAAAGATGCCAAAAGAGAGTGTCTGTTTCTCTCCTTTATGGCTGCTTCTCTTTGATGAGCAATGGCAGAGAGTCAGCAGTGCTGCACACCTTTCTTTTCAAACAGCATTGCTGGCACTCAATTTTCTCCCTAAGAACAGACGAATCTGGTATCATTTTACTAACCTCCTCCTTTTGCTCTTCTGATTAGTTCTATGCATAAAAGCTGAGCTCCCTCTTAACCTCTCATGCATGCACCATGGCAGTGCTTAAGGCTGTCTGAGAAAGCAAGGGAGCTAGAATTTTGCTGTGAAATGCCATCCAGACACTGACTCCTTTTTTTCTCCTCTCCACTACTGACTCTTTCAGCATCTGTGAAACCTGTATTGTTTGAAAATAAACAAAACTGCAGTGGCACAGCAGCTTGGAGGTTTTGTTTATATTGAAGAATCATACCTTGTAGGGGCCTGCAATAAAGGTTTTCCCACCAAGAAAGGCAGAAATCCTTTTGAAGATATTTTGTACTGTGTTTTCTTTGGGACAAGTTGCCTGATAAGAACACAGATTTTTTTTTCCCCCCTTCCTCAATAGCATTGTGGGTGGGTAAGGAAATACACAAATGATTTGTCATTTTGCTTGAGCCCTTTGAAATGTTTACTTAGAAATCTCTCCATGAGTGAAGAACAAGGAAATGGTCACTAATCATACCCTCATGTAAGTCATTTCTAGTCTCATTGAAATAAGTCCTCATTGAATGAATGTGATGCTATAACACATATAAAAGTATATCAGATCTTTCCCCACTGTATACACAGTTGAAGGCCTCAAGACAAGAAATCTGCATGTGTTCAGCTGCAGTCTGGTTAGGTATTTGCTGACCTCTGATCTATTCCTATCTTTCTTCTCATGAAAATCTATATAGCATTTCTTATGCAGAAAGATAATGCATTTACATTCAGGGGGTTTTCACTCTATGTTCCTACCTGGATCTTTCAATTTGGGACCTTGAATGCTAAGGAATTATCAGAAAGTAAAAAATAATAACAATCTGAATTATTCTAATTCTTTGGGGCACTTTGTGCAGATTTAGGGCCTAATCTAAGAAAAGACACGTCTCAAAATCACAAAGGAGTGGAAATCAGAAAAAAAACAGATTAATATATCAGCAATAAGAAAATATTTGAATTAACTAGCTTGTCCATATAACCTGCTTGCTTCAAATATATTTGCAATTGTATAAATACATTGTATAAATATTATATAAATATATTGCATAAATATACACAAACATATACTCTTCTGGGATCTTTTATCAAATATTAGCTATTATCAATACTGTCAGGGTCTATTCTATTATAAAATTACATTTTATAATGGAATAATAACATAAACTGCTGTGATTTAATTTATCTCCATCTGATTTAATTCCTTCTGCATTTCTTAAGTAATTGCCACACTTTCTATGTCAAATTTTAGCTACAGCTCCCATTACCTACTTTGCAAAAGTAGAGATTTCATGACTTAATAGTCTGAAAACATATTTCTTCTCTGATAGAAATTTTCCCTTCCCTTCCCTTCCCTTCCCTTCCCTTCCCTTCCCTTCCCTTCCAACTGGCCTTATCTCTTAGAAAGCAAGAACACAAAATCTATGTACAAACACTTGGTTCAGCAACCACAAGAAGAAATTCTAGAGAATACAAAGTAGCTCATAGTTTGGCCATAAGGCAGAAGGGTGAATTTGTGAACCAAGATGGGGGGGATGGTTGTTTATGCTCTAAAACATGTCACAGGTGTTCAAGTAATTTCATTTTACTGTTTACACTTGTGTTCAAGGGCTTGATTTCCTCTTCACTGCAGAACAATTTCCCTAAAGATTTACAAATAAAGAGAACAGGTTCTTAAAGGGCCAATAACTGGGAAGTTAGTTAAACCTCAGTCACACTTGTATAGACATCTCCTGTGTGGTCTTCCGTCCAGAGGCTCCCTTCTAAACCTCTTGTCCAACTCTTCTTGATCTACTTTCTACTTGCATATTATTTTTTCAAAAGTATATTATGCAAAAACTTTGAATCTCCCCTCCCCCAACACAACATCAAAGACTCCAGAAGGACATTTAATATGAAAAGATTATGCTGTAAGTATACAAATTGCAATGGACAAACTGCACTGTAATCCAAAATTTCAATCAAAATTCATTCTTTGTACAATATTGCTAAGGCTGGCATTAAAAAAGGGATTTGCTAAATACTGAATAGAGAATCAATCAGTCATTTTATTGCCAAATGACATCTTAAGAAAAGCTTTTCCTAAAAATATGAATATTTTATTTTGCAGAGGTTTGTTGTGTTTGTTTGTTTTCTGCTTCCTCTGTGTGGTACAGACATCATTTAAATATCACTGTGCTAAAAAAGGAAAAAATACCTCAACTTTGAAGCTTCATCTGGAAGTTAAATTGTACTTGTAAATGCTTCAGTGAACAACTTTTTTTATTTTTATTTTTTTTTCAAATATATAATATAATTCAAGTATAGTAATCATGTTTAAAATACAATTTTTCATAGTTATGGCCCATCTGCTCAATGCAGATAAGGAGTTCAAAAACCGAGCTATAAAAATCAATGCCACTAAATGTTTATTAATTATATAGAAACTTGCTTAGCTTACTGAGCACATTTAATAACAAGAGTGTATAGTCTGAGCTATAGCTGAATATTTTAGAAGATACATTTTAGGTAGAGTTTGACTGCACAAAGTTTATAAGCATCCCACTTATTATTTTGTTTAATCTGATTCTATACTGAGAGGATCATTTCACTGCAGGTAAAGCATCTAATTTCTTCCTGTGGGGGAAGTCGCTGCATAGTAAAAGTCAATGGAGCATAGTGGTTAAAGTTGCTTATATCCCACCTTCCATAATTTCCAAATATTATCAGTAAATTTAAGACTTGTGTCTATTTTCTTGGGTGTTATTTTTAACTCCAGAAGCATCATGAACTGACTTAACCAGCTGGTGATGCATGAGGCATTCAGGTCAGTTAGACTGGCACAACAATGTTTCATGTTTTCATTTTTTTTCTTGGCTTCAGCCTCACAAAACACATTGGAAAGAGATAAACTACATTGGTAATGATTTTTTTTTGGACAAGGCTATGCATGGCTGCAGGAAGAGTCATTGACAAAAACAAAGCTTACAATATTAAAACCGCAAGCTGTAGACTAGTGAAAGTGGCAGCACAGGAATGACTTAATTAAAGGCTTTATGAGCACCTTACTGTGATGTGTGTGTATAGTTTTTATTACTGGAAATCTTGTTCTGGCAGAAGCAGGCACACTTGAGAATAAAAACAGTCAGTACTGTAGACAATTCAAAATGATAGACCATAAATTAATTTCTACCTTCAGCAGCACAGCCAGAACTTGATCCTGCCAGCACAGACTCATCAAAAAATTTGGATGTCTGTATCACAACCAGAGCAGTTCTGTGAGAGGTATGCTCTGTCTTTTGCCTCCCCTTTTACTTTGCCATTTCCAAATGAGCAAACCTGTGGGAGGCATGTTTTGGCACATGGAAACTGAAGTCATGCAGATGCCTCTGTCTGCAAGCCAGAGGGCAGATAAGTAGACCATGTCCTCAGAACTGTCTTCGAACAGGATGAGCATAGACTGTGTACCTTACTAATCTTCAAAGCTTGAGACTAAGCAAAGTTTCATCAGAACAGCTATGAATAGAAAGATTTCACTTTGTTCAAAACTACCAAAGTGGTGTTTTGTTTGCTTGTTTGTTTGTCTTTTCTGAACCCCAGGGGAAAAAAAAAATAAAATCTCAGTCCAAAATAGCCTGATTGATTCCTTCTTATGGTAGATGCCATTCATACTGACGAAAACCAAAACCAAAACAAAACATTGAGGTTCTTTTAACTAATGGTAATTTTAATTCAAAACCATGCTTTTTGATAACATTTTTTGTGAAATATTTTCTATGACTTTTCTATTTTTATATATTAAATTCTTTTTCTTCCACCTATATAGAAATGCAGTAATACAAATTGATGACAAAAAACGCCTTTATGACAGAGAGAATACTGAAAAAAGAAAGATCAACATAAGGTAGGCTCAGAAGCCACATTATGTCAGTTATATTGTGCATCTATAAACCATCAGTGATCTACTGAAGATTTTTTGACTGTAAAAGGCAGAAACTACATATCAGCACTTATTTAAACCTATTAACCTATACGATGCTAGAATAGTAGTGCCTGACCAGCTAGATATATGGTTTCCATTTAAGCGTTGTGGGGAAGTAGTATAGGCAGACTTCCTTTATATGCAAATGAATGATACCTTTGCTGTTGTTTTTCTTGAGATCTAAAAGCCCATCATGATTTGAAAATGTCAGAATCCTTTAATAAAGGATTCACAGAATCACCAAAACATCAACCACCTTGGTTGTGAAAAGCATCTGATAGTAGTTTAAATTGTAATATTTGATGCCATCTTCCTGTGTCTTCCTTTGTGTTTGGACAGGGGTCTGAAGGAAGGAGGAGTTTGGGGGGGGTGGGGCGTTGTCTGCCTCCTCCTTCTCCATTTACTTGCCCACACGTTGGGGTACCTGATGGGTGGAGATAATCTTGTCTTATGCATATTTCCAAAGGTATCAATAACAGTGGCCTCAGTTCATTGTCTGGGCCAGCAGCAATGGTGATTTTATCTTTGTTGAGGCGCATCAGGAAACAAGATTTAGTCTCTCACAATAGGTTAAAAGAACAAGCACATAAGAGACACATGAAAGAAAAGAAAATTAAACATCTCATGATGATGGCATGACTAGATGCAAAAATTCACTAGGAAAAGATATCACTGCAGTGTCTAAATTTTTATGGAGAAAGCACTAACATCCAGATTAAGGTTTTTTTTTAAAGGTCAGGGCAATATACAAACTCAGAAAACTTTTTGGTACTCACTTTTTCCTTTTCCTTTAAAGAACAATTGCCTCATTTAGGAATAATTGGTATTCACAAAGGAAATGCACATGTTCTGAAACCTAGTAATTTCCAATTGCCAAGATACCTAATGAGTTGTCTTAACAAGATTACCAAACACATAAAAGGAACTAATTGCACTGCATTTAATTCTGAAATCACAACTAGACGCAAAATAGGTTTTGCAGCTGGCATTTTGCTGGCAGTGCAAGATGAAAATGAGGAGGTAGCTAGAGATCAAGGGATCATCCTGCTCAGTTTTCAGGAAGAGTCACTCCTTCCTCCCCAAATAGACACTGAAATTATGTGCCATTATTGCTTGAAGAGAGAAACATTTTAACAATCTGTGATATGACAAAGAATAAGCCAAACACATCCATTCTCCAGAAACATCTTTAATTAACTGTTTTTATTTATTTGCATTTTGATCTTCTGCTCCAATAACAATGGACAGATACTGTTTCATAACGTAATTTGGGGGTTATGTTTGCCATTATTTTCCACCCACCTTTTTATCTATGGCCTGTCATACTCTTTGAACATTCACAGATGCAAACTATTGCTTCTACTCCTCAATATTCACTTTCAAACTATTCCTTAATTACCCATAGAATTAACAGTAATAAAAGAATACACTATTTTATTATTCTCCAAAACAGGTAAGAAAACTAATTATACATTTGTTGAGCTCTCACATGACTTCTGGAATGAGACTATTCTATTTTCAGACAACACTCTTCACCCTGACATGAAATAATGGATCATTTTTTTCATTACAGTAATTATTATTAACCTTCTTATTTCAGTGTGTTGCATAGTTTTAGTCAATAAATCAGAACACAAGAAGAATTCAATATTTTTTCTTTAATTTTCAAATAATTGAAAATTCCAATCATGATATTAGATTTATGAGGTTTCCTTGAAAGACCTCAGGATTATCTGAATGGTCTGGTTAGTTTTAAATATTTTTGGAAAATAATTTTTAAAGCTCTAGAGGGTTATAAAAGACCATTTTACTGTATTCATTTATTGATCAGTTCATGCAACAATAAGACAGCAAAAAATAAGAAGCTCAAGACTGAGGAGGGAGTCTGACTGAATCCCTTTCCTGTTTCTTTCACCTTTTTTTCCTTGTCTCCACATTAATGCTGATAAGAAGTTCATGTAAGAGTTCATTGTACCTTTGAAATATTCTTTACAGCTATTTGACACAATGTAGTCATCTTTCACAACCTACATATGAAGCAGTTATATTCTGGTTGATAGTAGGTTGAACATAAGACAGCTGTGTGCCCAGGTGGCCAAGAAAGCCAATGACATCCTGGCTTGTGTCAGGAATAGTGTGGCTAGTGGGAGTAGGGAAGTAATTCTGCCCCTGTACTCAGGCTAGGTTAGGCCACACTTTGAGTCCTATGTCCAGTTCTGGGCCTCTCAATTTAAGAAGGACATTGGACGCGATGATCTTGAAGGTCTCTTCCAACCTGGTTTATTCTATGTATTCTATGTATGTATTCTATGTATGCTTAGAGAGGTCCTGGAGTCACCCTCCCTGGAGATATTCAAAAGATGTCTGGATAAGGCCATTCTGTGATTCTGTGAAGTATGGGGTGATTTGGTTTTGGTTTTTCCTCCCTGAGTTTATGTAAGTTGAAGGGGAGGAGTAATTTATTCATCAAGAAACACAAGCAGATGATTTAGAATCTCATTTTAAAAAAAATATAATATGAAGGTCACAGGCACACTTATGAATCAAATCTTAAAGCTACAAGATACTTGAACGTGTCCAGAGAAGGGCAATGAGGCTGGGGAGGGGTCTCGAGCACAAGCCCTGTGAGGAGGGGCTAAGGGAGCTGAAGAGGAGGCTCAGGGGAGATGTTATTGCTCTCCATAACTACCTGAAGGGAGGTTGCAGCAGTGTCTCTTCTCCCAGACAACCAGTACCAGAACAAGAGGACACAGTCTCAAGCTGTGTCAGGGGAGGTTTAGGCTGGATATTAGGAAGAAATTCTTCACAGAAAGACTGATTGGCCATTGGAATGCGTTGCCCAGGGAGGTGGTGGAGTCACCACTACTGGAGATGTTTAGGAAGAGGCACTTGGTGCCATGGTTTAGTTGATTAGATGGTGTTGGGTGATAGGTTGGACTTGATCTTTTCCAACCTGGTTTATTCTATTCTATTCTATTCTATTCTATTCTATTCTATTCTATTCTATTCTATTCTATTCTATTCTATTCTTCTTCCAAAATATTAGTTGTTCAAGATCACCTATGGTATATGAAGTAAATTACTTGAAGAAAGATCTTCCTCTGCTCACTGTTAAGTGTTTCAAGGTTATCTACCTGTATCATGAAACATTCCTTCTCTTTCTTGTTGTTTTTCAAATAACTGCCCCATCTAATTGGGGAAGAATAATCACATCTGGTTGTTGTATCTTCCACTAATCGACTTAGGAACATCAAATGAAGTTGGTAGGAATCATGAAGAATGGGGTTCTAATGCCTTCATACACTGGCCTGAGAAATTCCCTGAGAGAAGGTATTGCATGCTAGAAGTCCAAAGAAATACAAGACAAGGACCAGGAATCCTTCAGGATCTTGAAATGTGTAGAAAAACCTTACAATTCCCAAAGCATCTGACTCAAAAATAGTTTACAGTTGAAAGAAAAAAGTAGAAAAAAAGTAATATATCTTTGATTCATTTTTATGCTTCCCCAAATATATTCTTCTTCTTTTAGTTAAAGAAAGGCTATGGGATAGACTGACTTTAGTTTCACCCAGCATGGCCCTTCTATTTTTCCTGTGATGCCAGCGAAATCTTTGAGGTCAGTGAACATTTCCACCAGTGTATTGTATGTGCGTCTCCAATCTTTCAAATCATTCAGGGCATGACCACAGGAATCACAGGATATCTAACTCAGCCCTTTTACTCACAAATGAGGTTTCTGCTATTCAAGCAGCTCTAAGTACTTCTATTGTTGAGGGCATATATCAATTTCACTTTCAATTTCTGTTCCAAATAGGTACCAGGAGATAATAATATTGCAGAGGTATAACCAACAGTAAAAGTTAACCTGATAATATCTTTATCTCATATTCTTATTAAAAGATATTCCATAGGAATGACCTTAAATACTGTAGCTGTTGTGAACTGAGATGAGCAAATTGTGAAGTTCATGCACAATCCTTATTCAAGCAAAACAGAATGCCTTTTTATACTTCTTGACAAGATGTGTGCCATATTTTCTGTAAATACACAAGATTTTTCTTCATCTAAAAATTGCAAACCTAAAATGAATCATGCTTCTACATTTTTACTATCATATTATTGTTCTGCACATCTGCTTGGGACTCTGCTATGATTGACTGAAAGGCTTGCAGTAAAAATAGGAGAGCAGACACAGCTGCTAGTAAAAGGAAAAAAAAACCAAACAACTAAGAAAAAAAGAAAGAAGTAAAGAGTAAAAGACAAATGATGTAATGTGCAAACTGTTGTTTCCTTCTCTATCCTACCGTCACACATACTAATTCCTGTACTGGATCTGCTTTATATTCAAGGTATGGGACCAAGCTGTAGATCACACAGTCACCCAAGAAAGTGATACAAAAATATGAAAGCTACTCGTGTGTTTTAGGTCATTAGAAATGGTAATTAGTCCTGTAGTCTTTCTCTGTTCTTTCCAACATCTGCCTGAACTTTCACTTTATTATATAATGTAAATTATGTTTAAAAACATACAACGCTTGTAATTCTTGCAAAGAGAAATGATTCTTTCAAGACCTCTTGACATGTTTACATGTCAGCTATGAAGTCTTTCAGACAGACTTGTCATTTGTCTCTTTCTACTTCATGTATTGGGTTGGAAACCAAGCTGACCTGATTATGGATGTGTATAAAAGCTCCAATTTGCAAGACACTGGGACAAGCTAAAACTAAGAGTTTTGCTTTATGAATTGCTCATATGTGTGCAAGCTGAAGTCATGGTTCTTAAAGGCAAATGTTTCTAGAATATATAAATAAGTATATATCTATATGTTTACATGTCTCTACAGATGGGTATATACATTCTATATGTATATGCATGTCTTCAGCATATATGTCTATATAAGTATATATATACTATATAGAGAGTATTCATTCTGGCATTCAGTTTCAGTGGAAACAATGCCACTATTAAATCCCTCTATTAAGGTTTAAAGAAATGCATTGAAGATTTTGCTTTATTTACCCCGACATAGATAAGAAAAACTTGTCTGATGTGATTATTTATCGTCAGTTCTTTTGTAGAATACGCATGCTATTCTCCTAAACTTCATCCAGAGGCATTTGTTGTGCTACTGTTTTAATTAGGTGAATGCTTTCCTTAAGAACTAAACTAGAAGGAGATTATTAGGTGGAGTGAGAAAGTGCACAGTAAATTAAAACCAGTCCAAAGCAGACATTTTTGTATATCTGTGTAGATTCCACAAATAATATTCTGGTTCTGAATTTTAACTTCAAAGCATGCAAAAGCTGGAGTCTGAATTTGCATCAGAAAATTACATTGAAATATTGTGCACAGAACTGCTTTCTCTCATTTATGTCAAACAGAGGTGCAGTGCATAAGTGTAATTTTTTTTGTTGCTTTACAGTTATTTGAAAGGAGAGAGACCTGCTGAAGGGGAGAAGGCGTAGCCTTGCGTGTGAGCAATGTTGATTCATCACCTGATAGCACTTCTCCTTTTGGTCTTGACAACTTCATACTATTATTTTCTATATTAGTCATAAAGTTATGATCAAGTAATCCAGCTATCATCAATTGTGACTCACAAGTCTTCTCAGAGGTTCTAGAAGCTGCATTTAATTCACTATAATAAAAGATTTTCCTTGGTTTCCTTTAAGTGATACATACAGAAAAAAGACTCCTTTGAGAAGTTTCCTTGGCCAGCAATAGAATCAGGTACATAGGTATGCTTGTGAGACTGAATGGGGAATGACTTTGTGAAAATTAATGGGGGGAAAAAATAAAATAAAAAAGTTGGACACCCTGAACAATATTCCTGTTACATTTTGTCTTGCCTGGGTTTTTTGCCAACATTTTCGAGAGAAAACCCAAAAGCTTCTGTAGCAAATTACAATGGAGAATATCTTGCACAAAGAATGAATCTTAAGAGGAAAGGTCAGGTTCATCCTTTTTTCCAGTCAGAGGATATTCTGAAAAGGATGAGAATTCCAATAATTAATTCTAATAATAATAATAACAATAATAATAATATCTATTATATATTATTAGATAATTAATTGTATATTTACTTTTATATAATATATACAGCATATGAATATTAAATGGAATATACTGCATATATATTCTTATTCTTGTTCTTTCTATTATTATTATTATTATTATTATTATTATTATTATTATTATTATTACTCTTGCTTTCAGAGAAAATGTTTTTCTTTGGGAACACTTTGCCACACAACCATAGGTACCATGTTCAGATGTTGCATTCAGAAGAGAGAATCTCTTTCAAATTAGCAGTTTTCAGTTGAATTAATTCCAAGCAGAAGAGACTGACACTGTTGATCTTTGACACACACACAAGTATGTAAAACTCTCAGTGTTGGCACATTACAGAAAACAAAGCCAAAAGAACTAGATACTCATGAGTGGACTACTATATAGATTCAAAGAAGCAGGACTGAGCACTTTGCCAGAAGTAAGGTAAAGATAGAGGGAAACTATTGATCATGTTTTTCAAGCATCACATGGCTGAAATTAGTATATTATGACTTGATCTATTTGCATGAGAAACAGCTTCAATGTACAACTGATAGAAATGAACCATTTGTGAACCCTACTTGGAGAAGGTAAACATATGAAAGGGGGACAATGTCTATCCTGTTCTTCTTTTTAAAGTCTGCATCCATTTGTGAGAGAGTTGGTTGCTACTCTGAGACAGGAACTGAAATTGCCATCACATGAAAGTTTCTAACTGGTGTCATTTAATAGATCTTGGTTGCTCAAGCAGGTGTGCAGGGAGATCTCTGAGATTGGGGACATCCATGTGACTTCCAAAATCATACGTGAGTTTTCAGGAATAGTACCTTCTTAGAGTTCCTAGAGGTTTTATGAAAGATTTTGGGGTTTTGAAACTGAAGTGTTCCTGTCTGAGAGAGAAAAATTTGTGAAGTGATTCTGTTTGAGGGTCTTATGAAGAACAACAGGAGTATCTGCAGTTCAATAAACTTGAAACCAAACAAGAACAGATGTTCTTGTCCTTATTTTCACAGTGAGGTCACCTAAGGGCTTCCTCTGCAGCTCTGAGATGCCTGAGGGGAATTTTAACATTTTGCCCTAAAGTTCTGATCATTGCAAAAGTGAAGGAAATCTTTTATTTGTACTAGTTTATTTTTTTTAAATTACTTTTGTATCCTAATATCTCTAATAGGTAAAAATGATGTTCCTGGATCAGTTCCTGGTCCTTTCTCTATTGCATTCATGAAGCTCTGAAGGAGTATTTCCTAACTGATGAAGGGTGAACAGCACTACTGGATCTACTTTTTCCTGTGGAACTCCATGTTGTCTTCTAGAAACGCCTTTTAAAGTAGACATTAATTCCTCCACCCTGTGGAAACTTTTGTGTTAAAATCTGGAAACCTAAATCCCCAAATAAAGATGGAAATCTAAATCCACAAGCAAGCACAATCTTGCTTCTAATTCTCAAAGAGCAGTTATTTGCTCTAACTGAATAACAAAATGTACATATCGCTATTTTATCTGAGTCACTTGGTGCACCATTTGTCTCGATATAAAATTTCACTTTTTAGTTTTGCTTTCCATTTAACTGTAATGCACTTCGAGAGCTGACCAATCTTGCCCTGCTAATTTCTCTGTAGGTGAAATCAGTGGGGCATTTCTGTGCATAGAGAGTTTGGCCCTGTTGATAAATGCTGAATTGTACCTTTTGCAGTAAATAGTAGAGCTGCAGAGGGCATGCACCGTTAGTGCATTCATTCAATATACAGTATCACACCATTAAAATGCACATTATGTGATTATGGTAGACTTGTAGCTTCACTTAAACAATTTTCTTTTTTTTCTTTTTTTATTTTTATTTTTTTATAGCTCTGGGTATTTATCTTCCATTCTGAACTAGGGAAACCTTACAGCTGATCCCTGTTTTCATACATGTGTACGTTTCTTCTCATTCACTTGCATGAAGTATGCCTCAAAACATAATCCAATCAAAATTCTCCCCAGGAGTTGAAAGCAAATAAGCAGGACTAAAACAGCAAATAAGTGAAGTCTATTGACTTATTATCTTTCCAAATGCATGTCTATCTTCTTGCCTTCCATCCCACTGGAGTCAATAAAGTGCTGTGTATAATAATTATGTGCAGTGATTACATTAAAAGAGGCATTTTTTACAAAGTAGCAAATTCCAATCACTATGCGAGATAAATTCTTTGGAATTTAAGTGACTTACTTAATGATTTCTGAACTCCTAAATCTGTTAATTTATGACCAGCCAGCCTCACATGTTTGGAGAGAGGGTTTTTCATTTTACATCCTTCAGGCTTTTAAAATGAAGAGCAGTGGCAGAGAACACCCATGACTTTGGGTTCATGCAAGCTTTTGCTAGAAAGTGTGGAACACTGTAACTGTATGCCAACACAACATGACAACACCTAAGGGATGGAACTGATATCAGTGCCCTAAAGACAGAGGCTATAGACCTTTTCATTAGAGCTTACCTCTGTCATCTAGTGAATGGATTCAGCAGATTGCAGGACACTGCACTCTTGTCTTTTCCTCATCTCACCAGTGACTTCAGCAAGTCCTGATAAATAATGGCTGATTTTCTCAGTCTTAGGCAAACAACAAGGAAAAAGCTGCTGGTCTCCTGGCTGTTCTCTTCAAAATAATTCTGGCTGTCAATTTATTGTAATCCTACTGTGGTTACCTTTCTGCAGAAGGTTGTAGGTGTGCTGGAGCTACCTCCACCTTTCCTGTCAGTAACATCTCCAAAATGGTCAGGATTTTCCTTTCTTTTTTCTGTTCTACTATTTCAGTCTTTTCCTTTGCCAAGTAATGGCAAAATGTTGATGCTCAGCATTAAAAAAACCCAAACTTGTAAATAGTTCTGTGATTTTTTTCAAGATAAAACGCTGGGTTTTTTTCCTCCCTACTGATGGAACCACAACACTTATTAACAGTGTCAAGCAGCCCAGACTTCTACGAATTGTACTGTGCCTGGTGAGTCATGCAAACTAATGCTTAGAAACCCATCTTTGTTTTATTCTCTTATAAAATACAGAATTATAGAAACAAACAAGTTGGCACATGAAACTGCCAGCCTCAGTCTACGTTTCCAGCAGACTATATAATTACAATAACTACTACAAAAAATATGTGTATCTGCAACACTATTTGCTTAGTTGAAGCAGTTCATAAGAAAAGACCACATGCTGATCAAAATAATATTAAAGTATTCAATACTCTGGGCTTTATTAAGCCAATCTTTCCTTTCTTCTTCCCAAAATCCCTCTCAGTGTGCCAAATCCTTTCATTCTCTCTAGAACAGCTTCTACTGTATGTAATAACAATTTCTTTTCAGACGGTGCTGTCCTCAGGGACAGGGCTATTTCTTCCCTTTTCAGAGGATGCCACACTGCTGTAATAGAAACAATCCATAAGGAGTTTTCAGTGTTTGTAGAAGAAAGTGCACATGCATCTCCAGAGACTTTTCTTGAAAATGCAGCTTACCTTACCTTGCTTTACAACATGGAAACTCATGAAATATTTGGAAATTAAAACATACAAGCCTTTTACTGCAAAATTTGAATGCCATTATTATTTAGCATTACTATTAGGCCAATGGAAATTGCACAACATTTATTCAGTTGAAAAATAAACTATTGGGCTTTCTACAGTTTCTAGGATTTGAAGGTTTTGCTCATTGAAGATTGGATAAAGAAAGCATAGAGTAGAATACTACAGGGTATTCTATATCTGCCCCTCTTTATGCCTCTGGATATTGTCTGTTGGTTACAGGCAAAATAAAGGTCATACTGTTACTATCTGTAAAAGCACCTTGACATGATTGAGAACATGACAAGATGCAAGATTTGCTCTGTTCCTCTGATTAAAAATCATTGATCAAAAGAAATGGTCAGGTTTATTATCTTTGTGCAAGGCTTAACAATTGGATATTCCTAGTTGCACAGTAAAAATGCAAACCAAGTCATCCATTTCATTTCAGTATGGGCAGAATGAAACCCTCTTTATAACTCATCATCTCCCTCCGGCTGGTTTGCCACAGATAAGCTAGTGGATGACATACACTATTTATACTTGCCTGACCTGAAGCCCTTCCTACCTGTCCCAGTGTAAGGCACAGGTGATGCCACAGAAATTAAGCTAGCATAAAGCAGCAGGGGGAAAGGTAGCTGTGAGGCCTCTGAAACTGAGAAAGAAGAATTAGAAGAGTGGAACATGGGAAGTGTCTCTGTGTCTCACTTTGCCCACTCCTCACCTAGGTGTTTGGTTCTCCATGAGCTTTTCACTTTTCTTTTCAATTCACTTGAAATCTGGAATATGAGAGTTTTAAACATCTCATGAAACAAGCACACAAATAACAAAAACAATAACAAAGGATTTTGAAATAACCGAAGTGATGTAAATGTCACAAAACTTTGCATTTCCTTGCCAGACACCATACTAGAAAATAAATCTAGCAGAGCTTATATCAAAAAATCATGTTGACAGTATAACTGAACACATTTGTCTTCAGCTGAAGACTCAGATTCAGTCTTTAGTGAAATCTGCATGTCTGTCTGCACATAGCAGAAAGGGAAATGTCTCCGTTTTGCTTCCTTTTCCCCAGTACACTGTTGTGTGCAATACAGTGTGTAACAGGCTTGTCTTAATCACTTACCCTGCCAGTTAGCACTGTGACCTTTACAAGATTCCCTTGGCTTTTTTTTGTGAGAGGCAGATGTCAGTATCATTGGTTAAATATGCTATATGATTTTTCCTTGGAAGGATGCCAAGCTGTATAAACTGCTCTTCAGAGAGAATATATCTGTTACTTAAGATCTCATCATTTTACTTGTCAAAGCCCACAGCATATGTCAATAACAGTTCGGTTACTTTAGGTGCTAACAACCATTCTGACTTAGGATCTATTAGGAGGTAAAACCTGAAATCTATCTGTGCAATTTTTTGAAAAAGTGAATAAGTGTGCATTGACAAAGTGTTATAGCACTCATAAACATTCTCACTTTTAATAAAACATTGACAAACATTTCATTTTGCAAAGCATATTTAATTGCAAGTGCTGGGCTGTACTTACTGTGAATCACACAGCTAAGTAACATTTTTTAAAATGTAATTAAGGAGCCATAATTAAGGAAACAATAAAATGTCACAATTTTATTATTGTTTTTGCTACATGACTATAATATAGGTTTTAGCATCTTCACTATCATAAACTGAATTATCAGTGACTACATTACACTGGGAGCATGATTTTCTACAGTGCAAGTGTGACATGGTAGGAAGTTACCATGAAAGAGCTCACGATTGTGTGGCTCAGTTGGTAGCACATAAGACCTTTAATGGGGAAGGTCGTGAGTTCAAGCCTGCAGTGGGCACTAGTGTCCTCCCTATTCTAGTCATGAGGTCTGTGGTGACAGGTTGGACTCGATGATCTTTGAGGTCTCTTCCAACCTTAGTGATACTGAATATTACTGAATATATTACTGGATTGCATCAGCAATGCTAAGCCACTACCCCTAAGCCACATCCCTCAGCACCACATCCACAAGCTATTCCACTGCTACATGGAAGGTGTGGAATTACACAGAGATCTGATTCCATGACTTTTCAGGAATTACCTCATTTTCTTCAGAAGGAAAACAGTTTAATTAAACCAGGTAAACCAAATAGATTTCAATGGCTAGTTAATGCAGTATGTCATAGCTATTTCTTAGATTTGTTAAAATCCTATTATTTATGGAGCTTGTCAAAATAAAGGAAAGATTTTCTGCACATGCCATGGTCTATTTTGTGCTGAAAGGCTCCTAAGGCCAAGGAAGGTCAGGCTCTTTTGCCTCTCTGTGCAAAATGAGAGCTCCCTGTGCAAAATGAGAGCTCCCTGTGCATCTGTGCCTGTCTGGTCGCACAGTCCACAGGCACAGTTTGAGTTTTTGAGTAACCAGTAATTGGTTGCCAATAATTTGGTAACCAGTACTGAGTGCCAATAATTGGTACTCCCATTGAAATTAAACAGGTCACTGTTGCAATGCAGGATCAAGGCAATCAGTTTTTCATTTTTCCAGCATAGAGTTTACAAGGCTGAACATGAGCAAGCAGTGTGCCCAGGTGGCCGAGAAGGCCAATGGCATCCTGGCCTGTATCAGGAATAGTGTGGCTAGCAGGAGCAGGGAAGTCATTCTGCCCCTGCACTCAGTACTGGTTAGGCCACACCTTGAGTACTGTGTCCAGTTCTGAGCTCCTCAATTTAAGAAGGACATTGGGATACATGTCGAGAGAAGGGCAATGAGGCTGGGGAGAGGTCTCGAGCACAAGCCCTATGAGGAGAGGCTGAAGGAGCTGGGGTTGTTTAGCCTGAAGAAGAGGAGGCTAAGCAGAGACCTTATTGCTCTCTACAACTACCTGAAGGGAGGTTGTGGGTTGTAGCTCCCAGGCAAGCAGCACCAGAAAAAGAGGTTACAGTCTCAAGCTGCATCAGGAGAAGTTTAGGCTCGAGGTGAGGAGAAAGTTCTTCACAGAAAGAGTAATTGGCCACTGGAATGTGTTGGCCAGGGAAGTGGTGGAGTCACCGTCCCTGGAGGTGTTCAAAAAAGGATTGGACATGGCACGTGAAGCCATGGTTTAGTTAGTCATGAGGTGTTAGGTATTAGGTAATAGGTCGGACTTGATGATCTCTGTGGTCTTTTCCAGCGTGGTTGATTCTATAATTTTAAGTCACAGTTGCAGCAATTCTAAACCAGTGTCTCACTGGATACCTCTTAAGTACAAGGGTCTCATTTAGAGTTAACTTTTGAGCATTTCCATCTCCTTGGAATTCTTGGGTTTATAACTACCCAGCCATTTCAGTATGTGTGTGTGCAAATTAGGAAGCCTGGCCAGTGTTTTACCTCAACTGTGAAAAGTGCATTTCTAAGGAGATCACAGTGTACGATATCTAGGATGTTAGATGGTGTTAGTGGTAGAGCACAACCTCCAGGTTACTCTTAACAGTTTTCCTGATCTGTACACTTTATCTTTTCTTGAAACATTTGTTACATCTGCTCCACATAAAGGAAACTACTGAAGACCACCGGTCAGCTGGAGCACCCTGCTAGAAATTTGTGTTGTAAAGGATATTCTCTTTGTAAAAAAAATAAGACATGGACAAAAGAGGTGCATAGTGGTTCAGAGGTCATAGTGTTTCAGGGTGCCACCTCTGATATTTAAAATACTTTTGAAATAAAATAATGTCAATTCCTAGTGTCACCTCTCAGTCTGATGCATCCCTATATCCTTTTCATAGCCAGAGAGTCATGAGTGTGTGCTTGGAAATGTCTCTAAATGGTGACAAGCCCTTTATTTTGATTCTAAATAAATCAAACCATGACTGCCCTACCAATGCTGTATTATGGATGGAGTACTTCAGAAGTTATATGTTCTGTTTTTCAAAGATAAAGCACCCAATAAAAGTTGTCATTTTATCCTTTTATCCTCTCTCACATTGTTTTTTTTAAAGCGGAATTTTCTGAAACCTAATTTGGATTGAGGTAATGGTTAGTGTTCTTCAGTACTGCTGATTAGATAGAGTAAACTCACTATTTTAGACAAGAAGATCAGTGTATTATTTGTAGATAGCAAAGGCAATCCATCACCATAATGATTCAATAGCTTTCAGTATTTTAAATTCAACTACTTTACCCTTTGTGAAGAGCTGCTTTGCATAATGCTCTTTCACTTTCTTTTAACCAATCTAAGTGACCATTTGTCTTCCAAGTATCCTGTCATGTACACTGAAGATATTTCTTTGTATGAAGTTGTGGAAAAATCATTATATAAAGACATAAGTGGAACTTCAGGTAAATAACTTCAATGCTGTAATACAAAGTGACACAAGATCTGAAACAAAGCTGGAGTCACTCATGTAGCCATATCAACGTGAAGGAAAAAAGTGCAGTCACTGAAGGAGTCTGTGTTGTCCTAAAGGTTGGCTACCTGTTTTTTGCTAGCTGAACAATTATCTAGATGATATTTTGAACTTAGATGTTTTATTGATTTTTTTCTTTTGCCAGAGACACTTTCTGTGTTACATTAAAGGGAGGGAGAGAAAGGGAAAAAAAAAATATTTTTTCAGTCATCTCAATAAATATGGACATGAAAGCAAAGGAGTCCAAGTGTTGTCTAGAAGCTATTAAAGATTCTTGGTAATGAAGTTCCAACTCACCTATTTTTATGCTAAAATACCATAGAGACACTGGTTGGGACAAAAATAATTCTTCAGGGAGACCTTTACAATTAACATACCATGGATATATTCATGTTTTTCATTATACTTCAGGTGTGTTTCCAGCACATTCTAGTGAACCACATACCCAGAAAAATGAATTGAGAATACAGTCTTAGGGGAAATTAAGCAAAATAATTTCTGAGGAGAATCAGTGCACTTTGGTGCTTTTGGATCCCTTACAGAGAGGTCATATTTGGTAAGACTCATAATAATTTTGGCTGTCTTGGGAACCTGATAATGCGAACTCCTGTTGTTTATGTATCTCCACACAGACACACCACATCAGGAGGCAATATGAGATCTGGCAAGGGATAATACTTTCCAGTTAAGTGGACAAAGTCTACTTTCACATACGGTTCATGGACAAAATAATTTGTCTTATGTAACTGAACAGAACCATTAGTTTAGAAATTGCACAGATACCTACTTCATTCATTGAAATAGCTGTACCTGATTATGTCTCATAGTATGAAGCTCAGCAATAAGAACTACTTTCAGCGGCACTTTGCAAGTTCCAGTTCCCCACAAAAATAAGATAAATATTAATCCAGATTATATTTTATTTTATAAAATATTTTGTATGGAGACAAATACACTTTCTGTAATATTTCAACAGGCAATAATAATTTTATTTGTATAGGACAAGGTGAACAAAAAATACACCTGTAGAAAAACCATGAGACAAGGAAGGAAAATACAGTTCAGAGAATTTGTCAAATATTATTCAGCCATTTATTGCTATTTGATTGACAGAAAAAGGGAAAGTTTAATGGGGTTATAGTTAAGATACATGTCAAGCTTATAAAAATAAATTATTTAATGAATAATGAAGACAGTTCTGCTATAAGCACATGCCAGATCATTTGAAAGTGGGATGTCTATTCACATACCTGTGTTCATTCATTTATATTTGTGTTTATTTGTATTTACATTTTTCAAAAGGTTTTGTCACATTTTGTGGACCATTGAAGAGAATGAAATAATGAAAGATCATGGAATTGTCAGAGTTGGAAGGGACCTCAAAGATCATCCGGTTCCAACCCCTCTGCCATAGGCAGGGACACCTCACACTAGACATGGTTGCACAGAGTCACATCCAGCTTGGCCTTAAAAACTTCCAGTGATGGGGTAGATAAGTTTGTCAATATTCTAAATACACTTTGAAGACCAAATCTTACATTGGGTTTGCTTCTAAATGTCTTCAGTGAAAAGTAGGGGGAGGGGTGAATTTTTAACAGAAGAACAAATACTGAAATATTCAGTCCTGGAATGCTGCATTATGAACAATGGGATGTGGTTTTTCTTGTGAAAGTTGTAAATATTCATAGTACAATATGTGGCCATTACTGGAGATTAACTTAACTCTTTTAAGATACTTGCATTTCATCTGTGCCAGTAACACTAAATCAAGATTGCAGCTACCAAATATTTCAGCATTAGAATTAAAAGCATAAGAAAAAAAAAAGCTATTTTTTTAAAAAGTGAAAAACTCTTTATGCACATTGAACAATGTTGATAATTATACATATGTGATAGCTTCCCCCTTGTTTCATTGCCTTCAGGCACCAAGTCTGGACTATCACAGCCTCAGTGCAAATTGCACATGTGTGTTTGAGAGCACCACATCCAAACTTTGCAGCTGAGTGTTATTTTTCTGTTGCTTAGTAGTAAATCTTTGGAAAATGAGGAGTATAATTAAAGTGCTGATGCAGCTATAACTGTAGAGGCATAAACAGTGTGGCTATAAATAGTGGCGTAACTGCTGTGGCAGACTTTGTCAAGTGGTTTGTATAGGACAGCTTGGCTATGACAGCTGATGGGATGGGAGTAATTCTGTTGAGGTTTGCTGATCAATTCCTTTTGGATGTTACTGTTAAACTTTTTTCTTCTACGGCAAGAGCTGACATTAGCTTTGTGTCCTGTCATGGGGATATTGCTTGAAATGAACAATCTCAATTTGACTAAAACACACATCTAAATTTCAATAAAAGAACAAATTATACCTGACAGACCTCAGCCTTGACATTTAAAATTACACCACAGCTGATTCTATTCAATGATATTTAGAGACATACAGTACTTTGAAAGGGAAGTCAGTTCCCCAGATTACTCACAATATTCAACATAAGTGGTAAGAAATAATGGAGACATCAGCCAGAGTTAATGTTGCTTAACATTAATCTGGGACACATACTGTAACGTGTAAGCTTTAGTCCAAAAAAATATATGTTAGTATATTAAAACCAGCATTAGCAAATATTCTGATGTCAGGCTATGCTGTTTGACATCAGTTAGTATGTCATACAAGAAGTATCAGTATTATTGTTCTTTATAGAACTACTCTTTCCACCTTAGTTGTCAAATCATTCTTGTGATCCTCTATCATAGAACTTTTAATGAGAGAAATCCAATCACTTTCTCTGTTTCCAGCCAAAATTTATTACAGGTCCCCAGTGATGTAATGGTTGTTTATGATAGCATATTCTCTCTTACCCAGACAACACAGCACTAAATGCACTTTGGGATCTAATTTACGCTGCTTTTCTCTCTCTTTTTTTTAGAATCCTACTATTATCTTCCTTTGCTTTATGGAGGACAGTAGGTAGGGTCTGGGTGGCTGTGTCTGTGTTAGCAAACTAGGCAAGGTAATTGTGCAGATTTGAACAGCAATGTAGGATCATCCATACAGCTTAACTGTTCCAACACATCTTGGTCTCACTGTGGCCAGCTGTCAGTGCCTGAGTATAATTTGAGACATAGTGCAGGCTATGGGCTTATCTCTATAGTCAACATGTAAGAAAAGCCATCATGTCTCATGGGGAAGGGAATTTAGCTGTGAAGCTCTGTCATGTCACTGGCTATAAGCTCCAGGAGCAGACCTTGCCTATTTTACTTAAAGAAGAGATAATTGCATCTAGGGGTAGAAGCATCAAGATTCAAATCTAGGTACAGAAGTCAGTTAAACATCAGTTTCTAGGAGAGTTCATTACACTAATTTCATAACTCTTCAAACTGTTGCACATACATGGATGATGTAAGAAACTTAAGATTCATTTCTACATGATCCTAATTAATAGTCTAAATAATTTAATATATGGGTTACTTGATGGACAGTATTAAAAGAGGAATAAAATTCCAGTTCTGCTGCATTGGACCAAAGTGAATTCAGTTGTGTTGGTCTCTGTATTGACCTAAGTTTCATTTGCCCTGAAGATAGTATTCTGGCCACTGATTGCATGTACATGACATGAATTATCTCAGCACAGTGATTAATCTGATATGAGGTACAGAAACTAATATTTTAGTGCCAAAAGCCCACATAATAATGCGTTGAAAAGAGAGACACTGGAATGAAGAGAAAGATAAGTTATAGTGCTTGGACTTCAACCCAAAAGAGTTTTAAATTCAGCATGGACTGTTCTTGAGGTTTCAAGTAATGGTTGCTATGGGTGACCCAGAAATGAAACCAATCATGACGCTGTAATTTAAAACTAAACCGGCTGGCAAAATATTTCCTCTCAAGCCTGTTGTCTCAGAAGTAAATGAAAAGGTCGGAAGACTTTCTATTGCTTCTGAGACAACATGGACTGCTTGAACTAGGGAACATATTAATGTTTTCACCACAGCTTTCTATTACATGTCAGGAACTCCATTCCAGGACATCACACTGGAAGTGATGAAAAAAGACAGGTGAGAGAATGAAATGGTTGAACCTAACACAAAATAACCAACCATCTTTATATTTCCACTTTACATTATATCTGGAGTCCTGATTGCATTCTATAGGTGATGGTATTTCACCTAAGAATAACAGCTGCTACAAAGTGCCTGGCTGTCCACAGTTACAGTTCAAAACACTTAAGCATTTGCATGGGATAGTATAAACCAATCACAGTAAAATGTTATTTTTTTTCTGTTGCAATGCATAATGGTAAACTTGGCCAGACACGTACAAGTATTGGATCAACTGAGAGAGAGATTTATATTTGCATCTCATGCCTTCATTAAACATAACTCTCAATATTATCTTTGCATGATTACAAACATCCTTTGTAGATTTTGCTTAATTATTCATACACTATTATTGTATCTTTATTTCATCAATTAATTTTGGTTTGTTGCACTTTTCCTGGTAGTTAAATTAGACTCATAGAATTGTTTCAGTTAGAAAAGACCCCTGAAATCAAATCCAACTGTTGACCTAGCACCACTACAGATGTTAAACCATGTCCCAAAGTGCTGTGTCTAATAATTTTATGAATGCCTCCTCTACCACCTCCTTGGTGACCCTATTCAAATGCCTGAGCACTCTTTCCTAATATTTTTTCCTCATATTCAACCTAAGCTTCCCCTGGTGCAACTTGAAGCCATTACCTCCCATTCAACTTATATAGTGTTAAAGAAAAGCAACTTGAAAATCCCCTCAGTTTTAAGATCAAGACTCCCAATACAATAACTTGGAGAAAAAAACAACACAAACAAACCAAACTAAAACAAAAACCCTCAAGGTAAAATGGAAAACACTCCCAGAAACAGAAATCAATGGATACATGAATTTCTAAAGGAGGATTTTGGCCACTCTTCCTTGCTATGGTACTGTTGCTCTGAGAGTGTAACAGGGATGATTGTAGTAAACCAGACCACAGTCAGCACATTTCTACTTTATTTTCAATCAAGACTAACAAACCTCTCTTTCTATTTGTTATTAAAGAAAAGAAAAAAAAAAAAACAACACACTGGAATGCACAGGCTCCTTCACAATACATCTTCATTAAGACTTCGATTTTTGCCAAGTCCCTGACAAAGAGAGCTTGAGGTGTTAAGGGATTTTGAAAACATGCAAAGAGACACATAAAATAGCCTGAAATAAGCCAACTAAAGTTTTAAATAGGGAAGAACCTGAAGTTATTGGAACTGTGGAACTTGGCAATCAAACAGCAGGGAGATCCTTTACCAGTAATTATTTTAACATTAGCCACAATCAGTGTGAAAATAGCAGAAAGTGCTTTTCTTCACAACAATGACTTCCAAGATGCACTGCTGTGTGCTTTTTCTTCCATGCTTTAATAAGAAATATGATGATAAATGGCATCCTTTGCTAATGTTTTTAAGACAGCTAAGATCAGAAGATAGTGTTTCTTGTTAATAATTTTGTAGCATGTTTTATGTGAGAAATATGATTGTATGCAATGAAAAAGAAAAGAGAACACACAAACAAATAATTAAAGGAATCATTGTATTTGGGAGATGCTTTTTAAGCCATAAATATCAATTTTCTTGCCTTTGATTCTTTATAGTCCCACAGCTATAAAACAGGTGACAAGGCTAATTCTCTGTCTCTGTAATTTTCTTTCTTTTTAAACAAGCTACTATGCATTTGTTGATTTTAGATGCCCAATGTGGCAAACAAGTGCCGCCTTCTCACTCCCTGACAGGCATTACACATTGTAGCTATGTTCTTAATTGAATATTTGTGAAAATAGCTAAATAGGAAAGTGACATATGTAAATTGGACTGCTCTTTAGATGACCACTCGATGCATTTAACTGATTTCATAACAGATTACTTTATCCACAGGCAATTATTTTCAGCAACAGCAGGATCTCTTGGGAAGCTGTGCCTGATTTTCCAGGTATGATAAGATTTAACTTACTACAATTCAAGTTGTGATGACATATTCTTGTAGTGGTTTAAAACTTTTAACAGTGGCTGTGGAGGAAGCTTAAAGAGGAAAATGAAAATGTCAAGAAAGAAATTCACATGCCTACATTTGTAGGCAGCTCACATACCTTCTGTTTTATTTTACATGGAATTCAGTGTATTTCCACAGTTAAGATTTGATTTCTCAGGAGCTTATCTGGTCATGTTGCTTGTTTGCTGTGTGATGTTATACTTTTCTGTTTAAGGCTTCATAAAAGTTTTAGAAGCAAGAAATAAGGTTCCAAGCCATGTAGGCACTGAGATATTTCACGGAATTTTTCTTTCTACATCAACGTTAACAGGATTGATTGACAGCCAAATGAAAACCAGAAAGCACAAAATACAGATTAAGAAATCTTCAACATTTTAGGAGTTGTCAGTGGGTACTTAAGTGACATCCAAAACACATATAGACAATGCTGAATGGCACTAATGTGAACATTTTAGTGGTATAGATATGAGCTCCACTGAGCTGCCTGGGGCCTTTTTTTTTTTTTTTGGTGAAAGGTTGAAAACATACTATGAAAACTTCTTCTGAGAGAAAGGTGTCTGGTTTAATATCATTATCAACCTACAGACACCTTCAAAAGCCCCACATGCTCCTGCAAGGGAGCTGACATTTCACTAATACAGGTTTTCATGGAGATGAATAATATGAGTCAAACAACGTAAAGCAGTTTCAAATAACTCAGAAAGTGAATCAGAATTTCTAACCATGCTGAGTAGCACCCTTCTGAGCTGGCTTCATTCCTAAGCCAAAAGTTCACCTCTTCTTTAATAATCAGAATTGAGCCTAATGCTCTGAATAAAAGCAGTTTCAGTGGACCAAATTGCTCTAACTACATTACATCCAAATAGGATTTGAGGGATTTTAAAGATCTGGAAAATTCCGATGCCTCCTGTGGTTTGCAAAAACAGAAAATCCATTCAAGTCCCTTGAACAATAAAAAAATCAGTTAAATCTAATGCCCACCTGTTTGTAACCAATCTCTGCAGCTACAATGAAATAGTACGTGGGAAGTTGTGAGCTATCTTTTTTAAGTTTTTGTTCCTCAAGTTCATATGTTCCTAAAGTGAAGAAGGGATTCAGACTTCCTCTTCCATTAGTGTCACAAACTCTGTCCTCAGTGTCGTAAGGGACCCGAGGTATTAAATGCAGAAGGCACTGTACAGCTCAACCTCAAGTCACCTTTTCCAACAGGAACCACTCTTCTGAATAAGGCCCAAATATTTTTCAGGTCCATTTTTAAAACTCACACTAATGCTATCCTATTTGGACATCACAGAATCATATAGAAAGGTTTTGGTTGGAAGTGACCTTTAAAGGTAATCTAATCCAACTCTGGCTGCAATGAGAAGGGACATTTTCAGCTGGATCAGGTTGCAAAAGAGTGCCATCCAATCTGACCTTGATTTTTTCCAGGGATGGGGCATCTATCAGCTCTCAGGACAACCTGTTCCAGTGTTTCACCACCCTCATCTTTATATCCAGTCTTATCTGACCCCTTGTCCTATTGCAACACTCCCTGCCAAAAAGTCTGTCCCCATCTTTCTTGTAGATACCTTAAGTACTGATAAAACACAAGGTAGCCCTGAAGCCTTCTCTACTCCAGGCTGAGCATCCCACACTCTCTCAACCTTTCCTCATACAAGAGATGTTCCTGTCCTCTGATCAGTTTTGTGGCCCTCTTCTGGACCTTCTCTAACAGGTTCATATCCTTCTTGTTCTGGGGGCTTCATATCAGGGCGCAGTAGTCCAGGTGAGGTCTCACCAAAATGGAGTAGAGGGGCAAAATCATCTCCCTCAATCTTCTGTTTCCTATGAGAAAAGGCTGAGATAGTTGGGCTTGTTCATCCGGGAGAAGAGAAGGCTCCAAGGAGACTTTGTGGTGGCTTTTCAGTACTTGTAGGAGGCATATAAGGAAGATGGGGACAATCTGTCTAGCAGTTCCTGTTGCAACAAGGCAAGAAGTAAAGATGCTAAACTGAAAAAAGGGAGATTTAGACAAGGTACAAGGAAGACTTTTTTTATGATAAGGATGGTGAAACACTTGAACAGGTTGCCCAGAGAGGTCGTAGAAACACCATCCCTGGAAACATTCAAGACCAGGTTGGATGGGGCTCTGAGCAACCTGATCTAGTTGCAGATTTCCCTGCTCATTGCAGGAGGTTGTACTTAGATGACCTTTAAAAGTCTCTTCCAACACACAGCATTCTATGATTCTATGATTGCTAATGTGGTTTCAGATTAGACTTTGTATTAGTGACCAGAGTGAGAGTGTGTACATCATACCAAAACTTGATACATGACACTATTGTTTCTATCTTCTTTTATGGCAAAGAAATATGAGAACTAATTTGATGAATATAAAAACAACTATGAGAAATGAGTTCTATCAATCATTACCAAAAAGGGTGCCTCATACACTGAGTTCAGCCTTTACAACAAAATTATCAGGCTCAAAAAAATGGACTTCTAAAGCCCAGGGGGAAAAAAAATTCACATCTGAAAAGAGAAAGCAGGTGGTATGTTAGGTAGGTTTGCTTAACATAAGGTTAGACCAGATATGCCACTTCACTCTTCTACCCTGTATTTTAAGATGCACCTTACCATGTCATTTTTACTTCATCAAGTGCAAGGTTATCTTTTGTTCTTTAAAGTGAAGTTCAGGTCAGTTAATCTTCTTTGCAGTGCACTGGGGGAGAGGTGAGGTGTACTCTTTTACACATATCTTGACACTACATTACTGCCAGCCTGTCCTATTCCTTTGGGAAACCCTACTGTTCAGAAGATCAGTTCCCTGAATGCAAGCCAGCGTCAAATATTAACACTGAATTAAAACTGCAGGTAAAAATGGTGACAGTGGCATATTCCTGTCACTAGGCTTGACAGGAAATTTATTTTGCTGTAGCTGAGATGTAATTAACCTCCACTGTGAGAAATTCTATTACTAGTAGCTATTCTGCCATGCAAAGTACACTACATGGAAATGTTACAGGCCATCAAGCAGAAAAGGCAGATTTGTCTGCATTTTAAACTAAAGCTGCTCTCCCCCCATCCCTTTCCATTCTTATTCTCTCTCTCTCCTCATTCTATCTTCACTGAAGCTAGAAATTGAGATGCACATGTGGTAGAAAGAAAATGGTATAAGACATAAGGATTTTCAAATGGTATTTACAGGAGTTAATTTCTGTGCCTCTGTGTGTGCGCGATAGCAGAAGTGTGCTTCTTTTAATGAGCCCAAGCTCTTTATGGGAGGAATTTAACAATGATCTATCTAGATTGGCTTTCAATTCAGGATAACTTTGTTGAAGATGTGTATAGGAAAATGTCAACATAACTGAGAGGCTTCCTCTCATCCTGCTCTCCTTTACCCTCTGCTGCTACTGGTAAAAAGGACAATCATCCTCTTTTGAAAGGGACAAAGACCCTCTGACACTCAGAAGCAGGACTGTATTCTGAGGGGGGAAGTTAAGCTTTTTGAAGTACGTTGGATGATTATGCTTTACAAAATATGATTGCAAAGCAGAAGGAGCCTGCCAACTTCTCTGAACTTTTGCCTGCCTGAGAAAACTGGCATTTTTGGAGAGAGGAAAACTGTTATCAAGCTCTTCCCTCTGAGATCAGTGGTTGTCAAAAATCATTAAGTATGAGAGAGAATCTACCAGTCTCTGTGTGTGGTATGGTAGAGGGAAAGTTGAGATGAAAACCAAAATTGCTTTTCTGCCTCCGAAAGAGAATTGCCTGGTTTTCTCTTCATGCCATAGTTATACCATGAGCTGGTTGTGGCAGGTTATTGTATTTTGCAAGCCAAAAAAAAAAAACCAAAACCCAAAAAAACAGAAATTTAACCAAAAATTACAGGGGAAGAAAATTTTGAGTGTTACAGACTAATGGTTTTGTCCGGTTTCTTTGTAGGGAGGTTTGTCAGTGACAGCTGTACATTAACAGCATGATGTTCTCCTCCCTCTCAGGAAGAGGTGATTGCTACCACATTGCAGATATAAAATGACTTCAGCTTAATGATGGACTGCAGTGAAAAAAAATAAAAATCTTTAGATCTACATTTTGAAGTGACAATTCACACTCTGATTCCAGATTACTGTTATTAATGAAAGAATGTTTAATACCTTTCTAGTAGGGGGTTCTGAATCATGCTCCATTTAAAAGAGATTTCACTTCTCTATTAAAAAAAAAAAATAAAGTTTCTGGGAACAAATAATTGAACTTTACAATGTACCACCAAGGAACCTATTCAAAGGTCTTTTATTCTCCTTTTACAAACCCTCTGTGATCAAAAATAAGAAAATGTATGTGCTAAAAATGAGTAATAGACCATAACTGGGATTTCTAATGATTTCTTTATTAACAATGACTCCCAAACCTCCTCCAGTCAAAACCTGGAGTTGATAGTTTACCTTAGAGATTCATAAACAAAACAAAGCAAGAAGGGAGTTGGCCTAAGATAAAAAATTACAAAAACATGAACACTAGGAGTCTGCCTTTTAATGTGATGCTATTTTGAAAGCTACAGAAATGACTGTAACAAGGAGGTTACTACCATGGGAAAATACACTCCACAACATGGCTATGTATATACACAAGTATATATAATATGCAAGCACTTATGTGTACCAGTATATTTTGTGCTTATAAATTATATTATATTTTGAGTTTTAAAAGTGGAGCTTTTACCTGCATTATTTTCACATTCTGTCTTCATGCTGATTTAGGTTTACAAGTCAAAATTATTCTTGTGGCAGTCTATTGATGCAGAAATGTATCCAGGATGGGATACTGCTCAAAAGATTTTCATTACAGATTTTGAGGCCAGACAGGTTTCTATGTGTACATGAAACCTGTGAATATTATCTACCATGGCAGAGCTTTGCTGAGATTCTGAAAACCCAGTGAGCTGCCTGTGTGTTGTCAAAGTATATTTTTCTGTGGCTCCTATCACTCGCTCTTGTTATAAAGACAGTGAGCTAGGGCTTTGGGTAAGATTCATGGATGGTAAGGCTCACTCCTACCCTCAGATGTATAAAAATACCTCAGTTGACATTCTGATGCATTGTACGTGGAGGGATAGGTCTTTAATTTTGTTCAGTGGTAGCAGCCAGTGAGACCAAATGTAGCTCACTCATTTACATTTTGTCATCTAGACTTCAGTTTTGAATGGCTTGTGACTTGATACCAAAAAGTTCGTTTTCTCCAATCCAAATCCCTAAAAGGCCATGCTTATCTCCCAGGAATAGACCAAACTGACTTCATGCAGTTTAGCAAAACTAGGACAGGGATGGGTTTACTGTTACCAGGAGTCTCACTCACAAACCAGTTGCCCTTAGTTGTCATACCCAGCGGCAAAAGCATGGAGGTTGTCTCTATTTCAGCAGACCGCCACTACATGATTTATTATGATTGATTCAAAAAGGCATCAGAAGTGTCAATGTAGCAGTAGCTCAGACCTCACCCACCCTGAAATATTTGCCTTTTTCATCATCTGACTGTTGTAGCTCCACACCTTTCACAATGGTATCTTTTTACCTCACTTTCAGACAGTTCTGTTCTCTTTCAGTAAAATTTCTTTGTAGATGCTTTCTGGGTACTTTTCCTTAACTCTAGATTATAGTCCAGATTAGTCCCACAGTCTCTTGCTTTGACACCATCTTTAACCAACTTTTTGGACAGGAGCTAACAGTGATATGCTTGAATTCTGTTTCATTCAAAAAAAATCAAACTTGCCCACTATCAGTAGCTCATTGTGAAACATTACTATAACAGATCTGAAAACAACTAGTCTAAAATAAATGGATTTGATAAGTGTAGTCATGCATTTAAGCTATCTCAGGAACTAAGCATAACAATTTGAGATTGTTTTGGTTTATTTTTTTCTCCAGCTACTGTAAACAAGTCTTTTCCTGATTACTTCTAGAAACAAGACATTTGGAGTGACTTGTTATCCTTTTAACAACTCACTATTAAAGTTTTACTGAAATATGCTTCGTTCTGTCTCTGGATCCTAATTACCCAGCACTGTAAATCAACAGGTGCCAGCAGCTCTTGCACTAGTCTCTCAAAGTTACTGCTCTCCACTGCCTGCAAAAGTCTTGTAGTTTTATATGGCACCACCTGAAATTTGGTAATGGGTACTCATTTTTCTTCACCTACATGTATTTTCTATTTGAAAAACTCTTCCACACTTGTATTGAGGTTTTATGTTCATTTATAAAAAGCAGTAATTTTCCCTCTCAGTTTTCATTGTCTGAGGTTAAATATACTCGTGTTTCTATGGATGTATGTTATCATGAATGTGTATAGGTGGGCATGATAGGGGCACGTAGATCAGCTTGGAGTCCTGAGAGAACAAGGAAAAGATGAATTTTTAGAGAGCTGTGAAGTATTTAATAAAATGCCACAAAACTTTCATCTTGATACAAAAAAAGAAAAAAGCCAAAACCTGAAGAGGAACCTATTCTTGACTATGCACTTCTACCACAATCACTTTCGCATTAAATAGCACCACAAATTAAATATAAAGGGGGATAAAACTCTGTGTATTGTCTTTTGTACACCAGAGATAAAATATACCTGAGATTTCTCTGCAATACAGAATTCCTTATCAGGAGTGAGAAGGTTGGTACCAGTCTCTTCTGTAATTTTATGAAGTAATTGGATACTTTAGATATAACATTTTCTATCCAGGAAGAGCTAGGATGCAAAAAAAAAAATCCAAAATTATATATGTAATAGAAAAATGATAGAGTTTATCAGATGCCTTGCCTTTTTCCCAGAGAAATTTCTGTGTGTTAGGAAAAATTCTATAACTAAATAGGTGCTTGGCTGCATGGTTTAGTTGATTAGATGGTGTTGGACGATGGGCTGGACATCATGATCTTGAAGGTCTCTTCCAACCTGGTCTATTTTATTCTATTCTATTCTATTCTATTCTATTCTATTCTATTCTATTCTATTCTATTCTATTCTATTCTATTCTATTCTGTTCTAATTTAAATTTATTTTGTTTTTATAACTTAATAGTTTTTTTCTTCTAAAAATAGCAGAAAATACTCTTTTGTCTTAGTAAGACATATATAAGGGGATGTCATATGGTGAAACATTACTTTCTACATAGTTGGCTTAATCTTCTCTGACTCTTCTGAAGACCCTTTTCTAATCCAGAGGTGGAGTGAAATGGAAGAATCTGTTCTCAGCTGGCCAGAGAAGGATTGTTAATTTGAGGGAAGAAAGTGGTTCCATAAATATATGTGACAAAAGTTTCCCAGTGGAAGTAGTAATCTCCCAGCAGGAGACTGTGCAATGTGGTGTCCTAGAAACCACAACCAACTGATGGAACCCTCACTGAGATATTGCTATGCATTAGACTCACAGGTAGCTCCTACCAACAATGCTTCAGAAAGATTTGAATCCAGATGTAAGCACACACTAAAATCCAAGTATTTGATGAGGAAAAAGAGACACAAATCAGGAAGCAATGGTGGGGGGGAAAAAAAAATGAAAAAGAAAAGAGAAGAAAAAAAAAAAGAAAGAGGGGGAAGAGGTCATGAAATTATTTTTTTTTTTTTCTGTATGAAGTGCATGTAGAAAATCAAGGAGTTAAGTAATCAAGACTGCTTCTCAGACCAATCAACAGAATCCTACAACCAGCTCCTGACCACTTTTCCACTCTGTTGATATTCAGCCTATTTCTATCCCCTGACTTAAGTGAACAACTCTTAATATTGGTTGATAGTCTGCCCAAATGCAGCACCTGGTGCAAGGATTCCTGGTGTATAAGAAAAGCTGTTTGATGGTGCTGGTAATGTCACACACTTTGTGGACCACTCCTAAATCCCAGCTTTTTTGATTGAGCATGTTTGATTTTTTAATTGACCTTTGGATTCATCAATTGACTTTTTCCCTATCTTGCAATGAAACTACTCGGAACTTCTATTGTCCCAAGGGACTGGCAAGATCTGCATAGATTTCTTGGGGATGGAATAATCTGTTTTGCACTTTGTTGATTATCTACTCATAGAGTTGGAAAGTAATTACTTAAAACATCTGCTTAAAACCATAACCCACCTTTTATCCTGAGCTTCATAACCCATTTTGAAATTCATGAGCAGTTAGGATATCTTGTGCATCATAATGAAACTACGCATCCAGTTAACGGTGCTCACACTAAGAAGCTGAAGGCATTTTGCCAGCAGGGATTAGGAAAGATAAACAGAAGTTACCATGGAATTCTTAAACATGGTTTTATCTAGATGAGTTACTGGCCATATTGCCATGACAATTTGTAGTCCTGTGTATCCAGTTCTAGCAGTGGGTCAAGAAGAGCAAAATATCAGTATTGTTAAAAGGGTCAGCTTGGGTGGTAGTATATGATGGATTTCAGTTATTTAGTTGTATCATTTCCAAACCTTCATCATTCTTTGTCTGGCAGGTTTAAACTAACTATGACACCAAGTGAACCAAATGTAAATTAATGAAATAAAACCCCCCAATACTAAGTAAGCATAGATAGCCAAGTTCTACTTACTAGAACATGTTCAGGCAGTCTGGGAGGCCACGTGCTTAAAATCAGTGGATAGCATCACTACAGAAGTAAGCAACCTTCCTGAGAGTCCATCAGTGACAGTGCAATAAATAAAATGTTCCTGTTTATAGCTGCATAGGCATGCTGTCAAGAAGGTTGGAAAATCAAGTTATTTCTAATTCTTCTCCAGGAATAGCATTGATTAAAGTGGGTTTGAGTATTGTTTTTTCTTTACTTTACTATTCTGGGCACGGGGATAAGAGGTCACACATCCCCACATACATAGGAGGGAAAAATAATGGATCTTAAAAATGGAAGCTTTAATTTGTTAGTTTACATCCAGAAAATAGTATTGTTACTAAGACCCCTTAGCATTTGGTTGTATTCTGTAAGCAAATTGATGCCCTCATTCCTAATGGAAAGAGGGAAAAAGAAATAGATCATTAATATTACAAACAAAGTAAAAATCAAATATAAGGTAGATTCTGACATTCTTAATTCTCTGCAACAGGTTGGAGTAGAGCTCCATGAATTGAAATGCATTTTTGTGTGTGAGAAATTCTGACTTCAGTAATGCCAACTACCATAAGCATCAATTTTATGTACAAACACACATTCACATTCCTAGGTATATGTACATGCACATATTAATTTCCTCCTTTATATCTATTTTTTTTTTGTTGTGATTTATAAATTCTGTCAGAATGCATTGCATACACACACTCAGATTCAAATTCACACTCAGAATGTGTACATTGGAGAAGATTCTGCATCAGAGAAAGGTTGTATGTTAGGAAACCTGTGCCTGCCTGGTTTATAGCAGTGGAACTGAGAAGAAAATATCTTAGGGAATTTTTAAGGCAGCTATATAGAAAGAAATGCCACACAGTAGACTGACATAATTAGCACACTTGTACTAATGCAAGTAGGGAGCATGCAGTTTCAGCTGAGGTCTTACATTAGACTGTGTTAACACTGCATTGTTTCCTTGAGGCAGGAGAAGGAATGCAAAATGTCTTAGGAGAGCAGTGATGGACTCATTGGACGATCTTGGATTTTTCTGGAGCAAAGTATGCTACTTTTAACTCTATAAATGGATCAGGGGTTTGGGGTGTACAAAATAAAATTAAATGCAATAAAATTAAATGCAATAAAACACAATAAAAGGCAATAAAATAACATTCAATCAAATTAAATAAATTATAAAATAAAAACCTTTGGAAGACGTGCCTATAACTGTTCAGAGTTCAAATTGTGCATAGTAGTCGAAGGAAAGTAAGAAGATAACTGCAGTAAAACAGATCATCCTGGAGAAAGGTAGCACTGAATTGTCAGGTAAAATTCAGGTGAGAGCAAGATGTATACAATTTTTATAGAGAAGGGAGTATAATAAGTGTGATGTTCTATGACTGTGATAAGACATCGAACAAATTAGTGGATTGTATGTGGCTGAAATTCAGGAAGAGCTCCTCCTTTGATAATCCTTACTGGAGATGTGGTGACTTGCTTAAACATTTTTGTGCCTACAGTTAGTAAAAGCCTTTCAAATACCAAAGATTCACAAGTTACACCTGTGTTCAGAATCTCCCTGCTTCTTTCCCTTCTGCATTGTACTACCTCTTTCTCTTTTTGTGGTGTCTTTCTGAAGAAGTTGGAGAATAATTCTATAGTCTGTCTTGGCTTGCAAACCATTTCCTTATCTTCACTGGTTCTAAAAATAGATGGGGAAAAAAACACAGGTAAGTTTAAATGGCTATTTTTTTGCTCTGCTGAGACTGAAAATGTTTCAGAGAAACAGCTTGACAGAAACACTTGGTTTTCCTGTCAGGGTAGGTGTCTTTTTTTTTTTTTTCATGTTTTGGGGGGTTTTTTGTTCATTTGGTTGGTTCCTAGTGTAGTTTATTTCAAAGAAGATAAAATAGTGATTTCTTTTCAAACTAGTGTTGAGGTAATTGCAAAAGAATCTAATCATTATCATGAGGGAAGGAATATAGAGGGAGCAGAGGGGAACTACCTTGAGGAGGAAGGATGTAGCTTCTTGGTATTAGGATCATCCTGAAAAGGAGCTAGGCAAATGAAATGCAAAGCACGAGCAGGTTATGATTAAATGTTTCTCTTAACAATGTTTTCATACATCAGTTCATTTGTGGTATGGGGTTCATGCTTTTGATGGCAGAAGAAAACAAACATTTTGGTAACTGGACATCACTGAGCAAAGGAAAACAGAATCTGAAGCAACAGTGACAAGAGAGACACTCGAACTGATGAACTCTACAGTCTGGGTGCATAAATGCACCAAGGTGATGTCTACACTGGAGACTGCTGTACATCATAGAGAGACTGCTTGTTTAAAGCTTGGCCATGTTGAAGCCTACAGTGTTATTATATGCTGAGAGGCTTTCTGAAGAATTAATTTGATCTGCACTCACTTGACTTCATGTAATTCATATAGGATTTATAGTGAATATTTTTGTTTAATTTATTTTCCTATATCTTTAAATACACACATTTTTATTTCTGTATATCGTTTTAGTGTAAGAGTTGTACTTCCATTCCCATAGTTATAGGGTGTTTGAGACGCTATGTGGAGTTAGGAGTTGTGTTCCTGATGGATGTCCCCAAATCACTGCAGTCCTCAGTGAAAGGACATAAACTCTGTTCCCCTAATGGAGTTTGGGAACTGGAGAACTTTCTTGGTCTAACTCCATCAAAAGACACAAATTCTGAGTGACATTTCATCTTCTCCACTTCAGTAAGTTATAATAAAAAATAAATAAATAAAAAGAAGGTGAGAAAGGGGTAACCAAATAGGTCACTGTAAATTTATTCCTGTTAAAGAAAAGGCTGTGGTTCTGATGATGCTTTAAGGGATTCTAAGATCCTACATTTAGCTGTGCAAAAGAAATACCCTAACAAGGGTTAACACAGAAATTTGTAATTCACTTTTGATAAGATTTGGTGAGTTCTATCTGATCTTTGGTGGGATGTTCTATCAATCCTTTATCAAATAAGTCCTTTCCATGCCATGAGGTCACTGACTAGCATTTTGGTTTGATGTGCATATGTCTGGGCAGCACCAGTCTCCTCTAGTTCACACTATTTTTTCTGCAACCATGTGGTGAATCAGAATGAAGAATTTCTCTTTACATACTGGAATCTTAAATTCCATGTTTTCATATATCCACTTATAGCCCAAAATATTTTGTCAAAGCCAACGAGGAGTTGCCTGGATTACACAAATGTACATGTGAGGGTGAATCTAGTATTGAAAACAAGTCAGAAAACAAACATAAATGCACAGATGTGAGGAAATTAGTAAATCTGAGCTTTCTGCCTAAAAGCATTTGCACGTTTGTTGTTGTTGTTAAATAACTGTTAAAACACAAACACAGTCACAATGGTCCCTACAATCCTGAACTACATTTTGCAGGGATTCCTTGTTTCCATAAAGGGAACTGAGGGTAATTATCAGTGAAGAGCAGGAGGAAAAGTTAATTAAGCCAAAATCTGGAAGAGCAGAAGTGTGTGTTTATACAATTTGGTCCTTATAGGATTGTTTTCCAAAGACAGAAGGAGTTTGTTTGTATTAATAAAAAAGGCCTGTTTCTGATTCCAGAAATGCAGCTTTGAAGGTCTGCTTGATTTGAAATCCATGAAGCTAGAATTATGCATGTGTGAAGATGGTGGCTGACCTTTACACATGAGTCTGTTTGTCCATTTTTAGCATTTCTTGACATTCTAAATGTGTGACAGTATTACATTTTAAAATAAGTATCTTCCAATGATATAGTAGATCAACATTTATATTAGCCAAGCTGCAAACAGTGGAGGCACTGAAAGCACTGAACTATGATGATAACCAATCTATAAAAATACATCTAATACATCGTATTTTTTTATCTTTTTATTTTTTTTTATTATAAGCATTAACTTGTTGGGAGTTACTTGGTGAAAAAAATAATCTTGGAAAGTATGTTTCTGTATTCTAGTTTGAGTTTTTTGAAAGAAGAAAACAAGTTGTAAAAAAGGGAAGAAACTACTTTGGGATCATCTTACTCTTTCACCTCCATTTCGTCTCTCATTTCCTGATGCACACAATGTCTCAGTTGGTGTCCTCATATCTAATAAATGGATAACTTCTCTCCTTCCTTTTTTCAACCTTTGTTTTAAAATACAGTACACTGATTTGTTCTAGAGAATGAGCTCGAATTCAAAAGAAGTGTATCAATCACAGATTATACATAATTCCTGCATATCTCAGACACTGGTAATACAGTGCTGAAAGCTTGCCACAAAAGAAATGTATATGCAAAATGAAAGAGTAGTATAACTTGTTCTTCTTGTTGTTATGTGAAATTAGGGGTAGAAGATCAAGTGTTTCCTTCTCAAAAACTTTTAGTTTAATGATTAAATTCTTATAGCTTAACCCTAGTCATATATTTAACTAAGCTAGTAAGAAAGATCAGTAATTAGTTAGTGAAAGGGTATTAAGATATACAATGGTATTTATGAATAAAGAGACACTGACTACAGTTTTGGAATTTCCTGAGCTGAAGTAAATAGAAGGCTAAAAATAAAAAGAACCAAGTCATCTGAAGTCACTCAAGGACACAGGAGCTATTTAACTAAGGCAATTGCTGTTTGGTAATCATATGACTGTAGTTATCCAGACCTTACATATGCAATGTTAAATAAACCTCTGCCTAAACAGATGGGCTGTTGTTTGATCTCTCTTGAAAAGCATCAAAACTTCTAATTAAGGGCAGTGGTATTAACAGAAGGAAGGTATGCTCTTTTAATTGACAGGGTGCACATTTCCAGAGCTAGAAGAAATAATATTACTAGGTTAATTAGATAGAGGGCACTGTGAGCTTGGAAACTTCACCTAACTGAAGAGTCAGTGAAAGATTTTGTTTTGGAAATGGATTCTGAGATGGTTAATATTTAGTGTAATGACTGAGGTTTTCCTTCCTTTGTAAATGCTACAGTAAAAATAAATAGGACAAATATTTACTAAAGATCTCTCTTGTATCTTGCTAAAGTAAAGGTAAATGAGAGTGAAAACAGGAAGACCTATGCTAGTATTTAATAGCATAATTCTTGTAATTAGATTTGGATTAAGATGGCATTTTTTTTCTGAATGTTGGTGCTGGAATGTTAATGTTCTTTATTTTTATTAAGTAAAACATTTCAGTTTGGAGGGATCCATTTATTCCTTCAGACATAATGGAACAGAACTTTGTCAAAGTAGCACAGCATCATGTAATTGGTGTGGATGAATGAGGCAGAGGTAAAGAAAGGAAGAGTTGTAGGGACTATAGTTTTTCACATCATCTGTGAAGGTCAGGCTTGATGGGGCTCTGAGAAACCTGATCTAGTTCAGGATGTCTCTGCTTACTGCAAGGGGCGTGGGATTAGATGACCTTTAAAAGATTTCCTTGCAACCCAGTGCATTCTATGTTCCTATGATTCTATGACTCTAATAAAATGACCTTGATTAATTTTTTTTTTTAAATTAATAAATATCAGTGATTCAGCCAAAAATTACTTTCAGAATGAACTGGTTTTCTATACAGTATCACCAGAGTAGGTAAGACAGACACCACTAGAGAAGCTTTCTTCCTCCAACTTTTCCATTTGCATGGAATCTTTTCCTTTTGTTCTATTTCACAATTGATTTGAAGAAATACCTCTCAGCCAGTCACATATGGCAGTACACATGTACATTACTTACAGAATAGAGGGCGATAAAAGCAAGTAAAAAGGGCTTTTGTTGTGAATAGCTTGAAATACAATTAGATGAGGTGCATACCTAGAGTCAATGATGTCTCTATGCTCTAATACAGCTAAGTGCCACACTGAATAGGCAGCTGTACTAAGCCCAATGAGCACCCAAACTAAAAAGCCTCTGGTTTTGTTACTTGTGTGCTGATGATGTTCAGAGTCATATTGCCTTCCTTATATTTTTGGATGGTGTTTTACACCAGGTCTTTGTAGTTTGACATATGTCTTACTAGTTGTACGAAAAACTTTAGATCTTATATATGGACAAACATGATTTTTTATTTATTGGTTGACCCTGACTGACAGTTTGTGATCTCTGTTCCTTCCTTTTTCTTTGAAATTTTTTTTCCCCCTGTTCTTTTTAAGAGATTATATTTTTTAACTCTCAAGCATTGTTTCTACTTGCTACCACTACTGGTTGCTTTACACGCTGATATGATAGAATGGAACTACCTAGCTCAGCAATCATAACAGGTAAGACACCTTCCCTTTAAAATTTTGATGGAAAATAAATTATGTTTTAGTCTGTACTTGCTGCTAAAAGTGTTCCATCACACTCCAGTTATCTTCAGGATGAATTATTATAAAATATTGCTGCTCCTCCTGTGTGTTCCTGTTAGGTTGTATCCCCTATGAAATTCTCTGACCTGTGCAATTTTTCATTTGTTTCCAGATCTAATTAAGTTTTTCAGGACACTGTAGATCTTCAGCTGGAAACAGTGTTTAAAAGGCAGTGATATATGTTAATTATTTGAAGGCCTAGTTGGAGATAGAGAGGAAAGGAACTGAACATAAAATAGATACAGTCAGTATATGTATTGCTATCACTGTAAGTGAAAGCCTTTGGCCTTGAAGTCAAGATTAATCAGGAAAAGCAGAGAAATGGTGAAAGCTCAAGAAATGTTGCTAGTAAGGGAAAAGTTCTTTTCTTGTGAAAAATTTGTGATTTTTTTTTCTCTTTTTTTTTTTTGTTTCTCTCCAAACCTGCCAGTGCTTAGCTGTGGTTGCTATTGTAAACTGTTGCCATTTAACTCAGAAATTTAAATAGATATACTTGTAGGAGTGATAATTGAACAAAAAGCTCTTATCATAACAGAATAACTAAATGTTGGGGGTTTTTAGCACAGTGAGCTCAGGCAGTATTTTAAATGGACACATTCTTAATTTTATACTTGAATTTCTAAAATTCACGAGGTGAAGTCCTTTTCCTGATACAACAGTCCATATTAAGTAGCACTTTCAGGAATTCAGAAGGTATTTTATTATGTCCTCCAGAAAGACAGAATGTGAACACTGAATGCTTTCACCTTTTTTTTCTTTTTAATAATGATTCAGAAAACAAAGACCTAAGTCATCTCTCTTGCATGCTTTTGAAACATATTTGCCTTGAAATGGAGGCTAGGCATAGGAACACAGCCAAAAAGACACATATTTTTAAAAGCTACAAGTCCTTAAAACATTGCTGTTGCTTTTATTGGTTGCCTGTTGCAGTAGGTATGGTAAATCTTGACGGTTTTATGTCTATCCAATTACATTTTGAAGACAATTTTCGGCATAATTACTTAGGTTTATTATATCTTTTTAATTATGTTTTGCTGTCCACATCTCTCAAATGTTTTCTTGGTATGCTGAAATATATTGATATGGAGAACAATTGGAAAGTATTCTAATTTACAACAAAATAAAAACTGAATTCTTTTTATTTAAGCTCTTACTTGCTGTTGCATCCAGTAAATCTGCCAGGTGAAGAATAAATAGTTTTCAAATAACAATAACTATACTGTAAAATTTATCTTAAGCATGGAGAATAAATGTAAATTCCCTCCATGAATTTTTAAAGCCAGCTATCGTATTCACATGGACTTCATCTGTTAATTCTTAAAAGAATTAGGTAACTACATGCTTCACCCAGAGTGCTGTGTGATTCAGGCCAGGAGAGTATCATACTGAAAAAGGGATTCTTTAAGGAGGTGTTTTTTTCTCAGAGGCCATGTGGCCATTCCCTTCAGTATAAGATCTTATTTATATTAGGAAGGATGACTTTTTTATGTGACATAATTCAGCTGTCTCTCAAGAATGACTCTGCACTGAAGAACTACCATTTCTCCAGATTTTAGCACATAGTGAGAGATACTGGAAAGCTTAAGCCATTCCTTGCTTCTAATTCTACCCATAAACATTCAATATTAAAAAAAATAAAATGATTAGAAGACCCAAGATAATCAAGGTCTCTGAAGTCAGCAGTTGAGCCTGTCTGTTCCTGATATTTTCAGGTGTTGGTCTGCTGAGATTTGCAACTCATTTGCAGGGGACAGTAGTAATATTTATGCTCACCAAGCATCATGTAATGAAGTTGTTACATCCTATCTGACATATATGGGCCCTTTTAGAGAAGGTACAATTTTTGCTATGCGCTCTCTACAGTCCAAAAATCCAATTCATATTCTGTGGCAACACAAATAATCTCTCCAGCTGCTGGGGAATTCAACAACAAAGGCTACTAAAAGTTAATTACTGTTATAAAGCAGAGTTTTCACCCATCTTTCCTTCCACTTAAAACAAAAGGGAAAAAAAGATTAATGAAATCATGTAGTGGTTTCATAAAAAGGATAAAATTATGCTACTTACTAGGATGTGACTGAATGGGGAAGAATTCAGGAAGCCTTCAATTTCATATCCTGGTACTCATATAAAAGTGATACATCCTCAAGCTTGTAAAGATTGGAGAATGTAAATATTTGATGCAAAGAGATGGCCAAGCACCAACATTTGATTCTTTGTTGAGTTATAGATGTCTACTGATCAGTTATTGAAACAGAGAACATTTCATCTGCCTTGCCCTTCCTCCTCCTTTTTCGTTATTTTTTCTCCAACATTTCTGAGTTGTGATAATTCACTTTTTATTTTTTTGTAGAGAAAGAATCAAAGATGTTACTAAAATATCCTCAGTCACAGAAATGTTTTGGAGACAGATGGACTGCTACATGGCCCTTATTTCTCACATGCAAAGATGACTAGGAGCAATATTCCGTTAAAGCAATGTAATCCTGCTAGTTCTCCAGTACCTTTACATGAATGGTTTCCAGGTGCTGCCAAGGAAGTATTTTCAAGCTACTCCTTTGAAGAGGCAACATGAGAGAGGACAAATTTTGGCTAACAAGTTTACCAAGCACAGTGTATGGTAAACTGACCTCATATGACTTTCCCAAATGTACAAAGAAAATCAGTGGCAAAGTTGGAAAAAGCATTTGAATCTCCTTAAATCTCAGTCCTGTACTATTGGCACAAGACCATCTTTCTCCACTATAATTAGCAATAATACAATTCATGTTATAATTTGACTGATTATAGCACCAGTCAATTAGTGTTAAGAGATGCTACATTGTCTGCCTTCAAAATAATTTTGTTCAGAAAGATACGGCCCTGATTCTCCTGCGGATGTTCGTGCCAAAGTAGTGGAGCAAGCTGCTGAGAAGTCAGTCATTAGTTAAAGCACTTGATCTTCTGATACAAATTCTTTTGCTTTGCTTTTACACTGTCTATATATAAAAGAAATGAAAACAGGTTAACAGCTGGCAAATCAGTGCAGTAACCACAGATTTGGTAAAGTTCCATCCATTTATCTCTGTTGGAAATGTCTCTTTTCCCTGTTGTGTTGCTGGGTAGTTTGTGGGTTTTTTTGTGTTGGCTTTTTTTGTGTTGGGTTGTTTTTGTTTTGTTTTGTTTTTAAATAATACATTGCAGACATCAGTTAAATAACAAGCTACTTCAGATATCTGAATTTGTGAAAGTAAAGAAACATGAAGCCATTTAATTTTGCCTATTAGTTTAAAGTCATAAATGCCTTGACTCACAAGCTGGATAAAACTGATAAGAGCTTTTAACAAAGAGTAAAATTCTCCCTGTTTGCTGACAACTGAGTCTACCTTCATTATTAGTTAACAGAAATTTGATTTCTTGAACAATGTGAGTTTTCTTATGCCAGGTGACAGAATGTACAGATTAGGACTCCTCAGAGATGAGAACTGTAGTTCCTCCCCCCCCACGCAGTTTTCATTTTGTCATTCAATATTTTTTCCTTTGTTTTTTTCTTTTCTTCATCACATCTGGTGACATGGTACTGTACGTGTCTCTCCTGCACACTGGAATTATCACACAGTTTATCTCACTAGTCAAAACAAATTCCTACACATCTGACCCTAATTGACTGCAGTGTTCTCTCTTCTGTACACTTGCAAATGAAATGAATGTACTGTGCTGAAATCAAATTACAGGAATTCAAATCCTCAGCTTCACTCAAGTCTCAAGTTCAAAGTGTAAGTATCTTGTTATTTCAGAGGCAGAGACACATTATGTAGCTTCACTATTCAGGTGAAACCAAAATACTTTGCAGCTTTCAAGTAATTGTCTAAGCCTGATGCAACTGGGAACCTTTCTAATTTTGTTGAAGTGGAGGATAAAGAGAAATAAAGAAACTCTTCTAAGCAAAAATATCAATGATAAAAGTGTTATTAAGTTTATCCAGTCCTCATCCCTTCCACTCAAGTCTCTCTTGAGTTCGTTAGTTGCCTAATAAGCATAGGCAAACATTGATACCAGGGCTAGCGTTAGGATATCTAGACATTAACACAAGGTCATGAAATTTTTATCCCTCATTCAGTCTAACGATTTTTATCCCTCATTCAGAGCTCTGTCTTATTGACCCTTCTGGCCAGCTAAAGAGATAGGGAAGAAATAATGGGCACAAACATGAACACAGGAAGTTTTATCTAAACTTGAGTAGGTTGTGCGTGGTATAACACTATACCATGCTGCCCAGATAAGTGATGGAATCTCCTTCTCTAGAGTTGTTCAAAACCCACCTGGACATTTTCCTGTGCAACCTGCTCTGACAGGGGAATCGGACTAGATGATGTCCAGAGGTGCCTTCCAGCCGTAATCATTCTGTGTGTCTGTGATCCTGCATAAAACCTAAGGGCACATAAACTGTAAAACTCAGTGGAATGAATATCCATTGCTTTTTGATATTCAGGTGATTCAGGTGAGATGAGGGTAAAATAAAATAAATTAAAAAAAAAAAAAAAAAAAAAGAGGAGATGAACCAAGGATAGGAAGATTAAGGCTTCAGAAGTTAGGGCAAGTACAGACCCAAGACCTTGCAAAAGAAAATGCTTTCATTCAGTCCTCCACACTTCATGGGACTTAACATTTAACATACCTGCAAAGGCGTGTTTATATCAGACTTCTCAAACAAAATAAAACAAGGTCCAGTTCAGCTTTAACATAGACAGCTATATGACCTGAACAAATGCACTGAGAAGAGCAGTCTGGTGGTGCCTCTGATGTGCTGAAGATACAACTGTGGTATCACATTGATATGTTAATTACTAAGTATTTCTAGGAGATATGAAGGCACCAGATCCTGTGATGTTATGAAATTTACAACTGTGGTTTCAAAACACTGACATTTAGTTCAAAAATTAAACACATGAAAGATATAATGATCTGCAAATCATAGCAAGAAGATAGGGAAAGTAGCAGTGCTAGGTACATTTGAGAAAGATAATATTGCAGGCACTGTAGTGGATCCTCTTGACTAAATCACCTGCTAGTTGAAAGAATGTTATGTTGTTAGTGAAATAAGAGAAAAAGAGTATATAACTAACCACTTAGCCTTGGCTTCTGCACTTGCCTTTTAAGTGCTAGGTAGCACAGTAGAGGTAGTTCTTGGAGAGGAAAATCATCTGACAGAGAAGTGAACACTGTATTATTTGTTGTTTACTTTTAAAATCTTCTGGTTTTATCTGTAGACCTGCACCTTGGATAATTACAGTTGATAAAATTGTTCAGGCTCTGTCTCTAAGAAAATGGTCACCAGTCATTTGCTGTGGAGGGAATGATTCCTATACCCAGACCCTCTTGAATATTCTAAGTAACTGTGACCTTATTTTCTGTTGATGTAACCTTCCACAGTCTGTAACATTTGGAGATTTGAAGCTGTTAGACATTTTTGCAGGTGGGTTTGGAAGAGCTTTAATTGGGGTCCAGTATTAGCTGGAAGTGATAGAAGGAACAATTCTCTAGATTACTAATTCTAATGTTAATGGCCCAGATGTTAGTGATAGCTGCCAGCTGGGAACACAATGGCCAAAAGCTTTGCATATGTAGTCTAATACTGATGATTAAATCATTTGACCATAACTAGCATTCTTGGCCTGTGTGATTTTTATCCTTTGTAACCTCATTATTTCAGCCTATATCTTAGCGGGGAAGTTATATGAACAGATGAGAAAAAAGAAAATTATATACTTTAGCTTTTCTGCTGTCTTGTGATTTTCACAATTGCCTTTTTACAGTATGTAGCCCAGGATTTTAGCTTTTAAAAAAATCACTGTATATAGTTATCAGCATATCCGTGCACATCTGCCTTGGAGGCTAAAGAAAATTTCCCAAGTTTGTGGCGTTTTTGTCACTGTGTCTAATAAAATCACAAATTTATCACCTGAAAAACACAAGAGAACTTCTTCTTTTTTATTTTCAGACAGCATTCTGTGAGGCTGGTGTTTCCCTATCTTATGCACAAGTTTCATGACAACTCTGAAGCATAGCCACATACAACCTACTATGAAGAAAGTTATTTGTATCTCAACCAAAACCAGTACAAAATTCTATACCTATGATCTTTTCATATAGTCGTATTTCAACTATGCCTCCAAGTAGCCTGTGTGACTCCAGATCTGTGAAGAGACTCTAGATACATGCATAAGAGAATTAATGAGTACAAAACTCTTCCAGTTTCAGGTCTGCTTTCCACATAATAGTCTGTACTAAAAACTTCTCTGTGACACTTGTCTCAGATACTCAGGAAAGAGACACTGAATACTATGACTTATTTTTAGTGGCTAGATGGGCTCTCTGTCTACAGTGTTTGGCCACCTGGCTCTTTCCAAGCACATTTTGGCCTTCAAATACTCCCATACCTGCTATTTCTACAGAAAATGAATTTTGTCTTCTTGGTAATTTCTGTTTTTCATGCTGCTTGTAAGAATTTATATTTCAGACCACTTATTTTTCAATAACATTTGATCAAAACTGATCAATAATTATTTAAAACATAGAAGAGGCAAGAAAGGACTGGACTGACACAAAGCTTGCGTTCTCATGAAATCAGACTGAAAATATGTGAAAAATAATTTAAATTGATGTTCTTATACAACTCTAAAGATTATCTAAAAATGATCATTCTGCCAGATTGAACACTGCATATCTCAACAAAATAATGATGTTTTTCATGGGGTTTACTTTATTTAATAGAACTTAAGCCACATGTGCTGTAATGGACCTTTCTATTTGCCACTTCGTCTAAGATTGCAGTGCATAACTGCATGTACATGAAAGCACATGTGAAGTCACAGTGATCAAAATTAAGTTTAGGATTTAGGATCATTTGTAGCTAGAATCAGCAGACTTGAAGGCTGTGAAACTCTGCTCACTCCAGAAGAACATTTAGTATATTGTAATGAGCTATAACATGGTGAGTGAGCAGGAAAATTTGAATATATGAATAATATGCTGAACAGATGTTGAAAGAGAGGGCTGCCCTGTAACCAATATGTTTCTGGGGGAAAGAAAAAAAATTGAAATCACATTAAACAGCTGGTCTCAGCTTATAAAAGGGAGGAATAAATAAAATGATGTGTTGCAGCTCTTCAACTTCTTAGCACCTTGCAGGACCCAATATTAGACTTTGATGTCCATCTGTGTCTGGGAGGTAAGCCACTTTAGACTGAGAACAAAATACAGTAGGAAAACAGAAGGAATCCTCTTAAACTATCTCACAAGAACTACATACAGCACAAAAATTGCATTCCAGAAAGCATTACCACCATTTGGTTAAAAGCTGAAAGCTGAAATTCCATCCCTACTTGTGAATCATAGCTACAGATGCTTTCTGCATACCACTCTTTAGAAAGTGAATATTGAAAAGAGACATTTCTGTTCAAGCTTTTACCCATTCTTAGGTATTTCAGTTTATGAGGGTTTGTCAGAAGTCATGAAATTACAGCAGTCAACAGATTGGCATTTACTAGAGCTAATTGTGATCTGCTCAGTTGTTAAAAACAGAAGACGAAGTCACCTAACCTCCCTTCAAAGCATTCTAACTAGTCAGCTATTGAACCACTTTCTGTTCCCACATATGTGGCTTTTGTTCAAACACAGATGTTTTTGCCATTTTCTTTCCACACCTTATTTCCTGGCAACATCAAACTACTGAACTCCTCAATCTTGAAAGTTTGTCAGCATTGGAGAAGTAAAGGATTATACAGGCTGTATCACCATGCATTAGACTTATCTTCTGCAAGGGGAAGAAGAACTGTTTTCTGCTCATTCTTTGATTGATTTAAGTTTTATTTTTTTTTTAATATAAATTGGTTCTGAAAAGAGTAGAAAAAGAGGGGAATATACTAGAAACAGAGTTTTACCCAGTACTATTGAGATTCATTTGTAGTATTGTCTAACCTTGTATATTATCAGTTTCATCCTTCACTGACTTTGGTTTACTCTCAATTTTGTCTCAGCAAGGCTGAGACGTGTGTCATTCAAAATGAAGTGATATAAAGCTTGTCCTATACTAACTTAGGCTGGATTTGACCTATCAGATCACTCTTGACCATGAGAGAAAATGGAGAGCAGAAGGAGAGCTCAGATTCCTCTAAGAATCAGAACAGTGCTTTAACATAGTACTTTAGGGAAGTGATTGTCACAGAATCACAGAATGTTAGGGGTTCGAAGGGACCTCAAAAGATCATCTAGTACAGCTCCCCTGCCAAAATAGGATCACCTAGGGCAAACCACACAGGAACACATCCAGGTGGGTTTTAAAACTCTCCAATGAAAGAGAATCCACAACCTCTCTGGGCATTCTGCTCTGTCACCTTTAAAGTAGTGTCTCCTGTTGAGGTGGAACCCCTTGTGTTCTAGCTTGTAGCCATTGTTTGGTGTTCTATCACTGGGCACCACTGAAAAGTGCCTGGAATGTTCATCTTAATACCCACCCCTCAGATATGTATAGACACTAATAAAATCCCCTCTCAGCCTTCTTGTCTCAAAACTAAACTGTCCCAGGTCTCAGTCTTTCTTCATAGGAGAGATATTCAAGTCCTGCAATCACCCTCATAGCTCTCCATTGAATTCTCTCCAACATATCTCTGTCTCTCTTGGACAGGGGAGTCCAAAAGTGGACACAGTGTTGCAGGTGTGATCTAACCATGGCAGAGTCCCCCTGTACTAGGCACTGGTGAGACCACATCTTGAGAACTGTGTTCAGTTTTGGGCGCCTCAATACTAGAAAGGCACTAGCACACTGGACAGAGTGCAAAGAGCAACTAGGCTGGTGGAGGGCCTAGTGAATAAGTCTCATGAAGAGTGGCTGAGTGAACTGGAACTCTTTAATTTGAGGAAGAGGAGGCTGAGGGGAGACCTTATTGCCCTCTACAACTATTGAAAGGACAATGCAGAGAGGTGGGTGGTGGTCTCTTCTCACAGGTAATTAGTGATAGAACAAGAGGGAATGGCCTTAAGCTGTACTAGGGCAGGTTTAAGCTAGACATTAGGAAAAAAAAAAAATCACTGAAACAGTAGTCAAGCATGGAAACAAGCTGTCCAGGGAGGTGGTTGAGTCACCATCCCTGGATGTGTTTAAAGTGAAATAGTTTATTAGTAAGCTTGGTAGAGTAGGGTTAATGGTTGGTGATCTCAAGGGTATTTTCCAAACAGAATGATTCTATGATTCCATGACATGCCATTTATGGACAGTATCTTAATTTTACCAGCTGTATTTTGAACTGTGCTTGACTGTCACAGAGCAGCACTGAGCACTGACTGCAAAAGCATAAGGGATAGATTCTAACATGAACTTTTAAAGTCCACTCTTTTGTCAGTTTATGTCACAACCTTAACATTGTATCAGCTCAGTTTAATAACAAATGAGAGTTACTCTGGAATGAGGAGTGACCCATCTACCCTATTAGCTTACCTGAGTCACAGTCCTGTCAATTCCTTTCAGCACTACTGTCTCCACAAAGACATGTGTACAGCAAAACACGGTGCTCCTTTCTCTCTTTTTCCAGGTGTTCCTGATTTCCTATCAAATATTTTTTGCCTCCCCACAATCTGGCTGTATATTTCACTGAAAAAGAAAATCTATGATGTAGAACATTTAAAGTAAGATGAAAGAGTTATTTCAAATTCAAACCCACTTACATTTGTGCTGTAATGTTCTTTTAGTTTTTGTTATCACAATTTCTTTTCATTTGTCTACTGACGAGTATTATTCCTGAATTAAAGGGATTTAAATAAAAGGAACTAATATTTCCTCTTTTCCTTTCCTAGGGAGTGACTTCTAACAAACATAATTATTGTGGTAGCAGTTAGCAAAGCAGAAGTGGATAAGAATCCTTTTCCTAATTACATCTTTTAAAAAGCAAAAAAAACCTGAAATCCAATACATAAAAAAAATCTCCAATCTCTGACTTAGTTTGAACTATGTCACTTTTATAAGGTTTGGAAAGTGTTGGAAATTCAGTTTGCCTTTCATGATGTGCATTCCCTTATGTGTCTTAACTTACACCATTAAACAAATTGCTTCAGTTTGTAATGTTTCAGCTGTAGACTTAACTTCGGCTTTCTCATGCATGCAGGAAAATTTTTGCCCTGGAATTGAAATCTTACCCTGAAGACAAAGGTGTGCGTATCTGGCACTTGAAAGTGGAAAATCCTGTGGAAAAGGTAAGTAATGGGCAGCAATAACTTCAGTAACAAAGGTCACAAGCAATACAGGCACTGAACTATCCTGTCTGTCTATGGATTGACGTCTTTTGTCACTTAGCCTTCCTGTTCCTCTTTATTTTTAATGGAATAGAAAGCATTCATTCGGAGAGTAATTGATAACTACTGACCAACTCTATTCAGCTGCCAAGCTGAATATTTATCAGAGAAGTTTTGCTGTCAGTGTTTCAGTAGGAGGACAAGTTTTGATTTTACATCAGCCCAGCTGACAGAACTTTTTAAGTAATTTAATTAGCTTTGTCATTTCCATTGTACAGTTTCATTCACATTGGTTACTATGCTTGGGGTGGGAGGCATAGAGAGGAAAGGGCTCACAGATGGACAATGGAGAGTTTCCTTAAGAAACCTGTCTTCTAATGTGCAACACCTCCTCCTGAGTCCAAGCTCAGCTGCTTTTTGCAACAGATTTTGTTACATTATGTGCATATCAATTTGCCACTTCACAAAGTCTTGCATTTTAAGCACCAGAAAAAAGCTCTGGCCTAAAAGCAAAACTCCATTCTCCCATGAGATTTAATAAAGTACCTGTCCAGAATAAGGGTTGCATTACATCTGTGAGCTGTGAGGCAGTGTGATGCAGTACTTGCTTACATGAGAAATACAAAGGTGCAGAAGAAGGGTCAGCCACCTATCTATTGTAGAGTATGTGTTGTTTCTTAGGTCTGGGAAACAAAAAAGACGGTGGATGAAATCAGGGCTGGACTAGCAGCATAAGTTTTCAATTCTGTGTTCAGACATCCCCGGTCAAGTTCTGAAAACTGTGATGAGAGACCAGGTTTTTTGTGTTACACCTATTAAAGACATGCAATCACACTTTTCTAGAGTAGTGCCTGATAAAGGTTCATGCTGAGATTTACAAGTGCTTTTGAACTGATAATCATGTGATGATTTCCTAACCTTTTTGTGTGTCTAGAATAATGTAAAACTGAAATAGTATAAAGTTAGTTTTCCTTGTAATATTCTGTAGTATTTAAGAGCATTTAATTTTGTGCATACCTGAGCAGAAGCACAAAAGGATAATAGAGATGATGTCCTCCTAGGAGAACACTTGTAAGCAGTATTTCTGGACAGTCCATCCATTCTGTTGAGCCAAAAAGCTTCTTTGACAATTCAGGGATAGTATAAGTGACTTTCATAATTCAGAGTGAAAGTTGCCACTTTCTCAGTAGGAATCCTCTGAGTGTTCATGTATATGAAATATATACACACATAGATGCACAATGTTTACAGACAACACACTCACATAGATGCCATAAACTAGTTCATTTTATAATTATAGAAAATTATCAATATGTGCATTCCTTTGCTTTCCTCATCAGCATTTCATATAAGCACATTAGGTTTAAACTGTGATTCACACACACAAAACTGTGCTGAAAACAACAGATGGTCCTGCTTTGGCTGAGGGGTTGGACTAGATGATCTTTTGAGGTCCCTTCTAATCCTGAGCATTCTGTGATTCTGATGATTTTTCAGCTAAATTCAAATACAACCAAGTGGAAGGACAGTCTGCAAGGTTTGCTGCAGATCACGTGGTAACTGCTTGGGTGCAATAGTCAAGATCAGGATCTTCTTAAAATATCACTTTGATTTTCTCTGTGGTAAACAAGGAAGGAAGGACATAAAACAAGGAGCTGAGAAGAAGAAAGGTGAAGGTATTGACAAAGTAAGAAATGACATCTCAGGTACATAGAGATGTTCAAGACCAGGCCAGATGAGGCCTTGAGCAACCGAGTCTGAGGCTATGGCAGGGAGGTTGGAGCAGATGGCATCTAAGGTCCCTACCAACAAAAACCATTCTATGTTTCTATAATTTTGGGGAAGATATTAATAATATGAATGCCATTTAGTTGCACTATGCAATAACAAAACACATAGATAGCCACAGATATCTCTTTTGGAAAGCAGTCTTAAGAAATTCCCTCTCCATCTGGCTAAAAAGATCTGGGAAAAAAAGTAATCTCTCACTTTCTTTAAGGGCCAGAGAACAGCAGAATTTAGTAGGAGCTTTGGGAGGAAAAAATGACCTCAGGGCATTTCCTCACATGATGTTCCTAATACATAATTAACACTCAACATTTTACAGAGAGGTTTTCTTTCTTTTTTTTTTTTTTTATTTTAAGCCATCAGACGTGTTTTATTTGTATACATTTCCCTGGTTCCTTTTCAAATCAATTTCAGTTAATTCTTGCACATTTACATCATTAGTGTAATTACACCTAATTGCCTGTTTTAGTATAAATACTTCTCCTTGCATAATTAGAATATAATTATGACTCTAGTATATGATGCATAATCACATCATTACAGTTTGTGATGATGTCACAAAAATTCCTATAAACTCAGAATTTATTACACTTTAGGTATGCATTTTAAGTGGCTCTGCAATAAAGGCTGTCCTGAGTCCTTTCAAATAATCACATTACCAGTGTGGTTTCTATGCAGGATACCAGGCAGATGATTTATGACTACCCCAAAGGTGAGATGGTAAAGCATAATCAAAGTTTCCAGACAAATCTATGTAGGGGAAATCAACATCATTTTAACTACAAGTAATGATGGAAAACCAGAAGATATGCACAGAAGTATCTATTTGCAAATTTCAAAATATATTCTTTTAGTACTTTCTAATTAATTATATCTTTTAATCACCCATTACTGTTCTACATTCAGCCTTGGAAAAGAAATGGAGAAAAAAATGTTAAATATAAATAATGTATTGACTTACATCCTGCTCAACTTGTTAATCCCTTACAAAAGAGAGCTGGATATGACCTTAAGCATTGTAGCTCCTAATGACATATTGTAGAAGAAAAAAAATCCTGTTTATCAGACAACCTCTGAATAGATATAATCATGAGCAACTTGGCATGGGACAAATATCACAGGTCAGGCTTTTTCCATGCAGGGAAGTCCATTTCTGTAGCCCACCAGTCTTTCCAGGTAATTAGAAAGAGGATATATAAGGTAGTCTAATAATGATAGAGTTTTGAGAGCTGTCCTACCAGACCATGGGTAATTTATAACTTAGTTATTTGTAAGAGAAATTGTTTTACACTAGCAAATGTTATTGTTATGGTTTGAAAATATCCATGAAGGAATAGGAGATGTAGATACAGGAAGAAAGGTTGTCTAGTATACTCGGCACATACTAGAGAGTTTATTTCAGACCCTAATGTGATGATAAAATGAAACAATGGCTGTAAAAGCAGATTTTCAATGCTCATGTTCATGTGGGTTGAGATGCAGTGTTTCTCCTCATCAACCTGTGGAAGAGTATTTGTTTTCCTGAACATCTCTCATCTTACCATTTAACAGTGTTATGCCTAGTTGATAACTAGTTATCAGATCTGTTCCTTAGAGGTTGGTAATGAGGCTAATACTATTTAACTTCCTATTAACAACCTCCATGATGGGATGCAATTCACTCTTGGCAAATTGGCAGGTGATAGCAGACTGGCAGGGAGGTTGACATCCCAGGGGGTAGAGCTGACATTCAAGGAGACTTTAACAGGTTGGAGAGATGAGTGAACAGAAATTCAACGAAATTCAACACAGGCAATAACAAAATCCTGCACCTGTCCTAAATGTAAGATTTTATAATTAGCTGAAATTTATGACCTTAAGTTTTTTGATTACTTCAACTAGGTAATATAGAGCAGTTCTTCCCTCACTACCTAGACCTAGAGTGCTAATTCACACCCTCAAGGGGAGTTCAGAAAAGCATTATTATTTCTTCATAATCCTTTCTGAGCTGTTACTATTTGTATATATTTCAGACCAGTTCTAAGAGTCAAATGAAAACTCATAAAACCAGTAAAGACTGCTGAGCAAGTATTCATTACCTGTCAAAGTTAGGTCTTTCAGTTTGGAGAAATCCAGAGACATTTGGCCTCATACATCAACCCTCTGGCTTGAGAATGTTGATCTGTTTATTCCTGAATGACTCGTTCTAGATAAATTTGGGAAAAGAATATGCAGCTGAAGAGCACAGTGGAATACTGTTAATTATTGGTGGACCTGATAGCGATGTATATAATTAAAATTGACTGACATATCTCATTATAAGATCTTGTATTATGTTGCCCACATCTTTGCTAATTTTCTTCATATACGTTGGAATTCATTGTGGCAGGTGTTTGCCTCAGGCTTATTTTATTATCTTTTATTATTTTAATGCTCTTTGATGGGTCTGGGTTTTGTGGGTTTTTTTTTTTGTTGGCTTGTTTTGGGGTTTTTGTTAGTTTTTTCCAGCTACAGGACTAGGAAGATTATGTCAGAATAAGTCTCACAAGTCTATAATTAGAAAACTCTGCCACCCTTTTTGTGGAATGTACTTGACAGAACTGTGAAAGATGAACTATTCAGTTGTTTTAAATATCTGCTTAAATGTGGATAATTCTTCTGTGAGCTCTTCTTGGACTTGAGTCTGCAATAGCTTTTGATAGTATCCACAAGCCAAAATCCTGAACACTCTCTGTGTTTTACATGTCCATATCTCTGTCAAGCAGATGAAATATTCAGACGTGTTCATCTGATACTACACAACTTAAAGCTTTATGTCAAAATCAGACTCCAAGTTTCAGCTTTTGAAATCAATATGATAAAAATATATGAAGTTGCACAAGATTCATTTAAGTACGCCAGTGAGATATTTTGAGTTTGGCCCAAGACTTGCCCACCTCTTTTAAATGTTTTGAAATAAAGCATTTCTGGAGATTTGAAATGCAGACACCTACAATATAAGTGCAACCATGCCCTAGTCCTTAAAGATCTAAATACACCTGGCATTTTTGACATCTTAACAGCTCTGTCTTTCTTATAGATGAAATGTAGCACAAGATAACAAACATGAAAAATGATGTGATTTCCAGGGAATGTTTTCAGCAGACTTCTGAACAGCTAGATCTAAGGTCTAGGGACTCTGGTAGGCTTTGTAGTTTATATAGCAAGTCACAAAGTTGCCTCTCTTTACAGCTGGAGCTTTTCTAGAGCTAAAGTATCTCAAAGTACTTGTCCCTGTGCCCTCCAACTCTATTTGTATGGTCTCCTGCTGCATTCTCACAGCTTGTAGTTTTTCATTGCTTATTTCAAATGACACCTTAAGTTTTACCATTTGAGTGAGGAGTGGGGAAAACTTGACCTGTGGCTCTAATGCACAGAGTACAGCTGGAACAGTATTCAAAGGAACCTCCTCTACCCTTTGGGGTCCACATGTTTCTTTTGATTTATTGAACTGTTGTGACAATGTAATGAATTTTAGTCCAAGAAATGCCACAGCCATCAACACAGTCATCTGAGACTCCTACAATGGATGAGCAGTGCTGTATGGTCCCCCATTATTGTTTGAGCTTCTCAGGCTGAAAATGTGAATATTGTGAAACTCTTGCTTCCAGGGGCAAGTAAAGTTATGCTAAAAGCTATAATTATTTTTTATTAATACAAGAAAAAAGAAGCTTAAAAACATCAACCACTTTGGTTGTGAAAAACATCTGATAGTAGTTTAAATTCTAATATTTGATGCCACCTAGGTAAACTTTATGGGCACCTTCACTTCCTTTGAACCCTTCATGTAGTCTTTTTACCCTTTCTAATTCACCTGGAGCTATGGAATATTTCTTCTTTATTCTAAATAAACCCTTCTGTATAATCTTGTGAAAGCCATGCAAACTCTGTTTTTTCTCCCCGGAAGTGTAGTCTGAAGGGTGGTGCAGGTGCAATAGCAACTGGAAACAAAGAGATCTTGAATAAACTTTATCCAAAGAATAAGAGGAGGTTTATAAGAAACATAGAAATAATGTCATAATTCTGCCAGAACCTGAAGAAATGGAAGCAAACTGTCTAATTTTATCAGTAAGCTTTTTACATTAGTGATGAAGTGGTTACTACTCACGAGGTTCTTTCAAGTTCTAAGTTCCTATGAAACCAAATCAATGTAAATACTTCAAAATATTCCACAAAATGAGATTAAATGTGGGTTTTCCTGAGTGAATCAGGAAATATGTTAATTCTGGGCCTGCTGGTCTCAATACAGAGAGCCAAAATACAAACTGACAGACAAAGCTGTGAGGAGGGACTACACCTTTAGGGTGGGCCAAATGGCCAAGATCTGCAGAGCCAGTGGTGGTTTATTAAGGCATTTTTGAATGATACAGTTCCACTTTTCCACAGCCTACCCTTGTTAAGCCCACTGTTTTATCTTTATTTTAACAGGTGCTTTTCTCCCAAACTGCCTTTCCCATCCACTTCAAGGATGCAGCACTTCATTACTTTTCACTCACATTCTTTATCACATGGTTTGGGGTACATTGCTTATCACACGCCAGAGCCCCACAGAGACATGTGGGCCAGCTAAACAACCCATTAGCTGTTCTCTGGGTTCCCACAGATAAAAAAAACAAACAAACAATTTTAATGTTTTTGGTTTTGTTTGTTTGTTTACTGGGGAGGAGATTTTTCCTATGTCTTGTGTGTTATAGTGAGAATTTAGTGTGTTCTGTCTTTTCATGGGTGCACCCATCACAACTGCTTGGTCCTTTGCTTATTCAGGAAACTATCTCAGGCTGAGGGATCTGAGTGTTTGGGCTAAATGTTTTTTAATAGTCTCATTTTAAAGGGGAGTCCTGCTATTAATCCTGACAGCAGTACTGAAGGAAGAAATTGAATTCTTCATCTCCATCTCCATCAGCCAGTTTGAACAAACACAGCTATAGAGCTCCTTAATACATAATCTTGCTGTATCCCTAGTGTTAAACTCTGACCTTTAAGAGGCAGGTCACAGATCTTTTACTTCCGTTTAATCTTCACTAAAACCAAGGCTCACAGATGGTTTGATACTTCTTCCTATCTTGTATTCAGAAGGGATCAGCTGCTCCTTTTCTTCCCCTTCTCACTTCTGCTAAAGGAAGGTTATCCTATTGTGTTATTTATGTATCAAGTAATTCCAAAGATTCTGCTCTGTCTTTTGTTATACCTACAACTGCCTCTCAAGGAATTAACAGTGCATTTTGCATCCTTAGTCTGCTTGTCCTTTTTCAATTGATTTGCATTTTGAATAAAATCTCTACAAGACTTTACTTGAATATTCCTCTGTGGATTACTTTTAATGTATTTTTACTACTTTTTCATTCACTGTCTGCAGTGAATTCATTTGGTAGAAATCTGCCATTTTGACTTACATAAGACAGTCACCGTAGCACATCCTGGTTAAACACTCATGAATTTGCAGGCACAGAATGTTGCTAGATTTTACACAAAGTCTGCACTGCTTCTCTGATCTTCAGTTCAATGCATAGGTATATTATCTTTTGGATTAATTCTGGGAACACTAGTTATTTACTTTGAATTTGGTATTTTTACAATCCATTGACAATCAGATTAACAAAGGGTTAAATTAACATATTCCTGTGAAAAGCCAACAGCCTGAATTCCTGCCTCTGAGATTAAGTTTTACTTGAGTAGTTTTGTTAGTCCTCTAGAAGAGTAGTTAATAAGATTTTAGGGAGTGTTTAATAGCTTAGCATTATGAACAAAGGAATTACAAAGGGAAGAAACAATCTCATCACCAAAATAAATTAAACAAAGTTAAAATCCACAAACAGGATAGAATATTTCTTTCCAAAGAGTGAACTGCTTAGATTTTCCAGTGGATTATCTAGCACTTAATTTTATTTATTTTTTTATGTTCTTGTTCATGATAAAGGTTCTGAATGACACACAATCACAGTAGGCTGCTACCAAAGGTATAATGTTTTTCACAGAACTTGCCCAGAGACTCCAGGACTTGTGCCATGAATGCCATACTCCTTAATGCTCTTTAGCACCTTATATGAATATAAATTTGTCTCTGCTATCAAATTTATCCTCACCAGTCATACTCCACCCTGACAGAATAAATACCACAAGCTGATGAAAGGCACATTTCCCTGTACATGGGAGTTCTTTCTAGGTTGGTTCAAATATGGAAGGAACACTACCAAGGCTAAGAGGATAAAAGGTCTCATATAGAAGCTCCTTTCTAACTCCATAGAGAGAACATCACTTAGTGGTATATAAAATAGTGTATTTTCTGAACAGAGATGAATTTGCCAGAGACACCTGGAAGCACTTCTGTAATTAATAGCAACTCAGGCTTCATGAGAAATACTGTTTGTGTGAGGAAACAATGGAAACTATTCAATGAGGCAGCAATTACTTAACTGAAAGATCAAGTAAATAATTTTCCTCTGGCAGAGATTCTAATTTATCAGGAGATTTACATGAGCAGATGGGAATGGGAAAAGTATGCCATAATATGGGGCTGTAAAGTGAAAACTCTCACTCTTCAGTGGTAATGAGCCTTTTGTGGCACATTACTAAAAAGCAATCTATGCTTGAATGAAAGAAGCGTGTCAGAGAGAAACAGTATTCAGTGAGGTATGAGAGAGAATGCATTTTAAGAAAACAAGTCAGATAACCTGTGAAAGTACCCTTCCTGCTAAAGAAACACAATTCCTCTGCTGAGTGCAGTTTGGTTCAAGTAATGAGCATAACAATGGGGGTTTTTACTCAGATATGATTGCATATCCCAAGGCACACACACATAGTCCAAAAATTATGGGAAATATATACATACAAATTGTTTCTCCCTCTCCGCAGATCCCAAAGCAGTGGTTATGGAGAGAACAGCAAGGGTACCTTACCGTCCTCTCTGTCCTCCATATCATAAAAAAAATCAGTATGGCATCTAATATGAAAAAAAAAAAATATATAAAATTATAAAAATATGCTGCTCAAGATGGCAAGTCCTTGGAACAGCTAGGAGTTAAAACCACGATTCTCTCTTGACCACAGAATCATCCTTATTTATTAAGACTAGAGAACTTACATGGCTGAACTGCTAAAGCAGACCAGAGAGAATAATTTTATTCTGCAAAGGAGCTCCATGCTGCCTCTGATGGTGATTACATTTTGAAGTGGAATGGGACATCAGAGCCTAATCTTTCTCAAGAAAGGTGTGCAGAAGAATGCTAGTGATTCACTGAGTCATATCCAGACATCAGAGACAAAGGTAGAATTCAAGGAAGGATAAGTTCAGGCATTATGTATGTATAAAACTGTCTATCAGTAAAAAAAGTTCATATCTTCAGTGCAAAGAGAATAGGAATCCATTCAGTTGTACACTGTGTGGAGTAGCAGAGTTCCTTGGAACTACATGTGATTAAAAAATAGGACAGCTTTTCAATGCAGGTCAGGAAGCATTTTCCATCTTCCACAAAACTCAATCAACCAATCTCTCCTGCAATATTTACCTCTTCAGTGCTTATATTTGAGGTTATTTTGAGGTTCACAAACCTTTTCCTTTATTTTTGGTCCTTGAGGTATAGATCTTTTGCCCATTCAATCATTTTTCTTTCCAGACATCTACAGTATTCTTTGGACCAGGACCTGACTTTGTTCAGCTATTTATTATTGTGAATATTTATGTTTTCTTTCATTAACACAAAGGATATTCGTGGGACTTTGCAGACAAATAGATCTCTAGCAGAAGAAGTTACTCCTGACTAGAGTTTACAGTTTGTCACAATGTAATAAAAATCATGAGACTATAGGGGAAAAAAAACACAAACAACCCAAAGCCCAACTAATAATCTGACAGAAAATATTTCAAACTGACAAGCTATATTAAAACATTTTTAAGTTTCAAGAGAAGTCTTTCCAAAATACTATCAATTATTAAAGAATTCAGAAGAACTTACAACTTGCATTGTAGTTCATGTATTGTAATCTCATTAATTCTTACACTTAACACACCATCATTTCTATGGCAAAGAACTTAATCTGTCTCTGTCAACACCTCTGAGGACAGCTTTCTTTCTAACCTGTGGGTTCTCGCATATTTCAGTGCAGCTATTTATTCTCTGTCTTAGTTCATCTATCTATACACAATACCCCATATTAATATCTGCAAAATAGCTGGATGTGGCTCTAGGCAACCTGTTCTAGTGGAAAGTGTCCCTGACTATGGCAGGGGATTTGGAACTAGTTGATCCTTGATGTCCCTTCCAACCCTGACAATTCCGTGATTCTGTGAAACTAAAAATCTGCTACAAAACACCTATATGTTGTGAAAGCTTGATATTGCTGACCTCTTTTTAAATCCAGAATTCTGAAAGTACAGACAAACCCTCTTTTATTCAAATATATGTTAACAAAGTCACAAATGCACACAAAATACTTTCCAAAGAAGAGTGTCTAAAGTCTCTTGAAGAAAGGTGAGTACACAGATAATGTTATAAACATATTTTTAGCCCGTATTGATTTGAATGAATGAGACATTTTCTCATCTCTTTCAAAATATTTGGATGAATTTTATTTTTTAAAGCTTTGTTTTTTAAAAAAGAGAGAGGAAGGATTGGACTGTCAGTGAGTAGAAAAATAAGGATTATGCTTCCTGAGACCCTCTTTGCTAACAGGGATTATTTACATTGAAAAAAAGAAAAGAAAAAAAAAAGGGGGGGAGGAGGGGAAAGGTATTCTTTTTAAAGGTTATTCTTAACAGTGGATTTGTATTTCTTTTAGCAGAAGTTTGGTTTCATGCTCTAGCAATGCAAGATACAAGATATCATGGCTGGTTTCATCAGCACATTACAAATTGCCATACTGGAAATGTGACAAACTCAAGAAATTATGAAGGATGCAATTCACTAAAGCTCTCGACTAAGGCTTAGGTAGAATTGGTCTATTTGAAGGTGCAGAAAGATAATACATCCGGCACAGTAATAGCTGACAGAGAACAATGGCAAATCAGTGCTCCAACTGTGTGCCCCTCTCTGTGCATTTTGATACATTTCATTTGTGGACAATAAGAAAAGCATCCACATATTGCTAATGTCCTTTTCTTTACACTTTACAGAATATAGGAAGTAATAAAATTATTTAATTTCTTGCCTTTTCTGAAATGAAGCTGAAGAGATAACCTATGAAAGTATTTTTGATTTTCTCTACTCTAGAGGATATGTTATTCTTTAACAATTTCTGGTTTTTGCTTTACTTTGTAATTTTTACCAATATATTTAATTTTTTTATAAGCCTTGCAGTGAAAAAAAGTGTAGTGGTGCAGCCCTTCTGGGCCACATTGTGGTGTCAGGACCAGCCAACACTGTAATCTTGGTTTTGCTACAAATGCAGGGAGTTTGGACATCTTCTCTATGTATGTTACAGCTAAATGAAACAATTAGGCACTTCCTAAATATATCCAGCACTCCTGCTGCATGGAGGAAACAGCTGCTCTGGAAGGAAACAGGAACACCTACACAAAATCATGGTAAATACAGGAAAACAAGCAACAACAACAGCAACAAGAAGAAAAAAACAGCAATAACCAAAGTCAATAATCTTGCAATTCTATCAAGACTGATCCTAAGAGAGATCCTAACCAAGTGTGATGGGTGTGATGGGCGCACCTGCCACACTGGTGGTGGTTTGGTGTGGGAGCAGGTAAAGTTCTGAGCCATTTCTGGCCAAGACCTCATCTACTTTCAGTCTGTTCTGAGGACCCACAATGAAGCAGAGTGATAACAGTGAACACATACAGCTAGGTTTGGAACATTTGTCACTCAGTTCTGGACTTCACCGTTCAAGAAGGACAAGGACCTGCTGGAGAGTGCCCCAGCAGAGAGCACTTAAGATGAGGGGAGTGGAGCATCAACCTTATGAGGAAAGGGTTAGAGAGCTGGGGCTGCTCAGCCTGGGAAAGAAGAGACCGAGAAGGGATCTCATTAACACTTATAATTACCTAAAGAGCAAGTTTCAGGAGGATGGAGCCAGGCTCTTCTAGTGGTGACTAGTGGCAGGACCAGGGACAGTGGACACAAACCAGAACACATGAGGTTCCATGTAAACACAAGGAAAAGACTCTTCACTTTGAGAGTGGGAGAGCACTGCAACAGGCTGCCCAGAGAGATTGTGGAGTCTCCTTTTCTGGATACATTTCAAACTGACCTGTATGCATTCCTGTGTGATTTACTCATGGTGATCCTGCTCTAGCAGGGGTATTGGACTGAACAAGCAATAAGATCTCAAAAAATCTTAAATTGTTGCTGTCTGAAAGTCATGTAGGAGCCATAACCATATTCCCTGACAAAATGGTGTAGTTCTTTGCATATTTTTTCCATGTAGTAAGTAACAGAGTCACAGACCTCTGTTAAGTTGCACTTCTGCAAACTCATGTTAAAAATCAATTTTGCTGATATCGTTAATGGTGACTCCTTGAGAGACCCAAAAAACTACCCTCCAAGAGTATTAAAAGTGATTTAAATTATTTTAAACATTCATCTGTGACAAAATTAACCCTGGGAACAGAATGAAATGTCAGGAATGATGACATGGTGGACTTAAAAAGTACAATGTACGTATTATGGGGTGTGGAGAGAAGCACAGACTCATAGAAAATATGAGATGGGTTCTGGAGAAAGCATTTCATCTGTTAACCTGCCTCAGGGTAGGATCAACTCTATTTAAATTATTCCCAATAATTATTTGGCTAATGATAGAGATCCTAAAATCTCCCTAGGCAACCTATTTTACTGCTTATCTGCCCTTCCCATTAGGATTTTTTTTTTAACATACAACTTAAATCTCCCTTGATAACATTTAAACCCATTAAGTCTTGTTCTATGCATAGTACACAACTTTTTTTTCCCCTTTTCCACTTATTTGAAGACTGCTGTCTTCCATCAGTAGACTAACTTGTATGTCTTCAACATTTTCCTTTTACACCATGCTTTCTGAAATTCTGAATGGTGCTGTTCCTCCACTAATTCTTCTGTTTCTCTTCAACTCATGAGACTTACTGCCAAAATTCAAGTGTAAGTACTTCTAAATATCCTAGCATAAATTTATTTGTATCTGAGATATCTGAAGTCACCAAACTTATTGTGGCTTATTCTAGGCAAACTTCCCAGGTCTCTGCTGTCATTAACCAATGATCTCTTTACATTTCAAGGAACTGTGGAATGTGAAAGCACAAAATATTTCAGTTCCTGCAGTTCAATAAAGGACTTGTAGTTTTCATCTAACTGCTAAAAATCTTACAAAGTGATTCTTTCATTCCACTTGTGTTATTTGTTAGATACAATTCTTTTCTTCCTTCTACTTTTTGGTTTGGCTTGACTTTTCTTTCACATTCATTCCAACTTTATTTTTTCTTCCTGCTTACCTCTTACACTTCAGCAGCTCAACTCCTGTGCACTTTGTTGCTATAAAATCATTAAAATTATGTTTTCAGAATCCCCTTTAGAAGTCATCATCTCTGAGTATCTACATAAGACACAAAAACTCTGAATGTAGAAATTCTCACCCTGTACTCAAGTCTCAAGAGATCCCTGCTGGAGCACTGCATCAGATCTAGGGTCCCCAATTTATATGAATGGGTTGAAGCCAGTCCAGAGCAGAGCCACAAATATGATCAGCAGGCTGTAGCACCTCTCCTATGAAGAAAGATTGATAGAGTTGGAATTGTTCACCTTGGAGAAGAGAATGCTCTGGGGAAGACTTGTATTAGCTTTCCAATACTTAAAAGGGGGCTACAGGAAAGCTGGAGTGGGACATTATACAGGGGCAACAATTTTAAACTGAAAAAGGGTAGATTTAGATTATATATAAGCAAGAAATTCTTCACAATGAGGGTGATGAGGCAATGGAACAGATTGCCCAGAGAAGATGCAGATGCCCCCTCCTGAAAAAGTGTTCAAGGCCAGGTTGGACAGGGCTTTGAGCAACCTCATTTAGTGAAAGGTGTCACTATCCATGTGCTGAGTATTTATAAGGAGCCAAGTGTTTTAACTCAGAATGTAAGCAGACCTAGAAAACTCAATTATTTCAAATTCAAGGTTTGGGACCAATATAGTTTAAGGCATTGTTAGTTATATAACAATACACCATCAACATAATGGAACTGAAAGGTGTAAAGCAAATCAAACCATTACATGAGAGGAAAAAAGAAAAAAAAAGAGAAGGTGATTCTTGCTGTGCTGTGAATAGGGGAATCAAATACTCTTGATCCAATAAACTCATATAATAGGAAAAGTATGGACTGATGTTAGGTTACATCTTCATTTTGTGCCTGTTTCTAAATCACAGTGGGACTCTCAATAGAATTTTTCATCTTCAGAAGGCAAAATAGATAATTTAAAAATTATTTCTCATAAGGTTTCTCAGTTCTTACATGCCACATATGTAATTCATGCAAGGTTCAATAGAAAGTGATACATTTTTTACTTGCAATAATTAGCTCTAATAATTAAATATCAGCCACATTTTCATGCAGTGATATATTTGAAACAAATACATTAGTCATACTAATGGGTACTTTAAACGCTTTGGATGTTATCTCACAAAATTGAATTAATGGAATTTTGAATTAGCTGGGAGTTGTTGGGGAAGAAAATAAATATCCCAAGAAGAAACTAGTGTCGTTTCAGAAAAGAGGTCCCATGAGAAAACTTTTTTGTTGTTGTTTTTCTTTTTCTTTTTTTTTTTTTTTAAACCAAAGGAAACCTTGAACATCATGAAATTCTAAATATCTGGCTTAGAGAAACCAGATGCCTGGCACAGTTAAACTTTGAATAGGAAAATTCTCTTACTATAGAAGATGCCTGTATTCACTATTTGCTCTGTTGCCAGTCTGAGAAACCTCATATTGCAACCACGGTTTTGACCTACCACACACATTTGGTAAGACTCCTCTGTTTAGTGGCTGCACACTGGAAGTTTGTCTGAACATAAGGAAAAACTCCTTTACTATGAGGGCTGCAGAGCACTGAAATAAACATGCCCAGAGAAGCTGTTGTAGTTTCCTTCTGTGGAGATTTTCAAAACCTTCCTGGACACATTCTAGGAGAACCTGCTGTAGTAGGGGGATGTTGGACTACACAATCTCCAGAGGTCCCTTCCAACCCCCACCATTCTGTGATTTCTTTCCAAGGCTTCCTAGACAGAAATGCACATTCATGTACTATGCAGCACATGTTCAAAGATTCTGGAGGTATCATCTGCTATATACAATCCAGGATGCTTGTTAGAGCTACAGCAAGCAACTTGAAAGAAAATTTCTAGTCCTCTAGGTGATCTGAAATAAAAGTTGTAGTATATTTCCATAGGATATAGTGTATTTTATTTACAGAAGCTATGAAACAGCTAATAGAGTATTGCTGTGTCTACAGAACCTTCTGCCTTTGAGTGCAACTAAAATGTCAGTGTTAGTCATACCATGCATCCTTGACAGCATATTTTGTGAGATTTTGATCTGTTTTTTCTGTCTATTGTAGGGTAAGAGGCAATTTACAGCAGCAAATAATAAAATGCTATAAAGTGTGTTATTACAGCTACTTCTAGTTTTCCTAGCTACTGTCAAATTCTTATATCCAACTTTATTTTATTTTTTTTCCCCACAAACTCTCATATTGTGCTACTCACTGAAAGAATTTGCCTTGTTCATGTAATCACAAGCAGTGGTAGGACATATTTTAGTATGCCGATTCCACTGCAGTTTGAAAGAATTACACAGATCTATGTTCTAAATCAACAGAAACCAGCTTGTTACTGCTTTCCTCACACTCCCAGCCACCCACACCTGTGCACAAACACAAACACATTCCTTCTTTCCTCTCTTGCAAGTGGATATTTAAGATGTGCAACTCCACATCTCCCTACACACATTTTCTTGAGGGTAAGTGCCAGGATCCACTCAAGAGTCTTCTCATTGGGTATCTGTCTTATTTAGAAACATAGAATCATTTTGATTGGAAAAAAACTTTAAGATCATCAAGTCCAACCTTTACCTAACTCTGCTGTGTTTAACTATGTCCATCAGCACCACATCTCTGCATGTGGGGATGCAGACAGAGATGTGGTGCTAATTGACATGGAGATGGGGATTCAATCACCTCCTTGGGTAGCCTATTCCAGTGTTTGAGAGTCCTTTAAGGGAAGAATTTTATTCTAGTACTCAGCCTAAACCTACACTGGTGCAACTTGAGGCCATTTCTTTCTGTCCTACCACTTCTTACTTCTTTAAAAGTATGACCTGTACACATCTTCATTACCCAGTTGCTCAGTCTAACTGCTTTCTGCATGGTAGGAATTTGTTTGTGCTTTATGCTTTGTTCTATTGGCCATGCTTTTAAAACCTTCTTACCTGTATGGCACTGTCATTGGCATGCCTCACTCTAATGATTTACTAGGCCAATAAATCATTGGAGACACTGTTCAGGCTGATGATGTATTTGACTAATACATCATCACAAGATGCTGCTGAGATGATGTATTACTCCAAAGATGATGTTGTATAGAAAGCAAACCTGGAGTATATACAGTTACCTACTACACTAATTTTTAATAGGAGTGGCCAATAATGGAACTACTCTTGCTTCTTGACTGCCTGTCTTGGCCTTTCTCAGAAGAGTTTAATAAAACCTCCTCTATCATTTCCAGAAGAAAGATTCTGTGACCAGACTCTATTACAGTTTGGTTTATTAAAGGTTCTGGCTTGTTTGTTTATTTGTTTGTTTTCAAAAAGCCAGCTTTGATGTTTCTTTTTCAAATTTGTAAAGTAATTCTAATTTGGATTAGAGAAAACCAATGTAAAATATCACAGAATCGGAGAAGGGCTTGAGTTGGAAGGGACTTTAAAGATCAGCTAATTCCAACCCCCTGTCATTGCCAGGGATGCCTGGTACTAGACCAGGTTAGAGATGTTCCTCAAGCTAACAAAAGTAGGAAGTTGAAGAATCTTTAGTGTCTATGCTAGAGGAAAAGCTCATCAAAACCAAAAGGGTGGGCTGTGATGAAAACTTGTATGATTCCCCAGCAAAGTGAATGTTAACCATCTAAGCCACAAAACATTGCAAACATCATTCCAAACAGTAACCGCCTAAATTTAGGTAAAGAAGATAAAGATGCTGATAGTAGAGCTGTTAAAAGAAAAAGAGAGAGAGAGAGAGAGAGAGAGAGAGAGTTTTAGTTCCATAACAATTGAAACCAAGCAATACTATTTTCTCTAATTGAAGAAAAAAAAAAAATCTAAATATTTCAGCACACAGAAACCCCAATAGTATTTTGGTTTCAGTCAACATAGCATAGTTAATTCAGTTTTTGTAGAGTTTTTTTTCATCCTTTTTGAACTTTGATCTAGATTATTTTTGGACTGAAATATATTTCAACTTAAATAACCAGATTTTTTATATATATATATAAAACCTGTTGGAAATTGTTGCATGAGTTTAGAATTTGTCTTTCTCTTCCCCCTCTGCCAAATAAGGTAGATTCTTCTTTTGAGTAATGCATAGAACATTTTGTTCAGAAACACAGCCAGATTTGTACACCTCATTCTCCGAAGGAAACTGGATGGCTCATTGCAAGCTGAGTGAAAGCACTGGTTAAGAAAGTGTTTCTTGTTGCACTTCCAAAGGGCAGGCTACTCTGTGTCACAGAGCAGCAAAGAGAAAGCTTCAAAGAAAAATCACAAATGCCTACAGTTATGATACATTGGACTAGACACTTGACTTTGAGAAGCCCTTCTCAAAAACTGTGCCTTTGAATGATGAGCCCTGCAGTTTGGGTGAATGCCACCATTTATCAAAGGGGATATCAACACAAGTAAAACCAACCATATTGAATTAATACAAATGAAATTATGGAAAATGATGCAGGGATAATATCATCCCTGAGAATCTAAAATCTCTAAATATGAAATTGTACAAATGCTAGAGTGAGAGAAGCTGAGTAATTTGGGCAAGAAAGGAAGTTAGAAGACAGAAAAATATAAAGAAACCTGCAAGCAACCATAAATTAACACAATTCTACCTTACTGTTTATTGCGACAAAACCCAGGTCTTCTCTAGTCTGTGGAACTTGTCTGACCAGGGTATTACTGAATTTGAATCTGACTGACCATTGAGAAAGACCTCCAAGTGTAATTTATTTACAATAACAATTGTGAAACCTCACAGTTTATAGTTCAAATTACTTTTTCACGTTCAAAATGTTTCAAATCTTCCTTCCTCCCTCCTTCCCTCTCTCTCTCTTTCTCTTTCCTTCTTTCTTTTTCTCTTTCTTTTTCTCTTTCTTTCTTTCTTTTCTTTCTTTCTTTCTTTCTTTCTTTCTTTCTTTCTTTCTTTCTTTCTTTCTTTCTTTCTTTCTTTCTTTCTTTCTTTCTTTCTTTCTTTCTTTCTTTCTTTCTTTCTTTCTTCCTTTCTTTCTTCCTTTCTTTCTTCCTTTCTTTCTTCCTTTCTTTCTTTCTCTCTCTCTCACTTTCTCTCTTTCTCTCTTTATCTCTTTCTTTCTCTCTTCCCAGAAAAAAGAATAATAAAGATCAAAGAGAGGAATACTATGGCCATTTTATTTCATTATGAACAAAACGTGCTGAGTAATTCCTTGTGCTGCAGAGACAGTGAAAATGGAAGTGTTCTTTGATGTGGACTGATCTCAAAGGTAAACAAATTGATATGTCCATGTTCTAACACTGTGGAAAAGTGAAGTTTACTGAAACTGATACAACCCCATCATAACAGGAGATTACTGAGGAGTTTCTTTGTTGCAGATCAATAAGGAGTTTTGGTATATGGAAGTTAGCATAAGCTGTAAACAGTAAAATGATTCAAAAGAAAAAAATAGTAATAACTGTTATTTTAATGACAGCTTGGTCAGAAAAAAGGGAAAGGGGATAATTTGTAAAGCTTCTGAAATGCAAATCCAAGCCTTAGTGAAAGCAAATAAGACCTTTTCTAACATAAAAAATTCTTATATGACCATGAAAAATACAGAAGCAGTGGAGAAGGTAGCAACTGAGCTTATAGGTGGTCTCCAAAATTATGAGTATCTGATGCATGTATTAATGTTAATAGTAGACTGAAGAAGAATGAATTCAAGTTATTAATTAATATTAATCATTCAGATGTTACTAAAAAAAAGCGTATGTGTAAATATAGATATCAAAATATGAATATATAAATATAATAGTCGCTGATCACAAACTTAGGATTTAGTCCTCTTGATAGAACAGATGATGATGAAATAGTGTGGCCAGCAGGAGCAGGGAAGTCATTGTGCCCCTGTACTCAGCACTAGTTATGCCACATCTTGAGTACTGTGTCCAGTTCTAGGCCCCTCAATTTAAGAAGGACATTGAGACTCTTGAACATGTCCAGAGAAGGGCAGTGAGGCTGGTGAGATGTCTCAAGCACGAGCCCTATGAGGAGAAGCTGAGGTAGCTGGGATTGTTTAGCCTGGAGAAGAGGAGGCTCAGGGGAGACCTTATTGCTGTCTGAAGGGAGGTTGTAGCCAGGAGGGGGCTGGTCTCTTCTCCCAGACAACCAGCACCAGAACAGGAGGACACAGTCTCAAGCGGCACCAGGGGAAGTTTAGGCTTGACGTGAGGAGAAAGTTCTTCACAGAGTTATTAGCCATTGGAATGTGCTGCCCGGCGAGGTGGTGGAGTCACTGTCCCTGGAGGTGTTCAAGAGGGGATTGGATGTGGCACTTGAAGCCATGGTTTAGTTAGTCATGAGGTGTTGGGTGACAGGTTGGACTTTATAATCTCTGAGATATTTTCCAACCTTTGATTCTATGATTCTATGATTCTACTTGTTAGATGAATGGATGGTAATCCTAATTTTTCATATAATATATGCTAAGTTCTTTCTGCTCCCTGTGCTGTTATATCTTTATCATTCTTTCTGTTCAGGACAGCTATGTATTTGGGGCTTGTTCAAAACAGCCATAACATAAAGAAGTAACAATAAAAAATGGCTGATTCTTCCAATTTTTGTCTATAGCTTCCCTCACAACTAACATATTCTCTCTTTTGAGAAGTAGTAAATACATATGTAGAAAAAAATGTAGGACATTTCATGTATGGATTAATAAGAAATAAGGCAAGCTCTCTGAAGGAGTGAGAGAACATTAAGAAATCATCAGAGAGGAAATAAATTGTTTAAGTCCTGTTGGATCTTGATTGATCTCTGTGCAAAAGCCAGTAATAATTATATTGGATCCATTTTTAACTGCTGCCACCTTGCTATATTTCAATCAGAAATAACAGAGCTGAATCAGCATCAAACATTAGATCAGTGAAGAGAGGTTCTGCAGGAGAACTACAAATGCAAACAAGCAAGAGAATTTATGAACTGAATGAAGCAATTATCTTGACTGAGAACAGTGGCATTAGGTAACCAATGATTTCACATACTTGATTTTATGTACTTGCTACTGCATTGCTTAGGGAAAAGTAATCTTGTTTCATGTTGAAGACAATGAGGCTTTTTTTTTTTAAACATCCTACATAAAACTATAAAATTTGTGATTATGGTATTTGTGGTTCCTTAAGCAATCAATTTAGCTCATGCAATCTGAATAGCAAGATGACTAATAAGAAGCAGAACTTCTGGTTTATGCACTAATTGGTTGTACAGAACTGATTTTATTGGATGCACTTTGCAGGACTTTACAAGTACTGGTATTTAACAAGTTACCTTAAAGAGGCAATACATTTATCTTTTAAATCACCTAATTCCTTTACTCCTTGGCAAAATTTCTGGCATGATATTTTTATATAGCAAACAGTATATGAAAGGTAAAAGCTGTCTAAAGAAAATAAAGCCTTCTTAACAGAGTAAAAGAATTAGATTAGTAATTGCACAAAATTAAGCGAGATCCTATTCTATTGCTGGAGTGAAGCTTGCATTTGAGAGGTGCCCACTCATACTGAATAATAACATCATTCCAAAAAGTAATGCTGTAACAGCTATGATAGACTAAGAAATAAGAGAGAAAATGGTTTGTAGGTGGAGGGATATTGCTCTTTAGTTCTCTGGTGAAGAATCACATGTGAAGGAAGACTTACATAGCTGATAGCTGTCTAAGCCTGTGGTGGTTTGAAAGGAAAGGCTCTGCTTTCCCTCCCCCACTGAGAAAGAGACCACGGCTAAACCCAGTCGGAGAAATGAGAGTATATTTTACAAGGAAACAGATTCTATGTAACACAACAAATACAGGTATTTTACAGTATATACAGGAATATACAGCCAATGAACTCAACCAGAAACCAGACCCCCCACAGAGGGGCTTCCCCCTGTGCCCCCTTCACCCCCCTACCTCCCTTCTCCCCCAAAGAGGTAGAAGAAGAGACGAGGACAGTTAACAGGGCAGGAAAGGAATAAAGGCCTTGCACAGGGAGTTAGTATCTTATCTTAGTTGGCCAGAATCCCAGAAGCAGATCCAGCCGAAAGGGACAGTGAAGGAAGGAAGACTGAGAGAAAGTTCCCAGCTCCCCCGGGTCCAATCTGACCTCCCACAATCCTTGGCCAATGAAATTCGTTTAGAATACCAAAATATTTTACAAACATTTAGCCGGTGTGCCCCTTTCTTAAAGGCACAGCGTCAAACGGCCACAAAGCCAGATGCAGAGTATTGGACAGGTATTGGAAGGGACTTTTGGAGATCATCTAGTCCAACTCCCCTGCCATGGCATGTTCATCTAGAGCAGGTTGCACAGGACAGTCTCCAGAGATGGAGACTCTGCATACCAGTGGCACATCTAGTTATATCTACAGGAATCCAAATCCTGGCGGTACATAGCCTAGTCTTCACAGCTGCTGAAACCACTGATAGGTGCTGTCCACAGATGGCCAGGAAATCTACCAAGACCCTTACAACAACATATTTTCTTGACTTATACTGCTATTTGTTATTACTCTTTAGCTCTCTTTGAGAACAATAATAAACACTGAGAAGATTTGATTTGCTCTCAAATTTTATGGAGGAACTACGGGCAAATCTTGTCATATAAATTACCAAACTGCCTTTGATGGAATGCGGGATCTACAAAGGTTGTCAGAAGCAGGATGTTTCTAACCTAGCACTTGACCTTGAGCTTATAAAACATAAATTGGAATTATATATTGGTTATATTGCTCTGGTAAAGGTTTGACATTTATATTCTGTACAATGAGAAAATATCAATAAACAAAATGTTTAAAGGAGCAATTTGTCATTGAATTTAGAATTTAAAAAAAAAAAAAAGAGGCTAGAAGATGCTCTCAAGGTTCTTAGAAGTGTGCTCTTTTGCAGTAATTAACCAATTTGAGTGCTTAATTTTTGGATATTTGCACACATGCATATTATGAAAGTACATATTTTCCAATTTCTTAGCTTGGCTCATCATTTAACTTTCTTCCTGAGTGCACTAATTTTACCACTTCCCAGAGGGGCATTTCACTTAATTTCCTTTTGGATTAGCTGGTGCTCTGAGCTTGAATTTAAAGTTTAAAGGAACCATTTGATTTTAATAACTTTTATGTGTAGTGCTCCATTGAGTTTGGATTTTAGCACATAGAACTGCTTTTCCATAAGGTGATTTTTAGTAAATCCCTGTGTGTAAAAGAAAGATAAACACACATCAGTGAGTTTGTTATTGCAGTTAAATTATTGGATTCTTACATTTGAATATGTTTTGAACATTGAAAAGCATGAAGAGACTGTTTTCTCATGTTGGTCATAGACACTTTTCTAACACTCCAAAACTTGAAATAAGACTGTCTGTTTCCTTCCATCTCAGAGGATATTAAAATGCCATGGTTTTCTAAATATATACAGGCAGTTCAGGAAAGCAACGCTTCTTCAATATACAGTTAAAACAAACTCTTAAACAGTAAACATCTTCTTAAGTTCTGCCCTCTTACATGAATATTTATTTTCTTATGTAAATAAAATTCCACACCCAGCTCAATCTTCCTGTCCTCACTAACTTTGCCTCTCTCACTTTGACTCATTTCAACTAACTGTAATGCTCAGTTTTTCTTTAAAACAGAGTTTAGACAATGCTAAGCACTGATTCTCTGCCTGTTACAGGAGTAGCAAGTTTGTTGTATATCCATACTGTTGTTTGGAGGATTTTTTGCTTCTTTCCCCTTCCATGTATGAATTAAATATATATATATAGAATCATAAAATGATTTGGGTTGGAAGCAGCCTTAAAGATCTTGTAGTTCTAATCCCTCTGCCATGGGCAGGGACAGTTTCCATTAGACCATGTTGCTTAAAATCCTGGCCTGGGATCCATAAATCTCTATAAACTAGGAACTGCCTGCACACTGAATATCCATTCTATTAGAAAGGCCTCAGAGGAGAAAGTCACCTCCTATTCATAAAATAATACCAAGAAGTTATAAGAAGACTAAATGTAGGGCCGTTACCCAGCCAGCATGAAGGCTAGGAAGATAAACCACGCATGGAACATTCCATCTTTGGTGCCTACATTTTTATTTAGCAGTAGGAATTAATGCTTTAAGGTTACAGCATAAAGAAGGGCAGTATATTATATTTGGGAAGGCAACACTTGAGATTGGGAATGGTTTTGCAGGCAGCATTTTTAATTCCACAGTTTTCTACATGTTTGGTCATAAAATTTGCAATATGTTAATAGCCAGATTTGTAATGGGGACAAGAGTGTTCTCCACACCTCACCTGTTCATTTTCTGACACTGTCAGTAAAATCATAAAGGGTTCAGCAAATCTTGTTCTGAGTTATAATTTTCATGGGTGTCACAAAGTCAAGAAAAATTATGCTAAGGCTAATTTTGAAAGTCATGGAACTCCTATGTTTTAAGGGAAAATTTATGGGTTCACCTGAAATTCCAAAGGGTGGTCAATCTGTTTGCTACAGCTGCCATGTCAGCAGAATGCACAGGGAAGAGTGTCCAATCCTGCAGACAATCTCAAGTAGTATATAATTGCTTTCCCCTTTCCTTCTGTCATATTTTATGAGGATTGTTTGCCCCTCTGCCATGATATGAGCAGTCATGAAGTCTTCCCAAGCATCAGGTAATGAATAGAAATCCATGAATCCTTGTTGTTCTTCCTTTGTTCCAAAAAGAAAGAGAATTCCACCTCTTTAGCAGTCCATATCTCATTTTTCTGTTCTGTGTTTTGTCAGTGGCTCTTTGTAATGAGAAGAGATGCCGCCCTTCTTTTCTTGATAATTTCCTTTTGCCATTGAGAGAAGTTACAATTTATTTAATACGGTCAAACAGTATTGCAGGACTTCAAAGGTCCTGATTTGGTGTATGCTTAGGGAAGCTCTTGGCTGAACCATTTAATTTTGAAATTTTTTGGAAGAAACTTAAAGTGTTACTCTTTTGGAAATGCATCACTTTCTTGGAAGACAATCTCTCAGAGAATAAAGTCCCTCCTTCAGGTGCATGAAGTGGCACACATAAGATATCCCAAAGATGTAAAACATAAAAAATTCAACCAGTATACTTTTTTTTATGTTCTCCCAATTCACTCTGGGCAAAATTGGAGTTGAAATGAGGTCTGTTGCCCACAGATGTGCAGTATTTTCAGACACCATGAGACATGGTATGAATCAGCATGGGTATATTGTTCCATCTAAACATGAGAAAGAATGAACTTACTTTGAATGTGGCCTCACACTGGAGCAGGCTGCCCAGAGAAGTGGTGAAGTCTTTGTGTCTGAAGACTTTCAAAGCTCACCTGGACATGACCCTGTGTGATCTGGTTTATGTGGTCTGGATTCAACCTTCAGAGCTCCTTTCCAACCCTACCATTCTGTGATACTGTGATGCTTACTTACTGGTTTCCTCACCTGCAGGCTTGTAGTCTGGGTTTGCAGGCACACTTTTCTTTTCTCAGTGATCTAAAGGAGAGATTTCAGTTGTGTCAGAGCTGGTTTAAGGCTATCAATAACTAAAACTAAAATGAATGCTTGGGTTTGCATTATTGCAAAATTGTGCAGTTCAAGAGAACAATGTCAAATTATATAATTTCTTTTAAGGTAAAGACAATGGAATGAGGAAGAAAAAACTGTCAATATCATGAAGAGACTTAAATTGTAACTGGCTGGTGTTCAACTGCAACCAGACACATTTTGTGCAAGTCATTACCCACAGTGGGCTGTGTTAGTTTTCTGTAGCAGTTTTTCCTTCTACCTATAAGCTCAATTTATAGATTCACACCTCTCTACTGAAATTGATTTCAGTATTATGAGACCTGGGACTTGATGAGATGCATCCCAGAAACCAGAAGGAATTGGCTGATGTTGCCAAGCTACTTTCCATTATATTTGAAAAGTCATGGCAGTCAGGTGAGGTCTCTGGAGACTGGGATAAGGGAGACTATGCACATGTCTCTAAAAAGGGTAGAAAGAAGGACCCTGGGTACTACCAACCTGTCAATCTTACCTCTGTTCCTCTGCAAGGAACAGATAGGTCATCCTAAAAATTATACTAAGGCATATGGAGAATAGGAAGGTGATTCAAGACAGGTGTCATGGCTTCACCAAGGGGAAGTCCTGTCTGACCAACCTAGTGGCTTTCTATGGTGGAGTGACTACAACAGTGGACAATGGAAGTACAGTGGATGTCAACTATCTGGATTCTGTAAGGCTTTTGACAGTGTCCCCAACAACCTTCTCTCTAAATTGAAGAGATATGGATTTAATTGGTGGATTGTTGGTGGATGAGGATTTGCTTGGATGGTCACATCCAGAGGGTCTTCTTAGTTTGGAGAGGAGGAGACTGAGAGGTGACCTCATTAATGTTTATAGATATGCAAAGAATGAGTGCCAAGAGGATGGAGCAAGGCTCTTAGTGATGCCCAATGACCGTGCAAGGGACAATGGGTGGAAGCTGAGGCATGGGAAGTTCCATGGAAACATGAGGAAAAATTTTTCCCTGTGAGGGTGAAAGAATACTGGAACAGGCTGCCCAGGAGGGGTGCGCAGTTTCCTTCTCTTGAGATATTCAAGACCTGCCTGGATGTGTTGCTGTGTGATCTGGTATAGGGGGGCAGGGGGGTTGAAGTGGATGAGCTTTTGAGGTCCCATCCAGCCCCTACCATTCTGTGATTCTGTGATACGTCATTTTAAGATGTAGCATTAATTAAGATGTAGCATTATTTAAGATGTGATGCTACTGTAATAAACCACACTGAGTAAATCTTGTGTGGAATATTTGATGGAAATTTTGTTGAAAAATAAGGACACTCTTTTTACTGCTTCTTTCAGTATGTTACACTTTGGTAATTTGAAATCTGGTCTGCACTACAAACTCAGTGTTCAGAGCAATCTGGTAGTCATCAGAAAGAAAATATTTGATACAGGTATCATGATTTTGTGCCATATAACAAGGAAGGACAATATCTGGCTTGTCATCCTGTTTACAGTTCTAGCCAATTCACTTCATCATCTGTGTAACCCCCACAGAACATCCGTGTTTAAAGAATGAATATTGCATAGAAATTATTAAAAGCCTATGAAAACTATCTTTGTACTTCTCAAACAATGTAGTCAAATGAAAATGAGCTATCACAATAATAATCTTTACATAAAACCAATGAAAAAAGTCCATTAGCCACTCAAGAGAGAAGATGACATTAGGAGGCATAATGTAAGATAGTTTAAAACAAAATGGGATAATGAATCTTATATAGGCTCAGAAACTCACATATTTTATCTGAACTGGTTCATACTTCCTGAGTGTACTTTCAATGTATTGTCAATAATATCAGGTATTTATGATAACTGCCAATACATTATATTCTCCTGTTCCACTCTTTGCCCAGGCAAGTGCAATAAATTTCAAGGACTTTTAAAAACACCTCTATGGTAATTTCTGCTAATACTTCTGAACAAAATTCACCTCTGAAATACAATGCATCGTCTCTTTAAGAGTATTTGTTATAAACTTTAAGGAAATTATTTTCTAGAGAAAAAACACAGGAAATTTATCAATTACAGTTAAAAATGTAACTGAATACTAAGCAGGACACATGTATTATTCCAACCAATCCTTAAAACAAAGGCAGAGGAAAACCTGAAGAAATAGATAAAGAACACAAATGAAGATCAATGTTATGGATCTTTAATTAAAATAATATCTATTCCTGTTTGTATCTCTCAGTGCCAAATAAAAGGTAAATAAAATAGACTAGATTTATTTCTCTTTGAAGGATACTTTGCTAACTATTTCTCTGCCTTTTAAATTTATCTGATTCACACAGAAGCTGGCTGATTAGCATTGGAGACCAAATCTAATGAAATTCTTTTTTCAGCTTAGTGCATTTCCCTCCTCAGGATCCTGAGCTACAGTTGATTTTCTCTCATTCTCAAATTTCATATATATCAGGGAAGATGAATTGGAAAATGTGGTGTTGTTTTTTGGTTTTGTTTTGTTTTGTTTTGTTTTTCCAGATCCCTTACACATAATACCAGATAGGACTCTTTTGGGTTTTTTGACACCACTACTCTTCCGCATGAAATTATCTTCAACAACAGGAGAGGTGTTTGAGGCCTAGCATATTGCTCTATAACAAACACTGGATCCTTTTGTCTTTCAATGGCACCCATGAGATCCTAAAATGCCAAACGGAAGAGGATATGTTGGGTTTTTTTGTAGCATCTGTCTTCTTGGCTGACTCCCCAGATAATATTGGCAGCTTTACATTTGCTTTCAGAGCTGTCATGTAGTGAAGTTCCTGATAGGCTGTTAGCATTACTGTGCCCTTTTAGATATGATCCTTTGACTCACCTTTGCTTCAAACACATTTTATCAGTAGCTTAAAAAAATTTCAACACAAATGCATTCAAAAGCACATGAATGAGCAGCCCAGCTTCCTATTTGTGCAAATAAAAGATTCAGCTTCTTAAAATACAAATGTGAATGTGAAATGAACTCATCTTTTCATGCTATGCAGTTTTATTTTGACATTAGAAATCAAGTTTCAAAATTTATCTGCACAATCACAGATTGAAGCCGGCCATGTATTATTTACAACAAAGATCAAGGAAATGACATGAAGGAGAATCCCATGGTGGATCACAGGAAACCACTAAGTCAATCACATGTCCAGTTTCTTCCAAGTTCACGCAGAACCTGGATCAAAATCAAACTTCACTGTCCTTTGGGCAAAAGCTTGGCATTTAACTGCAGCCTTACTCAGGAACTCTGTAGGGTCTGCTTCTCTGCTGAAGCCACTGCATCTGGAACGAAACCAGGCAGTGCCACTTTGAAGGAAACATATTCACTGACAGTCTGTGATCACATCATAAACAAAACAGTCTGTGCATGCCAGCATACCAGAATGTTGTTGGAAAGAAGCATATGGGTGGAAATATTAATTCACTAATGTCACATTTTACTGCTCTGACATTTCTTTACAGAATAAACTAATTTATTTTTTTCAGTGGTTGGTCATTCTACTTTTTATTTCATAGCATGTATGCTATCCACCTGCCCCCCAGTATTTAAAGAATAGTTTCTTTACCAAAAATGGTTGGATGAAATAAAAGACTAAAATAAATTGCAGTGAATTTCCCAAGTTCCACCCAATTATGGAAAAAAAAAAAAAAAAACAACAAAAGAAAAAACAAAACCACAAAACCAAACCTAAACAACAAAAACCCCCAACAACAATGATGAAAAGCCACATCCAACAACAGACAACGAAAACCAAACAAAACCCCAACAAAACAAAACACCCACAAAATAAAAAAAAGCCAAAATAGTCACCTTAAAAGATTTTCATGGCAGTATACTAACATGAAATATTTCCTCTTCTGTTATTTTGAAATTAAATCACAAGTAAATAGTTAAACTTGAAAAACCTTAAGTTCAAAATATCGTGAAATAGAAATTAAACATTAACTGGAATTTTCAATGCATTCATAGTTCTAATCAAAATTAAGTAGTCTCCACAAAAGAACCAGCTTCCAAATGATTATGTTTTTAGGAACAAAGTATTTTATCCTTAACTGGCAGCTGAGTTCAATTGTTTTGCACAAATATAACTGAAGCCTTGGTACTATTTAATTTTCTTTCTTTCATTCTTAGCCATCCTTTAAAAATATGTTTAAGAAACACTAGCACCAGTGTAATGGTCTCTGTTCTTATTTCAGCACCTGGCCTACAATCCTGCCTTAGTAGTGATGGGGAAATTCATTCAACATGAGGGAAGGAGTTCTTCTCTAACCCTACAAAATACTACTCACACTACCTGTATAAAAATGTTTGAGGTTATGAAAAACTCAGTGTGAAACTTTGTTCTTAATACTTCTCTATCCCAATCTATTTAGCGTAAATGGATTGATTAATACCTGGTAAATTTAAGAGTTCACTTGGTGCATCTGGATTTTCTCTTTGTGATCAGTTAAGAACAAGAAACTTATATCCCAGAACAATATTTGAAGTAATTACTGAAGTAATCACTATGCAAAATAAATATACCCCTGGGGAGAAGGTGTTGTGGTCATTTGTGATTTTTTATTGATGATATCTTTACTAGAGTCCAGTCAAACTTTCACTGTTTGACCCTTGAAAATGGAAAACATGAGGTGAATTGGCAAAAATTGAACTTTGAAGCCTGTATTTTTAGTTTTCACTTGGAAGGGACACCTGCTTCTTCAATTCTTTTAGATAAAGTCCTAAAAAATAAACACCAAACAGCCACTGAATTCATTAAGTTCTTTGAATCTGTAAGCAATATTATTCAATGGTTAGTTCCCTCACCTACTTAGTTTCAGGTCTTCACTTAAAATGTAAAGTGAAAGTGAATTTATTGAGCACTAAAATGAAGTCTGTTGGAGCACTCATTTTGATTCATATCCTAAAGCAAGTCTAGAAACTTAATTTCTGGGATGATTTGCAAAACTTCAACCTCAAAATACCTTACAGACAAAATAAGGGAAGGCACAGATGGAAAAAAGTTATCTCAGTTCCTTCTAGCTTTCAAGCTTGATATAAAGTAATATAATATATTTATCTATCTTTATTTTTAGTTCAAAGCCCATTATCTTTCAATCTGGAGTTTGATTAGTGTTTGCATGCCAATTTTAATTAAAGTATTAAGTTCTAAAGCATTATTTATTCTCTCAAATTGTTACATCTGATGAAAACCTAAATGCATAATCAGAGATAAGAAAAAGGTGGAATATATTTTTCAGTGTCTCCTTGAAATTTTCATTCCTCAACTAGTAATTCAAGCTAGATAAAATACAAAAAAGTTCCTATCTCCTTTTTTTTTTCCCCCTTCTTCCCATCTTGTTTAGATTTGTTTCTCCTCACTAGAATTTTTACAATATCATAAGGACTCACCCGTGAAAAGTCCAGTTTTGTTAAATGTTATTCCCATGGATTCTGAGACACAGACTGGTAGGAGAATTTCATGGAAGAATATCATCTGCGGAAGGGAGGCTACTTTGTAATATGGGAGAACTGCAAGTTTTCTCCCTTGAAGAGGAAAAAAGTGGCAAACATGCAACATACTGGAACCTACGGCAACCCCCACCCCCTGCCCCCTTGCAAGGAAGGAGTTAACAGAGCTGGGCCTAGGAAGAAGGGAGGGGTGTTTTTCCTTGTGAAGTCTGCCTTTTGTCTATGACCATTACTGGTGAGTGAGTCCACCCTGTCCTTCATCTCAACCCTCAAAACGGTTGAATTTTCTCCTCCCCATCCCAGTGGAGATGGGTAGGAGTGAGTGAGCAGCTGCATAGCAGTTTATTGCCAGCTTGGTCAGCTCAACCCCCAATGCATAATATCTTCTAGCAACATGCAATATAATTTCAAAGTTTTTTACAGTGGGGGTGGAGGGGAAGGAAAGTCTACAGGGGACAAATTGAATGTAAACTTTCCCAGATGCACTTAAGGAAAAAGGGCTTTCAGAAAACTAATATATCAACCTGTAAAGTGAAGAAAAATTCCCAGCCTTTTCTTCCCTATTGACTCATCTTCGATGTCAGCTTTCAGCCCTGATATTTTTGCATCTGAGTTTTTAAACTTAGAGTGGAGTTTAATGCATGAATATTAACAGATATTAGCTAGTGTTGCTGCTATGTGATGTTCTATTACGCATGAAAAAACCCCACAAAACCAACCAAACATCTAAGACAAGGAAAGCTGTAATATCAACCACTTACAGTACAGCAAACTGCATAAAATGAAATTAAAAAGCTTTGAAGATGGAATAACAAGGCAAAATATTGAATATTTTAAAAAAATGTTCTTGTAGCTATAGCATGCAGGTTGAACACTGATAACAAACACCATGAGACTGCCAAGACTAAGGAGCCTGAGGGTCAGAAAAGTTTAGTTATAACTCTATCCAGATTAGCTTCACAAGATTTGTGTAAGTGACATCCATAAAATGTATTCCAAAAACTATTGGAAAACAATGAAGATCACTAGTTTAAGAAGTGAGGAAAAGCTGCACACTGGGTGGTTTTTTTTATGTCATACTTACTTATTTCAGGATTATGCATGCACTGCCTTGTTTGCTTTTGTTTTGTTCTTTATTCTGTTAAAATATGTATACATGCAGGAGGGTTGGTGCTGCTTGGAGAATACACTGGAATCAAATCTACCCTGACTGGGAACAGTAAGGGTCTTGCTTTTAGTCATAGTCTGGGATTGTACACTATTTGGTTTTTAAAATTTTGAGATATATGTAGATATGGAAATATTTTGCAAGTTACTGTACTTTGTTCCTCATAAATGCCTTAGTCTTAGTCTTTATCTTTGAATATAATTATTCTATTGAACACCAAGGTAGATATTTCTCAGAAGTCACATATAAGAGCACTTTATCATATGCAGCTCCACCATGGCATGGTTTTCAATATTTCTCTATTGGGTCAATCTATTTTCCAACACACAACAAAACTGTGACTAACTATTGCTTCAGCTAAAAAGAGTATTTTGATTGTTTCAAACTAGTAATTTGTATGTATCAGAAAGCACAAATGCAGCTACATGTACACCAAAGAACTGCAATATAATATTCTTAATGAGATCCATTGATTCATCTATTGGATTGATTTTATTTATTTCACAGCTATGTCAGCCAGGTCCACTTGTAGTAAAATACAAAGCTTCTATGAGAAAATAATAGGACTTTTAGGTATCAATAATTGTTAGAGACTATCTCCCATTTGTGCAGATGATTATGCAAACTATTTGTGCATTCTTCTAGCAACTAAGTTTTTCCATACAAACATTTTCACAGTTTGCCATGACAGTTTGGAATGTCTACTTATTCATGTGTGTGGTCTGATAATGTGGGAGAAGCATCTGCAACCAAAAGAATATATATGGTCACAGAAGAATATATAGGGTCATTGTAGAAATCTAACAATAACTTCTGTGGGTTGTGCCTTTATAGTAGCAAGTCTTTAAGAATTTCTACATAGTGAAACAACAAATATGAAGAAAGATCCCTGACTTGCCCATGTAAAAGTTTTCATTTCTTCTTTTATTCATAGATGCTTTTGGCCTGAACTAGCAGGTAGTGTTTTTTTGAGATAAACTTGATCTTAGTGATCACTAAAATTTACCTTTTCAAATTAAGTAAGATTTGCGGGAGATGTAAAATTTTATAGATGAAATAACAAGCAAACAAGCCCTATTCAAGTCTTCAAGCTAAGTAGATGTGGGAGCTAATTACTTGGAATTTGATTTCATTATGTTAATCTGATAAACAAAGGAAATTTTGAATGAATTATTATTTTAATGATGTCTCTGCTATGATTATTTTTTATTATCCAAGTCCTTATCGAGACAGTTTTCAAGGTCTGTTGACAGGAGCAGCTTCAATTATGTTCTTCCAATATAAATAATGAACCATGAGCCATGCAAGATAAAAATGTAAGAAGAGACTACAAAACCTTTCTTTTGGCTCCTACTTATGCTGAAAACTTCCTTCATAGAAATTCTGAGTATATATTAAATTAGAAATGGGTAAATATTACAATAAATAAACAAAAGTTCAAGTAATGTTGTTATTTTTCTATTAATCTATCTAAGCATCTCAGTTTTTCCTCTCGTGTTATCCTTCCCTCTGTGTTCAAAATGACAACTCATGATTTTGTCTCTAGTCTGCTGTAAAAACTGAATTTATAATGTTGCCTATAGGAGTTCAATAATAGTTAAACCATCAAGTATTATATGGGCTACTACCTCTTCATTATTTCCCTGTGTTGGCTTTTGTGCCTTATCTCATCTCATAGGTTGCTTTAGAAAGAATCAGAATCATAGAATGGTCTGGTTAGGAAGGGACCTCCAAAGGTCATCTAGTCCAACCCCCTCTGCAGTAAGCAGTGGCATCCTCAACTAGATCAGGTTGCCCAGAGCCATGCTGAGCCTCACCTTGAACATCTCCAGGGATGGGGCCCCAACCACCTTCCTCACACTCACCTTCTGTGCTGGTGAGTCTCTGACATGCTGGTGCTTTCAAAACACAAAAAAGGGCTCTGAGATAATGTTCAGTAATAACCACAACAGGAGGAGGAATAAATACATGAAAAGGCTATCAGACAACAGCGCTAAGCAGATCCAGATACTACAAGCAATGAAAGTCTGTCTAGACCAGGTTTATGAATCACAATTCTTTCACTGAGTTCTTTAGTGTCATCTCATCCTCTTGTCTGAGCTGTAAGTTCAATTAGTCAGAAATGGAAGGGAGGAATTTTTCTTTCAGTTTGAGTGATTTTTTTAATTTTATGTTTTTTTGTTAAACAGGAGATTTAAAATTAAATGTTGGAGAAGACATTTGCCAAGGAATTTAAACAATCGGATTTGATCAAGAAATTGGACTGTAGAAGTCAAATTCATTCCGTTTCAGAGCTGAAAATTAACTAGCACCCCACGTTTATTTGCACTGCTGATTACACTTTGATTGTAAGCATTGAGTATTCTCAGATGTGAGACTAATCTCGCATTTTTCCTTAACTGATATGAAACATAAAGACTGGCTTCACCATATACATAAGAGCAGTGATGTTGAATCCCAGAGTCTTACTTCTCACTAGCCAGAGGTCTGTATGCTTTTAGAACCTAATTGCCTCGCTTCAGCCTTCTTTAGCTGGATAAATATGAAGCAAGTTCTTATCAGTCTAAGAGATCAAAATGACAGCTTGTAGACTTTCATTTTTATAAAACCATAAACGTACCAGAAGTCAGAAGGTGAAAAGAGGAAGCTTGACTCAATTTTGATACTGAAATAACACTAAACTATCATATTTATTTTGATGTTAATTAAGCAGAACTCACTGAAGCTCTGCCAGGAGACTAAGGAATGTCTGGGAGGAGGTGATATAAACCCCAGACAATGATTAATCCCCAGGAAAGGCCCTAGGATACAGTTAATATCATTTTTGGAGAAATTAACTGATAATTGAAAAAAAATCTTCACCATATTGTGACCGTTTGAGGCTGTGCCTTTAAGAATGGGACAGTGCTGGAACACTCTGGCTGAATAGTTTGAAAACAAAGATAGGTCTAAACGAATTTCATTGGTAGATTGGTAGAATGCAACTTTAAGTTTTAGTTCAGTTGGAATCTTTCTCAGTTCCACTCTGTTCCTCCTTTCCAGCCTGTCTGCTTCTGAGCAACTAGCCAGAGTTTGGCCTTGAATACCAGATAAGAACTAATCCTGCATGCGTTTTGAAGCCTAACAGAGAGTTTTCCTCCTAGGTAGGGGGAGAGAGGAGGGGTACAGGGGGGGAAATCTCTGTCCGGAGGAGGGAGTTTGTTCCTGTATTATTTTCTTTGCTGTATATTTCTGTATTTATTGTAAATACTGCATATATTGTGTATATACAACCTGCATTCCATATTGCTTGTGAATACAGCTCTACCCCTTTGCTTCTCCGACTGAGCTAGCTGTGGTTTCTTTCTTTGTGGGGGAGGGAGAGCTGGGCCTTCTCTCACCACCACACATATGTAATCTTCTACCTTAATGGAAGCAATTACCATCCACAGGGTTTTTTGTAAGCCTCTTTCAGTCAGTAAGAACCTGATATCCAGCATCCAGAGTAACTTCTTATGTATATATACATAATATACAGAGTGATATAGAGTACCTGTCTCAAAGCCTCTCAGGTTTAAAAAGAAGTTAGCATTTAATCTTCAGATTACCTGATTATTCATTCCATACATCAGTGTCCTACTGCATTGATTTCAACCACTAAGAACCCAGGAATGGGGTCCTACAAGCTAGCATCTTGGTGGGGCTACAAGAAAGCTAGTGAGGGACTTTTTAGGCTGTCAGGTAATGATAGGACTAGGGGGAACGGAGTAAAACTGGAAGTGTGTAGATTCAGGTTGGATGTTAGGAAGAAGTTCTTCACCATCAAGGTGGTGCGATGCTGGAACAGGCTGCCCAGGGAGGTGGTGGAAGCCCCATCCCTGGAAGTTTTTAAGGCCAGGCTGGATGGGACTCTGGGCAGCCTGATCTAATGGAAAGTGTTCCTGCCTATGGCAGTGGGGTTGGAAGTGGTTGGATCTTTGAGGTCCCTTCCAACCCTGACAATTCTGTGATCTTGTTTTTATTTTACACTTTCAGAGTCCAATTTTACCAATTTGTGCATGGCCCTCTTTTTTTTTTTTTTTTTTTTTTAGATTTTTAAATTTAGTAGTAGTAGTAGCAGAAGTAGTAGTAGTAATATTTTTTTTATTATTGTGTTCAGGTAACTGAGAACTAAGCATTTTATCCCCTATTTACATTATGTAGCAACATGTTTCCATGAAGCCTTACTAGGGATCTGCATACAATAACACTGTTGGAAGAAAGGACTACTCCGTGGGACTCAGGCTATGAAACATCACTCTCTCTGTGGTTTACAGTGTCTCAATAATTTATCATGAAAGTAGATTTTATGTGAATGCTGAAAAGTATAATTAAATATATTCTTATTGAGCCCATCAAAATATTTTCTCTGGACAGCTTCAGACCAGTTTTGTGCAAACTTGAATAATAATAAACAGGAATGCACAACTGGCAAGTTAGAGCAACACAAAAAAAAAAGGAGGCAGTAGGAAAGCAAATTCAAGGAAATTCAAATGGAAGGAAGAGGCTTTCAGAAATTGTCTTAATGGGAGTTGCCATGGGAAGCTTTCAAAAGTCCTTATGAAAGAGGTTAAAAGAAAAGTAAGGGAAGAAAATTCTGTGGCATGTTAGACACTAACACATATTCCTTTTCTTTTCATACATGGCAAATTTATCTCCAGCTCAGGCACCTGTATAATTAAGACAGTGTTAAATTTCTTTGAACTCTTCTAATTTGGGTTTCATGCATCACATTTGTTTAAAATGTTTAATAACTTTTTCACTAATTGCTTGTTTAAACCCACTCTAGCTGCCAAGCATTCTGTTATAACTGATAAAATATAGATCACTCTGAATATTTATGTGTGATTTGTGTGCAAGTGACATTTATGATTAATACAAACTTAATTTGGTAGTGGAATCAAGGAAGAAATGTCTCTGTGTATTCTACTGCAATGATTAGCAGAGGTCATTAATCAAGAAGTCTCTTTCTGTTCTTAATTTTATGCCACATGAATGATAAAGACACAAAAGAACTGAGTATTTCATCAAGCTCTGCCACCCTTTGTGTGACATATTCAATTCTTTTATAAAACACTTGCACTTCTTTAATGTTTTTATTAACTCTTCTTTTGTGTGTGGCCCTTTTTGTGAGTGAGGACTGCATACCATTCAGGAAAAAAAAATATTTCTGGAGTACATAATCATGAATTTGACTCCAAATGACTTTCAAATTGGTGTTAGAGAGTCATATCTGAGTGCTCAAGGCTCAGGTTAGATCAGGCTCAAATGTCTTCCTTTTTTAACTCTGCAAAAGTCACACAACTGAAGAAAGTATTTAATTTTGATTTTGGTTTGGTGGTGGTGGTGGTTTAGGTTTTTGTTTTGGGGTTGTGTGTGTGTGTGGTTTTGTTGTTTGTTTGGGTGCTGGGGTTTTTTTATTATTACTGCTTTTATTTTTCCCTCTGAATTTGTTACCTACATTACCCATATTTGGTATCAAAGGTACTATGCAGCAACTAAGGATGATCCTACAACATACACAGGTAAAGTAGCAGATTGAAGAATAAGGTCCACTTTTAAAAAATCAGTCCTTAGCTGATTAAAAGATCAAATGATGCTAATGTAAAATAGCCTCCTAATAATATCAATCAGTATCTCTGGAAGTAACAAAAATAGAGATAATTAACTTCTTCTTACAGTATATAACAATGTGTTATACCTGAGATAAAGAAAGGATTCTCAAACACTGGAACTGCCAAGGGAAGTGCTTGAATCCCCATTGCTGGAAGTGTTTGGTAGATGCAGAGATTTGGTGATGAGGGCCATTGTTTAGCACCAGACTTAACAGTTTGAGAATGATTAGACCTGATGATTTTAAAACTCTTTTCTAACCAAAATGATTCTATGATTCCAAATTAAGGTAAACAAGGATTTTAACTCTGAGACACTATCACTAAGAAGATGGAGATGAGTAATGAATAGATAAGTAATAAATTTCTGGTCATCATTGTTTTGTGTGAGGTTAAGGATAGCTGGTAATAAAAATTATGTCTCAGTGGGAGTATATCAATGTATCAAAACACCACACTGTGACTGGTAGATACACAGCCATTTTAAGTATGCCCAACAGAATGTTATGAGAGAGATGAAATGCCACTTTTTCTCCAGGCCTACAGCATCCAACCTGAAAGCCACAAGTTTTTATTTCATCTTAAAGCTCATTAGGACTCATCAAAGCAACAAGAATATTTTCACTACCCTTCTGCAAGTACAACCCCCAGCTCTTACCCTCCCAGGTGACTGAGTGGAAGCCACTGATTTCATACAGGTTTTGCTGAGGGTAGAACTCATAAAAACAAGTGGCACAGAATTATGTAAGATGTTACAAGATGAACTGAGAAGCTCAAAATCTGTACATTTCTTAACTTACACATCAACAGTTGCAAAAACAGAATGGGTTTTATGGTTGCAGATTTACATTATTGCAATTAGAAAAGAGCAAAACATCTACAGTTGTCAAAAAGAGCAAATAAAAGCCAGATGAACTAATGAGCCGCATCATTCACATTTGAAGAGTGTGCTGCAAGTTTGTGGAGATAAATAAATATACCACTGCATCTAATTATTATTATTATTGTTAAACTATTTAAAAAATAATCTAGCAGTTTAGATTGTAATTTTTTTTTTTATGTCACACAAAAAATCTTGCTGAAGAATACACAGAAAATCAGTAATAAATCTTTGTCTGCTATCTATGTTCCTTGACTCAAGATATACAATGTGGTGAAATGCAGTAAACTAAGTAGTGTTAAACTCCCTGTAGACTGTTCTCCAAAGCCAAGAGTTTAACTGAGGTATATGTAACCTGGCTGGTACTCACTCTTATAGTGCAAAGTTCAGTGTAGACAAAGCAGAGGCACTCTTTAGTAGTCTGTATTGCAAGAGGGATATGGACATGAAGGGCCACGAGGATGATCAGAGGGCTGGAGCACCTCTCCTATGAGGACAGACTGGAATTGGGGCTGTTCAGTCCGGAGAAAAGAGGGCTCTGAGGTGACCTTATTGTGGGGAGGGACTTCTCAGGATATCAGGTAGTACATAGAATATACATAGAATATACATAGAATAAACCAGGTTGGAAGAGACCTTCAAGATCATCGCGTCCAACCCATCAACCAATCCAACACCGCCCAAGCAACTAACCCACGGCACCAAGCACCTCGTTAAGTCTTCTCCTAAAAACCTCCAGTGATGGCGACTCCACCACCTCCCCAGGCAGCCCATTCCAATGTGCAATCACTCTTTCTGTATAGAACTTTTTTCTAACATCCAGCCTGAACCTCCCCTGGCGCAGCCTGAGACTGTGTCCTCTTGTTCTGGTACTGCTTGCCTGGGAGAAGAGACCAACATCCGTCTGATAGTGATAGTGATAGGATTAGGGGGAATGGAATGAAGCTGGAGGTGGGGAGATTCAGACTGGATGTGAGGAAGAAGTTCTTCACCATGAGAGTGGTGAAGCCCTGGAATGGGCTGTCCAGGGAGGTGGCTGATGCCCCATCCCTGGAAGTGTCTGAGACCAGGCTGGATGAGGCTCTGGCCAGCCTGATCTAATGTGAGGTGTCCCTGCCCATGGCAGGGGGTTTGGAACTAGATGATCCTTGTGGTCCCTTCCAACCCTGACTGATTCTATGATTCTGATTCTAATATTCCTCTTTAGCTAGCTTAAGCAAAATTACATCTTTTTTTTTTTTTTTTTTTTTTTTTCCCTCATAGAATATAAATAAAATTTAGAGAAGATAAATTTATTTTGCATTCTTCAGACTGGGTAACTGAGCACATTCACTTGTGTTGATAAAAGCAGTTATTTGCTGAGAATAAAGGCATGTAAGATTTTTATCTTTAATGCTCCTTAACATAGTTTTACAGTTGTATTCAGACAACAGTGTCAGAAATCCTCTGATTTCAGAGTCTCCTGTGTCTGCAGAGTCCGCAAAGGAATCAGTGAACGGTCAGCTGTAGGTTCTGCACGTTAGTAAACACAAAACCCAAAGCACTAATATTTGCTAATCACTTCACTTGTTAATGAACTTATCCATTACATTTTCCAGAACCTACTTTAAAAAAGGACTTTTTTTAAAAGGATTTTTTTTTTTTGTCTACTCATACTTCTAGTTTCATTTTGAGGGATTGTTAACTAATGTACTTCACATCTTTACTGATGCAGCAGAGCCTTGCAATAAAATCTCAGGTCTTGTTAAGACTGATGTCCATTATTTGCCAAAAACTTCATCTCTCTATAGCCTTGAGAAAGAAAAAAGAGAGGCACAAAACATATTCTTCTTCACAGCAGTATTGTGTGATGTTCTGCTGCGGCTTCTCTGCTTGTTTCCCAAGGAAATAGGCACCCAAAGCATTTTCCACTAAAAGAAATGTACTGCCCATTACTTAAATGGCAATGCTTTTACCCAGTTTGAACATGAGAACCTTGTACAAGATTTCATGTGGAGAAAAATAGAGGTTTAGAACTGATGTCAATTATTCTCTGAGTTTATAGTTTTAACCACATACAAAAAGGAAATGTCAAGTGACAGAGATAAGAAAATTGTAGAGATTTTTAACCAAGATGATTTTCTTAGTGGGTGCAAAATAGTAAGCCACCTAGAACAGGAATGTATTGAGAATAGGAGCTGTATAAACTTAACTTCTAGGAACTCTGCCAAGTTTACTGTTCACCTTGAAAATCACTTACATGATGCTAGATTTTGATCTGACATAATCACCAGCTAAGAAAAGGGAGGAAAAAGAAAAGAGAAAAAAAAAAAGGGGGTGGGGAGAGGGAAGACAACAACAAAAATCAACAAACTACTGAGATTCTGCTAAGAATGAAGGCAGATATCCATGACTACATAAAAATAAATTACTAGAAATATTCACCAGTTCTGCTTGAAAAAGTCATTGCATGTGTCTGGTCAATCCTCCATAATGTTTTCTACATATCAGTTTACTCTAGATCAAAACAACCTCCAGTTTGTGAGCATGAAGTCTTCTGTAGATGAAATACTGGGATACAGCCTTAAAACAGCAGGACGTATAGGTAGAAACCATAGTCAGGCTCTATGGAAAACAAATGCAGATGAGCTGAGGAATAAAGTAAAACCCTAAGACTGGGAGTGAGCCACAAGCCCAGATGTCCATTCAAATCAACAGATGTATTTTCAGTCATGCAGGACCTCTGGTCAAGAACTCTCATTTGCTTTTTTGATAATAATTGCAGAATAAGATTGGAGACATACTTTTCTCTGAGTCTCCGCAGCAACTTCACCATAAAACAGCTACTCAGTTCTGTAATGCTGCTCTTCACCACAATTTTGCAGTAAAGGGGCTTTGACAATTTGCTTTGGGAGAGTAAATATACAAAACCCATAAGTGGTTAAAATAATTAATATAATGTTCCAGTTAACAGTAGCTTGTTGGTGGCTGCCTGGACACTTACACTGTTGAAACCATTTTTATTGTGTTTAGTTTGTTAACATTATTCTCTATCTTTTCTGTACAGGAGAGTCCTTTTTATTGAATGTGTGTATGGTCTCAAACCTAATCAGACCTTATGCCAGACTAGAGTCCCCAGAAAGTGCTAAAGGAAAAGTTGTTAATAGTAAAGATCTTAATGAAATATCACAGGAAAGAACTGCAGAATGAACATGCAGTAGTTTCTTCTTTAGCACTTACCAGCTTGTTCTGGAGTTCTACCTAATATCCCTCACACAGCAGCACCCCAGGTCAAGATTCAGTTCTTTTAAAGGATTTTAAACTTATATGCAGTAACAGCATGAGTATTTCCTTTCCTGAGTCCCCTCTTTTCTTCATTAGTACAAATACTTCCCTTGCTGATCATGCCACTTTGTAAGCATTTATTATCTATTGATTGTGCAGTGTAGAGTGCGTGGATGGACTGCTAACCTACACAGACTTGCTCCTTTCAATCAGTTTCCGACATGCCATGCTACAGGAATTCTTAACTGAATATTGACAAGTTCTGGTAGATTCTCCTTTTTATGGCCCAAAAATTGTACTTTGTGGGGTTTCTTTTTGCCAGATTTTCTGTCTTTTTATTGTGTCTCTCTTTTTTTTTTTTAACCTTTTTGTATAGTGTGTGTTTATCCATACAGTATCAATACAAATCAGAGTACAATTAGATTGAATTTAGATAGTGTGATATAATTAATATCTATATATATCTAATAGATAGGCAGTGTGTGCATCTGCATTTGTATATATATGTGATATGTGTGCATGTACATATTGCATATATCTATATGTGATTGACATGCATTACCAGTGGATCAGTTTCAAAGCTACCAGGTGTCTTTATGGTGAGGAAAGAGTGCTCGTCTCTGGTCCAGGAAGCCCCGAGTATGCTTGTTCCACCATGACATGTTGGAGTTTGTCGCAAAGGACATGAAGTGAAGGCCATTGCTACAGATTTCTGCTTCCTAGAAACTGCTGGCACAAGGACAAACAGTTCTGGAGTGTTGTGGGGTCCTGGGCTACAGGCAGGGGGCTGGGGGCAGTCCCAGAGGAGACCAGGCAGGGCCAGTCAGGTTTGCAGTTCCCTCAGGGCCCTGTCAGTTGTATGAACAACACAGATTTTATCCAGTTACTTTCCATTTTAATGAAAAGACCAGCAAGATGTGAATAGGTTGAAAAAGCTTCTGTCCACTCTGGAGGGTATATGTGGAATGGATTATGTGCTTATGGTGCCCAGAAGGAGAAGGGTGCTTCTCTCATCCTGCCACTCTCCAGATAAGAACTGTTACTCGAGTAAAGAGTTGAGTCAGGGAACATATCTTGATATCATGGAAATTATGAAGAGATCACAGAATTAAAGAACTTTAGCAGTTGGAAGGGACCTCCAGAGATCATTGAGTCCAAACCCCCTGCCCAAGCAGGATCACCTAGGGTAGGTCACACAGGAATGCATCCACGCTGGTTTTGAAATTCTCCAGAGAAGGAGACTCCACAACTTCTCTGGGCAGCCTGTTCCAGTGCTCCATCACCCTCACTGTAAAGAAGTTTCTCCTCATATTGAGGTGGAACCTTCCATGTCCATGTTTAAATCCTTGTCCTATCACTGGGCACCACTGAAAAGAGACTGGCACCTTCATGTTGACATCTGTCCCTCACATATACATATATAAACAGATAGACAGCAGACAGGTTGATGTTCTCAAAGTGCAAGAGAAATGGAAGAATTAGAAGAAATCTTGTGTATTTATATATATTGGAGTCAGTATGTATGAACTAGTTAGATGACATTAACTTGAACCACAGAGGATATACTTGAGAGCTGAAGAAATGTGAAGGAAACAGTGAAGAAGAAACCTTAAGAAGAAAGGAGAAAAGATGTAACAGCCAAGAGGAGGCTGCCCATGTAACTTTGATTAAAGATTGTGCTATACTATCAAGAAGATAAGTCTCATAACCAAAAAAAAAGTAGCTGGTTTAATGAATACATACAATCAAAGTAAGAAGTAAACCCCTCTGGCGCTATAAAAATAATAGAAGCAGTGTTGTTACTTTGAAAAAGACATATAGCAATGGTTGAAAATACATTCACAATTTTCCTGAGGGAGAAAATATATTAAAGTGTAAGTCTTTTGGTACTGAATAGGTTTTTGCCCTACCTAATATGTAAACTATTACATGAGCTATGTTTGTAAGACAAACAATTTTTCTTTTGGCAGCAATTTGTCTCTTAAGAGTATCAATGCATTAAAACCATAAGCCATTACATTATTAATTTCAGTGGCCTACAGTAAGCAATACAGATTGTTGGGTACCTAGCAGTAAATTGTTATCACAATTCAAATATTCCAGTGATTTTGAGTTGTATTTTCCAGCCACAATTCTTTTTATAGATATGCATAAAAAATGAGCCAACAAAACAAAACAACATCTGAAAATGGCAGTCTTTTAAAGGCATTAAAGAAGATAGCAATAATTTTTAAAGGTAGTTATTATGCAGTGCAAACAAAACTGTCACTTTATTGTAAATGATAGCTATTTTCATTTAATCAGTAAAAATAAAGATAATGCCATATAAACTACTATAGATGTAATGCTGAAGCTTCTTTAAGTGCATATAATTCTCTCTCTGCCTCCTGTGTGGACCTGTTTGAATACCTGCTGCCAGCAATGATAAAATTGCCATTCGTATATAATACAGAAGACCAATCAGACATACTCTCAAAGACTGATCTGATGCATCTATACCTGTTTACCCAATAGTTCTCTAAAGGATAAGAAAGCCTTCATTAAAGCTCATATAATCTCTGTTTACAGTTTCTATAATAGTTTTTAGCAGATACACAAAACCATAAATAATCTTGAGCTATTTGGTGAACTTTGTTTAAATCCCTTTATTTTTCAGATATGATCCCTGCATATATTTCTATAAAGTACATTTGGAGTACCAGAGCTACTCCTGGTGTGTGATTTAAAAATAAAAATGTGAAAGCTTCCAGTGTTCAAAGGCAGTTATTCCCAGGACTATTGGGTCTTGAGTTTTATGGCAGAATGGAATTTTGGGGTTCTTATAAGTCTGGAACTTTTAACATTACTCAGGATGGGTATTTTTACTTTCTGCGAAACACTTTTCTAAACAAAATTTGGAGACTAAATTGACAGTCTTCAATTGACTGTACTGAGATAATTCTTCAGGCAAATACTCACATTACCACATCCTCTACACATTAGCTATTACATTGAATCTAAATTGATGCAAACCATCTGTCTCTACAGGTCAGGAAACCCGGATGCAGGACTCAGTAATTCACACTGATTTCTGCTCCAAAGGATAGCATGGGTGCAGGCAACTGGACTCATTCAGTCTGAGAATATGGGCCCAAACATGAGAGCAGTTCTCAGGTTGTAGCCATGCTTAGAGAAAATGCTGTGAGTAGCTTTGCTTAATTTCTTCTTCCTTCTTCTTTTGCAATTCACTTTGAAATCAGTGGACATAAAGGAAAAATGTTGTTTATTATTGCTAATCCTCATTGGCATCTTGTCCTTGCAGTCAATGGACAGATGGGGTTCAGGGATGTAAAGGAACATTTGTATTCGTGTTGAAGCTTGCCGCCTGGATACTGTGTGGTAAATGTGTGAGGTCAAACAACTGTAGCTGAATCAGTCTGATGGAAGTCTTGTGGAGGACAATACACTGAGAAATGAAGAAATTATTTGTCTCATATATACACATAGGGTTGTCCTCTGCATCTATGTAACACACTTATCAAGATTGCTTCATTTAATGAATTGCATTGATTAAGTAGCTATTTTTTCATACATTTTGGCCTTTTCATGTTTAATAACATCTCCTTCTGACCAAAATTATACAAAATGAAAAAAAAAACAATAAAAATGCACATAATCAGAATGTAAAATGTGTAACTGTCAAAATGCAAATACTGTGCTAGAATTCCCATGCATTTGACATCATTTGGTTTCTTTCCAGCAGAATACTTTTCTGATTAGCCCCAGAAAATGAAATTGGAAACATTTCATTAATTTTATGTAAAAAAAAGGAGAGGTCTGAGTGGCATCATTCTTCCTTTGTATTTTCCTCTCGTTCATTTGTGCAGCTATAATTATAGATTCTTTGTGAAATGTTCATGTCAATCCTTATTAATCTCTAATTTCTAATCACAGGCATAAGTAGGTTTAAACTTCATTGCAAACCTTTTGAGACATCTGTGGGTTTTGAGGGAGAAATGACATGTTGCGCATTTTCATAATGTTTTCAGGAGTTTCTCGTCAGTAATTTGGCCAAAGAGGGAGAAGTTAGCAAAAAAAAAAAGAGTAGGGGGGAGGAGTAAAAATAAAGAAAGGACCAAGAATCTTCCTTGGCAAGAAGGTATGTTCCAGGTTTTTTAACATGCTTATGGCAAGCCTTATTTGTGGGTATGACAGTTCTTGGTTGCACCGCTTCAATGAGAAGGAAGATAAATAAGGCTACAACACCTGGGCAACACGTGGGCAAGATTAGCTGAGAATTTAGAAACTCTTGTGAGATTCAGAAAGCTATGGAAAGATCTGGCAGAGATGCAGTGTAGAAGTTTGAGCAGCAAGGAACAAATTGCATGGAAGGAAAATGAAAGAACGGTATTTTTAGATTCTTGCTTTATTTGAAACCAGTCAGTGGCCGTGAAGCTAGCAAAAAGGCACCAGTCAGAATTTAACTTTAGAAAATGGGTTGCAATACTATGTTTCTTAGTAGAGTAATTGTTTTTCAGTATTGCTGGGTTGCAGCCATTTCTAGAAGTAGCTCAGTAGCTCCTTACATGCATGAAAATATACTTTAATCTTGGCTTAAATTTTCCAAATACTATTTTTTGTTTGGTTGGTTTGTTTGGGTTTTTCTTCTATCACCTTTAGTATTTATTTTGTTAATCCTATTTACCAGTATGTCAAATCTGACTTGCAGAACTGGAGTACTGCAGGATGAGTTGACTCAGCCTCAGCTTCACATAATGTGGTCATGATTAAATGACTGTCTTTTAGTTTGTTTTGTTTTTAATTACAAAATAAGGGTCTGACTTCAAGTTGTTTACAGTTCCAGTGATTTCCCCCTTTTATGTGGGTCCTTAAAACACACAAAATAATATGAAACTGTTGTGGGTTCAAGACTGGATGTCTTAACCATAGAGAAAGGTCCTCCAGAAGAACTAGATAGTCCAGCAGGTGGACCAGAAAGTGCAATCTATGTTATTTCATTCCCATCAGCCTGCATCTGCTTTATAAACTGATGTTTCTATCTGTTCTGCCCCTGTTCCTCCCTCTTTGCGCCCAGCCTGCACCAAGCTATTATCTCTTGGTATTCTGGGTTAGGCTTTCATCCTTCAGAGGCCTGGCCAATTGTTGCTGCAACATTTGGACCTAGTTTGGAGGAGGAAGTAGAGGGGACTGGGGCAGGCATAGACTGGATGTTAGGAAGAAATTCTTCATAGAGAGAGTGATTGCCCTTTGGAATGGGCTGCCTGGGGAGGTGGTGGAGTCACGATCACTGGAGGTGTTTAGGAGGAGACTTGATGGGGTGCTTGGTGCCATGGTTTAGTTGATTAGGTGGTGTTGGATGATGGGTTGGACACAATGATCTTGAAGGTCTTTTCCAACCTGGTCTGGTCTGGTCTATTCTATTCTATTCTATTCTATTCTATTCTATTCTAATTTGGTACCTTACGTCTTGGCTTTTCAAGGGTGTTGAGACTGGACACATCTGACTAGAACTTAGACAAAAACCACACCAAAAATATCAGGAAATACTGGTGGAGGGACTATTAAATTTGTGATGTAAGGACAAATCTGATCTTGTGTTAACACAATGTAAGCATAGCCTTTACTTCAGATGAATGTACTGAAGATCTGGTCCAGATGTAAAGGCATCTTTCAATTCATTTTTTTTCTGTCAGTGTGGGTATATTTTATCATTGCTACTGAGTCTTCAGTCAAGAACCCTGCATAGGTAATGAAGTTTCTCATCCTCCTTTCCTTCTGACTGGATTTTCTGTCAGTTCAAACATTAACAGAAAGCTTAACTTCTTATAAAGTCCACTGTGAAGAATATCAAGCAATAAAATTGCACTTAAAAACAAAGTAAATGTGCAAAAGTGGAATTGGGGCAGGGGGAAGGGGAGAAATTCCATTTATTTCTGCACAGTGCACTGATCCCAGTTACTGATTTGCACACCAGAAAGATATCTTGTATTTCTCTTTGTGCTCAGCATAGTTTAAAAATCAAATCCAGGCAAATCCAGTCAAATAATATATTATGGATGAATAGGGAAAGACAAGATTGAAAACATAACTGTAGTATGAGCATTCAAACATCCTCAGTAGTGTGGAAATATTATCCCCCCAGTTTAAAAGGAAAAAAAAAAAAAAAAAAGGAGTAAAGGTGAAAAAGGTGAAAGGAAAGACAAAAAAGTTAATCAAGTGATGGGACTGATTTAATCTCTCTCCATCAGAGGAGAGGTTAACTGACCTATCATCTTTACTTTGAAGAGACATCTGAGGGGAATATGCAATATAGGGAAGAGTGTGGAGAAGATTAAGAAGGGGAACAAAAACTAAAAGACATCAGATGGACTGCTTAGTAGATTTAAAGTAAACAAAATTAGGTAGTTAAACTAGGGAACTCATTGGCAAAGTCTGAATTAATTAAAAGAATGTTTTCACAATTTAGTAGATAAAAAGTACTTGTTGTGGGCTATAATGCAGACATGATGTCTGCTCAGAAATTTCCTGAATACTGGTTTCTGGAAGCTGAGGATATTAAACTGTGCACACTTGATCTTTCTTTGTAACTGGTCATTGTTGTGTGTAAGGTAGCAGGTTAGCTTTTTGTCTGAATGAATATGATTATTTATATGCACTTATAAAGCATGCTTCCTAGAAATGAATTTTTAAAAATGGGGAAGCATGTTTCAGACATTAAACAGGAAATGGAGCTTTTCTCTCTTCTACTCCAAAAGAAAATAAGAGCTAAATCCAGAAAGGACACACCAGCTGATGTGTAAGGGAAAGAATGTAGGAAAAAGAATTGAAGCAGAAGGCAAGAAAATTGGTGGAACAGTCAGTTACTAAAATGTGACTAAAAAGCATAACAAACAAATCTTTGAGGATTGGCCAAATATCATAAAATTACTGTCTTAACTAGCAATGAGACAAAATAGAGCTTCCACAGATTTTGCCAAAACACTTCAAATGCAGATTAAGCTGTAGCCTTCACCCAATAGCTGATGCATTTGATTAATGATCTAAAAAGAACAGTTTAGGATTTTTTAGGTTATCTTATGTCTTGGTGTAATGAAGAATGAGCATAGAGATAATCCTTCCTTGAGAAGAACACAAGCGAAGAAATGTGATGATATGCTATAAATTGAAGTGGTTTAGCACCTAACTGGCAATTTGTATGGCAATTCTCACTACTGTACTGTAGTGACAAATACCTGAAAAGCATGACTGAGTACAAGAGTATTTTATGCCAATTTCATGTCCTTTTGTGTCTTGATATAGGATGTTAACATGTGAGCAGATCTAGGGACAGATATACAAGATCTTCAAGTAAACTACTACTGTTTATTTAGAAAGATCTTTCTAAGTCCAAAGTATATTATGCTCAAAGAAGGAACTTTTTTTTTCTTCACAGTTCATCCTTTTTCACTCAGCACTTGGCCCAAATGCTTCCTGTCACTGGCAATATTCTTTCTGAAAAATACAATTATCTGAATAAAGAAAAACACATAACATTTATATAAGTGATTATTAGGGTTTTTTCTCCCTTACCTATATCTATATACTATTCCCTTTAAGAAGAGAATTACATTTTCACATGTGTTCATAGTGTATGATCTTAATAGCTCTGATCTTAATCTGGACCTCTGGTCAAAAAACTAATATTATAATACTAATCACTTAGTTTTATCCAGATGCTAGAGATAGCATATCCAGTTGATGTATCTGCTGCCAGTGGTTAAACTTAATACCAGACAGAAGTCTTGATCCTAGTCAAAAGATGCATGCTAAAGTAAAAGATCTTCCAACCAAACATGAGAGAGTTTGACTAACCTTGTCTGAGTGGAAAGTCATTCTTTGCATATCTTAAGTGGATCATTTCCTCAATATCTTTGTTTATTTTATAAGGTTCATATATTTCCATTCACTCTAGTGATGAGGATAAAAAGACTGAAATATTGAAGTGGTTTGTAAAGAACTTTCAAAAGTACTGTCAAAACTTGACATGAAGAGCTTTTAAACTGAGAACAGCAGGCAAACGAGTTACTAATCTCAAATGTCTGTGTGTATAAGCTGACAGCTTCTGTCTGCCCCTTGCCTTTGCTTCCAAAATGCTTGCCTGATGTAGATGGCAAGAATGTCTCCAATCATGCTCTTTGGCTGTTCCTTCTGAAGCTGTCAGGCCCATCTCATTTCAGTGCCTTTCCTCTGTTTTCTGCACTGTGCAAGTGTCAGTTTGCTATGGGGAATCAGAGCAGAGGCAGCTGTGCAGCAGAATATGCCAACTACATCAAGAGTAAAAGAGAGAATATCAGGGAAGAAACTCAGGAGGATCTTGCAGACCAAACAACATCATGGGGAATGAGGGACTAGACCAAATGCTGTGGAGCCCAGCCAGCTGCATGGTGGCTCTGAGAATGTTCTTTTGGGTTACATTCATATTTTGCAACCCAAGCTTACATGTTTTCTTTCCTTCAAATAACTTTATTACAAGAAGTACCTAAATCTGAGTTGTCTCCCATTATCCTTGACACATAAAACTAAAGGCTATATGAATTTTGCAGGTGGAAAGACACGGCCAAAATAAATTTTATTTGAACTCTTAGTTTTATTGTGTTGAAGTTCATAGCTTCCAACATGAAACAGACTTCAAGTTTGAAAAAATCCTTCCACCAGCTACTGTACTGGGGGGTATTCAACAGGGTTCTTCTTAAAAAATAATCCAACTAATGTGTAAGTTCCAAACAAAACTGTTAGCTTCCATATTGCTAAAGTTCTGATCTGCATCCCCTAAGCAAATGCTTGTCCAGAGGGACAAGTGAAGAGAAACCTATACTCTGACATAGACACATTAAAATTCTGCTCACCAGGTTGAAAAATCACCTTTCAAAGCATAACTGCTATGAAAGCCATAACATATGCCCTGCAAATTTGATACTGATTCATTGCGTTCTATGCAAATGCGGATGAAGAATTCTTTTTGATCTTATGAATGAGGTAGCCAATCTCCACCACAAATCAAAACTGTTTTTATTAGCTCTGACTGTAATTACCACAAACAAAAAAAGTGTTGTCAGCACAGGAGAGATTACCTTTCTCACACAGAATATCTGACATCTTTGCCGGAATTAATCTCATTTGTTCTTACAGTCTTCATTTGCTTCTGCTATCAGTTCACAGTTTAGGAAGCCTGCATTTTCAACACTAAGAAGTTCTGTAGATTAGTTTTATAGTTATATGGAAAAACACTTACTCTTTTGTCTTGTAGTTGTGCACTTAGCTTTGTATGGCAGTTATTATTACATATAAAGGCATTCTGCAAATATTTAGTCCAATATTGATGTAAATCTGTTATGCATTTCCGTACTTTGTAGACAGGCTGTTCTTATGTATGCCAATCCATTATATATCTCTGTCTGTCTGTCTATCTATCTATCTATCTATCATCTATCTATATGTATCTACCTATCTATATACTTATAAAATATTCCACTTGGTCAGACTTCTTTAAATGAGCCACTGGATGAGGCTTAGAATGAATGTCCTGGAAATGCAGCAGAGATGCAAAGGCACATTATGAAGTGAATAAATCAGAAAATGCATTCTTGCTTAAACTGGCATTTTAAATGTCATTTCAAACATCTCATATGTAATTTTAAAGGCCTCCTCCTTCTTGAATTCTCTATTTACAAGGGCCCTGTCAATCATGACCCATATTGCCAGGTGGGAGGCTGCACCAGTGTCAGGCTGTTCTAATTTCCTCTAGGCCATGTTCTTCACCCCCACAGGGAGCGCAAGTTTTCATAAATGCCAACGTGCGTATGTATTCAGTACTGCAAGGACATTTCTCCCGTTGATTTCTTTCTGTGTGTGAGTGTGAGCAAGAGAGGTGGGGGCGGTGGGGCAGTTCTTCAGCTGTTCATATGCTACCTAAGATTCCCCGTTCCAGAATTAAATTACAGAGAGAGAGATCCATAATATATATTCAGTCACTACAATGGCTCCCTTAGGGCTCTTGTTACTAATGGCTTAGACTCATTTGTGAAGATTTTCATGCAGCTTGCTTGAAAAGGCCTCAGCAATCCGCCACTTTTGAACAAATTACAGGCCAACAATGTGCTCACCAAAGGGGTTGCTTGGCATGGAACAGCTTATTCAGCCCTGTTTGGCTAGGAGCAAGTGTATCACATGAGGAGAGCAGGAAAAGGAAAGGCAGGGGGTGTGTGGAAAAAGCAATAACATGAATGAGATATTTACACTTTTCAACTATGAAAATAAAACCTTAGCAATTACCAGAAGGCTTTCTTCTGGGGAAAAAAAAAAAAGAAAAAAAAAAGAAAAAAAAAAAAACACAACAAATAAACAAACAAACTCTTTAGTGTATGTGGCTTCAAAATGGTTTTTACAGGAAAGAGACTTGTAAAAGATTATTTCTTCTGTATCAGAAAGGAAGATTCCCTGCCACCAAGTTCTTCATTCTGTCCATATGGTTTGTGGATTGTAAATCATGGTCTGGCCCCCAGGCAACTGACAGGAGATTAGAGAGGACACATTGGGTGTTTCTTTATGATTGCCTCACCAAAAGGCAATAAAGCTCCCACAGTATGTTGAATCACAGAAAGAGAATACATGTTCCAACACCTTAGCAGCAATCTTGATTCCAGCTTCCTGACCAGATTCATACTCCCATGATCACTTCTTTATCACAGGCTCTCTACAAGGACAATCATTAGAGCTTGTACTGTCCAGCTTCAGTTGTGATAGCTCTCCTTTTTCTTCTGTACAGTGTCTTAGGAAGATTTGGATTCATACAGTTTCCCTGTTGTAAAGGTTGTGATGTCAAAGATTTAAAGACAAACGGCTGAAACTATTTTTCTCTGTGTATTGACTGCAGGCTATTATAGGAAGGCTGTCTTCTCTTCTATAGATCAAAACTAAGCTTTGGTCATTCCATCAGCTGACAGGGAGATTTTGTCTTGCTTTTAAGACTCTCTATGGTCTCCTAAACAAAAATTATGCTCACATTTGGATGTTAGTTTTAACAATTGCTCCTTTATGTCTGTGTTTACAGATTTTTACTTTTTTTTCCCAGTATTAACAAAGAGAAAGATTAACAATTTATTTATTTATCAGGCTCATTAGTCACGGACACTTAAAATCCTCTATTTGTTTTTTCATATTGCCCCCAGCAAGAACTCAGCATGCCACAGAGTTGAAGAGTTTGTGGGGGCAGGTAATTCTTGTGTTACTGGCATATGAAAGGCTCAAATTTCATGTGACTTTTGTTTTTAGCTAGAGGACTGCTGTAGATACTGATGGTGAATATACAAGAGGGAGAGGTTACACTAGGGTTGAAGTGTAGACTCTGTCTATAGGTACATATGTGGTCCACATGCACTGATGGGCACAACCATGACCATTTTCTGAAAATTCAGGTAGTGATTCCTACTTTTTCTCATACAGAGCATTTAAACATGTTTAAAATCTTTCACCTGTACATCTAGACTTTGGACTTTAACCCAATAAAACATTTAAGCATCTGTTAAACCAAGAGGGCAGTCCTATTAGTGTAGAGTGTCTGTTCAGATATTCGCCTCTGTAAGGCAGAACAGAGGAAAAATGTAGGCCACCTCTGAAATCAAGCCCTTTAAATTAAAATAGATTTTATTAAAGCAATTATCAGTGAAATCTGACTTATAGAACCACTCAAGGGAGCTATGAAAAATTGGATGCCAACATAGGCTTTCTGTCATGAAGACAGAACTGCAGTATACTAAGGTCTTTGGAGAGAGTTTTGGGCAGAACATTAAAACAGTAGGTTGACTATTAAAAGTGGCTTCTTTTAAAACTGATTGGAACAGTGTAAATCAATTATTTTCATTAAATCAGGTATGATTTTCACTAAAATTTAACATTTCAAGGTTTCTTAATGAAATTTTGAGGTGTAGAGGGAAATGGCAAATCCCATGCACTGCTCTCTGTTGGGGTTGAGTTATAGAAGGGTCAGGTTCAAATAATGTCTTTGCCTAATCAGCAAAGCAGCTCTCTATGAAAGAGAATAGGGACATTTGACATAGAACCATAGAATGCAGTGGGTTGGAAGGGACCTCTATAGGTCATCTAGTCCAACCACCTGGCAGTAAGCAAGGACATTCACAGATAGATGAGGTTGCTCAGAGTCCCATCAAGAATGGCTCTGTATGTTTCCAAGGATGGGGCCTTCACCATCTCTCTGGGCAACCTGTGCCAATGTTCCACCACCCTCATAGTAAAGAACTTCTTCCTAATGTCCAACCACATTCCTGATTTACCTCACTCAAATAATCCACATCCTTCAGATCTTCCATCTATTTTTCCAAGTGAAAACAGATGTTTACACAAATTTGATTTTAACACAGAAAACCAAACATATTGAAACCTTCTCAACCCTGCTGTAGAATTGAATTGTCATCCTCCAGGCAACATTAAACTCTAGCAAAATTTTAATTCAGTAATGCAATAAGCATAATTGTACCATAGGAAGGACAAATGCATATTTAGGTAATGTCTATATGGTACTTTGCAGGCAAAGGAAAGTGACCTCTGCCTGCACTTTGTGCTGGCCAGAAGCCAGATGGATGTGATTATCATAGTGTTGAGCCAGAACTTAAACTAATAAAGCTTCCTGATTGTAGAGGCTGTTACTTGGGCTTAGTTCCACACTAACGATGCTTGAATAGCTTCTGGATGCATCCCTGTTAGTGTTTTAGTTCAGAGCACCAATGTACTTCTGAAATGAGTGTCCTATTCATCTCTGCTCATTGTGCTTTGTATCACATCCATGAACACATTTGAAGCACAACTGGATTTCTTTTTGGATGAAAAGAAATGGGAAGGTCTGGTCTCAGTGCATCAATTTTTTTTTTCTTCTTCTTTTATTACAAATTTTAAACCTGAAAATAAAGATTGCTGTAATGAAGGTCACTGTAGTGTGGTTCTAGCACTTAGATAATGCTGTGTTAATGAAATAATTTCCTGAGATTCTAAAGCTAATATGTATTATAGAGAAACAAACAAACAAACACACACAAACATTGAATTTTTGGTAAAGTAATTTTGTGACGTTTGAAAAATAATAAAATAAAAATAAAATTCAGACTTCAGAAATGTCAAGTTTAAGGCTACTCTACAACTTTAATTCAGATTCTTTATTTTTGAATATTTACTTAAAAACTTATGCATCACTGGTAGTCACCCTGTAACTCCTTAATAAATGAACATTGTATCAGCCCAGCACTGGAGCTTACTTATTGTTAATACATTCATAAGTCACAATTCAACTAATGCTTCACAAACAATATAGATTTTACCTTAAGAAATATTTTTTTCTCTGTTGGATATGCAAATAGACTAGACTAGACTAGACTAGAATAGAATAGAGTAGAATAGAATAGAGTAGAGTAAACCAGGTTGGAAGAGACCTTCAAGATCATCGTGTCAAACCCATCATCCAACACCATCTAATCAACTAAACCATGGCACCAAGCATTAGAAGGAAAAGACTATTTTATAAATGAGAAAAATAAGGCTGTTTTGTACTCCACATTTTCAGTTACTGAATACACCCCCTGCCTTGCTATGCCTAACTACCCTGGACTTGGTGGCTCACAACTAGAAGCAAGATTCCCTCTCCTCTTGTCTGCCTAGGCTGTAGAGTAAAGGTGGTTTGGGAAGACAGCAGAAAAGAAAAGGTATGGAGGGAAAGGAAACAATGAGTCTTGTTTTGTTGGATACAGTATTCAGCATCTTGGTGTTGCAATGGCTGCTTCTATCTTGAGTGAACATTTACAGATCCAGTAACATATGGAAATCTTAACCCACAAGGCGGAGTGTGTCCAGTTACTCTGTATGTAATAGTTGGGTTTTATTGATACTGGGTTTGGTGGCGGGTTTGGGTTTTTTTAATTCTTTGCTGTTGTTTTGGTTTGGGTTGGGGTTTTTTGGTTGTTTATTTTTTTCTGTGTCTCTAAGGGTTTGAATGTACTTGGGCAAACAAGCTGGAAGTATTTTTTTCTAAAAAAAGAAAAACATCAAACAGCAGCCAGTTTAAAAAAAGAAGTTATCAGTCTAGCAGCTGTACAGGCACAAGAACCCATAGGAAAGGAGAATTAAAAATAGCTAGGTTTTAAAGAGCATTTCATTGCATTGCAAAAACACAAACATGATGAAATTTCCATTTTATCAAGCCTAAATTGCATGAAAGTTCTCTCCTCTGGAGAGCTGATGCAATCATTTGTCAACAACTGTTTTAAAACAGTTTAAAGCACATCAAAATATGAAAGCTTTCATGGAAACAAAATCAAGTCCTGTTGCAAAGTGGAACAAGTTGACAAACACAATTTTTATATGCTAATTAAGCAGGTACAGCCTGCACTCCCCAGACTACTTGCAGGCTAATGTAAAGCATAGTTTGAGTGACAAATTTATTGCCAGCTTCCTACTCTTTTCTTAAAGTAACACAATGGAATGGAATGGAATGGAATGGAATGGAATGGAATGGAATGGAATAGAATAGAATAGAATAGAATAGAATAGAATAGAATAGAATGGACCAGGTTGGAAAAGACCTTCAAGATCATCGAGTCCAACCCATCATCCAACACCATCTAATCAACTAAACTATGGCACCAAGCACCCCATCAAGTCTCCTCCTAAACACCCCCAATGATGGCGACTCCACCACCTCCCCAGGCAACTCATTTCAATGGGCAATCACTCTCTCTATGAAGAATGACATACCAGATATTCTTAAATTTTGTGAATAGTAGCAATCTCAGAAATAACATGATTAGCCCTTGTTGTGTATGAAGGAGTTATTTGTTCTTTTTACTTACATTAAGAAGAAATTGCCCATCAGAAGTAGAAACTGTCTAACTTTTGATTGACAACATAATCTCTATAGCTGTGTTGTATATCTTGGGGAATATTAAGACATATCTGAAGCAGAATTCTACCTCATATTTGAGTCAATTTCATTGAAGTAATTTAAGCAACCACATTAAGATCATACATGAATGCCAACTTAATGCTTTCCTTAGTAAGTCAAATGAGTGCATAATTCTCTTATGCTGTATATTTGTAAAGAACAAAACTGAAATATTAAGTTCCTTTCTCTCAACACCACCATAGCCTCATCAAGTTGACACCATTTGCTCAAAACTTGAGAGCTCTGGAATTGTCTAAGACAACATTCAGGATTCTGTCAGTGGATTGATAAACTGGAAATAAAACTGTTTTATTAAATAGAATATACAGCAATTCAAACCCACCAAACTTCCTGCCATTAATGTGTACGTGCTGCCTGTATCAACAACTGAGTGGCAAGGCAGATTGATTCCTCTAGCTGTCCTATGGGTCTATTCCTTCCTGTTCCATTAGAAGGTTTTCCTTGCACAGAGTTCTAAATATCCCATGAAAGCTCTTCCCACTCCCCCACACACCCCCCACCCCTGCAATTTCTAAGCTTTAGCTATTAGTAGAATGCACTCTCAGTGTGTCTGATTTCTTACTACATCATGGATACTATTGCTTCCAGAAAGTCAGCAAGTTTTTCTCCCTGGGCATCCTCTTATGGTGACACCTTAGTTGAAGATCATTCTTATGACACAGGTATATTTGATCAGAAACCTAGAGAAATTCCATTCTTTGGAATGGTTCTGGCTGAAGAGAGCTATGCCACAGCTCTACGGTAATTGATAAAGCAGCAGAAGGTGAAGCAGATGCAATGGAAGAATAATGAACAGGTGTCTGGCACTAAGAGAAGTTGGTTTTCCTTTCTATCTGATGTCTAGAAGAGATAATGGCAACACACAGCCTTGCCAAGAATGTGTTGTTTACACAGTGTATGTACACCCACCTGCTCCATCTGGAAATGAGCTTGTGGACTCACCTGAGTGAAAAGAACAGAAGAAAAACCATTGATGTGGTTTTTGTATTTTACCTGTTGAATTGACAAAAAGTGTTACAGAAAATTAATAAAACCCACATGAGGGAGTATCAGTGCTGTTACAGTTTAAATGAGATTTTTTAATTGCTATCTATGTCTCTTGAATTCTTTAGTTTGGATGCGAACATACGTATCTGATACAGTTGCTGCACAGATTTTGTTTATTTTCCTGGTTTCCCTTTTTCTGTGAAGAAGGTGTTAAAATCAGAAATGACAAAATTAAGAAACACATTGGATTCATTTCATGTCATGAAACATGAGGTACAGGGGCAACGAGTGCAAGCTGGAGCAGAGGAGTTTCCATGTAAACGTAAGGAAAATCTTTTTCACTGTGATGGTGACAGAACACTGGAACAGGCTGCCCAGAGAGGTTGTAGTGTCTTCTTCTCTGGAGACATTCAAAACTCACCTGGACAAGTTCATGTGTGACCTACTCTGGTAGGAGTTTTGACTAGATGAACTTCTGAGGTCCTTTCCAACCCTTAACATTCTGTGATTCTGTGATACAACCAGACAGCTACACAAGCATATAATTAAAATTAGCTGCCAAATGGACAGAGGTGATAGTAAAGATTAGGTGGAAGGTTACTCAACACTTCACCTGCAGGGTAACTCAGTGAGAGAGGACATCATTACTTCAAGAAAATTTGGACTGCTCAAACTGCACCTGCCTGGAAATGCGACTGTGAAGTTGTCTCTTACTGATCACCACCAATGACCTTGTTCCTGAACAAGTTCACATTTTTAAACAAGAAGTTGTTTTGAAAAAGGAAAATGAAGATGTAAAAAAACTTAAATTTTTTTTGCAAACATGGATAAATAGTGGAAACTGTAAATTTTTCAGGAAACCCACACCAGTCATTTCCCTGATTAGCTTTTCTTTTCTTTTCTTTTTCTTTTCTTTTCTTTTCTTTTCTTTTCTTTTCTTTTCTTTTCTTTTCTTTTCTTTTCTTTTCTTTTCTTTTCTTTTCTTTTCTTTTCTTTTCTTTTCTTTTCTTTTCTTTTCTTTTCTTTTCTTTTCTTCTCTTTTCTTTTCTTTTCTTTTCTTTTCTTCTCTTTTCTTTTCTTTTCTTTTCTTTTCTTTTCTTTAAAGTGTAAAATTACTGATAGGATCATCTTTGTTAGGTTTTCTTTTCGATTTAGATGTACAGTAGAAATTCCTAGCTTCATCATCACCTTGTTTCTTCTATTGGAATTGGTGCCTGATTTCATTGACAAATTATGTGATGCAACATAATAGCATCTCTATTTACTAGCTGGTGAGCTTAAAATTCATTTAAACACATTTATAGCCAATGACTCAAAAACTTCTCTAAAGTGAGAACAATATTTTCAGAGTTCATACTATATTAATTCTCAGCTTAAATATTGGGACACTTGAATGTTTGTGTCTTTTTCAGATGGAACTGTTTGAAGTCAGAAATACGTGCTCCATTTCATTCATGTTCCACTGCAAAAATTCTTTTGCTGAAAGGTCATATTGAAATTTCAAGAGCTAATAAATGCAACTGCTTCAAAAATGAAAGGAAAGCTTAACTGCATTTCTCAATATCAATATTATGCTCTTGCATTGTGTAGTATTTTGATAATTTTTGTTATTCAAGTAGTTTAGCAGGCTTTATCCTGTAAGTGAAATTCAGAATTTTGTGATCTATAATATTATCATTTACCAGAGCAGACTTCACAGCATTGTATTTCTTGCTCTGAATGGACGGAGTTATGTGGAATGTCAACAATTTCTGTTGTTACCTGGTAGGGGCCACTTATTACTAATTAATTGCATTATGTGTGTAAAGCTGTACACTGAATATCTGTCAGGGCAATTGAAATGTCAGGATAAGGTAAATGCTCAAAATCTGGACTGATGTCCCGAGCAGTGACTGCTGTCATTTCACAGTGACAGTATGCGACTCTTTTGGCTCTACCCTAACCTACCTGAAAGCACTCATTAGCAGGTGGTCCTCCATCATTATAATGGCAGGAGGTACACAAATAAAGTTGGTGGGAAAAGGAGGAGATCTGAAGTTAAATCGTGTTATATCAAATCATGTTCTATTCTGCCAGGGTGACATGCAACTTTCTGAATTCTCACTAACAGGCAATACCAACATAGGTATTGTAATACAGGAACTGAGGAGGAAGGGACTGTGAGGGGACTTCCACAATTCATATGCTAAGCAGATGAATATTTCATAACTCTGAGGTGAAGTTTCAATAGCTGGAGGTGTGCACACACATGCTCTGTATCTTGTGTTGATGGCCTGGCCTGTCTCAGGTCCAGCCTTTTATATACATTATCTTCTTCATGTAACCAGCAGCCATCAAAACCTCCCTGCTCTGTTGATTAACACGTGAACTGCATCTCCCCTTGCTGTATTACCCAAATTTTCCTGTCATTAAGCTTAGTCTAAATTCAAATTCACTAGCAGTAGCTATGGATTTATAATAGCTTAAATGAGGCTGTAATTTGGTCTATTAACTTTGTACAGCTGACTACCAAGATATTTTTCTTTTCCAAGTCAAAAATTCATGCTGCTCTTCAGAATGAAATTTCATCACCCACCAACTTTTTTAAGATATGTACTGAGCTATATTTAACACATCCTATGCTAGTGAATATTTTGATCAATTGTGTATTCATTTTCAGAAGTTAGATTTGTGTCTACAGAAAGGAAGTACCGAGAAATTATGTCTTTCTTATCTTCCATATTTCTTCTCATCAGGAAAAGATCCAAACCAACACAATATTCTGAAGCTGAAATTGTTCAGTGAGCTTTTAAGAGGGAACACACATTGTGGAACTTATTTATTTATTTATTTATTTAATCAGTACAGAAAGTCACTACAAAAAAAAAATATCAAAGGCAAGGTTTTACTATGAAATACATATAGCACAGTAGTATATTTTTCTTTACTATTTTAGTCACATCATGTACCTACATTGACCCAATACACAATACTAGCAACTTGAATGCATTAGGGTTTTTTTTGTGGGTTAAACTATTATTTCACTATTTTTATAGTGCTTATTTGGAGGGTGGCAACGGTAAAAACCACATCCTGTTACTATAACTCAGCAAATCATTTTGCCTCTTTCCCTTTTTTTTCTCTCCTAGAAAAGTCCAGGAGTTCAGTCTATTTTTATCCTTTAAAAAACCAAAAAGCATCCATAGCAGAGGATGCATTTTCACATTTCACATCATCACCAGGAAATAGAACCTTGACAACCAAGATAAATGAACGACAAACCAAAAAGCAGTGGAGAAGGGTCAAATCCATTTGACTTATGGTCCATTGTAGAGAATGGTGGGTCACACAATCTTTTATTTTGTTTCTGAAGCTACCAAGTGGAAACCATATAGGATAAATGTTCCATGATTTCAAAATAAAGAGGAAGATAACTCAGAAACTAAGGGTTGGTTGTGCCAGACACTTGTGCATCTATTACTGACACTTCTTAATTACCCAGCAAGCTGGGTTCATTTGTTTAATCTGATAGGTTCAGGCATGGTAGATAGTCAATACATCTTGGTTTTTGGTCTCAAATAATTTCTTAATTTATAACTAAGTCCTGATTTACCTTAGCTGGAAACCCACCAAATGTTATTAAATCTAGAGACCCACTGCCAGAATTAAGACCACGTAGAGGGGTCTTGGGATTTGGTCTTCTGCATTCTTAGCTGTGCTGAAAATGAGAATATTCATGTTCAAGACTGTTGCTCTTTTCCTCTCCTCACTTATTTCTCCTCTTTCTCTCACATTTCAGAGAATATAATAACAGTGCAAACAGTTTTATTTTGACATCGTTCCCACATTTAGGAAAAATATTCTCTCCTCTTCTCTTTCCCCTTTCCAAATGAGGATGTATATTTTCTTAATTATGCAGAAAGATGACAGTTGTCATATAATAGGAAACAGGAAGCTGTAGTCTAAATGATAATACCAATTTGCTGCATCAGCTAGTCAGAAATATGATCATGAAGTCTTGGTCTCAGAATAGGAAAGATCAGAGAAGGAAAGAGCTGCTCTTAGACAAGTGGAATAAATTAGTATGGAAGATTAGTCAGTGATTAATATGTTTCAAGAGCTGTTTTTATACTGTTACAATTATAGATATATGCTTATCTCCCCTTCCTGGCTTGTCTCTATTTATGGACAGTAATAAGATGAAGGGGAATGGAGAGAGAAGCTGGGATTTGTCAGAATGCTGATTGTGCAATCAAGCTTAATACATGGAGAAGTTTCAAACATCAGGGAAAAAAAAGGAGGAAAGAGGAAGAAAGCAATGTACAAAAATCAGATTCTTTATCAGAAATTAATGCCTCCATCATATTCCTTAAGGACTATGATAACTCCAGATATTTTTCTGTCTGAAGCAAGAAATACAATTACAGCAGTAATAGAGTTTTCTCCTGACTAGCCATCTTGCTAGATTCTGCCATTACCAACATATGTTATCTGCATTGTTTATGTCCCCAGTGTCAGCATATATCAGTGAGACCGCCTCTATTTAGGTTTATGGAACTAAACTATCACTGTGTTAATATGCCATGATGGGGCTCCACTTTTGCTCCCAAAATTTTCTTTACGTTCCTGTGCAGTGATCCATTTCATGGAAATTATCTGGCTGCAAGCTGATGGTTAGATTTCATCTTGATTTGTCTTCAGCTGCTTTGATTTGGCTCATTAGATAACTACACAAATATTGTTATGACAAAGACAAGCAAGTGGGACCAAGCCTTTGAGAGAAGGCGGGAAAGAGCCCATTACTACCAGTGGCTGTACACTGCATGAGAGTAAAATGGCCATCACTTAGGCTGGTGATAAGTAACTGCCATATAATAAACATTAGTAATTGTTATTGGACATGGAAATAATTAAAATTCCTCAAAACTAAAGACAGAGGACAAAAAAAAAGTTCAATGAAGTTGACAACAACATTGTATAAATGAATCAAATTGAGGAAATTAAGATATTAATCAACTAATTAGATACAAACTACCCTTCTCTTTACCGCTCCTTGAACTTTCCCTTTAGCAGAGGGTATGCATTGGTAATTCAGTTTTGTATGCTGCTACAAAGGTGATCTTATTTTCTTTTTGTTGTAGTTCATCCTTCAGACAAACAGGAAAATATTCTCCCAGCATTGCAGAATAGCTAAACACAGCATTATTTCTAGATGATCCATAGATTCATAAAATAATTTTAGTTGGAAGGGATATATGAGAGCCCTCTACTCAACTACCTAAAGAAGCACCAGTTTCTTAGTTTCTTAGGTAACTTAGTGCTGTGATCAGGCAGATTTAGGATACAACTCCAAGGATGGAGACTATGCAACTTATTCCAATAATTACAAAGCTTTTCCTGGCAGTTGCCTGAAAGAAAGTATGTCCATAGTCTCTTGGCATGTCACCTTGAACCTTCGAGAAGAATCTGTCTCCACCTTCTCAGTATTCTCACATCAGACAGTTGTAGGCATTAGCCAGATCTCCTTTCATCTTTTCTTTTTAAGGTTAAATGAAACCAATTATCTCACATTCTCCTTACATATTATGTGCTTCAATGTCTCAGTCATGCTTGTAGCCCTTTGTTGGACTCACTGCACAGTATGTCAATATGTCCTATTGAGGAGGATCAAATAATACTGAAAAGGCCAGGTAAAGAGTAATGGTTTTCAGATTGCTATGTATCTCCATTGTTGTTATCCAAATGGGTTATTTCCATGTAAGAGATTTTGACATCCCTATGGGAATTATCTGAAATACATTGTGTTAAATTTTAGAAACCAAACCAGAATAAAAAAACTAAACCAGATAACATTGCTGTTCTGTGGCATTAGTAATTGCAATGCACTCATATACCAAGCCTTCTACTCAGATCTCATCACTCCTATTTCAAGAAGGTCATGATGAAATTTGAAAATGTATGGAAGAGGACAACAGGGATTGCCAGGTGCATATACTTTATGCTTCAGTTCTAGAAATCTTTGGTATCTGGTAATTTGATGCATGGAATTTTAATTTTTATTGTATAAATTCTACATGGTTTATGTGCAAGAATGTATATTTGCATCCAGCTCATTTCCTGGGCATGCAAGTTACCTTGCATTTTCATGTGCTGCTTTCACAGCTTCTCATGAGGAACCTCTGTTCTAACATTAGTTTTCCTGAGGTTTCCTCTTCTGAGACTCCTCACAAGTTTGACCTCAGTTCACAGGAATCACATCAGTTCATTGATGTGGCCAGGCTTTTGAGAATTGTTTCCAGCTCCATAATTTTAGTTTATTCATGTCAATGAATAGCAGTATGCAGGAGTGAGACAGGACATAATTATTCACACTTGCTGTTACCAGTCACTGCAACTCACTCTTAAATCTCTACTTTGAATCGTACAGACATGCACCTTCTTTCTGGCAGTTCAGCTTAATTTCCCTTCTGGATTTTATAAATAGACCGTGAATAGAGTTTTTTATTTGTCATGGATGTTTGAATTAAATTTGTGTAGGGAAATACTAAAATGAGTATCTCCTCTTCCATCCAGTGTGACTTTTCTACAGCTGGTAGAAAGCTGGATGAATCTGGAATAAGCAACATTCATGTTTTTCAAAACTTCGCAAGATTTTGGCATCTGTGGTGAAAGAACTATCAAAATTAAGCAAACCAAAACAAACTTAAACCCCAGCTGCAAATTTTCAGATAGTTCTTTTTCTGTAAAGTGTCAAATTTACTATCTCAAAGTCCAATTAGAGTTTATTTTCTATCCAGTCCTGCAGCTGGGAGAAGCTGAGTGAATTTGCCAAACAGCTAATGAAGATTTTCTCTGAGATAAGTGTTGTTTAAGCAGACATAGATCAATGACTTCATATGCTATTGCAAAGATAAGTTTGGATTCCAGCTTTTTGGAGACTTAGTAGTCACTTTATCTAGGGACCTTTTCTAGATGGCTGAAAAGGTTGGTTGGCTCAGGAAGAAATAATATTCTTGAGTGGCTGCTGTTTTTCTGATGGGATTTAAACTCCTGCAGAAAGTCACTGTGAGACCAGATGAAAGTCAGAAATGATGGGGTTAGTGGTATGTGAAATGGATGTTGGGGAAAGGAGAGCACAGAAGGAACAGTATTACCTGAAGAGTAATTTTTCTTTAATTTTAGACAGACAAAAATTAGCAGCCACCTAGATACTGTAAGTTTTCATTCATGAGGTAAATTACAGAAAATACCCAGGTGTCTATGCAATAAGGAGAGATGTGGGAGTAGCTGTGAGGCACGAAGGAGCTATGCTGTCTGTGCTTCTTATTTTTTAGGTTGTTTTTTTATAAGAGCAAAAGAAGATTTTCCTTTGCCTGCACATGTAATAAAATACCCTATTTTGACTCATAGTTGTAAAAATACAACCAAGTAAATGTGTAACCAGTAAGTGTAGATCTTTTCCTAACATATTTGCACTTCTATAGATAAAGAAACTACTAATTTGTCGTACAGAACTCAGGATACGTTTAGTGGGAACACTAAACACTGTATTCCAGCTATTTTCCCACCATGATTTTTTAATGACTGAAATCAGTGCTGGTGAGATCACACAAAATTAATTTTGTCATTTCTGAGGTGACATGAAATCTAAAATACTTCCAAGGAAATGATCAGTTCAGGAAATTTAGTCAGGAATGACTTTGTAGTGACAGAGTTGGGGAAACAGAACTGCTCCTTTAAAAGTTTCTTTTGAGGAAATAATGGAATGTGTACTCTAAAAAGGAAGCTTCTATTGAGATATGTGCTAGGAACTGTTAGATTTTTGACATTCTTCAACCTTCTACTGTTGAAGTGTTGTATTTATGTTTATGCTGAATTTTACTTTTGAATGTAGTGCCTCATACTCTGCATATTGCAACATATCTTGAGGCCAGAAAGAAATAAAAATTAGAAGCATTGTATGAATTCACTGATGTTAATGTGTATCTTATTTTGACATTTTTGGTACTTTTAAAGTTCCTGTGCCCTTGTTCAAAGACTTGTTTTTGTCCGATCTTGTAGTCCAAACTGCTATAAAACTGTATTAGATAAAAAGCCCATTTGGAAATCCCATTTTCTGTAAGAACAAACCAAGGAGTTTGAATGTATGATAAATTTTAATCATAGAAATATGACCTGAGAGATTCAGTGTGACTTCTGAACTGGTGAATGGGAAAAAATGTGCTTAGCTAAAGTTAGTGTTGTTGCTTCTACAAGATCAAAGTAAAAATATAATATTATTGATTTAGTGACTGACTTTGTTTAAGGGTCTACTTAGTGAAATCCCAAGTCCTCCTACAATCATCCTGTGGCATTCTCCCACGTAAATATTCTTTGTGTATTTTCCTCTTTTAAGGTTTGTTCTGAGCTTCACTAACTTTATTAGTTGCTCTTGATAATAACTCAGTCTTCACTAGCACGTTTAACACTCATAAAACAGCAGCTACTCTAAAAGAAAAAAATAATCTAATGACAATGATTAATGTACATGAAGTAGAATACCCATTAAAAAAAAAAAAATCAAATCTGAATGTTCATAAACTCAGAGTTAAAACTACTGGAAGAAAAAATAAAGACTGCAAAAAATATTATAAAACTATAAGTTACGTCCCAGAAATGCATTCATCTCACCTTGTTACTCTTCGAATCTTTCCCTGTCTGCTGCAGGCAGCAGTACAAAGTGGTTGATAGCTACAGTTTGAGATATAGACTGACACTTTCTTCTGCAGCAGTCATGAGTGAGTTATTCCAATCTGTGCTAGCACAGCTGGAAAATTTACCTTCACACGGCTGGAATTCCATTTCAGTCTGTCATGATACACTACACTGCGTCTGTTTCTTCATGAGCTACAGCACCGGTGCAATGTGTTCTTTAAGGTTTCTGCCATCACAAATACAGTCACTAAAGCCATCTATTAAAAGTAAGTTGAGATTGAAATGCTTTGATATATAAAAAAAAAAATAAAATTTGTAAATGCCTAGTTCTCTCACAGTTAAAAAAAGCTTACATAGTAGTTATGATTTTACTTCATTTTTATTTTAAGTTTCTAAAAACACCTTCTGTGCAGGTAGTTTATGTTGTGCCTGAGTCAGCTTTGTTTTAAGATTCCCTTAACTACCAATGGGGGGCACTGCCCCAGATTTTATTAAGTTCAGTTCAAGGGAACTAAAAGGGACTAAAACTTATTCATAACTTCTTTTCCAGTGATCATTCACCCTGATAACTTGTTGATGGGAACAGTGTAAACAGGAATTAGGCAATATTACTCTTGTAAGAAGTTAGTAACAAAGCAACAAAGCTCGAAGTCTATATGCAAGTTAAATTTCCAATAATCAGCTCCTGAATATGGAACACAATTTTATTTAGACAGTGTCATTCAGTCCATACAGGATTGCTACCAAGGATGTGAATTCAAGTGGTAGCTCTCCTCTATTTGATTAGTGCAAAAGTTTAAAATGTCAGAGTTATAATCAAAGCTGTCCTCAGTCTTTATATTGATACTCAAGCTTCACGAGGCAGTAATTTCATTTTACCCTTGTCTTTTAAATGCTGGGCAGCAGAGATGGTTGCTTTGACAGCTCCTTTAAACCTCCATCTCGCTTTCTCTCCCAAATCAATTTTGATTTTCATTTCTAGAGTTACTTGTGGCTTGGGCTGTGAAACATGTGATCTGTAGTAACACATAACACATTTACAATAGAGCTGACTGAAAGACACAGCTTGCATCAGGTCTTCTATGATCAAAACCAGTGTGGTGCTCACAATGCTGTCTTTGTTAGATAGGTAGAAGCAGGAAGCATAGAAAGGAGCAGAATGAAGAATAGGACCATTTGTTTACAGTTACTAAAACTAGCATGACACAAACAATAATGTGTCTAAAGTAAGACCTGTAATACATTAGCTCTCCTACCTCACCTTTTTAATGGTGACCCTTGGTGCTGTATGTGGCAGAGTACAGACATGAGTAACATTTGTCATGTATTTACTAAATTTTACTATGCAAGTCATACATCCCATCTGTTCAGTTTATATTCAGTTCTGATTTGAAGAAGAAAAAGGTAAATAAATTGTTATTTACAACATTCTTCCTTGTGCATCAAGGAATGAGCCACACCACAGTGAGCACAAAGTAAAAAGCTTTCACTTGTGTAGGCAGATTGTGGTAATTACTGTAGAATTACTTGAGTTTATAAATAGGAAAATGTATTTCCTGTTGTGGAAAACGCAAACATATTCAATACCAGAGCTGTCCTTTATGTTTTTCAGAGGTTAGAAAGCCAAGGATGCTGACCAGCTGTACAGTAGGAAGTCTATTTTTCAGTTTCCCTCAAAGGTATTTAAAAGGATTTTTTAAGTATAGCGTCAACATAACATTTAGAACAGTTTAACAGTGACTCATTGGGGTTTATTGTAATAAAACAATATCCTTTCAAAAATTAAGTTTTATAATTAAAATGATAGACCCAGTGCTGTGGTATGCTGACTACAAAGGCTTCACTATTAATTAACAAAATGACATTAGAAGTGGGCATTTTTTGGAATTGTTAGAGGAGACATTTCAAAATTATGTTACACTGGAGGTGGAACTTACTTTCCTTAAGCATAGGAACCTAAAAGGTACACTTGCAACCTGTGTAATCATCCCCATTAGTGTTCTGGGAAGAGCAAGTCTCTCCAGAAAACAAACCACTATTCACCTTATCTCTGTTTTTAGTGATTTATTGTTTTTTCCTCATTCAAGATTTCTAGGGGTGGCTGTCCTTCTCAGTTGTTTCTCAGTTGTCTACACAGACATTCTAGACTTCAAGCTTCATATAGGCAATTAAACTGTAGACAGCTGCAGCTTGAAGATGTTTCAAATAATATGTTATTTGAAAGTCCATGTAACTGAACTGTGATCTGCCCTTCCAGAAACAGGTGCACAAAGCTTCTCTTATGGAAAGTCAATCTTCTGAGAGCCTCTATTATAATGCCTTCCTAGGACTCTGCTGTTCATTTAACATCATATCTAGATTTTGTCTAGAACTTTTACTGATAAAGAAATAGTTATCTTCTTTACATAATATTGTTAGTTTGTAAGTCTGTACACCTTTCAGTAAATAAAGAGCACTGAGGTTTAAAACCACTCTGCTCTTTTTAAAAGGAATATTCCACATAAAGTAGTAAATCAATTTGTCTACAGTTAAATACCATGTCATAGAATCATAGAGTGGCTTTGGTTGGAAGGGACCTTAGAGATCATGTACTCCAATCTCCCTACCGTGAGCAGGGATGCTTCACAATATCAGTTGGTAGAGATTGTATAGTGAGGAAACAAGTTCACCTCAGGGACATCTGCATCCAGGTGAAGTCACTTTATACCTTTTAGAAGACGTATTTTGAAAATAATCTATAAATTATCAAAATTCCAAATTGCAGGAAGATTTATTCATAGCTTTGATCATGAGAGAACCCCTAAGAAAAACAAAAATATAGAAATAAAGTCATGGTGGAAGAAAAGAAACACTTCAGGACTTTAAGATGGGCAGATGAAAGCACTGTAGAAGGGACATGTGGTGTTTCATTATTTTAATAAATTGTTCAGTCTAAGTTTACTGTAGGAAAATTTGGCTATGAAGAAGGAAAACTAAAAAGAAAATACAGATCTAGTTCTGTTCACAAGTGCATATGCAGATGACTGTCTTTGACTTCAAAAGAAGTCATTCACACATACATGTGGACAAAATGTTGCCCTAAATGACTGACTTCTACAAAAGTTCTTCCTGTACTGTGCACAAAAAATATGTTATCTACTGTGGCAAGTGCCACCCAGCAATGACAGGTTCATCCCCTTCGCTGGTGAAAGCTGTAAGAACTATGGCCAGTAGATGCCTCTGAGAACAAGTTCATACTATCCAAACATTTGAGGGAAAGCTGCTAAAGCACACAATAGAAAGAGGCATCCTCTTTCAGATGTCTTTCAGAACTGAAAAATCATGAGCTGCCTACAGGAGCTGACCTTTCTCAGTTAAATTGTGGCGTGGTCTTGTTATGCTGAGTAAAGTGGTATTATACCAGTGCTTAATAGGAGATCCACAAAAGTTGTTTGTCATTTTGTGTGTGACATGGTTGTGCTGAGTCAGTATGCAGATCCTATAATCTACAGGTCAGTTGGACATAACAGCATTCAGAAGACATCAAAAGTAGAGTTCTTGTTGTGCTGGGGATATTAAAGATCTCTTGGCTTTTTCTCTAAGGACAGGATGTTAACATTAAAAAAAAAAAAAATTACAACCCACAAAATTAAGTTTGTTTTCTTTTACATTACTTTGTTTCTTTTGATATAGCATTTCACTTGTCCTAACCAGTAGGTTACCAAAGACAGGCTGTGAGCAGTAAAGGTACAGAAATGTGCTGAACTCTCATCAAATATTCCTTCCTTCCTTTCATGATAGGAGAAATCTGAAGCCTCCTTCTTGGTAGAATGTTTTGTTGATCTCCATCAAAAAGTTACAACAAAACTGGAGTGTATTATTCTTCAATGCATTTGTGTGCACTCTTGGTCTGGGAACACACATTTTTCAAGACGCCATCCTTTTATCTTTATATTGACCCCTATCAATCAGAGGAGTTGAAACTGTAGGTCTTATTCTGCAGCTGAAAAACACAGGTCATCAGATCACTCCTTTCAGAGTTTCAAAAAAACCTTTGGAAAAGGATTTTTTTTTCTTTTAGATAAAAGAAAAATGTTTATATAATCATTTCTTTCATCAAATGAAACTAAATAATATTGCTCATGTTTGTTTTAAATACTGTGATTTCTGTAAGAATTCAGACTAATCACTTTACAACATTTTTTTCCATACCACACATCTGATATTGACACTGAATGATGCAGTAATTTCTTTCCAAAGGCTCTGTGATTATGAAAACTTAACGGTAGTAATTATAGATCAATGTGGTTTACAATGAAGACTTGCATTAGGATTTTGGCTAGCACATAGTAACACACAATTGTAACGTACACTTATTATTCAATTTAGTGTCTTTGTCATTTTGTATTTCATACTCTGGAGAGATTTCAAAATTAAATAAGATTACACCAAACATGAGGTGCTTCCACACAGGGTGTCATTTTGAAACTGCCTAAGCATATGAACCAAAAAGGATTGTCTTTGCAGCATGAAGTCATTATCATTTCTTGTTTTGAGTTCTACAATGAAAAGTCATGTAAGTAGCAGTAAATCCTACATGTTTCACTACACTAGATAATTAGCAAGCAATTATGCCATGGCATTTTGTCAAACTTGCTGGTGCTCCATTTCAGATTTAGTACATAGAACATTTAGATTATTTCTCATCATTTGTTGGTTTTGACATGAGATTTGGGTATTTTCTATAATGAATAAACAAATCCAGTTGGCCTATGAGATTGAAAGTTTAAGTAGTGCTTAATTAGTCTTCAAAAAAGGCAGACAAAATTTATTACATTGCTTATATTCTGTTCCTATTTCAAAAACAAACAAACAAACAAACAAAATCCCACAAAAAAAAAACCCAAACCCTGACAAACATTTCAAGCTGGGAGAAGTTCCTGGTACTGTTCAGCCATCCAGTTTCTACTGGCTATGTGAGAAACTTCAGGGTGCTTCTAAGTGTAAAGGGATAAGTGAATCCTTCTCTCTATTGATTCAGATTAGGTTCGCTCCAGCATCTGTAAACATCCCTCTAGGGAGGTGGTAGAGGCTACATCCCTGGAGACATTCAAGGTCAGGCTAGATGGGACTCTGAGCAACCTGATGTAGTTGGGGATCCCTGTTTAATGCAGGGGGACTGGACTAGATGACCTCTAGAGGTCCCTACCAGCCCTAAAATTCTATGATTCTATGCTATTATAGTGATTTATTTAATACAGAATTGTCAGGGGCTATTTGTCTGACACTCCTTTACTCAAATTCCAGGACAAATGGACAACAGAAAGAAATAAATGAATCTCTTTTGGTGGATCAGTTATTAATATCTCGATTACATTTGACGTTCCCTTGTCAAAGCATTTTCTGACACTCCAGGTGATCCATTTTTATATGATAATCAGTTAAAGCAGACTGTAAATTTATAAAATTTATTAATGCTTTATTAAGCAAATTCTAAGTGTAGAAGGAAAGCAGGGAGAGCCTAAAGTTTATTTTTAGCTTAATAAAACTCAGATCAGGTATAGATCGTGCTCACGTTATCTCTAAGTACTGTGGACTTGGACAGTAGTATAGGAAATGTGTCATTTATATATTTAGATATTATACCACATGCTCTGTTTTATGCACACTAGAGCATTCTTACTGTCTCAAGATCCTTCAGAGGAGAAGGTCTTTGAGTAAGACCACATACCTTTCATTTACAGGAGGACTAGGGTGTGTCTTTGACAACCAAATCAGGAAAGTTCAGTTGCACTGAAAAGATTGCATGAAGAAGCTAGGCCTATACACAATGCTTATCATTTGCACTTAATGTCCCTGTAAATATTTGCAGCTTTCTTCTCCTGCAGTGTTTTTCAGTGTTATTATTATTTTTGTGCAGACATTATTTCTTCCCTTTCCCACTTCACCCTTATTCTCTCTTTTTTTTTTTTTCCTTTTTTTTCCCCTCTTTTTTTCCACTTCCCCTCCCCTCCTTTTCTCTCTCTGTTTCCTTTTTCTTCTTCCTCTTTTCATCTTCATCTTCCCATTCCTCCACTTCTTTCTAGTCACAAGTTTTGATGTAAGTTTTGGTTGAGATCTATGAAAAGTATTGTAAAATCTGCAAGGCAAATAATAATTTAAAAACCCCACCATCACCCCCTAAAAAACCCAAACCAACCCAACCAGAAAAAAAAAAAAACCCACAAAAAAATCCCAAACCAACTGCCCTACACAAACCAACCAAACCAAAAATAAAACAAGAAAAACAAAACAAAATCCCACCCACCCCCACAAAAAGAATAGGAAAAAAAAAACCCCAAACAAACAAAAACTAACTACAAAACCCAGACAGAGTAGACAGACGGATGTTGGTCTCTTCTCCCAGGTGGCCAGTACCAGAACAAGAGGACACAGTCTCAGGCTGCACCAGGGGAGGTTCAGGCTGGATGTTAGGAAGAAGTTCTATACAGAAAGAGTGATTGCACATTGGAATGGGCTGCCTGGGGAGGTGGTAGAGTTGCCATCACTAGAGGTTTTCAGGAGAAGACTTGATGGGGTGCTTGGTGCCATGGGTTAGTTGTTTGGGTGGTGTTGGATTGGTTGATGGGTTGGACGTGATGATCTTGAAGGTCTCTTCCAACCTGGTTTATTCTATGTATTCTATGTATGTATATGTATTTATAAATGATTTTTTTTTTAAGAGGAGATAATAATTTTTTGTTTGTTTTTATTTCATTTTCTCCACCTATTAATGCCTTAATGGAATGTAAGACAAATAGCATTAATGATAATGAAGGTATCTTGTAATGAGTGAGACTGACAGTATCTGATCACCTCTGTTTCCAACTACAGATAGTCAATGCCACTGTCCAGCAGACTCACTACAATTTTAAAGGCAAGACACATGGTGGCTTTCTTCTTAGTTAATTTTGAACGGCTCTATTCCATTAGTTTTCTGTTTTAAATATTCTGCCAAAATGGTTCACATATTTAAGAAAACAATTTACTTTAAAATTACAAAGCACCGGAGGAACTGTTTTAATAACTTTTCCTCTTTATTTAAACACTACCACAACATCTTACAGGAAGTTTTGAATGAAATATTATTATGCATTAAACAGCAGTTACATTTTATGAGGCAATTTCTAATTTAACATCTTAAAAAAAAAAAAAAAATCACTATAGGCTGTTATTTGAAATTACATTCCCGGAAATTGAAGTCTTTATGAGCAGCTTTCAAGCAAAATTTTATCAAAGGTTTAACCATACCATTTGATTAAGTTCTTATTATGTGTAGATAGAATGGTGCTTGCAGTTGAGCTTTTCAATGTTATGGAATACTTGGAATCATAGAATGGTTAAGGTTGGAAGGGACCTTAAAGACCACCTTGTTCCAGTCCCCCCATCCCCCTACACCTTGTTTAGAGTACATATGTGTGTGTTTCTAACCCAGTTTTCTACTTCACCATGTAATTTTTGCCAGATTTGCACACACAAAAAACCCAATAAAATAAATACAACCACCAAACAATTAATCATGCTATCCAGGAATACCAGAATTTAGAAAACATATTGTTTAATCTGCTATTTGTTTTTCTCTTCTTATGCTGTAGGGTGGATGGAAAATATTCCAGCAAAATATTTGTCTTCAAATCATACCTCAGACTTCTTTCATTTGCAATGCTGATTTGCAGCAACTTTGAGACTACACATGCAATGGAATTCAAAAGCCATAGCCTTGTGTTTGCATGTAACTCCAAGCATCTGACATAAATCTAAAAAATGCATAAGTTATTTAGTTCTGGCTGCAGAGTGTTGGAGAACAGGTAATGCACACGTTTGTCACTCAATAATCTTAGGAGCCATTTTGCTGCAGTAAGAAAAAAATCCATCTCACCTAATTTTATAGCTGCTGAATTCAAAGTAGCTAGTTGGATTAACTTTATATGCAGCTGGAGAATGAAGAAAAATCATAAAACAAGGATTTGCATCTCCATGTGTGTGTGAATGACAAAAGGGGAGTATTTTCTTTCTGTTGAAGGTGAGCATCTGTAGTGAAGGCTGGCAAATTAGTTGTATCAAACTGGGAAAACTCAATAGAAGTAGTTTGTAGTCAAGACAATGGGAAAATAATGACAATAAAATGACCATTACTCTTTAGAGTTTTCTTTTTAACTGAAAGAGGTAAGCTAACAACATCATAAAGGCAGCTATTAAAAAGCCAGCAAAACAACAAAGCCATCCTTTGGTCATGTGGCTTAATATGAAGTAGAATCTCCGGGAGTTAGAGGGGTTGACATCTCTGTTGATAGCCTAATTCCAGGAGGCTTGTTTGTTGGTCTGTTTGCAAGAGTATACCAAGTTATTGGTAAAGTATTATGAAAGAGGTCAGAAAATATTATGGCATGAAACTATGGCATGATGGCTATTAATCACCAGATGGCAGGGAGAATATCCTCAGGAATTATCACTTTATTTAAAATATTTGTATACCTAAACACCCATTACAGACATTATTAGAGACAGGTTAGAACCTAACACCTCTCCATGTGTTAGAACACCTTTTAGCTGCAGACTCAGACTGCTAACTTTCCATATCTGTAAGCCAGCTATTTGCATTTCAGATGTTTAAGCCCTTGTTATAGTGAATGGAGATCTGGTCAAACAGCCTAGAGAATCATTTTGCTGCCCTGCACCTGGTTTCGGTTCTAACAGCAGTTTGGTTTTTGCCAGTACTTACTGGCAGATCATTTCCTGACCTCCCTAAAGCTATTATCTGTTTGTCTGTATTCTCAGTTTTTATTTGGAAGTAAATCTCTAAACATTGTGTTTGTGAAGTGTAGACGTGAATTGAATGCAAACAACACAAAGACTTGAAAGAAGAATGAAACAACTCTAAGATACATGATGCATCCCTCCCCTCTACATAAAGAGTGGACAGATAGTTTCTTGCAGAAGGATATTTAGAGGACAATTCAAGAAGCCATCACTCTCAAATCTATTTATTCCAGGTAGATTTCTTAACTTAATATAAATTAAGATTAATATAAGATTTTTTAAATTATAATTAGGCTTTTTATGTAAATAATGTGGGGAAAAAATTCTTCTCTACAGCTCAGGCCTTCAGGATTATGGCCTTTTTATTAATTTTCTGTAGAGAAACAATGTGCCAAAAATAAGTGCAGTTTTAACAGGATAGTTAATTTTTGTGCAAACCTGCTAGAGTCAAATGTAAGGATCTTGGCAGACCTCTTGGCATATCTAGGGAGAATCAAGATTGTGGAGCCAAGTTATGACAAAAAGGCAATGCAGTCATATTTTGAATAGATATGAAGACAGTGGTGGATATACTCCGCCCGATTCCTCATCTTGCTTTCTTCTTTTAACTGCTGGCCTTTTTGCTTTATTATGCCCTTTGTATTTCCCATGGGGAGTTTGCTGTTGAATGACTGGTGTGATTATAGGATGTATCATAATAGCAATATAATAGAATAATATTATATACACAATAAAAGCTATAACACCTGAGAGAAAGGTGAAATATATAGTCAAGAAACAACTGAAACTGTGACATTCTTCTCTTTCACCATGTCTACATTAAGAAGGAATATCTAGGTGCTTGGGTCAGCAGACATATCCATCCCTACAAAGAAAGTCACTGCTCTCACAGTGAGACAGCTTTTTAGTTACAGCAGAATAAAAGTTTATCTTCTGTAGAAGTGCCTTTCATTTTTCAGAGACAGAATTTCTTAAAATAAATGCTTCTGCCCTTCTGTTTAAGTCCATAACCACTAAATCCTATGTAACTGAGGATTCACTGTCCCATCTTATCTCGTATCATTGGCCAGTTTTAATATCCTTTATCTCCCCAGAATATTTGTCAAGGGTTTAGAAATAATCTCTATGGTGAAAAGCAATACACTGTTGAGGATTTTAAATGGATGATTTTCTCCCTGCATAAATAACATTGGAAGAAACTTACCTCCCCCCCACCAGTAGCACTTGGTTAACAGGTATATTTGGTTAATGAGGAACAGTGTTAATCTACAATGAGTAGGAGATTCTCTTGATGAATTGCTTCTGACTCTGAGATATCATTAGCTATGCCCTTCTATAAAAACATCTCTTTGGTTAGACCTTTCAGATTTGGCCAAAAATTGATATATGATCATTGAGAATAACTGGATACAGGGTCAAGTATTGAAAAATGTATTAAATTTTTCCTCATGTCATCTATTATTTGAGATATTCCCAAATGCATTTAAAATGTTGTTCAAAGTACCACTGCAGGCCTCTAAAGCTAAAAAAACACACACATATATATATATATATATATATATATATATATATATATACACAAATTCTGCTGAGAGAGAAATTCTGCTGTAGAGAAAAATAAATATTTATGGTCTATGTTTGAGTCTGTGTAGATCTTCTGTTGAGAGCTTTGTCACTTTTAGATGACAAAAAATATTGGGTGCATGAAAGTATTTCAACATTGAAAGTAGGTTAGATGGCAGGGTTATTGGTGTTTCAAACAGAACAGAATCATTCTGAAGACACAATTGGTGTCTGTGTTCATCTGGTAATTTGTAGACAGCTATATCCAAGCTTGCCATCTAGATTTGTTCTGTGGTGAAATCAGGGAAAGAAAAGATTCTATTCATCTCATCCTAAAGAAAATATCTGAAATAGATAAAAATGATACTGATAAAACAGGTCAGATTAATTGAGCTTTGAGTTATCATCAGATTTTGTCCTTTGAGCATACAGAAGCATAGAGTGACTGATGCAGATGTAAAAGCTAAAGTTCTGAAAAGCTTAAGTAGCTAAGGTCAGTCCAGTTCTGCCTTTCTGGTAAATCATAAACATCTTTCAAGTACTCCAATCTTTTAATCTGACAATACAGCTGATCATATTGAACCACACATAAGCCCTGTCCACTGACATTGGTTAGTGTGCTACCAAAGGACTAGTGCCTATCTGATAGCTGGATCTGGCACTGAACTTGGAAGGTCTCACAAGGGATATAATTAGAATAGATATCTCCCTGCTGGGCTATTTTATACCCCCCTGCAGAACTGCTGAGTGAATTTGACAGCACACAGGTACTAGAGATCCAGGCACAGCACTGATGTTTTTAAAGCTTTTTTACAACACTTTTTAAAGTGTTGTGTTTTGGGTTTTTTGCTGTGTGTTTTTTTTTTGTTTGGGTTTTTTTGGTTTGGTTTGGTTTGGTTTGGGTTGGGTTGGGTTTTTTTTGTGTTTTGGCATTGGATTTTTTTTTGAAACAAACACAGAAATCATAAGTTCTTGGACTGGTTTTGACTGGGATAGAGTGAATGTTAGTCATAGTAGCTGGTGTAGTGGTGTTTTGGATTTGTGATGAGAACAGTGGAAAGTTCACTGCAGCAGTACTTACAGAGACCGTGCTGAGTTTAGGACTTAAAGATTGTTTAGTGTGACTAAACTCTATAGTCTGCCTGCTCTATAGTCTGCCGTGTCTTATCTGAAGTCTATTTAACTCAAAAAAACCCCCCCTGTGTTCCAACAAGGAATTACTATAGTGGTATAAACACAGCCCATTCCCTGTCCAGAAAGGCTTGCCATGGCAAGGTGGTCAGAGTTATAACTTTTGTGCTAATTGCATCTGAACTGTGGCCTGGAAGATGTGCAGCTAGGGTTGGCTGAGTCTGTGCAAGGATTTGTGTTGCTAGAAGGGATTTTCTGCTCTTATTAAAGGATTAACAATGTAATTAAATCTTACAATAAACCATGTGGTAAAACAATTGCTTTCATTTCAACCTAGTAGACTATGATTAACATTTGTTTAATGGACAACCACACTCTAAAATTGGTCATAGGATAACCTTAAAGTTTAGCACAATGACAAGTACATTGTAGGGGTTACAGGCATAAATGCAGAGAAGTCCTCATCCAGTAGAAGTCCTGTACCCTGGAGAAGCACATACTCAAGGGTTGTTTCACTTGAAATAGTAAGTTATAATACTTATAGACATATTTACTTGAAATAGTAAGCATAATACTTACAGATATTTTTGTATCAATAAAACCACAGAACATGGTAAGTCACTATCCTGACCTTGCTGCTTTGATAGTCTTTCAAAGTTAATGATAACAAAAGCATGTCAACAAAAGTTTTTTCTACATAAATAAGGGTTAAATACTGTAGACAAAACAGCAAAAGGGTGGAATGTGACTTTTTGTTTAAAAAATTTAGCTACATTAAATTTGTGATCTAGTTAATTTAATTTAAAATGTAAATTAGAATATGTCTAAACAAGAGCATGAAACAAAACAAGAAATCCTACTGATCTCCAAAACAGTATAAGTAATATCTCAGTAGTGGGTATATTTTAATCACAAACTAGTAGCACTGCTTGCTGATGTTATTCTCAGTAGGAGAGGGGGAGGGAATAAGCTCAGTATTTGCATGTGTCTGTACACACAGAGAGACATGGGCATGCACTGTTATCGGCCGCCTCATTGATAGAGCCTTCACCTGGGAGATAAGAAATGAGGGCTTGAATACCCTTTTCCTGAGGAGACAATTTTTCTCTATAGTCGGCTACTGGGAGGCAGTTTCAGACATTGATTAAAAATAAACCATTAATTCTTCATTTTGGACATTCATGTCACTGACAAGCCAGTGTCTTTAAGCAGTATATGTATCCCTCTGCCTTATTTTTAAATCTAAAAGATCTAGGACTCAGCCTGCTAAGATCTGGGCAGCAACACAATGTAGAACACCAATGCCTAGGAAACCCAGGCATCCACTGAACTGGAGGTTTTAGATCCCATTTTCTGATTTAGGCAGTTCAATCTTCGTCAGTCTTGCCTTTGACACCTGATTTTTTTTCCTTTTAATCTGAGCTATCATCTTTTAACTGCTCTCTGTTTCTTTCTTATTGGAATGGAGAGACATAAAATTCTGAGTAAAAACTGATTATATGATACTGCCTTTGGCTGGCTGTGAAGATGACTTGCAGAGCACAGACAAGATCTTTTCTGTCTTTCTTTCTTTCTTTCTTTCTTTCTTTCTTTCTTTCTTTCTTTCTTTCTTTCTTCATTCTTTTTTGTAAACAAGGTACATTTACTTCAACTGTCCTTTTTTTTTTTTCCCCCCACAGTATCACTTTTCATGGAGGCATAATATTGTACTTAATATACCATGGGTAAATTGTTCCTAAAATGAAACAACACGATCTCCACTCAACCAAGAAAAGAAAATATGATTGATGTACTTTAACTGAATTACATGAATGAAGGTCAGAGAGTAGCTTTCATGCTTTTGTGTCATATTGATATGAAAGTTAAATCTTAATATGGATGCTGGGAAATCTGAAAATGTTTCATTAATCTTTCAAGCTCTTAGAATCTCTGCTTCCAAGGATAAATTTGTACACTGGATCTCCCCAAAGTGCTTATTATTACTAGGCGTCAAATATTTGATACATGGAGCAACACAGCTGTAAAAAAGCCAGCTTTTAAATATGTAATAGTCATACCTGGATATCTTTAAGTTCATACATATTGCAGAAAAAAATAACAATATAAAGGTATGCTTTCAGATCAGACAATACTTTGATACTGTACTGCTTTTCCTGATTGTTTATATTTTTAATCTCATCAAAATGTTTAGGTCTTGTCGAGTCGTTTCATTGTACCATTTGACTGAACAGCTGCATGATAAAAAAGATGTTGCAATGAGACTGTAAGGGAAACAGGAGAATACATTCAGGAATGACCTAAGATCATGGAGGATTTGGGCATAGTGATAATGGCTATGCTACAAACCAGGTAAGTAATGTCTATGTCCTCGAATTTTAGTTTGCATTTTTCTGACTCTGTTGAAATTGTAAATAAGATGAGCATGAGTGAGTTAAAATGACCTGAAGACATCACTGATTTTCATCAGCTGATAAAACACTGAAAAAAAAATAAACCTACATGGCTGTCATCATGCCCTTTTCCACTACTGGTGGCAGTAGTGATAAAAGCCATTATAAACCCTGCTAAAAGGATTTCAAGTCATGAAAACATGTCCATGTGCTCTGAGAAGTACACTTAGAATCATAGAATCATTATGGTTGGAAAAGACTGCTAAGATCAAGAACAGTCAATCCAACACTACCATGAGCACTAAATCATCTTCTGAAGTGCCACATCTACGCATATTTTTGAACATTTCCAAGGATGGTGAGATGATGACTCCGTCACTTCCCTGGGCAGCTTGTTCCAATGCCTGACCACTTCTTTGCTATAAAGCAGTACCAATCACAGGAACCTGAGTGGTTCATTTGGAAATCTAGGATTCACTGGTATGAATGGTTCCTCTACAGTTTAGAATAGTTAAAAAGTAAGGAAGGCCAGGCCTTTTTCTTTTCTTTCTACCTCCCTAGGTAATTTTTGTTATTCAGACCCTGACAGTGTGGCACATCCAAGGAAGAAAAAGTGCTAATGCTAGAACAGCTCCTTTGTTCTTTCATTTTACCTTTGGCCATTGTGTCAGGTTTATCATAATTCCTTTCATGTAATGTGAAGGAACATTAAATCTGAGATCTGTGACACTCTGTCAAGTGAAGAGTTTGATTTTCCTTTTCTATCTTATAATTTAGGTAAGATTCACACATCACTATATGATGAGTGAAAGAATTAATCTTTTCATTTCTAACACAAGGTTACTTTCATTCTTATTATCTTCTAAAATGTGGGGGTTTATGTAAATATATCATGTATTGTGAACGATTCTTTGAAGCTTACTTGAAATCTAGCTGACATATAACCAAGAGTTATGGACTATTATTTTTTTTTTAAGTAATAATGGCATTAATTAAATTAAATGATCCTAAACTTTTCCTTCCTTCCTCCTTTATTTATTTTCCTATCATTGCAAGAAAAAAAATATTTTTAAATAATATAAGAATTTACTCAAATACCTTTGTCATAACTTCATAAAATGCACAATCTCTAGTGTCAGATATTATTTTATAGATGGTTAAAACACATCCATTTTCTCCATATGCATTTCAAATAACATCTGTAAGTATGTTGTTGGACTATATTGCATTTCCTTTCCCCAGCTGATATGAAATGAAGCTGAACCTATGGTACATGATGCTAAAAAACCTGAAGAGAAACATCAAAAATATTTTCATTCTCTGTGTCTGTTACTTTGAAAGCTTTAGGAGATACTACTTTACAGTATTAGAAAATATTTGACACAGCTTTTCTGCATTTACTTGTATTTTGACTTGCAAAAAGATTGTTTTGGCACTTGAGCTTTCTGAATAACACTGATCCTTCCTCCTCTCCCCCTCTGTTTTTTAAACAGGTTGTACACAATGATATTTATCAGGTTTGCTGCAAATTAAAATACTTCTGCAACAGTCACTAATCAGCAAAACTGCAGCTCCCCATAAAATGGAACTTTAGAGATCTTGATAGCTGCTGCATCTTTCATGGGTCTATTTTATATTTTACTAGAACACTCTGTTATATTTAGTCCCTCATGTTGCAGTCATTAGATATTTATGTGAAGTAGCATATCACTACCTCTGTTGCTGAACAGTTATTATTTTGAACAGTTTGGGTTGCTATTAAGTGAAAACCATTTTTTAACTGTTTTAATTTTCTATGTGCTAAAATTTATATGCTTGATCAGCTTTTTCCTGCTTTTCTACTCCTTGGTCTTCTCCCCTATCTTCCCCCCGCCCACCCCCCCACCCCTCCCCTTGCCTTCCCCCAGCCCTTAAACTCATTTTGCCAACATGGCTGAAGCAGAAGCAGCTTTTCAAAGCAAATGGTCATGAACACAGTTAATTCAAAGATTTATTGCCTTGGGAAACAGGCAAAGGTTGATATTCTATGCTTGTTTTATATAAGAAGTCTGTAATTCCAGCCACATGCCTTTCCTCCCTCCCTTGCCTTTTGTTGTTTTGAATTTAGCACTAGGAATCTAATTTGTAGAAACCAGGATTTGGACAGTTCAAGACTAGCGGGACACGGAATATTTAGTGGTCTGCAAACAATGCCAAATCTGCAATTTCAACCTCACTTAAAATGTTGCTGTACTTGTAGCAATCAACCATGGTTTAGCTACATTTCTTCTCATTTTTTTTCTTTTTTTCTTTTTTCCCAGTCTCTTAAATCCCTGGTTCAAACCAAAGTTTCTTAGGTAAAGCATACATAACTTCAGAACCCTGCCTATTTTCATTTTTTATGTTTCTTATTTTTAGAAGAAAGACCTAAGCTTTCAAATCTCTCATATTATTTCTCTTACATCAACTTCTTTTCCTAATTATGAGCAAATTCTTGCCCATCTCTATGTTGTGTTTCTGATCACAGACTTTGACTCTGGCGGTTCCTCCCCTGAACTGCAATGTTAGCTAGGAGAAAAGTCCATTACCTCCTTCAGTCTTCATTTCTGCTCTGTTTCTCTGTTTATGTTGATTTTACACACTCTTTTTACGTTTCTGCTTGTCTTGCTTCTTTTCTCCCTGTCTGTTTGCACATCTCAGATTCTTCAGTGGACTTGATGACCTTCTAATCATTGCATAATCATCTTGGTTAGGCACAGGGATTCTGAGAGCAATTGGGTGACCGCAGTGGAGTGCAACTGCTGTTTGCTGAGTTTGTAGTGTGTCAAGCATGACTGAATCATCTGATTCATTGTGGTCCAGGTATTATTGAAAACCACCTCATGAAAAGTCATTCCCTTAACTATGCTCTTGGCTTCAGTTTTTGACATTTTGTTCCTGCTTAAGTGATCAGTGGCCTTTCAAGTTATTCTTACTATGTTGAGATAGAGTTGCCTTCTTGAAGTGCTCTAGTGTGAGACAGCTTGAGATACCTTTGACCAGGCTGGGGCCTTCCAAACCAAATTTGGAACAGTGTGTAGCATGAAGCTGTCTTAACTTCTTTCTCCAATGTAGGATTCATTCAATCAGTCCAGTTGAGGTGTTCATGGATCATCATCATTACCCAACACTACCGTTTGTATGTCTTAGATATTTATCCACTGTTCAGTCGGTCTGAACATCAGACCCCTAACAGTTCTGGAGACAGTAATCATGTGCATGAGGAATCTACAAGATGCCCTTACATCTCTGCTGATTTGAAGCCAGTTTCCAACTTCCCTGCCTAATTTTCTACTTTTTGATGCTCCTGATGTTAACAGAATATTGACATGTCACAGTAATAACAGCCCACTGTTATCAGCTTCTGCAGATGATGGGTCAGAGTTATTTGTAAAAAAAATAATGAATAAAAATGGCATGACATCTAGTAGGAGAAATCTTGCCCCTGTAGAACTTTATGAGTTTCCCTTCCACCCAATTCTCCCCACTGTTCAAGTCTCACTGAATGGCAGATAATCTTCCTGGTGTCTCAGACACTTCCCCAGCAAACTAGGGAACACGTGACAATGCTTTAAGTGCTATTTTTCACCTCATAAAAAGGGAAAAATTAAAAGATCTTGTTTATTTTCCTGTGGCAAATAATGACATAAATGACATGAGATCACAAATAGAAAGTCCCAGATATTTTGCCTGTATTTTATCAATATTTTGCCACTGAAATACTGGGCTGCCTGGGGAGGTGGTGGAGTCACCATCATTGAAGGTTTTCAGGAGAAGACTTGATGGGGTGCTTGGTGCCATGGGTTAGTTGTTTAGGTGGTGTGGGATGATGGATTGGACTCGATGATCTTGAAGGTCTCTTCCAACCTGGTTTATTCTATGTATTCTATGTTAATGCAGGAGTAGCTGAGTTAAGTTCTAAATTCTTTAGACTTCAAACAAGAATCATTGACCATTTGATTTTCAGGGCTCAGGAGCAAAAGAGGAAAGAAAAAGAAAATGAACTTTTTCAGTCTCTACTGAATTGGACAAAGGGGTGTGGAGGGGGAAGAGTAAAGAGAAAAAAATATTATGTTTCATTTTATAACTTTTCTGGTTGTTATTAGCTTCCATACTATTAACTAAAATAATCAGAAGGGCTTGTATGTCTATATAAGCATTTTGTATTAAACAGTGTTGATGTTTTATGTTGAAACAGAATAAAAAGGTAATTTTTCTAGAATTTGTTTTTTAAAAGACATAGCTTCTATCTGAAGGATTTTCATGCACAAAATGGTGTGAAAAGGAAAATGTTTTCCTGAAAAATATTCTTAAGCACAAAAATAAAAGGCAATAATCATGGCAAAAAGAAGTATTTTCTTGTGTCAAATTCATATTGAAATTTGGACAAAAATATGAATTTGGTAATAAAGGGGGGAAATGAATCGCCATGCAATACCAAGAGAAACAGGATTTAGCTATTGTGTCATGTTTTTCAACCTTTATAATGTTATGCAGACATTTGGGAATACTACTTAATGTAGTCTTTCAAAGAATTTAAACAAATTGGATACAAATGTGATAGACAAAGAAATTTCAGCTCCTGAAGCTCTATGGCTTGCCTTCTGAATCAGGCATTCATCGCTACTAAAATTTCTGGATTATTGAAAATAACTCTTCTCTCAGAGTCATTAAAATCTAATCTCAGTTTAAGCATAAAAAGATGAATTAGTGTCTTCACATATAATTTCAAGCAAACTGGACATTCAGTGTCTAACACCCACTGGATATTTAAAGTATCAGTTGTGTCAGATGGATAGTGGGACAGATTCTTAGTCCATACAGATTGATATGAACAAATGAACATCAGCAGAGTGACAGTGATTTACGTTGCCTTTAAAAGGCGAACTGGACATCCTTGATTTCTTCTTTTGTGCAGTGTGACAACTTTACAAAGGTATTGAGATGTCTGTCCACCAAAGCACTAATTAAGCAAAGGAAAACATGTTTGTATGTGTCTTTTCTGTGACAATTACAATGCTTTCACTTCCCAGAATTGCCTAGTAAATTACAAATATGTTTCTCCTGAGCACAATAATAAATGTTACTAAACAAGACTTCCACACAAGACATAAATTAAAGCTCAAATGCCAATGTGTAAGTCACTGCTAAAATGAAGAATTAGGCACACAAAATGACAAGGTGAAGAGAAGAGCCCCTTTAACTCAGTACTGGCACTACCAAAAGCTAACTCCCTTCTCTAAGAAATCTCATGGTATTACCATTGGTGTAAAGAATGATCACCTCTTACTCATATTGCAACACATTCCTTTGCTTTGCTTTCTGGCCCCTGAGCATTGTAGCTTTTGTTTGGAGAAGCATCAGATCCCAACACATCTGAGCTTTTTAACCTTATTTCATGCTGGTGATTACATTTGCAATTCATGCCATGTGGATTGTGAATACTATTTATAAATCTCTGTAGGATGAAGAGAAAAAATGGGGGGAAAGGTTAAAAAGGAAAAAGAACCCAAAAATCTCTTTTTAATTCCTTCTGGAAAAGCCACACTGCCCAGTTTTTAATACATATGAAAGCTTTCAAATGGTAGTAGATTAGTTAGAGCAACAGTGTGTCACACACCTGTTTATAAATGTACCTGCTGTGAGCATGAGAGAGGTGAGCTGTTCTGTAGTGCAGAGGGTGGTACAGTTCCTGGAGCCCATTCCACCATATGCCTCTAGAACAGGACACGATGAGTTAAGATTGCATATCAGGAGCAGTATTTTTTGCAGATGTTTAGGGAATGGAGAATATGAACAGGAACTATCCGATATTCACTGAAGAGGAATGACTTTGTCCTTGTTGAAATACAACATGCACAAGTGTAGGATCTTATATCTGAACAATGCTGTGTACTACTACAGGTTGGGGACTGATCTGTTGGAGAGCAGCATAGGCGAAAAGTACATGACAGAAGGATGACCATGAGCCAGCAAAGTGCCCTGTGCCCAGGAAGGCAAATGGCATTCTGGAGTTTATTAGAAGTGGTGTAGTTAGTAGGTCAAGAGAAGTATTCCTTCCCCTCTACTCTACCCTGGTGAGGCTACATCTGGAATACTGTGTCCTGTTCTAAGCCCTTCATTTCAAGAAGGACCTCAGGGAACTGCTTGAAAGAATCCACCACAAGGCCACAAAGATGACAAAGGGAGTGGAACATCTACCTTCTGAAGGAAGGTTGAGGGAGCTGGGTGTCTTGAAGTTGGAGAAAAAGAGACTGAGGAGTGACCTCATTCATGTTTATAAACATGTAAAGGGCAGTGTTGGGAGGATGGAGTCAGGCTCTTCTCAGTGATGACAGTTATAGGACAAGGGACAATGGGTGCAAGATGGAGCACAGGAGGTTTCACGTAAAAATAAAGAAAAAGTTTTTCATTGTGAGGGTGATAGAGCCCTGGAACAGGCTGCCCGGAAAGGTTGTGGAATCCCCTTCTCTATAGACATTCAAAATCTGCTTGGATGCATTCCTGTGTGACTTACTCTAGGAGATCTTGCTCTGGCAGGGGGGTTGGACTAAATGACCTTTCTGATTCAGTGAATCTGTGAATCTGATTCTGTGAACTTCTTTGTGACATCAAAATACTTTCTCATTCTTTGTAAAAGGCAGTCTTGAGGACAAAACAAAAAGAAAGGAAAATTTATTTTTTCAGAGAACTAGTTAAATGTCTTAGCCAGAGCTTCCCCTTGTCCTTGATTTTTGCAGTCCTTGTAATCTGACGAGGATGAGGATGTAGCAGTTTTGTAATCCGTAAGTCTTGAAAGTTGATAGTTTTGGGAGATAGAACATTTTGCTGGCAAATTTCATAGAGGCATGGTGAGTACCACATGCCTTTAGTCAGGATCTATTCTATAGACATAATTTACACCTTTTTTTTTTGCCTGTGATGCATTCAAATCTCTGTAAAGTGATGTCATCAAGCTATAGTACCCATGAGGAAGAACAAATAAAAGCAAGTTGAGCAGACTAAGCAGGATGAAGATGCTTTTCAAACTGTTATCTCAGTGACCATTTTCAATTCAGCTTTTAAAGACAGAATGTCAAACTATATGGAAAGAAATGTAGCAGAATTTAGCATGGAGGTAATGTCAAGGAGACAGTGAAGATATGTGTACGGTTTCAAGTGGTCCATGAGCAAACCAAGGAATCTGTGTTTCCTGAATTGTAACTAAAACTTCTGCAGAAACCCTGCAGAAAACAAGACATTCCTTGTAGAGATATGTAGTTGAGTTTTATTAGTCCTAAAGTTATGCCCCTGAGGAACAGTGTAGATCCATTTTGCAATGCATACAAAACCTATGGATGTTTGTATCTCAGCCAGGAACAGAAAAAATGGTGCAAGACTTGTAACACCAGTTCTAGGCATCTACAACAACAAAATAGACATGCATATATATTAAACTGATTTTATCATTCTTCATGTGACAAAGACTGAAACAGAAACACAACATAACTTCTCTTCTAGGAAAAACTCCCAGTTGACAATATGTCTAAGAGAGAGAGGATGTCTTAAACCAAATCCACAGAGAGGCAGGGATTTCTTACACTTCTCATGTGTTTGACTGAAGCCTAGACCAAAGAAAGTAATGTTAAGGGTTATGTGTCACTATGCTACAGTGGCATTCCTTAACATAGGAGATCATGAGGAAAGGTGGCCTGTTGAGATTTGACATGACAACCATTGTCATCTTGTTGAGCTTATAGAACAGATGTCCATTTATAGTACAGGACAAAATCTTTAATATCTTTTAAAAGCAGAGCTTTTTAAAAGTGTATTTCTCGAGGGATCTTTCATTTTTCCTTCAGAGACAAAATGTTTCCATACTTTATGTCTGCAGCTATTGCTGCACAATGTCCTCTCTCCCACCCCTAGTGTGATTATTCCCTGGGAAGTCACAAATGAATGATAATATCATTTTAATTCGATGCAATGGAACAACAAATAAATTCCAGGCCTCTCAGTTTTTAATAATGATTGTGGATTTCACAAAAGGAGATAATTAGGTTTGTGCAAGAAAAACGTTTCTTGCATGATCACCAAGTCTGTTCTTCATAATTCCCATTAAACCATGGAAACTGGAAACAACTAGGGCAAACAGGTGTAAATAGAAGAGAGACTACTGTTTTTATAAAATATTGGATAGTGTTATACTATCCAATTTAGCTACTCAAACTAAATCTTAGTTTGAAAAGCACATCATGAGATATAAATAAATACATACACACACACACACAATACTTGTTTTGAACCCTTTTAAAACAGGATACTCCCATTACATTAGGCACCTAAATGTCTCAATACAGTCTGGGTTATCATTAGCAGCAGGAGCAGGGAGGTCATTCGGCCCCTATACTCAGCAATGGTTAGGCCACACGTTGAGTCCTGTGTCCAGTTCTGGGCCCCTCAGTTTAGGAAAGATGTTGACTTGCTGGAATGTGTCCAGAGAAGGGCAACAAAGCTGGTGAGGAGTTTGGAGCACAAGCCCTACAAGGAGATGCTGAGGGAGCTGGGATTATTTAGCCTGGAGAAGAGGAGGCTCAGGGGAGAACTTGTTGCTGTCTACAACTACCTGAAGGGAGGTTGCAGCCAGATTGGGGCTGGTCTCTTCTCCCAGGCAACCAGCACCAGAAAAAGATGACACAGTCTCAAGCTGTGCCAGGGGCGGTTTCGTCTGGATGTTAGGAAGAAGTACTTCATAGAGTGATTGCCCATTGGAATAGGCTGCCCAGGGAGGTGGTGGAGTCACCATCACTGGTGGTGTTTAGGAAGAGACTTGATGGGGTGCTTGGTGCCCCGGTTTAGTTGATTACATAGTGCTGCATGATAAGTTGGACTCAATGATCTCAAAGGTTTCTTCCAACCTGGTCTATTCTATTCTATTCTATTCTATTCTATTCTATTCTATTCTATTCTATTCTATTCTATTCTAATTAGCTGTTTTCAGCTGCAGCATTTATGCACATTCTAAAAATACCTGGTTTTTTAAAGATTATATATGATACCTTTAGAAATGTTATTGGTACCATTGCTTTCCAGAAAGAGTAAGAATGACATCATAGGTTTGATTTAGCTCATATAATTCACAACTTTTGTCTAGAAATCAACTCTCTTACTAGTATTCATTCCTAGAACATATTTATTAAAATGGATGGACTCGTTGGTGTCATGATCTTGTGTTATGTTTCAAACCCTACATCATTAAAACACAAAAAACCTCTGCCCAACTGAAAAGCTAATAAATAAAAAGACCTTAGGAGTATCATTAATCTCATTTTTTAAATAGATAAAATAGAAAATAAACCAAGATATTAAGTGTCCACAGTTCATCTTTGCAGTCAAGAAGCATGTCCCTGTTCACTTAAATGGAGGCAAATTAACAATGAGCAGTGACTGCACAACCCAGCAGCAACTCATACTGAATCCGTTTCTATATGCTTAACAGCTCCTCATTTTGTATACTTAAATTTGCTTTTCTTAGGTTCTTGTCTCCCATATTTAAGAAGATGCTTTCTAGCTTACAGGTGATGTAAGTATCAGAAGCAGCAGCAGCTGCTAAACAAACTTTTTTTTTCAGGAATAAGAGAGTAAACAGCCTCATAAAACCCGCATGAGCTGTCAGCGTATGACTTTATGGTTACCTTGGGGCTGCAGCAATTAAAATATGGTATTTACTTAAAAAGAAAAATGTCAGGCTCTTTCAATTCTCAGAACTATGAGTTTGTTTTGTGTTTTAACTACTCCTTTTTGCTATGGGATCATCTGGGATCTGAATACGTTTAAATTTAATTTAATTAAAAAAAACCCAAAACACCCAAACATATATTACTTAATTTATTGGATTGGATTTCTAAATACCCCAGCAAGTTGATGAGGATGTCTTTAGGGAACCTGAGTGAGCAAGTCAGACTAATATGGTCAACATGCTTGGAAAGTTGTCTTATTAAATTTGATTATTTTTTTTCCTCCCCCCCCCCCAATACTTGGCTTTTCATCTACTCCAACCTCCCCACCATGGGCTAGGACTCCCCTCAACTAAACTTGGTTGTTCAAGGCCTCATCCAACCTGGCCTTGAACAGCTCCAGGGAGAGGGCATCCACAACCTCTCTGGACAACCTGTTCCAGTCTCATCACCCTCATGCTGAAGAAAGTCCTCGGCTGTTGAAAAGTCTGGACTTAGAGTGTAGAGGGGAATTCTCTGTGTTTGTGTTTTCTTGTTATTTTGTCCCCTCCTTGTTCCAAGAAGGCAAGATCTGAATGAAGATTGGAAGATATTTAATTGCCCTTTTAATAAAAGAAATAGTTCTGGTTCATCTGCTATCTGTGTACTATTTACATCATTTCCTCTTCTTAATAATGTGGTGTCCCTTGCATGATACATTTTGCCTTTGACTGCTTTGTAGCCCGAGGATACAAAGAAAATTAATTAGTTCAGTCTGCTATTTAAGTAGACACCTGAAAAAGTCATTGTGTGTGATAGACCTGGAAGCTTAACCTAGCTTTGGTAATTTTTTTTCTGAAAAAGAGAAAACAGCTGCCAATTCCCCCAGTTCTTGTGATGTAAATAGCAGACTATGTGGGGGAGAGGGAAAAAAGAAAGAGAGAGGTGTAAGAGCAGTCCTCAGTACATTAGACTCGTACAATCACAGAGTATTTGGGGTTGGAAGGAACCTTTAAAAGTCAGATGTTCAGTTCAAAATTAAAAAAACCAAACCATGGCAGGAGCCAGAAATCCAAACTAATCTTTGAAACTCTTCTAAGAATACTGTATATGTAGGGGAAATCACCATATAGGGAAAAAAGATTCATCTCTTATTTGAGTAGGAAGAAATTATATCAGACTATATATTCAGAAAGCACCTCATCACAATTTTTTTCAGAGCTGTCCATTTTAGCCAGTATTCACAGAATCACATGATGGCTTCAGTTAGAAAGGACCTTAGAGATCATCCAGTTCCAAACCCTTTGACTCAGGCAGGGACACCTGCATCTAGACCAGGTTGCTCAAAGCCTCATCCATCCTGGTCTTAAAGACTTCCAGGGATGAGGCATCCACAACTTCTCTGGGTAGCCTGTTCCAGAGTCTCTACACCCTCACAGTAAATAAATTTTTCCTAATGTCCCATCTAAGTCTGCCCTGCTGTAGTTCAGACAGTATTTATGTCTAAATAATTTAGAATAATTCAGCCATCAACATATACTGTAATATGCAGTGCCTGTGATGAAAAAAATATGTTTTCAAACATCCTCAGAAGACTTTTGAGGCAATTTATGGGAAGGCTTTCCTTTTTCTTTCTTTCCTTTTTATTTTCCTTTTGCAATATCAGAAGTAAGTGCTCTCTATTTCTCATATTTTTTCATTAATTAGCTGGCTGATGGACTATAGCCAGCTCCACACCTCACTGAGCAGCCTAATATTAATATCATGTAGCATTGTCACTTTACCCAAATGCTATATAGCTTCTACTGTATAAATAAATAGCAGCTCAGTAATGAGAAATCAGCCTCTAGGTCTTTTTGCTGGCTGTTTTTTTTGGAGAGGGATTAGACATGTTTTATGTGTGCTAAAGACAGAGGAATTAAAACAGAGCCCAAAAAATAGAGAGGAACTGGCGAGTCCTTCATGTGAAAGCAGTCTTGGAATCAAGGAAATAGAATCAAATGGCTGGATTAGAAACATTTGCAGGTTTTGTGACAAAGCTGCACCCTTTGCAAGACAGATAGTGACAAATTGGAGCAAGTATAATGAAAAGAAATGGTATGGACAGAGACCAAGGAAGCTCTACTTGTTTGGATGGAAGAAGAAAAGTCTGAAGAGCAGGATCTAGTTGTGAAGAGCCGGATCTTCAAGCATTTACTAGGAAGTTATGGGGATGGGAGGGAATGGAGCCAGAATTACTGCAGGCACTCAGTGAAAGGACTTAAGGCAATGGGCACAAATTTTAGTAAGGTAAATTACAATTGCATAGATGAAAACAAAACCATAAGAGCTGCCTGAACAGGCTGGGGATGCTCTGGAAGTACTCAAAACTGAAATGTAAATGGTCCTGAGCAATCTGATAGAACTTTGAAGCTAGCCTTGATTTAAATATGTCACTTGGGGTCTAGGTGATTTCCAGACATCCATCTTCTAGCATAAATAAATCAATGATTCTATATATTTCTCAAAACTAGCTGATCACACAGTTTGAGTAAGAATGAAGAAAAAGGAGGTATCAATTTTCTCTAGGATGACCAACTTAGTGGGGCCGTGTTTGTATGAGGTCACTACTTGCATTTGAGCTTCCTGAAATTGTAGGGAAAGGGCCTCTGAGGAGCAGCCTATGTCTGGGTAGCTATGACTGAGCCCACAGGGACCACCTGTATTTCCTGACTGAAATTTAGTGAAAAAATTCTTTGCCACTAACAGGACTATCGAGATGGAATGATTTTGATCAAGATGTGGAGCTGCTGGAGCTATAGCATGGAAATTTCCCCACAGAAAAGTGGAAGTGTGAATACACACTGTCTGTAAACCTCAAAAGACCACAATGCAATAGTCAATGGAGACACCTAGAAGGTCCAAGGTATCAAGGACAAAGAATTGTGACCAGTGTTCATATGGGTGATGAGAACACTGAGATTGTAATGACCATAACATAATGCCTGTAAGTTCCTTCGGGAATAAAGTGGAATTCTGTGTTACTTTATTTCACAGTTAATTTCAAAGATGAAATGTTCTTCAATTTACCCACTATTTTTTCATATTTCTTTACATTTTTCTGAATTTTGGCCACTACAATGCATGTCAATATTGCCTTCAAAATAGTCTTTCAATATTTTCTAACTTCTTGTCTTCACTCTTAGCATTTGGTATATTTAAACCTATCACCACTATATTGGTTTTGTGTTTACTTATGATTACATTTACTGAGCCCTGCACAGAATTTCTTTTAGTTTTGGTGGTATAAATGATAAGTTATTATTTTTCCTATGCTCATGAAATGGTACAGGAGTTGTGAACTATAGCTGTAGCTGACTTGGTTAAGTGAGGAAAGGACAATAAGGTTGTTCCTGAACTATCCAACTCTGATTCATTCCAGCTGGAGTTCCCTTCAACTGGAGAGTTTATGCAGTGATTCTGCAGGAGTGGACCTGATTGGATTAGTGATACATGAAAGTAAGCATATCTCTGGTTAAGTTTCACTGCTATCACCAAGGTGATTTTATGACACTCTATTAGGCAGAGCAAGATGGTGTAGAACTCATATCACAGTTTTTTAACCCAGCCTATGATGTCATTAACTCCAGTGGAAAAGCTGTTCTGATTTTTAAAAAGTTATGAATGCATAAAGCTATAGCTATGAAATAACCTGTGAACTAAAGAGGAAATGAATTAGTATTGGGGACCTTTGTCACATCTCAGAAATAGTAGAGGAAGTAGTAGAGAATGCCCTCAGGATCTAGTCAGAGACAAACTTGCTACAGCAGAATTTGAATAGGTTTGGAGTATGGCTGCTCATGTGTGAAAGAATGTGCCTGTCATTTGGTTGTCAGTCTCTCTGGAGTATTGGTCCCAAAGTAGACTTTGAGTCCACTGTTAGTTCTGGTAGGAAGTCTGAAGGAGAAAACTGATGGGCGGCCATCTGAGATGTCCAGTGGAGCAGCAGAGAGCAGAGGCTGAGAAATAAGCATCAACTCACCAAGTTGGTTTAGACTGAAGGTGAAGTTAAAAAGAAAAAATGCAGCTCTGGCTGACTGAGAAGAGCTGACCTTGTGCCCAGAGAAGGAACCAAGGGGAGTTTTGATGGATGAGAAGCTACTTTTCCCATTCTTCTTCTGTTTTACTTTTAAGTTCAGTCAAAAATGTGACTTCCCAATTTTAAAAGGTGTAACACCACTTAGCAAAAGACATGCAAGTATTAATGCTTGTTGGAATCCTGCTTCACCACAAAAAAGGGCATCTTTGGGAAGGTCTTGAAATGTCTGCTCTTGGAATCAACACACCAGAAACAGTATAAATAAAATGCAGATTTCTCAAACTGTTACGAGGAGAGCATATTTAAGGAAAGAGATTTTTATAAGGCTGAGTTGGTTCACTGGTGGCTCCTGTGTCATTTATTTTTGGGATAGAACAGAACAGAACAGAACAGAACAGAACAGAATAGAACAGAACAGAACAGAATAGAATAGAATAGAATAGACCAGACCAGGTTGGAAGAGACCTTTGAGATCATCATGTCCAACCCATCATCCAACACCATCTAATCAACTAAACCATGGCACCAATCACCCCATCAAGTCTCCTCCTAAACACCTCCAGTGATGGTGACTCCACCACCTCCCCAGGCAGCCCATTCCAATGGCAAATCACTCTCTCTGTCTAAACCCCCCCTGGAACAGCTTGAGACTGTGTCCTCTTGTTCTGGTGCTGGTTGCCTGGGAGAAAAGATCAGCCCCCACCTGGCTACAACCTCCCTTCAGGTAGTTGTAGAGAGCAATAAGGTCTCCCCTGAGCCTCCTCTTCTCCAGGCTAAGCAACCCCAGCTCCCTCAGTAGATACCATTTCATCCATATGTCTTGTGGTCTAACACCCTGACAGAGCAAGCAATGGGATGTTACAATTTACTTGCAGTTATTAAAACAACTGATTAATTTCTGATGTGGAGGTTCCTAGGGATGAAACTGTAATCAAGTGGCACCATATGGACAACAGAGATTTGGATCAAACAGAAAAGAGGCAGCGACCAAGAATAAGCGCAGAATGCAGGTTATTGTTATGCTGGAAAGTGCATACAAATTTACTTGTGTCTAAAGACATTGAAGCTGCAGAACCTTCAGTACCTAATTAATTAATTAACACAACGAACAGCATTTCTACTTTTTACATCTCAGGGGAGTTCAAATTTTTGCTGTATAAAGTTTAGAGCTTATTACAAAACACTAGTGGTAAAATCAGCTAAAAAATAAATAAAAGTAGCTTGTTGCTTTATGTTAATAAATAAAAACACATTTTGGTTATGTTATTGGAGCTGATGCAGCCTTAGGGCAGCTGCCAATCAATTCATGTTTTATGTCTCTTAGTTCCTTGCTATTAAAAACAATCAAGGTTACCATGGAAACTGCAATTTTATCACATGGTACTTTTTGCAGTCTTTCAGCTACAGAATATGCTATTAAAGAAATATTTTCAAGTGCTGTGTACTTCTGTATTTCTTAGCACTTGGAACAAAGACATTTTTAACCCACAGTTAAGCTCTACATGTTAAGTATATTTTATTTTTGCTTTTAGGAATATCCAATAACACTGTATTAATAGTGATACAAGACCTTATTAAATCCTGAAATTTCCCACTGCACAAAGCACAATGGGCAAAAAAGCCTCATCCATTCTAGTTGTTATAAAAATACATCTCTTTTAGTTCACAATATGTAAACTTATTTAGTTTTAAATACATTTCTACTCTGTCTTCCATTTCATGGACTTCCAACTCGATGGACAACAGTTCGAATTATACTGGTTTTTATGATTATATTATTCAAAAGAATGCTAAATGGTCTTTTCAAATTCACTGTTGCTATACATTTGTGTTCGTGGTTATTCTCTTTTCAATCATACACAAGCAAAAATAGTTTTGCTCTTTGGATTCATGCTTGGGAAAATCATTACTGTTCTTGACAGAAAGAATATACATTTACAAATATATATTTATAAAGTTATATTTGGGTATATAAAGTGTTTGTAAAGGTACACAAAACTCGTTAATATCAGATTTTTACAGTTCCTTAGCAGCATGAGTAACCCAGACAAAATCTAAAGTTCTACTCAAGCTGGAAAGAAAGTTCTTGAGAAGACATGCAGCAATACAAATTAATAACCTGTTTCACAAAGGCAATTGCAGGATTTCTCTTTCTCAGCTGACACACTTTGCCATGCAAATCTGTAAGTGTCAATTTCTTCCATCGGTGTTTAAAGCAAGTTTATAAACAGAGATTTATAAATATGGATGTGGTCTTTGTTTTGGAATAGATTGCTCATGTAAAAGCATGTTAAGGAAAGTAAGGTATCATAATGTATTTTTTTCAATGCAGAACCCCTATGTATATTAATTTGTTGAAGAAGCGAGCAGGAGGAGCTTTTGCAAAGTTAACTCTCAGGTTTTTTTCAACCACAAGAAACAAAAGCAGCATGATTCAGCAGGTAGACTGAGCACATAGAGGTAAGATATGAAAAGAGCATTTAAAGAAGCACTAGCACAATAAATACATCGATAGTAAATTCTGGCCAAATCTTGCAATTCCATTCTTTTTAAATGTGAAGCTGTTCTGCCACTTTTCCCCTCAAGGAATTACACTTTTGTTCTTCTGCTTACTGTATCTAATAATTTGTCCCATAGGACAGCATAATTTTCTCATAAGCACATCGTTTATATTTCAGTGGAAATGACATTTACTTCAATTACAGTTCTACTTTTATTTATAGCTATTTATTAGATTCTAGTTTTAAATAAAGGGCAGTAAAAATGCATAGCAGAGGTAATTCTGAGACAATGTTTTGAGTGCTTGCCTTTATTTGTACACATTGCACCTGTGGTGACTGAATAGTGACAGCAATAAACTACAAGCTCAGATTAAAACCTACAGTGTCAGTAAATGAATGATCCTTTTCCATAGTTGAGAAATGCTGAGATGACTAAACAGTCTGCCTTCTTCATTTCATAGATGTTAGCCATCTTAATAAGCACAAGAAACCACACTCTGTAACATCCTCCTTTCCTCCTTGTGTCAGAACTGATGGATAATGATCAAATGAGGCAGAGTCAGAGCAAGTCCCCCTTACTAAATTGGTCAAAGTTAATTGTAAGGCAGGCAGGGCCTGAATTAGGGAAGGATTTTTAATTTTTTTTGCATAGATATGCCTAAGCTAGTTCACTGCATCATTCCCTACTACACTGTAAACTCACCAATCTGAATAGCTTCTGCTATCATGCATGAAGAAATTCACACATCTTGTTGGTCCATATTTCCTTTATAGAATCATAGAATCCTTTCAGTTCTAAAACACATTTAAGATTTAGCCCAGCTGTCAATGCAACATCACCATGCCTATGCTTTTATTTATTTATTTTTAAACACCTCCAGGGATGGTGACTCCACCACCTCCCTGGGCAGCCTGTTCCAAAGCTTCACCACTCTCAGTAAAGAAATTTTTTTCCTACTATCCAATTGAAACCTCACCTGACAAATGTATGGAGAGCTCAGGACTGATGCTGACTTTTCCCATTGTTGCTTGCTTGAGAGGCCCAGAGCACTGCAAACAGGCAGTGTTAACAGAGCTCAGGGGCAATCTTTTTCATGATGCTGTAACTGCCGATTATTTTTATAAGGAAAGCTGGTCAGTTTATTGACAGCTTGTCATGTACTCTGCAGGGTGTCGTCTGGTCCCTGATAGCAGATGCATGCCCCTTCAGAGGCCAGCCTCTCACTGGCTTGCAGTGGATGCTGGACAGTGCCTGGAACAGCTCTCACTGCAGCTGTAGGCAATGCAATCAGGCAAAAAAAAATTCAGCTCAAGTGTTTTCTTCTCCAAAGCACTCTCTTACTCTCTCATGCCTCACCTCCACCCTTGCTTAATATACTCTTCCTCCTTCTTTATGCTGCACAGCATTTTTACTAACATTGAAAGATATTGTTTAAATGGGTTCAGTAAGTAGTTGTTTTCATGGGTCTACCTTTGTTCCCTTTGCTGACACCTTTTCTACAAGAGCAGCAGACTGCAGCAGTCCTGCTGCCATTGCTTGGATCTGAGAAATAATTTCACAGTAAGGATTTGCTTCTTTTTCTCTACAGGCTGCTTGACAGTGATGCATGAGGAGGCTACTGTGAGCAAGTGTTGGCCTCCTCCCTCTCCCTACTGACACAGCTATTACTTCTGGCTTTGTAACAGCTTATAGAAGATCACACCAGAGCTGAGGATTTTGCTTTGGTGACCGCTGTTTCTCTCTGTTACTTTGCTTTAAGTGGAATCATTGAACCCTACTTTCCTATGGTAGCATCATACCTTCCTTTCAATTTTCTCATAACCATTCCATCTTCTGCTTGGATGGTTACGTACATGAGGTCTAAATAAGGAGAAATGGAGGAAAGGCAGAAACACAAGCACCTTACCCTGACAGCCAGAGAACAGGCTGTTCTTTAGGTGTTTTCCCTATCTTATGACAAGTAACATTCTGCTTTAACTTGCAGCCAAGCAGGAAATAGGTCTGATGAAAATAGTAATCCTGAAGTCTGTGCGAGTGTGCACACATATATCTGAAGTTACAATTGTTCTTCATTTAAAGGTAACAATGAGTTAGGAGAGCACTGCCAATAGAAATGCAGTCAAAAAATATGGAGAAGAAAATAAATTTACCAAACTGGATTGGGAAAACGCCTTCTTTTACTGCCTTATGACACTGGACAAGTCATTCACTGAGAAATCAGCTACAATAGTGACAAGCTGATATTTGACCAGATGGGAAGAAACATGGAACAGAAAGGGATAAGTGCAGGCTATGATTTGTTACTGACAGAAAATTTTATAAATCAGAATTCTTTGCACTGTAGAAGTTGCTTTCAAGTAAAGTTCCTTCTTTTTGATATAAAACTATGTGTCACAGAGAAAATTGCCTGTGTTTGAATAAAAGGTATCTCCAGAAAGCCTTATTTTTATAACAAAATATTTTCTATCAATAAAACAATGTAGAAATAAATATCTTCATTAAAATATACCTTCCTTCCTTCCTTCCTTTCTTTTTCTTTCTTTCTTTCTTTCTTTCTTTCTTTCTTTCTTTCTTTCTTTCTTTCTTTCTTTCTTTCTTTCTTTCTTTCTTTCTTTCTTTCTTTCTTTCTTTCTTTCTTTCTTTCTTTCTTTCTTTCTTTCTTTCTTTCTTTCTTTCTTTCTTTCTTTCTTTCTTTCTTTCTTTCTTTCTTTCCTTCCTTCTTCCCTCATTTTTATTTCTTCTCCCTGATTTCCTGTCTTTGATCTCCAGGATCAAGTTCTCTAGCCCACTCCTGGACAGGTAAGTCTTTCTGTCTTTCACACAGCAGTAAGAAAAAGAATGGATAATGAAGATGAGAGTGACATTTTTATAAAGAAAGAGATGAGAGAGTTCTGGCAAATGGGAATTTTGCTTTGATTTGGAGTTTCTAGGTCTTTGTGCATCATAGCTACTCATACCAAGCAAGACTTAACTCTTAACTTCAGACAAAAAAAAAAAATCTACATTAGTTAGCCAGAATATGTGGGAAAAAAATACAAAGAAATAGTGGAAAATGGTAGATAATTAATCTGAGGTAGCTAACTCCCTTAAGCTCCTTTAAAATTTATCTACAAGTTAAATGCATGTTTAGAAGTTAGGTAGAGAGCTAGATACCAATTTTGCCTTTACTGCTTATTTAGCCTTTATCCTTTGATAATGGGCATGACTGCTGAAGAAAATGGAGTACATCAGGCAAAAAAATGAATATTTGAGTACATCTAGGATCAAAATAAAACATACTGAATATCATAATATAGTCCAGATAATCATTTCATTGTCAAAGGAATAGGATTTTATTTTTCTCCAAGCATCTGCTACATCAGCAAACAAATCTGCAGTAGATCCATGATTTGGCAGAGAGTACATCCTGATGAATTTCTTTTGCTGAGGAAATTAAAATTAATGCAACTATGATAATAAAAACATTAATTCACCAAAAAACAACACACAAGAAGCAGAATCCAGAGTAGGTTTCAATTTTTACATTCCTTGGGCAGCGGTATTTAGCCCTGTGCACTCAGACACATGTTTGTGCTTTACCTCTTTTATTCCTCTCTCAAGATGAGCCACACCTTGATATCTCAAAGAGAGTGGTTTGGGTTTTAATTTTATTATAGACCAGAAAGCACTGACCTGAAGCAAACATCTTTGGCAAACACAGAATGCATCAGAGGCTTTAAGGGCTTAGCAATCCACAGGCAAGACATTTATCAAACTATTTGAAACATTGACAGAGGAACAGTGCAAGGAGTCACCTGGAAATATTTCATGTTGGGAAAGAAGAAAAAAATCACATATGGAAATATTTCCTTGCATAAGCACAAGGAAATTTTACAGTGCAGAAGTTTGAGGTCATCTTTACTCTGACCTCTGTACCCAAAATGCCCCACACGACACAGAATATTACAAAAATCTCTCTCTCTTTGAAACAAACAAGCAAACAGGCCCATCTGCTGCCTTTTGTTGAAGAACCCTTAAGGCAGCTGAGAGAGTAATATTTGCCTTCATCACTGCATTACATTCTATTCACATATTTACAGTGCAGTCAAAATTAAATACAAGAATGCAAAAGGAGTCTTAGCCAGCTTGAATTTCATCTACATAAGAGGATGTAAAAGTGGTGCTTGAAAGAGCAGCGCTCTAGGGAGGTCAAAACTGGAAAGTTATCTGTGAATATAAGTGAATAGGTTTACTGTACCAGTCAAGCATGCTGGCAACAAGGACCACCTGCCAGAATAATCTCTCCGAGACTCACTTAAGGAACTAAATCACCTGCTTAAAGTTTTATTTAAGTGAAATGGCCCAGAAAAGCAAACACAGTGTAGCTCGTCGGCAGATCCTCAAGGGAGGAGCCATTTGTTACTTGCCCAACTCACCAGACGATGAGCAGTACGTTTTCACTTAGCCTGAATGACTGTAATCCTCCTCTCCTACTTGTACACACAGAGTGGTTGATAAGGCATGCCAAAAGAATTATGATTTTGGTCGGAGATATGTTAATTATGGGAAAATAGACACTGCTGTGATAGCTATCCACACACTTAAAGGTACCTGCAGCCCATGGAGACAAATCAGAAGTATTCTGATGTTTTTGTGGTTTAAGTTTGTGCTCTCTTAAATTACTGTTACAACAAACACTGTTGTAGGATTACTATAACAACTTCAGGTAGGAATTTCACTCAGTCAGGTGCATAATATAGAACAGTTCTTGTTCTTGAAAAGTCAGGCAGAGAATGAGGTATTATTTTTATAAATATTTTTATTATTTTCATTTTACAGGAAGAAAACTAAAAAAGGAAAACTTCACTGAGTGTTTCACCTACATCAGCATATACCTTTTTAGCGCTGCTAGGACATAGTCATTTTTGGTTCCAGTCAAATACCTTACAGAAGGATTGCTCTTCCTCTGAATTGTGACTGTTGTAGGAGAATAGCTGACTTTAGGCATTAATCTGAGATCATGTGAAAAATTTTGCAGTCACTCATAGAATCACAGAATGGTCTGGGTTGGAAGCGACCTCCAAAGGTCATCTCATCCAATCCCCTCTGCAGTAAGCAGGGACTTGCTCAAGTAGATCAGGTTGCCTGGAGCCCTGTCAAGCCTCACCTTGAATATCTCCAGGAATGAGGGCTCAACTGCCTCCTTGGGTAACCTGTTCCAGTGCTCCACTACCCTCATAGTGATAAGGCAACCGTTGTGTTTTTCTCATTGTGGCATATGCATTCACATCATAGGACATGAGGTGCAGAACTCTCATAATGCAATGTGCCTTAAAATTTCAGTCCTCATTCCAAGTTCTCTCATTGGAATGTTTTGGTTTGTTTGTATTTTTTTTTTTTATCACTTTGCACCTGCTCATTCACAGAATGGTTAAGGTTGGAAGAGAGATCATATAGTTTCAATCCTGCTGCCATGGGCAGAGACATTGTCCACTAGACCAGATCACTCAAGGCCTCACCCAACCTGGCCTTGAACACCTCCAGGGAGGGTGCACTAACAGCTGCCATGGGCAACCTCTTCTAGAGTTATACCATTTTCACTGTAAATAATTTCTTCCTAATCTCCAATCTAAATCTACCCAACTCAAACTTCAATCCACTCACTCTCATTCTTTCACTACAAGCCCATGTAAAAATTGTAGGCTCCCTTCAGGCACTTAAGGCCACTATGAGATGTCCCCAGAGCCTTCTTTTCTCCAGGCTGAACAGGCTCTCTCAGCCTATCCCCATAGAGTAGGTGCTCAAGCTCTCTGATAATGTTCATGGTCCTCTTCTAGACCCTCTCTAGCAGTTTGATTTGATACTGAGGGCATCAGAACTGGATGCAGTACTCCATGTGGGGTCTCACAAGCAGAGCAGAGGAGCAGAATCACCTCTCTTAAGAGCTGTGATGGTTTAACCCACCCACATTAACAAAAACTCGACTAACCCAGTTGGGGAAGCAAATGGAAGCTGTATTCACAAGCAATACTACAGTCTACAATGGAATACAATGAATATGTACAAATATACAGTATTTACCATATTATACAGGTATTTACAAAGAGAAAATAGCACAGAAATCCTCCTGCCCAGGAGGACACTGCCTTGCTTCCCCCCTAACCCTTCCCTCCCCTTTTTTCTCCGGTTAATTAGAAGAAAAAAGAGAATGTTAGAGAGGACCATCATCTCAAAAAGTGTTGTTAGAAAGCCAGTATTGCTTATCTCAAAGTTAGCTGATAAGGGTCTCTCCAGCAAAGCAGACATGCATGCCAGCAGAGAAAGACTGAATGAGAGATTGTTAGAACTACATCCCACACATCTGACCAATGAAATTCGTTTAGAATAATCTCTTGTTTTCCTTTTTACACCCAACTGTGGATTTGTTTGTACTTCTTCACTCTCCTGCTTGAAAGCTGCAGCTAGCTTTTTAAAGGCATAGCCTAAAACTGTCACAAGAGCTCACTGAAGAAAGACTTGAAGCAGTGCATTATGCCTTGTACAGCCTTGCTTGCTGCAATTCACTTTGTTGCAAGAGCAAGATTTTGTCATTCTAGGTGAATTTTTTATTTTACTGTGATGTTATAGAATCATAGAATTTTTAGGGTTGGAAGGGACCTCAAGGATCATCTAGTTCCAACCCCCCTGCCGTGGACAAGGACACTTAACATTAGATCAGGTTGTTCAGAGACACATCCAGCCTGGCCTGGGACGGGGCTTCTACACCTCCCTGGGCAACCTGTCTCACCACCCTCAGGGTGAAGAATTTATTCCTAACATCCAATCTGAATCTACCCATTTCTATTTTTGCTCCATGTTGAACAAGACCAAACCAAGTACTGACCACTGGGGAACACCCCTAACTCCAGCTGTCTTGTTCTGCCAGTTCTCAATCCACCTCACTGTCCAGTCACCTAATCCAGACTTCCAAAGCTTTCCTATGACCATGTTAGAGAAGATGGTGTCACTTGCTCAATTCAAGGTAGACAACCTTCACTGCCATCACTTCTTTATTTTATTTTCTCCACTTATTTTTTTTCTCAAATGAAATAAAATAATCAGCCTCCATTAAAATTTCATTTACCGACCAAAATGAGAGCAGCATCGTGATGTAACGTGTTATTTACAAAGATCTCTAGGTGGCCACAGTAGAACTGCAATGTAATAACCAATTAAAATGAAATCCTGTATGCTCTGAAGAAAGAAAAGAAAAAAAAAGAGAAAAGAAGAAAAAAGAGGTCAGTCAATCAGATCCAACATAGCTTGCAGCATTGTAAGGCTACATGTTTTATATTAACAAGTGGAGTGGTCTCAAACACATTTAGAATATCTGAATTGACACAGAAGGTGATTCTGACATTTTTAAGTTCCAATTTTGTATTGTTACTTCCATCATTTGTTGCTAACATGACATTCATAGCTCTTGAGAGACAGACATTTCCCCAAGAGAAAGAAACTACATGTGAAATACATAAGTATGTGAAGGAACATGTGTATATAACACAGAGGACAAAAAAGTAAAATAATATAATTGCATAATACCTCTAACCTTGACTGAAACTAACTGCACCATGCAGCCTCTTTAACATTTAGGAAGATTACTCTTGGAGTAATTCACTGAGTTGAAATTGCTTGTACTCAATGATCTTAAGAGAAGTGTCAGTATTACTTGTTTTCCAGAAGACTCCAAGATCTCAGAAAAATATTTGGAGTCACATCATACACAGCATCACAGAATGGTAGGGGTTGGAAGGGATGTCTGGAGACCATCTAATCCAAACTCCCTGCTAAGACAGGTAGATCAAGTTGCACAGCAACATGTCCAGGCAGGTTTTGAATGTCTCTAGAGAAGGAGACTCTACAACCCCTCTGGGCAGCCGATGCCACTGCTCTGGCACCCCTGAAGTAAAGAAGCTTTTCTTCAAGTTCAACCTCCTGTGTTCTAGTTTATACACATTGCTCCTATCACTGAATACCACTGAAAAGAGCCCAGCCCCACCTGCATGACCTCCACCCTTTAGATATTCATCAGATACCCTCTCAGTGTCCTCTTTGCCAGGCTAAAAAGCCCCAGGTCTCTCAGCCTCACCTCTGCTCTCCTTAGAGAGTCTTTGGTCTCCTAATCATCCTCGTAGCCCTTTATTAGACTTTTTCCAGTCCCTAGATGCAAGGCTGCTTCCCAACCACACAGATCCTAGCCTGTACTGGGCTGCTTGGTCATTCCATCCCAGGTGTAGGACTTTGCATTTGTCTTTATTAAACTTCCTTAATGTAAAATGATAACCAAACCTAATTTTTACCTGATATTTGAATACTTTGGTGTTTCAAAGCCCAGTAAATGAAAACTACACCAAAAGAACAAAACTGGAAACGATTTTCTGAAGAAATTATGGCCAGTCACAAGGAACTGAGAGTGCTGAGAGCTCAGAAGAAAACAATCCTCTGACTGTTAATGCTGTATAAAGTCATGGGTGATACTAATCACATTTCTTTTATAGCTTTTACGCACAGGTTGTAAAGTGAAACAAAACTCTAAGTGTTCCTTTTTTTATTATCATTTATTTATTCAGCATTACTTTTCCATTTACAAGGCTTCTCCCTCAGACATCTGCTGGAACAATGACTGGTAAGGTGACAGAAAAGGAAATTTTTCTGTCTGTATTCCCTACACACAGCACAGCTGATGGCACAAAAGATATGCACTATAAAATACTCAGAGCCCCTAGATGGCAGTCAATGGAGGGATTAGAAATGACTTGTTCCTTCAGCTGCAGAAAATGAGTAGCAGGGACACCTCTGTGAATTCCTCTTGGGACACTGTGCTAGTGAATCCTTAATTTCATCTCTACAGACTAACATTTCCTTCTTGTTGTTGTGTATTGTTGTAAATATCTGCCTGATACTGTTGCTGTCATTTCTGTAAGTCTGACTTGTTTACTGTTACACCAGACTGTACACTTGGAAATGAAGTAATTGCAGCAGAGAAAATTGGAGGATTCAGGAGTTGTTGCACAGGACTATCCATGTTTGTTGTGTTCTGCAAAATATAGCTGGCACAAAAGATGTGCACTGAAGCACAGACAGTGGATTTATGTGGATTTACTGCTGATATCCTGCTGAGAAGTATGGTGTCCCTGGGCCTGCTGAGACACCTAATGTGCAGAAACACTGACAGACTTGCACCAACTTCCAGCACATGGAGAAGGACCTTGCTCCCCATCCTGCTCCTCAGACTTTGTCCCTTTGCTCTAAGTCTTCAGTAGGGTCAGATTTCCCTCTAAGTGTGAAAATCATTTCAAGTCCAGTACATTTTTATCAGCCTGAGATGTGAGTTTCACTTTCAGTATGCATAACCAAAATGCATGTTTATAGACCTGGTATGAATTTTTAGGGCCTCTGTAAAAGAAATGCAGAGTTAAGTGATCTTTACTCAGTTCATATGTATAAGAATGTGGGGGGTTTTGTCCTATAAAACATAATCTTTAAAGTACTGAAAATGAAATATTTAAATTGGACTGTTATAAAGCTTTTTGGAATACAGGAGCTAGTGCCTCTCTCATGTCTTTTATATTAAATGAGCTGTTGTGATCAAGTTCTAACTTCTGCTAAGCATAAAACTTGATTTGATATTTAAACTAAGCAGTAGCAATTTAATTTTCAGAGTCTGGAAAAGTAAAGATTCCAATGAGTTCAGTTTGTTCTGAGAGTTATCAGAGAAAGAGGATTTTTTAATTGGTATCTTTGCTTGGGATCTGAAAAGAATTCCTTTCATTTTTCAGTTTGCATTAAAATTAGTTTGACTCTTTTGTTTAACTTCTGGCCTGTTGGGCTGAATGTCTTATATTAAGCTTGAATATCCTTCAGCCAGATTCCAAGGCCTTTATCAAAGACCCAGCTCAAAAACATTTTAATCAATTGGGTGATTCCAAATTGCAGGAGTGGAAATTTGTGAGAGTTAAGATCAAGTGAAAACTGGAGGAATTTAAGCAGCTGGGTTCACTCCTGCACCCAAACCGAAATAATTGATTCATCTGGGAGCAGAACTGAATGACTGGTAAAGGCTCACAGTACAACAAGGCTGCTACAGTTAAAGGCACAAATGATGGATTGTCTTTATCAAGAGAAATAAACTGACAACATTTGGTTGCCTTATTTAAGCCAACTAGATTTGGTTTATTTACTGTAATGAAAATATAGTTGGATGTATTTAACATTTTCCTAGGTAATTTCTTGGGTTTTTTTTGAGTATGTCTTTTATGCACTCCTTTTAACATCTTATACACAAGTACAGCCCATTATCAGGATTAATTCAAATGGACCACAGTGTTCCATACTCGGTAAAAACCACTAACCTTCACATAAATGCACTCAAAAGCCATGATGTATTCAGATGATGTTTTAAAGAAAGGTCAGCTTTTTGATGCAATCTTTCAAAAAGGTCTTTCCCAATCACATACAAAAAAATAAACAGTTGGCATACTCTGTAACTCTTTCTCCTTGTGATTTCTATTGCAAAGTCTGCAGAGAAAACGGTGTGGCTATTAGATTGCCAGTTCTGGCCTGAAGAGGTCCATATTCGTTTCTCTAACCAGCCTTCTATTTTCACTTCTGTTCTAGGGAGAACTCTGTCCAGAAACTATTGTAGCATCTTTCACCTTATTGCTGTCTATTGATTTCACTGAGAATTAAATACCTTACAAGCTCTTGCCTTTGTTTTTTTTCTGGGAGAGTTTCACCTGCTGTCAGCCATCTTGTCAGGTATCTAATCTGAATCGACTGATTCATATTTGGGATTCTTCTGGTTTACTGAGGGAGTGAGGACAGTACTTCCAGAAGCTCACTATCCTAAACCAAGTATTTAGAACAGCGAAAATCTACTGTTCTTTGGAATTAATGTCTTTCTATCTTCATGTGCTACAGAGGGAGGCTAAATGATTCGCTTAACTGTTCAACAATTAGCTGCATATGGTGAATGGAACCATCTCTCTCCCAACACTTATTTATTGGATAGGAACAGCACCAAAAAAAATCTCACTAAGCATTTAAGATTAATTTTTCCCAAATGAAAACATTTCTCACGAAGACTTTATATCTCAATAATTTAATCTGCTACATAACAGCAGAAGGAAAAGCATTTTTTAAGGGTCAAAACCTGATCCCCTGGTCACTATATAGAATACTTTGTTCTTTCTTGGCAGGCATAATCACATTGAAATAACATAAGGATATTGACATTTAGTGACCTGTTTGGCTTTCTTGTCTGACTTAATAAAAAAGCTTTCTCTTATTTTTTATCTGAAAGACTGTTTGCCCCATGCTAAAACGCAGAATGTTTTTCTGTGTCATGCTGAAAGCTACATATTAATAAAATGTCATCAGCAGCTAAAGTAGCAAAATGAGTTACAAAAGATACTAATGGTAGAATTATTATCTGTCCAATTTTCTGAAACCTCAAGGCCCATAGCAAAAATAAAACCAGTCTCCAACAGTTCAGAACTATTTCTCAGACCCAGTGGAATGAAGTCCTCACTGTAAACCAGATAGGATTAATTGTGGGTGAAAAGGTACATTTACTACTATACATTCTGGTGTTGTAAATAGTAATACAGCTTTTAAGCACTGAGCAGAGTACTAATATGGATAATAAAAGCAAGTTGGACACTTTTAAAACAGTCTGCTGAAGACTTGTATAGTAAATGCAGTTCTTAATGATTGGGGAATTTGCAATTTATTTTTTTTACAATTTTTATGGGATAAGATAAGATTCTGCTTTCACTTGTATTGCTTCACTTTGCAGTACATTGTATTTATTGGATTTTTTTTTATAAACCTAAGAAAACACAACAAAAAATATTCCATTTACATAAGTTCCTCAGTAATATAAAGAAAAACAATTATTTAAAATTCAAACGTTGACAGGTTATTCTGCCCCTCTACTCTGCTCATGAGACCCCACCTGGAATGAGTACTGTGTCCATTTCTGGTGCCCTCAGCATAAGAGGGACATGGAGCTGCTGGAGTGGGTTCAGAGGAGGGCCACAATATGATCAGAGGGCTGGAGCTCCTCCTCTGTGGGGGCAGGCTGAAAGAGATTGAGCTGTTCATCCTGGAGAAAATAAGGTTTTGGGGAGACCTTATAATGGCCTTCAAATGCCTGAAGGGGTCCAACAAGAAAGACGGGAAATGACTTTTTACAAGGGCTTGTAGTGAAAGGATGAGAGTGAATGGATTGAAGCTTGAGAAGGGCAGATTTATACTGGAAATTAGGAAGAAATTAATTACAGCGAGGGTGGTGAAACACTGGAACAGGCTGCCCAGGGAGGTCATGAATTCTCCCTTTCTGGAGGTGTTCAAGGTCAGGTTGGATGAGATCTGGAGCAACCTGGCCTACTGGACAGTGTCCCTGCCTTTGGAAAGGGAGTTGGAACTAGATATCAATGTCCTTTCCAACCTAAACTATTCTATTCTATGGATCTATGAATCCAGCAAAAGTTGGAGTTGAATAAGAAGATGGAGCTCTGACAAAGTATTCTATGGTTTTGATCAATTATAATACTTGCTTATAAACTAAATGAGAAAATTAAATATAGTCTTCTTCATATGACAGTTAAGATAGTCTTCCTTTTAGCACAACATTAAAAAATAGAGCTAGGAGATTTGGATGTCTAGTCCCTCTTATATCAACCATAGCATAATCAGTTATTTTCATGAAAAGAAATGAACCTACAACTGCCTTCTCAGCTGTCTCAGTCTGTATTCTTCATTCCTAATTCTGAGTTACCTATAACAGTCTTAATGGTCATATCCAATTTTCTTACTAGATTGAACATAACCCTTTCAAAAAATATATTCTCTACCTTTCCTATTGTTCTTATCAACATTAGCACCTTCTAGCTACTATTTTCCTTACTCAATAGTATTCTTTACTTCTATAGTCACATTTGTCTAAGATTCATTTTCTTGCAGTAAGAGTCCTCATTGCAGGAGTAGGAAGATCAGCTGTACTCCAGCTTTCTCATTGTAGTTGTTCTACATCTTCAAAACGCCCTCCTCACCACCACTCCCAGAAGAACCAATGCAAAGAAAGTCTATATTCTCCCTCAAAACTATCACAATAATATAGGCCATGTCTTTTATATGTTGAAAGTAGGTCTTAGTTCAAATTCTTCTGTGAAACCATCTCCAACCTAGGATAGAGAAAACAGTAACCCTGTGTTAAGAAATCTGCAGCAGTTTAGGTTACTCCAAAGGTGGAAGATGGAAGCCTACAGGCAGTCACTGCAATAATCCTTATATACTTTTACAAATAAAGAGAGGAGCTGTCAAAGTGTGAGAATTAAAGGCTTTAGTGGCTTGAACTGACATTATTTCTCCAAACTTGTTCTCTCTCATGTTGGAAGCAAGCTAGGTTTGCTGAGCTGATTCTCACTGCTCCATCTAAAATTGAGGTTTTGTCACTAAGGTCAGTACAAGGCTTCTTTTCATGTCAAAGAAACTAAATCAATACCATAGAGAAAATATTATTTATCAACCCAGAAACAGATCTAAAGACCTGAAATAGGTTCATCAGCTGGTGGAACACAGAGTCAGAAGTCATGATTTTTAAAGCAAAGAAGCCATGACTGGAAGAGCAGATCGTGCTGGGGAAAAACAAAACAAAACAAAACAAAACAAAACTAAAAACCCCACAAACAAACAAAAAACACCAAAAACCCCCACACTGTTACAAAACCAAGGGGCAGTTAGTGGAGGTGAGACCTTTGAATGAATATCTGCTTAGTAATTCTGAGCAGATACTTAGATTTGGAGACAGCAATACGCTGAAGGTGGCTCAGAACTGTACTGATATTCTCCTGCCTTCTAGAGCAGACAGTGATCTGAATTAATTAATACCAATCTACTTTTAATAGAGTGTTTCTGAGCCACATTTCAGTAACAAATGTTACAGACCAGAAGATAAAACATAGCCCTACCTGATATATGTGGAGCCTCAGCTGTACATATTTGACCCCTATTTTACACAGTTGTGGCTCATTGATTCTCTCTTTTAAACTCCTGGACTGAGCACTCAGCAATCATTGGACCACCCATACATCTTCTGAGCTGATTTAGTCTATGAACTGTAACCCTGCTACAGGGCTGTAATGTTTCTGGCACCTACAATGCTGGCTGCTTGTCATTATGACATATAACCTAGAAGATGTACTTAAGAACAAATAACCTCAGAAGTGTTAACATTTCATCAGTCTTTTCAGCTAAAGCAAAGACAGGGCTCAGGACTACCTGAAAGAGAAAAAAGGAAAAAAAAAGAAAATAATAAATGAGCAAATTCACATACTATCCCAAGAGCCACCAAAGTTCAGGTTTGGAAACAAAAGTGTCAGAGAAAGAAAGAAACCCAGACAAGGTCTTAATGGCTAACCACTCCCCCCACCCCCCACCCCCCACCCCTATTTATTTTACTTCATGAAAGGCTGAGAAGTCACACAAGCTATTTTTCCTGGCTTTTACTTGATGTATATTCTTTTTCCTAAAATGCCTGCAACTGCTGCATGGATGTGATTGACAAGCTTAAATTATAAATATTTTCCTTTTCCAAGGTTTATCAGAAATGCCAATGTGAACACAGAACCAATTGAAATGGAGGATCCTAATTTAATGTAGTAGAGCTTTCCAAAAGGTCAGGCAGAACATTTTACACAGAAAATTAAAATACAGATAGCACTAGAACTGGAAAAAATGTTTATCCCACTTTGGTTCTTTTTTTTTTTAGTGAAATGGTATTAAATTTTTTTAATAATACATCAAAGAGTCAACAAGAAACAGTTCACAGAGTACTAAATATATCAACAGTATAAAGCTGGGTCAGATAATGGCAGAATTAAACAAAGACGAAAGGTAACAATCATGGTTTCAATTAATGTAGTGAATTAATGAATGATCTCTATTACTCTAGTCATGTTCATTAAACAAGTATAATGGGCTTCTGAATTGTCCATGTGAACCTAGAGAGTCTATTCAATCAAAATTACCTATGCTTACTGTCAATCCCTTGCTGATTATTCATTGTCAGAGGCATACGTAACTAGCCCTTTGGCATTTTTAGTTGCTTCAGGTTGAAGAATGCAGTATTACCAGGGCTGTGCCTATGAACAGAGACTCCTCAGAGGAATAAATCTTCATTTTATGTAGTTATGTGTATTTACATATATAAATAACATATTAGTCCTTAGTAGGGCCAACCAAATTTTCCAGCTATGTACCCATCTCAGCTTTTAGAATAATATAGTGTGATTAGACCTGTGGATCGCTGCAGGGAGTTAAGGAATAACAGTTGTGGGCTGAAAGATCAAGTGGCTTCTTTCAATCAAAGTAGGATTCTTATACATAAAACAGGAAAATGGAAGGAGGATGTGCACAAAACTGCACCCTTACAAGCTGGCAGCATCCAAATACAGGTGTGCCAGCAGCTGCCAATAGTGGATAGAACTACAAACAGTTCCTAAAAAGGAAGAGACTGTGGGCCCTGGTAGCCATTCTTTCTCTGCTGGTTTGTGATAACTTCAATTTTGGGCTTTTTTTCCCCAGCATCCTTGAGTCAATATAGGACACTAAATTTCCCCATTGCCCACACTGATTCTTATAACCAACCAGCTCCTGTGTTCATCGCAATGAATATCCCAAACAGACAATAAAAAGCTGCAGGATTTCATGTGTGCATTTTCAGTGAACTTTAAGAACCAGATCTCACAGCCTGATCCTTTCTTTTTACTAAGGTCAATGACTGCTATTTAAAATACATTGTCTTAAAGGAAACATCACTGCCTTGTTCACATTTGCCCAGCCACTTTCTCACAAACTGTAGAAGCAGGATCATTTCACCTGCTTTGCTTTCATTTGCTCGAGTTAGTTCAATCCTTAACATTCTTATGTTTTTTCCTGCTGGTTCCAAGCTGAAAAAAATAAATCTTTCTCAATGGCCTATACAAGATGGCCCTGTGGTTTTCTGTTAAGATGCTACATTACTTACATGCTATTTTATGGCAGGCATATTAGAACGAGGTAAAAGCACTAAACTCATGCTAAATGTTTCTGTAGGAAAGATGGTTGCATTTATTAGGATTAATAGACTACTTATACTGGAAACTAAAATCCTCTTTTTATTCACATGCAATATAGTGTGCAGGTAACCAAAATCCAATCTTCGTAATTCTCAGCGAAGCAGCTTTTTCCCTGACTTCAGCGACAGTTCAATTTCTGTTATGCTAACCATATGCTTCTGATTGATTATCAGTTATATTTAATTATTTGGAGTTACAGATGGCAGTTTTGTGAGGCAAACTGCTGATCTCTGGGGGCCTTGTGTGCTGATACCACTGCCACCGCAGTTACACTTCCAATGTCCCCAAAGTTGAGAAAAACAAGTAATTTAATCACTTTTGTAAGCTCTATTGGTCTATCCAGACGGAAGAGAATGACAAAATTCTGATAGTAAGGCAGTAAAATAAGTACAAAGAGGTGGATGAGAGGATATTAAGATGAATACTCTGAAACTATGTGTGTTGCCTGTAATCAATGCCGTTCTTTCTCATCCCCTGAAAGAAACCTTCAAGCCCCACTACATTTTTTTTCCTCCACCAAGTTTTCCCCACTTTTTACATTTGAATGGTATTTGTACTATAGCAGAGAACCAAATACCTCGTTCCTTACTGGTAGGACCTCAAGTTTAGACTCTGAGGCCCTGATGTCAATCATTGGAACCCTAGTGTGCAGTAGAGAGCAATATTTGGTGAGCATAGCAGGATGGATCAAATACTTTGGTACCAGAATGGAAATAATGCAGAGAGCAGAAAAGCAATGAGAATAAAATATTCTCTCTCTCCTTCTCCAGATGTTAAAAAAACCCAAACAAACAAACAACAAACCCAAAACAAACAAACAAACCAACCCCAAACCACAGGCAAGGAAAGTTATTCAGCATTTTTCCTCCCTGTGTGTTTTTTGGCAATGAATACCACAGGGACAGTGAGAGAGAATTCACTGCTGGCTTTTGTTTTGTTTTGTTTTGTTTCATGCTGGTTTCTTGAGAGAGGTTTTTTGTTTTCAATTCACCTGATAGTGCAGTCCCAGCAGAATGCACCTAACAAATCATAGTGAGTGTCTTCACCTTGCTATGTATCAAAGTCCTTTAATGTGCCAACAAAGTTCTCCAAGGTCAGAAAAGCAGTTTATCAACCTCTTATATCTCTTATAGGAGACAATAAATTTATTCTACTGTTGGAATCTATGAATAATTCAGATGCTCTGTGAGATAAACACTAGTGCTTAAGATGCTCTGCATGTCATTGTCAACTAGTACCAAACACTGTCGTTGCTCCACTCACTCTGCACTTCTGGCTTCCTCTTAGTTCAGGATAATGCAATGCTGTATGGCTGCATTTTCCTATGTCGTTTAGCTGTATAAAGATTGTTTTCAAATGCAACTTCCTATTAACGAAGTAATGATTGAGTTTCAAATTTTGAATAATTGCTCATTCCCTTCTGTCTTTATTTCTAAGCAGTTTAAAACTATATTTAGAATTGGGGGAGGGACAAAAAAGAAAAAGAGTCTTCTGTAGTCTTTTGAGTTCCTTATTCCTGTTAATAAAGCAAACAAAATATCTTCCTTGGCTATTTTTATAGTCATCAATGAAATCTGGTACACTTATGTCTGTTTAGCTTAAACAAATCTATATGATTTAGTATATATATAAAAGTCTTGCTAATCACAGTTTTATAGATTCCTTTAAAATGTCTAATGAAATATTTAATTCACTTATTACAAAATCATTCTATCACATTTTAAAAGAAGTACTGCCATAGTGAGCCAAATTAAAGTTTGATTGTATGATCTAAGAGAAAGGGAACAAGAGAAAAAGTAGGAATTTATCAGCTTTGTGGAAGGGCCTACAAAGACAAATATGACGTTGAACTTCTTGGACTTTCTCCTTGATCATAAGCTTCATACAGAAGTAAAAGTAATGCAGCTGTAGTTTGTTACCTATGTTAAAATCTGAATTTTTTCAAAGAGGTCTCTGCATATACCTCTATGACTCGATCTATATTTTGGAACTTTATTTGATGGAGACATTCAACTTTTAAGCATGACAAAGTGGTGGAAAGTAATATAGTTGTATGCAAGACATTTGTATACAAAAGTCCATATTTACAAAGAATGCAAGTATTCAAATTCACTGTGTTGCTTACCATGTACTCTACATCATTTTTAAAGTAAACTTAGTGCCATTTCAACTGAAAGAAATTTTTTCCACAGTAATTTAACATACTACTAACACCTGCTTCAAAAGCATAAGACTCACTTTGGTAATGACTATTGTATTAGAAAATGCATCCTCTCTTTTGAATGCTGTGAAGTAAATGATTACATTTGTGCTAAGCTCCTAAAAGAACATATATTTTTAAATATACAAATTATGTGTAAGGGGTTCTACAAACAGAAATAAGCTTATATCTCCTGGTTGTTTGTGTTTTTAATAGCAATTAGAGAAATGTCAGTTTTCCAGTAAAAAGTAAGCAATTAAAAAATCTCCCAATGGGAAGGATGACAGTAATGGTTTGGTCTCAAACAGAAAAGCTAAAAGGCAAGAGAATCATGAATCATAGAATGGCTTTGGTTTGAAGGGACCTCAGAGATCAACTTCCCCACCATGGATGTGGATGCCTCTCAATCAGACTTGACTGCTCAAGGCCTCATCCAACCTGGCTTTTAACACCAGGAGACATCCTCAATCACCTTCATACTGAAGAGCTTCTTCCTAAGATCCAATGCAAACCTACTTTCCCTCAGCTTAAAACCATTCCCCCCAGGCCTATGGGTAGACACCCTTATGAAAAGTCCCTCTGCAACCTTCCTGTAGCATCCCTTCAGGAATGGGAAGGCAACTATAAGGTCCCCCCAGAGTCTTCTCTTCTCTGGGCTGAACAACCCCAGCTCCCTCAGCCTGTCCTTACAGGAGAGGTGTTCCAGCCTTTGGATCATCTTTGTGGCCCTCCTCTGGATTCTCTCCAACAGATCTGTGTCCTTCTTAGGATATCAGCACCAGAACTGGATGCAGTATTTAAGGCAGGGTCTCATAGGAGCAGAGAATTCTCTTATCTTTTCCTGAATGACACAATGACATACTGCTTTGTGCAACAATCCTCAACAGATTGTTGCCATTTTAATAGATTTTTCAATAGTGAGAAAGTTAGAATCATAGAATTAATAAGATTGGAAAAGACCTCAAAGATCATCAAGTCCAACCTGTCACCCAACACCTCATGACTAACTAAATCATGGCTCCAAGTGCCACGTCCAATTGCTTTTTGAACACCTCCAGGGATGGTGACTCCATCACATACCTGGGCAGCCCATTCCAATGGCCAACAACTCTTTCTGTGAAGAACTTTCTCCTCACCTTGAGCCTAAACTTCCGCTGGTGCAGTTTGAGACTCTGTCCTCTTGTTCTGGTACTGGTTGCCTGGGAGAAGAGACCAACCTCACCTGGCTACAACATCCCTTTATAAAGGGCAAAAGGATTGTGTTAAGATGGCAGATTTCCTAGTCATTCCACTATTATAACATCAAGGCTTTTTTAAAGAAGTTTGTTTGCTTTTGGTCTAGTCATGAGGTCTGTGGTGACAGAGGTCTCTTCCAACCTTGGTGATACTGTGATACTGTGATTCTTCCTTTGCTCGTCATCATCAGATCTTAAAAAATCAAACCAAACCAAACCAAACCAAACCACAACACCACAAACAAAACTGATCTCTATTGTCCCTAAATTGAATTAAATCTTTTAAGAAACTGAACATATGGATGTAAAGTAAACATTTTGTCAAGCCTCTAATATTTGTTTCCAACACTGCTTATGAAAGCCCCAATGAAAATAGTCTGTGATAATTTTTTTTATTTACATTGGTTTACAGCACAGTGCCAGCATTAAGAATTAAATATCGACTGAAAGGTAGTTATCTAGCAGATTATATCTTCTTTGCTGCTAGACCTAACTTAAAAGCCTTATTAATTAACATTCAACCTGTATGAATAATAGGCTTTCTTATTTTAGAGTAAATCCTGTTTCTAGCCTAAAGTGCTCTTCAAAAGTAAACCAAGGTTGGGGTTGGTTTTTTTATTAATTGAAAATTATTTCATCTTTGTAAGTAAACTATTTCAAATTAAGAGGTTATTTTAATCTGAAATTGAAAAACCAAACATCACATTCAGTGTTTCTTGTGCGGTTGGTTTTGGTTTTTTTTAACTAGACACAGAGCACATCCAGTTTTTAATATTTTTTTCTGCATGCACTTGAAGGATATGGGTCTCAAAATGAAAAAAAAATGAATATCAGTTGGAAAATATTAAGTCTTTTCCTTTTTAAAAATCCCCCAAGTGGTTTTGATTGCACTTTTTATATATATACACACTATATTTACTGTGCAAATAATCGAAACAATAACCACTGAAGCCTTCACAATTTCAGGTTAATTTCTGAGCAAAATGATTTAAATAAATGGTGGGGTTTTTTTTCATAAATATTCCACCAGAAATAAATAAATAAATTGCAAGATGTTCAGTGAGAGAACCTGGAGAAACCAGCCTCAGATTTCTGGGACAGTGATAGCAAGTCACAAGCTCACTTCTATTTTACAGGTTTATCAGCCCAGCCGCTGCTCACTGGCTGTTCAGACACTGTAATTCTTGTAAAAACAAAGCTGTTTTCTTCCACCATCCCCTCTTAGGTCTTGCATGAGCTGCAAGCACTAAGAGACTTAGGATTTCCTCATATATGTCTGAATATGGAGTACTCCGATCTAACACGTCTCACACATTCTCAGGTAACCTTTCCTACAGTGCATTTCAGATGGCAGCCTCTCTATCTCTCTGGATGGGCTTTTGTCTTCCTAAGACTGGTATAGTCCCTGAGCTACAGTAAATTTATGGACAATATCTCATTGCCTGTATTTTGGTGATAGATCTGGGACAGATTTCACACTTACTGTAATTTGGCTCCGTTTTATTCCAGTCATTCTAGTAGAACACAGTCAAATATGCTGTACGCTGTTAAATGAGTGCATGCAGTATTTATAAACTGCTGCAAGGAGTGATAATAAGATGAGTAGAAGCATTGGAAGCCTTCACAGAAAAATATTTTTTTTCTATAATTAGGCCTCTTGTAGAATTGTTTGACAAAACAATGTCACAGAAAACCCCAGTGACTACAGAATTAATTTCCTACATCCTGAAGAGCTTCCCTGTAAGCTATTACCTGCCTCAATAGCACAAGGTAAACAGTATCTACATATTTTTTCTTTAATACAGTTATAAAGTAATGTTTCTTTTATATGAGTCTTATCTTCCACATATAAATTTAATAGTTACTGCAGACAATAAGACTGACATTAGTTTTAATGATGTGAGACTCCAATAATCCTAGAGTTCAAGATTAATGCAAAAGAACTTAACTTTGTGAGTCATGACTTACTTTTATTAGTAACACTGCAGTTTGATTTAGGTTGAGAACAGAAAAAAGTGCTATTTAACAACAGAAATTAGAAGCTGGGTTTTTTATCACATCATTCCTATGTAAGATGTGTTTGATTCTCATTTCTGCTTGCAGTAGAGATTCATATATTTGGAGGCAGGTGGATCAAAATTATTGCAGGTTGCATAGCACCAGTATGATCCCCATTCAAACTCTTAATAAGGGCTTGGTGGGAGAGCCCAACCATCAGCTTCAGACCCAGACTTGTGCTTTGAAAAGCAGAGGAAATCCTTAAGTATCAGAGACAGAAACCAACCAGAAATTATTTGCTTTGTTGAACCAACAGTAGAGAATGGAGTGTGCTGTTACATCAGATAAGGACATTGCCAACTTGAAGCCTGATAATTTCTTTGTACTTGTCTAATAAGTCCACTGGAAAAGTACCCTCCTACTCCATCTTTTCAGGTAGTAAGAATGAGGCTGTCAAAAACTGAAGTATGGAGTGAAGAAAATAAATAGTTTTCATATTGAATCAGCCTGACAACAAAGTGGCTGAGATACTGACAAAAGTATGTAATTTAATGTGAATAAACTGTTATACCACATGGGAGCAGACATATTAACTCTCTTTAAAAGATATGTTCATCACAAGGTTGATGATTTCAGATAAGTGAATCTGACCTCAGTACCAGGACAAACTGTACGGTCTTAAAAACAAAATTGTAACCATAAAGATTTTATAGACAGAAGAAAATAAAAACTATTCTCTGCTAAGTAAAAGCCACTAAAACACTCTTATCTGATCTGTTTGATTACCATGAATAGCCAAAAAAAAATAATTCAGCCAAAGGCTAAATTGTATGAAAAAAAATTAAAATCTTTCTGTATAGATTTCCAATGTCTTTACTCATTTTATTATCCTTATAATAATAAGGATATATTCTTATATCCTTATTACAGCAGTTAATAAGTATTTTGATGTTAAAACAGTGGCCCATACCACTGATCATTTATCAGCCATTCTCATTATTGGGGTTCAGGGTGATCAAAATAATATCAAGGTAGCATGATGTAGAGGAATAAGATTAATAATCTAGGACTCTCAAATGTTAAGAAGAAACATAACGAAGTAAAGTTAAAAGCATCCTAAATGATTGGCACAGAGAAGAAAAATCCTTGTCATTGTTCCTTTGTTCTCAGGAAACAAAGATGAGACATTCTGATAACCCTAAAATAAATTAAAAAAAAAAAATCCACCACCTTAAGATATGCCAAGAGGGACACCACTTTCAGTGCCATTTTGATTATTTATTGTTGCTTTTACAGTTTTTCAGCTGATTGGAATCTTCCAGCCCTTTCAGCTCCTGTTGTCCCATTAACAACAATCTTGAATTTTGGTTTTGGACCAGCTTGAATTAGAAGAGCTAACAGTTGCTTAACTGTTGTATTATGGGTAGGGGTCTATTGTGACCTATGACAGAAACACTTGGTTTTACCAGACATGATCAAAACCATATCTCAAGTTGTCGGCATTTTTTCCTCAAGATATCAAACAAGGAAGCCATTAAGGGATTGAGATGTGTGCTATGAAATAAGAATGTTACCCACAAAAGGACAGTTCCCTCAGAGTTGGGGTCATTAACAATACCAAGCAAGGCCACAAATGTTTTAAACCCCTTGAAGTTTCAGAAGCAAGCAACAAGCTTTACAGCACACACAGAGGTTGTTAGAGAAAAGTAAGCATTTTCAAATGGGTTATGTGCATAGAGTCTGCAAGTGAAACCACTCACTGAATAAAATAATGACTGAAGAGTGATGACAGCATCATTTTAGGAATGCAATCACTTCTCTGGGTAATCCCTTTTTCACAGCTGGGAACCTGAGGCATGAAGAAGTCATTGATTTAGAGATATTAATGGTTCTGAGACAAAAGCTATGTAAAACCTCTCATGGACTTCATTTTCGTTGCTGTCAAAAGCTGAAAACCAATGTGTCTATGTTTAACCCATGTCTAGGGTTAAACTGTTGCTGTATTGCCTGATAACCCCTCCCCAGCAAAGAAGGGGAATTAGAGAAGACCCACAGATTGAAAATAGGTAGAATGAAATAGACAAAATAATACCAATAACAATACAAACTATAAAAGTTATTCTTAGCCCAACAAAATTGCAGCCCTCACATTAAGCAGGAAGGTGGTCCTCAAAATCAGAATGAAGAGCAATCCAAGGAAGAGATAAAGAAGACTTAAACAAGAAACTGACCAAAATTCTTCCTTTATTCTGTGTGATACTGATGGTCTGGGGTACACCTGTAGCCATCTCAGGTCATCTGTCAGCAAATGACCTGCAGCCCATGGTTGGCTTGGGATTCTGACCCAGCAAAACCAGGACATGAAGTCATTTCTATTTCTTTTATGTTCTGTTGCTTGTTTTCAAATGCAAAGGATTTCACAGGTAGCTGACACTTGCCAGGAGTACTTGTCTTTCCAGTAAAGATTTTCTTCATAATTTGTAAACTGGATTTGGAGATGAACTACTGTATTTTCAGAAGTTGTCTGAGATTAACTACTGCCAAGAGTTTTGCCTTTAGTTTATTTTTATACGTCTTTCAGCTCCAACAGGGAACAATAAAAATGAAACGGTGACATCTGTATCATATCCATAATTGCCAATTTACTGCTAGGTTAAAAATGTATTTTTCTTGTTTATCTGATGCTCTGCTTTCCTTCTATTCTCTTTGTTTGTTAGCTGTGTTTAAGCAGTTCTGGGAACAAATCTTGTTTGTTGATGTCACCCAGTCACAGAATTGTATGTAAACACAAATTATTAAAGAGAATAAAGACCTCAATTTGCTGCTTTGGAAACATGCTTCACTGAAAACATAGAAATCAGGGCCTAGCTATGAAATCTGTTTGGTTTTTTTTTTCTTTTTTTCTTGACAGTTTCTAATAAAGCTAGCTAGTTTAAAATACTGCAGATTGCACACAATATAAAAAGACTCAAGGGAAAAGTGCTTGCTTGTGAGATTTTTTGCCGTCTGACTTTACAGGTCAATGTAATACAATATGTAAAACATATAATATATACAAACAGCTCAAATATTTCTATGTCATTCACCTAACACAGACACATGATGGCAAATAGTTATTTGACATCATTAGTACAGGTAAATCTAGTAAGTGGTGGGAAATACTGGCCTCTTAAATATTTTTACATTTGATGTTATGCATGAACTTCATGGTCCCAAAGAAATAAAGATCATAGAATCAATAAGGTTGGAAAAGACCTCAAAGATCATCAAGTCCAACCTGTCACCCAGGACCTCATGACTACTAAACCATGGCACCAAGTGCCATGTCCAATCCCCTCTTGAACACCTCCATGGATGGTGACTCCACCACCTCCCTGGGCTGCATGTTCCAGTGGCTAACAACTCTTTCTGTGAAGAACTTTCTCCTTACCTTGAGCCTAAACTTCCCCTGGCACAGTTTGAGACTGTGTCTTCTTGTTCTGGTACTGGTTGCCTGGGAGAAGAGACCAAGCCCCTCCTGACTCTTCCTGTTCGCTGACTCACTGGAATTCTTCTCCTCTATATTTCAATTTCAGCATTACATCTATCCAAGAGGCTGAAAATTGCTGCTTTTCTTTAAGAAGTGAAAGGGTATAACTCTACATTTATGGATGAGGGAGAAAGGACCTAGCTTAGGACACAATTGTATAGGTTCTCTTTCAAAGGTTAACCTCTAAAACACACTAGAAATACAGCATGGAAACTCAGTAAAGTGTATTTCTGCAAAAGGACAAAAGGAGATTTCAAAGCTGTTCTTTCCCAGATCAGACAGAAGTTATTAGTGAGGTGCTGGTATTGCAAGCACTAGAGCTGTGTCCTCTACTGTTTTTATTCATATAAATGAATTGGATAATGCTTTTGAAAGCAAGATTTCCACATGATTCTAAATTAGGAAGAATAGTAAATAACGAGGAATCATGCAGACATTAACAGTACTAATAGATGACAAATGTAGTTCAATGCAGCTTAATGCAGAATAATGAATCTGGTAATGAAGAAAGGAAAAAAAAAAAGGTAGGGGAAGGGAAAGGAAAAAAAAAAGTGGACTTGCTACCTGCAAGCTGAAACACACACATACAAAAAGGAGCAAAACAAGTGAATTAAAATAGAAAGAAAGAAAGAAAAAATATGTCTTTTTCTGAAAGGAATCCTTTGCAAAACTTCAGCCTCAAAATATCCTGAGGATGACAAAATATGCTAAAGTTTGGACAGACTCTAGGGAAGATACAGAGAAAGAGAAGATGATTATCACACTTAAAGAGAAAATGCTGAGGTTTTGCAGGTCTGTTTTTGGCTTCTCAGCTCATTTTGGTCCCTAAACTGCCTGCCACAGACTAACATGCATCGATAGTTAAGTTGATGCACAGGCAGTGACTGTTACAGAAGTTTGCACTTTACATTACAGTTAGAGAGATTGCTATTTTCAGACAATTTCAACCCATCTTTTGTTGTTTGTCTACAGTTAGCCTGGTAGTCATGGTTTCTAAGGGTCCTCTGTCAATACTGCACTACTGGAAGTTATTCTCATGAGTATACTCAGTATTTATACACCCCACTTCAAGTCTGCTTTACAGAAGGCACTATACAAAGGAGCATCAGTTTTAGTTTTTTCTATTATTTAAGTTTATTTATATGTCTTTTAAAAAAGAATCTATGAAAAGCTATTTATAATTAATCTTTTCAAGTTACTGGTATCATGTTGATGAGACCAGTGTTCTGTAGGATGGGAAAACTACAGTTAATATTGGTTATTTAATCTTGCCAGGTTTTGGATGTTTAGTGGCTGAGAGCATTTCATCTGAAAGCTGCTTGGTGTGTTGATATAACATTCAGATTCACAGTTCTTCTCTGCCTCATAAAGCAATTTAGGAAGCACCACTGCATTGTAAAACATGATCCTTATCACAAGCCACTGTGCTGTAGTGTCTCTCTGTTAGGATGTTGTTATGGTATGGACATCCAAAGCACTAATGCAGTGCATCCCTTTAGTATGTGCCTAACATTAAACAACAAGAGTATTTCTTTTGATATGGTTATCATTGTGTAGTTTCTTAAAGAATTCGTCTTCCTCAACCGATTTTAGTTCTTTTGATGTGTCCTTCTAAAGAGTTACCCACTAGGTAAACCCTTTGTTTCCTCAAACATTTTTTTTTTAGATTGTTTCTCCTTATTGACAGGAGATAATAAACAGGATTGTAGTTCTTAGTTTTCTTTCCTTAAAATCATAGGTTTAGAGGGTGGTTTTTTGTTCTGTTTTCCCTAGGGTTTCAATTCTGTAATACGCATTACAATCTACTTTTTTTCCAAAACCAAAGATTACTCAGTGCTCTGAAAGACTAAACATTTGCCTTTCTGAAAATGCTAAGATATTTATTATTGAACTACTTGCATAGTTTTTTTCTTCTTAATAAAATCATTTTGTTAATGATGACTTTTGATTATGACAAAAAAATATATTTTTGCCTGTTTGTTTACCATTTTCTGTGTGAATTTAAGATCAGCTAACTCAACCTACCTTGCAAGGTTCTTTTGTTGAGCTCTTTGACTAACAGTGTATTTCTTTCAAAGAGTGGATACTGAAGATCAAGGCCAACAAATGTTATTTTGGTCAGATGGGAAGGGAAATTGCTTTGATTCTGTTCCAAGCAGGCAATTAAGAAATGATAAATTGGAATCCCTGTAAAGCTGGAAACCATAACTCTCTGATGTGTCATGCACTCTGAAGTGTAAAACACCTGATAATAATAATAAATACTATTACTAATTGTGAAACAATGCAGATGAACATAAGCATGTATGAATGGGATGATTTAAAAGCTGGCATGTGTTTGGAAGTTTCCACTTAGTCTTTTGAAGTTAATAATTTCCCCACCTTTTGTGTGTAATGTTTGACTTATCTGTCCTTTGTAATGTAAAAGTACTCTTTTCATGCCTTAATATATGTCACTTCTATAATTTCCATGTGTATTGTTTCAAGAGAAACCCAGGACCTCCTCTGTGCTCACAGCAAGCAGAGGTAATAAAGTGGTTGCAGCGGGCCACTGATTTCAACAGAAATTCAGTACATCCTCTGTTCTCAAAGCAAGCTGTGGCAATAAAGCAGTTGCAGGAGGTCACTGAATGAGCCATTTAGTATATCAGAAAGCCATGTTGCTTACTGCTCAGTTCTGTAGACTACAACTGGAAGTGGACTGAAACCTGGCTGACTGGCAGAGCTCAGAGGGTTAAGATCTGCAGCACAATCTAGTTGGAGGCCTACAGCTCACAGCATTCCCCAGGAGTCAGTCCAGCGCTGCTCAAAATATTCAGCCTGGATGAAAGGACAGAGTTGACCCTCAACAAGTTTGCTAATGATACAAAAGTGGGAGGAATGGTTGGTATACCAAATGTCTGTGGTGTCATCAGAGAGACCTGAACAATCTGGACAGCTGAGGAACCTAATGGTGTTCAACAAGGGCAACGGTAGGGTCTTACGCTTAGGGAGAAATATTGTCATTCATCAATACAGGTTAGGGGTTGACCTGCTGGACAGAAAATACACAATCAGAGACTATTTTCATCTCTTTTGTGATTTTTTTTATTTTGGGTGAGGTATGATTCATTCATTTAATCTGAAGTTCATCTTCATTAACTGTTTCTGAAAGAAAAATGGGAAGTATTTTAATTGGATTCACTTGAAACAGAGCACAAGGAAAAACAACTGCAGAGAAGCACTTGTAACTAGAAGCTGTCTGTTAATCATAATCAGAAATAACAAAAGATTTAGCTTAAAGGTCATTCAATGGATGGGTACTAAGTACTTGAGTTTCGGTTTTTTTTTACCCAGCTGAGGATCAGAGTGAAAGTGCTGTGTCAGGGGGAAAGCTCTTCTTCGTCTAGTTGATCTAGACCTGAAATGTAGATTTTTTCACACCTGGAAAAATAGAGGCCTCTTCAGTGAGGAAGCCCTTCCTTTCTGCAGCGAGGTGCCTGAAGTCAAAAGACATGTTGGCAGAGTGCCTGCCTTTCTCTACAATGACACGTAGAACCCCATGACCAGCTTAAGCTTTGCTCCTGAGTTTTAGGCAGCTGTGTTATATGAAACAAATACCTTATGTCTGTAATTTGCCTGACAGTGTTGTGCACAAACAAGGTAATATCGCAGCCACTGAAATGCTTCTCTAGTCTAAAAGCTGGAACACTGCACTGCAAGATGGCAAAAGCCTCTATCCCAGCGTTTGTCACCTGTGTGACAAAACTTAAGAGTCACTATTATGTCTAGAAATGACAGGGAAAGGTTTCCTATGTGTTAGCAGATATGGCTTTTTGGAAAGAAACCTTCAAAATAGAATTAATGTGCATGAAATTCAATATGCACATACATTTGTGAAGGCTGAAGAGCTTACGCTGCAAGATTTAGCAAAGAAATTAACATTAATTTGAGCTCTTTTCCTAAGTCCATACTGGATTGAATTTGCAAATGCAGTAATGTGTCTTCTCCATCAACTTTAATAATTTATAACTTTATGAGGAGATTTTGAGAAGAAAAAAAGTTTTCATTTCAAACTAGATAATATTCCAGTGGCCTTGTACACGTTGCCTTTTTGATTTTGTTACCCTCAGTACGAGCTTTCTAGGTTAGGAAGGGAAGTTTCACCTCAATGGCAGACTGTTCCAGGCAGTAGGCAGGCCCTACTGTAGCAATTAAAACAATTAATGAGAGCGATTTATTAATGTTTATAATTGGGAAAATTTTTCTCTGCATTATGGTCATTTAAAGACTCATTTGAAGGACTGTGAATTAAAATTCATATCTTGTAAATGCAGACATTTTAAAAGGCACAAACTTTGACTTTATCAAATTTCTTGTGAGACATTTATGCTTATTGAACAAAAAAAAAAACCAAAAACCAAAACACCAACAAAACAGTAACAAAATTAAAGAGACCAAAACCACTCTTCCCTTGTATTGTTTTCTGTTTCTTCATTATTTTGGCACAAACACAACCCCCACCTGGATACATTCCTGTGTGATCTCGTATAGGTGATCCTGCTCTGCAGGGGGGTTGGACTAGATGATCTTTTGAGGTTCCTTCCAGCCCCTGACATGCTGTGATTCTGTGATTCTTATATTAACTTCCTTTTAGAAAAGTTTTTAGGCAGGATTAAGATCTACAGTTCAAATTCTGCCGTCCCAGAAAGTCAAGGTTTAAAACTCAGAATAAAATGTATCTGTAACATTTGAAGCCCTGCTCACCAGGAGCTAGTATTCCTAAGAGAACCAAACTGGAATAGCTGTCTCAGAATTAGTGAATGTATTGCAAAGTATTGGGAGTGCAGTAGAATTTCCAGTGCCTGTTTCTTGTCAAAATAAGATATAGAAGCCAAGTTCTAAGCTAATCTAATGTGGCAATCTTGTGATTTTCCCTCCAGGGCATGCCCCATAAGACCAAAGCCATTTCAGTAAATCTGTAATTGGACAATTACCTTTTTCTAGCCCATAAATGCTGACTCTGGGATTTGTCTTCCATTAATCTTTTCTCTACCAAATGGCACATGCATATTTATTTCACAATGGCCAATATACATGCAGAAAAAAACCCATCTGTCTACCTTTTCCTAAGGTTAAAAATATGTAGCAGCTGTAATTTGTTTCAATCTTTCAGTGACCCACTGGCTTAGTGCACCTTTAGTGCCTTTTTCTTCTGGAGACCCGGGTTCAAATAATTTGTTTGAGTTGACAAGGGAAATGTGTTAGCCTCAACATATTTCTTACCAGATGTTTGTACACAATGACAATCATCCACATAATTCAGGCTGATGGATAAACTCTGTTCAGAAAAGCACTTTTACAATTAAAGCAACAATTCACATTCCAGTTCAAGCACAGTAGCTACTCACAGGCAGGAAAGTGGAGAAATAGCAACCAAAGAATATAAAGATACTTTCTAATGCACAAATAAATTTTGTTAGAAGGCTTGAGCTTTGTAGTCCTTATCCTGGTAAAATTCTTATGGAGAAATAAACCAGAATTTTAGCTGGTGGTGATCTGCTTAACTGGCCCTGTAGTTTTTGTGACTTGTGGTCACAGTGAAGAAAGCACTATCACCATATTTGTTCAGCCATTCAAACATCAGTAAATCTCTACAATTAAATGCCCATAGGCACAATCACCAGAAAGCCATAGATCAAATATGAATTTTATGAGAAGTAAAAGAGAAGAAAGTAAAAAACAAACAATGACAGACAGACATTTATGGTGTGGCAACTTAAGTTACAAACATAAGAGATGATGTTCTATTGATTTTAAATAATGTCTTGGTTTTCTGTGTCAAACATGTAGAGGGAACTTCAATGAAACCACTCATTTTCTGGTCACAATCAGTAATGTTTAGCGTTTAACTACATGATTTGTGCCTGCAGTCAGGTATTTGGCCATATAAATACTGCAATTACTTGCACCTGTAATTGATTGCCAGTGAGAAATTAGAGATTACATTTAAAAATATGGCCCACAATGAAACATGGAAGGATGCCAAATAAAGAAAGATGTTCTATGCTTAATTGCCAAAGCAGTCTAAAATGATTATTGTTCAAGTATGACACCAGGCAAACAACATCTGCCAATCTCATAGCACAAGCAGATACAATCCATTAAGTGGAAATGTAAATGGTAACTAAAGAACATGGAAAGAATGAGATTCACCAAAAGAATCCTTGTAAATAATAATCAAAACACCTTATTCTCATTCTTTGCTTACTTTACTGATTACTCTCTTATGGACGTGAAGCAATAGTGAGAATCAATCTGTGATAAGCACTGTCAAGCCCTAATGCCTTTAAACTGATGAAAGATAGACTTGGATCAGACACAGGGTAGAAATTTTTCCCCACAAGGATGTTGAGACACTCTAAGAGGTTGCCCAGAAAAGTTGTGGAGACTCGAAGCCTGGAAAAGTTTAAAGCCAGGTTGGATGGAGCCTTGAGCAACCTGGTCTAGTAGGAAGTCTTGCTACTCATGGCAGGAGGGCTGGAACTAGGTGATCTGTAAGGTTTCTTCCAGTTAAATCATTCTATGATTCTGTGATGCTTATGGACAAGGTCAAATCAAAAAACACAGCTACACATGTGAAGTTTCATTGGGGTAGTTATAGTGAAAGAACTAACAGAAAACAGAAAGATTAAGAAACTCTTTTCTACGTAATGGATATTTTATAACAAATTAAGATTGTTATAAAGTATTTAATTATGAAAAATTATGTGGCATTTTTGTCTTTTATATTCTAAACCCTTCTTGTCATAGGGTAAATATGGCAAGAATTGGACATCTAGAATAACTGAAGATGACAACAGGGGAAAGGACAAAGAAAAAAGTCTGCTGTAATTTAATTTTAAAAGGTACCATCATTTATTTTCAGTTGGCATTCAATTTTCAATACACTCATTTTAAAATGCATTACTGTTTAGTTTTGAATGTTATGGTAATTTGGGAATTGACTTAGCTTTTTCTCAGAGTTACAGATATAGAGGCATATTAATGAACACGAGTTTCAGATGACAAATGGTGCTTGAAGTTTCCATGTCTTTTAATTCATTTTTGATTAGAACATGGGTGTTTTTCTGAAATATAGATGGCATTTGCCAGCCAAAATGGTCATCTGATTTCAACATGCAATGTGATGCTTCAGTGAAGTTTGAACTTTGGAGTGATTTAAAATTCATTGGTAATAGTGCTATAAAGACCATGTTCCCTGGCTCAGAGTGCAATAAACTGCAGGATAGTATCTCCTTTGCAGCCCCACTGAACCTTCAGTCTGTTTCATTTATGGCTTTTTTCATTTTATTTCTTTTTATTTCTTTGAAAGTAGGCTACACGACCTGTGAATTCCAGCCGTGCTTCTTTGTGCTTACATTGTCATAAGCAGGTGCTGACAAGTAAGGATTTTACCAAGGGAAGGAATGTGAGCGGCATAAACTGAGCAGCATTTGTTTAGAACACCAGATGAATATATTTATGCTTACCCATTTAAAAACCCTAGCACACGTAGATGAAAATGAATGTTGGGATGGGAAACTTGAGTTTGTTATATGTTTGCAAACCCAAGATTATGTTTATAATAACCAGAATGGATCAGTTAACAGCAAATGAGTGAAAACAAAACACTCAAAAAATGGATTTTTCACATTCCATTTTTCTTATTATTCAGCTCAGAAAATATTACAATTAAAAATATTTTCAAGGTTCCAAATGCTTTCAGAATGCATAAATAAACCAGATGGTAAAGGACTGTAACTGATCTCTTCTTTTTTTGTTTTTAAGGAGTACAAAAGCCAAGTTCTAGTCATATGCACAAAGAAAAATTCACAAATGATATTATCTATGAAAAAAAAGTTTTTTAATACTGCTGTTCATCAGTTGTCATTAAATACAGCTGCTCTACTTTTCCATCTGGATACACAAATTACCTTTTTACTTGGAGAGCCACATGATGCTCTGTGGCTGCTCTGTGCTTAAATCTTCACATGAATCCTGTGCTTGCCTATACATACTCACAAAAGGACTCATCACTCTTCACTAGAAGAGCTTTAACCTTTCCAGAAAGATGCAGCTTTTAATGTGTGAAACAGGGAGCATCAGGAGCAGAGCTGTTCCTGAAGAGCAGACAAGCCAGGAACTGAGAGTGTCTCTACTGGGGGCTGTGAGAGACTAAATCTTGTCTCTCTTGATGTGACTCAGCAAAGATAAAATCACCTTTGCTCCTTGCCCAGACAATAACTGATGTGTATCAGGCAGACACCACTGGATAACCACTCTCTGGAGTGTGCATAGACAAGATCATCTCCACCCATCAACTACCCTGCAAAGGGAGGATGGTGAAAAGGACAATAGGTTCCCCACCTGGACACATACCTAAAAAAATGTATAAAAGATCTGAGCAACTACTGTCTCAAAAGAAGGAAAACACCTGAAGAAAAATGAAGAAAATACCAGGAGAGAAAAGGACAGAGACATCACCATGTAGACTGGAAGAAGCAGACCAGGAGGAACCCTCCATCCGTGTCTTAAGTTCTGCCTGCTGCAACTCATGGAGCTGAAGAGGCTGCTCAGAGAAGGACTTGGACCTTGGGATCTCTCCCTCCCCTCCTCCTGCAGATGACAACACAGCCAACAAGGATGACATTTCCTCCATGCCAAAGCAGCAGTACTCTTCCTCCACAGACCCAAACTGTCTTGGGAGGTGGGGGGTGTGGTAACATAATTCCTTCCGACTTCTCTCTCCCTCTTCTCCCTCCCTCTCTGTATTTTTCCCTCTCTCCCTTCTTCTGTTCCATCCACTTTATTCTGTTAATAAATAGCCTCACTGTTGGTATTTTGGCCTCATTTGTGCCTCTAATTTCATAACACAGGAATATTCAAAAGAACTCTCTCTCTCTCTCTCTCTCTCTTACTCTGGGGCTCACCAGCAGGACGCAGTCCCACATGGACTGAACAGAGCAGGCAGAACCAGGTGGTGGTAATGAGGCTATCAATAGCCACAGACAAGACTGGGTCCAAGGTCCTTTTGTGGAAATCCAGCTTGAAGCAAAAGCAGACAGGACCAGAGACCAGGCTGAACACAAGGCTACAACAAGAAGTCAAAGTCCACCCAGGAAACAATGTTTGTGACAGAGCTACATAAAACACATATTGAAGTGGTACAGGAGAAAACCTACTGAAAACACAGGGACAAAGTTTATAGGTGATAGAAGGCCAGAGGCAGGGCTGGATATGAAGACCCAAAATAAAACTTGAGTACCTTACTCCTCTTTGCACTCTCAAAGAATTTTGTTGTACTGATAGAATGTCAGATTCTGATATCTCACTTGTGATGGGAAATTTGCTCTACACATTTTTAATACTTTAAGTCTCTGTTATATCTGTATTAATATTTGAAGACCTATTTTCACATCTTTCTATGAAAATGTTCAAGATATACTGCTGTTTGAGAACACTCTCCTTGAAGGCATAACTGCAAAATGGCTCATAAACTCAAATTGTTCACTGACAATTGAAAAGGAAATCTTAGAATCTTCCAATATTTCCTCCTCAATTATTTTATGTAATGACATTAGTGTACATGTTGGATATTATGTCTCTTTTGTTTCTTAAGAAAATCTTTTAGAACACTGAAGGTTTCTGAGGAAGTCTTGATGGGCAGGAATTTATGGGTCATTGAGATAAAAATCCCACAAAGAATAGACATGTTGATCCTCAAAAGAGTGTGGAGTCCAGCAGTAGTATGATATTACTTTTGCTGTATAGTTCATCTTTTCATTTGCTTCAGAAAGTGATATGCAAAAAAACCCACCCCAAAATCCAACCAAACAAAAACAAACAAACAAACAAAAACCACAAAAACAAACCACAAAAGACCAAACAACCTGTAGCAAACGGTTTTAGACTTTCTAATCCTGCTGAGAACTGTGCAATGAAACCAGACTGGCAGTAGTTTAGTTTGTACTGAATCATTGAGTACTTGCCTGAAGACCACTGAAAACCATGAAAGGCTTTCTGATGTATTGAACAGTTCCTCTTGATACTCAAGGCTGGTAGCTGATGGTGGATCAGTGTTGGCAAAGTAACTTACAGGAAAGAAAACATTTCCACCCATCAATGTTGTGGAAAATTTTTCATTAACTGAAGCTGATAGTTTCATATGCACACTGATCAGGAAGGGGAAGCTATATATTGTCTGTTCAAAGAAAGTCTTTAGTATTATTGATTTGCTGTGAAACAAACTCAGGTGAGTATGAAATTTGCTTAGGACTGCAGCATACAATGGAATTTAATTCCCTTAATCGTTTCTAAATGCTTTGTTGACTCTGATTATTTTGAACAAATTACTTATGTGAGTTTCCTTTATTTGATACCACAAGAAGCAAATCAGCTGAGAGTCTGAGGAAAAGATGTTAAATAATTACCCTGAAAGATTTTTAGTAGATGTCATTAATTTTACTTTGCTTCTCGTGATGTCAACATATACAAAGTTTTATAGCATGGCAGTCTGTAAAATTTTATAGAGTTGACATCTTTCTCTGTGTCAAAGCATAAAATAGCTTGCAAATGTCTGTGGCAAAAAAGCAGTGCAAGAGGTGATGTGCAGCAACACCTATACTCAGCTGACATCTCCCTTTTCCTTCCTCCACATTTTCCTTCCTCCATTCCCTTCCCATCCACTACTGTAGACATCCCTAAACCTATCTCCTGATCTACCTACCAGAAGAGCTCCAGTGCCATAGCAAAGCACTGCATTCAATGTTCACACCTGATAGAAAAAGGGATCTTACAAAATAATACAAAACATCACTGGTATCAAAGCAAATACTTTCCTTGATACAATAGCTGTGCAGTATGGAAAGAGGGATGTGGAAAAAAGTCATCAGTTTAAACTTTTCATGATATTTAATAATAAAAGGTGTATTTTAATTTATTCTCTGAAAGCAAAATTGGCACATTAGATACAGAATGACTGTGAAAAACATGTTTAAACTGTATGCTCAATGAAATTCAGCTTCGCGGTTTTATAGCAGTACAGATTGGCTTTTGATTTGCCCCAAGGCACTTCTGTTCTATCTCCTATGTAAAATCAGTTGCTGCTAATGCCTTGATTTGTACTACAGAGCCACCACTTGGATGATTAAAAATCTTTCATGTTGGAGTACTTACTATTTTTCACTAGGCAGCATGTTAAAGGAAATAGGAGGCTGTCTTTGTTGGGGGTAGAAGACCTAGGGGACATGTTCTGAATTTCTGAGAAAACTTTAGATCTTTGGGGATGGCAGGAAGGGGAAGTCTCCATTTATTTTGTTTTGTTTGCTCTTGTGATGCAAAATTCTCTGAAGTTTCTCTTTTTGAGAAGATATTTTCTAATGAAGTCTTTTTTAATTTTTCAAGTGCAGTTATTTAACCAAACAGACGTAATTCCAAAGAAAGATTATTTGAAACTCAAGAAGAATGATCAGTCACAGGTTTGCAAAACAGGGAAACAGAACTTAAGGTTCCAAGATAAGCACAAGAATTCAGGTTCAGCAATTAGAAGTGAGATTCTGTACAGGACCTCTTAGAGCGAGTTGTATTTTATGGTCAGTCTAGTTCAGCACTCTTGCTGTTCCTCTGCAGGATTTTACAGCACCTTGGCTGCTCCTCAGAAGTCACACAGAACAGGCAGTGCAGACATTGGAAGAAGGTGTTCTAATTTCAGAGTTCTTTGGTGCATTGTGTTTGAGCCCACTAGCTGAGGTTATATCTTGACTGTGGATTGCACTGCATTTGATGCATCCCAGGAGGCCATTTGCCCTCCTGGCTACCAGGCCATACTGTTGCTTCATACTGAGCCTGACGTCAATCAGCAACCCCAGACCCCTTTCTGCAGGGCTGCTCTCCAGCCTCTCTTCTCCCAGTTTATATTTGTTCCCAGCATTGCTCTGTCCTAGATGCAGAATCTGGCATTTGAACTCATTAAATTTCATCCCATTAATCATAACTGATTTTCTCAGCCTATCTAGATCCCTCTGCAAGGCATCTTATCCTTTAAGAGAGTAAACAGCACCTTCTAGTTTATAAGAAACACCTAATGTAACACAGTAATAATATGAGGACTTAAAGGACAATAATTCTGTGTTTCAGTTCTTCAGAGTAATCACTGTAATCCAGAAGCCTTTCTCAACATGAGGAGAAACTTCTTTATAGTGAGGGTGATGGAGCATTGGAACAAGCTGCCCAGAGGGGTTGTGGAGTCTCCTTCTCCATGACCCACCTGGATGCATTCCTGTGTGGACTACCCTAAGTGATCCTGCTTTTGGCAGAGAGCTTGGACTCAGCAATCTCTGGAGGATAATCTCTTCCAATCTAGCATTCTGTGATTCTGTAACCACAGACTCTCAGTTGGAGATTCTGTGGGTACTCATGTGGAGACAAGGCTGCAAGAGTATTCTAAAATATTTTTTAGTTTCATTGCTTCCATCAAAACATGATGGAGATCATTTCTTTTAAAATAATAATAATAATAAAATGAATTCAAGCACACATGAGCTGAAACCTTGAGAACAGACTGCATGAAAGCTGTTCATTACATGGTGTTATGTTAATAATGAAGAGTGATAAGTTTGCAGACAAATGGGAAGGGAAGGACATGGTAGAAAAACACAGGGCAAGAGAAAAGGAGATGAAAAAAAGCAAGTGGTACTTGGGTAAAAAGAAAGGTGAAACAATGGTGAATGAGGAAAGTCTGAACAAAACAAGGCCAGCCTGCTCAAAACTGTTGGAAGCTGAGGTTCTCTTTATCTGTGCTTTAGCTTTAGCCTCAGACTTCTTTAATGACAGCTTGTACTTCAGATCAAAACAATGACAGCTGAGTTTAGAACATGAAGTCTCAATATAAAGTTGAACTTCATCAAATGTGTGATTACTGGAAGATACGTCCTCACACTTTTTTGTTATTAAATAGCTTAAGAATATTTGAAGTCATAACATCCACATCTGCAAATTCCCTATTTCACACTGTATAAGACTTTCAACTCTAGCACTTTTTATATGGGTAGATAGGAAGATTTGCAATGGAAACCAAGTACTTCAAGCCAAAGGGTAAATTCACATCTCAGTGGACTGGGATTCAGGGGTCTATCTGCCTTGAATACTGTCTGAAAACTTGTCATATGCATGAAAACCTTTAAGCTTTAGAATAGAAATGCATTCTCAATATTTGAAAGGATCATTAAGCTAAGTATTTCAAAGAGCATGTAAGCCAAGGGGTATTTTTTATTTTAATATAGGTGATATGGATTACAGTCTAAGTATCATTTTCCATGTTTCATAGGATCTTTCAGAGTTAAATTTTTGTGGGTGTTCTGGAAATTAAATGTTGCCGTTGGATAAATGTAAGCTTTGTTCCAAGCTGTGAATCAGTTCTTATGTTTATCAATAATTTGTTATTTTATATTCAAGACACCACTGATTTTTCCACATGCATGCAAGATTATAATTTCACTAAACAGCTCAGTGTTGAATACCTGGCACTTTTCTTTGAGAACTTTGTATGTTTCAGCTTTTTTGAAGGCTGCATAAGACCACTACCAGTGAGTGATTTGAATAATTCAGTTGCAAAATCAATAAGTTTTACCCTGCAACACATTTAAGTGTTGTATAATTGTGACTTGAAGCTTCAGTCTGTAGAGTTTAACATAAAAGAAAGAAAATCCATGAAGTTATATCTCCAGATATGTTAAGAGCTATCGTTAGAACTTTTAATGCATCTGTTAAACCATGTAAGTTACTGTGTGTATGTTACTTTACATTATGAAGCAAATTGTCTTCTACATTCTTTTAGGTAATTCCACACTTTTTGTGCCTTTAATAAAATACATTTGATAACATAGCTCAGTGAATAACAGAAAGATTCCCAGTGTTTTAAAGAAAATAAAACAAACAAAAAAAGGAAAGAAGGCTGCTTGAAGAAATGTTTGCTAAATTTGGAAAGATTCTCAGGTTTAAATGTCATAATTCAAGCATTAAGTAGCTAAATGTGTAGAGTTCTGCCTAGCAAAAAATTCATGCTGAAGTGCTATATGGTTGTGGTGGGTTAGAAGGCCGATCCTTCCTTCCCTCCCACCAGGGCAAAAAAAAAATGAGACTCAGACAAACGGATTGCAGAAGTGGTGGAAAGTTGAAATGGAAAAGCAGTGAATACTTTACAGAGAAGCACAAGCACAGTGACAAAAGGAGATCCCCAAGCATACCTAGAAGCATCCCCAAACTTCCCTTTTTCCCCACCTGAGGGTACACCCAAAACCCCCAGGGCTCTTTCTTTCCCCCCCTCCTCCCCCATCCACTCTTAGGCTAATCTCAGCTGGCCAGAGCTGAGATTGCCCTTCCCCTTTGTCCTCCAGGCATTAGTCTTGGGCAGGCCCCAAGAGGCCTGGAGATAACTCTCACAAGGGTAGTGAGGGAAGGAAAAGGAAGTGTAGCACTTTGCAGGTGGTTTTACAGGGAGCAGGACATTATGGGATGAAATACGTAGCTTCCAGTGTCCACCCACTGGGCTGGACCCTCGGGACACCAGAGGTGTGTCTTTATGTGGCCACAGCAGGGGAGCACCCAGCCAAAACTGCTACAATGGTACAAACACATACACAGACTTCCACTCCTTTTTCAGTTTTGCATCATTTATGCTACATTTAGTTTGGGAGATAAAGTATGGTCTATGTAGACAAATAAGTATATCTATTTTTTTCCTTTGATACTGTCCCAGTTATTATCTTCTCCTATAGGAGAAGACAAAGGTAAATATTTCCATCTATAAAATTGTCTAATGTTGATTCAGTAGAAGAGATGGTAAACAATATTACAATGGATAATGTTTTACCCACCGTGTTTCTGTCAATGAAATGGCATAGCAAGGAATTTGTGTATTGCAAAATAATTCATATGCTTGCATATACAAGTAGTACTGACTCTAAAGTGACTACACAGAGTTTATAAAAATGTTACATTTTTCATATGTTCTGGAAGACTAATGATTATTTCAGGATTAAATCAAGAAATTACATAAGAAACCCTTAAGGCTAAATGCTCTATTATAGCACTGTATTATCTATATTTAGGTACTTAGAGTACCTGGAATACAATTTAATAGGGCTGTTCCTTTTGATAAAGGAGAACTGACAAGTTAGAGCTGCAGCTCCAAGCAACCTGGAGCCAAATAAGGAGCAGCTGAAATGTTGCAAATAATTGATGGTATCCACTACTTCCTGTGAAAACTGTCTTCTGAGTAACAGCCTGCAGTTTGTTCTGTCTGCTCAAGGGTTGTAGGATAAAACAATGGATGAGGTCTCTCTCGTTCTTGGTAAGGATCTAGATCAACACTCCAAATGTATGGATCATAGAATCATAGAGTTGTTTCAGCTGGAAAAGACTTAATATCCTCAAGTCCAACTGTCAACCTTGTACCACCACAGCCACTAACCCATGTCCTGAAGTATCATGTCTATAGCATTTCCTGTTTGTTTTCCTTTTAAAACTAAGCTAGGCCATGGGTGCATCCTACAATGGATGGTATCTGGATGTGTACTGATTCCAAGAGGAATACCAGTTTCAGTGTTCATAGGGGTACCAATGAATGTTAGGTTTCTGACTTCTGACCAGCATGAAGGGATGTCAGTGAAGACCACTATAGTTGGAAGAGTTCTGGACACACTGAGAAACAAAACTAAGTACTTAGCCTTAGAAACAAACACAGATTGCCGGGCTAAGGCTGTCTCAGGGGGCTCTTGTGAATCACTGGATTTCATATAAGCACCTCAGTTCCATCCCATTCCCATTAAGACATCCATCCACATCAGACCTATCTGTCCTATTTTTGAAGACACAAGCTACTGTCTCGTATATGAGCCAAAGACCGTGAACATATTTCCTCTAAAAGAGGTGGGTTTGATGTTGGTGTTTTGGTTTGGGGTTTTTTGTTTGTTGACTGGTTTGGGGGGTGTTGGTTGGTTGGTTTTGGGTTTTTTTAAGAAAATGCCACAGGTGAATTTGCTGAAACCAGAATCTGTGACTGGATCTGCTGAAACCAAATTCTGTGACTGAGCCTGTACTTAAGCTTAAAGCTTTAATCTTGTTGAGCTACTGAAACTTCAAAGAGTAACATGTAATTGATGTGTTTTGCTACAGCACTATCAACACCAACAAAACTTCTTGTTCTGGAACCAATATATATCAATGGAAATTCTAGATAACTTGAAATAAAATTTGAGTGGCAAGGTCTGTCATATGGAACCCAGGGTTTTATTGTGGTAACTTTATGGCTGACAAATTCTTGAGATGCTTTGTTACTTCAGTGATAAAGTTATTATGTTCCATATAATTAAAAACAAACAAACAACAACAAACCACAATGTATTTAGAATTTTTCTTTAATTTCTCTGCAATCTTACTTACTGCAATAAGAATATACTGCAATATAAGAACTTCTATACAGGACTTCAGCTACTTACACAGCAACAAAACAATTTAAACTATGTAAAATATCTCCTTTGCCTGTCCAGAAATTTTTGTGTAGGTGTTATTGTAGAAGAAGAATCTTTTTCCAGTCTGCATCAACCTTCCCTGCATTAGTAGATTTTACATTGAATTACATATTAAACACAAAAGCTACTCAAGTTTAGAAAGCCAGAATGTGAGGACTCCTAATCTTCCTTCCACCGAGGAAAATAATATAGGTACATACATGTATATATAAAGTGCATCTGCGTATTGCAAGAACCATGAACACTGCTTTTACATCTTCTACACATTCTCATGAATTTCAGTCCCAGGAGCAAAGTACTTATTCAATTCTCAGTCTTCCTAATATCAACATGTTTTTGTTACCACTAATATAAATCATCAAGCCTTATTTTGACTTCATAGGTAATTTGCTTCCAGCTCATTTAATAATTCAGAATAATCAGCAGTGTTTAAAATCTTTGCAATTTTGAAGTTGTGCTACAATCAAAATGCATTTAAATTGCTATGCAATTCAACCTTACAAATCACCAGCCAATCAGCACCCCTGATGCTGTGGAGCACTCTTATGTTGCTCTAAGTGTTATCTCACGCTGCTCTTAACACTTTGGGAAACTGACAGCGTTGACTGCCTTTGGTGCCTGCTTCCATTGGGTGTTTAATGTCTGAGACATCACCACTACACCATTCAATTTGATAGGGCATTTCAGCTGTTCGTATTTGTGCAGTAGTCATTTTATATTCAATAAATGTAGATTCAATCACACATTATAGAGAAATCAATTATGAACAAATACATTTTGAAATGTAGGAACTCTACTCACTGTCTGCTTGACTCCAAGGAAATTATGGACTTCGGGATAGTTTTAAGTCTACTTAGATTTCAATAGCATAATCATCACTGCATTGCCTAGGAAGTTATGAAAGTATATAACTTGCTTTTTGCATTCCAGATCAAGTATGGAAACAGCAGGAATGAAATCTGAACCCTTTTGAATGGCTCATGCTTTTCAATTTATGAACCTTGCAGGGTCTGGACAGTTTTCATTTATATTTTTTTGTGTTATGCGAGGTGGATTTAATCCTTAAGCCTCAAAAAAATAATTATATTTTTTTAAATAAAAAAGCTAATAAACCTAAGAAAAAACTGTCTTTCCGTTTTGACATAAGTAACATTTTTATTTGTCTTTACTGTTGATTTGTTGCTTTTGCCTGCAAAGCAATATTTCATTTTTAATGGAAATCCAACTGTCTCATTTCAGGAATACTGCAAAACCACGGAAGAATAAGTCTATAAAAAAATATCTAGCAGTGTTATATTCACTCAAGATCCAAGATAGATGTACCTTTAAATAATATTTCTTGGTTTAGATCACTAGCATCACTATGTAATTCTTTTCATAGAGTACCAGGTTGGAAGGGACCTCAACAATCATCTAGTCCAACCTTTTACGGTAGGAGTATAGTGGAAATGAGACGGCCTAGAACTCTGTTCTATCTAGTCTTCAGAAATGAATTATTTAATTCCTTTGAAGAGAATAATTTAACACATATATCTACTCCAACTGCTTATATGAGCAGCAAAGAAAACCAACCAACAGCTACGTAATTTTATCTGAAATTCTTTTTTTTCTTATTTTTGGTCCTTTGATTTATTGCTAATATTTCACAAATGTCATGGCAAATTTTAATATCAGAATTGATATCACAGAATGGAGCACTTTGGATAACTTCACCAAATGAACAAATAGTGAATAAAAAAAATTCAATATTTCAGGCTGAATCCTAACCACTTTTTCTACCTGGGTAGATGAAAACAGATAAGTGAAAGTCTCAAGCAGTAGCACAGGGTCAGCTGGAGGCCTGTAGCTCCTGGTTTTCCCCACTGAATACCTTCCCCTGGATCATAAGATAATTTGCTTCCTGAGTAACTTCCCATGAATCTGAAGTATCAGATCAATTTTCCATTGAAATTAGGTTGCATTTTCCAGATGACCTACATGACTTGGATCAAGACAGGAAGGGCACCAAGAGTGTCTGTGGCATAATTTACTGTCTGTGCTTTTTAGATCAGGTACCAAGATCTGACACCAGCTGCAGGAGCTCAAGGTTGGAAGAAAGTTCCATGAAGCCTGGGGGTGGACACACTCACCAGATAGAAAATTGAAAATTTTTACCTAATAAAACATTTTTGCTGATTGTTTACTATTGATGCTGGTTTGAATGTTTATAATATTAGCCAGATTCAGACAGATATTCACAAAATGGCAAAAGGCACATCTCCAGTGAACTTCAAAATTCTCCTTCAGGGATTTGGAGTGCTTGAGCCTGTTAAAAACATGCTAGAACTTTGAAGTGTAAGGAAAGCTGTGTAATAGCCTTTTTATTTAGTTGTCAGACTAGCTGGTTTTGACTAAAATTAAACATGTCAGCCTAAGGCACACATTTGGCCTGACAAATTTCAGCCTGGCTGGTTAAATTTTTCAGAGCTACAAGGAGCTGAAACACAACTCTTCTAGTGGGAGCTTGTACAACCCTGAAAGATGCATGTGTGTGTATCACAACAGCAATCTAAAACATGGCAGAGAACAAATGTCTCAAAGTCACATAAAACAGCTTAGAAGGCCATGCAGGACTCCAAGTGTAAAATCTATTCATGATACTGAAATGAGTGTGGAAGTGCACACTTTGGAAGGGGCAGCTACCTTGCAGGAAAACCTGGATAGGCTGGAAGAATAAGCACCTTAAGAATTTCAAGAACAATCCAGGAGTGCAAAGTCTAGGAACTACCTGGTTAGAAAGCAGCTCTCTGGAAAGAGACCTGGGATTCCTAGTAGACAAGTAGCTCAACACGAGTCAATAGTGTGCTGCTGAGGCAATAAAAGCCAGTAGGATGCTGGGTTGCATAAATAAGAGCATCACCAACAAAGATAATCAAGTCATTATCCCACTCTACTCAGCACTCCTCAGGCCACACCTGGAGCACTGCGTTCAGCTTTGATAAGTGGACAGGCTGAACATGGTTCAGCCTTGAGAAAAGGCAGCTTAGGTGAGACCTTACCACCATGCTCCAGTATTTAAAGGGTGGCTACAATGAAGGAGACTCCATCTTTACAAGGGGTCACATGGAAAAGATGAGAGGTAATGGGTACAAGTTATTTGTGGGAGATTCTGATTAGTCACAAGGGAAATTTTTACCACTGAGGAGAATCAGCCATTGGAATAATCTTCAAAGGAAGCAGTAGAGTCCTCTATGTTGGATACTTTAATGTTCAGATGGACAGAGCGCTGGGGAATCTTGTCTAAACTGTTTCTGACAAAAAGGTTGGACCAGATGATCCTTGAGGTCTTCTCCAACCTGATATTCCATTTCTATTGTATGGATGACTCTTGCTGTGTGTGTGATTTTATTGCTCACTTTGTTAAACATAGTAGCAGCTGTCCTCTTTCACACCTGGGGGGGGGGAAATAAATAAATAATTCTGAATGGATTATTCAAAAGATTTAAATCCCTTTGAGACATGGCTCTTCCACCGTTGCTATCAATCCCTTTTCACTCCAAGGTCAGACATTATGTTGGCCTTGATTTAAAACCCAGAATTTTGTGGAAAATGGGGATGGTATCCATCTCTGACAAATTGAATTGGTCTCAAGGTATCGAAGGATGACTAATAAATCTGAGACTTGATTCTGAAACTTTTCTAAACATGCATTGAGTCTCTTTCTTCTGCAGACATTTTAAATACTGTTAAATATTAAAATCATGGCATACCAGTGATCTATTTAATTGACTTAAGCTATGTTTAATATTTTCCTTCAGGATTGAATTGGAAACTTTAATGAAGTTTGAGAGAATGTATCTGGTCTGCATGTTAGCAACAACTATAATTTGCTTTGGGTCAATGCTACTAAGTATTTCATCCACTAATGCGTACGAAAAATAATTTCCATGTAGATAAAGAGGATTACATGTGCCAGACTGCTGGTGTATTTCTGGTGTTAGAGAACTTCTTGTTTCTAAGAAAGAATCGATGTATATTCAGTATCCAAAAGGGAATCACTGGGGTTTGACTGAAACCAGGAAGTGTGAGGCTTAAGTTTTGCCAACACATTTGTATTCAGGTTGTAGGCTTTTCTGTAAGGGCCAGTTGGTCCTCCAGCAGGCTAAACAAGCCATCTGAAGCATGCATAAAAGAATCAGCTGAGTTTGCAATGATGTGAGCATCCTAAGATTTAAAGTAACTTTCCTGCCAGTTTAAACTAAAATATTAATTCACAGGTTGAATTGGTCTCATTTCCCTTGCAATTTCAGTTTAAAGTGGACTTCCTTCAAGGGAAATCTTTACTTTCCTTAAGGAACTATGTTTTTTAAATCAAATAATACATAGCCAGTACTGTAATATTTGTGTGTATTGAAAAGCATCCCAAATGAACAAGAATTTACATAGCAGCCCCTAGCCTTCTTGTTTTCTGCACAGAATTCCAGCATATCTTTAGTAAGCAATGAGAAGCGAGTTGTAATGTTAAGTAATGAAAAGGCAGCAACAGGTTGGCCAGGAAGGTTGTTGAACATCTCCCTGGAGATGTTCAAAGTCAGGTTGGACAGGGCCTTGAGCAACCTGGTCTATTGGAAGGGGTCCCTGCCCATGGCAGGGCAGTTTGGAGCTAGATTACCTTTGAAGTCCCTTCTTTCCCCTCCCGCCCCCAATATTTTGAGATTAAAATATTCTTTTTCTACCTACTTAATTCTGGCTAAACACAAAAAAGCAACCGCTCTCCTAGGTGTTATCTTCCCAATAGTCCATATACCTCCTATTTCCTTTCACCAAGTTCAATCTTTAATCCTTTGAATGGTGCACTGTTCCTGTAATGATTTAGCAGCAGATTCAACTCAGTCCATGACAGTTCTCTATCACCCATTAGCCACACTTACTTTTATAAAGTTATGAACTTTCATGTTGTGCACCTTAAAAAAATATCTAGGCTGATAGAGGAGGGGGGAAAAATCATTACTTTTTTCCTGAATAAAATAAAAATAATTACTTTTTAAAAGAGTGGGGGGGGGAAAAAAGTAAATGCCAATAGGAAGCAAACTTGAAATAAGATTCAAAAAAGGAATTTCATTCAATTCTTCTCTTGACTGTCTCAAATTATTTGCCAGTCAGGTTAACAGTCTTGATAATAACCTGTTGTAGTTTGAGCTGGGTGCCCCCCTGGTGCATTCACTTCCTGTGTCCAGAAGTCCAGCCCAGAGGGATGGACACAGGAAATTGTGTATTTCCTACCATAATTCTTTGCACCACTATAAGATCCAGTGCGGAGTCTGGCACTTCCTCTTTCCTTCCCTCTCCGAGACTTGGTAACTGGGGGAGAGATCTCCCGGCCATGGGCCTGATTAGGCCCAAGGCCACAGGGGGATGGGCAGTCTCAGGCCTGGCCAGCTGAGACTAGCCCAGCAGAGGGAGGGGGAAGAAGGAGCCCTGGGGGTTTTGCATGCACCCTCAGGTGGGGATGGGATCTTTCTTTGTCACTGCGCTTTGGGTTTTCTGTAACATTCACCGCTTTCTATTTAAACTTCCATCACTTCTGCAATCCGTTTGCCTGAGTCGTTATTTCTGCCTGTGGTGGGGAGGGGACCTGCCCCAACCCATTTACATTTTGGCGCCCAACGTGGGGCCAACTGCAGCTCGGATTGCAAAAGATGGAGAGTTTAAATTTAGTTCTGGGCGTCGGTTTGGGTTTGGAAAGTTGGGGCTCAGGTTTTGTGTTACCGGGGCGACTGTGTGAACTCCTGTAGACTGCAGAAGGATAGCTGGTGCGTGGCTGATGGCATGGAAGTCCCTGCTGTTGTTTGGGAACAGCGAGGGGTGGTTCTTTCTGTGACTTTCTGCCCAGGGTAGCTTAAGAATGCTCGAGTAGCCTAAGAAGGCGAGACCTGCCTTCTCCTCGTTCTCTGCGGAGCGGCAGGGAGCGGAGGAGGGGCAGCGGCAAGCAGAGCGTGGTCGGCCCGCGGCCGCTGCGGGGAGCGGACACCCGCGGCGAGCGGGCAAGCGACTGCTGGAGGTGACTCGGACTCTGCATCGCGGCGACAGAGACGGCGGGGGCCGGGCCGGGCCGCGTTCAAGCGGCGGCGGCGGCACCGCCCGAGCCGGGCTGCGTTCAGGCGGCGGCGGCAGCTGTAAATCTTTCCCTGGTGTTTTCGGACGTGTTCCGAAAATGGCGCCGAGCACCTGGCTCCGCCTCCCTGCTTCTTCAGTGGGCTGTGGCGCAGCTTCTCCCTCTTCCGGGGGTGGAGGTTGTGCAGCCGGATGCTGTCCTGCCTCGGTACGCGAGCGCCCAGCCGGGGGGTGCGGAGTGCCTCTGGCATGCATCCGTGTAGCTTTGGTCCGCGTGAAAGCGGTTGGCTGCGGCACCCTGGATGGATTGAAAAAGGCAGTCGTGGAGCTGGATTGTTCCGACTGGCCTGCCCCAGGGGTGGAATTTGCCGCTGAATAGGAGAGTAAAGGCTTGGCTGAGAAGTTGTGAGGTATTTCCAGGTGACCAGGATGTCCCAAGGAGTCCACAAGGAATTCACACTGCAGGAGAAGGACTGCGTCGCTGGGAGGTTCCATCACATGAGGAACAACAACTGGAATGGACTGATGCTTGAGCCTGAATGAGAGACTGTTTGAGTGGACGCCCAGATGAAGATATGGACTTCGCCGGACATGTCATCAGAAGTTTTCTGATCTGATGATGTGTTTGGGTGCAAAGGTTATGGTATGAAATACAGGGGTGGCATGTTGTAGTTTGAGCTGGGTGCCCCCCTGGTGCATTCACTTCCTGTGTCCAGAAGTCCAGCCCAGAGGGATGGACACAGGAAATTGTGTATTTCCTACCATAATTCTTTGCACCACTATAAGATCCAGTGCGGAGTCTGGCACTTCCTCTTTCCTTCCCTCTCCGAGACTTGGTAACTGGGGGAGAGATCTCCCGGCCATGGGCCTGATTAGGCCCAAGGCCACAGGGGGATGGGCAGTCTCAGGCCTGGCCAGCTGAGACTAGCCCAGCAGAGGGAGGGGGAAGAAGGAGCCCTGGGGGTTTTGCATGCACCCTCAGGTGGGGATGGGATCTTTCTTTGTCACTGCGCTTTGGGTTTTCTGTAACATTCACCGCTTTCTATTTAAACTTCCATCACTTCTGCAATCCGTTTGCCTGAGTCGTTATTTCTGCCTGTGGTGGGGAGGGGACCTGCCCCAACCCATTTACATAACCTCATAACAAATTTAAACTCAGGAAAACTGTTTCATGACATCAGGAATAATTTCAAAAACTGAAAATAAATTGGCTGTATCTAAGTAACCTACAGGGAAAAGAATTAAAAATTAAGGAAACAAAAAACCATCTAGCTTTCAACATAGCTCTTCAGCTAATTAAAATCTAATGGAGGTAGCTTGCATCTCTGAAAATGCTCTTCCAGTTTTCATGTTTAGCCTATCTAGTACTGTTGTTGCTTGTTCTGAAGCTGGTAAATTCTGGAAAGCCATATAAAACACAAGGTCACTGGCTGGCAATGTTAATCTCCTCTATTACCCACAGTCAGACAGACTGTGAACACAAGCATCTGTTAACAGAGAAATTCAAATCATAATTACAGCAGGAGCACTCCCAGCATTTATCTGGGCAGAGTGTGTCTCTCGTTCTTCAATTAGGTTGCTCACAGAGTCCTCACATAATAGTTATCAAGGTGTTTCTGAAACATAATTTTGAGTGTACTCTCACAGTAACACTTCTGTGACTTTAGAAACTCAGGTCTGGGGATTATGGTTGTGAAAGATAGGTTCCAAACTTTATAAAATTTTGGGCTTACTTCCATAATGTAAAGATCACTTGGCTCAACATCTGGTCTGGTTTCCAGATATGGTTGCCAGTCTTGCTCCTGGTAGGAGGCAGCTTCAACTATGGAGGGTATTGGAGACAACCCTAGAAACACAGCACCAGCTACAGGAATTCTGGTGCTCCGAGGCTGCAGTGATGGATGGAAATGTAATGGCCAATGAAAAACTCCATATAAGCATCTGAAATGATTCTTCACAGTGATATAATGATAAAAAAAATGGGAGGAGTGGCTACCACACCAGATGGCTCTGCTGCCTTTCAGCAAGGCCTGGCCAGGCTGGCAAGTTGGGCAAAGGGAAATTTAATGAAGTTCAAAAAGGGCAAGTGTAGAGTCCTGCACCTGGGGAGGAATAACCACATGCACTTCTACAGGTTATCAGTTGATCTGCTGGAAAGCAGCTCTGTAGAGAAGGACTTCACATCATGAAGGTGTAAGACTCATTCACATCTCTGCTGTTTTCATGACTATCAGAATGTTTGTCAATAATCTGAGACTACAACATAAGCCTCCTAGTGAAACTGAATTTATGCTACCAAAGCAGCTGCAACACATTGATTTCCTCCACCCACAATAGTCACTTGCCTGGAGCTTAATGTACATGCATGTAAATTCAAGGCAGAAGTCGTTTGTCTAGATTTTGTAAAGGGAACAATTTACACTCATACCTCCCAGTTTTGCCTCAGATGGGATAAGATGAAAAAAGACTAAAAGGTCAGAAATATTGGTAGCAAAGGAAAAGTGTTACCACAAAAAAATAAAGCTAGCAATTCTAGTCTATGAACAGAAGCAATTCTGTAACTGTTATTCACCTTACTATCTTACTTGCTTATCTCTGTAAAGAGAAGCTGCAGATCTTGATGAAAGCCAGTATTCAGTGTCGAGGAAAACATTGGTTTTGTTCCTTTACAGAAAATCATGGAGACACAATGAATAACAAAGAACATTTAAACAAAATATTTAGAAACTAATGGCAAACCAACAGTCTAAAAACAGATTTCCAGGTGTACTGTGTTTTGTTGCTTTGATTTGGGCAAGACCTTTGAAGAAATATTTCTGGAAAGAAACCAGCATTCTGGTTTACAGCATTGCTAATGCTACCTCTAAAAATATTTTCTAACAAAATATACCTCTGTAAGAAACTGCTCTGATGACATAAAGAGTGCTCTAAGAGTCTGAAATATGCAGTATAAGGTACTTTGCCAGCCCAAGGGATCCTGGGCTGTGATGTCTTTTCCCATGAGGTACCTCTCCACTGCATTTATAAAAACTGGGTCACTGTTCAGCAAAGTGTGAGAGACTCATTTCACAGGGAAGAGACAAAACAAGGAAGTTCATGGGTTTATACCTTTCTAAGATGGTGTCTTGCTAACACTGGTCTCTACATTTAGTAGTCCACTGACTGTCTAATTTAACTAGTCATAAGAGTCCACTTATCTATGTATTTACCCTCAAGAACTGACGTAAAAATACGAGTCCTGACTGTGATTACCAGGTAAAACAGCTATGATCATGGTTTGTTTTTTTTTGTCCTCCCCTTCACATTATAATTCACATACTCTAAAGCATCAAGTAGACACCAAGCATCGGTACCTTCTACTCAAGAAAAATTATAATCATTCCATTACTACACAACTTAAAATCAGGAGGTCCTGCAGTGGACTTTCAGAAGCAAACCACTGGATCATAAGACAGTCTGAGTTGAAAGGAAACTCCAAAAGTCATCTAGTCCAACCCCCTCTGCAGTAAACAGGGGCATCCTCAACTAGATCATAGGAGTGATTTCAGTTATATTATTGTACTTGCCACTCATCTCTAGTTTGCTCTTCTGGATAGTTCTAAGGTGTCTCTCCACATAGTACAGTGAAACTTCATGCTCATGTCTATGCTTGAATTCTTCTCTTGGGCTTAAAAGGTGAGAAAGAAGGCACTAAAAATGTTGAAATTATGAGTATATAGACATTTTACTACCTTTGCAGTTCAGCTTTTTAGACTGGAATGGTTGGGGTTTATTTTCATCTGTGCAATAGTAAACAACTTTTTCTTCATGAAGTACTGACCAAATGTATGGAGAAATGAATGGAAAAACATGAGTGTTATAAGAAAGGTGATACTCTAAGTGTAACTGCTGATCAGACTGCTAGAGTCTTCTGGGATTCTAGAGCTTTGATTTATGGAACTACAATGATGAAGTAAGTGGCGGGATTTTTTAGTGAAGACAGCATGTTATTTCAACCTAGACACTGCTTCATGAAGAGGTTTCCTTGCAGCCAGCTTCTTGTCTTCCTGTTTCACTAACTGTTTCTAGCAGACTATAATAGCTTTAATCTTGAATCTTTAGCTTCCATTCCCAAAAGCATGTAAGAGCTGGAGAAATTCTGAAGCTATCCCATTGTTGGCAATAACAACAGCAAACTTTAGAAGCTTACTCTGAACAGTATTTGAGTAACAAAAAGCAGTTGAGAAAAGCTTTTTTTCCTTTAAATCTCACTAATTTCTTTACATACTCAAAGCAATTATTACAATATAGCATTAAAAGAAAACCTTTAATATATTCCATTATTATCTTTTAAGTAGTTTTTCATGCCTTTCATCTTCCTTTTAGGTACTACATCTTGGCATATTTTGCTCATAATATTTGTTGTTGTGAGCAGTGTTTTCAGTCCTTGCACTGTGATTTAACCCCTTTTTGTTCTTGACTAATCAGCTTCTCTGTCCTCAAACAACAGACATTTTCTCAGAAATTCAATTTGTGTTCCACCCAACTAGCATAACTGGTTATTTTCTGTAAGCTGGGATTCTGATATTGTTTATGCATTGCATATTAACCTTTTCTTTCAACCCTAGAGATCCTATTTATATTCCAGCAGAGCCAGTGAATGAGGCACTATATCAATGATAAGCAGAACTTAGGAGTCCATGCGTGCAGAGGGCAACTGTCACAGTGTTCATAACTACTTTTTTTCTGATGATATATACTCAGGAAGCCTTTCCCCTTTCCAAAGGGCATGTTTTTAATATGGCTTTGTTGTCATCCAAGGGTAGGGAACAGATAATATTGCAAAAACATTTCAGCAGGCACCTAAAGGACAGAAAGTCCACTCTCTCCAACCTTGTGTCAAAAGCACTGAGCACAATCTGTTAACTAAAAAGATGTGATTGTTGACAAAAAAATAAAAAAGCATAGGATCCATACTCTGAAACAAAATTAACCTACTGCTGTTGTCAGCCACGTATACCATACTACCCTGGTCACCACCATCATGCTGGAGAGCTGTCTGTTCTTAGTGAGGCAGGGAAGGAATTTTTGTTATTAACTGTTAGGCAAAATTCAGAGGTTGCTCTGATCCAGCAAAGACCATTTCTCTCAGCTGTTAGTTAAAGCTTTGCCACAGAAGAGGACTCTTCCATTTCCTGCCATTCACATGCCCTACTGAATGCTGTGCCCAGAAAGGGCTGTGTGATTCTGCTGCTGAGAAAAGATCTTGACTCTGAGCACTGCCGATTTTTAAGATTTGGAAGACCTGTGAGAGTCCTCTGAGAGCAGTTGTGCTGCTGCAGAGCAGTAGTTGCTTGACAAGGCAACTTGTTGCCTAGCAGGCTGGTAAGATCAAACACCTCCCCTCCGCTCTGCCTTCAGCAGGTCCCCTGCTTCTCCCAGAGGCAATTTTACCCGCTTAGAAAACTTGTTGCCCCTTGTTACAAATAAGCCTGCAGAGTAGTTCTTAAAGCTGTGATATTTTGTCCCTGAAATCAATAGTATTGGTTTCTCCTTGTCCCTCAAATTTTGGGTATGTTTTCTTTTAAAAAGATAATTGTTCAGAGAAAGAAATAGATTTCTAAATGGTCACATATTATTTATTAGACAGATTTTTTTTATGACAGAAAAAGTTGTTTTGTGAAAGGCATCTCATTTCAAGGACTATATATCTGTTCAAACAGATCTGATTGCCTGTGAGGAGAGAAGAGGAACCTACAATTTGCCATAAGAGATAAGAAAGCATCTTGCCTTTGGCAGTAACTAATAGCTGATGTTTAAGAGAAAGGCAAAAGTCTCAGTGAATGCCTCCAGCCAAGCATCAAATGCTGCAGACTGGGGTAAAAGGTGGAAGGAAATGTGTCTCCTGACCTTTGCAGAAGTCACCACACATCCCCACACACAGACACATGAGAAATGCAGTACACAGCTATTAATAATGTGAACACTTGATTTTTCAATCTGATGCTTGAAATTAAAGACTTTAAACGCAATTATCTCTGCCTGTACGATTCCCTCCCCCCCCCGTATTGTTACACTTCTTGAAAAAGAAAAGATTTCCAAAGGAAATGTCATTGGAGTAAAAGTATATACATATAGGTTAGAAACAGCTGAAATGAAAAGCTTCGACTTCATAAAAATTTCTTCTCACTTTCTGACTACCAATAAATCACAATCATAAGTGTGTGTGACTTCTTGGAAGCTACAGCAGTTTTGACAGTGTTGTTTGTTGAAAAATTAATTCAAGGTAGTGTTACAGGCTTGTAAAGAGAAAACCAAATAAACAGATATTTCCTAGAGCTTGGCTATATTACTTAAAAACTCCTCCTCTTCTTCCTAAAGGTTTTCATGGTTCTTCCATAGTCTCTCTCCAATCAGGGAAATAGTTTAAATTTCAGGAGGCATAAGTCCATTCAATTTTGGAAAAATAGCACATTATTCCTTTAGAACTCAACTCAAAGTGAACAGATGACATTTTTGTTGAATGATTCTAATCCCCATAATTGCAGCACAAGTTTGCACACTATTTTTAAGGGATGTTAAATGTCTTCCCAACACAGGGGACACAGTCTCAAGCTGCGCCAAGGGAGGTTTAGACTCGAGGCGAGGAGAAAGTTCTTCACCGAGCAAGTCATTGTCATTGGAATGGGCTGCCCAGGGAGGTGGTGGAGTCACCATCCCTGGAGGTGTTCAAGAGGAGATTGGATGTGGCACTTGGTGCCATGGTCTAGTCACGAGGTCTGTGGAGACAGGTTGAACTCTATGATCCTCGAGGTCTCTTCCAACCTTAGTTATACTGTGATACTGTAAAGTGAAAAGGTAGTAAATAGCAAAAAGAAAGGAATTGGGGAGGGAGGAGGATTAAAAGATTGAAGGGCTTATCAGTCAGAAGAAACAGACATAAACCTGACCTTAAAAACCAAACAATGTTTCTCTAAATGTATGTCCAGACATATGATACTGTTGGGGGGTGGGGTGGGTGTGTGTGTTTTCTGTGGGGCTTTTTCCTTATGAGATTTTGAGAGAATCATAGAATCATACAATGTGCTGGGTTGGAAGGGATCTCCAGAGATCATCTAGTCCAACTTCCCTGCAGCAAGCAGGGGCATACCCAAATAGATCTAGCTGCTCAGGGTACCATCGTATCAGGCTTCACCACCTCCCTAGGCAACTCCCTCCAGTGTTCCATCATCCTCATAATAAAGAACTTCTTCCTAATATCCAATCTAAATCTACCCTTCTGTGGTTTAAAACCATTGCCCCTTACCCTAGTGCTTCATGTCATTGCAAATATGATTTAATAATGTGGAAACCTGAAAGGCACTTATGAATGCCTTTAGTGTTGAAGGCTGAAAAAGCTTTTTCAACACCACCACATGGTTGAGAAAAAATCATTTTCATTCAGTATATCAAACATACATTCCTTGTGATACCTTGAAAACTATGTTGTTCACAGTATGAAAATAGCTATTTGCTTGACATTTCAACAGCACCATTCTGAAGCTAATGACAAGGAAACTTTTCTGCATGTATAATTGTCTGAAAAAAGACACTATCTCACATAAGAAATAATTGCATGTAATAAATCTCCAGTCTTTCCTGACTGACCAAAAAGAAACTATTTGTGGTCTGAGTAGGCCAATAGTAGTAACTTGTAATTGATGGCTCCCCCCCCCCCCCCCACTTCACAGCTGCAAATGGTGAGGTTCTGCAGAAGGAAAATGACCTAGAGTTTTAATGTTGAAGATGCCTGAAAATTCAGGTTCCTCTTTACAGTATCACTAAGGTTGGAAGAGACCTCGAGGATCATCGAGTCCAGCCTGGATAAATATTTAAATATTGATTAACTGTTTTCCTCTCCACTTTTCAGGCCAGAGGAAAAGAAGACAGAAAAACCCTATTCTTAGTGGTTTGATGATATTTACATGGTAAAAAGAAAGCTCATTAATTGCCAATAAACTACAAAGAACTTCAGGCATACTTTCAAGAAGTATAACCTTTAACAATGAAGGGGGAATAATGCAGCATCAGCAACTGTAAGGAAAGCAACCTTGTTAGAATTGCTGTTGAGACAGAAATTTAAACAATATTCTAAGCCAAATCATGATGTTCCAAACAAACAAGAAATGAAAAGTAATCTTCATTCTCAAACCCATTCAAACAGTTTAGGAACCTGTGCTGGTAGTCAAAACTTACTTAGATTCTTGATCTGAACCACCAAAAATCTACCCCTTTCTCTGTAAAACCGATTTGGGGAAGAAACTTTGCGGATTTCCCTAAAGCTTTTTTGGTGCTTCCCTCAACATCTCAACTGAATCTTTCTTTCTCTGAAATGAATGGAAAAACTTGATAATAGATGATTCTTGCTATTCTACTATGCACGCTAATTTTGCAGAGTAGGCAGTGGCATTGTATTCTTGCAAATGTTTCTCTCTCCCCCATCTCAGTTTAGTGTTAGAATTTATGTGCTATGGATCTGGGACTTGCTTGGTGACAGTATGAGCAGCTATGTAATACAGTGAATTTTCATGACTCCCGTTCCTATGCAGGATCTGAACTAACAGTAGAGAAATGTAATATGGCTTTATTATGTTACGTGCACAGCATATAGACTCTTAACCAAAGGCTTTTAACAGAAAGGAAGTTATCAGTTCTGAAAATGGAACTCCTCAAATACTCTTCAGTGATTCTAAAAATTATTCTGATTCTTCAGTTTGTGAGGCAACCCCAATCTTCAACTGATTTAATATAGGTCACAAAAACTTGTGGTGTGTTTAGGTTTAGTTAAATAATTTAAAGTCAGCTTTCCACAACATTTTGGGGCAATTATACAAATAAACATACTAAGTGAGGCTTGTGAACAAAACTCTAAGACTTCCTCAGTGACTTTTTGTCCTTGAAATAAGAACCAAACTTTTATGCAAGCTTACAGGCAAGGTGTGTAAAATGAAAGATAAATTACCCGAGACTTGTTTTCCAGATATCATAATGAGGACATTTTCTATCTGAGATTTAATTGTAAAGTTAACACAGGAAGCTAAGCAGGCAGATGCAGAAATTTTTGTTCCCCAGTGTTCAGACTGCAGGATTTAGGGCATTTTAAGAATTCTTATGGCAATTTATAATAGCCACTTCCTACATTTTACCCCTTCCCCAGAAGAATTAACCAGGGAAGGTGTGCCCATAGCACATGTAATTCTACGCAGGTTCTGGCATCTTCGGGCAAACCTGGTTTTATGGCATTTATAAGCCAAGATATATAATTCAGCCAAGACACCTACTGATGTGTAGGCAGGTGTTCCCTTCTGACAGCTTTGCCATGGAAATAGAAACCTCAAGCAGAGAAACAAGGCAAGCAGCTAGGGTGATATTGTTTTTAATGGGACTCACTAGAGTTCATCTGTCAGTGTTGTTAGTTCTCCAAGTAGAGATCAGAAGAAGCAATTAGAATTATTTCCTGCAGATTCCTCTTTTCAGATCCTTTTTCTAATGGGAATTCTGAAACCACACCTTAAATATCTTTCATCTTCTTTTCACATTTAAAAGATTAAGTCTTGTGCAGCTTATCTGAAAATCAGGACCTTTTGTGTCTGCATAGAAGTTCATGGAGTAAATTAAGACATACACTGCAAGAAACATGCCTTATAGTCTGTTAAATAGGAGAAGATGCAAAGGAAGTCTCTGCATGTATCCCTAAGGGGGCATCTAAAATCAAATCTATTAGCAGCACATATATTTTATGATCAATTCATTCACCAGAATACATCCAGGACCATATATACAGTTTTAAATCTGACCTAGGTCTTAGTAAAGTGAAGAAGTGTTTTATTTTTCCTGTATTTTTAGAACTTCTTTTCAATGAATCATATGCTTTTTGCTAAAAATATTGTCAAAGATTTCTGGGATGACATACACAACAGTGCATTTTGATGTTCTACACTTCAGCTTGCTTCAGCCTACAGCATCTGATGCTATAAGAGATATGACATGACCAATGAAACTCTATAAAATGTGTCACAATCCAAAGCATTGCTATGAAACCCAGAAAGACTTTCTCTTCATTATTTTGCAGTATTTTGTTGTTTGTAGACTCTCATTACAGCAGAGCTGTTGGTTTTGATTTGGTGTTTTGTTTTTGTTGGTTGGTGTTTTTGTTTTGCTGTTATTTTTTGGTTGAGTGGTTTGGTAGCTTTTGGGGTTAAGTTTGAAAGGACTGAATAAAAACAATATAAAAAAGGGGAGAAGAAATCCTCAGATTTTAAAGGTGAAAAGTTCCAACACTGGCAACTAGAATCCTGACATGATTTTAAGAACACAGGATTCCCTGTGCAAAAGAGAGGAAACTAAGGAACAGAGATGGAACAATGAAATAGTATGCAAGCATCATTCATAGCAGTTTAAAAAGAGTTACTGGACAAAAATGTTATTTAAGCAGCTGTGAATCTTCTGTAAAATCAACTAATAAATGATAACAGCTTCTGTGAAAATTGGACAGCACTTGTAGTTCATATATACAAATAAAAGTGTGTACACACACACACAACTAGCATTTCTAACTGCTTAGATATATACAGTTAAATAAAAAGATTACATCAAACCAGGAACAAAATGAGAAAGGAAGAGAAATCTGTAGGAAGAAGAGTGGCAAAAATGAGTGTATTGTGATTCAGCAGAGACACATTAACGTGACCCAGAAAACACACAACTTGCTTCTGTTTGGAGATAATTAGCAGGGATTGTGCATGCAACAATGGCTAACAGAGCTCAGTGGTGATTATACCTCAAAACACTTAGAAAGGGATATAAAAATGTATATTTAAGTGATTGTATCTCTGTTTACTAGATAGTGTTTATATTTTGTCATAGAAATATTATCATGCCTAGGAACTGTCTCAAGATTCTTGATATTTTGCATGAAATATGTAAATATTTATACATAAGCTCAATCACAATAGTTTTATATAAAGATATAATTGTACAATGTCCTTAAAGCATTACAATATTGAATAGAAACAAACTGTTTAAAGAAATAGGCTAACAGTGTTTAGAATGGAGAGAACAGTCAAATCAGTGTAGAAGCCATTCAAGCCATTCTTCAGCCTTAGGCAAACACTAAAATATATACATTTTACATTTAGTTGCATTTATTGTGTTACAGCCTTTTAATGGGAACTATTGTTAGTTCATAAGCCATGCAATCAGTAATCTTTAAATAGGAAGATGGATATTCCAACCCAGAAACAGCAACAGTTAGATTTTTTTTTTCCCCTCCTGAATATGCAGAATGTGACTCTGAGAACTGTGATTTTACTACTGCTTAGAATAACACCTCCAAAACGTAGAAGAGCCATAGACAAGGCTACAGCTTTCAATTCAGCTAGCCTAGATAAAAAGCTGTTTGTGAGCTGAGTGCCACTATCAGGAGTAATCACAGCAGTAACAACAGAAGAAAGAGAACTCAAAGAGAACTGCCAATTACTTCTTTCTTAACTCACCCAATAGTAAATCTTATCCTGCCAGTCTGAGTTCCAACTTGGCTCATGTTAGATGTTTGGTAGCTAAATGCAGTTATTTTATAGCCTCAAAGCTGACTTTACTATTAAAGAATATAGAGAGCTGTGATAGTGAAGCTATTGCCATGGGTGAGGCTGATTCAGGACCTTTAGTAAAAATTTCCCAGGCAAATCTTTCCAGGGAATTCCATTTGGTATGTCCAGTCCTAATGCTCTGCCTGGATTCCCCAAATCAGCATAGTTCCATAAAGCCCAGAGCTTCTGAGTACTCTTAGCTGGTTGCAAATCAGTCACCAACCCATGCTCCAGGCTGTGCACTGCACAGCAACTCTGTGTGATGTTACATTGACCATCAATATTCTTCCTACCTAACCGGGGGGCCACCAGGCCCCCCGGCCTTTGTTGTCACCACCACCATCACCCAGTGTGCACCATGGGAACTCACCAGAGATGAGAGGAGGATCCTCCAGCCCAGATGGGCTCAGCTTAGGGCTTGTGCCTTTCCTGGGAGGCATTAAATAGGGGAGTGGGTGGGAGGAGACTCCAACAGAGCCCAGGTGCTTTGGGTTACAGGGGGAAAAGGGGGAAAATGGGGCAGGTGGGGTGGAAAAGGGGCAGGCTGTGAAGCCAGTGTTATTGAGAAATAATGGAGATTCAAATAATATTAAAATATTAATTATTGACTTTTAGTGCTTAATATGGCTAGCTTCAGGATGCTCCACTACTCTTGGATATTAGATAATTCATTGAAGGTAGTAGGGTCAATGTTCCTGGACATATTTAAGAAAAGCCTCAATGAGGCACTCAGTGCCATGGTCTGGTTGATTAGTTAGGGTTGGGTGATTGGTTGGACTTGATGATCTTGGAGGTCTCTTCCAACCTGGTTGATTCTGTGATTCTGTGATTATTAGAGTTTACTGCATTATCAAGGAAAATCAGCTAAATTTCATCCTTCCTACCATCTTTCACTCCCTGTCTCTAATATCTAACTAAGGGAAGACTTTGCACTTAAAAATATTTATGAAAACGTTGTTAACTCACAATGCAAACTCAAGAACTTCAGAAATACAGTCATTGACTCTTTCACCTGTTTTTTAAGCCAGATCATTCACTGAAATATCAGTGTAAAATCAGTACTTTCAGTAGGCCTGCAAGTGCTGTGCTGTTGCTGTGTAACCAAGCAAACAACTTATTTTTTTCAAGCAGTCTTCATCACAACATTCTTAAGAGTACATACTTGATATATTGCTTATACATTAAGTGGCCGAGGATATACACAGAAACTTATTGTCACTAGAAATATTATTCTGACAAAAATAACCTTCAAAAGATTCTCCCAATTTGGGACAAAAAAATCAACCCCAAAACCAAAACCACAAACAAACAAAACTAGAGAAGGGTAGAGAATATGAATGAAAAGACAAAAAGTATTGGACAGAGGCAGGAAAAGCAGTTACTCTCAGAAAAGACTGCACAAAGTGTCTCAGGGCTGATGGCCACCAGGAAGAAGAACTGAGATGTAAGAAATTAAATTCCTCTAGCTGATGTCTGCTGCTTCAACACTTTGTATATTCTTTGTAATGAAAGAACATGCCAGTCTGTGTTAGAATTCTTCTGCTGTCTGACAAAACCGAACATTTGGAGTGTATTTTCAAGTCAAAGGAGATACAGAAATAAAACAGTGATTGAAATGAATAAGCAGATTATGCTGAGTTTTATGTATTCAAAAGATGGCTGGTGTTTATTTTCCATCAGCACAAAACTATGGGAATGAAATTAATTACAAAGTAAAAGAAACAAATAAAAAGGGCAATGATGGTGATGAATGAAAGATAGTCTGAAGAGTAGCTTTTGAGGGATGAATTCACATGAATTCATATTTCAGTGCCAAATTTATTTATTGTATTGTATATTGTATTTATTGCACCTCTGAGTTTATAAAGATATTTCCTTTTCTCAAGTAGAATCTACCCAACCTAGCAGGTGAGTATTTGGCCTAAAATTTCATTACCTGCAGCAATGCTGCATATACACTTTGCTATATATTTGACACAACATGTATTGCTTACATTGAAACACACAAAACTCAACAACAACATCAAGTTATGACAGTGATTTCAACTGCTATAAACTGCTCCTTCAAGAGGAGGAAAATGGTAGATTTCAGTCACGTTCCTCAGGGAATAGTTCAAGCAGAGTCTGATAACACATTAACAGGTCTGTCATTACATGCAGAGCAGAAAACTAACAGGCTAAAAGAGAAATATTCAGGTATCAGGACACATAGCTCTCTGTTCATTTATATTTGTGTAAATATTAAGTTGTCTGAGAGTTACAAATATTATTAGGTTGTGGGTGAAAAGCTGAACTTAAATCATTCTAAAATCAGCTGTGCTTAACTTGTAGTATAGTTTCTCTGTGATTTCTTACCCAGAACTGATGCTGCATCATCAACCCACTTTTCATCATCTACAAAATCCTAATGCCTTTAATTATATTAATTGTCTTGGAGAACTGTGGAAATGAAAGAGGTACTTTAATAATGCTTTGCATATTATTTTCAGAACTGTAATCAGGAAAGAAATATGTGAAAACCAACACTACTCATTCATACTTTGTTGTTGTTTTTAAGTAATTTAAAATATTAAAATTTTACTGAGGAATTTAATTACAGTGTCATGCTATTTGCTCATGGTAATAGCACACTGCATGTAACTTGATTTCCTTAACACTTCAAAAGCAAGGTGGTTCATGTTTCTGTTAGCCATAGCGATTTTGTCACAGAACAGCTGCATATTGACTTTTGGATATTTTTATGTTGCCTGGACATCTCTTTTCAAATTACATCTGTTGACATGAGCAGGAATTATATTAAGAGAGAATTAGATCTTTATTGTGTTCATGACTGATCTTGCTACCTCTGAGTTTTGGTGCTAAATTAATTGGGACTTGAATAAGACCTTTACAAAACCTTCTGAAAAGCACCTGTTGATCTCCAGCAGCAAAATTTTATTCTGCTTTATGAAAACTGTGAAGATGTCATGCGATACCCATCTGATATAATGTTCTTGCTGATGATGGACACAGATCTAGATTGGATTCATGTTCAATAATCCAACTTTTTGAATTCCTATTCTACCACCAAAAAAAAAGCAATGTGTTAGAGAAGTCCTTTGTCAGTGAGAAAAGTTAGCTTTCAGATGCAAGGTGGGAAATGCAAGAAGTTGTACTTCTTCAGTTTTCCACCAGATGCTCAGACTGGGATATAGAAGAAATTATGCTATCAGCTTCAAATGGAAAATAATAGAGACCTGAAGTCTATATGCATTTCTAAGTCCCAGTTAAAAGCTTTTAGGTGAAGGACATCCTTAAACAGATAATAAGGGGGCCAAGGGACAAACCTCAGTCCCAAGGTCAAGTAGTACAGATTAATTAATTTTAAGTTCTCTCTAAAAGAAACTGGCCTCATTTGCACTACATTCATTTTGTTTCTAATTCTCTTTTTTGCCCTGGGACAGAAGATAGCACTGCTACTTTTTACCCATTTAAAGTGCTTAAGGTAACATTGTAAGTTACCAGAATGGTGACTTTATTCCTGTGAGGTGGACATATATCTGATATATCCAGAGACATCGTACATGGTTGTTTAGCAGTGTTGGGTGTGAAGTCTGATGGTAAACAGTAGGCTTGAGGGGGAAGGGGTAAAGCTTATGTAGTTTCACTCCTGATGCCTTATGGTGGGAGAATCCATAATGAACTGTTCCCATAGCCTTTCCTTGAAAGGAGTTTACTGTAAGATTAGTATCAGCTAACCATTGGTCTGTATGCCTCCTAATCTGTCACAGGTTGCTGGATATCTTCCTGATCTCAATTTTCCTAATGTGGCTACAACTTTTCCAATAAGATAGGGTAAGTGTTGCAGCCACAGTCCTGCTGGGACACATGCAGAGTGCATGGGATTGTGAAATACTTTCTAGCTAGGCAACTACAAGTTGCAAAGTTGGTTTTCTATGTGAGCCAAGAACATTCTGCATGAGCCAGACATGCTGGCACCTTTCATTGGGGCATGTTTTAATTTATATATGGGACTGGATTTCATTGCTTAAGTAAGAGATAAGAAATTATATAAAAATCAGGTACTTCAGGCAATAGATATTCAGTTAAGGATTCTTAGGGACTTCTACTTCCCTTAGCCACTTCATCTGTTAAGGGCTTCTGGGACTTCTTCTGTTAAGGACACGCTGAGACTCTGTAATGCTGGAAATTCTACAACACTAACAAAGGACCTCTGAGATTCTCTGCCCTCTGCATTTCTGGAATTCTGTGGTGTGATGGGGTTTGTATATTTGTCACCCAATGGGAGCCCATTATTGGGGTTACTATGACTGCATCAGCACCCAAAAACAGGAGTGCACTAGGAAAGTTCTTTGAGTAACTGTATGTGACTGCTTTTCCTGCATCAGGACATTTCTGCAGTGTAGCCTACTTGCTGGTCATCCCTGTGCAGATCACTGCATCTCTATTTTACACTTCTAACTGCTTTTGTTTCCGTGTCAGGAGTTGAAAGTTATTATTATGTACCACCATGCAGTTTCATTTTCCCTGATTTCTGAGATGCTTAATTTTATGTTCTGTTCTGTGTCAGATACTGTGTTTCTCAAATTTGTTGTTTATGCTGTTCCACTTTTTCATTTGTTGCTAATAAGATGCAAGTTTTAAAAATTATAATAATAAGTACACACATTTGTTTCTGCAAGGACTGATCATGACATTTGCTACCTGCTATAAAAAGGCTCCTGTGAGAATCCCGTAAGTACTGTCACAAGTCTGCTGTCATGGTTTATTGGCTAATCAGCAAAGAATTGAAGTCTTGATTGGCTTTATTTGTTGGTTGATTGAAACAGTGAGATAGGAAGTACTGGACAGATTAATTAATTTGTACTGGAGAATCCAAACAATCTAAAGGATGCTGTCACTTTGATTGATGGCTCTGTAGAAGAAGAGGTGCTTTGAAAAAAACCAAACAGCAACCAACCTTCATGAATTGCCAGTTTTGTGGCAAATTAATACTAAGTTCCTCCTTTTAACTGCTTCTATTCTGGTTTCTAATATAAATGTCAATGCCAGCATCCAGTAACAACTATCTCTATGTTTATGAAGCAAGGCTAGTCAGCACCTGAAAAGTATTTAGAATGTTATCAACAAGTTGTGAGTGTGTGTGTGTGTTTACACACAATTTGTTGATAACATATACATATATATATATACACACATATATATGTGTGCGTGTGTAAATATATATATATTTAAACTGCTTCAGGTTATTGATAAAGGCTTTTGACCCTTGTGACTGATACTATCTTATTAAATTATAAGAGGTCCTAAAATGATGACAATTTACAATATACAGAAGGCAAAATAAAGAGAACAGGTCCAGTCAGTCATAACTTATTTTATATATATATATATATATTTATATATATATATATAAAGTGACATCAAAAGCAGTGGAAGAATGAGCATTGTTTTCACATTCTCATCAAGTTTGGAGAGTCAGAGTTATAGCTCTACTTTTTTTCAAAGCTCACTATTCATTCAATGTAATTGTTACTATTAGGCTATAATTTTGTATTTTAAGCTACATGTCTGTTATGTCATATGACAAGCTCCAAGCTGGAGCCCTTCAGACAGATTGATATATTAAGCTCTGTTACCCCAGCATCTAAAGATTTCTTCTGTAGTTGAGGGAGGTCAACAGATGAAACAGGATTTTTGAAAGAGATATTGTGATTTATTGCTCTGTAAATAATCAACCATTTTTCCTTATGTGACAAGAAATAAAATGAAGAGTTGCAAACTCCTAAGTTTGTGGAAGCAACTGTTGCAGTCTTTTCTCAGAGGCACTTTTTTTTTTTTAATTTTTTTTTTTAAGTCTATTTTAAAGCACTACAAAATAATTTCTTTATCCAAAAGCTCTGAAGCAGTTATTAAACCAGCTGTTTTCAAAAGTACACAAATCTGCTAAGTTGCAGTTGGGTAACTGTTAAATGTTAAAGCAGTGAATGATCAGCATGTAGCAGATGGCCTGGGAATGGGTTAGAAAATGGCAATGTTAATACCACCAGACTGAGATGTTCATTTGTGCTGTGGTATGTGCAGGCTGGGTGAATAATGAAGACTCTGTAATAATTGTGTAAATCCCAACATTATTAAATCGATTCAGCTGGGGTTTCTTAATATATGTGAAGCACTTGATGTACTTTGAGAAACACCTCCTCTTTTTGCTAAAGCTGTTCTCATTAACTCATACTGCTTTATTTGCTGTGACCTCAGTGTTCCTGTTTAGTAATGAGTGGAATAAAAATTAGAAATCCGCTTTAACTCTCAATATGAGAGATGGGAAAATATTCCAGAAACTAAGTACCTATCCCACTGTTTTTGCAGGCTGGCCTTTGTTTGAATTGCACACCCTCTCTTTTAGGATTTAAAAACTAAAATTTCTCATGAGAGGATTGAGGGAAGGAAAATTACAACCTAGTTAACTGCTAGAAGTTGTTTTAAGCAGGTCAAATAAAAGAGTACACAAAATCAATAACCCCAATAAGTATCTTTCTCAAACAGCTTATCAAAGCTTGCTGCTCCCTGTGTAATGCTAACAGGTAGAATAATTTTATATGGTTAGGGGGGATATAGATCACGAGTAATGCTCTTATACACATCAAAGAAGTGACCTGCTAGCCTTGTGTGACAGCCTCCAGAGGATGATCACCTGTGATGTCCAAGGTAAAACAGTAATCAGAACAAAGTAGAAAGTCAATACACTGTGAATGTGCTTCAGGCAGATGCACAGCTTGCAGATTGTCCCTGGAGCACCATACCTGCATTTGTGCAGGTGTTAGAACATTTAAAAACTGTTACCCACCTACAGGTGTTTGAGCCTGTGAAGTGGAAATTCTCCTTAGCCCTCAGCTTTTACCAGATATCCACCGGATTATGTGGAAGCTGAAGGCTATTAATACAGTGTTGCTTTTCACCACCACAGGCAATATGCTGCTTTAGCTATGCCTGATGCGCCTTACATCTGTGCCAGGACTGATAGCAGAAAAATGGCCCTCTGGATCGATATGAGGCACCACACATGATTAACAGCCAAGGCAGAAGGAAGCTTCAATTCTGCCAATTCCTGTCACTGACTCTTATAGATACATTAGGAAAAACAATAAGGGAAAGCAAGAATTTATTAGCATTGTTTTCCTTTTGTAATGGACCATACTAAATGCCTCATATAAACAAAGGCTTTAAGTGCCATCTAAGAATAGGGGGTAGGGTTGAGAATATTGGATAAAGGGAAGCACAGATGTAGAGAAGGTGCATGTTCTACTTATTTGCTAATTAACAGTCTGAACCCAAAGTTTCTTGCTCTACACAGAAGCAGCAATATCTGAGATGGCGGTGAAATCCACTGCTATTTTACAGCTAAAAATCAAAATGTCTGCAAGAAAGAGACAGGCTAATACATCACCTTTCCTTAGTGGATCTTTTTTGCAGAAGAGAAAGCTCCCACTGAAATTAAAGAAAGACTTTCTACTAATTTTATACAAAGCCACCCCAGTACCTGCATTTGTGTGAAACAGAGTTTTCCATCATATGCCAATGAAAAAAGTGAGGATGGATAAAAATTAATATTTTTATAAGTTAGATTTTGCTCTCGGTTACATCTCTATAACCCTGCAAGGGCTGAAAATGTCACTTGATGTGTCGCATGCTTGGCTAAGGATGGAATTTGCCACTCAGCTTTCAGGATAAAGAGGGACTACAGAGCTCTTTAGGATGTCTGCATTTTCCTTAGCTCTACAGCATAGTACAGCCTAGAGGAAGTATAATCTGTTTCCAAAGCTGGTTTAGCCAGTCATGGTTAACCAGATTTAAGGATGAGCCTAATTTTACAGGGCTACTAAGTAATTCTTTCAACAGTCCTCTTTCCAACTCCAGTTGCTGCTATGGCAAAAAGAGAGTGAAATTTGATAAAAAAAGAAGTTCCACCAGAACATCATTATTCTATGTCAATCCCCAAGTGTCTTTTCATATTTGTGTGAAAAGCCAGGGCCATCACATGTCAGACTCTCTTATTGCAGTGCAGAGAGCTACCCCTGAACAAAGCAGCAGCAAGAAATGCAAAGATTAATTTTAAGGTCCTCATGGTTTCTGTCTGTAATACTTGTAGTGTGAGCTATCTTCCCAGTCATGCCTATCACAGTAGAGGTAGACTAAATAGCAGTCCACAGCAAGTTTATACACTGGGTTTTGTTTAAGAACCAGTGACTAACACTTTACCCCATTTAACTATTTCATGAATTCAGTTTCTCAAGCATAACTCAGTCTTGTTTTCCCTTCCCATCTAGGACGGCTGGACTGAAAGTCCTGTTGACTTCATGTGGTCCAGCTGTTTGCAGTTACAGTTGCATCCCAAGGCTTCCTCCAGCAACGGCCGGTGCATTTCAGAGCATATCTCTCACAGGACAAGTCTTCCCCAATCTTAACAGTCTATTGCAGAAGCACATAGCATCATAATTTCCACAGCTGTTCTCTTCACAAACATATAGTGCATATCTCTGCACTTTAAAGTCCCGTGTGTGCAGCTTCTGTGCAGTTAGGCTGTCATCACAATTTACAACTGGCCCTTACTAGCTGTAGCTAGTGAGCTAGCTAGTAGGCTTGGGCATGAGAATCCCAAAGACACAAAATTATCTGCAGCCCACAGGCATTCATATTCTAAGGCATACCTCTTCTACCAAAAATGCAGGAACTTCCAAAAGAAAACTCAGGATTGACACCATAATGGAATTCACAGAGTGAATTAATGTGTAGCTGTATACCATATACACTCAGTGTGTATGCAACTGGGAAGCAAGTGTCCAGGTACAAAAGAACCAACAAGACAAAGTGACAGTAGATGCCTCAGGGGTCAACACATGGTGACTCATTAAGTAATTTCAGTTCTTCTAAACCAGTTCCTACTTTCAGCATGTACATAAAAACCTGCTTATCAGAAGGAACAATAGAATTGGACCTGCTATGAAATACAGTCATGCAAAAGTGTAGCTTTCATGATCTTCTGTTGACATTGAAGTACAAAAAGTTGGCTAATGTATTGACTGAACTTAAAACCAAAATAAAAATAAAAATAAAAATAAAATCCCACAAAGAATATTACCACTTGTAAAAGCAACCAGCATTTAGTTTCTTTTGCTTCATTCATTTTCTCTATTCATCCTGTTTCCAGATCATTAATGAAGGCTAAACACAGTCCCAAATTGCACCATTTAGCAAACTCTGTGTTTTATGTTTCCATGTTTAGAAAAAACACTGTTTATTTTGTTAGTATCCAGTCCATAACAGTAGTTTGCCTCATCCCAAAATATCTATATTTCCACATGGCTTTTTATAAGGAGTTTGAGTGCAACATTTCTGAACCAAAAATAAATTCTAACTGTCAGTTCCTGCTTACCTACTGTTTTGCTGACCAGCTTGACAATATTTTTCTAAGAGGTCAGAGCCATATATTTTTTTTCCTTTCCATCTGGATTCAGGCACATTATATCTTGCCGTGTTCCAGTATTTCAAATGAAATTCCCAAAGGAATGCAAAGCCTTTATATGAAGCTTGAATGTTACTCAAATATGCTAAATAATAGGGCATTACCTGTGCTAGGCAGGAAATTTAAGTGAATAATAATGTTTCAAACTTTTAAAGTCAATTAGATGTATATTCACCCAGACATTTTAGAATACATAGAATACACCAGGTTGGAAGAGACCTTCAAGATCATCGCGTCCAACCCATCAACCAATCCAACCCACCTAAACAACTAAACCATGGCACCAAGCACCCCATCAAGTCTCCTCCTGAACACCTTCAATGATGGCAACTCCACCACCTCCTTGGGCAGCCCATTCCAATGGGCAATCACTCTCTCTGTATAGAACTTCTTCCTAACATCCAACCTAAACCTCCCCTGGTGTAGCCTGAGACTGTGTCCTCTTGTTCTGGTGCTGGCTGCCTGGGAGAAGAGACCAACATCCACCTGTTTAAAGTTTGAGACATCATTCATTGTTTCATGTAATTTTAAGAGTAAGGTAAAAAGTTGCCTTCCAGACCTTCTGCATGCCACACATTTTGTTGAAAAGAAACTGAGTTTTATAAGTGACATAGACATGTAGTTCTTCAAATCCATCAGAGATTTGGGTAGACATAGGGTTTGTGGCTTTTTTTTTTTTTTTTTTTTGTGGGAAAACTGAAAATAAAAAGTCTGAGACATCTGAAACAGCTTCATAGTCAAGATTTTGAGGTAGTGCAGCACTGGAGAATGTAATGGAACAGGTGTTGAAAAGGAAGTAAAAGAAGAATTGAGGCCAGTCAACTTCAGTTCTGAAAGAGTCTGGAAAAGATAATCAAAGGAATTATTTTTAAGTGCATGGATGATAGCAGGGAGATGAACAACAGTCAAACAAATTGAGTCAAACAAACCTGCATGATAAAGGAACAGGTGTTATGGAAATGGCAGAAATAATAGGAAATCTGTGTCTTTAATCTATTAACCCACATCTCACAAAACATTCTTATGAGCAAGCTGTGGGAAAAGATCCTTGATGAAATTTCTGTTGCAGAAAAACTGGTTGGACAGTTCAATCCAGAAAATACATTTTCAGTGATTCACTTTCACACAAAAAGATGTGTCAAGAAGCATTCTGAAGATTATGACATTCTTCTGTATTTTCATTAGTCATTTTGCTGATGGAATACAAAATGGCCTTGTTGCATTTACAAATGACACCAAGTTGAATGTGGATATGTTGGGGACAAGGGTAGAATTAAAAAAGCCTGAACAAATTTCAGACATGATCTGGAAAGTGTAAAATTAATTTCTATAAAGGTATAGATGAGACAATCAGTTGCAAAACACAGGCTGGTAGCATTTAATCAGAAAAGCATCTGGGCTTTTGTAGAGCACAAACTGAACACATGACAACACACGACAGCAACACCACACCATTGCAGAAAAGGCAAACTGCAAAGTAATATGAATAAATATAAGGAGAGAAGAAATCTTTCCACTCAGCTCTGCTCAGCTAAATTCAGTACAGTTCTCTCTTCAGGCCCGTGTTTTAAGGAAGATGTGAAGCAGTCTACACAGACTTATGCCTGTGACGTAGCAAAGAGAATCAAGTTCTCTAAAACATGACTTAACCTCCTGGCAAAAAAATAAAGCTATTAAACTTAAATGAAGGAAGGCAGCTGAAAGGGGATATGGGAATGTATCTAAAGTTACATACAATCAGAATGGAAAAGAATAAATTATCTCAAAGGCCCACCTTGCCTGTTATCATGTTTCTGAAATGGTGAGAAACAGAAGCATAGAGAAAACAACTACAAGAAAATATTACACAGCCCAAACTTTCTCAATCTTTATCTCTTTTCAGCTGATGGACCTCCATTACTGGGGGCAGTTTTCGTGTATTCAATAACTCTCAGCAGATAATGTGCCTAATACAATTTGGAATGATTGGTATAATGATAAAGAAAAAAAAGATATCTGTTCTCCATGCATGGGTGAGTAGGACTGTGAGTAATGGTCTTCAACTACAGCAACAACAATTTGGGGTAAATAATGAAAAACAATAGTAAAAAAATGTATCTAGTGATAATGGATAATGAAGTGCAAGGGCAGTTTACCTCAAGACCTTCTGGGGTCTTCAGCATCATAGATCATTAAGAACAGACCAACATCATTTGAGATAGATATAAGAATCTATAACACCAAACATCCTGCATGGTTGCAAATGGAGATGAATAAAACTGCTAATGTTCCTCTCTGTTCCTGCCTTTCTACAATTCTCCTGCATACTAATAAATTTTCTGTGGTTTTTTTTTTTACTTTCTTTTAGTTGTATTTTTTTCCCAGCAGACTACCTTCAATCTAGGTATCTTCCCAAAGAACTAACTACACAACGCACCATGAATTTTCTTTCTTTCTTATGGCTTTATTGTAGGAAATTCTGGTATGAATACTTTGATGGTTCATATTTTTAATTTATTTTTTTCACATTTTTCCAGATTTCCAGGTTTCTGGTTTCTTTTTTTTTTTTTTTCATTTCTTTTTTTTTTTTTCATTACAGATTTTCATCTATTAGTTTTCCCTTATGTCTGAAATTGGAAAAGTGTGGATATGCCATTTGCTTCCAGAATTTTAACATAGGATTCAGAAAAAGATTGTTCCAGTTAGTCATTTCCACACACAATGAAAATGCTACACCGAAAGCAAATGTAGTCCTCTTACTGGCTGGCAAGTAATTCTGTGAGAATACAATTTCTGTGCAGAGAGCAGTATGAAGTCTGCTCTACTTAGTGTTATGGTCACATGTTACCTCTTTATTCCAATTTAATCCTATATTCATTCAGCTAGAGCTGTCTCTCATTTAGATCTTCTGTCCAAATATCAGAGGGTGTAAACAGTTTATGATCCTTCTAAGACAATAGAAGAGTGCTAGAGGACACTGTAAGAAAACTCATCTCCTTTCACTGTTCTGTGTCCCTGAGTGTGTTTGAAAACATGGATCTCTGTGGACAACCTATTTCAGATGAATAAGCAAACCACCACACTTACTTATAAGCACCCCAGAACAAAATTAGAGCTCTTAATTTATAGGTGAAACTGTGTTGAATGAAAGCTAATAAAAACATCACTGCTTTTCATGACAAAAGGGAAATTTGTTTAAACTGGCATGAACAGAAGATAGATATTTATATATAGAAAGAGAAAACTTTCAAATCATTAGTGGAAAGAATTACTAAAGTAATAAAACACGTTGTTCAGAAGGAGTGTCCACGGGTTAGGGGTTAGGGTTATGGTTCTGGTTAGTGTTAGGGGATTGGATTAAGCTCAGAGTTAGGTTTGAGATTAGGGTTAAGGTTAAATTTCGAGTTAGGGTTCTAGTTAGTGTTAGGGGATTGGATTAAGATCAGAGTTAGGTTTGAGATTAGGGTTAAGGTTAAGTTTCAGGTTAGGGTTATGCTTAGTGGCTTTGTTTTGGTTTATTGTTAGGTTTAGGTATGATGGTAAGGTATCCCTATGGCTTAGGGTTTAGGTGTTAGTGTTAGTGTTAATGATAGTGTTGCTCAGAAGGAATGCCCATGAAATATATCAGTGCCACATCTACAATAGTGCTCTCATTATCCATGTATCCAGTAAGTTTTCAAAAGTGAGGAAAAACACCTATTTTAGGCAGGTGACACTAATCTTGAAGGTTTGCACTAGAAACAACACTGACTTAATCAAACTGCATTTAATTGCAAGTCTTTTCACCCTACATTAAAATTAATCAGTGCTTCCTTTGTGTTTCTTCTCTTCTGCATAACGTGTGGGTCCAGATGGTTCTCAAAGTCTGTAATTTCTAGGGATTTTGAACAACACATTTGTATTCTGTAATAGAAGGCATTTGATCCTTTATTTGATGTTGGTTCTCGGAAAATCCCTACCTTTAAAAATTCATGAGAGGATTGTAGTGGTAATCTAAGCAGCTGGTCATTTTCCTGTTCAGTTCTTTTAAATCTAGTAAAAAAAAAGAAAAAAAGTAAAAAAAAAAGAGAGAGAGAAAGGATTTTTAAACAATTCATAGTTTCCAGGTCCTAATGAAGATAATAGAGTGTGAAATTTCATGTGTAGCACTGAAAATGTCCAAGAATCTCAGCTAATGAAAACAACTGGCTGCAGGAATAGCTATATTATCTGATCTGTTGACAGCAAAAATGCACCTATTACTGAAGGTTTTTCCCTTCTCTAGTTAAATAACTGTTTATGAGTAAAAGCATGAGTCAAGGGGTTGTTAGAAATACCTTTAAACCCTTTTTTTTCTTTTAGCTAAGTGGCCTGAGTATGGCCCATGTCAATACAGAGTAACAGCCAGTACTATCTGATGTATAGTATATTCTGTGGCATATTCAAAATTAGCTCAATGTCTAATTCTATTTCACCAAAATCAATTGTTCACATTACAAGACAGATCAATTGTTCAACCGATAGTAGATCAGGATGAAAAATACAATCCAAGCTGATGAAAAGAACCAATAAAGCTTTATACACCAGCATACCTTAGCCCAGAAGGGAAACATTTGGATGCTATAGTTGCATTTCCATTACTTATGTCATGTAATGGAAGTAGAATTGAAAATAGCAGTTGTATCATAGGGAAATGTACAGGTGCAAGCATCAAGTTCTGGAAAAGGGTTTATGTTGTGGCACTAATGCACTATACAATGTGTAGTATGCATATATGTGTGTATATGTGTGTGTGCATATATGTATGCATATGCCTATTCATGTGTCTTAACTTTATGTATTATATGTGCATATATGTATGCATATGCCTATTCATGTGTCTTAACTTTATGTATTATATATGGCATTTGTTATTATAACTAATGAAATCAAAGTTTCCTAGAAACCCATATAAAATACATGGTAAATGTGGAAAACCTTGTCTCTATTCAATAATACTATGTGATATTTGAAACCTCTTTGAGATAAAATTTTGAAGTGAATATGAGGCTTCCCTGAATGAGAACTTAAGTCAGAAGTAGTCATCAGTGCAATTTGATAGAAGAGTGAGGGAGGGAAAATATTATCATTCACAAGGAAATATTATTAAAAATGTTCAGAGAAGGTCTAAATATACAAATTTGGTTTACATTTAAGCTATGCAAATGTGAAAGGATTTTAAGCTGAGTGTGTGCACGTTCAGTGACAGCTTTTCTGTCCCTAATGGAACTAAAGTTTCAAAGCAGTTAATTGTACAAAGGATATCTATACTTTTCCTTTATATTCCACGATCTCATACATCTGTAATTTATTTCCTGAAAAGTCCATTTCATTAAATCTTATAGCTTAACACGTTGGGGTTTTGTTGTTGTTGTTGGTTTGGTTGAGTTTTTTTATTCTATTTGATTTTTGCTTAAGTTCATTGGGTTTTTTTTCAAGGGGCTGTTTGTTTGTTTGGGTTTTTTTGTATTTTTGGGATGGGTTTTGTGTGTTTGTTTTAGTTTGTTTTGTTTTTTTAGCTTAGAAAAATTAGTCTTTGTTTCAAAATTTCCCATGAAAATGTTATTAATATATTTTGATTTTATGCTTGTTTTCCTCTCTCTCATTTAATCTTCAGTTCATTGCTTCCTCTCTTTCCTTTTCTCCTCCAATTTTTGACTGATTTCTTTTTGTCTCTGCCATCAGAAAAATACAGGGGATTTTGCTTCTGTTAGGTAGATGGCTTGGGTATTAGAGGTTATTTTTTTTCCTCACTTATTCATTGGCAGATGTTGTGGCAGTATGCAGCAAATTCAAGTGGGAGCAGCAAGGGAGGAGGGAGAAAGGAAAAAGTGCCATTTGGGTTAATAGTGATTACCATAAACATGCATGTGGTACTGCTCTCTCCAAATCTAATTACTGAAATGAATAGCAGGAGTAGAATTCTCTGATACGTTGGTCCAAATACACCTGGGGAATTGGTCTGAAAGGACAGCATTTGTCAAATCATCATCTGTGTCCCCTGCTCCAGAGGGCTCTGTGGGAAATATCTGAAGTGTAAACATGAGTGGATTATCAGCTTTCATGGTATCATTGTGTTGCACCTTTCCTCCAGTAAAGAAAATGAATGATTGTCTGTCTTCATAATGATTCTCCAGTGAAAGATGGTAGTGCTCATGGATTAGATGGAATTTAACATGTCAGAGAGAATATTCTCACTAAAAGTAAAACCTGAGTTTCAAGGTGAATGTGCAGAAGTTAACCTATTTCAATTTGAGTGAATTAAAATGATTAAGATAGCAATTTACATTAGACAAATCCATTTTAAAGTTGCAAAGCAGAATTTGAGAACTAGGCTTCTAGGGGTTAAAATTCAGGGAAATTTAAACTGTTGTTTCAGCTTCTTTTTCACATTGCTCTTCGAGTCTCTGACTAGACAATGCTCAGACAGGTTTGATTCCAAGAAGCCTAACATACATCTAATTTAGATTGTCACAACTGAAAAAAAAAGATCATGGAAAATCTAATCCATTTGTGTTGCTTAGTAGACAGGAAAAGGAAGAAATATTTCAGCTGGGACAGAGAAATCAAAAAATGAAATTATTGTTAGCAATAATAAAAATACCCATGGAAATTTGCTGATGCAGCTGCATGTTTTGGTGCATTGCCTGTTATGCCCAGAATGATATGATATGAATAGGTGAAGTGTGTGAGTATTCAGGACCTTCTGGAAATCAGAGCCCTCCAGGGAGCCACTCAGGATCTGTTATCTTTACTTTTTTCTTTTTGTTCCCTTTCAAAATCAGCCTCCCATAAATTCACATTACACTGCCATTTAGTGACCGATAGAGCAAGGGTCAACATAATCAATCAAAAGGTCAAGGATCTGAAATGATTCACAACATGGACTGCATGAGCCCAAGAGCTGCAGCACTTTGAAGATACATGGACAGACCTCAGCTTCTGTCTCTGGAGAAGGCCCTTGTAGGGGGACAAGAGATTGCTGCTAGTGTTATTTGGAACATCAGCTTTTGAAAAACAGCATCTCCTTGCTTCTGTTGATATTCCAATGCACACTTAAACTCTAATTTGAGCAAGAAAAATGGAGCCCGGCACACCTCTCACTGCCCTTGGTTTAAAGGATTTCTACCACAATACTAAGTATTCCCTTAAGACATAGAGATCTGCATGAGGGGAAGGATGTGCCTCTGAGGAGGGAGTTTCTAATATATTCACTAAATAATCTTCACATACTGTTATAATGTCACCAATGTGAAAGGAGCTGCTGGAGAAAGATGAAGAGAGGAATAAAGGAAGGGGAGAGAAAGGGATGGGAAGAGAAAGGGATGGGAAGAGAAAGGGATGGGAAGAGAAAGGGAAGGGAAGAGAAAGGGAAGAGAAAGGGAAGGGAAGGGAAGGGAAGGGAAGGGAAGGGAAGGGAAGGGAAGGGAAGGGAAGGGAAGGGAAGGGAAGGGAAGGGAAGGGAAGGGAAGGGAAGGGAAGGGAAGGGAAGGGAAGGGAAGGGAAGGGAAGGGAAGGGAAGGGAAGGGAAGGGAAGGGAAGGGAAGGGAAGGGAAGGGAAGGGAAGGGAAGGGAAGGGAAGGGACCTATGAATGAACCTCAGCAATAACAGATTTTTTTTAAAGTATTGTATTTTGCTATAATTGATAGTGATAAAAAGCAACTCATTTCTAACACACATTTCTTGTTGCTTTTGTTTTCAGGGATTGTGAAACATATAAGCAGAATTTGAATATATACACTTGTTTCTTGATAAGAAAGAACATAGCATCTTTTTTCCATTTAGAGATAAAATGTAAACAGTTTTCTTTGATCACTTCTCTTTCAAAACAGACTTAAATTTTCCTGGCTGAGATATCACGATGTGACATAGCACACCTGGCTACACCTGTCAAGTTGTGTAACACTGCATTCTGTAATGCACTAATGCATGGCTGATGTGACAAGAAATTGAACAGGACAATACAGAATTTCAAACCAGGAATTTTATCATAAGAACATTGTCTTTGCTGAAAGCCATTTAGGCAAACAGATCTGATCCATCAAACAACTTGCTCTACCTTCATTTCCAAATGCAAAATGGCTGTACTTAACTGCAGCTATTTGGAGGTGTTTAATAGACTGTGCTTTTCTTTGTAAATAATTGTGTTCTGGCAAAAATTAACTAGGTTTATAGCAACTGAATTAGCCAAGAAGTTTTCTGTAACAAGTTGGTCTGAGGCCAAATACATTTCACACTAAGAGCTCACTAACACTGAGACAGCTTGAGAAGCCAATCTCCCCACACTATTCTGTTTTAATAGTTCAGTTTATCCAGCTTTATAAAGGTTATTTCTCAGCCTTATGCTCAGAAAAGCGTGATACCTACAAAGAAGTGAGTTTATACATGCGTGAAAATTAGTAGCAGAGTGCTGAATGCTGCAGAGGTATCTTCAGATACAGGAGACATTTATATTTTAAAAGTAACTCTTCACAATATACTTTATTTTTGTCATGGCCTCACACAGCTCATGTGGGCACATGGAGATTGAGCCTGTCTTTAAATCTAAATTAAACAAAGAAGAATTTTCCTGCTTTGTGGACAGATGGCAGCTTATTACAGGTATTCTCAAATGGTTCTTCTCTGCTTATGTGGACATATGTCAATGAAAAGTGAGCTACTGTCAGGTTGGACTCTTGATTTCTGGCTGAGGAGAAGTTATATCCCAGACTCTTCACTGATACATGAAAAGATTAATAAATTACTCTTCTTATAGTACAGGGAGCTTTCCATTATAATAAACTAGTAGATTAAATTAAGTAATTATACATCATTAGACTAAATATCATGAGATTGATTCAATAATCACTCATCTTTGACACATTTATAATCAAACTCTTTGGAACTAGGCTCTAGCTCTCAGGATCCCAGTACAAAATCCTTGGAACAGAGGGAAATAATTCAAAACTCAATCCATTCTCAGGTAAATAGCGGAATCCTCATCTGAATCGCAAGCAATTTGGAAAATTCTTGTCACAAATCATAGGCTGGTATAAATTGTATTGCAAATGCTCCAGACAAGTGCTTCTGCACTCTACAGAGACAGAGATTGTAAGCTTTGATGAAATGCACTGCTCAGTTGCTCAGCCACAACTTAGTATTTTAAAGAGAAGCTCAAATAAATCCCGTCATCGCTCCTCTGAGAGAGGACAGGGAAATGGAGCAGTAGAAAATAAACACTTAGGCTCCAGAAACTAATCTGACTGGCTTTTGCTGATGAATTAATTTATCTGGAATTAGCCATTGGAGCTTTAGTCCTACAAACTATTGAGCATTCTTTCTCTTCTTCAGCACAGCACTAAAACATGTGCTTAAACAAACAAACAACAAAAAAAAGCATTATTTGAGATTTGCTTGACTGGGCCATGCTACTCACTGCTTCATAGAATCAAGCACTTAACTGTCATCTGTGAGTTTAGCTCCTTGCCTTTTCCTCTTAAAACCCTTAAAATTACCTGCTCATTAAGTTTATACTCTGTGAAGAAAAGTGCAAATATTTATTGGACAGAGTACTCTTTTTACTGCTCACTAAAAGACACCAATAAAATGATACAATTTCTTCTAAGTTATTTAACACCTGACCTAATAAAATTATATTCTATGACCCAAAAAAAAATAAATTTAAAAATCACCAAAACAACAACTTCCCTAAATCACTCAATATACTCTGTCAAGTTTTCATTAAAATTTCATATTTCTTTTTCCAATATGAAGATGTTGAACACCTGGGTACCAGTCGTATGAAATTGTTGTGCTTCTAAACAAGGCAGATATAAGGAACAAGGTTTGCAGAACACATTCACAGAATCACAGAATCACCAAGGTTGGAAGAGACCTCAAAGATCATCAAGTCCAACCTGTCACCACAGACCTCATTACTAAACCATGGCACCAAGTGCCACGTTCAATCCCCTCTTGAACACCTCCAGGGATGGTGACTCCACCACCTCCCTGGGCAGCCCATTCCAATGGCTAATGACTCTTTCTGTGAAGAACTTTCTCATCACCTCGAGCCTAAACTTCCTCTGGCACAGCTTGAGACTGTGTCCTCTTGTTCTGCAACAATTAATTTCATTGAAATGAAAATTGGTAGAATTAAGTATTCTTAATTGTGTCATGAATATTAGGAATATTGCTAATAAGTTTAATCCATTCTTTTTAGAACTGTGAAATTTTTATAAGCCAGAAGTCCTAGAAATGCTGGTTTAAAATGAAGTCTGCAGATGGATGATATTAAAAAAGTGTCTCACTTTTGCTGAGTAATATTTTTTTATCTCTTGGAATCACATAAAAAAAATGCAGAGGAAAGTTAAATATTTTGTGTATAAGGTTTTAATTCTCTTTATCATGCACTCACTTGAACATTCATTTCCAATGAACACAATATGATTAAGTTACACTATACTTCACTGTGAAAACCTTATTCAAATGTAAGGTTCAGAATATTTACAGAAGGTTTGTAATACAGAACAATCAAGCATATATATGCAACAATCAACAGCTTAGGTTTAGTCTGGAGGTTAGGAAGAAATTCTACACAGAGAGAGTGATTGCCCATTGCAATGGGCTACCCGGGAAGGTGGTAGAGTCACTGCCATTGGAGGAGTTTAGGAGGAGACATAGCAAATACTGACTTTATGTAAGTGTCAGCAGATACAGGAATGTCCTGTGGGATCTCGAGGATTTCTTTATGATTGCTGCTGTCCTGATAGAACCAAACATTCATTTCAGAGGCACTTAAGATATCTGTACCTAAAACAAAATTGTTTCTTGGGAAATTTCCAACAGGATGTCTTTCCAGCTCTATCTCATATTTCAGATCTAATCTGGGGATGTCACCACACTTACCTTTCACATTATTTGAAAAAAGAAAAAAAGCTCAAGAAGTAAAATAATTAAATGCCAAGAAATAAAATGATTAAGATATAACCAATTATTTGGAGACAAAATATGGAAAGACACTTGCAAAAGGAGGAAGAGAATCAAACTCTTTACACATCTGAAAGATTCTGATTCTGAATAATTGATTCTGATTCCTCATAAAATCGTTGTCTAGAATTATCACTGAATCAAACAGTCAAGCAGAAACAATTTGTTGTCAAATTAATTTATAAGCCTAAAATCAAGGTGTTCTCATATATGCCTAAATCCAAAGAGGTCTTCTGATGCTTTGATCAAACCAGAACTGGAAGTCATCCTCCCTTTATGATGATTAAACACCTGTTCCTTGCCCACCAATCAGAAAGCTCTTGTATACCAAATTTACCCTGAGAAAATGGATCATTAACTACAGGAGTTATACTTGGAGTTTTAGACTGTACTGTGACATGACATTTTTCTCATCTTTGCTACAGAAAATGGTTAAAAATATTAATTAATTTTTTTAAGCAGATAAATAGCCATAATATTAGTTTTAATGTGGATTTTGCCTCTTCTGAAGACTAGACAGCTTTATTCTAATGTAGATGTGATTATTCAAGAATGAACCTTTTTAATGTTGTATTCATTATCTCTAAATAAGTGAGGAAGAATGCACATGTCCAGAAATTTCAGGCCAGCATAAACACTGTGCTTGCCTAATTTGAAGATAGTTACACATGCAAGGAAATTCTCAGTTTTACTTTCTAAATAATTCTCGAGGACTGCTAACCCATAGAAAAAGAAATGAGTTTGGCAATCAAAGTTCATTATTGTTCAAATTGCCTTATTGATAAGAACACATTAATCTTTTTCAATTTCAGCCAAATATCTGTGCTTCATTCAATACAGTGCAAGATGCTATCCAATATTAGCTGGATGTATTAATTTGATGAATTTCTTTTCTTCTTAATTTGTCTTGGAAATACCAAACTTTGTCATGGTCAGAGGAATATGTTGTACTCCAAAGTTCTTTTGTATCCCAGACACTTGCTTAAAATACTAAAACATCTGACCTGAGGATCATATGTTTATTGGGACTTTGATGAAAGTATCTGTGAGGCTAAAACATTAGAGTTTTTTATGAGATGCTATTTGGCTTTTGGTACTATAGTGTCACATTGTTATAGCATGACCCATTAGAAAGACTATGACTGCATATCACAGAGGGCAGTGGGTTTTCATCATTTTGGCTTTTATAGACAGAGACAGGTAGAATCTCTTGTTCTTAGAGAATGCTTCTTTCCTAGAGTTACTGAACATACACACCTGGGAGAATGTCATGGTGAGCTGTAATAAAAATGGCAGAGAATAGGACAGAGATGCAGGAACTGGGAAATTTGTGGCAAGAGTAGAGACTGGGTCTATGATGAGACTAGAGACCAGATATGTAGCCACATCTCACTCTTAAGGTGAGTCTGCCAGGTTCAGAGGGCTTTCTGCAGAGCTTGGACTAAGTTGGAATTGCCTGCCTGGGGAGGTGGTGGAGTCGCCATCATTGGAGGTTTTCAGGAGAAGACTTGATGGGGTGCTTGGTGCCATGGGTTAGTTGTTTAGGTGGTGTTGGATTGGTTGATGGGTTGGATGCGATGATCTTGAAGGTCTCTTCCAACCTGGTTTATTCTATGTATTCTATGTATTCTATGAAGACTGACAGACTGAAAAAGCAAAGTCTTATCAAAATATTTACTGGCAAATAAATAGTGAGGCAACCCATTTTTGGAAGAGACAATGTAAGGAAGACAGACAAAAGTCTTTAGAGGAGACCTAGGCCAATATTTATGTTATTATCCTTGCCAACCAAATTTTTTCAAGCATATGTCCCAAGATGATTGCACAAATACTTGGCAAGTCAAAATTAAGCTCCAATATCATCTCACCTCTTCCCAAAGTCACTCCCATTTTCTTAAAATGGTAGCTCCTCTTCCTTCATTGACTACATTTCTTAAACATTATCCCTCTTTTCCCATCTTCACTCCAGTGGATTATGGAAGAAATGAGCTTGCATTATATACATTTGTCAGTCCTCAAATTCTTTTCTGAAAACTTCTGAAAACTTCTTCCTTCTGAAAAAAGGATTGGAGGCTCCTACTGTTTGCAAAGTTAATCTTGTCTGCTTCTGGTATGAGAATTCAAGTACACAGAATCTACCCACTTTGATTTTAATTTGAAAATGGAAGATCAGGATATTTTTACAGAAACTCACACACACACAAAGCAAGTAGTACTTAGAAAGTCTTGTCCTCACCAGCTAGAACCTTCTTAAAAGGTGCTAGATGGGCAGCAAGATGCCATTGTTTGGAGATTTTAATAAAGCTTCTTGAGAGTAACATAATGTGCTTACGTCACAGAACAGAGCACACTACACAGATTTTGTTACAATACAGTCATGTGGAGTAGGTGATGTATTGTTGGAATTTTGATATTGAGGTTGGTAAATAAATATAAACTTCTGTTTGCAGTATATTTCTCAAGAACCTGTCTTGGCAAAGAGTAGATAAAAGCAAAGTAAGGATCTATGAATATATTTCCTTTTACTTGTGTTGCTGAAAAGTTCAAGAACAGGACACAACAGCTGCTTTCCAAATCAAAGAGGGGAAAAAAACCCCAAAACCAAACCCAAAACCCAACAGAGTAATTTCCAATGAGTTATTGAACCTTTACACTGCAAGTAAATTTTATAGCAAAAATACAAACTGCCACTTTCAAAAAGCCTGTTTTGGTCTAAATGGCTGAATAATCTCTATCTCAGTGATCAATAGAGAAGAATCTGAACTGTATTGCTTTGGCATTCCTGGGCAGCATGCTTTTAGATAAAATGACCTCTATTTTACAGGACAAACATTTCAGCATTCTGACTTGTCTGATTCTCTGACACCAGCAGTGACAGAACAGTAAAATAAGCTATATAAATATTCAAGAAGAGAACGTTTGCCTTAATACTTAATTTGGCTTTTTTCCCTACTAAATCTAGTTACATACCTGCTATCAGAGAAGCAATTTACTTGAAAGCTGTGCTTGCTAATGTTCTCATTTTGATTTTGTGTTCACAGATCAAAGAGGAAATCTACCCTTACAAAACTTTCTCAGTTTATCACCTTGGTGGATTTGGCACTTATTAAATTCTTATCCCTATGAGTCTATGTAAAACTCAGCGTGTAATTATCACCATTATGTGTCATGCAGAAGCTATGGCTTGTCTTTTTTTGACGTACCTGATGATGCAACAAGTACAACAAGTCTCAGAAACAACTTTTCTGTTCTCATCTTACTGATCACATTATAAATTTTGTATATGGAGCATCTATATGTGCCCTGCTTGATTTCCTCTTATCATTCAGATGTCAAAGCAAATAAACATACATATAAAGAAAAAGCAGAATTGATTATTGCAGCTGGTTCATAACTTCTGCAATGAAATATTGTCAGCTAGATCATGATGACCTTTTCTTAATGGGAGAAAATCAAAATGGACATGAAGGAAAATAGAAAGTCAGAAAGAATCACAAAAGAAAAATAAGGGCAAGACATTAAAAATGACTGGTTTTGGTTGCCTCCATTTCTAGACAGCTAACCTTTTGGTTTCTAGGAGCAAATAGTTACTTTTAGAAGCATATAAAATACCTACTCTTAGTCGCCTTCTTTATGCCTTTTGTATCTCTGTGAGGTTTTCCTCTTCTTTTTTTGAATCCCCTATATGGCATGAGAATTTTTTCCTTATTGAAAAAGTTTTAAACCCTGAATTACAGGAAAATTATTTGTGAGAAGATGGTAAACAGCAACTAGAAATCCTTTCCTTCACAGAAAATGAATGCACTCTTCCATTTTAAAAGTATATGTTATTAGCTAGATTGGCCTGGTAAAAACTCTTAAGGATAATGCATTGATAGTTTTCATTAATCAGACTGACTAGGGTATGTGCAATATTTATTTTGGAAACAGCATGCATTAAGTAAAAATAAAACAAAACAACAATAAAAACAAACAAACAAACAAACAAACCCACCAAAATCCCCCACCCAAACAACAAAAAGCAAAACCAAAAATCCCCCAAACAAACAAACATACGAAGGAAGAAGATTGTTAAGAAATAACAAGAAACCATTAGATTTGTGCTTTTAAAGAATGGCCTCAAAACGGCCACAGCATATCTCATTTGATAAAACTTTTTGGATTAAACTACATCCAGCAGGCTTGACTTGAACAATAAAATTTGCAGTAAAACACTCACTGTCTTACCCACTTCCCTGTCTTGCTGTGAAGTTTGCTTCTGTAGGATGCAATAAGCAGACCACCTAAGCTGATAGTGATTGATTTCACTCTAAAGATTTCAGTGGCTGTGCACGTCTTTGGGGCAAGAAGAACACTACAGCGACCTAGGTAGTGGTGTTTCACAGGAGTACAGGAGGTTAGGGGTTGGAAGGGACCTTTGGAGATCTTTGAGTCCAACCCACCTGCTAGAGCAGGACCATAGAATCTAGCTTAGGTCACACAGGAATGCATCCAGACAGGTCTTGAAAGTCTCCAGAGAAAGAGACTCCACAACCACTCTGGGGAGCCTGTCCCAGTGCTCTGTGCAGTGCAGTGGAAATCTCAAAGTATATTAATATATTTAAATACACAAATTACCATTCAAGGGTTATGAACTACTGACTACTGCAAAGACATTCTTTGAGGTGAAAAAGGGTCCCAAGGTTGTATCAAATCCCACTGAAACTAAGCATTTTTTTCAGAAAGAGGTTAATGACTGAAGTTCTGATGGGGACCTTTTCACTGGCCAAATTAAAGGAAGGGACGTGGATCTTTAGCCCTTGTAAGTCCCAGGGAGACTCACTGTTCACTTGCATCTGATAAATGGAAGACAGCCATGAAAAATAACAGTGAAATACTTGGAGTTACTATATTAGCAATGCATGCAACTTCCAGAATACCACAGATAAGGGCTAGAAATATCAAACAAGAATAAAGATAAGAAGGAAAGAAAAACAAGTCTGACTCAGGAAATAAATGATGACTATTCCTTATCTCCTCAGTACATTTCTACACTAAATGCAGATGATGAGGGTCCTCTGGATAAATGCCATATTTAAAATAAAAATTTTCAAATGGATGTACTAGAAATACAATGCAAAATATTATTAATAATAATAATGCAAAATTCAAGTAGAATATAATAATTGAATCTGAGCTCATATGCTGGCAAACAAAATATGCAAGTATGTAGGAATAAAGTCAGAAAGGCTGAGTCACAAACTGAGTTTCAATTAGTAAGCAGCGCAAAAGGCAGCAAGAAAAGGTTCTATAAATACACTATAAATAAGAGGAAAACAAAGGCAAGAATAATTCCATTACCAAATGGAAAAGAAAGCAAATAATATATGACAAAGAAAAGGCTGAAATATTCAGTATCTTCCAGGCTTTTTACTGTTTACTGAAACAATGAATTGTGACTAGCTACTTGAGTTTAGGCAAAAGATAGAAACATAGTCCAAATCAGAATAGTCTGAAAAATATGCAGTTAGGACAGTCTGAATTGTTAGAGCTTTACAAAATTCACATTTGAATGCTCTTCTGAAGCAATCTCTAAGTCTTTGCTGTCATCCTCAAGGACTAAAGGAAAGCAAAAGTAAAAGTATCTTTAGTAAAAGGAAAAATGAGAATAAAACCCCAGAAACTATCAGCCTTTTCATCTCTTGAAAGAGTCTGGGGGAAATTATGAAAAATAATCAACTTAATACCTGAAAATATGAAAGTAAGATAAACCAGTTAACATTGATTTGACAAGAGGAAAGGATGTTAAATTTGTTCAAGTTCTTTCTTTGACAGAATATAGTGAGTGTTGTAGAAATTACAATTTGGATATTTGGATTTTGCAGCATCTTTTGGTATTATTTTGCAGCTAAATAAATGCTGATCTAGATGTAACTTACTGGCATTTTCACAACAGACTGGTTTGAGCACAAGACATTTAACCAGTAGCTCTCAAAAAGAATTATCAGCATGTCTCTTGTCAAAATGAGAAAGGATTTCCTTCAGATAGGAGTTTTATCATCTGTCAAGTTCCACATAGTATCTTCAACAATTTGGATGGCAGTGTGAGGCTTTTTGCAGGAAAGTGAAAAGAACAAGGTTTTAAGCTCTTTGGAGAATTTGATCATAAATCAACATGATCTTGGCTAATTGGAGAGAAAGCAAGAAACTGACAAGAGCAAATTAAATGGAAATATGAGCAAAAACCTACAGTTTAGTGAGAGTCTTTAAACACATTCATAAAAAATGAGACCTCTCCAAGAATAGAGAAAAGAAGCTAAGGGCTATAACATCTTTGAAATGAAATAAGGGTCAGCTACATGTTTCCATAACTAAAGGTTTAGTTTAGGCAATGAAGATCAGAGCTTCAGCAACAGAAGCATCCTGTGTATGGGGAATAATAATTGCATTCTATCAGTTCTGATGAAACTGGAGGTAAGTTGATATAGGTTCATTTTTAGGAAAAAAATAAAAGCTGCTTTTTAGTCCTTTAGATGACAAAACACTGGAACAGCATTACTTAGAGTCTTATGAAATCTCCCTCATTTTTGTCACTTGCTGCATTTGAATTGAAGAAAGAAGTAAATAATAGGGTTGAGTTAACTGCTTGGTTAATCCATCATATGTTGGATCTAATCTTTCAAAACAGTTTCTCATTGAAATAGAGGCATAAGCTTTCAATGGATACCAAAACCACATGAATAATATAATCTATTATTATCCACTATGAGTTTAACTGAAAATCATTTCAGTTATGTCTTTTTCTTTACGATGATGAAACCCGGATATTGACACAGATTTTTCTCTACACTCCAAAAGCAATCTCTACCAGAGTCTTCATTTGGAGGCAAAAGAATAGGCCTTGCCCTGGTACTACTACCCTGTGTGGCTAATAGTGTGCTATTAGGAAAAATGTTTTTCATAAAAGTAGTATGTTATGAATTAATCATTGAAATATAGTGATACTTTCAACTACAGTATCCTGAGTTATTTAATTATTAGCTAACTGTGAAATCTCGATGCAGCCATTTAAATTTGAACTGTTATTCATCCAGCACAGAATCATAGCTGTAGCCAGTCTAAATTAAAAATGCATTGAAATGCACTGAAGACACTTTATTTAAAGTGTTACCAAATATGTTACAGGACGTAAAGCTATGTAATTGCTTAAGGGATCATATTTATAGCACTGGAGTATCCCAAGCATTAAATGGCTTTTGTAGTTGATTAAATGTTGAAGTGATGCTGAGGTAGAACTGCCAACACTGCCAATGTGCAACCCACACATTTTCTCCCAGTCTCTGAAGTGATGTGCTGGCTTTCTTTAGGGCTGTCCAATACTATCACTTGAAACAGCAATGAACGATAGAGATTGGGGGTTACTTGTAATGTGAGGAAGATTCAAGAAGGAGTATGAGAGATTAAGGAGCACATAATGGAAGGGTAGAAATCAGCAAGATATAGCGTCATGGAGGTGGAAGCATTTTGTTCAATGAAAGTATGAATTAAAGTTGAAGTGAAAATGGCAGGGAGTGGAAAAACAAAGTGGACTTTATTTTAACTTGCCAATATTGTCTAGGTACCTGGCATGAAGGCACACCAGCTGAAAGACTGAAAAACACTTTTTAGAAGAAAATGTAGAGGTCTGTACAGACTGCAAGTCAGTGGAAGTGCATAAACACGAGTCTAATAACTGCTTTTTTACATGAACACAATGCAGTTTGGGTAGCATCCTCAGTGGGAATATGATTATGTCCCACACACAACACAGCTGAATGAAATATCAGCTGTGTGTGCAGACTCATGAACAGGGGTATGTTTGGTCAAGGGGGAAAATAAAAGAGACTCATCAGAGAGTGTATAAAATCTCATAAGAAATTATCAGTAGTCACTCTTGACTGAATGACGCTACCAGGACTGCTGAAGTGTGTTCTTTGCCATCTACCCTAAAGCTGTGAGTGAATGGGGTTATCCTTATTCCCATACATTAATTCAAGCAGTCCATATATAGCTTGCTTTTTCAGATTTTGCACAAAGTAAAAAGAGCTTCAGACAAAATAAAGAACTCCTCTCTTTGTTTAACGTCTGCTTCATATTAAGAACTCCCTTCTGATCTTTCTAATGCTGTATTTGGAAAGGACTGATCTATGTATAGGATTGTAATCCTTTCCAATGTCCTTTGGAGAAAAAAGTAATTTTATTTGGTAAATAGAATACATGAATAATGAAGAATAAAAGAATACTATAAAATAATTAAGAAGTAGTTCAAAGGTGCTCATTTACAATGGAGGAAATTAAATATGCAAATACGTTATTATCACAGAGGTAGTTAGCAAACAAATGAGTAGGGAAAAATGATTGTGCCTTCTAATTCATCATCATTTAAAAGACACCTGCGAATTCTATCTGAAAAACAACAATGCTGAGAAATGCAGATGGGTGCATTTTACCACCTGGGGGGAAGGGGCAAGAATGTTTCTTGTAAGAAGACAATACAATTTAAATCTATATTTAATGCAATTTACACATAATTTAAATATATGTTAAATGGCTTAAAGGAAAGCTATCTTTCTCCTACACACCTTTCATGCTTCACCCATTTTCTCAAAGCACTAGCATTAGGAACTGACAGAAATTCCATCTAGAAGACATTTTCATGGAAAATTTGGCCAGTTAGTCTCCTATACGTTTGTTGTACTGCTGCTTTAACTCTTCCTAACAGGTTGGCACCTGACAATCATACTACATACTCAGAAAAAATTCATTAAATCCACATAAAAGATTTTCAGAAGGACATTATTTTGCTTTTTAAGCCAACTTAACTTGTTAGCACCTTTTCATGTTTCAGTCAAAATAGTGTCCTTGTCCTGTAAGATCTCAGTATGGAGGTTCATTTCTTTTACAAAGCCTGATTAGGGTTAACAGCAAAATTCCTTGACTTTTACAGAGTAGAATGAAGTCTTTCCTTGACCCTGAGTGGGGTCAGCACAGCCTGCTAGTCTCATGCAATCTAAAGGAATGTTAAGACAGCCAAGATCTATCCATTCTCGCATAAAACTCAATATTCAAAAGCATGATGCTGTTCTTACCTGTCCTGTTCTTAAAGAAAGAAAAACAACAAACAAATACAAAACTGGGTTGAGTGTATTGCCCTGTAAACTTCAAGGAGTCATTCAAAACTGGAAAGAGAATGGCAGAAATCTGTGCTATTAAGATGTAATATATAAAACCCATTTCATGCATATTTAGCAAGTAATAAACACCATGCAGGGATGGTGTTTTGATCTAAACTGTGAGTATTAAGGATAGAAATTGAAGAAAATTAATGAAGGTTCTACATGTATTTGCTGCAAGCAGTTAATAGCAGTGCTGGGGTTTTTTAATGCATTTTAGGGAAAACTTTCTACTTGAATACATTAGGTTGGTTTAGCATTAAGCTGTTAAAAAGCAAGAGAAAATGGGGTAGCAGTTAAAGGCAAACAACTACATGAAACAAGATTGTCCTTTGAGCTCACTGAAGCAGCTGGTTAAAAGAAAAAGGGCAGTGTCAAGATATATTCAGTATTCAGTATCACTAAGGTTGGAAGAGACCTCAAAGATCATCGAGTCCAACCTGTCACCACAGACCTCATGACTAGAGTAGGGAGGACACTAGTGCCCACTGCAGGCTTGAACTCACAAGCTTCCCATTAAGGGTCTTATGTGCTACAACTCAGTCTTCAGATGAAAATTAATCCTTGCCAACTTACACAGTTAATTGAGAGGTTTCAGAGCCACAGATAGACGTGACAGAGCTTGGAAAGCAGAAAGGAAAAATTGTCTACAATATTTGCATCATTCAAAAAGGAGAAACTGTTTACCTCTTATATTTGCCAAGTCATTAGGTTGGTTTCTAATTTTAGAAGTTCTTTGAAAACACCTGTATTTAGCACAAACACATTGGTCTGAGAGGATTCAGTGTACATCTTTCTAGATCAAGTCTATGTCATGTTTCCTTACTGTAGGCATTTTACACCCTTCACATTTTATATTGATAACACAGAGACCAAAACCAAATAATTGGTGTTCTATGTCTAAATGAGACAAACTTAATTTAATTTTATGTTTAATAAAAGCCTCTTTCATATATCTCATTAAACATCATTTCAATATGGTAGTGGTACTAATGAAGATAGTGTGTTTTTAGGAGAAGCCATAAGAAGGAATTGACAGGCAGAGATCAGTTTCATGCCCCTACAGAGCCTATGTATATTTCAGAGATTGGCCAGGTATGAAGTGGTGAAACAGGAAACAAGGTGTGAAACATGACTGGACCAGAATGTTTGAGAAAAATCCAAAGAATTTCAAACGTCATCACTGTGATTTCCATGGGTATGGAGGAGAAATGGGAAAGCAAGATTGGAGGTTTAGCAACTTGTTGTAATGTAGGCTTAAAAAGAGCACATGAAGTAAAATTAGTTTGGCAGTCTATCCTATTTCTTGACTTCTGCCTTCCATGAAATATCACAAACCTGCCTTGGGTAGGAAGGATGTTGGGGAATATTTGCTGAAATCCATGGGTACTAAACTCATCTCAGTGTGACACTTGCAATTTTTTTTCCACAAGTTTTCAGTATAGCCACAGGTTTTTTTGGTTTGGTTTTCTGGGTTTGCTCTTTTTTTAAGAGAAGAAAAGAAAGAGAGAAAGAAAGACATTTGCAAGAAAAACTGTCCCTATTTTCAGAAATAATGTTTGCTGGCAAACAAGTACAGTATGTGCTCTAAAAGAGTTTAATACAATATATACTGAATTACTTCTTGAATTGCCAGCTTCCAAAAGACACAAGTAATAGTTCAGAGGATGAAAATTACTGACCAATTCTGCTGATTATATATATTTATTGAAGGTTGTGCTATAAATGTACCAGACATGGAATAAGCCAACTCTTTCGCTTCATCAAAAAACCCAACCAAACAACAAAAAAAATACATCAATTTTTCCTAGTCCCACAGAAACATATTTTTCATGGATATAAACACATTTTGCAACCTTTTCTTTTTCTCCTTTTCTTTTATCAAAGAAAAGGTACATAGCAGGGTGTCTTGTAACAAACTGTCTCTCAAAATTGCAGCAGAGCATTCTATATGCCTAGTGGCCATTTAATTTAATGGGATTTTTATTAGTGTACCCCGACTGAGTTATTTAAACCACAGGGGTCTTTGCAAGCAAAAGCACAATTTGACCATGAAAAACAAACAAACAAACAAAACAAACAAACAAACCAAAAAAGAAACACCAACAAAATCCAGGTATTTTATTTCAAAAATTAAAAATATTGCACTTTGATTCGTGTGTCCAAAAAGCCATTTTTCTAATGTGGTGACAGTTTTACTCCTGCTGAAGTGTAAAGCATAATTCAGTCCTTTAACTGCTGTTGCATAACAGTACAACTGTGTCAAGAATCTCAACAGACTTTACTGCGACAGTCCCACTATCTTTGCACCTGAGCCATTGTTTGCATGCCCCAAACTATTTGTTAGCTTACTTGAAGAAATATTCCTATTTACTTCATATTTTCACATCCTCATTTCTACATACAGGGGCAGGAAAGTGATCATTCACGAGTGTCCACAGTAATCTGAAATAGTTATCAATCATACCAATCTTTAAACTTCTACATCTACTTTAACTGCTCTTCCAACAAGATTGACTCGCATTCTAATGATTGGTTTTACACTGAAGTTCATTAATAATTTAATGTTCTTGCTTAAACTATTGCAGTAAGGTTTCTTAAATGAAACATCAATAAGTAGAATGTAAAATTTCAGTTTTGCAGCATGGAGACTACAGAGGGAAAAAAAACCTCTCACAAGAAAAGCAATGCTTTATTTAAAAATACTTCTTCTATCTAAGGATCATTTGAAGTTCAAAAAAATCTTTCTGTACTTCTCTCAATTGAAAGTAGTTGGCATTGTATGTGCCATAAAGCACAGCTTTTGTTTCAAAGAGCCTGAATTTAAGCAAACTCTGATGTTTGCAAGAAATAGTTAATAAGAATTATGAAAAAATAGTACCAAATCTATAGCATGGATAAAAAGGTTGCAACCACGAACATGGAGCAAAGAGGTGTCCTTGGGATGTTACTTAGCAGTGCAGTAATCTTTTAGCTCACATAAGAGAAAAATTGGCAAGAAGCTGAACAGCAACAATCTACATTTAAAGAACATTATCAGGGTTACAAGGTCAGGCGCTCAGACTGCTAGAATTCCATGATGCCGCCAGTGAAGTGTTGCTGTATTTTAGAAAAGCAGCATCAAATACCTAGACTGCATGAGAAAAAATGGGAAGCTTGCAGTGCTAGATGAGCTGCACTGTTTTCATAAATGAAAGGAGTGAAGAAAAACAATTCCCTTAGTAATGTGCTATGAATACATCAAATACTACTAGCGACGAAATATAAAAGACAATTATTGAATCCCATAGTTAAACACAGAAGAGGATGGCCATTCTTTTGTGGATTGTCTGCATCTGTGAATAGTGTTTCAAATATGCATATATATAACATATTCTCTTCTGTACAATCAGAAGACTTGCTCTTCATATTGAATTTGTAAATTCAAACACTTACATGAGCTAATGTATTTGCTTTGTCATTTCCTTGCTTCAAAAATAGAGTTAATTAAGCAAAACAAGGTCCAGTTGTATACTTCAGAGGTTACCACTCCCCGCCCCCTGCAAACAATGAATAATCAGCTAGAAATATTCAAAATGAATGATTTATTAATAGACTAATTTCAAATTGGTGGCTGACACTGCAAGAGCTCACAAATAGCAGCTCATAATTGTATTGAAGATTGAACCAGAAATCTTTATTTGTGAAAAGATTTATGATGAGAAAAAGGGCTAAACTGAGAACAAGTAGTGGGCATGCCTCTGAGCTCATTTCTGCAAGATTAATTGCAAGTCATTGGATGAAGTCAGTGGGTTTGTTTGTTGGTTAGTTATAAGTCACTGCAGTCTGAGTAAAGAAACAGAGTAACTTCTATGTCAAGAAGATTGTGCGTAAGGGACAGATGTCACACAAGTAAGCAAAGCGATGTAAATGGGCAAAAGCAAGACTGAAACATATCATTAGTTAGATGAGATTACTTTAAAATGAAAATAGGCTGTTCCAAGCTAAAATATGTGATTCAAACAATTTTGTTTCAAGTTCTCCAGCTTAGTCTATGGACACCATGAACTGATGAACAGCCTGATTTGATTATGAAAGGTATGACACTAGAGACTGAATAAAATGCTGTTGTTGCAGCCATAAGGGAGGAAAACAGTGACCTGTTTCACAGGCTGGTTTAGGGTCCCCATATTGCTTTAAAAAAACCAAAACAGAAGATATAATTTATTTTGTGTGCTTATTCTGAATAGTTCATTCTGTATTGTAATGACAAAGGCAACATCATTCTGGAATCATTCTGGATTTCTTGGATGTTTGGAACTTGAAAAATAATTCCTCCAGCATGGCTTTCTTTTGAAGTTATGGCTGTACAAGAAGCTATGTGACTGCTTTCTGCTTCCTTTTGAGAAAAGGTCTCTGGCTCATTCTGGAGCATGAGAGCTAGCAAGGGGACTTAGAGCCACACTGAGCCTTCTTACTGATCTATGCTTCCCTCAGTGCAAATGCAATGCAGGATTTTGTCATGAGGTACAGATCTAAATCTTTCAAACTAATGTAAATAATAGGAAATAATCAATAGGACATTTAAAATAATAATAATAATAATAACAACAACAACTACTACTACAACCAGATAGAAAAGGAATTTACAACAGTAATTGAGCATTTGGTGATGAGACGCTGGGTATTACAGGTACAGATACCAGAGACCACAGATTACATTATCTCATTTTCTGCAAATTACCACTTGGAGTGAGTCAAAAGCCAGGTGTCCAATGATGCCAATCTTGCCCAGTCACAATCTAGGGCTTTTTTTTCCCCCAAAATTCCTGAGTTTGAGTTTAAAATTGAGAGATTTTATGACATGTGACCGCTCCCCCAGTGGGATTTCAACACTTGTAAATGCATGAAGAATTTCTGTTCTCTCCCTGAAGAATCACAGTAATTTTACCTCTGTGAAAGACTTTTATACACCAGAGCAGGAGTTGAGAGGAAATTTGGTATTGGTGGAAACAGACTTGTCAAAGCAGAAAATCTGCTTTTAGACAGCAATATTCTTGTTTTATTCAAGGGGTACAGCTTGCAAACTGTAAAATGCTCAGTAACATCATTTTTAATTTTTGACTAAAAAAAAAGAGGAAATCTTCAGTCTTCCATTATACCTCCTCAAAAAATTTTTATCAGAAGGGTAATATCAGTTCCAAGATAGCTAGTTACTGCACTTCCATAGGAAACAAATGCTATTAAAGAGCTAATCACATAAGAAATCCAGCATGCTAGCATGTAAAGGATGTAAAGTGTAGGCTGGTCACCTCTTTAGAGCAGAATGTCCTGACTGAGGCTGTTGCACTTTGCTATACTTGATTCAGGTGGGGAAAAAAACCCAATAATTAAAAAAATCAGTGAAATTGTGAACCTGAAGAAAAACTTTTTCACTGTCAGGATGACAAAACTCTGGAACAGGCTGCCCAGAGAGGTTGTGGAGTCTTACTTCTCTGGACACATTCTAACCCCTCCTGGATGTGTTCCTGTGTGACCTAGCCTAGGTGATCCTTCTCTGGCAGGGGGTTTGGACTGGGTGATCTTTTGAGGTCCCTTTCAATCACTAACGAGCCAGCCCTTAAGATACAGAGCTGTAACAACAATTTTAGAGTCATGCTATGTAGAGAGTGACATATTTTTGATCTCTGTACTTGACCATGTCTGATCCTGCCCCTCTCTCCACCTAGTCAAGAGCAATCATCTTACCTTAAGGCTCCAGAATACAAATATGAAGCATACAAAGCAGGAGGGACAATGTGTACAGCCTTCTGTATTCTGTGGAGTATGCCAACCAAAATTTAGTTTTTTAAAAGATACTTAAATGCAGTACTGAGAAAGTACTCCTTTTCTCAGAACATCATTCAATGCAAATCAAACTGCTCAATGCACTTGCTTTTTTAAGTCCATGCAGTAGATTTCAGAGCAAAAGTCATACTTATCAATCACATTTCATTAAATAATTAATTTGCTTTGTTTTGTCAGTAGCATATCAGCACAGTGAATAAATAGATAGACAGCAAACACAAAAAACTTCCTAAGGGTACCCACTTTTGAACATGAAGTTCATCAATACTGTTTTTAGAGTCACTACTGTCTGTGAGAAGAGATCACTGCCAGAGAGTTGGGTAATACGGTTTTTAGCTTTTCTCATTCTGTTCCTTGATTCTCTACAAATGGTTGCTTGTCTGTGCAAGCACTATTAGTTGCCATGACAGTATCTGTGATATCAATAAAGCAGCAGTAAATTCTAAATGTCCTGCTCCTGGAAGGTGCTCAGTGCCCACAACAAAACAGTCAGAGACAGAACCTGTCTTTCACAGTTCAGAGCTGTAGAAGAAAAAATAAACAAGACTTGCATGTTGTAAGTCAAAGCCCTTCTGGAGGACTAGCTAGTTCAGTAGAACTAGCTGTTAAAATTTGCTGGTTATGCTGTACACATTTTCATTAAGTTTCATCCACTGCCCTTCCCATTTCTGGGAAGCCACCCACACACAAGCCTTGTTCTGTAGCTCAAAACATAGGAAGCTCATCTTCCATGCATATTACTGATCTCTGCCTTTCTGTTTTCTGTTTCATCTGTTATGTGATAACTAAGCGAAACAGGCTTGCAATGCTAATAGATGCAAGACGAAGGAGAGTGAGAATAGAGTGAAATGAGTCCTGCTTGCAGTGTATGATACTTAAGTCCTTGTGCTGGGTTACACCCATCCTGAGGGGAGGGCTGTCTCTCTTGATGTTACTCAACAAAGATAAAATCACCTTTGCTGCTTGCCCAGACAATAGCTGATGTGTATTGGGCAGTTGTCATGGATAACGACTCTCTGGAAGGTGCATAGATAAAGTTTCTCATGAGACTGGAGCTGCCCTGGAAAAAATAGGCAGAGGCCACTGCTATCGATACTCTCTGGAATATACATACCTAAAAAAATGTATAAAAGATCTGAGCAACTACTGGCTCAAGAGAAGGAAAAGACCTGGACAATGCTGCTGAGAAGGAAAACACAAGAGAAGGAAAATGCTGCTCTGGGGCAATGCTGCTCTGCAGAAAAATGGAGAGAGTACCAGGAGAGAAAAAATGACAGAGACATCACCATGTAGCCTGGAAGAAGCAGACCAAGAAGAACCCTCTCTCTGTGTCCTAAGTTCTGCCTGCTGCAACTCATGGAGCTGAAGAGGCTGCTCAGAGGACAGCACAGCCAACAAGGATGACCTCTCCTCCACCCAAAAGCTGCAGCACCCTTCCTCTACAGACCCGAAGTGTCTTGGGGGAGTGAGGGGTGTGGTGATATAATTCCTTTCCTCTTCTCTCTCTCACTCTCTATTTTTTCTCTCTCCCCTTCTGATCCATGCACTTTATTCTGTTAATAAATAGCCTCACTTTTGATATTTTGGCCTCATTTGTGCCTCTAATTTCATAACATGGGAATATTCAAAAGAACTGAGTCTCTTTCCCTCTCTGGACCGAGACAACAGGTCATGGTATAGTTCATAAAATGATTTCTCATTAAAGCACAGATGAACCTTTAAGAGTCTGAAATTCTGAAAACTCTCTTAGTGCTTAACTCTATCAGCAGGAATTATTGTGAGAATATGAAGAGCATCTCTAGGTAGGACTCAAAAAAACCTCAACAACATAAGGTCAAGCAGATACTTCCATTTTCCTAAATAATTTATAAATATTATGCTACAGAAGGAAGGTAGCCATGTAACCACTAAAATAAAGCAGAAGGTAAGTAGTATGTGAACTATGAAGCTATAATAACTGCTTCAATCTACATATTGTGGTTCTTTGACACAGGGGGAAAAGCTTACAGGATAAATGACTGGGGTAACAAAGAAACTGGTAACAAACTGACTAATTTTGATAACAAACTACATTTACAGGTTTCTCACTAAATATATGTTTTGTGCTTCTTTGTATAAGCCTCAGGAGACATAGAATTCAAGATAATTGAAGTTATAAATAGAAGGACCAGTTTCTTGAAACTACTGAAGGTTTGAATTGAAGGGCTTAGACATTTTAGATGCTATTTTCTTCAATTGTAGCTCATTTGTTGGACTAGGCAGTGACTAAAGAACCTTTAACATTTATCTTGCTTTTAGATCTTGGATCATTTATTGTAAAAATGCCCATGGAAAGAAAGAACTAAGAACCAATATGACTAATTCCCAGAGGATCTGTTAGTTAGCAACTGTTATCTCTGGTTTTTTGGCCTTTTTGCCTGTTGACATTTATTGTTCCTTTATAAAGCCATTAGGAAACTGCGAAACATAGCTTCTAATACAGTGAAGGTCCCCAGTGACAGAAGACCAGGAAGAAATCTGGAAAGGTGGTGTTTGGTGTAAATTAACAGAGTTTGGAATCCAAATACTGTGAAAATACAGTCAGTGGTAAGTGGGACCTTTCTGGATCAGCACCTTCTCACTTATGCCAGAAGAATAGCACATTAACAGCCTAAAGATGTGTTTACTTATACAAATTAGGCAAGCTGGAGAAAACTGAATTGTCACATAATGCAAATTAATGTGAATGAAATGTAAAATAAAAGTAGCTTTTATTTGTCTAACACTTGTTAAAATTAATTGGAATTACATATATATAAAAACTGCTGGGACCTGAATTTAACTATAGAGAACAAAAATCCTTACATCTCCATATAGCTATGAGCTGATAAGAACTGCACTTCTAAGAGCTCAGATACCTCAGCAGAGAACCTATCCTGGAGTTAGTTTTTAAGTCAAATAGCAAAGGTATCCTTACTCTGGATCTGAAGCTTGATCAAAACTCTGTTTCTCTTTCAGGTCTATTGAAGGTGTCAGAAGGGAAAAAAAAAACCATAATAAAATCTTTAAAAATGAAGAATGGTTTTGTGATTAAGGAAGTATGCTGGGACTAGTTCCCAGACCTGCCACAGCCTCCCTGTCTGACCTTAATCTCTCTATTATTCAGTTCCTTATCTGCAAAATAAGGTAGTAGTACTTCTGTTCTCCCAGTCATTGTCAGGCCTCGTTCTCTGAACTGTCTGATCTTCAGAACAGCAACAGATTTCATCTGAACATATTTTCTGGTCCCTCCACAATTGCAGTTTGATCCTAGATGAGGTCACAATGGTTCTTTCAATAAAAAAAAAAAATCTACCTACCTACCTACTTGCATGCCTATTTACCTATCTATCACTAAATGGGGTTTTTTGTGTGTGTGAATAAAATCTCATATGAAACCTGAAAATAGGTGTGAAAAGCTTTTATCTTAACCTAATTCATCTTAATTGCAGCACTAATATGCATGTAAATGTAGATTAATCAATACACACAGAACAAAAGTTACTTAACGTTGAAAAAATTAGTGAAGTACTTTGATCACTACTTATCCGAAAAGGAGTATGGAGGTGAACTTCACTGAATGTCTGCAAGACTGCATCAAGGCTGAATGAAACAGAAAAAGATGCCCATATCATCTCCCAAGATGCACAAAACCATACCTGTCATGGGGGACATTAAGTACCAAGACAGCTGTTGGATAAAAACACAACTAATCAAGCATGCATCATCACAGAGGGCAATTTTATGATCCAGAAAGGAGAGGATTTTGCTAACCTGCTCAAGAAGGATTAGTAGAAACTGTGAGAAATAGTGACATTCAGTGCCATTTGATCTTAAGCTGCTTCAGTTTAACAAAGTAAAAAACATTGACCCTGAACTAAAGAATATAAAAATGCTGCGTTTTGTGAAAGCAAAATCAGATGGTAAGTTGCAGCTCTTTCCAAAATGTTCAAAGGCCAGAGCAGCAGTAAATTCATGACATTACTTCATAAATTTAAAGCTAAAAATTATTTTCTTGAAATATATATTTTTTGAAGTAATGTATATAAGACATAAGGCAATTATTAAAAACAAAACAACAAAAGAAACTCCAACCACATGGTCAGAAAGTGGGGAGGAAAAAAAAAAAGTAAATCTATTATGGATTAACAAGAGCTCTTTGTCACTACTAAAAAGTGCATATCCTACAACTAGAAAATATTGAGTAATAAAAAACCCAGAATTGATGCTAGAAAAATAGAGTCAAGGGAGTGAGGAAGATGTCTGCAAATCTAATCAAAGATAAAAAAAAGTGAGCTTGAGCTCAGTAATAAACAAGGAGTGGGAAAAAACTGACAATATGAATGTGTTCTCCTAAGGCTCAACTTTCAAAAGTAAGAAAGTGTTAGTGCTATACAAAATTGGCCAGTTTCGGACAATTAGGAGGTAATAATGACCTTGAAACCTTGAGCTTTCAGGGACTTAGGTAACAAACTTTCTGAACCGTTTTCAATTGCTTAAGCCACAGAGAATTAGAAAATACCTAAGAAAAGCAAACCTACCAGTGATCATAACAAAGGAAGAGAGAGAAGATTAATCTTTAGGAACCATATACACATACAAAATTTTATAGTGACTATCAGGACAAAAATCTTTATGTAGGATGGGTCAATAAGATAAACTTAAAAAACCCCAAACTTCTGAACAGGAGGCTTATTTGGTTGTGTCAAAAAGGTGAAGTCTATATATAAAGACAACTTGGAACTGTACCCTGGGGTGGGGAAAACACCAAAGGAACACAAATTTTCAAAACAAAATTATGCTTTGAAGTACTTTATGATTCAGCAAAAAGAAATCCATGAAAGAGTAACAAGTGGTTTCTGTGTCAGTGGTAATTTTTCTTTACCAGAAGAGTAATATTGGGGGAAGTTTACAACACAGCATTCAATAATGAATGCACGAGAACTTTCCTTTGTCTCTCTAAAATAACTTTGTTCCATTAGGACAGTAGTGAAAAACAAAATGTCTTTTTTTGCCTTAAAGTTCATGAGGATCAAAGTCCTGTTCTGTAGTCTTTGAGAAATACACATATCAACATTTAAGGCAATTATTTTCTTAGCTTTTATAAGCTACAATGATGGCAGAATTTACAACAAGGTTCAGTAGCAGCAAGAGCCACTGTGTGCTTTTGGAAACATGAAAAGGAGGGGGGAAAAACCCTAAAGGAGAGTCATAACATTGTTTTGGTTGGAAAAGACCTTTAAGATCATCAACTGTTAACCCAGCACTATCAAGTCACCACTAAGACATTCCAGAACTCAAGAAATGGAAAGCAATTGACAGCCTGGATTACATTCTGATAAGCTTAGTAGAGCTGTGTAAATTTTCATTCTGGTTAGAAATAAGATTTTTTAAGGATTATTTAAATAATTCCACAGAATTGGAGCTAGAATGAATTTCTCATTATAAGAGAAACACACAGTACTTCATAAGGTAAATACAACTGTTCTGCTTTTCTTCAGAGTAAGGAAGGATTAGGTGAATTTGAGTTGATTTATTCTTTAATATTCATTGAAATCTGCTATTGCTTTTTCAAAAATGCAAAACACTTCTATTTCGTGTTCATCTGCTGTAGCTTGCCAGTCGGGCAGGTAAATGGGGATTTGTGACAGCAAACACAATGCAACACTTGCTCAGGAACTACACAGACTCCATTGAGACCCCAAACAGAAGACGAAAGGTCCTTAATATATACTTTGCAGAATTTGCCTATTGTTTTCCAAGATTAAATTATCTGGTCTTATTTTATTTAAGATTAATTTGATTTGCTGAGCTGTAAAATCCTGAGTGGTATATTGATTCTGTGCTCATTCACCACCCCTCAGCTGCTGATAGCTGTCTGATTCAGGTGAGCAAATAGCAAGTCTTCAACATGTTGCATTTTCTTCTACTATTTTCATCAAGATTTTTTTCTTCAGGCTTTAATTCACTCTCTTTCTTACTATATTTTTCATATTCCACCAAGGTTTTTGGGGTTGTTTTAGGAAGATTGCAACTTTTACATCGATAGTAATAAATAACTCACTGCAACACAGACTTTTCTACTCTTTCTTAGCCAGACCTTACACCACCTCGTCTTAAACAAGGCAGCTGAACCAGTGAAATTAACCATCTTACCTTCACTAGTCTTGTAAAACAGGGATTTTCCACCCAAAAGCCTGCTAAAAACAGAGTGCTTTACAGAAGATACACAAAATGTCAGTCTCTAAGCAATGTCAGTCTAGAGAACTAAAAAGTCCAAAATTACAAAGCCAAGCTGATATCTGCCTCATAGTTACACAAACAGGCTCCATCTTGAGTATATCTCTTTCAACTAGCATACAGCACAGCAACAGAGTCCATACAGAACCTGGTATGCAACAGACCTCTACATCACAGTATTAAGAAATTAGAGTAAGAAGCTACACAAATCCTTTTTCTCTGTGACTTATCACCTTGCCTAGTTCAAGCGGAACTTCCCCCAACCTTTCGCAACTACAGCCCAGTAAACATATTAATCATCCATTTCTTCCCCATCCTTTTTACTCAGTCTTTATGACTTTAATTGAAATAGTCAAAGCATTCTTTCTTGTATCTTTGTAGAAATTAATCCACTTTCTCAATTAACTCCTTTAAAATTTACTGCTAAGTTTTCAGTACTGTATTAAGTGCCACTGATACGATCCCAAAAGGGTTATTGTCTCTTCAGAAGTGCAGATGTTTTGAGGCTCAGTCACTTGGCATACTCATATTACCCACTTTGCACTGTCTAAAGTCAAGACTGCTCAGCCCACATTACTGTACCTGTTATTTTTTAAGATTACAATATCAATGAGTAAAGGAATAGTTTGTACTTGACAACAGGCCAGGTTGCCAATAGTAAATGTAAAGGGCATTGTACCATGACAAATCATCAAGCCACTCACAGATCAAGTAGGTCCTGAGTAAATCAGTTCAGTTATGAGTACTAGAATCTGAGGTATCATTTCTATTTTTAGTGACTGTATCAGTTTTATTCCGCCTAACGACTGCAACTTACTTAATACATAAGTTACTGGCTAGCCGTAAAAATGTATCTTGAGATTCTTTTCTAGGTAGGACATCAAGTGCTATTCTTCTGCCAGATTTGATTTAAAGCAATGCCCTTTCATTGTAATAAGAGTAGAAGAAAAAAAATACACCTTTTTTCCTGTAAGGAAGCAGACTATGCTACACCACTAGTAGTTGACTGAGCAGCAGATACAATAGAACACATGCTTTTGTAACTGCTGTTTTCTTAGTGCCAACAGAGAAGCTGGACTTTGCAGGACTTAAACAAATTTAGGCAGAACTGGCCAATGCATCTAAGTACCAAAGACATGTAAGATCATTAATTGACTGTGCCCTGAATTGCAGTTGGAAAATGTTAATTTATTTCTGTGAAAGCCAAATTCACAACATAAAAATCCTACTCTCAGGAATATCTGTCACCTGCTCTCCTCAGCTGAGCCAAAAGACATCTTAAATGTGTGGTTTCATGTATTCTCACTGTACAGAGAAGTGAATGACACAGCCTCTGTTCTTTCCTATACAGACCTTTCACTTTTTAAATTCTTTACCTATAAACACAGCTCATTCAGTCATTTTCCCAGCACAGGAATGTTTTTTTCAGACTTACAGTTTCCAGATCAAGAGGCAAGATTTCAAAATCAAGCTTTATTTGTTTTCCTTTAAAATATCAACTCTGAGAGGAAGGTCTCTTGAGTGCGAATTAATCTGGAAATTCTGCTGATGATGGACAAGATAAAATAGAACACAGCTTGCCCATCTGCAACTGTTTTGGCTCGGCACTACTGGCAAGAAGATAAATGTGCTCCTGTCACTAAGCTAGACATGGTATTCAGAAGACACACAAGAAACAGACTTCTGCAGGACATAAATGCAGATATAAAAAGTGGATTTTTCTGTCTACATTCACAGAAAACGCTTTCTCCTCAAGAGTTATGATTAGCAGGAGAGTGCATGCTATTCATAAAGTAGGCCTGTGAGAATATTTGGTATTCACACTGGTAATTCTCCCATGGTTCACCTGAGCACACGAAAAATACCATTTTCTGCTAAATATAAGGAAGTCTTTGTCACAAAGTAGATTTTTTTTTTCAGTAAAAGATTTATGTTTTAATTTGCCAAAATGTTAGAGAGAAGTGAGTAAAATCAGTTTTAAAACATAGGTTAAAATTCTGAGAGTCAAGACCCTCTCTTGAGCATATAAATGCTAGCCTATTACTTCATAAAATAAACATTTCCTCATAGAAAGCCATATTTTGTTGCAAAAGTAAATTTTCAGGTTTGTTGAAAAGATCTCATTTTTTATTGGGAAAATCATAGTGATGAGTATTGGCTACCTGCCTGGAAGACTGCTGTCAATTTATCATTTTACCTGCGGGGAGACTGAAAATGTGACAGGAGTGGTTTAGACACTCTAGGAATGCAAGAAAGAGAGAAGACAGCCTGTCCTTACTTTTTGCTTGTCCCAGCATTGCAGTAAACACAGTCTTGACTCAAGGATATTCACTTAATTTGGTGCATTGCAAATGAATCTAAGCTTTCAAATCCTGGTTGTCTTTCCCCTCAGTACTCACACAGTTAAACACTTCGGGTACATCTTCCCCACTGCTCCTTCCCCACACTCAACTTTGCGCAAGATTTCTATTCTCTCCCCTCCTAGCCTCAGCTTTCTTTTTCTTAGCAGTGCACACTGAAGGACATTATGCTGCTGTGTAAGGGTATGCTTTTGCCAGTCCTTGCTTGTTGTTTTCCTCTATGGCTCCTTGCGTCTGACTGGTCAGACAACAAGGATTAATTCTGTACAGTGTGCACACACACTCAGTAAATCTCCACCCCTCACCCTTGGAAATGAAACTGTTTGAGTTAACATTACCACAGTTTGAATAAAAAGTCCTCACAGACTTCTCCTCTTGTCCTTACAAAACACAGATGCCAAATCTTACCAGACTTGCAATTGGACCTGTTTCTTCACCTGAAGGTTCAGCTTCTGCTCCTCATGGCTCAGTCCTGCTGAGTGGTCCCAGTCCCTCCAGAACCCAGCTCAAAGCACAGGTTCAGCACAATGCACTCCATGGTAACATGTCCCCCACTCCTCCACAGTCTCACAGACCCAGACCCCAACAGGCATCACTGTTTCTTCACTGGCAGTTTCCTCACCTCCAAACTTTCCCCCACTTCAGCTTACTGCCTATTAACAGCAACTTTTAATTCTTGAGGCCAGTTTTGGGGAAAAATCTTATCCTCTTCCTTCCTTCAAAATTCAATCACCTCTTCTCATGTCATCTCATCTCCCTCTGTTTCTACCTTCCAATCCCTTTGCTGAGGTGAGGATGGGCAGCACATTAAAATCAGCTGAAACTGGCCCAGGGTGGTTCACAGCCTCTCCCCTCATAAGGTGCCATCTGTGCCCAGTACAGGTCACTGCTGCAGCTACAGCAGGAGAGGGCAAGTGCCACCTTGGGAAACCCCTAAAAAAAAAAAAAAACACAAACCAAAAAAAAGAGTCTAATTTGAGATGGAATTGAATTCTAGTTAGAACATAATTGCAAGCCCTCACTGGACAGGGAAGGGAAGGGAAGGGAAGGGAAAGAGAAGGGAAGGGAAGGGAAAGAGAAGGGAAGGGAAGGGAAGGGAAGGGAAGGGAAGGGAAGGGAAGGGAAGGGAAGGGAAGGGAAGGGAAGGGAAGAGAAGAGAAGAGAAGAGAAGAGAAGAGAAGAGAAGAGAAGAGAAGAGAAGAGAAGAGAAGAGAAGAGAAGAGAAGAGAAGAGAAGAGAAGAGAAGAGAAGAGAAGAGGAAAGAAAAGGAAAGGAAAGAGAAGAAAAGTAAAGAGAAGAGAAGAGAAGAAAAGGAAAGAAAGGAAAAGGAAAGAAAAGAAAAGAAAAGAAAAGAAAAGAAAAGAGAAAAGAAAAGGGAAGAAAAGAGAAAAGAAAAGAAAAGAAAAGAAAAGAAAAGAAAAGAAAAGAAAAGAAAAGAAAAGAAAAGAAAAGAAAAGAAAAGAAAAGAAAAGAAAAGAAAAGAAAAGAAAAGAAAAGAAAAGAAAAGAAAAGAAAAGAAAAGAAAAGAAAAGAAAAGAAAAGAAAAGAAAAGAAAAGCTTTAAGCAAGGGGATCTTGGCTGATCTTCGACAAAGGGATATTGCAGGGGTGTCCTTGTTGAGGTGGTCCTTGCCCAGCTCCTGCACCAGTTGGAAAGCTATGACTATTTTGGCAAGAATATCCAGCACCAGGTCATTAATGCAGCAGGATTTTCACTGCAGAGTCAGGCAGAGAAACCAAAATACATATTGATGTTCTCTGCCTCATCAGAGAAAGGAAAAAAAAGCTTTGGTATTGCCTTCACTGAGTAGTAGTGGTGCCGGGGGTACATACAGCTCATTATGGGGTACCAATGGGTATAGTATGCACAATGTTTATATTGTGCTGTAGTTTATTCACATGAGACAAATGCCCATTAGCAGCTGGAGAACATTAAATGTGCTCTAAGTGCAACTTTTAGTTTAACATCTTCTACATTACATTTGTGTATTCTGGGACTACTTTACAATATGAAAGAAAGCATAGTTCAGAGGATTTACATCAAAAGCATGTTCCTGATCTGCCTGAAACATTAATATGGGTGCTCCTTTTCTAGGCAAAAAGCATAAATACAATGTCTTGACTTTTATGGTATTTTTAACCACAGAAAACAAATATTAACTTTCTATTGAGCATGTTATCACTAGAACCATAGTAAGTACATATTGAATAGCATTTAATATCTTAAGAGCCTTGGCAATATATGCAAGTAGAAGGAAGGAACACTTCTGAAATGCTTAATTGTTTAGGAACCTTGCTCTTTGGAAAAAGAAAATGAAGACTGGTGAGAATGGTGCACACAATTGCTTATTTCTGATCCAAAAGAGGTTTAGTCTTTAGTGTGTTAGGGATGGTGACTCAATCATTTCACTGGGCAGTCTGCTCCAATACTTAATAACCCTTCCTGTGAAGCATTTTCTACTAATGTCCAACCTAAAACTCCCCTGATGCAACTTGAGGCCATTTCATCTTGTGTCATCATTTGTTGCACTTTGGAGAGGAAACTAACACTCGTCTCTCTAATACCTCCTTTCAGGTGATTGTAGAGAACAAGAAGGTCTCCCCTCAGCCTCCTTCTCTCCAGACTAAACAACCTCAGTTCCCTCAGCTGCTCCTTGTAAGATTCTAGACCCTTTCCCATCTCTGTTACATTTCTTTGGACGTACTCCATCTGTCTTTCTTGTACTGAGAGGCTCCCAAATTGAATACTGCTTTCAAGGTGCAGTCTCAATAGTGCCAAGTACAGAGGGACTATCACTTCCCTAGCTGCTGGCCAGACTATTTCTGACAGAAGCCAGGATGTTATTGGCCTTCTTGGCCACCTGGGCACACTTCTGGGTCATGTTCAGCTGGCTGTTTACCATGTAATGACAGAAACAATCTTAATACAAGAACATGTTTAAATGAGTGTGTAGCCAATAGATTCAAACTTCCCCATACTGAGTCATATGCTTCCTTGTATCTTGAGACATACATGTCTTCGGTAATTCAGTATGTTAAAAAAATTAATAAGGTACAAAAGGGTATGTCTAAAAGGTTTTTTTTTCCTGATTTTTTCCCCTCAGGTGAAACTTGAACATCTGTCAGGTCATCTTGTCTCTGAGGAGGCTGTGAGTGTTTTGAGAGAGCCTACATCGATTTCAGCATGCTAACTTACACCTTGCATGGTTTGTACAGGGCAAACTTGCAACTTTTGTGTCAAGTCTTCAATGTAATTATTCAGGCATTGGAACTAACACAGACTAGATAACTCTGTCCCTATTTTTGCCGGATACACAGCAGTACAGATATATTCGAATTCAGCAATGCATTGTAAGCTATTGATACACACACCATCAGTAATGAAGGCATAGTTGCATATAGAAATTAGTGATGGAAAACTAAATGCGAGATCTTATGGAAGGGGAAGGTGATGCATATTCACAAAACCCTTATGCAAGTGAATTTTATGCCTTCACATTCTCAAAAGCAGCAAGACATATGTATCCAGCTGGCCTGGCCAGGATCACTGCTGTGTTACACAGGAGAAAAGGCTTGGCAGTTAAATCCTCACAACAGCTCAGGGTCCCCTTGACTGGTAATGACAGTCTTTGGGCAGATCATCCATAACCTTTAGCAGTTATCAGTTGTTAGGGTCATAATCTGGCTCAGAATCTTGCTTACTTTAGTCTCCATAGATCTTAAGCCGCATTGCTTGCCTGCTGTCCAGGTTGGTTTTTGCTGGGTATTTTTCATTTGTTTGTCTGTTTTTTTGGCATATGAGTTTGAAATACATATTTACAGTTTGTTTTCCTTAGCAGCTAACAGGGAAAGAACTGATATATGTGATAAATTACAATATTGCTGCAATCTTCACGGTATTAGGACATGGGGGCAACCCTGACAGTCATCTCAGTCATCTGTGCTTTGATATTTCCAAATGTGGCCCTTTCAGTCTTGACATACTACATTTCTTAATTTTCCTGATAGGAATGCTGGTCTGGAAACAATGTCTTAAGGTTTCAGGAACAGGGTGTTTAATCCTGTAACCCTTCTAACCCTTGTTTTATATCTTGGTTCTAGTGCTTACCTACCCAGTCATGGTAATTCCAAACTTAGAAATGTTGTTGCAAATTTCTTCACTCTTTTAGAGAATGATGTGGAAATTCCCTATCTTTGCTGCTGCTGAAGTGCATCCTTAAGTGCATCAGATGACATTAAACCTTGGCCAGCTTAGACAGCTCTCCAGACTGTTGGCACAGCACATTGGTGTTACCAGCTCCTGTGTCTCTTTCCTGCAGTGCCTGATGAAATGGAAAAAGATAGGTCAAATGAAGGGAAATAGCAGTTTGTGTTCCTGTAATCTTCTGCCATCAATTTTAAAGCAGTACTCACCTTTAATTTCAGCCTCTCTCATCCTGCTTTAAAATAAGGTAGAAAAATCAAGTCTCTAGGGGATATTTTGAATGGTGTTTATAACATATAAGCCTGATGCTCACCGGCTATAGACTGGATCCTCATGTGTTGTATTTGATACAAATTTACTGGCCTGAACTGGCCTGAAGTTTCTTTGAAACTACTGAGGATCTAGCTCAGACACATGGGTAAGTTTGCAGGAGGCTGAAAATGCCAAATAAACACGTATTGCAAACTATCAAGGCTAGCACCACTTTCCAGTAAATACAACTGAAACACATGGAAAAAAAAAATCTACCAAATAAAATTATGTATTTTGGAGATTTAAATTACTACAATACAGGCAACATTTTCTGATCTTCTCTGAGCTAATCAAGTCTTTCCTAAGAATCTCTCAGCAAGATTTTCTGGTATAGCCTAACTGCACTGTGAAGATTTGGCAACACAATTGTTTTTGTACTTTAAGTAACCAGGTAAACCACAGTTATGAGCTATTTAGCTCTGTTGGAAGAAGATTAGGCAGCTAGTATGTCTGCTGTATGAGGCAGACAGGCCATGCTAAAACAAAAGCTGAGGGCAATTGTTTTGGCAGGGCCTCTTGTGACAGAGCAAAGGGTCATGGTTTTAAACTTAAAAAGGGGAGACAAACGGGGGAAAAAATTCAGTGGGAGTATTGAAACATGGGAACAGGTGCCCAGAGAGGTAGCAGAAGCTCTATCCTTGCAAACATTCAAGGTCAGGTTGGATGGCGCTCCGTGCAACCTGATCCAGTTAAAGATATCCCTGCTTATTGCAGAAGGTTGGACTAGGTGACCTTTAAAGCATTCTGTGATTGTAACATTCTACTCAAGCATCAGCATAATGAGGAATTAGTTTATTATATTTTTGCTTAGATCATATTTGGAAGTAAAATTGCAAACTTGGCTGCCTGAAGTGTCTAGGATTTTATGTTGGGATCAAGACCCTGCCTATAATAAAGATAACTCAAAGGATGACTGCCTATAAAAAAGATGATCTGCTCTGTCAGAACTTCCTTTGTAAAGAAATATATTTATAATGAAAAGACACTGTTTGCTTTCTAGAGCTTCCCTCCTAGTAAAACACTGCATTTTCACTTTCTCTTTTACATTCCCCACATGTACATCTACTACCAGAACAAATTCACTATGAATTTTATGTGGGAGTAGGGTATGTCTTTATCTAGTTATTTCTTTTGAAATAGTAGAATTATTTTGCTAATTTGCTGTGTTTTAATAAAAACAAAACAAAAACAAAACAAAAACAAAACAAAACATAAACAACCACAACATCTCTCTGTACTTCAACTAACACAGGAGTTGAAATTATGGAGTGCTCACTCAGGTGCTTAAGCTTTCTCCAGATTTCCCACTGAAACAAATCACTTGCTTAATTTTAAACCACACTAATAACAGCCTGTATTTATTAATGCCCATTACTTAATCTAATCTTCCCACTGAACTCAAATTGGCTAATTTCTGCTGATATCAATGATACCAGGGTCACACCTGCATATAGCATACTCAATAGTTTTGTCATTCTTTAAAGGTTTTTTCTTGTTTAGAAGAAAAAAGCTATTTTGTCTATGGGCATCCAGCAGCAGTACAAGAAGATGTAAGTTGAAGGCTAATCTGCACTGAAAGGTTTCACCCATGAACATGATCTTGGTGTTTAAATAGAAGTTACTACAGTGTGCTGGTGGTTACTTCAGCCACTTGGATGAAGTGATTGCTCCAAAGCCAGTCTGAAATGCCTCACATGGACGGAAAGAGAGAGCAGCATGATTGCTTCCTAACTGCTCCTTGCTTAATAATCATCCTTCTGTCTGGCTCCTCAGGGTGCTTGGCCTCATCATGACTTAATTTGCTGTTTCCACAGATGTGATTCCATTAAATGAATAAAATAAATCACAGATCTCATACACCTCATAGATTTATATCTCAAAGTGACCCTTTCAAAGTAGATTTTTCTGTTAACAGCAACTAAAAAACTACACATTTTCTTATCAAATTTTCTGTGACCTCAAAAATGGGGAATGATTGAAGCTGTCTCATCATCATGGCAACGTTGTAGAAATTACAAAAGGAATCACAACATATTGAAAATCAACATTGAAAAAGAATTGAAATGACTGAAATGATCTTAATCAGTGTTGTTTGCATGTTATTTACTGAAGCACGTACAACATCTGCAGCACTTCATATCAGAGTCACTTCAGATCGATCCCACACTTGACATAAATGAAGCTTCTCTTCAGAAATGGCAGCTCTAGAACCAACTTTTCTGATAGGATTTTAGTTTCAGGAAATTGTTACAGAAACATTTATTTTTCAATTCTGTCCCAAAAGTGACTTTCTTTCAGCTAAAGCTAATAAGAAAAAAAGATTTAAAATATTAAATGTAAGAGCTGAGCCTTTCCAATATTTATGCATGCAGTTGAAAGAAGCTAACACAAGTAGTGTTCTTAAAAAGAGTTATTTCTCCACTTTCCTGTTTTCAAACTTAAGGTTATCATTAAGCTTGGGTTAGGATGAACTGAACTGAAACTCTTTATCAGTCTAGATATTAGATCTAGTTACTTCTATACCCATATAGCTGTGCAGCATTATGCTTTACAAATTCAAGTTGAAAGTGTGGAACTAAGAAATATATGAAACATGGATCCTCTTGTGTTGTCAGGCAAACAGAATTTATAGTTACAAATAGCAGCTTACATCTGAAAGCAGCAGACACCTTTCTTTGCCAGAAGTAGTATGTTAGCTGTATCTTTTGCTTGAGTTTGCTACTAAAACCAAGGAATACCTATAGTATGGGACTGGTGTCGAGTAGCATATGAATATCAAGCTTGAGGTGAGAGTTACTTTGCAAACCATTTAATGATAAACCAAACTGAACTTGGCTACCACTGAACATAAGAAGTCTAAGAATTTCCAGTTCTTTATAGAGGGTGAGTACATTATTTAACCTCCTTCCAAAAGATTTGTACCCAGAGTTGTTCTGAATACCTAAACATGGTATGAGTCCCTGCACCATCTGTTTCACTACCAGAATGGCCTGCTTCCCTTCATCTCCATCTGTGTTGCATGCCTTTCACTGTATTTATCTGTGTAGAAGTGCTACCAATACATTTAACTGTCTTATAAGAAAGATGGAGAAAGGCTTATAACAGGGTCTGTAATGACAGGACAAGGAGTAACAGTTTTAAACGGAAAGAGTATAGATTTAGATCGAATATAAGGAAGAAATTCTGTATGATGAGTAAGGTGAGACCCTAGAACAGGTTGCCCAGGGAAGTTGTTGATGCCCTGTGCTTGGAAGGCCAGGTTGGTCTTCCAGGTTGGATAGGACTTAGAGCAACCTGGTCTATTGGAAGGTGTTCCTGCCTGTGGCAGGGGGTTGGACTAGGTTTAAAACACCACTTCCAACTCAAACCATTCTTACCATTAGGTGTCTATAGCACTGGATTTCTTTTGTCACAAAGAGACAGACAGTTTTCATAACATTAGCCTAATTTAAGTTTATGTTATATTTAGTTTACTGATATTTTAATACTATAAAAATCCCTTAGAGAAGAACTGAGAGCATCTCTGTGTCATTTCCCATATTAAGAAAAGTAATAGACTGATACTGGCTATCTGTGAATTGAATCTCAGCTAATGTTTCAAGATCTTGAGCCAAACATCAAAAAAACTCTTGCCTGGTCAGTACTTCCAGATTCTCCCTTTTAGCTTTGGAGAGGTTGGTCCCTGGTGTTTTAGGAGTCATCGATCTTCCTTGAGAAAGGATTAATTAATAAGACTCTATGGACAAAAGTGTGATACTACAAATTACCAGTATGATTTTATTATTGTATATTGTTTATCCACGAGTAAATGATGTATGTCTTTCTTCATGTGGCTGTCTAATCAAACTCTTCACATTTTGAAAGAGAAAGCATTTTTGTTACTAAATGCCTTGAGGTGTCTCGTTGGTTTGCTTTAATCAGTATTGAGGGAAACTACACTACATTGAAGACAACTCCTTTGTCTTCTATGATTACTTCCTTGTCATTTTTCTATCAACTTGCTGTAAATTCTGTGCTGTATTATTAGAGAAGCTGAAGTCTCAACCTACTGAGGTATTCTGAGAAAGACTTGTAGTGTAGGAAGTATTATCAAAAATTGAATCAAAAAGTGGTTATATTACAGCACAGGTCAAAGTGACTGCTATATTTTCACTACTTGAATGATTTAATGTAGTTGGATGGAAAAGGCTATGTGGCCTACCAGTTACTTATTAATAATATTACTTAAAATCAGCCATTTCCTTCTTTTTAATCCTTTGCACTCAAACACCAAATAATTGTTCAGTTTAAATTTCCATTTTGCAGTTGAAGGTGCTCAGTGCTGGGATCACAGGATGCTTTGTACGATGCATTTTGATACTCAAGAAGCAAGACCTACAACCAACTTTATACCAACTGTAAAAATATAAACCAATTGCAACATGATGTAAACAGAAATAATGAGAAGCAGTCAGTCTTGAATATTTTGAGGAGGACCTAAGGGTCCTGGTGGACAACAAGTTATCCACGGGACAACAATGTGCCCTTGTGGCTAAGAAGGCCAGTGGTATTCTGGGGTTCATTAAGAATGTGTCCAGCAGATCAAGAGAGGTTCTCCTCCCCCACTACTCTGCCTCAGTGAGGTCCCTAGTGGGCCCCACATGGAATATTGCATCCAGTTCTGGGCTCCTCAGTTCAAGAGGGACAGGTATATACTAGAGTGAGTCCAACAGAGAGCTAAAAGGATGATTAAGGGAATGGAGCACTGCCTTATGATGAAAGGCTGAGAGACCTGGGGCTATCTAGTCTGGAGAAGAGAAGACTGAGAGGGGACCAAATAAATGTATATAAATATCTGAGGGCTAGGTGTCAGGAAGAAAGGGACAGGGACAGCTTCTTCTCACTTGTGCCCTGTGTTAGGACAAGGGACAATGGATGTAAACTACGGCACAGGAAGTTCCACTTCAACATGAAGAACTTCTTTACTGTAAGGGTCACAGAGCACTGGAACAGGCTCCCCAGAGAGGCTGTGGAGTCTCCTTCTCTGGAGACTTTCAAGCCCTGTCTGGATGCATTCCTGTGTGACCTGCACTAGATTATATTCCCCTGCTCTGGCAGGGGGGTTGGACTCAAAGATCTTCATAGGTTCCTTCTAACCCTTGATGTCTTGAGATCCAGAGCTTAGAAATGCCCTTTCTCTCTTGGTGACAAACACTGTTTTCATCTTCAGGTTAACAGAGGCATTCTTCCACTCAACATTCCTTGGATGTAGAATTAGGGGTTCAGTGGATGGTCAAGTCAAGTCTCTTCTTACCTTTGATACTCATCAGTAGCACATACTGCTGTTAATTTAAGATCTGTTTCAGAAAGGCCTGATGTAGAAACACTTTTTTTTAGCATTTTCTTTCTCAGCCTCTGAATGAGCGGCTCATTCCTGTTTTTAAGTATGTATGTTTAGGTCTTTTCCCTGATCATTTTACATAAAAAAGATGGAGGACACATGCAGTAATTTTTGTACTGTTTACTAACATGCGATTTATCTCACTAGTTAGGAATCTGTTCTTATTGTTTGTCTGGTAATTATAAGGATATTACTTGTAATACAAATGAAGAGTAATTAGTAAATTAAAGTGAATTCCTTTTGGTCATTAATGATCATACCATATATTGCTAGCCTCATAATCTCCACTCTCTTTGTGAGCAGTAACATTTATAACCCTGATTTCCTCTGCTCACCATTTAATTCTAGGGAAATAATACAACTGCAATTTTGTATTTTTATAAGCTGACCTCCTTCTAGCTTCCAAGTATTTTTGGAAGGCTTTCATTGAAATTCAGTTCAAAAACGAATGTAATTTACTGCTAGTTGATAATAAGAGATCATCTGGCTTCAGCAAGGCTCGCGTGACTGAGTTTAATAAAACATTTGATGAAATCTTGATTAGATCACACAAAGCTTGGTATTTGGGAAACATCAAGTGTGGTTTGTGCTTTTGTATCATTCTAACCCTAATGTCCCTTGTGCTGAATGAAATAATCAGCTTAAATGTATGTACACTAATGATGTGTTTGTCATGAAGACATCGCACACAATTCCTTCATCAGTGTCACAGGAAAGTACAAAGGATTTAATTCAGTGCTAGTTGCAAAATATTTTTGTGGTGGGATGTTCTTAAAAGGCAAGATAAATTTGAACAGCTCTTCTCTGTGTAATTTATACAGACAATAGAGTGGCAAGCAGGGTCTTAACCTAGATGTCCTTTTTGTTCTCTGTTTTACATTTTGGAGTTGGGAAAAATAATGTATAATTGGCTGTAACAGGATATGGTCTGAAGTAGGAGTACATTTACCATCACTCTGCTGTGACACTGCTCAATATAAGTCTCTCAATGCAATAGTTATATATGTGGCTCATGAAATGGTTAGTAACTTCCTCTCCCCATTACCTTTCCTTCCATAGAAGCAAAGTTAGGCCAATATGAAACACTTTTGTGTCTCCCATTTGGAATTGTTACTGTAAGAGGCACATAAAAAAAATTAATACATCTGAACTCTTAGAAAATGTTCTCAGATATTCTTGGTTTTGTTGGGGAACTATGCCTCACTAAAAATAAGCAGCTAGATTTCAACAATAGTTCTGTAAAGGACACTGAAATAATTTCAGTAAGCTCAAAATGTTCCGGCTGAACCTCTTTGACAGAATAGTGTGAATTTGCATTTCAGAATATTTATTCATTTGAAGATATTTGATGGGACATTTTATGTTACTCAGTTACAACATAAATTGTCAAAAGTAAAATTTTAACTTTTAGTGCCATCAAACCAGGTGATTTTCACTTACTTATTTCTTTTTTCAATTCAAAGTCATAAGATGAGGTTCTGATAGTGCAAATACTTTCACACGTGCTTTTAACATACACACCTCTGTAGAATGGACAATCTGGTTTTGTCATTTTGTCATGCAGTTCAGTGACACTGGAATACCTATTTTACAGTAGGGTTTTTAAATAAGCTTTTATTTATTAATATTGGATAGAGATGTTTGTTTACTGGCAGATCCTATGGCCTGTTTGGTTTTTATATCCCGTGAGAAATATTTTATGATCCCAACTTTTATCACTGCAAAATCAACTAACTACAAATTAAGGCAGAACGGATGTCTCAAACAAACAAGCAAACAAACAAACCCAAACCAAAACAAACCCAAACAGCCATTTTGGTGGAATTTAAAATTCATATGAGTCCAGAGAGGAACTGCCAGTCCTCTTAGTTGTCCGTGTTACTAATTTTGTGCTTACCTTGTTCAAGCCTTGCTTACTTTTTTTTCTTCTTTTACTCTGTAAACCATTAAAATTAGGAATAAATGCCTTCTTTGGTTAAACATAGGGCACATTGGCAACATGTAGTCCTGGCTAGGGGTTGCTTCCATCCTTATTTTATGAAAATATATTTCAAACAAAGTCAGAACCTGATAAAACCTGATTTCCCCTAGCTCCCTTTTTTTTCCAGGAAGATAGTTAGGAAGAAAGAGTATGCTGAAGTAAAAGTCTGGTGTTTTTTCCTGTTTATGGAGGGAGGCATCCTGAACTGGAGTACTTAAGTGAAAAGGGAATAACATAGTATCCTGTGTGAACTGTAAACCATTCTGTGCTTACAAAGTCTCAGATAGCTCTTTAAAATTGGAGTAACCTCTAGTTGAAAGCCCTCATTTACAATGTCCTTCCTGTGTCAGTGGCATCAATAACCTAATATGTGGCATGTTGTTAGAGGGAATTAGCTGGTGGCTTACATTAGTGAACCACAATAAAGTCTCGTTAAGGAACACAGAATTTCTTATATAAATTCTCATATTCTTAAATTCTGAGTTTAAATGTACACAAGATGCTATATTTGGATCCACTTTTCAAATAAAGAGTGAATGAACTCTGGACCTAGTGTCTGATGTGATATAAATATTTGGTACTTCTAAAAACTACACTTGGCTATAATTTGCAGTTGTTATATCTATGGTTATTGTCATGTAGGAGCTCTAGCCAGGGGTCAGAATTTTATTGTCCTAAGTGTTATGCAAAGCAAAAAGGTGTCACACTGTGGGAGTTCATGTTTCCCATAAAATACTCCTAATGCTTTTAGCAACCATTGAGAGGTGGATATAGAAACTAATAGCCATTAAAATTAACAAGAGTCTGTCTTGTGGAGAAGTGGTTCAACCTCTCTGTTAACCTCTACATCCTCAAGTAAATGTAGTATTAAAATTTGCAGTCTCCTTGATCATGTAACTTGATACTCACTTAGATCCCTGTTTAAATGATTTGGTGAATACTCATGCAAACACAAATGAAAAGGAAATATCAACAGTACAGAAAAGAGACTCTAATCTGTCACCATCAGGATTTATAGTGAATATAGCAGACTCTGGAAAGCCCTCAAGCCTTCAACTTGTAATACTGGCACACACTTCCATTATTTTTAGAGTTCATGTTTCATATTCTAAGTTTCTCTTGTTATTTGACACTACCAGTGTTTTCCTGCTGTGAAATGCTGTAAGTGCCAAATGATTCATTTTTACTGTATTCCTAAAGTGAGAAAATTATTTAGAGGAAAGATATTTTAGAATGTTTTTGATGCCATCATATTTCACTGAGTGTAGGAACTCAACCTTCTTACTCTCTGGCAATTATATTGAAATATAACGAATATTTTAACATGAGGAATAACACCACATCCAAGTACTGGTAAAAGGCTTGTAATGGGAAATATTAAAATGCTATCTAAAAATCTTTGGCATGTGACTGGGTGGAGGGGAATTTAATGAAGTTCAACAAGGGTAAGTGTAGAGTGCTGCATCAGGGGAGGAATAACCTATATTCCAGTACAGTTTAGGGGCTGACTCTGAGAAGGAAGCTATGTGGAGAAGGTCTGTGAGTCCTTGTGGATAACAAATTGACTGTGATACAGAAAAGGGCTCTTGTGGCCAAGAAGGCCAGTGGTATCCTAGGGTGTATTAGAAGTGTGACCAGCAGGTCAAGGGAGGTTCTCCTACCCCTCTAGTTTGCCCTAGTGAGGCCATACCTGGAGTATTGTGCTCAGTTCTGGGTTTTGCAGTTTGAGATAAAAGAAACTACTGGAGAGAGTTGGGGGGGTGGGGAGGGGTGGTGGGCACATTGGTTACAAAGAAGAAAGGGTCTGGAGCATCTCTCTTGATGAGGAAAGGCTGAGACCTGAGTCTGTTTAGCCTGGAGAAGACTGAGGGGATCTTATCAATGCCTATAAAGATCTAAAGGCCAGGTACCAAGAGAATGGCATCAGGCTTTTTCCAGTGGCGCCCAGTGACAGGACAAGGGACAATGGACATAAACTTTACCACAGGAAGTTCCATCTAAACATAAGGATAAACTTCTTTCCTCTGAGGGTGACAGAACACTGGAACAAGGTACCCAGAGAGGTTGTAGAATTTCCTTCTCTGGAGATATTCAAAACTATTCTGGATGCATTACTGTGCTACTTGCCTTAGGCAAGCCTCCTGCAGCAGTAAGTGTTGGACTAGATGATCTCCAAAGGTCCTATCCAACAATTGCTGTTCTGTTATTTTGTGATTCTGTGGTTATGGAAGGTTTCAGCATTTCTCTAGCTTGTATTCCATTGATATTCTTAGGAGATTTCTTGTGGACTTCAACAGTAGCATTTATATCAACACTTGTGAAAATCCTCCTTTTCAAGAATCTCCTTAATTCGTTGTAAAAACCCTGTAAAATACAGAAAGCTTAGTCTGACACCTGAAAGTGGTGTCAATTGTATTTAGGTTTCTAAATCTTGAATATACAAGACTAAGTACCCACCTAGGGTTGAAGGCACATGAATGTACTTGACATGTTTTTTTCTGAACTGCAGATCTGCCCTGATGTTCCTGTTTGCTCATTATTTCTGGCAGCCAGTATCTACATTGTCAAACAAGCTCCATTTTGATCAGCAGATATGCATTTCTTGACTCTGTTTTCCAGAAGGTGTATGCTGAAATATTCAGGTAGTACCTGAGCCTAGCATGAAATGCAACTCAGAAGTACAATCAACATTAATGCTTACTGCATGCACCCAAAGCAGCATTGCATCTGAAGCACTTCTGTCCATTCAGTGACCTTCTCAAGCAAAGGCATTCAAAACTACCTCTCCAGTGTCTATGAATAACTATTGGAAAGGAGTGAAAACCTTTACTCTTTCCATCAGAGGTGGTTTTAGTGTGCAGCCAAGAATGGAATTCATAAGGACAAAATAATAGAAATTTGGAAAAACTGATTGTTCTGCATTGTGGCCATGATATTTCCCTCAAAGCTGAAGTTTTGCAGGGAACAGTGAATGGAAGATGAGGATTTGCCCAAGTCCAAATTAATTTTTCAGTTCATAAATGTTTACATATGCAACACTTGTAAACAGTCAAAAAAGCAGCAATTAAAGATGTTTCTGGAAGTTCACAATCCTTTTTTATCTATTTCTAATTTTTATACCAATTTACAGCAACTTCTACAAATTAATATCTGTAATCTACCTATTAATTAGATTTATATTCAGAGCATGATGGTTTTTAAATGTTTGCACAGTGAGAGTGTTATGGCAAGACCTGCAATATAAAAATAACTGTTAGGTTTATTAAAGAAAGCAAAGGCGAGCGTATCAGTTAACTGCCTCTTGATCTCTTCAGTAATGTAACTGCTACTTCACTGTGTAAGAATATCTGCCGTGTCCTGTATGGATCAAAATCCTGCCAAATGCTGTAATACTTCATAATAGCGCATCAGAAGGCAGGAACAGAACAACCAGGAAAACCTACTAAGCTTCTGTTACATGTTTCCCATCTCCTAAATATATTTCAAGATCTCAGGAAAGGGGAAGAGCAGTCAAAGGCTACTCAAAGGTAATATGACTGCCTTGTTCTTCATAACAGATCAGCAACCATTTCTGAAAGCCATGGTAAATGCAATGCAATGCAGTCTAGGAAAATATATGTAATTCCTTAACTGACTAATCAGAGCAGTGCTAAACAGTTTGTCTGTTAAGACATGTAGGTACTGATGACAGTTAACAATAATGGCTTTAAAAACACAGAAAAGAAATACAGAACATAACATGGTGAGGTATAGAGTTAGATGTCCCAGCCCACACTAAATGAGGATTTCCCCTGACTACCAGATATGTTTATTATTATTTGGGGGGAGCAAAAATTAAGAACATGAAGAAGAATCACACATTCTACTTCATTTCCATATCTCTTATACTGACAGATTCTGGCTCAACAGTGCTATGGACAACCTGATGCAATGGAGGGGGTTGGACTAGATGACCTTTGCAGGTCACTTACAACCCAAACCATTCTATGGTTGTATGACTCTATATCTTTGGGTTTTTTTCAGGCTTAACATTCAAGGTAGCAGGGTGATTTTTACAGGAAAATATATCAAGAAGGTTTTTTTGACAATTGATTGAAAATTTGATGTTATATCGCACCCTAACGAAGATTAATTGGCACAAGTTGCTATGGAGAAGTTAAGAATGCAAGAAGAATATGATTTGTTCTATCAATCATCAGTTTATTTCAGTAAAGGTGTGACATATGGTGTAGATCTATACATTTCTCAATGCTTTAATACTGCTGCTCACTCTTTTGACTAATCAGGAGTCATATTTCACTTCTTGTTGATGCTAGAACTGATGTTTAACAAGATTTCCAAGTAGTGATAACTGAGCCTCACATACTGACAATCCTTTAAGCTACAATGGTTTGATGGAGATGCTTATTACAATTCTGTATCAGTGGTTTCACCTCTTGAATATTCTGGTTCTATTGACCCTAAGTGAGAAATTGTTAGGAAGCAACTTCACAAAAGAATTTGAAAGTAGGAGTGATTATTTTTATAGGCACAAAAGTATGAGTTTTGGGGTGAGAAATAGAAAATATTTTTTTTATTTCATGCATCTTTTTCTGTTACCATTGTAAACATCAACTTTTGAATGTAACCAGGGTCTAGAACTCATATGTTGTCAGCAGTGGAGTTATCACCACAGTGATCTAGTCAGGGAAGGTGGGGGAGAAAGGATGTTAAAATAATTGGCTTTACAAGCAATCCAGAAAAGCAATATGAGTCTACATGTCCTTTTAGAGTTCATGTTGAAGTATCTGGGGGACTCACTGGACATTATTTCTCCGTCAGTATTTTTATTTGTTTCTAAGTATAAACTCTATGTTTTGAAACATGTAAAAGCAACCATGAGGAGACTGAAAAGCTCTTTCTCTATTGGTGTGAATTTTTCTTTAGCCATTAAATGAGAATGCTGGCATTTAGTTTGCAGTATTTAGTTTCTAGCATCTACTATATTTTTCTTTTAATTTTATTTCTTTTTCTTTTTGCTATAAAGACAAGTTATAACCAAGGATGTGGATCCCAAGATTGTCAACACAGTGCTGAGCTTCTTCTACAAGGCAGGTGGGAAAGTTGCTTTTGGTAAAACTGCAGGTAACTTCAGTGGTTACAGAAAATATTGGAGTACTTTGCTTGGTGGATAACTGTAAAGCAAATCAGTTTTAAATTCGTACCTTCATTCCTTTGTGTGCTCTTTGCTAGGTTCATGGCATGTTAATTGAACTTGGAATTCATCTTCTTTTGACTAACCCCTTTAATAGCTGCAAATTGTCATGTCATTTAGAAATATTTATTGATATGAGCACAGCAACAGAGCAATAAAACTGTAAGAGAATGCTATTGAAATGAATGACTGTGAAGATTTGGACTGTCTAAATGTCTTGGATGAAAGCTACAGCCTGGTTGAGAAGGGTTCTCAGCCAATCTAATAGTCTCCTCCAATCACCACAACACCTGGAGTGATAAAGCTTCCTCCCCACTTTGCTCTGATAACTAAACATTACAGATTTATCAAGTTAACAACCAAGAAAAAAAAAGTCCTAGTTCTTTAAAAAAAAGTACACCTCACAATGTGTTGTTATTTTTACTAAAGTATTCTAAAAACCACATTCCTTCAGTGCACTGCTTTTCATATGATTCCTTAAGCTGTTATTTCAAAGGAGGTGGAGAAGTTTAATGCCACCCCATTGCAGATGTGGATTATGGCTGTATAAGGTTTTGACTGACCATTTGCTAGTTACTCTCTTTGCATTTGTCTGTGTATGGCCAACAATGTATCTGGATATGACAGGGATATTGTTTGCCGTTTTGTTTTCTCAGCTGTGAAAGAATCAGTGAGGACTTATAGGAAGAATGGTTTAAATATACGAACTTTCAAGGGATAGCTTCACCTCCATCTTATTAAGGGAGAAAGCACAGCTCAGCATTTGACCATGTCCACATACAAGTAACCCTTGAAGAGACACACACTATAGGAGATCAGTTTCAAGACCATCTAATGAAGCTGAAGGTGCACAAGTCCATGGGACCTGATAAGATGCATCCACAGGTCCTGAGGGAAATTGCGGATAAAGTGGCTAAGTCACTATCCATTATATTTGAGAATCTGTGGCAGTCCAGGGAATATCTCACTGACTGGAAAAGAGGAAACATCGTCCTTGTTGTTAAAAAAGGGGAAAAAGTCCACCTGTGCAACTATAGGTCTGTCAGCCTCACCTCTGTGCCTAGCAAGACTATGGAGCAGATCCTCCTGGAAACTATGCAAAGGCACATGGAAAATGAGGAAGTGACTGGTGAAAGCCAGCATGTCTACACTAAGGGCAAATCACACCTGACAAATTTGGCAGCTTACTATGATGGGATTACAGCGGTGGTGGAGGAGGAAAGAGAAACTGACGTACTCTGCCTGGACTTGTGCAAAGATACTGTCTCCCATGACATCTTTGTCTCTAAATTGGAGAGACATGGATTTGTTGAATGGGTCACTCAGTAGGTAGGGAATTGGCTGGATGGTAGATGTAGGTCAAATGCAAGGAAGTTCTTCACTGTCAGACTGGTGAGGCATTGAATCTGTGGATGTGCCCTCTCTGGAAAGCCAGGTTAGATGGGCTTTGAGCTCCATAGTCTAGTGGAAGTTGTCCCTACCCACGCCAAGGAGAGACTGGATGTAGATGATGTTTAAGGTCCCTTCCAACCCAAACCATTCTATGATTTTGATTATCTATAGTTGTATATTTGAGGAAAGATCCTTCCAGTCTGAGAGGCTGAACATGTACAAAGACCATGATTTAGATGCCCTCAGTATAAATGCTACTTTTCAAGCAAGGTAGTTCCTAGCACTAAGTCATCTCAAGTTTTCTCCTTCTTTCCCTTTCACATCTGTTGCCTTCTGTATATAGAATAGAATAGCATAGAATAGCATAGCATAGAATAGAATAGAATAGAATAGAATTAACCAGGTTGGAAGAGACCTTCAAGATCTTCACATCCAGCCCATCATCCAACACCATCTAACCAACTAAACCATGCAACAAAGGACACCATCAAGTCTCCTCCTAAACACCTTGCACATGCCTAGCAAGTCACTTTTCTTATTCCAACTAGTTGTATCATCTTGGAATGTTCTGAAAAAATCAGTTCTTCACTCGTCTCCAATACACACAAATAGTAACAGCAGGTGTAGTTTGGTTTAGAGCATCAGGAATTGTTTTGGCTTGCAATGCACAAACATAAGGAATGGACATTTCTGTGGACAATTCTACCCATAGCATCAGATCAAAATTGAAAACCAAGTCACATTTCACTACAAGTTATATCCCTGAGAATGTGGACATAAATTTATCTGAAAAAAAAAACAAAAAACACGTTATTTGGAATTGCTGTGCACAGAATTCAGTGGTTTGGGTCACTCTCTGCAGTCACAGTATCACAGTATCACTAAGGTTGGAAGAGACCTCGAGGATCATCGAGTTCAACCTGTCTCCACAGACCTCATGACTAGACCATGGCACCAAGTGCCACGTCCAATCTCCTCTTGAATGCCTCCAGGGACGGTGACTCCACCACCTCCCTGGGCAGCCCATTCCAATGACAAATGACTCGCTCGGTGAAGAACTTTCTCCTTACCTCAAGTCTAAACCTCCCCTGGCACAGCTTGAGACTGTGTCCCCTTGTTCTGGTGCTGGTTGCCTGGGAGAAGAGACCAACCCCTTCCTGGCTACAACCACCTTTCAGGTAGTTGTAGACAGCAATGAGGTCACCCCTGAGCCTCTTCTTCTCCAGGCTAAACAATCCCAGCTCCCTCAGCCTCTCCTCATAGGACTTGTGCTCGAGGCCTCTCCCCAGCCTTGTTGCCCTTCTCTGGACACGTTCAAGTGTCTCGATGTCCTTCCTAAACTGAGGGGCCCAGAACTGGACACAGGACTCAAGGTGTGGCCTAACCAGTGCAGAGTACAGGGGCACAATGACTTCCCTGCTCCTGCTGGCCACACTATTCCTAATGCAGGCCAGGATGCCATTGACCTTCTTGGCCACCTGGGCACACTGCTGGCTCATGTTTAGGCAGCTGTCAATCAGCACCCCCAGGTCCCTCTCTGTTTGGGAGCTCTCCAGCCACTCTGACCCCAGCCTGTAGCTCTGCATGGGGCTGTCATGGCCAAAGTTCAGCACCTGCACTTGGACTTATTGAATGCCATTCCATTGGACTTCCCCCATCTGTCCAGACAGTCAAGGTCCCTCTCCAGAGCCTTTTAGTTCTTCATGACTAATACAATTTCTTGGCTGCTACTGGGAGTGCCAACATTAAAACTATCTTTCTAGTGCCCAAAAAAAGAGAAAAAAATAAAAAGATCTGTGCGTCTGTACTGATCTTTTAATTTTCCATGCTGTGTGATCTGAGACACTCTTTGAGTACATGAACACATGCATGTGGGAAAGAGGAAAGAGGAAGAAGTGCTCCTGCCCAGGATGACCATATGCAAGACAACTCTGATATGGTAAATATCTGTCTACCTTCATATAGTTCTGATCCAACATTTTCTGTCTAGTTTTGAAGAATAGATCTAAGAATTGAGAAGGGGACTACTTCATGAATCATGACTGACTTAGGACCTCAGGTATCCAGGGTATTGAGAAGGTCTTCAGACACAGAACTGAATTGAAGATCCATCTGAGATCACTCATTACCAGCCCAGATGTCATTGATGAGACATTATACTATGGTCAGATATCTGCTGTAACTTATTCAGACACTATTGTATTGACTCTTTATATTTCCAAGGATTCTCTTCAGCAGAAACTACATATTCATATTCAGTTGTAAAAGATATTTCTGTGTCAATTTTCTTTGCTCAAATGTTAACTCAATTTAAAAAAAAAAAAAAAAGGGTATTTTAAAATTACTTGTGGGATTTTTTTAATGGAGTAAGCAAAAATACATTTGAAATTTCTAATTAGATCATACTAAAAAATCACAGCTCATTTCCAAATTATTGCTTTTGTTTTTCAGTGATAGAACAGATAATTAGTATGTTTCTGTTTTTCCTGTCACTTACTTAAAGTTTATTATGAGCATAGAAGTGTTATGAGAGATACTTAATGCTTAGTAAAAAATAAGTTTTAAAGTGTATTTGGGGTTTGGGATCCTACAGACATTTTCTGACAAGAGAAAAATAATTACAAATCTTCATCCTTCTGCCAAACAGAAAGTGTCTGTATTTAGAAAGATCTTTAAGGTCCTTTCCAACCCTAACCATTTTATGATTCTATGAAAAGGTATCATTCACTTGTATCACATTTTGGTGTCCTAATCAGATTTCTAATCCAAATGTTTCCTTCGGTCTTTCTATCTCCTGTTTTCTGCCTTCCATCTTCTTCTAAATGTCTATCTATAAACCAAAGTCTGAAATTTTCAAGACTCATCCTTTTCACTCTCAGAAATATCCACAGAATTACGACCTTTCAAAATCATGTATATATTATCTGGTGTTAATATTCATTTTGTATATTTCTTTTTCATCCCATATTTTGCTCTGAAAACACATTTTTCATTTTCACTCTTAGTAACTCCTTCCACTAAAACTCCAGTCTCTTTGTTAGTCACATCATACCTATTACTCATTAGTCAAACTTCCTACCCTCAGCTTTGTCTTTTAAACAATACCAGGCAACATTCCCAGGCATTTTTGAGCACTGAAACTCTCTTTTGCTTATGAATATGTATTTTTAACTTGACTAGACTCCATGCAGCCCAAATAGAATTGTATTAGGAAATTTCAGGGCACTGCTCTCATGTTAAGCTGAGCCATAACATAAGTCCACTGATTAGTTTGGACGATGCCACCCCGTTGTGAAAGGCAAGAAAATTTAATGGTATGGACACAGTCTGTTGGTCTCATTGCAATAGTTCAGTTCCAGACACATTTAATTTACTGGTGTATGTAGTCTCACATCTCTCTGCAGTCATTCTGAAATCTGCCTCTATGTTTCCTACCCATAGAGTTCATTCTATCACATCTACTAATTCTTCTATGTAATTGTCCCCCTGGTATTTACATAAGCACTTAGTTTTGTTTCTTCAGCCATGTATATCTGTCATGCATATATATTTCCCTTTTCTCTTTTTTATACTCTTTTTATAAATGGACCATGTGCATCCTAGAAAGGAAAAGCAAAAGTAAAAAATATTTCTTAGAATTCTCCTGTTAGCTGCCATGAAGTGACACCACCAAGTTAACAGTCACCTGTGTGAGTGTGTGGTGTGCCACACTGCCTGTTCTCAGTGATATCCAGACCATTGTCAGGAGCTGAAATTGGAGAATGTATTAGCAAATGCAGTGGCTGGCCAGAGTGTTTCCTCTCAAGAAGCAGAACAAAGACCTATGTAATGAGCTCATGGATCAAAGAGTAGAAAATATTTGATGGTAGTGAATAGCAAGAGCAGCTAATGAAATGAATTGTAGGTGGAGAATAAGGAGCTGTGGAGGTTAGTGGTGATCATGGAGCAGAGCAAAGAACAGTTAGAAGAAGGAGAGGCTATGAGAAGAGAACCAGATCACATCATAGCAAGACCTAATAATCCTGAACTATGAGTGGCAGAGAAAGCAAAGAATTTTCCTAGCAATGTGAGGCACTTACCATCACACTGAAGAAAGTAATGTGATGTGATGGGGAAAACATTCTATCATTCTGTAGTGTTTTTTACTTTTTCTCTCTTAATGCAGGATTTTTGGTAAATATTCTGATGAATGTCCATAGGTGGGGAGAACCAGTGTCTGACACTCCAAGTAAATGCTGCAAACTGTTTGGAAAATAGCTCAAAACATTGGTTCCTTAACATTTTAACTGAGCCCTTTATGCAACCGGTGATTTCATCGCAAAGACTAATGGTAGACCTCAAAATATCATGGATATCTCTCTAGGGTGGAATATCCCCAAGCTCCATCACTGCAATTGCACCATAGAGGTCTTCCTTGAGAAAAATCATTCATTTCTGCAATGCTAGCTGAAATAAGCTTAAAGGATTCACCATCATCTCTCCATTAGAAATAACTGACGTCGAAGCATTCATGCACAGAGTGGATCATTACCCAGTGATAAAAACAGTCTCTGTTAACACCCAGGACTCATGCGTCATACAAATTGAATTATTTCTAAGGGTTAAGCAGAACAAAGCGGTGAAACTCTGACCTGTGGATCGATAAGGAACTTACATCTCCAGCAATGTGCAGCTCTTAATCAAACTGTGGCTGCTCATTTATACCAAAATAAAAGGTCATTGAAGCACTTTCAGAGGAAAGATTGACAACTTTCCCAAACACCTACATTCCCTGATCCTTAAAATCTTTTAATGAGCAAGAAATGTACAAGAGGAAGTTCTTCAGATTGAAAAATACAATAAGAACTTAAATGAAAGAAAGAAAATATGAAACTGGAAATAAACCTTTCAATCCTTTGACTGAAAAAAAACCAACAGAAACTTTTGTATCCAAGTTCCCTTTAAGGGCAATGACAGTGAACTTGTGACTCCACTAAGAGATAAATTTTAATACAACAGACATCTCATCTATCTTTAGGAAAAAATAAACAATTAAAAACCACTTAACATTTAAAGTAATAACCCTCTGTTGTTCTAGATAGCTTTTATCTGGTTCTGTATGAAACTGCATTTTATTTTTCATGCTATTAGTAAATGTCTGAGTAATAACCACAATATTTGACACCCTTGACATAATGGCAACAGTCATAAAGCAAGTTATTGTGCAACAGTCATGCCAGCAATGTCAGTAATGAGTTTCAGATCTGTTCTGTGAGGAAATCTGTAAAAACTAACCTGTCCTCATATCAAAAGAGGAACTCATCATGAAGATCCTGGTTTTGTAGTTACTCTTTCTATCAAAACTTTGTCAAATTAAGGAACAAATGAAACGTCATTATTTGTGCTGTAGAACTGAAAAAATAGATATCAAATCATTCAATCTCCCTAACACCTAAGCATGCAAAATACCACCATTAAAAGTAGGTGTCATATTTTGATCTTACTGTGGTGTGCATTAGTCAGTAACAATAAGAAAGTTTAAACATGGTGGAAAGTTTATCTGTCTCTTTCACTCTGTGAACTCACAAGAGCTTTCTCAGAGCCTACCAACAAGTCAGAAAGACAGGAAACTAAATCAGTCATTTACTCTATTAAATGTTCTGACTTTCTACATGCAAAATAAGATGTCCAGTTAAAAGGGGAAGAAATATTTGGTTTTATAAAAAGAAAATTAAAGCCAAGAACCATTTAACTGAAATCAGTTATAATATTGCATGTAGCAAGACGGGCAGACCTACTTCTGAGTTGCAGTCCCAGCATTGCCACTCGAGTAACTCCTTTCCCTCACTGCGTCAACAAACTAGTCAATTATGTTTTTCTTCATAATTTAATTGATTTTGCTACTTTCACACTCACTTCATGACACTTAAAACGGAGTTATACTAGAGAGATAAAATCCATCTCATGGGCCAGTGCAGTTTTTGTGAGCTATGTAAACTCCAGATAGTTTAGATGCTAACAAGTAAAAAACCAACCAAACAAATAAACAAAACAACAAACAAACAAAACAACAAACAAACAAAATCACACACACCACAGTTGTCAATTTTTTACCATTCCTGCAAAATATAACAATCAGATTGGTTACCTGCATACAGTTCAGTCATTGCTGTGTAATAGTGCACATTCCTTTGATATTCATGCAAAATGAGAACATAAACTCAAAGGAAGCCCTGATATGCAATGAGCTAGTAGGGTAAGTCATTTTGCTTTCAGTTTGACCATCTCAGTAAAGGGTGATATTTCACGTCTCTTTCATATACCTTACCAAAACTCTGCACAGCTGGTTTTCCTGACAAGAAAAATTTCTCCCACATTAACTTTAGGAATGACACTAGTGTAGGGGGAAAATAAAACCAATAAAAATAGTCCTACAATAAAGATCAGAAGCTTAAAATTGGTGTTAGTATTCAAACAATGTGTTCTGAGGTGTATGTTCCATGCAAGTTTGTATTTCATGGCTTCCTCACTGGAGAAAACAGAGGCACTATGTAAGTGGTGTACTGTCCGAGCCTGTACTTAAACCTGCAAAGGAAATTGGTCTCTCATTTTTTCCTCTTGTCAGCTTCTTAGGGAATAACTTTAGCTCTGAAGGAAGGAAGAGAGACAGGTTTTAGGACAGATTCCAGCTGTATTTGTGTAAACCAAAAGAAAAGAAGAGACACAGCTCCACTCTTTTCTCATCAGGATGATGAGTAGGAAAGTAGTAAGCGCTCAGTGGAAAGTTTCTGTCATACCTAAGTCTTGAACAGTCCAGTGTCTTGCAGACTCATTTTCAGGATACAGATTATCCACTAACATGATCTAATTCAACAGAGCAACCAAATCATTGAGACAAGTAGCTAAGAGTGGAATTCTTTCTTTATTTTAATTAGTGCTATTAAACTCAGAAATTTAATAACAAGAGGTGAAAACAGAGACTTTTGATGTACTCAGTAAAGTATTTTTGGAAAGGAACAGCCTGTAGATATTTCATCTGTTATGTACAAGCCTCTCATACCTGATAGTAGTTGCTAAGGCTGTAGCATGATACAGACTAGCATTAAGCTCTAATTCTGGCATTGCTACAGCCAAACTCTCTAAGTCCAGAAAAAAATAATGAAAAGAAGTTCCTTTAAAATTGCTTACCCTCTTCTATCAGATCACCTTCTAGTTCTCTATCATTGACTGGTTTAGCCTTAGTAAGGCAGACTTTGTGTGACAGTAAACAATCTGACGATGTCTTAAATGACAGTGTTCGTACATCCATCAGTCTCTCTGTTCAGTGCTGACATTCTGAGCATGCCTGCCATCCTCCAAGGAATCTAAGTCTGTTAGCCTTATTTCATGTACTAATTTTCAGTAATACTTCACTATGTGGTACAGCTCTCTGACGGCAAAGCAGCAATAACCATCCACGGTAATGCCTTTTGATTAGTCTTTTGTTATGTGTTTATGATTGCTTCCTTTATCTGACAGAAAAGGATGGGCTTTTTTATTTAACATAGTTTAAATTAACTTGTAGATCAATCATGTCACCAAAACTTGCCCACAAATTGTTTTCATTGTAATATCATTCTTTTCTGCACAAAGAATTTTGTTAAGGGCAGTTAATCAAGCAAAAAAAGAAAAGTAAAATATTGACAGAATGGGAAGGCTACAATCCTTTATTTGTTCTTAAACACACATGCAGAGGACATAAAACAAAGCAAGGCTGTTAATGCCTCTTACACTCATTTGGCAGGAAATTCTGTGAGCTCCTTAAAATATCGTCCTTGTGAATTATTTGTGGCATTCTTCAAAATGGTCCTTTTCTGTTCTCATTTTCTACATCTATCAGTTGATCACTACAAGGAGAGGCATTTTTATTACTATACTCATCCAAGAAAAAGAAAAAATAAAAAAAGTGACAGACCTTCAGAGAAATAGAAAGCAGTAATAGTTTGTGTCAGTCCATTTGAGAGCTGATGAATACAAAGACAGTAAAACCAAGCTGATAATGTTGCCCAACTAATATGTTAGAGCAATCAGAACTTTATTCAGGACTAGTTAATGTAACTTCCACATGGCTTGTGTGAGTTTAGTGCACTCATTTCCCTTTCTGCTATAGAAGATGGATCGGCAAAATCCCTCTTAAACTACACCATTGGTATAGTAAATTTTGGTGCAGCTTTCCCTTTAACAGTGAATTTAAGTTCTGAAATACATAACAATGGGTTTTGTGCTGTTATATTTTTGCATAATAGTGATGGTGCAATAAGTGATGGTACAATTAATCTCTTTAGTCTGGAGAAGAGAAGAGTGAGAAGGGATTTAATAAATGTTTATAAATATCTGAGGGCTGGGTGTCAGGAAGGAAGGGACAGCCTCTCCTCACTTGTGCCCTGTGACAGGACAAGGGGCAATGGATGTACACTACAGCACAGGGGGTTCCACCTCAACATGAGGAAGAACTGTACTGTAAGGTTCACAAAGGACTGAAACAGACTCCCTAGAGAGGTTGTGGAGTCTCCTTTTCTGGAGACGTTCAAGACCCCATCTGCCCATCTGAATGTATTCCTGTGCAACTTGCGCTAGATTCTATGGCCCTGCTCTGGCAAGGGGGTTGGATTCGAAGATCTCCAGAGGTCATTTCCAGCGCCTAACATTCTGTGTTCCTGTGATCTTATTTTTCCCACTTTTTTTTCCCCCAACACTGCTTTAAAATCCTGGTATGTGTTTTCTCAGAGATGTCACCAGCGTGGGTCCATTGGAATCAGCTGGCACTGGCTCTGTCTCACACAGGACAATCCCAGACCTCTTCTCACAGAGGCCACCGCTGTAGTCCCCTCATGATACAACCCCTAGCCACCTGTACCTGAAACTTAATTCACCATAACATTGAGTTTATACTTTAAAAAAAAAAAAATCATTATTTTAAGACCAAACTTACTCAAGAAGCTCTTTTGTCTTTCTTATAGACACAGTATGCTGTTAAAACATACTAAGAATGAAAATTTAAGTGAAACATTTTGCTTCCTTATGAAAATAAATATTTATTCTTAAAGTGAAACTTAATGGTTTTTTCCCCTTGCAGTGGAAACATTGTACTGAACAAAAAAGTAGAGCAGAATACAAAACCTTATTTTATTCCCTTATACCTATGCAACATCCCATCACTGTCAGTGGAACAATTGCAAGTATAATGAATAGAGAATAAATCCTATCATGAACAAATTAAAAATATTAATTTGAACTAATATTCTCTGGAAAGATAAAATCTTCCTGCCAGCCTTTCAAAACTCCACAAAATGTAGTTGTACCACTCCTACTATGTTTTAGTTACTTGACATGCCTTTTTACCATGCTCAACTGCCTGTAATATCCATAGGGAAAGCAGCAGGAACTCCACTAGATCAAAATTCACAACTCCAAGTCAGAAGGAACATTGACATTGCCAGGCCAAGTGCTGCTTTGTTTGCCAGTTTGATGTGAAATCTAGGTAGAATACATGTCCTTAGGAGGCAGGAGGCGATGTTGACACTGAACAGTGCTAGGAAGCAGAAGAGAACCACTGTTTTCATTTTCAGTCAAAGAGACATCACTTGCTACCAATGAATGGAATAAAGACCCAAGTCTGCTCTGCCTCTTCAGCATGCAGGCTGAGGCCTGGGCTAGATGGAAACAAAGGTGCATTTAGTGTAGGCACCACAAATATACAAGATAAGAAGTGATGGCTACCCAGTCCCCAGCTTTCAGAAGTCCTGTTGTGCCCCTTCAGCAAGGATCATGGAATTAATAATTAATGTTTAATAAGAATAGAAAGCAATTAAACACCAGTAAAGGACCAGTTCAGGGTCTCCACTTTATCAGGCTTTAGAACAAGCTATAGCATTTCTGAAGCGGGGGGAGCGTCAAGACAGTTGGCAGAGACCAAAAGCAGATAGGGGATAGGATACAGACAAGCTCAAACATGCCTAAGGATTGCAGACCCTTCCTAGAAGGCCACCAAGGGTGACCTGGTGTAAATATGCAAAGAGACCACTCTAGCGAGCTAGACAGGGAGACACCTGTATCCTGGTCCAACACAACGGAATGACTGTGCAGTATTACTGGGCATACTATGGGCTTTGCATGGTGCTGCAAAATAAAGACAATGTTACCTGTGAAAATTGCAAGACAGAACCAAATGCCAAATTCAGGACATGTACATGGGGACAATAAGGAAAAGACATAAAGGCAATACCCCAAGAAAACTACTTGCTTTTGCTTGCCTCTTGCTTACCTAAAGCTTAAAAATCTCATGTAGATGGAAAGGGTGGAACAGGAAGAGATTCATCATCAAGCCAGTCTTCAGTGTTTTAATAATAAATAAATTGTACACTCTGTGGTTACAATTAACTGCATATTTTTTTGTTTCAAAAAAACCTGGCAGTACGCTAAAAATATGCACAAATAATCAAATGCATGTTGTTTGCACTCCGATCAAAACTGCCTGAATAAAACCAAACTTTTCTGGGCTGTTTGTTTGTTTGTTTGTTTATTATGGCAATAAGATTTACCCAGAATGACTAGAGTTACAAGCTGCTGAAGGGATCTAGACTAGCCAATATATGTCTGTTTCAAAAAATAGAACAACATAATCTGAAGCAAATTTAGGGAACCACTCAAGAACACTTATGCCAAGATGTCAGCATATTTACACAGAATCACAGAATCAGCAAGGCTGGAAGAGACCTCAAAGATCATCATGTCCAACCCGTCACCACAGACCTCATGACTAAACCATGGCACCAAGTGCCACGTCCAATCTCCTCTTGAACACCTCCAGGGATGGTGACTCCACCACCTCCCTGGGCAGCCCATTCCAATGGTGAACGACTCTCTCAGTGAAGAACTTTCTCCTCACCTCAAGCCTAAACTTCCCCTGGCGCAGCTTAAGACTGTGTCCTCTCATTCTGACACAGGTTGCTTGGGAGAAGGCCAACCCCCTCCTGGCTATAGCCACCCTTCAGGTAGTTGTAGACAGCAATAAGGTCTCCCCTGAGCCTCCTCTTCTCCAGGCTAAACAATCCCAGCTCCCTCAGCCTCTCCTTGTATTTATGTGAATACAACTCTAGTAAGTTTTTCATTTCACAGCTTAACATCCTAGAACTGAGTGGGAACTTTCATGTTTAGATTTATACTACCTAGAGTCCACTAGTGAAGTATCTTTCTTTTTATGACTGGAGAAATCTTTTGTAAACTGAAACTTTTACTCCTACTTGATTTGCAATGGAGAGCATCTGGCCTATATCTGAAATAATAATTATCTTCTTCTGACACATTTATGAGTTTTCCCTTCATTAATTTTTATCTGGGAAATATTCACTGCTATGGTAGGGTAGTTTTAGAACAAACACCTGGTTTTTACAACTCTTATCAGAAATTTGCAAGGTTTCAGACAGGGAACAGCTTAAACTTAATGGAGTGAAAAGCTTAACCCTTTGGGCCTTTTTTTGAAGTGTCTCAGTGATACCCTTTCCAGTAGCTTTGAAGGGTATTTTTTTTTTTCCCTTTACCCTGTATATGTTGTTCTCCCTCAGTGACTCATAGCTCACAAGGTGCTATTACTTTCTGCAAACCAGAAGTAGCAGAAAGTGAAGTACAGAAGTCATTGAGAGACCTGGAATATCCAAAAATTTTGGCATGATTCAAAATTTATTCCTAACTCATTGTATTTCTAAGTACAAAGAGAAAATTAAATTATTGCCTCTGCTGCCTCTCTTAAGTGAGTAAAAAGTACTGTGTGGAAAATGCAAACCAATTATTCTATGTGCAGAACCTATTTTGACAAAATTATTTATGTGCTCATAAAATATTCAAAATACCAAATTTCTTTTGAAAGTGTAGGAGGAAGAATATGAAGCAGATTAGATAAAGTCTTTTTTTTTTTTCTTCACTTCAACCACCTTATAAAATTCAGTGAGACTGCAGTCTCTCCTAAAAAGAGAATCCTTGACCAATAAAACTACAGAACATATTAAGTTTATATAAGGTCTGATGGACACAGCATAACAGAGTCAAATCATGACAGCATTCAGCATACTACTTATACACCATATTTATTACACACATAAATACAAGTCTAATTTTAGGGGGGGGGGAAATCTGCACAGAAAAGACTTTTAAGTGTTTTGGGGGGGGTTATTGTTGTTGTTTTGCTTTGTTTTGGTTTGGTTTGGTTTTAAGTCAGTCATTGTCAGAATTAATGTACAAACCAGAAAAAATCTTGGTCTTTAAGGAAGGACTGAAAACTCAGTTTACCTGTGTTAGGGACAAAACTTAGGCTTTTATCATCTCTGAGTTGTGGAGCAGAAATCCCTCTGAGAGCTGGGAGAGATTTTGTGTATTCAGTTTTGATCAATACAATCTTTTTTTCTTTTCTTTCAACTTATGTTTGGTTAATATTTCTTAATGTATGCAGCTGAAAGTTTTACTTTGACATTTTCAAATTACAAGTTTCTAATACTGATTTCAGAATATTTCTTTCCAAAGCATAACCAAGAAAGTCTCAGGTAAAATGTCTTAGCACACATGCACACCACTACTGAATTTACCTTGCACAAGGAACTGCAACTCTGGCATTTACTAACCTTTCTGTACTTAATTTTAATACTACTTCAACATTTGCATTTTTAGAACACAATTTTGTATGCTTCCTATGAAAAAAAAACCCAAAACCAAACACCAAACAAAAACCACCACACACCAAAACCACACAACAAACACATCACAAGCACTACCAGCACAATAAAGTCAGAATTCATGCAGCCTCATTCAAAGGTGCTCTGCTGTGGTGCTGAGGAGTATGGTTCAGCACAAGACAGCACCTTGTTTATTACAGAGCAATATATGTAACACAGCAGGTCACAACCAAACACGCAAACACTAGATCTTTATATGATACTTTATTTAGGGAGGGATGAGGAGGATGTGAACAAAGTAAATATGTTTGAGCTATCAATATTTACTAAGGAATAAAGTAGCAGAGAGGGGGGAAAAAGCTGATAGTGATAGTGAGTTTCTTTTCTGCCCAGCTGTCTTTGTAAGCTCTATTATTTTTTTTAAAAACCACCAAGAACATTCAGACCACAAGAAACACATTCTTACACTTCTGTTGTCATTATGCCATTATGGAGACAGAGGCAAGCTTTACAAATGAAAATACCTAAAGATAATTAGGGATGTGGGATGTCACAACAACTGCATTTTATTCTTCTTTGAAGTAGTAGGCAATTTAGGAACTTCTGTGAGTTTTAACCATTGCACTCCTGACTACACAATAAGCTTTTTTCATTGATATATTAAATCTGCGTCATCTTAGTCAATAAGAACTGAACAATAGGTTCATTTCCATTTTAGTTACCACATTTGAAAACTTCAGAGGTTTTTCTGTTGCAGTTTTGTAGGAAGGATGGGTAACAAAAGCCTGAAGTGGTTTGTATCAAATGCTTCCTTACCATCCCTTCAACATAGGTCAGCACAGTGACACTCAGCTGCACATAACTGAAGCCACATATCAACAGAAATAAAAACATGTTCCAGAGCACAATAACTGAAATTATAAGCTTTGTTTTAAACAGATCCACTCAATTTTGTTTATAAAATGCCTTTTGTTTTTGATTAGTCTGGTTTTGTCTCTTTTTTTCTTTCATTTTTGTTGTGATTCACTACCCAACAGTTTAGAAGCAAAGTCCTCCTTTGTTCACAGAGCATCTGAAATGTGAGATTTTGTGAAAGCACTGTGTTGACCCAACTGTGTCTATTCAGGTCAGTATGAGCCTTACTTCTGATTCTGGCAAAGGAATTTTTTATATGTATTGTTTGGTTTTTCTTCTAATTGAAGCTCTTTCCAAAAAGGCAAAAAGTTTTTGTGTTGGAAAAAAGGCTAAGATTGAGTTCAACCATGTCTGGGCACTGGCAAAAGTAAAGAATTAGCAGCTATGACTTATAGTAATACACATTCTTTTTGCCAAGAAATATCATTACAAATAGTTAAACATAGTGTGTTGAATTTTACACTGACTTTTTTGACTGGATTTCTCTACATTCTGTTGCCAGGAACTCTGCAGGTCATTAGCAAGTCTTCTGCATCTGCTTTCAAAACCACTTTTTGTCTTTGCCATATAAAGAGTGACTTGTTAAAAGCATTATTCCCTTTGTACAGCACTGAAGTGACCAACACAGTGCAAGACCATTTTCACATTGTCACTTGTAGGCATCACTGCGAAACAAATAAATAATATTAGGTGGTGAAATACATAGGTGTGTTCAAAGCTCATCACAGAAAGTAATGGGGAAAAATGTAGTTGAAAATTTGTAACAATTCTATTATTGTTATTAATTTCCTTACTGATTTCAATGGGGAAAAAAACCCAAACCTTAGTAATGTATTTTAAAGCTGATGAGGAAAACCCCACATGAATGATTAACTGAAAGAAAATGTACTTTTCTTGAAATTTTATGTAAGATTTCATTCTGAGGATAGAATTATTTTCCACCTGAAAATGAAATTAAATATTACATTTTCAATAAGCTCAACCTATAAATGCAATATTTTTCATTGCTGAAATGACCCAAAGGGTTCAATTTGAATGCGCTCAAAACCTATAAATTATATCACCCAACCACACTGCTTTACAGGTATTAGGCTTTGGCTGTGTATGGACTCCTTGCCTTGAATATTTACAGCTCCCAGGGTACACTGGAGTATACACAATTAGAAGAAAGATAGGTAGTTGCTTGCCTTATAACAATTTGTCTTAACCCGTTTTGTGCTTATTTTTGCCTAGAGTTAAGAAACCTTAGATTCAATTCTCTCCTCAGTCTGATTTCGGGAAACATGGCATGAAAAATTCTGATGGGAATGAGGCTGAGCACAAACTTGTCTTACATGTCACAAGTTCTTACCCAGGGTCTCTTCCATTATGCTTCCATTATCAGTGTGATTTTCCTTTAAGAAAATTCTGTTTCCTCACTAGGTGATTTTGTTCTAAGGATGAATAAAACCTTTGGTGTAGAACTATCATATTCCTACCCATACTGATCATAATACATTTTGAGTTAAGAAAATGTAACATTAGGAAATCCCTTAGCAATATTTACAAATAGGATAAAACTCCAGTCTTAAAAATCTTGCATGTTCAATACTAATTTCAGCTGCAAATATTGAAAGCTCTTTTCACTGTTTTGACTATGCTTCTATGACTTACTCTAATCAGAGTTATTGCATTATAATTCTTGATACTTACTTTAAAATAGAATACAGAATTAACCAAGTTGGAAAAGACCTTTGAGATCAGCGAGTCCAACTTCTCACCCAACACCATCTAATCAACTAAACTATGGCACCAAGTGCCTCATCCAGTCTGGTGACTACACCACATCCCTGGGCAGCCCATTCCAATGGCCAATCACGCTTTCTGTGAAGAACTTCATCCTAACAGCCAGCCTAAACCACCCCTGGCATAGCTTGAGACAGTGTCCTCTTGTTCTGACACAGGTTGCTTGGGAGAAGAGACCAACCCCCACCTGGCTACAACCTCCCTTCAGGCAGTTGTAGATGGTAATAAGGTCTCCCCTGAGCATCCTCTTCTCCAGGCTAAGCAACACCAGCTCCCTCAGCCTCTTCTCATAGAGCTTGTGCTCCAAACACCTCACCAGCTTTGTTGCCCTTCTCCGGACACGTTCCAGCAAGTCAACACCTTTCCTAAAGGGAGGGGCCCAGAACTGGACACAGGACTCAAGGTGTGACCTAACCAGTGCTGAGTACAGGGGCAGAATGACTTCTCTGCTCCTGCTGGCCACACTATTCCTGATTCAGGCCAGAATGCCATTGGCCTTCTTGGCCACCTGGGCAAACTGCTGGCTCGTGTTCAGCTTCTGTCAACCACTACCCCCAGGTCCCTTTCTGCCAGATAAATTGTAAAATAAGATAAAATATAATGCTAATTTACTACAGAGATAGAGATCATGACACACTAACTTGGTAGTTTTCTCTGAACAAATTACTAACTTTCTATAGAGGGAAAATATTTGATGGCCACAGATAATTTGGGTCTAACATTTGATACTGGCCATGTGGGAAACAATTAAGAAGGCAGAAATGCTGATTAATAAAAAAATAATAAGCTGAACAAGCAACTAGCTAAATGAAGAAGAGCTGTGGGGCTAAAAGAAAGTATTAATTAAACTGTTAAAGTTGTTAATGATAGATAGTTTGGATATGTTATCAGTACAAGAGAATGAAATACAAGAAAACCTGAGTAACCTTCACGAGCCAAGTAATTGGAGCAAGTTTTAAATTTACCTGATATATAATTTTGCTGCTCTGAGCACTTAAAGCTAGTTAGTGCCAAGCAAATAAGTGCCATATGTCATGTCTAGATTCCATCAAGATTCTCAGAGTAACTACTGCCCTAAGTTTTTTTTCTGTATTTCCAAATACAGGATGTACAGGATGAGGCCTCATGCAGTAGTGAAGGGTTTATCTTTTCCTTTTGACTGCATACTCAGTAGGTAAAACAATTTCAAATGTAGGAACAGCCAGAACTGTTGAAGGGAATTTGAGTACTAATTTTTCATCTCCTATGTAAGTGTCCTTCCTAATTATTTTAGTTTATTTTAGGGTATCACCTTTGATCTCTCTTAAATGTTTATGCCACAGACATCATGACAAAACCTTTAGTCCACTCCACCAATATGGACATCTGTCCTGTTTCTTTCTCTAGTTTTATATTGAATGTGTATTTTGTATTACAATATTTTAATTTAAACAGAAATTGGGGAGAGGTTACTAGTACTCATAGGATTTCCTAGTTAAATAACTTGAACAATAGACTATAGTCATGTGTTTTAGTCTTAGAATCATAGAACTATTTGAGCTGGAAAGGATGTCTGGAGGTCAGGTCTGTTCCTTCCACTTGAAATCCCTTCCCAATTTCTTCCTCTTTGCTAAGGAACTTCAGCTACAAGTAGAAAGTGTTACGCTCCAGTATGCTCAACTGTTCTCTGGAAAAACACCATCCAGAGCACTTGAGTTTTGAATAATTACATTTAATACTAGATTATTCTGTAGAAATAGCTGATACATGTCCCTTTAAAAAAAACAACAAACAAACACTTTTTTTATTTTTTAAGCATCTGATTCTGAGAAAAGTTCAAGAATGTTGATAAGGACAAGATCAAGTTTGCATACAAGCAGTCTTATGAGAGTGGTTGCAATTAATAACAGAATCCTGTTCTCCTTGTTTGCTGCTTTTAGACAATTACAAACGAAGCTAAAGTGAGCTGGTCTTTTCTACAGTGTTTTCCTATCTGGAGATTCCAAAATTTCTCCACATTGTGTTATTGAATTCAGCACTTCATATTTGTATTCCCATATCCCTTTCTGATATGTCTTACCTATTACTGTACTGAATCTAGATGAAAATTATTTTGGGTCTCTAGCCTTAGAGTGACTGAGACTCATCCTAAACTGGTATGAACTCACTACTAGTGAACCAGAAGACATGTGCCAGGCATATAAGGCTTTCAAAATAAACAAATCAAGCATGTCAATCTAGTCCAATGTTTGTTCTCTATCTATTGAAAGAATTGTATGAATCCTATCAAGAAATACCAAACTTTGTGTCTTTACAGTAATCCTGACAAATGAATCTGTCCCTGTACGAACCCAATTAAATATTTTTGGAGTGGGATAAGAGACTATCTTTCCAAGGCTTAGGGTGACAACATCTCTATGCTTAGTAGGAGGAAGGGAAGAAATCTGTAAGTGGGATATTTATCTCTGAAATTACTTTCTTGTAGACATGTTGTGATATCCACTTCTTATATGGAAGAAAACTAGTCATAAGAAAAATCAGAGGAAGAAGATGGCCATGTTTTATAATGTACCAGTAAGAATTGATTCAAATTGACAGCTTTAACTGATTATTTTTTTTCCTTCATTTTATTAGCTATTTCTACTGTCCATATTTAACTCACAGATTTTTTTAACAGTAGAAATCAAACACTTACTCACCATAAAACCCTGTAATATATATAGTTTTGAATTATTCTGCTTACACCACTGTATTCAGTTTAAATTTCAGCACTGATTCTTCTTCCATTTTCATGTTTCTTCCTTATATCATGTGTGTAAGCTACAGAGGAAGATCAGTATGAGAAAGAAACTGGTTCTATTCACTTTACATTTGGCAAACTACTTTGCTCTCAGCTATGTTCCTACAGAAATATGGAAAGCATGGCACCTTAATGGCATTATGGAGGATCACAGTCACTTCTTTTTCTGGCTGTGAACACAAAATATTTTGAGTATTAAAATACAGTGTGATGACCATAGCCTCTCTAGAACCTTACTCACTGTCCCTTCGTACTTAAGAAAGTCTCTGTAAAGAGATTTTTGTAATTTGTGTATATACCTGTAAAGACCTCATCCCCTGAAACTGCTTGAATGGGGTTGATGGTGGTGATTATCTGTTACAATACATAATGGCAGCATCACTCAGAGCAATTTTTGCAAGGAATGTGCTTATTTTACAAACAGAGCCATGCTTGCTCTGTTGAGACAGTCAAATGGTGAAAATCCCCTACTGAGGAGTGCCCCTAAGCCAGAAGGTCTCCAGGATATTTGATGAATGATCTCCTGTTGCTTTACTTGGCTCTTGCTGGTACCCATTTCACTGCTGACTGGATAAATGCCATTTAACAATAAAATATCCTTGCCTGGAGGATTTGACACAGATGGTTCTGGTCAGATTGGTCTGTTAAGGGTAAGGAAGTAAGCCCATGACCTTTTTTACTGATAATGGTATTACTGTATGTCTTACTTTTCACAGAACAGCTGCTCACTGATCGAGTTTGCATTGTACTTCTGTTTAATTTTTATTCCTTTAGGTTTTTTTCTAACCCAAGACTCCATAACATCATAGACAAATACAAAATTATATATCTGTGTACTCAAGCCAAAGATAAAACATTATTCTTCTGTGTACAGTTAAAAAAATAAAATGCTCATTTCCTTTTTTTCCTTCTTTTTTGACAAATACCACTTTTTACTAGCACTTGACTAATCAGTATGAATATTATTATATCCAATCCTTACAAACAATTTCTGGCACTTAGATACAATTACTAATCCTATCAGACTGTTAAAAAAAGTTTTTCAGTGACAATTAATAAATGGCCACTCAATGAGATCATAAAACCTGATACACCAAGGCAGTTCTCCTTTCACACTGGTGTAAACCAAGAAATATTCCACTGAAGTAATCTGAATCAAGTGAAAGGAGAATTGGAACAAGCTGCCCAAAGAATTCATGGAGTCACTGTCTGATGGTATTAAAACAAAAACTTGTAGACACACAACTGTGGGGCATAGTTTCATCATCATGGTAGTGTTGGGTTGACAGTAGAACTTTATGACCTTAGAGGTCTTTTCCAACTAAAATGATTCTATGATTCTATAACTATGCTGTCATAGACCTTACCTATGTAGTAATGTGGTGAATGGCTCAATTCAGAAAGTTTCAGGAAGTAGTTGTTATGATCATATTTACCATATCATTTTTTATTCCTCTAATAATCCCACCCCCATTGTTTGGGTCATATTTCAAAAGCAGTTTCTATCACCATATATAAGTAAAACCAAAACCATTCCTGTTTATAGCATCTAAAAGTATAAGAATTGAAAATCAGGTAAAACAATAAATGTTATTCTTTAAGGGCCTCTTTCATAATGAAATCATCTCTTTAATTTATTGACTCTTAATGCTACAGAATATTATGATTTGTTGCCATGTGGGGATTTTTTGTTACATGCCTTTATTTGGCATCCAGAAATGCATGAAATTAACCCATATATTGGCAAGTGCCTTGATTATATGGTAAGTATCCTGTGTCTCTTGGCTAAACATAATTATTTGGCTCTTAGGCATGTAGTGCATAGGTCAGGAAAGTAAGTCACCCTTGTAGTCAGTTCTAAGCAATTAGCTCACAGAACACCATGCTGGAGTGTAGCCATACCAAAGTATGACCATGTAGATTTACCTGTAAAGCAAGGCAAAATCTAACCTCTGTAGCTCAGAATCTAGTTTAAAGATCTTTCAAAAGTGTGTGTGTGTAGTTCACTAAAAAGGCAGAATGTTCCAAGTTGCTCATTGTGAAATGTTTACTCAGCTCTGATTATTAGTCCTTGGTTGGCAGAATTTAATCTTCAAAAATACTAGAAATATTTTTATAAAGAAGCAGTGCAAATAACTGGAATGTAAGTTGCCTCACTTTAATGTCTGTACCTTCTCACATCTAAATTGTTGCTTTAAAGTTGTTTTGAATTAAAACTTGGGAGTTTAAATTGAAAACTGTCTTGTATGTTGTAATCAGTTTTTGAAAAATGTAATTGTAGCACAGGATTCCATTTAAATAGTTCTTTCCCATGGCGTAATTACCAGTGAAGAAGAATAGAGTGGCTAAACTACAGTGAGATTGAATTTACAGCTGCTAATCCATCTGTACTTCAGAGTACACTGTTGGCTGAAAGGCAGACGTGGGATCTCCCAAGGTTACAAGCTTTAAGTCCCTAAGCGTTCAGCAGGTTACTTCCTGCATGGCCACACATTTCAAAGAGCTCAGAGGTTTGATTTCAAAGCAGAAATAAGTATCCTTTGGAGAAGGCACCATGTGATACTAAAAAAAGAATCAGCATTAAAACTGTGATACAAGAATCAACATCTGTTCATAGAAAAATGTTCATAACTTTCTACCCAGACATTTCCCATGTGAATGGTGTGTAGTTCTCCTAGTAGTCAATGGCCTCTAACAAAATTCCGAACACAAATACAGAGAGAGGCAACTGGCATTACAGAGATAATCAAACATTTGTAGACATGAAGAGATATATGTGGAGATATCTATGTATCTCCGAATATCTCTGCATCCTCAGAGTATCCACTAATAATAACATGTTTTCATGCTATTTCAACAGTTTATTATGATGTAACAGCCCTATTTTTCCCTTCACATAAAATCACATGGACCATTTAAGATGATGCAGGGAACTTTGCATTGTGTTACACAGCTCTCCAATCTATTGGCCATCATCAGAGTAGCTTCAAGAGCTATCAGACAGATGTTCTTTCACCTGTAATTACCTTTGGCTTATAAAGGAACATATACACCTCCCTAAAATAAAAGAGTTTTCATAAGCTTAAGGGAGAGTGTCTGTCAGATAAAAGCACTACAGCTGCTGAATATGTTTTTATATATTAAAGCATTTAAAGATGGTGGGTGTATTTCAAGTAAATGATTTAACTACACTCAGCTGTCCTGTGAGTTGTTTGTAATTACTGATTTTGCTTTTCGGATGTGCATAATAAAGTTCTCAATGTAGCTCTTTCAAATGCAGCAGCAATGCTGACTCTTCAGTACTCGATAGTTCAATCACACAGGATATCTTCACATTCAAGTGAGGCAAAAAATAAAAAAACAAAGATAGAGGCAGCACAAGGTGATGCCTGGCACTATTAGTGGCTCAAATTCTTTTGCCTTGAAATGATAGTAAAAAAAAAAAAAAAGAAAAAGAAAAAGAGATTTTTTTAATCATACCTCTGCCAGCAGACACAGCTGAAAATATTTTGTAGTTTCTTTTGTGTGTTGATAAATTTCCCCACATAGTCTAGAACAAATGCTTCTCTCTAGTCAAAAATTACATCAAAATATCTTGTCCCAAACAAGCAAGATGCTCATGATGCATAAAAACACAGCAAATTTTAAAAGCATCAGAAGCTGATTTGACACATGCTCTGATCTTTGGTAATCAGCTATTTGTAGCACAGCTTATCACAGCAATATTCAAGTGCCTGGGTTTTTTTATTATTTTCCCCAATAAGACAATTGTTTTTTCTTGGTTTCATATAGAATCAAAGCATATGTATTCATAACAAATATGAGCCACAAAGATGATGGGTGGGCTGGAACACCTCTCCTACCAGGACAGGCTGAGGGAGCTGGGGTTGTTCAGCCCGGAGAAGAGAAGGCTTTGGGGAGACCTAATAGTGATCTGACCTAATAGGGGCCTGCCAATACCTGAAGTGGGCTACAATAAGGCTGCAGAGGGACAGTTTACAAAGGGCTGGAGTGATAGGACAACAAGCAATGGTTTGAAATTAGTGCCGAGTAGATTTATATTGGATGTTAGGAACAGATTCTTTAACATGAGGGCAATGGAACACTGGAATAGGTTGTCCAGGGAGGAAGTTGAGGCCCCATTCCTGGAGATATTTAACATCAAGCTCAACAAGGCACTGAGCAACCTAATCTAGTTGGGGATATTCCTGCTGACTGCAGCGGGGTTGGGACAGATGAACCGTGGAGGTCCTTTCCACCCCAAACCGTTCTATGACACATGATTCTGGGTGTCCAGATATTGGATTTGTAGAGATCTGTAATTATAATTCATAGCTAAAACTTCATTTCATAAGTATAAGCAGATATGGTAACAGAAAACAAAATGAGATTGTGACAATACATTCATCCTGAAATGCAAACATTAAAAACACAGTTTTATGAAGTATCAAAAACATTTATAAACCAAAAGATGGGAATGAGAGTGTGACTGAAGCTTACATAAGAAATCACAGCATTTCAGCTCAAGCTGAGAAAAGATCATCCATAAGAGTTCATCTGAACAGTTTGTTCAGCTCTCAAGAGTTACCCAAAACTTGTTAGGACAAATCACTGTGCTGTTCATGCCTACCTCTGTTCAAGGACTGGTTTATGTGCTACACAGTAACTGAAGCACTGCCATGGATCAGCTGAAGTGTCATGGCTCCACATAAACACGTGATCTGCGGTGGGCTACATCAGGGTAGTTAGAATGAGCTTAAACTTAGCAAAATTGTTTTTAATGTGACAAATCTGAACCTGTTAGTGGTTAACACTGTAACTTCATTGGAATCATAGAATGCATAGGGTTGAAAGGGACCTTTAAAGATCATCTAGTCCGACTCCCCCTGCGGTAAGCAGTGACACCCCAACTAGATCAGCTTGGTCAGAGCCCCATCAAGCCTGACCTTGAATGTCTCCGGGGGTGGGGCCTCTGTTGTTTCCCCAGGCATCCTGTTCCAGTGTTCCACCACCTTGAGTTCTCAGTTTAGTTATTCCTAACATTTTTTCAAAGTCTGTTCCTCTGCCTTTTCCTATTCAGTTTTACTTAGAGGAGAAAAAGAAATACTGAAAATGAAGGCTAACGTACAAGAATCATTTCTGAAATAACAAGGAGCAGTAGCTATTTAAAACAAATGAACATGTAACAAGCTTACAGAACTGTAACAGCAGGATACAGGAGGGAAAAAAAATGTAAAAATAGCCACTTCAAAAAATTGTTTATTAAAACCCTCATCTCCACAGCAGGAAATAAGAAGAAAAATACTGAAACAGCCACCTTAAAATTATTTATTAAAAAACACATCACCAGAGATGCACAAAAAAAGAAAACCGTTTACCAAAGCATCTTAATATAAATTTATTCAACTATGTCTCAGCAGGAAACACTATAGAAAGTAAAATTTCCACTGTGTAAAAATAAATAAATAAAAATATTTTCAAACAAGGAAAAATAAAGAAGTCCTTTTAAAACAGTTTTCTATAGCTGGTATTGCACTAGTGAAATACAAAGACAGCTCTGCTCACACGAGCCTTCATTCTTCATAATGGCACATGCTCTGGTCCCATGCAACAAGTGTGTCTGACATACATTTAAATATTAACAAGTGATAGATCCCTGCTACCTCGAATTTAAATGTTGGTTTAAGCTCACCGACTTTCCTATCTTATCTCTTTAAATTACATTTTAAATTACATTCTTTCTAGCATCTCTGTTTTCCACAGGATGATGGAGCTGTTCTAGAAGTTTGTTTTCCACCCCAGTTAGGATTTTCACTGGGAAGTCATCATCTTGAGCAGTATGTTTCAGTTGTATGGGGGTGGTACCCAAAGCTGTGTAGAAACACAGCATCTTTAAAGAAGCACAGGACTGCCCAGTGGCCAGGTAGGGGCACCCTAGGGCATTGGATCTCTCCACTGTCATTGGTGAGGTTGATTCTTATACATAGTGGTGGAAGTGTCAATATTTTCATTACCAACCTAGCTTAGCCATTGATTGCATAAGCTTGGATATATGTGTCAGACCCATAACTCATTGTTTAGTTATACAAATAAACAACAACCAGCTACTTTTGCCACATTAAGATTGAACAGATGTGATCTTTGTTCCAGGCCATTGCTTTGTATGCACATAAAATTAACTTCATTCTTGCAAATAATCAAGCTTGAAGTCTCTCACCAGGATGTTTGTCCCACTGACATGAGCTAGGTTTGTCAACCTGGAGAACTTCATTACTATGTAGATTGCTCAAAGCTTTCCCTGCATTTAGGAGCAGGCTTTGGGCAGCCAAGGATGCAGTGATTCTGCTGTGTTCCAGTAGACCTAGATTGGTTACCTACTTTATGCATGGCAAGCCCTGGAAAGCCACCATGCCCACTGATCCTGTACAGAGAGAAAAGGCAGACTCCATGGCTTCTCCCAGTAGAACTTGTTTCAGTTCCAGTATGTCAGCCTTTATGTAGTTGTAAGAACAGGAAAGCTTTACTCGCATGTATTTATTCCAGGGGTCCCTGCCTTTCCCTGCTGGGGCCAGGGGCAGTCAGGCTCTGGGCTCTCATTCTTGATGTGGCTCAGACAATTTTGACTACACTGATAAAACACTCTGATCTGTTCGTGTGCAGAAGAGAAGGCTGTGGAAGAAAATGACATGAAAAATATTTATGATCTTAGCAATAATGATGAGCCTTCTAAGTAGCATTACTGTAAAATCAGGGAAGACAAACCTACATCATACACAGTAAATTCCTCTGTGAATGTAAATAGATACATGTGTGTACATATCATCACAATGAAATCATTTTGGTTGGAAAACATCTATAAGATCATCAAGTCCAACTGTCAATTCAACACCACCATGCCCACTAAACTATGTCCCAAAGTGCCACATCTACATTTTATTTCTTTTTAACACTTATGGGGATAGTGACTCCACCACCTTCCTGGGCAGCCTGTTCCATGCCTGACCACACTTTCAGTAAAGAAATCTTCCTAATACCCAAACTAAATCTCCCTTGGTGCTATATGAGGTCATTTCCTCTAGTTCTATCACTTCATACTAGGGAAAGAGACCAACTTCCACCTCATTACAGCCTCCTTTCAAGTAGTTGTAGAGAGCAATGAGATGAATCTCAGATGAAACTTACTGTGTGACAATGTAGCTATTGTAGCATATATAGCCACAAAATTGAAGCATTTCTCTGCTTTAGAGAAAGCTAAAATAAATATAATGAATCTCTTAGGGATTGATACAAAATTCATTGACAGTTCCCATTTAGATAAAAAAAAAAATACTTCAGAATCAGGCCCAATGCTTATTTATTTCTTCTTTCAGCTGTGTAATTCAAAAGCTAGAGTAGTGAGGTAAAAATTGTGTATAACATGAACCATATCAAGATCCAGCTGTTCACTTTGTCAAAAGAAAATGGTGCAATTGAGATATGGGAAATCAGGATTAGGTTTATTGCTTCCTGATCTCAGAGGAACACAGCCCCAGAAATAAAGTTCATCTGCACAAAAGTTGGTGTTGATGCTTCAGCAAATTGCTTGTGTGAGTGGCAGTGATGATTACAGCTAAGGAAATAAGTCCTAGCAAATTATTTATTCAACAAATTTCACCATTTCTTCTGCCCAGGATTGGTCTGTGATCCGATGGTGATTCTCCCAGTTAGTCTTCATTCAGAATTGTTAAGAGATGTCATTGCTGGGTGCATCTTGATCTAAAAGACACTCACAAACAGCTATTCAGACTCCACACCTGGCCTCAAGCCTGGTTTTGTTTCCAAGAGCTTGTCAGGTAGCAGATGTCTCAAGAGAGTCTTTTCTCAATGGCTTCTCATTAACCTTTGTAGAACATCTTGGAGAAAATGTATGTGACCTCCTTTCAGCTGCCTTGCTGAAAAATGAAGTTCTTTATACTGGAAAACAGAGGCTTAACAGAACATATGGGGACAAAGATGAAAATCTTTAACAAAGCGATTTTCTTGACCGATTTCCACTCAAAATCTGGTCACTTTCAAGCTGTGGAGAAAGCAAGCAATGGAGTTAATAGCTCCTCCTTAGAAACACTGTTCAGTAATTTCTCCCTGGTATTTCCTAATGCACATCTAGGTTGGCAAGGAAAGGAACCTAGAATCTTGAAAGCATCAGAATCATGTTAAGAAAGATGAAATCTTTAAGATGTAAATTGTCATTATAGTCATCCTTTCTTCTTGGTCATGCTGCTGTGCACACAAACTTCAATAAATAGCAATTCCAAGTTCAGCTATGACTGAAAATTCTATTTTGCAGTTTCTGTTTTCACATACTTTATATCTATATAAAATTTCAGCAAGTGTTGCTTTGGGACACGGTTTAATGGCCATGGTGGTTGTAGGCCGACAGGTGGATTTCATGATTTTAGAGGTCCTTTCCAACTGAAACAATTCTGTGATTCTATGACTTTATGACCTAAAATATTAGTCATGGATCTTTTTTTCCTGTAGATATGTGTTACCCATGTCCATGACAGTGACACCAAGGATAGGTGGAATGAGCCAAAAAAGGCATTGGACTTGATGATCCCTGGGGTCTCTTCCAACCTTAGTTATACTGTGATACTGTGATTTCTTCAGCGACTCCCTCCACACTAACCTAATACAGCTGCCTATTGTACTGTTGCAAGAGATAGGTAGCTGGTTAGTAAAGGAAAAATCTTGTGGAATTTCATCTGTAAAAAGCAGTAGGATCTGAAACCTCAACACAAAGAAAATTTCATAGTGTTTCAGGTAGCCAAAGCTTTGTTCACAATACTTCATATCTCACCGAGATACACTTGCCAAATACGATTATTCCTGTAGTGATTTTGGAAAAGGCAAATATAATGTCTCACAATAGGTTTCTTATTCTTTTTGGAGTTTCTAATAACAACATTGAGAAGATGTTATTGTTCTCCTTATAGATGAAAATTCTTTTTTTGCTTGTGTTAAAAATAATTCTAAGGAGTTTAATAAAACTCCTGTATAAAGATGTCCTAATGTGTGTATTTTATGCCACTTCAGCTGTAGTTCTATCTTTAATTTCATATAAGCTATTTGGAGTTGATTAACTAGCATATAATCTCTGCCAGCCAAATACATGAAAAGGTGGTGGTGTATTTTTAATCATCTATATTCAGAGCTGGAAATTAATTTTACTTTGCCTTTTTTTTTCCCTTTTTCATTTTTTTAAACGTCTCCTGATTAAAACTTAAGCAGTCAAACATCTCAGGCATTTAACTTCAATGTTGTGTCCTTCTCTATCAGAACAAAATTGGGCATTTTCCTATACACAATAGAGGAAAAAAAGTAATTACTATCAATCAGTGACTAAGCAACAGATTGGAGTATTTAGAAAGACTCATTCATACACAGATTTGCAGCAGTGTTCAGCTCTTCTGATTAGATTCCATAGATTTTAAATTGTAGCTAATTAGGCTGTCATAGGTTCATTAATGGCTCTACTGATTCAGCACTCCCTCACCTGCATGCATATTAAAGCTCATTAGCTCCCTTGTCTAAAATACCACCTGCATTAATTGCTACTGATGCACTAGGACTCTTCAGAAGGCTCTTCTGACAACTAGTCTACCTGCTTGTAATACCCATTGCCCCCAGAGCTCTTCAGGAGAGCTAGCACATAAAGTTCATAGTGTTTCACACATTGTAATGCTGCAGCTGTTATGAGGGCAGTCAAGCCTGTTTTCTGCTTAACAGCAGGAAATAAATAATTAGCAATGCCTATACTGTAATGCTTACCACAGGACCCGTTTATTTACTCTGGAGTCTCACTACTGTAAGCCATCTAACAATATTATGTACTAACAAAGTGCTAGGGGAGATGTAAAGACATAAATAAAGTTATGACCAAGAAGAATAGATGACCTCAAGTTAGATGAGGACTGATGTTTTGTGACCTCACAGTATCACAGTACATTAGATGTTGGAAGGGATGTCCAGAGATCATCGGTCTAACCCCCCTGCCAGAGCAGGATCACACAGGGTAGTCTGCACAGGAATGCACCCAGACGGGTTTTGAATGTGTCCAGAGAAGGAAACTCCACAACTTCTCTGGGCAGCCTGCTCCAGTGCTCCATCACCCTTGCTGTAAAGAAGTTTCTCTTCATGTTGAGGTGAAATCTTCTCTGTTCAAGCTTGTACCTATTGTTTTTTGTCTTATTATTGTGCACCACTGAAAAGAACTTGGCCCCCTTCACTTGATACCCATCCCTGAGATGTAGACATTGATCAGATCCCTCTCAGCCTTCTCTTCTCAAGACTAAACAGCCCCTCCTCCAGGTCTTTGATAAAGATACTGAACAAAACTGGACCCAGTACTGATCCCTTTCTTCCAGAGAATGAGGTTCCTGAGGGCTGGTCTCAGGAGCAAAGACTGAGGCAAAGAAGGCATTCAGCAACTCTGCCATCTCTGCATCATCAGTTACCATATCTCCCATATCATTCAGTAGTGGCTCTACATTTTCACTGATGTATGTGAAAAAAACTCTTCTTGCCCTCTTTCACCCCCCTGGCAAGACTCAATTCCAAGAGGACATTGGCCTTCCTTGTTGCATCTCTACATTCTCTGGCTATATTTCTATAATCTTCCCAATTGATCAAACCTTTTTTCCACACATTGTAAACCTCCTTTTTCTTTTTGAGTTTTTCTAAGAGCTCCTTATCCATGCAGGTCTTCTGCCTGCCTTACTTGATTTTGTTTTCAAGGGAGTACATTTTTCTTGAGTTGGAGGAGCACTCTTGGGCTCCCCTTCCTTCTAGATCCATAGCCCACTGGATATTTCTGAGTCTTGAAGAGGGCAAAGCTGGCCCTCCTAAAGTCAGGGTTGAAATTTTACTTATCACCCTGCTTCTTTGTCAGTTGATATTGAACTCTAACATGGCATGGTCACTACAGACAAGGTTACCCCCAACCTTACATCTACAACCAGTCCTTTGTTAATACCAGGTCTAGCATTGCACTACTCCTTGCTGATTCTTCACCTGCCTGCAGGAGAAAGTTGTCATCCATGCACTGCAGGAACCTTTTGGACTGTTTATGCTTGGCTGTGTGGTCTTTCCAATTAATACCAGAGTGGTTGAAGTCACCCATGAGCACCAGGGCACTTGATTTGAGGCTACTTCCAGCTGCCTCTAGAAAGCCTCATCAACAGCTTCTTCCTGGTTTGGTGGTTTGTAGCAAACACCCACAACCATATCACCCATGTTTGTATGTCCTTTCACTCTTACCATAAGCTTTCAACACTTTTATCATCTCCCCCTGAGTTAAGCTCAACACATTATAGTTACTTATCCACACAGAGAACAACTCCACCACCTCACCTTGTCAGTCTGTCCTTCCCGAAAAGTACATAGTCATCCATAACCACATCCCGGTCATGGGATCTGTCCTACCATGCTTCTGTAATTGTGACAAGATTATAGTCCTGTGACTGCACCCGGATTTCTAGTTCATCTTGCTTATTTCCCATGTTTCTTGTGTTGATATACAAACACTTCAGAGACTTAGAAGAGGAGCATTGTGGGCGTCACATAATCCACCATCCCCTACAGCCTCGGGGATAGCAGGGGAGCTGGTACCCTGCCTCACAATTGTCCCAGGATTGTCTTCAAGTAAGCCTGTTTTTTCCCTCTTCCCCCTTCAAATTTAATTTAAACCTGTCAGCCTATCAACCAGCCCTGCCAGTTCTTGTCCCAGGATTCTTCTTCCTCTTAGAGATAAGCATTTCCTATCTATAGTCAGCAGGCCCGGGCTCTTGTAGAGTAGCCCATGATCAAAGCAACCAAAATCCTGCCGCTGGCACTAGTCCCACAGCCTGGCATTAATCTGCTGTATTGTCATGCTTATGCTGTCATCAGGCAAAGCTAGTGGGAGGACAGAAGAAAATACTACTTAATACTACTTGTGCTCCTGACTCCTTCACCATTTGTCCCAGGGCTCTGAAGTCCTTCCTCATTGCTCTCAAACTTCTTGTTGAGATGAAATATTCGGTGGATTACCTACTATGAAGATAGTGGGCCAAGCCCGTGACATAGTTCTAACTAATCCTTTAGTGCTTTTCTTTTATGTAGGTGTCCTCACAGATATCAGGGTGCAGATTATGTACCACACCTGTTTATTATTTGAGTGACAAAGCAAAGCTGTAACTGCCTGGAAGCTGTGGAGGAAGATTGATCTAAGAAACAATTCTTCCTGGCTCCTGATGTCCAAGCAGTTAAAAAGATAGACCAGTAAATTAACAGAGAATAATAGAATCTTTAAGGTTGGAAAAGACCTCTAAGCTCATCATGTCCAACCATCAACCTAACACTACCTTGACCGCTAAACCACGTTCTGAAGTTCCACTTCTGACAACAGATCAAAATACATCTGATAAGTTTACTGATAGCACCTTGTTTTGCTGAAAAGTTAAATTGCATGCAGTCTTGCCTTGTCAGGGACAAGTTTAGGGTAAGTAAAGGAAACATTTCATCTAAGGTGTCTCCAGCTATGATTTTATCTTCAAATCTATTGTGCCTAGAAAGCTTTATTGTTTTCTCCCAGCAGTTAAAAATCTCTCATTTCAAAGTAATGTTTAATATTTACAGTCATATGATCGATACTTTGTTCTTGCAAATCTGAACCCTAGTCTGCCAAATAAAAAACAAAACACACTATCAACAGCAGGTGGTTTAAAAACACCTTGCATGTGCACTGAGGCACAGACAGATGGAACCAGCAAAGCAAACCCACCAATGATGTTTTAGAGCCATTTTGGCAAGGTTCAAGATATATTCCCTCCTTCCCGCCTGTGTAACTGCTGACAGATGCCAGCAGAGCTGGGGTAAGAAAATGAGAGCTCAGTTCCCCACCTCTTCCCACCTTACTCATCCTCTCTGGTTGTGCAGAGCTCTGGAGTGTGACAGGAGGGGTTTACACTGAAGGAGTCCACATGGAGCAGGTTTTTATTCTTATCAAGATAGTAGCAAGTGAGAAAATGACTTCTTATGATGTATTTCCTCAAAATTTTGCTCATTACTTTTCCTCTTCTTTTAATTAAATGCACTTGTGGAGAGAAAATCAACCACAAAATTGGCTCCTCATCTTCCAGTGTTTCTTTGGAGCCTGGTTGTAGCCCAGAGGTAACAGGATTTACTGCTTTCTTTAGGTGACATTTTCACTTCAACATGGCACAGATACAGCTGTTATTCAAATGAAGTTGTTACCATGGATCAGTTTCAGTGTATATGGTCAAGTCACTGATTCTTAGGTATTTTTCCAATTAGACCTAGGTTATGATGCAAATCAGTTAATGACAACTGACTACAATTTTCACCTTTACTGGCAGTCTCAGCTGAATGACTTCACCTGAAAGACCAATGCATTTCCTTATCCTTCGATGTTGGAAATTGGGACACAGCAATTAGCAACATGGGAACGGTGGACTCTTGATGCTGCTTTTTTACTAGTTGGTGAAGGGAACTCTTTTGTCAATGTAGTATTTTCACAATATATTTCCGTGAGAGTTTTTGAAGTGTAGAACCAAACTCCTCTATTTCTTCTAGCTTTAGTGCTGTGTGGAGTTTCTGATATTTCCCAGTAGTGCTGTCTGAGAATATCTGTTGCATCACAATAAACTTCCCATAAAGGAAACATGCAGGTGCTTCCAGCAATACACACAGAACACGAAAACATATATTTTGTAAGCATATACAGGATCAAACTGTTATCCAGTAACAGGAAGACAAGTTGTTGAAAAGAATGCATTTCTTAGCTCATAAACAGATTACTATGCACTATCCCATGCAAATACCTTCACGTACAAATCACAGAAGTATTAATCCATGCTGAACAATAGGATTATATTCCTCCTCTCATATGCACATACACACAAACATCCCTGTGTTTTGGAAAAGACGGAAGGACAGTTGGAAGGATTAAAATGTTTGTTTTTCTCCATACATCTGCCTTTGAGCACTCTAAAATGAGTGCTGGGTGACAGAAAAATCAGAGGCATTCCTGGAAGGGAGGATGCAGCTATTCCTGATACTTTTTCCCATAGGTTGCATACTAAAATCTCTCCCTAAACCTGGATTAGTTATTCCAATCTGTTCACCAGAACACCAAGAGCCACTGGCTAGCAAGCCAGTGAGCAAGGTGGCTTCCTCCCATCTGCCCTGCCACCGACAGCAAGCAACTCTGTAGTGACAGCGTGAGGATACACATGGCCTGCACCAATGCTTTTGACATGTCTCTGGTCATGCATCTTTCTGTGGGCCTCAGCTGTGGTCTTATTTTCACCATGTTTTTCAGTTCAAAATATCGATCTTAGGAAAGACTGTCACTGTTCATTCATTCATGAGACCTGGCTTTTGATTCGGCCTGCAGATTTTGCACTGGATTACAAGTGCAGGGTTTTAACCTTCGTTTTCCTGGGCATAGGGCAAGAATATCAGGGCCTCTCATTTTCCTCTCCTTTTTTAGTAACCTGTTAAACCAGTGTATCTGAAACAAAGCACAGTTTATACAGTGAAATCTGAAACACAAAATAGTTTTGATCCACATATTTGTATACTTACTTTAAATAAACTAGAAATGCCCCTGCTTTGCTTTTCTTGAAACATTTTGCCCGTTTTTCTTTGAAACTGCAATGTTAGCAGGAAAAGATCCTCTCAAGTTCTTGCTGCAGTGTCTTTTATTATCCTTACACAAAAGGGAGTGCAGAGAGCCTTTGAGACCTTAAAGAAACCTGACAGAAAGGACAGGCCTTTGAAGTCTACAAAACATGTATAATCTACTTTTACTTAGTCTAACAGGAGAACCATATTTACCTTGCTCATGTCATTATGGATTTTAGGTTTTTGTTTTGAGTACAAGGTGTATGATAGTCTGGAGATTATCAATTTGGGATACATTTGAAAGTTGACTTTGATCTCCTTAAAGCTATCAATCTCAGCTTTGGAAGGAACAAAGAGATAAGAGAAACTAAAAACCTAATTTGCATCTGATACCTCTGGTTAAAAAAAAAAAAAAATCAACAAAAAAAAACCAACAGAGGAAACAGTAAACGAAATAACTAGAAAGCCCAAAGTCTCGCTCTGTTCACCGCAGGGTCTTTGTGAAATTGCTTGTTTTATAGCTGGAGAGACATCCAACAGACTGTGGTGAGATAAAAAACAGTAACTCAATTATAGCCATGGGCAGCCTTATTCTTTATACGGCTTGTAAAACTAGGATTTGTTTTTAATGATGAACTAGAGCTTGTACATTCTGCAAGATATAAGCCAGAAGCCAAGCAACAGGAGCGTTTATTTAGACTTCAGAAAGAAGTCTGATAAGAACTGGATGTTAATTATAAAAGGGAATACAGGAATAACACTCTGTTAAGAGCTCTGTTTGAAAGTGTGTTTTGATTTTTCTTTTGAATCTATTTCATCCTTCTCTTACCACATCACACCACATCTCCACCAATGATTCAATACCAACACACAGATACTGCATGGCTTTTTTCCCATTATCAATATGAATGAAGTGCCCTACCAGGATGGGTCAGAAAAGCCATTGCCCTTTCCTCTGTAATTGTTTCCTCAAAAAAAAAAAAAATTAAAAAAATGCTTCTTTTGTTCTGTCTGTGAGGAACTGACCAGGTCAATGTGCACTTCTTCAACCTTGCTAACTCTAACATGAAAAAATAAGAGCATGTACATTGGAAAACAATGCCAAGTTCCTGACACAGCTGAATGCTTTATTGCACACAATTCCCCCCTGAAGAATAAGTACAAGGCATTTGAAGGAGATGCTAGTACTGTCATTTAATACAAAGGGGTGGGCATCTTTCCCTGTATGGCACTCAGAGTCTTCAGACAGCTGAGTGGCTCACTGGCTACAAGACATCCTACACAGCTGAGAGGACAGAAATCTGTAGGCATGGTTCGTGGATGGGTACACAGCAACATTCACCAACCAGCTTACAAACTCACAGTGAGAAACAGCTGCAGCAGAGATAAGCTCTGGAGTGATCTGGTGTAGTCAGCCTTACTATCCTCTCCAGCCACTTCCTTTTGCACCTAAGAACACGGACTGCCAGGTAGTCCACTTCTTGAAAATACATTGTCAAGCCCTCCAGACAAACAGTGAAAGTCTTCACTTCACTGTGTATGGAAATACCTGTGGCCTGGAGCAATAACTGACTGTGTCTTTGTTATTGCCAGGTGGTCTTACACTCTGATGGTTTCAGCCTGAGAACCAATGAATAGAATAGAATAGATTCTAATCAGCCTCATTTCATTATCTCATGAAAGAATTACTCATGTGGATTGGTGGATATAAATTGGGGGGCATGCAGGCATCAGCTGAAATCCTGGATTCTCACTTAATACTACCTGCAAAACTCTCACTGACAGAATGGGGGGCAAATTACCATCTACTTAAACTAGAAGGGGAAATCCCTATAGGAAAATGACAAAGATTTCATGGTGTTGCAGAAAGGACTATTAACAGTCAGGGTAATCCAAAGAACATGTAATGTATAACATGATCACTTAGCTGAGGCAATATTATCTCATTTCATTCCTAGAAAACTGCTAGGAGTTGGGGTTTGGGGGAGTGACTTTGGAGGGAGATTATGCCTTTTGAGGTTTTTTTAAGTTATAAACTGTAGATTATTTAAGACAGATGAGCGACTTTCACTTTTATTTGTAAAGTATTCATACCCTAAAATCCTCACTGGAGCCTACAGTAACTTTAATGACATTTGGGCTTAATCAGATCATACAATTAACATACTTTTCTTAGAGTGGATTCTTTTATGTTTCAAACACTCTTGTCTCCTGGCAGAAGATGTTCTCCTTTCCTTTGCCTTCATTCAGTGAAATATTTAGAATAGAATGGAATGGAATGGAATGGAATGGAATAGAATTAACCAGGTTGGAAAAGACCTTTGAGATCAAGTCCAGCCTATCACCCAACACTATCTAATCAACTGAACCATGGCACCAAGTGCCTCATCCAGGCTCTTCCTAAACACCTCCAGTGATGGTGACTCCACCACCTCCCTGGGCAGCACATTCCAATGGCCAACCACTCTTTCTGTGAAGAATATCTTCCTAACATCCAGCCTAAACCTTCCCTGGCACAGCTTGAGACTGTGTCCTCTTGTTGTGGTGATGGTTGCTTGGGGGAAGAGAGCAGCCCCCACCTGGCTACAACCTCCCTTCGGGTAGTTGTAGGCGGTAATAAGGTCTCCCCTGAGCCTCCTCTTCTCCAGGCTAAGCAACCCCAACTCCCTCAGCCTCTCCTCTTAGGGCTTGTGCTCCAAACCCCTCACCAGCTTTGTTGCCCTTCTCTGGACACCTTCCAGCAAATCAACATCTTTCCTAAACTGAGGGGCCATTGGCCTTCTTGGCCACCTGGGCAAATTGCTGGCTCATGTTCAGCTGCTGTCAACCACTACCCCCAGGTCCCTTTTTGCCTGGCTGCTCTCCAGCCACTCTGACCCCAGCCTGTAGCACTGCATGGGGTTGTTGTGGCCAGTGTGTAGAACCCGGCACTTAGATGTATTCAATCTCATGCTGTTGGACTCTGCCCATCTGTCCAGCCTGTCAAGGTCCCTCTGCAGAGCTCTTCTACCCTCTAACAGATCACCCATAACAATTACCCTCCTCTGTTTTTTAAGGGAACAAGTCCTCATGTCGGGGGCAGGCTGTTTTGCTTTAGGCAGCACCTCAGATGGTATGTCTTCTGTCTTCTCATTCACCTCACCCTCAACTTCCAGTGCCCCATATTTATTTTGCAAGGACAGCTGGGAAGGTGAGGGGAACCATGTAGGTTTTACTTTGCATCTCCTAACAGGGACCTGTATCTGTTTCCTGCTGCATCCTGGGTCATCTCCCTCTGCTAGGGGAGCCTGCAGAGCCTGGTTCCTCAAATCCAACTCCTTTTCACATTCCCTTACTGAAACAAGTATCTAAAGTATTGAAGTGTGATATGCCTTTGTGGATTTGGAATTTTGTTTCTTTAATTTTATGTAAATAATTTGGGTGTTTTGTTTTTTTTTTTATTTAAAATTAACTCCATCTGACAGCCTTTCATTAAACTTTTTGTTGTGTTGTCTGAATATCTCCATTTGTGAAAATGATCACCGAGAATATTTTTCTTCTTTCCCAATAATATAAATCAAAAGCAATTCTGAATAAGTCTGTAACAATTGTGTGTCTTAGGAACTCAATGGATTTTGAACTCATCTTGTCACTTAGGACGCCATTTAAAGCTGAGTGAAAAATGATGCCACAGTGTCAACATTTTGTTAAGCTAGGATGAATAAGAACAAGATTAACTACAGAAAACTGAGGCCTTTTGTGGTTCCAGCAATGTAAGTGACCTGTGAATAGAAATTACAGCCAGTTTCTGGGGGTCAGTTTATAATAGCTGAGGATTGTGTTCTTTTATTTCTAATAGTGCTTAGAATGATTTAAGGAGTATATTTCACTTTTTGACATAGGTTATATTTTAGTTCTTTGATACAAATTTCCTCATTTTTTTTCTATGAAGAACTTAAATATACTCTAGTTTCACCCTAGTAGAGTTTCCTTGCTGAATTGTTTCTAATGAAACATACAGAACCATTTCAATAAAAATGTTGTGATTAGCAAAACAAATCTATGGGTTAGTTCCACTGCAATCAATGGAACTTGTCTGTCATCTTTGTATTCTAATTTCCGTGTTGGACTTCAGTGGACTAGAAAGTGCACCAATGAAATATAATGATATTATTTTAAAGAGAACAGGGACTGAATATGGGTAAGATTGGAGGAAAAGGACTGAGAAAATGATTCTTAAAGAAAGAAATAATTCCTCAGGCTAACTCAAAGCCCATAAAAGCTAGTGAAAAGCCCTGCTGTAATGTAAATTTGCTCCAGATTAATATTTGGGTTTATCTCAAAAATGCAAAAAACTGGAGCCTGGTGAATGTCTCTCTATTTCTGTTTGATAGACAAAATATTTCTTTCTTTGGTATTGCAGGTTTATCTGAGATCTACGATTTATACGTTATAAGATAATAAGACCTGATAATTGTTGACAGACAAAACCATGGAGTTACTGATAACCTTCCTGAGTAGAATAAATAATGAGTTGCTTCCTTTAGCAGCTAAAAATCTTAGTTCGAATTAGTATATTCATCTTTCTTGACCATTTTTTTTTCCTTAAGTCTTGTTTTCCAACACACTTCTCTCCTCAAGCTTCAGTACACCATAGCTGAACAAGCCTAGCAGGCAGCCTTTCAGTTTCAACAGGCATAGAAACAAGAAGGATGCACTGCAGCAGAAAATTAGGTAAGCTCTATTCACACACCCTGTAATAAAATAGATTACCCACCACAAGGACTCAGATGTGTGGACTAGACCTCCCAGAATGAAAACACGTGTGTCTCCAATAGGAGCTAAATAGTCTCTTCTCAGGAAACTCCCACTCTCCCAGTTCTTGTGCCAAGGATGATAAAATACATCACACAGATTTATTGAGACTAGCTCTACGCTTGTGCGTAAAGAAAGGAAAAGGACATGAAAAGTCATGGCTGTCTGCACTTGCCTTGCAGCAACATTACCATACTTAGAGTTGTTAAGATTTCAAAGACTGCTGGGAGCTAATGCTGGCATTAATTAGCCTCATCAAACTGGGTCAGGAAAAGAAGGGGGTTATGACCACTTAACCTGACATCTTCAGATAAAAGATTTAGGGAAAATCAAGCCTTTTGTAATCTTTGCCGCTGCCTGGAAGTCAGTGAAAATATTGTTTGGTCTTAGTAAAGTTTTAATGTGAGATTAACAGGGGGAGTTATTATGGTACAACTTGTCTGGAAATGCTGTATAGATGCAACAAGAGAAAGCCCTGGAAACTAGTAAGCACAGTGAAGCTTCTGAAATGGTGTTACTGGTTTGGTCCAGTTTAATTTACTATTTCTATACAGCAGACCTTGCAAGAAGTTATTCACATAAAGGGAGGTATTATGGAAACCTGAAATAATACGTGGAATAACACACATTGAAAAAAAATGAGTTTCCATTGCACTGTAGTAAGCTACTCTTACAAAATTAGCTCTCAACATCACCCAAAGTTGACTGAACTTAAGTGTTTACAGTTGCATTTAATGAACAAAGTACCTTCATGCTTCCATCATTTTAAAAAATGCTGGCTAACAAATTTCTCTCCCCAAATGTGGGTTGGAGATTATACAATATGAGGAATTTTGTTATAAATCAGGTGAATAAATATTTCTCTCATGGAATCACAGAATTATTTTGGTTGGAAAAGACCTCTAAGATGAAGTCCAACTGTGAATTCAGCACCAACATGTCCACAAATCCATGTCTCAAAGTGCTATGTCTACGTATTTTATGAACACCTGAAGGGATGGTAACTCCACTGCCTCCCTGGGCAACATATTCCAATGCCTGACCATTCTTTCAGTAAAAAAATTGTGCCTAATAGCCAATCTAAACCTCTTGGTGTAATTTCAAGCCATTTCCTCTTGTTCTGTCACTTGATACTAGGGAGATGAGACTGATCCCCTCCTTACTCCAACCTCCTCTCAGGGAGTTGTAGAGAGCAATGAGGTCTTGCCTCAGCCTCCTCTTCTACAGATTAGACAATCTCAGTTCTCTTGTAAGACTTGTTTCCTAGACCCTTCACTAGCTTTTTTGCCCTTCTCTGGACACACTCCAACACCTCCATATCTTTCATGCACTGAGAGGCCCCAAACTAAACACAGTATTCAAGGCTGAACACAGCATCAAGTACAGGAGCATGATCACATTCCCTGCTTCTGCTGATCCAGGCCAGAACGCTGTTGGCTTTCTGGGCCACCTATGCACATGCTGACTCATTTTCAGCTGGCTGTCATCCAGCACCCCCAGATCCTCCTCTGCCGGGCAGTCTGCCACAAGACTGTAGCCTCACGTGGGGTTGTTGTGACCCTAGTGTATCACCAACCACTTGGCCTTGTTGAATCTCAGGGTTCAATGTGGCCTCGAACCACAGACTCAGAAACTATTTCTAGATCCATATGGAAAATATCATATAAAAGTAAAAGTAATAGAAACAGTGAAGAAGACAAGGAAGAAAAGTTGAAGTCTAATCTCAAAAGTTAGGTAAATAGCAGTGCCATTTGAAGTCATTTTTCCTCCTCTGAAGTCAGCAGTTTTGAGATGTTATCATCTGCTGATTGTGAAATCTCATGTGATCATATTCTGATTAGTTCTTCCATTCCCTGTGGATCATTGCTCACACAACATTGTAACCTTTTCTAAGTTGATTCAGCAGACTCTGTATGTATTAAATAGTAATGAAGAATGATCTGTATTCTCTGTCTTTCATGATAATCCCTTGTGGGACTGATGAATCTTATTTAAAAGACCAAACAAACAAACAAACCAAAAAATCCCCACAAAACCCAACTCTGCTTTTGTCTTAGGTGAAGTGGTTTTGTAATTAAACAGAGAAATTCAATCCGTAGAATAATTATACAGCTTTTACCAGTATTAAAAACAGACAATGAAAAAAGTGCAATATTATGTTATTTCATCTCTATTCAATCTCCCTCTGTCCTGAGATGGCATGTCCATGCCTCCTCTAACACTTGTGGTCTGAGCATTGCAAAGTTATGTTGTAAAAGAAGCCATATTAAGATATTTGGACAAAACATTCACTTTCATATTGATTAAAAATTACTATCATATTCAACATCAATTCTGAAATTGTAAAAGTGACTAAAGGCTACAGCGATGATGAGTCTTTTGTGTGGGATACTACATGAATATCCAGTGAAGTTCATAGAACTTCTACCATCTTCCAAATTTTAGTGCAATCTGCATAGGAGATAAAACCTCCATCAGTAGATATTTCAGACAACTTATGAGAGACAAGTTGCACCAGCAGGTCTGGGCACTATGAGACTGTGACACACGCAAAGTGGCAGTTGTTTCTTCTAAGGTTTCCAGCACAGTTTCAAAAGAAGCTTTAGGAATATATCCCTAATGAAGATGCAGCATTTCAATGAGTATGCAGGCTGAACCACTACATCTTTGGGGTTCATCCATCACCAGATGACATCTGACACCTCGATAAATCATCACTTATTCCTAAGTTAGTTTATGCAAGATATTTCTGGAATGTAGCTGATCATACTTTGTTACAGATGCTAATTTTCAAAGGTATGCAAAAAATGCATTAATTTCTGAAGGCTGAATCAGAGAAGATAGCAGTAACGTGACATTTCTAGCATTTCACCTCAAAGCTAGCAATTCAACCTGGGATCAGATCAGAAGAAACTGAAGTTAGGGCTATCTGAAATTTTCAATCATCCACACAGAGAGAATTTATCATCTCCATTCAGTTCCTGGTGTCTCATGCAACAGAGAAACATATGCAACTTCCCTACCCAGTTACTGGCATCATTTCAGAAAAAGGATATTCCTTGCATAGGCATAAAGCTTTTTGCAAGCCAAAACAAGTGTCATAGAAAAAAAAACACACAAAGAGAGAGACATTTAATTTTCACCAAAATTCACAGACAATATATGCTGTACACTTATTTTGTACTGCAGTCCATGCTTTATTTGTGAATACGTTCATAATCACAACTATAACTCTGTCTCAAAACCTAGGTGGTGCATTATTCCTGATCTCAAAGAGTTTATATGAGAGTGAAGTGGTTAAAAGGCCTGTCAGTCTCACCTCAGTGCCAAGAAAAAATTATCGAGCAGGTCATCCTGAGTGCCATCACACAGCACTTACAAGACACCCAGGCAATCAGGCCCAGTCAGCATGGGTTTATGAAAGGCAGGTCCCGCCTAACTAATTTGATCTCCTTCTATAATAAGCTGACCTACTTAAAGGATTCAGGAAGGGCCGTGGGCATTGTCTACCTGAACTTTAGTAAAGTCTTTGACACTATCTCCCACAGCATTCTCTTTCAGAAACTGCTGGCACAAGGCTTGGATAAGTGCACCCTGCATTGGGTAAAAAAATGGCTGGTCAGGCCCAAAGAGTGGTGGTGAATGGAGTTAAATCTGGCTGTCACCCAGTCCCCCCTAGGGTTCAGGACCAGGGCCTGTCCTCTTTAATATTTTTATTGAAGATCTGGATGAGGGGATTGAGTGCCCTCCCAGTAAGTTTGCAGATGACACCAAGCTGGGTGGCTGTGTCAGTCTGCTAGAGGGTAAGGAAGATTTACAGTAGGATCTGGATAGGTTAGACTAATGGGCCAAGGCTAATTTTATGAAATTCAACAAGGCTGAGGGCCAGGCCCTCCACATGGGTCACAACAACGCCATGGTAAGCTATGGACTTGGGGATGGGAAGCTGAGATTTGGAGAGGGACCAGGGGGTATTGGTGGCCAGTGGACTGAACATGAATCAGGAGAGTGCCCAGGTGGCCAAGAAAGCTGGTGGCATCCTGGCTTGTATTAGAAACACGGTGGCCAGAAGGAGCAGGGAAGTGATCTTCCCCCCTGTACTCAGCACTGGTGAGGTCACTCATTGACTACTGTGTGCAGTTCTGGGACCTTCGCTAAAAGGACATTGAGGTGCTGGAGTGTGTCCAGAGAAGGGCAATGAGGTTCATGAAAGACCTGGAGCACCTGGTTTACAAGGAGCATCTGAGGGAGCTGGGGTTGTTCAGTCTGGAGAAGAGAAGGCTGAGGAGAGACCTCATTGCCCTCTACAGATACCTGAAGGGAGATTTGAGTGAGGAGGGGGCAACTTCTTCTTCTTGACTACAGGTGACAGGCCTAGAGGAAAAGGTTACAAGCTGTACCAGGGAAGGTTTAGGACAGATATTAGAAAATAGGTCTTCACTGAAAGGGTTATCAAACATTAGAATGCTTTTCTCAGGGCAGTGGTGGAATCACCATCCCTGGTGGTGTTTAAGCAGCCTGTGAACCTGGCACTTAGGGACATGGTTTAGTGTTGACCCTTCAGTGCTGGGCCAAGGGTTGCACTGGATGACTTTTGAGGTCTCTTCGAAACAGATTTATTCCATGAAAAACCATACATCAGTGATGGAAGGTCTAAAAGGATAAATCAGATGTTATACTCATGTAGAAACCATGTGTGAGTGGATTCAAACATTGCTATATTGCATAGGAATAAGTTCTAAGACATCATAAACTTCTATAGGCTGCTTGATTCAGCCAGTGCTATGTGACTAATTTTCTGGTGGGAGGTAGAAGAAAAATAAAATCTAAACTGAAGAAAATAGGAGTGTCCCTTTGGTCAGGGAAAGCATACCATGGAAAATTCCACCAGCATAAAATGAGACAGACAAGAGTTATGCTGCATCTTGAAACTAAAGTGGAGGAAATCCTTTACACGCTCAAGGCTGCAGGGAGAGAGCTGATCTGAGCAGTTAGGTTTTGTGCACAGCAGTAAAATGTGTTTCAAGGAACACAAAGAGGAGGATGCAATAATCAAAGCAGGAACAGATTAGAAAAAGATAGTGCTGATGGATTGGATAGACATTTTTTCATCATGCTACAGAAGGAGAAGTAACAAAAAAGTATAAAATTATGTGTATTAACTGAAAATAACCGAGGGTCTGTCATTCTGTCACTCCTATTTACACATGAGAAAACAATTTATACACAAAAGATGATATGCTGGCATTTCCAAGCTTGTCCCATATAATCTTTCCATCAGCCTATTCTGATTTACCAGTGTGGAGAGGCTAGCAGAGAGAGCTTGCAATGCTCACAGAGAGCAAGGTTTGTTTAACAGGGAGAGTATACTGAAACAACACTAAGTACTTTAGTCATCCAGATGCACTTTAAAATACACTGAGGAGTTCCTACACATAGAGCGACTTGTTTTAAAACCTCACTCTCATAAAAATCAATAAATTTCAGGAATTGCCTGTAGGTTCACACCAGTCTAGTAGCAGCATATGTTTTCATTACAATAGCCTAACACAATCACTGCTGTAATAAGTATTCCCAAAATAATTCTCCTTCCCCATCTCCCTTTTCCCTTACAGGTTAAAAGTAGTTGCAAATCTCAGTTTCTACCTACAGAGAAGGAAGTATTTCAAAGGGTGATGGCTCTCTTAGGCAAAGGGGAAAGAATAAAGAGGAAGATGCAAGTGAGCTGACAGAATCAAGTGAGTACATAACATTTGATCAATGCTTGCCATTGTCAGAGACATTCTTTAGGGAAATTTTCCATTGCAGATGTCATACACTAAATGAAGTGGAACGGAATTAATACAGAACCTGCAAGATTAACAATGAAATTTTCGGGGCTGAACTTCTTTGTTGCTCTTCCCCTTCTACAGCTGCTCTTTAAATTGACAACATTTCAGGATGAATTGATATAGCCTAGCTTTAAGCCTTTGATGTGTAAACTACTTATGATCTCAAACATGCATCTCAAAATTGATTTGTTTCTCATCAAAAACCACCTTGCAACATATTCATATAGAACATTTATATCAGTGTATAACAAATATAATTGTAACCAACAAGCAGCAAGACAAATTTGGTTTAGTCTTTCGCTGTAGTTTTAATTTTTACCCAATACAGATAGGAGAGGTGCATGAGTTTCTACAGTGGAAAAGGAATTGTGTAGAGGTTGTTCTAGTTATTTTTTTACAGCTACCTCCTGGCAAAAAAACCCTCAACCAATCAACCAAAAATAAACAAACAAAAAAAAAAAACCAAACAAAACCAACCAACCAATCAAAAGTCCACAAATAAAAATTATCTCAGATAAAATTCCATAGAAATTTAACATCTCCATCAATATCAGCAGAATATCTGTAATGAATAATTCCATCAGCAGCACATGTAAGTAATAAAGGTGATAGGACTGCCCTGCTTTGTTGTGTCAAATGTATCATCATGGTCACGATCCCTGGCTTGCTGTTGTTGTTGCCTCCTTTGTTGCACATGATGACAAAAGAGGCTATGATAAAATACTGGAGAACAAACTGGGTTCATTTCATGCTCCTTCACATAAATAGATGGACATTGTCTTTTGGGGGTGGAATTCACATATTTGACAATAATTTCCACTCTCACACTATGCTGAGCCCTTTTTTTAACTTCTTTTTTCTTCCTTCCCATTTTTAACAGGATATTTTATTAGTTTCTAATTCTGCTTAGGACCCACTTTAGTAATACTTTCTGCCTTAGATTAATTACCCTGATCTAATTCATTTAGTGGAGGACAGCTGTGGTACGTGGGTTGCCCACTGATGTATTGTGTTAAATGACGCCCATCTGTCATTGCAGCATATCAGCATGGATTCAGTGTCATCCACTTCATTGGCTCTGCTGAGATGTGAAGTACAGCTACAATGTTTACCACTGTTGTTAATTTAATATCTACACCTTTAATAACCTGACTGCTGTCATTCGCTGAACAATGATACATGATGGCCAGTGAGCAGCCAGAGAAAAGGCATTAACTTAACAGCATTGTAGACCATTTGGTACAGTTAATTAGAACATGTCTAGGCAAACACTGTTGAGGGACTTGTAGGGCATTCCCATGCAAAAAATGCCTTATTGAAAATAAAGGTTAAAAAAAAAATCCCTTGTTAACTGTGATTCTAACAAATATCATCATTAACTCATTTTCTTGACTCAGAAGTGGCAAATTTTTATGACAGCAATTTTCTCTTATTTATCACTGATCATTCTCCTGCTCTTTCCTCCAGCCTGCTTCTCTTGAATTCCCCTTCTGTATCTGGAAAAGGGTTGGAGGCAGCACCCCCAAATACACAATGTCATTTCAGTGTGGTGGTTTATACAAATTTATCAGTGTGAGTTTCTCATTGTGCAAATGCCATGCCCAGTCATAGACCCTGTGAATGTGAAGAAGTAAGCTATAAAAGTGTTCTGACTGTTGTTCACTTTCTGAATGGAAAAGGTAATAAGAGGCAAAAAAATGTTAATTTTTTAGCACAATAATAGACAAATATATAACAGAAAAAGATATGAAAAATTATGTGCTTAGGTTCTGTAGGGTGACGTTTTTTTGAAGCCATCTGTAGGCTCACATGAAAACTTTACTGAACAGTTAAAATACATATGGAAAAGAAGCACTGTGTGCTCTCAACTCCCTTTCATATATCTCTGTAGACATAAATAGTCACACATACAGAGCACATTGTGGTTATCATTTCCAGGGAGCTGGGGAAACCCGTATGATTGCCTGCAGCTGGTAGTGTGTGATTAGTGTTTTAAGACTCTTGGCTGTGTGCCTCAAGCAGCTTTGGAGCAAGAATACCACCTGTTACACAAGCTTGAAAAACCTCCAGATTCACACAAAATCATGTGGAATCTTCTTTTGAGAAGAACCTTACTGCAGCCCTTTCTTTGCTTTTTCTTTCAGGGGAACCAAGACAAGATGGAAGAAATAGAATCTTAGAATCCCAGAATCATAGAATCTATTCAGTTGGAAAAGACTTTTGTTATCATCTAGTCCAACCATTGACCTAATTCCACTATGGCCATCAAACCATGTGTAAAACAGTTCATCCACAGATTTTCTATTCAATTTTCAGACTTCCCCAGAGTAGAAGGATTTGCAACAGGTTTTAAAGGTCTAAATGGCATTGAGGATCTGAGACTTGTGTTCCTTTGCTTTATTTTTCTGGCTCTGAAATGGAGACTTTACTATCTCAACCAGCACAGCAGTAAATGTCTTCAAGATCTTCATGTGCAGTGCTGACAGGCAACACTCTGATTTAGGCCTGAGAGATAGCAACTGAAAGTCCATGATAGTTGAGACGACCCTCTGTGCCCAGGATGGCTAGGTTAAGAGAAGCTTCTGTAGAGAAATATTAATAGTAACTCATTGTAGTCAACAACGCAGAAAAAAATGATACAATAAAATTGAGCTACTTTTGACTACTTGGTCTGAATGACCCATTTACAGCTGGATTAAGGCGGTCTGAGGAATGAATCAGAAACAAGAATCCACTGGCAGTATGAAGACCTGCAGTGAGAAGCCTGAGGGTATAACAATAATAGAGGTTTAGAAAGCTCTTACAGAGCTTTCTTCATACCATTCATGAAAGAAAGATACAGTTCCCTATTTCCCCATACTCAAAGAAAGTAAGTTCAATATTTTCTTGTGGAAATTGCTTTCCCAAAACTTGCAAGAGTTTCTTTAACATGTTTCTGAGCATGAAATATTACCACTGGCCTAGGGTTCATGACACTAAAATCAGGATCTGACAACAAAAATAAGATCTATTTTAAAAAGTATATGCATTGCCACACATTTTACAGAACATCCCACCCCATAGTCCAAGCTTCAGAACTAATGGTTGATTAGCAACAAAACTCTCATTTTGATTATCCAAAATACTATCCTCCTGCTTACTCTTCTTCTAAGGAATACCATTTAAGAAAAAAACATCAGCAATAATTTCAAGATGCCAGAAACACCTTTAAAAAGGAAATTCAACTGACAATATTCAACTGTTACTTTAATTCATTATCCACCATTTTCCATCATACTAAGGAATATTAGAAGCTGCCAAACTGTGAAGAAGGGGCCTGAAAAGAACCTGAATTTGAAGCCATGTAGGTGCTCCATATATAAATACCTCTGCTGACTGCAGTCAGCTCTGAACACAGATAAACAGCTCCTTGGGTACAATACAGTTAGAACAAAGCTGTGAATCTCATTTTACTCCCAGGCCATTTACGCATTGACAATGACAAATTTGCAAGGTTTTGAAAAAAAAAGCATTGACCCAAAAGGTTTTAAAAGGTTTTAAGGTTTTAAAGCCTTATAAAATGGCTCCCATCCTTATGTTTACAAGCAAAAATCTTCACCAAGAAAAATCTTTTGTGTGTGTGTGTGTGTGCTTGTATTTGTCCTGCCTTTCCCTGAGAGAATAAAATGAGACAAAGAATAGATTGCTTTAAAGAACTGAGTGTTCATTAGCTTTTTCTTTAAACCATTCTTCCTGAGATCACACACACAAAAACACTTGAAGACAGACAAATAGGACCTAGAGGAAGACAAAGAGGCAACAGTATTTTACTAGGTTCAGCTTTTAACTTTTTGCTTTTCCTTTTAGAGTAACAACATGTCTTGTCTGCCAAAAATACAACCCAGGAAAGCAGAGGCTATCAGACACAGAAAATGGGATTTGACTATATCCAGACATGTAGTCATTCTTGACTCCATTTACAAATGATCAAGATCTAGTAAAAATAGTTAAAACCATCTTGGGTAGTATTAATCTAATTTTAGAAACTATGCCTAAAGAAGTCTAGATGAATAATTCCCTGAAGAAAACTTAATAGAAGAGAAAATTCCAATCCATAGTTCCTATGGAGAACACTTTCTACTTGGATAGTGAGTTCTCCATATAGTGGGTAGAAAGTTTCTGAAATTTAAAGCCAAGATATTTCTATAGGGAACTGTGGAGGTTATCTCAAGTCTGGGAAGGGATCTCACTAATGTTTTTAAACATTTAAAGAGTGAGAGGCAGAAGGATGGAACCAAACTCTTCTCAGTGGTGCCCAGTGACAGGACATGTACACAGACTGGAACAGAGGATGCTTCATGTAAACATAAGGCAGAAATTCTTCACTTTGGGGGTGTCAGAGTGCTGGACCAGGCTGCCTGGAGAGGCTGTGAAGTTTCCGTCTCTGGAAGCATCTAAATATGAAATTACTTTCTATAAAAATGGATGTCTCTTGCAGGGTGGAGAGAGGTGTCTCTTCATGTTCCCAAGACAAGACTTGTGTTCAAGCCTGTACTGAAGGATGAGAGCTCTTTGTTCAAAGCAGTGAAAGAAACAGAGAATAGTGCAATAGTGCCAATGCAGTGCTTACATTTTTGGAACATTTTTCTTTAAAAAAAGTTATCAAGTTTCTTTGAAATGCAATATTCAAAGTGACTTTTAGCAATGGAATTCTTAAGTGTACCCAGACTCAGCGGAAGATGGATCTAGAGACTGTTTTACCAAGCAAGATAATCACACAACTCTTGTATGTAATATGAATTATATTTCTTGACATCAACAAACTGCAAAACTTTGGAACTAGAGTAAAATTGCTACACTTCTCAGTTGAAAGGTAAAGAAAATCTGTAATGAACTCTATGGAAGAGACTTTTTTGTGACTTCAGTGAATTTTACCTTTTGGCAGTTTCTGAAAAACGCTTCCGTTCAACAAAGAAAGTCACCCTTGCTCATACATCTTAGCTTCTTTCAATTTAACACTGTACATCCAAAAATCAAGGACAACCCAAGGTTAAGAAAAGAAAGTTCTTTTTATTTTCTTTCTTTCTTTTTTTTTTTCTGAAAGAGATCTGTGAACTGGGTAATATCCCTTCGAAAGGCCAACTTCCTCATCAGAAGAAACTGCATCGGAACTATTGATGGAGCAGGGGAAACAACTTGGGAAATCAATGAAACTTTAAGTACTATGTATGGTGAAAAGGCCTTTCCAGACTCAGCTGATCCATGTAAGTTTAGGGTCAAGTTTGCCGAGAGCTTGCTGGTTTTTTGAATGTAACAGTTCCAAATTTTTTTTTCAGCCATTCAGTCAGCCTCCAGGAATTCCTACATCTATTTGCTACAAAGCAGAAAAAAACCCCGCCCAACCAACCAGCCAAAAAACCACACAAAACCCCCAACAAACAACAACCAAAAACCAAAACAAAACAGCAAACAAAAAATCCCCAGAAACTCAAACAAACAACAACCAAACCAAATAAAACAATACAAAAATGGAATAGCCACAAATACAAAACACAGCAAAACTGCCAACATCAGTATGCTATGGACATCTAGTCAAGATTACTGGTGGTCACAGGCCTGGCTTAACATGCAGTCATTTCCTTGATCACTATCCTTAATCACTATACTAACTCTCAAGAAGGTAAGATTACATTTGGGGTTAGGGTTAGAGTTAGGGAGGGATAGATAGATAGATAGATAGATAGATAGATAGATAGATAGATAGATAGATAGATAGATAGATAGATAGATGGAGTGCTATCACTTTGACTTCTTCGGGGAATATGGTGTATCAAAGGTGATTTTTCAGCAGAGAAGGAGAAGCTAAGTTTCTGAGGACTCATAAAAAAAATCATAAGCCTCAGCCTTTCTCCAGGAAGGAGACTAGAAATGGGTCCTTAGCCAACAACATGATTTGATCTGTGCTAGAGACCTTGTGCATCTTTCACTGACATATTTGCATGCACTGACTCAGTGACAACCTCCAGGATTCCTTCTAGGTTTTCTGAGTTCACTACTAGACAGAGTGAAAAACAGTGGAAGACACTGTTTCAGCACTGTAACAAACATGGCTATCTGCCAGTGCAAATAAGCTGAGCACTACTGAGAAAGTTATATGTAAATATTTGGAGTTCACACAGTTTTTGCTGTATGTTTCTTTGCTTTCTCTTTCAGACATTGGCTACTGTCTGCAGTTCTTGTGTCCAACTAAATGACCCTTCCTTAATCTAGTAAAGAAAAACAAAATACAGACTATAGAGACATGGAAGGAGTTGCTGCTTGCAGATCTGTAAATTAACTTTCTTGAAAAGTTTTTTTCAATTAGTGGCAATACTATTGAAATTATTAATGTTATTTTGTTTGGAAGACTATTGATTTTATTCACCTTACTTGGTTGGAATATCCTGATTCAAAGGCATCTTTGACTCAATGGAAGTTTATTTTTACAAGGAAGAACAGAGGAAATTCATGTATTTCTTTCTTTGACTTTCTTCTTCTAAAACAAATCATCAAAAATCCCTTAAAAATCTCCAAACAAAACAAACCAAATAAACAAAAAATATCTTTATGTAGTCAAAACCTTTTAAACTGTTCTTAAATGAATACTTCCTTGCTATCTTATCTGTGTGCCTCAATGTAGATCTCATTCACCCTAAAGTTAAATTCTAAGTTTAAAGCCCAGTTCAGACAATAATGCAGTATAAAGGGCAAGCAAGTTAGTATTAGGAGCTCCACAATAATTTTAATGGATTTTACATAAAATACCCTCCTGTGCTGCCAGCAGTTGTAGCCACAGTTAATCTAATTCTGCCCATCAAAAAAAGCAAGAACATTTTGAAACATCTTGTCCTTTGTACCAAGCTATCCTTTGTATAAAATCTAGATCCTTTGAAAGACAAGAAACTTCCTGTTGCTTTTCATAAGCCATCAGAAACCAACAAATATTTAATTTCACAGAATCACATAATTATTGGGGCTGGAATATACCTCTGAGATCATCAAGTCCAGCCTATGACCTAACACCACCACATCGACTAAACCATGTCACTAAGTGTCACATCCAGTCTTTGCTCAAACACCTCCAGGGAGAGGGACTCCACCATCTACCTGGGCAGTCCATTCCAGTGTGTGATTTCCCTTCACACCTACTCATCTACAGGTGATAAAATCCCTGACTGATTCAGTTTAGCATAGTTCAATCCACATCAATGAAACAATTGCAGATGATGTCTTTAAAAAATTTTAATTTTTAATTAGCTGTAAGTAAGTCTTTTTGTTTTTACTAGTACTCTGTGTTATTTGATGGATACAAGTGGCACAACACTTCCTAGGAAAGTGGTTTCTGCCCAGTGTAATGATGGCAACTTAGATCTCTTACTTACAAAACCTATGGGTTTGCTGTAATAAGCAAGTGAATTTGTAACAAATATATATAAAGTTTGTTTAATGGAGGTATTCTGAAATAAAGTATAGGCAATGTGAGCTGAGCTGTACCTCCTTTTCCTTAGAATGTATTGGAGATGCATAGTGCCTTTTGGCTCTGTGGGATTAAGTGCATGGAAAACAGGAAAATTATTAAAGGTTAAGTACTGCATTTTTCATTTTATATTTCCACTGCGCAGTAATGAAAACTGAATAAGCAGATTAAAAACCGATTTAAAAATTAATCCTCAAATCTCTTCTTCAAGAGATTTTGGTCTTCAATTAGTAACTCAAGATTTAAAAAAATTCACTGGTGGAGACTAAGATTTACGTTATTGTCATGGCTGTTGTTGCAAATGGCCTGAGTATAGCTGACAAATGAAAACTTTCTCTCAATTCTATTTTAATATGAGACATAATAAGTAAAGGAAAAATAAATGGCATCTTAATTTGCATATGCAAATATCAGTTGGGAAGAAAATGAAGTCAGATTAATGCCTCTCAGAAACTGTCTCTAAAAAAAATAAAGTTCTGACAGCTTTTGAGGGAAAGAAAAGTCACAAGTAGGTGTTTATTGAGTGTATTTGAAATCACAAGTAAAATCCTGATACTCCGGCCACAAAAGACTATGTCTAATCATTCAATGATGGAAGCAGCCTCTTTTCACCTGTTTTGAAGAACAGATTTTTATGTTTGCTGATCTTAAGACTCTCATATTTTCCTACCACTTTGGTATGAAAAATCCCTAGATATCATATCCTACGTAGGGACAAAATTTGCTAGGCTCATTGTTTCCAGTCATGAGGTCAAGGATATATTTCATGCTTCTTCTGAAATAATGTCAATTTAAAGCGAAACAAACAAACAAACAAACCCAACCTCCAAAACAAACATAAAAACCCCAGCAAACACATAAATAAAAAAGAAGGGGCCAACTTGGCCCAAATTGCTACTTCTGAAGCTCTTCAGACTCCATCTGTGCTACTGGGGTTAGCCTATTCCTTTAATTTTAACCATACTGAGTCCATTAATATGTTCTTGATGGAAACATATCCTCTAAGAAAAAGCCATTTTGAAGATGTCAGAAGAGGGACAACTCATCCTTATATTTGACTTTTACTCAAACACACACCATTGCTGGAAAAAACATGTCTTATTCTGGAAAACCAAAATAAGGTCACCCAATTTTTTTTCATTTTGGGGAAATAAGTTGTTATTTGCTTGCTGTATTTACTTCAAAAATATTTTTAGGAGGTTTGTACAAAGGAATAAATTGAAAGGAAATTAAAAAAAAAATAAAATATGGTGGTTAATCTTATTTATCAAACCATTTTTTTTTACAAAGCCAATTTACATTTCTTAACACACTTTTTCTCTTGTGACTCATAAGAACTCCCCATGGCTTTCAGACAGTTTCTGTGAAACAAAGACTCTGGCCTGCTCTAGTTTAAACCTCAGTGTTTTAAGTTCTACAGCATTATTTTGATTGCCAGAGTGGCCACAGAGTAGTCTTTCTTCAGCCACTTTTATATAACACAGTTTCCTTAGCACCCCAGTTTTGACCCTTGATGAGAAAGGCATTAAGATTCTAGTCCACCCTTTATCTATCATAGATATGTACAGTTGACATATTTTTGCAAAAGATGAGAAAAAATGTACAGTGATAGTTGAAATGTACTCTGTATGATTAGAAGGGATTTAGCACTCAATTGTCTCTGTCACAGAGACATAAGAGCTGCCTAAATCAGCACAGTGCTAAGGACAGCAAAAACACTAACTGAATGTAGGATTCAGAGAGGAAAACATTGTCCCATTTTCCAAGGAGTTATGAAGCATAAAACTTATTGCAAAGTATTGATTGTTTTAAGGCTTTTTGCTCTCCTCTCTGTTTTATCAGGAAAAGCACCTATCTTGAAATGATAACCGTGAAGTGGTGGTGAAAACAAAGCATATAACCTTCCAATTCTGACATTATGGAAGGAGGACAGTTAGTCATGAAACTATTTTTGGCCCTTTAATGTCTTCTCCTTAAAACACAAGTCCAGCTGCAATGCTGTGGCTTTTCACGCATGAACTGTAAGCCTGATTTCTGAGAAGAGAAGCTCCTCAAATGGCAAAGAGCAGAGTGTGTTTGTGAACTTGATGATAGTGCAACAGAATGGCCAAATTAAAAATATTTCTCTGTGCCTGTGTATCTCCCAGAATTTAAATATTTCCAAAAACGACCAATTTTAGGAAAGATGTCTCTTCTAAATTATAGGTGTAGAAAATGGATCCATAAATGTACAGCTGAGATATATGAGAAAGTATCACTGTTAAGGAGGCTTTGTCTTCCACATGCTACACACAATGCCTGGGTGATTAATTCAGAGTAATTCCTTAAATTCTAGATATCTAATTTTAATGAGATTACTCTTGAGTGACTACATGTACAGTTTAATTCTTTACTCTCTTTATTAGATCCATCAATGTTCTAATTGTCTACAACATAATTTGGAGTGGAGGAGTGTTTCACCATGTGCCACCAATTTTGGGCGGCTCTGAGTTAGGCACCATTACAGAATCTGATGGTCTGAACCTAAACCAATTACACCTATGCATGGTTAGCTCCATGCAAGAGGAATACATTGCCTTATGAAATAAGCTTCCTGAGCTCGATTTCACATGCAGCAGAGCAGTTAAAAGTATCTTTTTTTGTCTTTATTAAAACTGTAACAAATATTCCCTGACATTTTGTATTGTTCACCTTCCATGAATCTGTCTCTGCTTTTCTGTATTTTCTTCCAAATGCAGGAGTGTTACTGGAGTTTGTCTTACTGTGTGTATGATTCAAAAATAGAAGTTGTGTGTTTGGTTTTTTTTTTCAGTAATGGCAGAGGTAATCCTTTATTTTCCCAAACTTTATTTATTTATTTTATGGGCCTTTCATGTTCTGGCAACCCAGTCCACAAATGTAACACACTCTAACTATCTGTGCTGGTTATCATATTTAATCTTGTTACTGTAAAAATGTCTGGACAGTCTTGTCATGATCTCTTTCTCTTAGCTCAAAGAAAGATTATGAGAGTGAATTTGTTCTTTTCACGAAGACAATTCAGGTTCTAAAGGACAAGGGAAATAAAAGGACTGAAGCCATTGATGACACGGCCAGGATTTATGCTGCCAGAAGCCTTTAAGGAGTTCTTAGAAATACCATTTTTAAAGAGCACTAAAGCATTTTGTCTTTCCTTGTAAATTCAAAGCACACAAGCTCTTCTGTTCCCTTGACCTAGCACTTGTACATTTTTTTCTTGCCCAGGATTTCTAGTAGATCAAGAACACTGATTGAAGTCCTGTAGCCTGTTGCTGGTTCAATAGACCATTCAACTTTCAGTCTGAAAAAGAAACCCACCTCATTTTCTATTTTGCAGTTTCTGTGTGTACAAATGATACAAGAAATTAAGATTTGTAAATGTTATTTATTCTATGAATTTGGGGAAAAGGAGCAGAAATGAATACAAATTGGACATGTCTCACTGTGAGTGTAGAAAACACAAGGTACCTCATTATCACAGAAATATGCAGCAATATCTTCCTAAAGTGGTAATGGCCCTTCCTAAGCACTCTTAAAATTCAAACACAAATGTCAAATTGTAACATCTTTCAAGAAAGCGGTGTCTTACTTCAGATTTATTCACATAAATTTTGAGAAATATCCCTCAGTTTTTCATTGCTGCAGATAAAACAGAAAGGTGTCTATAGGGCTGGAAACATAAGACACAAGGAAACAAAAAGAAAACCATGCAAATAACAATGAATCTGGAAACAGGCACTTTTAAAGGGGATAATTCACTCAGTTCTAATTGGTTTAACCTTCTCATTATCTCTCATTTCCCGGTCTCAAATCCAGCCACTCTGTTTTTCAGATCAGGCACTAAAGGTTTTGTGGTTTACAGTAATATTCAAAAGGTAATTCAGATATGAGTAAACACAGTAACTTATGTTTTCTGAATAATTTGTTCCAATCCTTTAAAAGTAATTCCCATAACCTTCATATCTATGTGGTTTGCTTACCCTCAGAGACAGCAGTAAAACCCCACAGTGCATAACTCCAAACCAAAATGACAATAGCTGTAACAGCTACTTTTTTCTGGGATAAATAGGCAGGGTCTGTAGAGGGTTATGTATTGGGAAAGTTGCCCAATTCTTTTCAAACTTAAAGGCATTTTGTACATGTCTCCTCAACAGGGACACACTTGAGCATAGGAAATTACATCTAAATATGGGGAGGAACTTTTTCACTTTGAGGGTGGTAGAGCCCAGAGAGGTGGTAGAGTCTTTATCTCTGGTGTCATTCAAAACCCACCTGGACATATTCCTGTGCAGCCTATTCTAAATGAACCTGCTCTGTCAAAAGAGTTGGACTACATGATCTCCAGAGATCCCTTCTGATCATTCTGCGATTCTCATTCTGTGAACTGCAGCATTACTGACCAACATTTCTTGCTGGTAGAAACATAGTTTGCAGACATGCTAAGGGTGAAACCATCAAAATACCTAGTTTTCTGCAGTATCCTTCAACACAGAAAGATGAGATTTAGGCAAGCAGCAAGTGCATTTTCTGAATGAAAAAAAAAAACAAAACAAACTATTTTAAGAAGGAAAAGAAAGACAAAATCTGTAAGTATAGACCATTTAGCATATTTTAATCAATGCTCAAGAAAGTTGTATCCATTTTAAGGAGGGAACACTCTAGTCCAGTGCGAAGTTAATACTGTAGCCTGACAATTAGTTTAAACATTAGGTCCAATTGAATCAAGTACAGTTGTTCAAATTAAGAGGCTTAATGACAGAATTTTCATTAACCACAAGTCTCGAAGGCAAATGAATTTTAAATTATTTCAGAGGTTTATTTTATCTGTAAAACCTCACAACCTGCTTTCATGTCATTCACTCCTCCTGAAAATCTCTCAAGTGAATTCTAAAACAAAATAATAATAATAAAAATAACCAGTAAATCCTGTAAACAAAATCCAATCAAATAAAGAACTAGTACAGTTCTGAGTTTAAATGATGACCTCTACTCATCTTACAGAATCCCTCTGAATTTTAATTCATTTTTATCTTCTTACTAGCATGCCTTTAAATCAATCATCATCACCTCCTGTCATCCAATATTTTTTAGCATAGGCTAGGGCTGTTCTTAAAGTGTTAGGAAGGTGTTTTCCATAAGATGCAAACAATAGAGGGAAAGTTCATTGTGCGGTTCTTAGAAGTTACTGACTGCATGTGGAGAAAATTACCCTTGTTCAACAGCGCTTTTCACTGGTGAATGCTGGGTTATGTAATCATCAGTTTATGAGAACATTGTAAATCTGTAAACAGGACTACAGGGGAAAAATACAAAGACATGCAATTTATCTGGCTGAGGCCTAGAAGTTGGCCAGAACATAGTACTAAATCAAGTGGAGTATATTAGATACCTTGCAGTATTATAATCAAGTCTCATATTTTTAATTCAAGAGGAATCTTGATGAATCAGTCATAGCAACAGGTAGGAATCTCCAAAGTATCTTCAAGTAGACGCATAGTGTGATAATGTCTTAGTTTCAAACAAGATAGGATGACTCTCCAGTCAAATCTGCATAACATACAATGGGAATGGTGACAAATAAATAAATAAGAGTATACTGAGGAGATAGATAAGACTTAGAAGTAAAGAAGCACTTTTGATACATAATCATGTTACAGACTGCTCAGCAAATGACATTTACATTCTGTCATCACAGAATGCCTAGTCAAATTATCACCATCACCACTACTTCAGAGCTAAAGAGGAGGCAATGTGTACACAAACTCCCTCTTGCAATAACACAAGCTGATGTGATTACTTCCCTAAAAGGCCAAAAGAATCACACTTGTATAAGCATTTCCCAGTAATATTCTTCACCTTTTTACCACTACTGGAGAAGGAAAAGTAAATAATATTTTTTTAAAAGTACCTCACTGCTTAGATATGTCATTGAATCACTAGAATAAAGATCACAAGATTTTAGAGAAGGTTAAGAAAAATATCTTTTGATTTGAAAGACATTGCAGAGCATGAAGTCAATTAATTTTTTCTGACTTTTCCATCTGGGAATTCTTTTCCTTGAAGGTAAATGGATGTTTTTTCATTGACTTCTGGTGATTACAGTGTGTTTGATCAAGACCCAGACACACAGGGATAACAAGACATTGCTTATTTTTTTTACTGTCTTTATGTTACATACTTCGAAGCACAATAAAGATGAGAGGTTTTTTATGTCCAATGTACTTTGAACAATTCCAGTGTGTATACATCTGGAAGGGCACAACTTGAAGTACGGGAAATGAGAAAGTAGTTGTGAAAGAACAGGAAGAGTTTGTGGATAAGTCCTTTCTCTGTGAACAACAACCAGAAATCTATGACAGCTAAGTCGATGCTACTTAGATTTGCCACAAAGGGGTGAAACTGCATGACAGTTGGATATATTAAAGTTATGTTGGTAAAGAAAGGGAAAAAAAAGAGAGAGATCTGTAATGGTTTCCTCCATGGAAATAAAAAGCCAAAATGCATTATACAAAACTTGGGAGGAGCAATGGATGTGACAGAAAATAATATATTCCAATATCTGTCTTTGCTGACAAGACAAAATTTTCATGAAAGTTCTGAAGATCTGTAAACCTATTTACTTGGCATCTCCTAAATATAGCTTAATGACAGTGACATTTTACTCTAATTGGTTCTTTTAGTAGTTTTCATTAAAAATGCTTCATTTACTTTAATTTTCCATCTACCTCTCCGTTTCTTTTTGATATATTTGTTCATTGCTACTGACAAGAGTAGCCTAATTCAAATTTGTAAGTTTTGGAGGGCATAACTGAAAATCACAAACATTGTAAATTTACTCAGATGTAGAGGGGGTAACAAATTCTAATAATTTTGTGGGTGTTTTGTTGGTTTTTTTCCCCAGTTGTTACAATGACAATAACCATTTATATCCCAGACAACCATTTTAATTAATCCATACACATATGCCAAGGGTTATCCCTGGAAACAGATTCATATATTATTATGAAACTGCAATTTATAACACATACTCTTTCCTAAGAAAAAAATCTTTAATAATGATCTCCTGTAATGGACATGATAAATTTAAGATTCAGAGCAGAAGTTTTTGTCTCAAGATCTTACTACAAAATGAATTAGAACCCATGGAATACAATAAGGAGGTTGGTACAATAAAATGCTATGGGCTGAATAAAATCTAACTTGGGGGAAGGAATAGATTGAACATCGATGTGAGGCTAGAACTCTGAGCAGGAACTCAATAAGCTCATATTCTATATCCCAATATTACCATCCATATTCTCTGTGTCCTTGAATCTAGTGCCTTTCTGTGCCTGTGTGGCAGTGTGTGTAGCTTTTGGAAATTCATTGACTCAGATTCATCTGCTATATTAAGGATTTTAGTCCCTGCTGGAAATGGAATTTTATTCAAGAACCTAATGATTTCTCTGATTGTAATTAACATTCAGATTTTCAGACTACATAAAACATGGCCCAGTTCACATTTCTTTATAGTTCTTCAGCTTAAAAAGAAGTTGATTTCCTTGATGTTAATTACCCATCACATTCTTCCTACCCTGTTGTAAACTTTTCAATAGTTATCTCCACATACACTTTACTAGGATAAACAAATCAAACTTTCATATAGTCAAATAGATTTTGTACCTGATCTACTAACTCGCCTTTCTTGCATCCATGTCTCACCAGGATGTTTAGCATCTTTAGTCTTTCTCTTTCTCCAGTAATCATATTTTTGTCTTCATTAAAACCTACTGCTAGGAACCATGTAATATTTTGGCTATTGACATAGAAGGTTCACCAGACCTAAGTCAGTCTGAGTTTTGCAGGTACAATTTCCCTCTTACAGGATATCCAGTGCTATCATCATTACCCTTTTACTGACTAAAACACAAAATAATTTTTCTTCAATTATGAATGATCTATTTCCAGGTAATACTAAAATATTAAGTTACTAATCCCTATAAAATCCCTGTTTACTCTTCAGTTCTCTAGGCCTGTTTATTCTTTTTGTGAGATACTCCATTTCTTCTCTATATAAATCGTTTCTTCCAGGCTTGTGTCATGCATGAGCACAGTTCCCTAGTACAATTCACTTTGTGATAAGGTCACTAATGTAAAAATTAAATAAACCCACCTGTAAAAGTATTTGTTGAAGCATACTGGCAGTCTTTTCTAGCTCACAAATTCTTCCTTGAACACATCTTGCTGTCTTTTTCCATGTAGACAATTTCTTATCCACTTCACATTTCTTGTACAAATCCTGGTCTTCTCCTACCTTGAGGTAAGGAGCAGGAGTGCATGCATTTACACTGCTACTTTTGTTGACACTTCAGGTTCCAAAATATAATTGTTTCAGGGAAAATACTCAAACACTGCAATTTCCACTGAAGCCAGTCTTTACCAATCCCAACCCAGATTCCTCTGTTGCTGTTGGCCATATTTTCAGCCAAAATATGGGCAGAATATATGCTTCTTGAGCACGGAGGTGAGTATCATAATTGGAAAAAAGACTAGTAGCTCAAAAGTATGAATACATTAGCAACTAAACTTGAATAGGTCTTTGCATGTTTAAGTTCAAATTCAGGTCACTGTGAAGCTTAATCTGTTAATATGTGTGAAGCACTAAAGTACTACAATGATCACCTCCACAGAAAAGCTTGCTGACCTCCGACAAATGTGTCCACATTTTTAGTCAACAGACAAAAGCTTTCGTGTCTTTGATGTTAACCCATTGCAACAGCTACATAATATTCAGCAGGCAGACCATAATTTTCCAAAGCCCTGACTTTTAAGAGAACTGTAGTTAATCTGGAGAGGGAAGTAAAGAACTTGACTCATTCTGCCAGAGTCTAGACTGAACAATATTTTTTCTAAGAACTCCCAAACACAGACGGAGAACTTCAACTGAGACTCTAATTTTTCACAAAATGGAGATCTACCTTTCAACACACAATGTTGTAGCTGCAAGCTACACAGGAGTAAAATGAAATGTCAGTAAAAAGATTTTCATCACATTGGCCACACTCAAAATATTGCAGGCTATGATTATAAATTGTGTCTTTAAAGGCCTTTGTACAACTGCACAAACCACAGATATACAAAGCTAATGAGATGGGCTTCATGACTAATTGACAGTGGTAAACGAAGCCCCAATTCAGTATTGCATCTAACAGCTTCATATAATTATTATTTCCCCATTAAAGAGGGGGAAAAAAGCATCCAGTAAAATATTTTGATTTATACTTTTATTTATTGATAGCAAACTCCTAATTTCTTTAGTTTACAAGCATACAGATAAGCTATCCATTATAAGAGCTTTAACTATCACTGCACATCACAATCAATACCTTTATCTGAATTTTACTGTGGTATATCTGTCGCAGTCAAGGGGATTTTTTTGTTCTTACCAATTGAAAACTTCCTCGATGGCTGAATTTTAATTTTTGTTCTGTAATTTTTCAATAAGTTACCTGAAGCCTATTCTTCATAACTAAGCTCTACACTTAACATTTCTTTATGGCAATGCCACCTTAAAGAGTTGACACAGCTTTTATTATTCTGCCTAAGATATTTTTACCCTATGCCAATTTAGAGATTTATACAAAAGACAATCTAAAACCAGGTGCATAGAGTCAATTGGTGGTAGGAAGGCTACAGTGAAAGGCCAGATGGAAGAAATCTCTTGGTGGGCACTGCTACTTTGAAGGATGTGTGCATTTATACCCTGTGCAAGATTTTCACCTTAGCCAAATCACTGGTGTGTCTGTGCTGCTGTTGACACTGTATCACTACTAATATTTGTTTCAGGTTCTTCTAAGTGTTATTGGTTTATTCTTAGCCTCTGCAGAGAAGATTTTAAGTTTCAGGAAGTGGTTATCACAATAAAGTGCAAGATAAATGTTTTCAAAGCAGGTAACAAAATCATGATACAACAAACTACAGTATTTACATGACAGTTACATGTATTCAGCAGTTCTAGCAAGAGATAATGATATTCACTTACATAAGTATTTATTTTACAAAGGAATCAAAGAATGGTTTGGGTTGTAAGAGACTTACAAATGTCATCTAATCCAACCTCCCTGCAGCAGGCAGGGACATCCTCCATTAGATCAGACTGCACAGAACACTGTCAAGCCTGACCTTGGGCTATCTGTTCCAGTGTTCTACTACCCTCATGGTAAAGAACTTCCTCCTAAATCTACTATTCTCTAGTTTCAAACTATTGTCCCTTGTCCTATCACCACAGGCCTTTGGAAACAGTCCCTCTCTAGCCTTCTTGTAGGCAGTCTTCAGGTACTGGAAGGCCATTATTAGGTCTCCTCAGAGCCTTCTTTTCTCCAGGCTGAATGGTCCCGGCTCCCTCAGCCTGTCCTTGCAACAGAGGTGCTCCAGCCCCCTGATCATTTTTGTGGCCCTCCTCTGGACCTGCTTTATCAGGTCCATATCTTTCTTGTATCAAGGGCACCAGGACAGGACACAGTACTCCAAGTAAGGCCTTACCAGACCAGAGTAAAGTTATAGAATCACCTCTCTCAACCTACTGATCACACTTCTTTTGATGTAGCCTAATACATGTTCTGTTGACCAAAGAAAGTCATGGTATCATCAAGACTTTCTGTTTCAGTATTAGGTAACACTCAGTCCACTGTTTTACATGAATTTTAAGGACAGGTTGACCTAGACATCCTGGTAATAAAAACACAGTTCCTTCTTTCTGTGCATGGAGCCAGAATTATTGAATAAACCAGTTAAAATAGTGCACAGTCAATCACTTCTTGGATACCTCCAAACTCCACTCACTCATTCACTACTCATTGTGCTGCAGAAGTCCCCAAACAGCCATTAGCACAGGCATATGTCATTCAGTCATTCAGAATTCCACCCTTTTAATACACAATTTCTAAACAATTAATGTATATTACAAAACAAAACTATGTAAGTGAGCTGCTGTATGACAACACAAAGTGCTCACAATTCCCAGTAAGCAGTTATGCCCATTTATCAGTCGTTGTAGACAGCATTACAGAGAATCTCACACAGACTCACAGACGGGTAGGGGTTGGAAGGGAACTGTAAAGATCATGTAGTCCAACCCAGAGTAAACTACATGGGAGCACATCAAGGTGGATTTTCAATGCCTCCAGAGATGGAGACTCCACACCCTCTCTGTTCTTTCTCATCCTTTCACCTCTGTGGCATGCACAGTCTAGACAACTACCTGGTGCTAGACAAGCTGTCGCGACTCATCTCAAATAGTACGAGTTTTCTCATTCACCCATGGATGCTACAGGTTAAAGATATCATTAGATTATTATCAATAATTTAAGAACATAATTGAGCTGATTTCTAACATTTTATTTGTCAGTGTCTATTTCATTTTACCACCTGCAGAGAGAATTGATAATAATAAATCAAATACAGTATATATCTCAGGAATATGTACTGTACATGTGTTTGTACACTATAACAACATTGTTCTTAGAAGCTAAAGTAAACCAAAAATTGCTTAAAATCTTTATGAGAAATATTGATGTATTCATAAATCTATACTCTTGCAAATGGAATAAAAATATTTTCTTTTACAAGTTCTTTAAATCACTAAGTACGAGAGGAAAAAGCAGAACCCAAAGTTTAGTGAAATCAAAATCCTGTTATCCCAGTCAAAGGGCTGTCAGGCTGTCACTAAAGCATGACCTGTAAGGCAGAAGTGGCCTCATGTCTGAAAATGTCTATACTTTTAGTAAGAATTCTATAAAGTGGTGGACTAATTGCCTGAGTCACTGGAAGAAAAGTGCTGGACAGAGCAGTAAATGAGGAGAAGAAGAATGGGAGGACACCTCTGTAATGATTTGCTCCCTTTGCAGCCCCAGGCAGATCAAAAGTACAGGAGAAAGCCATGCTGTGGTCTAACATGTCAATTTATGGCTGTATATCTCTAAGCAAAGAAACCTAAACATCATAGTGATAAAAAAACCACCCTAACTTTCATTAATTTTTTTCTTCTTCAACAATGCCAATAAAAAAAAGAAAGTAAAAGAAAACTTAAGAAGAACATTTTGTTCTTGAAACATACCTTGTTAGATCAATTGTTGAAATATTTTTAAGTCCATGATTCTTTTGGAAAATAATGAATTGTCATTGTTCATTCTAACTTGCAGTAGCACTTCACTCCTGAATTCTTTCTAATTTTCTAAGAAACAGATCAAATGAATCTCTCTTGCCAAACAAATTGAAAATATTATCAGTCATGACTAGAAAAAATTAATTAAGAATTCTGGAGAATATAGGAACAAAGATTAAAAATGCATCTTTCTTAATTGTGAGCCATTATTTTACATAATCAACAGCACTGTTGAGATTGAAGGCATTCCTGACAAGCTGTGCACATCATTTAACAACTATTCTGATCTTGGTATTAGAAATAACTTAAGACTGAAAAAAACAAACAAACAACAACAACAAAAAGAAACCAAACAGAAATGCCTCTCTCATAAGAACATCTGTAAGGGAGATTTGCACTTAGAAACAGCAAGATATTTTGAGTTCAGTAGTAACAAAAAATGACAGGAAATTTGGAGCTTTGAAGTATTTCCAAGGATGTGAGGATTTTCATGCTTTCTCTTCCTCTTTCTTTGTCCATGCACTAAGGATTTTTGCATCCCATGATATGGTGATACAAACTCTAGTGAATGCATATATCATAAGATCAGATAGAAAAGTGAGTTGCAAGGTCACTGTAAGATCATCACACAACTCAGTAGCACACACCCTCACAAATGTATTAATTGGATGGGTGTTGGGTGCAGTATAGCAATTTTTATTCCATAAAATACAAAATATATATACACACCCCAAAGCTTAATCTCCTAAACCTAATTTAGACCAGTACATTATAGACCCAAGGAAAGAGGACACTGGTAAGTCCTCATCATTACCAGATCCTGCCTGGCAGTTTGGATTCAAGTTGTGACAACACATCCCTGGGCTCTGCCTTCCACATGATATCAGATATTTGTGTGTCCTCCTCCCATCCCATCAGCTGTTCACACAGTTCATGGTTTTCTCAGGGTAGGTAAGCAGCCAATCACCTTGTCAGATCTTTTATAGTTTTGACAAGTGATCAGGACTGCTGTCATTGAGAGCCTAAGTGGTGTAGAAGAACATTGGTAAAATGTGGATATACCATTCATTCAGCTTCATAAATTGTCACTTTTATCAACTTATTTAGCTTCAAGGCATGTCAGGATCTTCCTGGTCTCGGCTATGTCTGCATAATGTATTATGGACTGAAACAAACTCTCTTCATTCTGATCTTAATTGTCAAAAAGCTGCTTAGTCGAGGACTGTTTCAACTTTCAGATCAAGGTCAGCAAGAAGCCTGTAAAAAGCACAGACAGAGAAAAATTCTTCTGTTCTAACAACAGGTATTATAGACAGCTTTCAAGAGCACTGTTATGTAAACCCAAATCTATCTTTCAACCCACGAATGATATCACCAACTTTTCCCTCTCTCTGGTCACATCCTAGTTTTATTTTACTGGTTGCAAGCTGAGGATAGTTGTACAGAAGTTGCTACTAGTATTTAATTCAAAGACCTGAGATAGCCCTTTCCTATGAACTAGGGTGTCAGGGCCTGGAGAACATTTATCCATTTATCCTTTTAGTTGACTGAGTTTAGTAGCCTGAGTGAGATGGTTAAGTTAAGGAGTTTAGCTGGCTGAACACCTCGTTCCTAGATTGATGCTATCATACTCCTTTTCTGGCTCCTGTCAATTACACCTCAGTCTCCATAAGAGGCATGTACTGTTGATCACTTCTTAAGGTCATCACTCTCCTTCTTCTCTCTATTTTCCTCAGAAAGTAGTGGAGAGGGTATCTCTGATGATCACCAAGGATGTTGAATGACAGATTCATATCAGGATTAGGTGCATAGGCTGTAATCAGGGTCAGATCTCCCAGCAAATCCAGAGCGACAAAGAAGGTCCCAGGGAAGGCCAAGATGCTCAGTCAGGTGTGAGTCAAGGATAGTATGGACAAAGAAAGGTATGAGATTGAGCAAAAACTTCATTGCTGCCCATCTGTAAAGTCACACAGACCAGGGCCAGCAGTAAAGCCTCTTCTTGTGACCAGTTACCAATAGAAGGCAGATGCAAACTCTCACTTCCAGTTTTCTTCCCAATAGCTTTCTTTTATCAGTGAAGCAATTGACACTGGGCTCAGCTGGCTAAACCCCTGAACTCAGCCACATCAGCACTCAGAAAGGGACAATTTGCTCAGGACTCTGACACAGGCTGCAAAATATAGAGGAACATATATTTCCATTTAAAAATGCTGAAACCAGGGTGCGTGCCCCACTGCTAGGCTGAAATCTGCTCTGATTAGGGAAATTCTATATATGTTTGCTTGTGTTGCTTCAGAGACACAGCGAGTCCCTGCATTCTGAGGTGCAACTTGGTTGATTTCTCCTGAGGAAGTTGATAGATATCTAATTGTGAAAGTGTAAATGAAATTTAAAGAAGTGGCTCACTGCATAGGAGTTTGCATCTCCCTAGAATTTCTAAAACAGGCTGAGACATTCAGATATAAAATGCCTTAGAAGTGAAAAGCTTTTTTTGCTTTGCTGGAATTAGGTACTAAAAGAGAATTTGAACAGAAATTATGATGAATTTCAGGGCATTCCAGAACATAATGTAGCAAGTATAGCACAGATCTCATGAGCAGCGATTAATGGGCTTTCTCATGTTGGTAGCTTGAGAAAAGAATGAAAATAAATGCAGAGAAGACCATCCAGAAAAGCTACATACCCCTGTAAATACCCATTACTGAGCAGAAGCAGAAGATTAGGCAGAGTAGAGCAGCAGTATAAATCCAGAGTAACTACTGACGACAGTGAAGTTACTCCATATTTATACTGGCTTAACGGAGAGAAGAAAAAGGTCCATTGAGTATAATTGAATCAAGGAGTTTTCCATTAAGTCCAAATGACTTTCACAGCAGGAGGCTCCTGAAAGCTCAGAGGAGAATAGTCCTTTCAGAACAATAACATTTCACTTTGCTCCAGCATTTTAATCTTTACTGTTTGGACATAGTGTTTTAAAATTCACTCAGTTTATACTGTGTTTTTTACATTAGCTGCATTTCATGCCAAACTCTATTGAATTCCAGCAAAAAATCTTTATTTTCTATAGGCACCTGCTTAGAATGTCTGATTATTTTTTATATCATTGAACTTTATTATTTTTTAATGATGTTTTATGTTATTGTACACTTTATATAGAGCTGAGTATCATGTTTTATTCACTTTCCTTTGGGTGTTCTGGTCATGAGATATTTCAGGAACCATCATTAAAAGTTTTCTGTTGCATTACTGAAAGGTTAGATAGGTGACCAAAAAGGAAGGTTCATATGAAGAATCATAGAATGGTTTAGGTTGGAAGGGACCTCCAAGGCTCATCTAGTCCAACCCCCCTGAAGTGATCATGGATATGCTCCACTAGATCAGGTTGCTCACAGCCTTGTCATGCCTTACCTTGAATACCTCCAGGGATAGGCCCTCAACTACCTCCCTGAGCAAACTGTTGCAGTGGTCCACCACCCTCATGGTGAAGAACTTGTTTCTAACATCTAATCTGAATCTACTCTTCTCTAGTTTCAAGCCCTTGTCCCTCTTTGTATAGTTTCAGGCCTTTGTAAACAGACCTCTTCTTGTAGGACCCCTTCAGGTACTGGCAAGCTGCTATTAGGTCTCCCCAGAGCCTTCTCTTCTCCAGGCTTATGCTCCTGGTGTACTTTTGAAAAAGGAAGGGAGGACACAGGTGCAAAAGCATCAGCAGAAAGCACAGCCACCTTGTCTGTAAATTTCTTAAGCTCACAGTCGGTTTTGCATAGTGTAGAGCTGAAGCATATTAATAAAATGTTTTCAGGATAGTATTAATTTCCAACCATTCCATAGAATCATAGAGTTATAGAATCATGGAATTGTTTTGGTTGGAAAGGACTTCTAAGATCATCAAACCCAAATATCAACTGGTTGTCAAGGGTTTTTTCTTGGGGGGGGGGGTATTATTCAGTTGTACATTTTAGTGTTTTTTATTACTTTTGTTTGTTTGGGGGCTTTGAGCCTGGGGTTTTCTGGGTTTGTGGTGAGGGGGTTTTGTTTGTTTGGGGTTTTTTTGTTTGGTTGGTTTGTTTGTTGCATTTTTCATGAGCCCCAGTTCCAATATTTATTATGCTTTCAAGCTATCAGTGGAAAAAATTAAGGTTACAAAGATACACAAACATAATGACTTCACAGATAACACTTAAGTCTACAGATATAAATAAACCAGTGACAAAATGAGATATATAACTCTCTGTAAAACTTTAAAGGATACAAAATGCCCTCATATTAACAAGTCAGTCTCTAGATAGAATTTTTGCCCTGGAGATTGGTCCCTTCCAACCAAAACAATTCCATGATTCTATAAGGCTACTTACCTAAATAAGAATTACTCATTTTTCATTGTGGCAACAGGTCTCTGAATTCTTACAATACATGCATAAGTGTATCCAACTACATATATGCATGCCACATGAGATATGTTCTTACTAATATCTCTAACACAATAATGCTTGTAAAATGTTACAACCAACTAGAACCACATGGAAATACTGAAGGTAGCACTAAGGTTGGACTTGATGATCTTTGAGGTCTCTTCCAACCTTTGTGATACTGTGATACTTATTTGTTTGTTTGTTTGAATGTTCTTTATACAAACAATATTTGACCAATTCTTGGAAGACAGATTATGTGAAAATGGTGACTGCTCATATCCAGGGATTTTACAGCTGGCACTTTTTGAAACTAGTGACTAAAAAGTGAAGTAAGAACACTGAAACCAAAGTTGCAAAGTAATTAACAGTGTGTTTTCCTTTTTAATTGAAAGTGAAAATGCAGTTCTGGCTCAGCAACTGTGACTTTCTATTTCAGGTTTTTACCCTTTTTTATTAAGTAAAGCCTTTTTATTTAGCTGGTGGAGAGAGTATAATGCAATCTTGAGTTAATAAGTAAAACAGCATACAATGAGAGCCACTGAGTTTCCTGTTCTAGGATCAGACTGTGTTTGGGCACGTTTCCTTTCCCACAATGAAAACCTACTTAAAACATGCATATCTCTTTTAGGGTGTGATTAATTTCTCCTCATGACTTACATGAATCTTATTATTTGTGGCACTACTTTATAATTCATTATGGAGGGATCAATTTAGAAGAAAACAGTTTTTCACTTTACACATATTTGTTAATATTTTCAATTATGTCATCTTCTTTTCTTTTCTTTTTTTTTTTTTTTTTTTACTTCTTATCACTCTCTTATCCCCAAAAAGGGAGAAGAGATGCATGAAGGTCACTACTGAAGATTCATAAACCATTGTGAATAATGTCAGAAATATAATTTAATTAGTGGCCCATCTGTCACTTTCTGTTTGATGAGCACTAAATGTCCAATTATCATTTAATATCTGCTCTAATCAGCTCTGGCAAATTTCACAGGCACACTAGAGATGACGTTAATAGATGGAAGTGAGGCTACCTTTGCAACATTATCTGAAAGAGAAAGCTTGTGCAGTTTTGACTTACAATGGGGAAGGCATGAATTTATTCCAATCAGTAGCAGAGACATTTTACAAAGGATGTGTTACCTCATACTGTAACCAAATATTTAAGTTGATTTTTCAAGATCTTGGAAAAATATTTCCAATTTTTAGAACATTTTTTTATTCTTGTTAGTGTCCAAAAATAATATCAAATATTATATTCTCATTGCCTTCCTTTTCAACACCTCCTTCTTTACTGTCATCATGAATTAGTTTGAGCCTTTAGTTTCTTCATTTTCTTTAGTCCTCAAAAATATCAGATGCTCAAGTTTCTTATAAAGAAAGAAAAAAGACTTATTGGGGAAAAAAAAAAAGACAAAAACCAAACAAATAAAAAGAACACACAAACAAATGCATCCAAAACCTGAAATACACACTATAGACATTTTAAAAAACCACAAAACTGGGCCAAGGAATTTAGTCTGTGGTGGGACAGAGAACTAGTCACCACCATGACTTTCTTCTGGTAAAGAAAGTAAACAGAAAATACAATCTTTTAATGAGAACATGCAGTACATGTGTTTTTTGACACAGGACAAGGAAATGACCACATGTTAAAAGCATAGAGTAATGTGCTAGTAAGATTGATGATCTATGAAACATGTATTGACAGTGTCATAAAATGTACTTTTCCACTAGTAGTGAGAGATTAAAAACCCTACTTATCTACATCTTGGGTCAAGGTCAGGCAGCCCATACCTTCTCAGATTTGAAATCAATAACATAACAGTCTCTGAAAAGGTTTTTGGCTTGACAAGAATCTTCCTTTAATAAGAAAATGCTGCTCATGTGACACTTGAGATTTAGTCCTCAGCTTTGATTCTAAGTAAAATCCTCCAGCACATGGAATTAAAACATGGCCCAAAACCCCTGTTTGTAATATGACTGCATAGGTTCACTGCTTAGGATCACTGCCTGGCAGATCCACTGCAGTGATAAAATAGCCAGTTAAAAGTAGATACGAAATAAAGCACCTTTTCTCTCCCACTCTATGTTTTGGCAGATACTCAAAGCTAGAATGTCATTTCTGGTACCTCCATATTTCTACTAATAGGATCGAATCTGAGACTCTACTGACTACAGCTTGAATTTGTAGGAACTTGCCAGGATGTTATGATCTACTTGACCCTTCATTATTCTACCCAACCCAGCAGACATCATAGCACTATCTAAAAAACAGAAATCTGCCGCTTGCTGGTATGCAGGTTCAAATAATGTACATGAAGAGGAATTCTCATTATGTGCATCTCCACAGGTTTCCTCTGGTTTATAGGTTTTTAAACCTGCTGTGCATTTGAGCCACTGATTTAATAGTGTCTAAAAATGATCATGAGAAACCTCTGAATCAAGATGTAACAAAGGGATTTCTGCATAAGGAAAAATCAACAAGAACACACAAAACCCAAGCTAGTACAACCCTAGGGTAATGGAAATGAAAAAGGAGATCCTGAGTGAACAGAGGTGATTGATTCTCCTTTCTTTTCCTGGTTTGGTTCATAAATTTGGGTCCAGATGCAGGTCTGAAGAAGATGTAACCCAAATATAAGCCTTTGCTCTTGAGAAACCCTGTAAAGACAAATCTGATAGAGCTAAAGGCAAATCCAGGAACACAAAAATTGGTTATCTAGGATCTTATTCAGAGGAACAGAAAAGTGCCTTGATTCTGAAGATAATTTTAAATGCCTCAGGGGAGTGAAAGACAGAATTTTGGAAGAGAGGAGGTTATTTTTATGTAAGGTTGCTATCAATAACCACTAATATTAAGGCCCCGATCAGACATTGTCCTTTGAATGTTGTATTGCAGAAATTTTTTAAATACCTCTGAAAGGCTGGCAATATTTTAATACAAAGTGAATCCTGAGAATAAACCAATGGCTGTTTCTGAGTACATCAATCTCTTGTTACCACTGTGGAACCTTTTATTTCTGATTATGCAATGGACAGCTAGATAAAGCGATCATATGGAAAAGTATTATCAAGTATTCTTCATTTTAAAGTATTCTGAGAAGGTATTTTGGCTCAACAGGGAGTAGTAGACATACCTCAAGCATCTTCTCATTATTCCATCTATTTCTGTATGCATTCAGACTGTATTTTTCCATTCTAACTGCACATCTGTAGCAAGAACTGAAATAAATTGGTATCAGTGCTATGGAACTTACGTAACTTGAAAAACCTTTCAGTCAGCATTGCCTTGACTACCTACTTTTGGTAGAAAAGAAACACCAGGTCACACAGACTAGTGAATAACTAAATATTTTACACAAATTGCAACATTCCATGAGAAACTTTCAGCATTAGCACATACTGTAGATCCACAACCTTGTTGAAGTTACCCAGAAGTTGTGTAAGAAAGAAATTGTCTCTCATCATGACCTGGAACAAGTACATATCTAAATCCTCATGTGAGTAGACTTGTTAGTTTTGCCTTGCAAGGACAATGCTACTGTGCAAGAATTCAAGTATTTTACCTATCATTAAAAGAAGTTGCTTCATTCAGCTGAAGTATATTACTAATTTAGACCCATATCCAGAGTTAGTTCTGGATTACTGATAATGCATATTCGGGGATAGATTAGATGGATGGATGGATGGATGGATGGATGGATGGATGGATGGATGGATGGGTAGATAGATAGATAGAAGCAGCACTCAAAGTGCAGATCAGGTTGAAGACATCTAGGATATTCCATAAAGAATGGCAAGCAGATAAGACCAGTGTTGGGGAAAGCAGCTTTTACTGGTCAGATATGTATTTTTCCTTAGCATTACAACCTGTCCTGTGGGTCAGTGCTCAGACACAGTGTTAGATGTCTGTGATGTCAGACTAGTCTGAAGGTTTGGGTTTTTTAGATTATTTTTACCACTGTTTTAGCTCTGGAAGGTGGCAATTAACTAAAAAAAAAATATATATATATACATCTGAATTATAGAAAAGACCTAGGTTATTTCAGATTAGCAGAACAGGATCAAATGTTATTCTCATTTTTCTTTTTAATCACATCTTAAGTTTTACCATTCTCCATCATTGTACTATATTTCTATAATATTTTTTCAACACTAGACACCTTTATGAATTAATTAAATATAAACCAACTAATTGAGATTAGCTCTTTAGCTAATGTAAAATGTACAGCAAAGCTTTTGACACTGTGTCTTATAATATTCTCACAGGGGAGCTCAGGAGTGTGGGTTAGATGAGTGGACAGTGAGATGGATTGAGAGCTGGCTGAGTGACAGAGCTCAGAAGGTTGTGAACAGTAGCACAGCCTTAGTAGAGGCCTGTAGTTCATGGTGTCCCACACATGTCAGTACTGGGTCCATTCTTGTTCAACATATTCATCAATGACCTGAATGAAGGAACAGTGTGTACTTGCAGCAACCTTACTGATAGTACAAAACCAGGAAGAGTGGTTGTGCTGCCATTCAGTGAGACCTGGACAGACTGAAGAGATGGGTTAAGAATAACCTAATGAAGTTCAACAAGAACATGTGTAGAGTCCTGCACATGGGTTGGAACAATCAGTTAGGTTAGGAATTTACCTTCTGGAAAGTACATCTGATGGAGAAGGATCTGGGAGGGCTGGTGGATAACAAGTTAACCATGATTCAGCAATGTGTTCTTGTGGCCAAAAAGGCAAATGGTGTCCTGTGGTGCATGAAGAAGAGTGGCTAACAGATCAAGGGGGATTCTCCTCCCCTTCTACTCTGCCTTAGTGAGGCCACACCTGGAGTATTTTGTTCAGTTCTGGGCTTCCCAGTTCAAGAGAGACAAGAAACTAATGGAAAGAGTCAAACAGAGGGACACAAGGCTGATGAAGGGACTGAAGAATCTCTCTTATGGGAAGAGGCTGAGAGACCTGGGGCTGCTTAGCCTGGAGAAGACTGAGAGGATGTTATCAGTGCCTATAAATATCTGAAGGACAAGTGACAAAAGGATGGGACTAGACTCTTTTCAGTGGTGCCCAGTGATAGGGCAAGGGGCAATGCGAACAAATTGCAATCCAGAAAGTTGCATCTGAACATGAGGCAAAGCTTCTTTCCTTTGAGGGGGACAGAACACTGGAGGAAGCTGCCCAGAGAAGCTGTGGATTCTCCATCTTCAAAGACTTTCAAGATTCACCTGGGCACAGTCGTGTGCAACCTTCTCTAGGTGAAGCTGTTTTAGCAGGGTCTTGGACATTTCCTTGGTCCTTGACATTTCCTTCCAACAAAACAAAACTAGCTTCCAGGACATTTTCCTGGAATGAGCACCCGGTATTTCAGTATAATTCTTTCACTGTAAGCAAGCTTTGAAGGTCAGCCATGAACCACAAATTAAGTTTGAATGGTGCTTTTCAGTAGCATGCTAGGAGGTAAATGGACACAAAGAGGACAACAGCCTGACTCAGTAGCTAAAATTTATAGTGTTTAGACAAGTAGATAGTGAGCTGGAGACTATACACCAGTAAAGTACTGAACTGACACACTCTTATGAATCCTGTGAGGCAACCCTGGAGAGTCCTGTTTTGCCTCTCTGTCCTGCTTTGCATCTGCTGCTTATTTAGGAAATTTTGCTCACTCTCTTTATGAAGGACATGGTCTTGTTACCTTTGAAGTCAATGGTCAGACTGTCATTACTTCCTTGGAAGCAGATGGGGCACATATGGCCTGCTTGCATGATCATTGCTCACGTACAACACCCACAGAGCAAACAGGTTGCTAACTAGGATGAATTGCAATGTGATCAACAGTAAAATGAATGAAAGAAGCTAAAACAATGTGAAAACTTTGTGGGAAGCAGTAAATTTTATGTAATCCCCTTCTGGGCACTTCTTGGCACTTCACACCTTCTGAAAGACTCAGTGAAGGGATGAGTTGTGAGGGGATATAATGGGACAGTAAATAATAGCAAGAGGATATGGAAAAGGCCTCTAACTTTGGCAGGTGAAGCAGTAAGACATAATCAAAAGGCTGTTGCTATCTTGAAGTGTTAGTGTCTGACCCTGCTGATGTAATTTTCCATTTAGGAGATTCCTTATTCCACCTGGATTGTGAAATGAAGTAGATGTAAAAGGTGATGCCCAGGACATCTGAACCCCAGTATTGTTTTCACCAAAGCACAGAGGTGAACAGTAAACGCTGTTAAAGAGCATGAGACTAAAATCAGTTTTCCTCAGCTATAACACTGAGTGTATTAATCTTGAAAAGTATCAAGTGGAGTGCTGAATGAAGCACATAGGAATAGCAAAGGGTCTGTTTCACGGCAGGAAGACAGAATTGCTGTCTGTACCATTCAGTATGAACTGCATTTAAAGGATATGGCAGCAGAAAACATGGTTGTGAAGGCACAGAAATTCCAAAACATGGACTAGGCATGTTTGAGAAGGGCTATAGCTGCACTGAGTAGCAGCCAAGCCCTGCTGAAATGAAGTGTTAATTAGCTTAAGTGAGACAAGAAGTGAAGCTAAAGAACTCTCAGATGATAAGCAGTGTATACAACGTTGTTAGAGATGCTCTATGTCATCTACATAGTGTTTGCTCACTAGTAACTTGGAGAGTCTCAAGATGAACTGCAAAAAGTGAAGTGCAGATGTATTGTTCAGATGTGCTTTTGCTTCACTAACTGAATACTAACAGCTAACCAAGGCAACGGATCTCATGGTCCTAACTGGGAGGAAGACAGATGCACAGACTGGTTGTGCAAAGTTAAAAAAAAAAGACAGGGCAAGCAAACTAGACAAAGCAAACATATTCAAATAGGCACACCAAGTCACTGCCAAAATGGCATACCACAGCCTGCTTTCTGGAGCATCACCTTTTCTCAGTATGTGTTTCTCCTGATGAAAACAAGTAATTGTAGTTATAATATGAATGTGTATCATGCACAGCACTGCAACATGGGTGTGAAAAATCTCTGAGGTGGTTAGTCCCAGTACCTGAGCCCTGGTACCAGCAGTAGGATTTCACTCTTAGCGAGGAATATAATACCAGGTTCTTCACTGTCTGCCCAAACCACCACACTTGGCAGGTATATAAAACATAAAGGAGAGATACAACACCTATGTTTTTTTAGGGGAGAGCTATTTCTGTTTTGGTAACTTAAAATCTGCCCATGAATGTTGTAACATGCACCTAGTGTTACTTATTTACTTACCTGCATAATCATTCTGCTTAAAAAACCCCACTAAATATATATCTTTCATATAGAGAATATGGACACACTGGTAAAAAGGATAAGAAAAAGAGTTCAAAATTAAAAATCAATGCAATTAACAAGTTTCCTTTTTTATGTACCAAACTTGCTTTGGAGAACAGTGAGAAATCTTTGTCCTTGAACAGTAAATGTTTGCTGAATCATTAAGGAAATGTCAATGATATAAAATTACAACAGGTCCTGGAAAACCCAGTAATGCCCAGCACCCTTCTATGACAGGGCCATAGAAATAGGAGTATAAACATACTTTTCTCAAGGCACTTTCTGTGATGTGTTGTCAAGGGTGCCTCAACAGTGATGACAATGAGACCACAGTGATATTGTAGAAATGGCAACATCAGGAGTAGAGGGGGAGAATCACCTCCCTCGACCTGCTGGCTATTCTTCTGTTGATGCAGCCCATGATGTGATTGGCTTTCTGGGCTGCAAGTGCACACTGGTGGCTCGTGTTGAGCTGCTTATCCACCAGCACCCCCGAGTCCTTTACTTCAGGGCTGTTTTTCAAGCCAGTCACTGCCCAGCCTATATCAGTGCTTGGGATTGGCCCACAGAACATGCCACAGAATAGGTCATTCAACAACAAAATGCAGTTCCCAACAAGGAAGATAGGCTTGGAATTTAATATGAAAGAAGAAGAAAAAAAAATGCCTGAAGAGAGGAAAGATTGCTTCCTTAAATGTTTACTTTAACATTACTTTTAAAAATGCTATTCTCTGGTTCTTAGATGCCAAGTAATCACAGTTATTTCTATGCTCTCAATTGCATTCTGGTTTTCATAATTCTTACTTTCTTGTTCTTATAATGCTAGAAATGTTCGTAGGACTGTTTGGGGAAATCCCATGGCTTTCATAGAAGGGGGAAATGATTGCCTTGACTCTATTAAAGGCTTGTCATATGTCTAAGCACCAGTCAAGCTTTTAACAGTTCACTGAAGATTAGAGGCAATTAAATCTTCTGGGGTTTTTTCTCATTTCAGCTGAAAATAAAGTGGAATATATCTGAAAAAGATACTTGTAGTGGGCAGTTAAAAATTCCAGCCCTCACTTGTTTTAAAGTTGAGGTCAGAATGAAAGAGAGAGTGTAAGACTCTAATACTTATAACAAGACCTTGAACACACATCTTGAATAATAGGCAGACAGAGTTTGCATGAGTCCTGCAGGAAATAGGTCCTTGAACAGTCATGCTGCTGCATTCAACATGAGTTGCAAGTTGTAAGTGGTTTTCAAGGGTAACTCCAAATAAAGAGCATTAAGGTAATGCAGCCTGGAGGCAAAGATCAAAGCTGAGAGATGGGAAGATATAAATACCCTTCCTTTACAAATCACCAGATGATTCCTGAGCTGTCTACTTAAATACTTCCCATAATGAAGTAATAGAAAGTAGTGCAGCAGTGACAACAGCAGAAATGAGAACAGGCACTTTCTGCTTATTTCTGCCATTTATCCTGAGCAAAATGCTTCCAGATTCTGGTGTTGAACTTCCATAGTTTTTGTACAGAAATCCTTAATTTAGGAAGCGTAATTGACTTTTGCTTATGCAAAACTGCCCATCAATCTGTAGCCTTTGGATTGTCCCTTCTTGGAGAAGAAGTTCAGGTATACTGAATTCTGTGGGATACTGAGCAATGAACTATTTTCTTATTTAAATCCACTTGAGACTCCACGCAAAGATATCACAAACATTTTATGTGTCAAGTGTCTTTTGAGAACAAATACTTTTCATATACATGATTGTTTTCTTTCTTTCAGATGTTGGTGAGTTCATTACTTTTCTCCCAAGTAACTAGTGATAGAACAAAAGGAAATGGCCAGGGGACATGTAGTCTGGACATTAGGAAAATATTTTTCACTGAAAAGATTGTCAGACCCTGGAACAGGTTGAGCCCTCATCCCCATATGTGTTTTGCTCTCTACAACTACCTTAGGGGAGGTTGTAGGTAGGTGGGGGTTGGTCTCTTCTCCCAAGCAACCAGCACCAGAAAAGAGGACACAGTCTCAAGCTGTGCCAGGGGAGGTTTAAGCTGGAGTTTAGGAAGAAGTTCTACACAGAGAGAGTGATTGCCCATTGGAATGGGCTGCCCAGCGAGGTGGTGGAGTCACCATCACTGGAGGTGTTCAGGAGGAGACTTGATAGGGTGCTTGGTTGCATGGTTTAGTTGATTAGGTAGTGTTGGATGATAGGTTGGACACGATGATCTTGAAGGTCTCTTCCAATCTGGTCTATTCTATTCTATTCTATTCTATTCTATTCTAAAAGCTGTGTAGATGTGGTGCTTGGGATGTGGCTTAGCGGTGGACAAGGTAGAGTAGGGTTAATTGTTGGACTTGATATTTTAAAGGTCTTTTCCAACCTAAATAATTCTGATTCTATGTGACCTACTCTTTCACAGTTTATTTATCTTTGTATTTACTTTCTTTTGCTATGCAAGGTGCATTGGAAGGCTCAAAAAATATTTACAATATTTATATCCAGAGTCACAGAAAAAAAAAAAAAAAAGAAGATAATTTCATAGTTGTTAGGAATTAACTGTCCTTAAAATAAGCACAAAACATGCCTTAACCACCACTCACCATTTAATCTAGTAATCTGGTGTCACATTGTCATATTTAAGCTTTGTTGCTTATGTTTTGTTTTTGCTTTTGCTTGCAGTCCCAGTGTCTTCAATAGACATGATGAAGACTTTTCTAGACATCACTAGTGTTTTGTTTACTATGAAAAATGCTACCAAAATAATTTTACCTCCTTTTTGCAGATATTTAAGCTTGTTTCTTGTCCATTCTCCAATCATTTTCCTCTCACAGCTTTTCAATAAGAGTAGTCGTCAAACTGCAAAGTTCTACCAAGTTATTTGCCTTAGAAGCCAAACAAAAATGCAGAATAGACATAAAATAGATGTCGTTAATACAAGTTCATATTATCCAGCTGCCTCAATCTTTACTCAGTATCTACTTTTTATGCTGCCTTAATTGCCTGACATGAGCTGAAACACATTTTCACCAAAAAAGTCCTTTCCTGAAAGATATGGTTTGAAATTGAATTAATCTCTTTGTCTACTTTCAAATATCTCTATTAACTCTGTCCTGCTCTGAGGTCTTCATAAGCTTGTTTTAATTCAGCTGCATGATACATCACAAATGTTTCTCTAGTTCCTTTTGGTACAATTCTTACTCCCGCTACTTGCTGTTTTGTTTCTTCTACTTTATAAATCCTAACTGTTTATAATCTGTTGCTACCATTGTTTCCTTTTTTTCCTATGCCACAAGCAGTTTTTATAACTCTATGTCTTTCAGCAGGTCCTCTTTAAACCATATTATCCATTCTTTCTTTTTGTCTTTCCTAGACAAGAAAAAATTAAGTTCACATTATTCTTACAGGCAACCACTTTGTCATAATAATCACTGACTCCCTCATCCATCCTTGTCTTTTCAAGATTTAAGGCTTTAAAGTTTTTCTGTGATCTTCCACTCATTGAATTTTTTATTTTGTTTGAAATATACTGGGGGAATTTTCCCACAGTATGTTTGACAACAGAATATGTTTCTTAAAAGTCCATTTTCTATTCTAATTACAATTTTTTTCTCCTTCCTACTCAGAAGTTCCTTATTCACATATGTATATATGAATGCATGATGATTGTTCTTTTTTTTCTGTTAATTTCTTTTGTTTTGAAAAATTAATGTGGAATTGGAGTCAATTGACTCTGTAAGTTACTACATCATTTCTCTGGGCACTCTTAGAGAAAGAACGACTCCTTGAAAGTGTAAAAGTAATTTCTTAGACTCTGCTAAAAGGGATTCAGTAAACTCAGTCTATAAAGTCCATGCTTCTTTATGGATGGAATGGGCAGTCATATCTAGACCTTCCTTAATACTCTCAATTCTTTTCAGATCATGGATTTTCTGAGCTAGGTGGATTTTCTTCATATTTACTAACCATGATGTAATTATCTTACCTCCATTTCTCCAGTCTCTCCCTGAATCCCTGGATGTCAAACTACTCTTGAACAGATGACTGACAAGGTGGTTATCTCTATCATCAGTCTCTTAGGAACTTTGGAGTTTTAAGGAGTGTAAGATGCATCTACAGAACATCACTTTCTGCCTGCTGAGAGAAAATTTTGACATGTTTTTCTCACTGCCCTGATCTCTGCATAGTGAAGAGAAAATCCAAGTTCCTAGTTGCAATCAGCTTGACATAATAGATACATAATGTATCCACAGAGGCGTAGAGCAACCTTGCTTGTTCCCAGGACTTTCTATTTACTACACATGTTGTTATAAATTGCTAGGCAGACTAACACTTTTTGTAGCAGATCTACTGCTTACTTATTTTGAATGATCTTTGTGTATGTTCAGGGGACCAGATGTGTCCTTTCCAAATGTTAATGAGGAATTGCCATGGATGGTAATTCATGGGTGTATTTTATATAAGCATCTTCAGTCCCTTTAAAGCAGTATTTGTCATCCTTGTAGTAACTGCTGAGAAAAAGTGTCCACATGGGACATTTATTTTCTTCTCAATACCATAAGTTTAGGTCAGAGGTGCAGATTTCACTTTTCACTGCCTTTGTTAGCTTAACACAGGACAACACAGAGACCGAAGGGGAAGAAATGCCCATTTTTGTCACTTGCAATTGTATCAGTGGTGGTCAAAGAGTGATAGAGGCTAGAACACTTGATAATTTGCCTGCAGTGATGCTTGTACTCCTTGGGAGTTGTTTGAATTAAACACTGCCAACCAGGGAAAAATCAATAAAGTTGTTTAAATGGTTTCACAGGGGCTCTTTTGATGATTGAATATTACTCTTCTTACAAGACCAATAGCAGCTTTTTTTTTTTTTTTTCATTTTCTTTTTCAGTGCATGACCAGTAACTAAAGTTACTCAGGCTGAGAGTTCAAATGAAGGCTTAGGGTCTTCTCATCTTACTGTCTTCTTCTACTGACAAATAGTTTTCATTTCCCCCCCCCCCCCCCCCCTTTTTTTTCTTCCTTTTTTTTTTTTAACTAAAGTAGAACAAATCAATAAACCTCCCAGAAGCCATACCATTAACATTCCAAATCATCCTTTTTTCCAGCTAAATTTGCAGAAAAGAAAAGGCAAGAGCAACAGCAATTTACACCAGCTGAGGATCTACTCCATTTCTTCAAGTTAGATGACATTCAATCAATTTGCCCATGGAATGATACACTGTACAAAAAGAACTGCAAACAATACACATTTTCAGTGTATGCAATAGCATGAAATTTTATTTCTATAAATGCTTTTGACTCCTTTTAATGATAAATAGCAGCTCAGAGAATTTAATAGTCAAGAATTCAGCGTCCAAAGCTGTGCTTTTCAAAGGCCATAGGAAAAAAAATATTATTAATAGTTTGACTATCACCTTGGAAAAGGTAATAAATCCAAGAAAATTTGCCTTATGTACATACATGGAATCTATTAATTCTGCCAAAGATGCAGGATGAGGTAGGTAAGAGATTTTAAATGAAGCTTCTTCACACTGAAATAAACCTCAAGTCTTGCTCAAGCACTCTCTTAGCTGAACTAGAACCAGTGTTACTAACATGGACTGACTGTGCAGTCCATACATCAGTCAAACTGATGGTGATTGTCTGTATGGTTTGTGTGCATCCTTGTTGTTGTTACAAAAGTAGAAATCAACAGCATGAATCCCCAACATATCAATGGAAATTGTCCTTTCACTCTTCTCTGGACATGCATGCTGTCTCATATGTGTTTCAATTCACATCTTTTCCTGAAGCCAACTTTCTTATTTTTGTGCTAGATATCACACATGGAGCAGGGAAAAAAAGTAGATTAAATGAGGTTCAAAGGAAGCAGGAGTCTTGGCTTTTTATCTCTGCTTTGCCACTCTTCAGCCTTTAAAATAGGCCTTGATTTCCTTGCTAAAACAACGATGGTAACAGTAACAGAGTCACAGACTGGTAAAGGGTTGGAAGGGACCTCTGTGGATCAGCTAGTGCAATCCCTCTGTTAAAGCAGTCTCCTAAATTAGGTTGCACAGGAACATGCCCAGGTGGGTTTTGAAAGTCTCCAGAAAAGAAGACTCCACAACATCTCTAGGCAGCCTGTTCAAGGGCTCTAACACTCTCAATGGAAAGAAGCTTTTCTTTATGTGTAGGTGGAACTTCCTGCATTCAGCTTTGTGCCCATTACCCTTTTCCCTTGTCCTGATGCTGGGCACCACCAAAAAGAGTCTGACCCTATCCTCTTGACAGCTAGCTGTAGAAAAGCTTTGCAATTTAATTATCTGTTACTACCTTTTAGTATCTTTGTTAAAAATTCTTTATGGTGAAGTAATTATACATCTTGAAGCAACGATGAATGATGGAGGAAAATACGCCAACACAGACCAAACAAAAAACAACCCCCCAGAAAACAAACTAGCAAACACAAAAACACAGAAGAAAACCCCAATAACCAAAACTTAAAAGTGTTCCAAGAAAGGTTACACAGTGTTTTTTCACAGTTCTATGATTTTGCTTTCCCTACAATGTACTTTTTTTACACTAATTGATGTATATATCTACTGGAACACATAGCTTCATACAATAGTATTTATTTATGTACAAGCATCCTTGCAATAACCTCTCTCAGGCTTTCCCTGGATATATATTTTTTTGTCCAGAAAATACAGCAGTGTCTCTATGGCAGTTAATTCTCTTCATCCCAACTTCTAACATAGGAAAAGGCACTGAATTCAACAGTGGAAATCATCTTGATTGAAAAAAAAACAGCTATGCTTTGAACCTAGCATGTACCCCTAAATCCCTGACTAAACCTCTGTGGGAATGAAGATTTAGTATTTATTTATTTTCCTTTCTTCTTCTAAACCCTTATCTATTTCACAAAAGAATGAAAACCAGGAGTAACTGTACTGACACGAATTAAAACACACCAGGATGTGTTGGGTTTGAACAAAAGGGTTCAGAATATTCAAATAAAAAGTAGGGTACAAGTCCTGTTTTGTGATAGGACAAGAGGAAATGGCCTCAAGTTTCATCAAGGGAGGTTTAGATTGGATATTAGAAGAAATTTCTTCACTGAAAGGCTTCTCAAATGCTGGGACAGGCTTCCAATAGAGGTGCTTGAAACTCCATTCCTGGATGTGTTTAAAAGAAGTAGAGATGTGGTGCTGAGGGACATAGTTTATCACCAGCCTTGGTAGAGATAGATCATGGTTGGACTCAACAATCTTAAAGGTCTTCTCTGAGACATTTCTATGATTCTATGATTCTTTGACTTTGTAACACTTCCAAACATCTGGCATGATGAAATACAGCTCTGTAAATTTTCATTTCTTATCACAGTTTGACATTCTAGTTCTATATTCCATCAAATCCAAATAATTGAGAAAGCAAACAAACAATCAAACCAACCCACAGGTTGCCTTGTACCTATCAGTAAAGTTCAAGCAACGGGGAAATACTCAGGATAATCTGAATTCAAACTAGTTTATCCTCTCTTTGTAAAGTACTTTGTAAACCTGCGTCATAGGCCCATTAGTTGCAAAAATGATAGCCCAGTTTTTGTCAGGCCACTACACGGTCCTTTGACTAGGTTGTAGTGATGAAATCCTTGATTCAGCTTTGTGGCTGTCTTCTTGAAGTCAACCAAACACTTTAGTATTCGTGGACATGGAATATTCCAGCCATTTTAATAAACAAACAGAACTACAAACAAATAAACAAAGCAAAACATGAAAGAAAACCCTATCAACTTTGTCATTTAGAGATGATTAACTTTTTAAGAGCTAATGGTTTTCTGTCTGATGAAAAACATAATTAAAAATGTTTATGTTATTTGATTTTTTTAATTCCAGTCTTGATAATAAATTCCAATATCTAGATTGTCTTATACGTGACATTTGCTTTCATAAGCCATGCAGTTATCAGAAGCTAATCCTGTAGAGAAACTAATCAAGGAAGGTGTTACACAAATACAAAACATATGATTAAAGAGAAGGAAGGCAAAGCTCATGCAAAGAACTGAATATTATAATGAAATTGCCACTGAATGGAGATGTGAGGACTTCAAGCTTAGTTTAATTAGGCCACTGAGTGGAATCCCCTAAGACTGACAAGAATTGAACAGCTAATAATCAGTTTGTTCTTTACTGATTACCAGCTAATCATGTCCCAAACACAACCCCTTTCCCCTTTCTCATTATGAATACATTTGCAAGCCTTTTTTCCCCTAATCTCTGCACTTTTGTAGGCACACAGGCCCTAATCAACTAACTTCAAGAGCTTCATCTAGTATCTTTAAAGACCCACCTATTGTTTGTGGAGCAAATATTTGCATCCTTCAGCACTGCATTGGTAAACATTGCCTGAGTTTGTATGAAGTGATGAGAAACCCAATTATGAAAGAGCAGCATATTTTGTTGCCTCGTTTTCAAAAGTTAATTTCCATTTCCCAGCAGCTGTGAATCTCTGCTGAGTGCAAAGCAGAAAACCCACCAGCATTTCAAATTTCTTGCGTATCATGATACTGACTTCTCAGAAATACTTTTACTGTTCAAATCCTTTTCTATAAAATGGAAGAATAAACTTACTTTTTATGTGTCATCTCTCTCATGAACTGTAAGCTCAAAGAGTTTTATCTATACTCCATTTAAGTCATTTGAGAGATGCCTATTGGCTTCAATGGACCTTAGATCTGACCTGTCATGCTATAGACGATGAAGTGATATGGTTAGAAAGTTAACTGACGAAAGAAGCAGAAAACAACTAAATCAGTAGAAATACATCCATCAATTGTAATGGGGTGGACAGGTTATCTGGATTAGTTTTAGATGAAATTTCTCATGAAAAGAGATAAAGTGTCAATTTGTCTTTTGAAAAACAGTAAGCTGAGAAAGTGTTCTACAAATGCAGATCATGTAATTCAGGGCAGTGGACAAAGCTTATGCACAGAAGTTAACCCCTTGATAATACTGCCTTCCTTAGTGTATATAACAACTGTGAGCTAGTTTTTTAGAGACTAGCTGTAACCCTCTTAAACTCCTACTCAGACATTCTGAGGATATGAGTGACTAAATTCTGTGTATCTCAGTTTTCATCAGTACAGTTTCCTAAATTGCTTATAAATCTTCCTTACTTTCATGAATACAAAGGACTTCTGTCATCCTTAATAGACCTAAACAGTTCAGCACCAGGGTCATGGTCATGGATGTCTCATCAGGATGCTTGGGACATGACAAGACCAACCCCACATCAGCAGTAATCTCTGTAGAAACTACAGTGGACTTTTATTCAAGACCACAGTGAAGCAAGACAGAGGTGACTGTGTAGTTCTTCCTTTTTTATATAGTAGCTCAGAGAGGCTACAAGACCTTTGCGAAAGGTTCTTCTTGTATGAAAGGCCTCAAGCCTGCACCTCTGCCCCACCAGGCACCACATTTTTTCTCAGAAGCCACATATTTCCAGCCCTGTGATGTAGCTTTGAAATCTTTCATAAAAGGATTCAGTATTTTTGTTTGGTCTGGAGAAAAGGAACTGTGGAGAGCATAATTCCTTCCCATCCAGTAAAGCAGGACACCTGCTTCTGACCTCTTTCCATAGTCTGCTTCTGTGTCTTATATAATGACTGCTTACTGCTATGCATGTGTAACCACCGGTAGATGAAAGGAGACTGGGAGACATAGAAAATACTTTAGTAAGCTCTACACTTCTTTAGGACAACAACCATCATAGTCTACAGTCATAAAACAACTAATAAGTTTAATTAAGCAACTCCCTGTTATCTTATGGATATGGAAAATAGGAGAACAATGTTCATACAGAGGGGATGTAAAAGCCATGAGAGATTAATTCATACAGGCCTACCAAATGTGTTTTATAAAGGTGAGAAAATGAGGAAAAGTTGGGAAATATCTATCAGATATTATGATATCTGTGTGTGATGAAACAAATATGAAAGGGTCCAGATTCAGAAAAAGAGATAAAATAGAGAAGACAACATCAGTGCCTAGCAACATTCCATTAGGTTTTTTATTTCTTGATTTTTGCCATTCTGTACAAACAATTAAATTCAAAATTTACCTAAATCGTGAATCAGTTTGAACATATCAAAATTACTTTGCCCAGTCTGTTGTGAGCAATTTACTGTTACTTGTTATGTGCCTATTTAATAATTAGCACTTAGTGCCAAATATTCCCACAAAACTTTGAAACAACATCTCTGAAATAACAGTGATATTGATAAAAAATTCCAAACCTTCCAGAAGTTATACTGCCTAGCATCTTTGCCCACCTCATTCTTGAGAGAGGTCTTAATAAGGCACATGCCTGTGCATCCAGGTAGCGCTTGCTGTGAAATATTGATACCTTTTCAGAATCATAATCCATACAAGACTGAGCATAAATCCTATTATTGTCATCTGGAAAGCTCCCCTCTGTTGGATGCTGGTTTTAGATGTGGCATTATTTGTCCAACAATTACTTAATTTACCAATGATATCTCAAATCACACAAAATCAGGAATATGAAGGGCATGAAAAATTCTTTCTGGAGGAAGGAAAGGAAAGGAAACCAGGATTTTCAAGTTCATGTAACTCTATACTAACACAGCTAATATACTGGTTTCATGAGCTTTGTCCAGTTCTTCCAGAATGGACCTTTTTTTCTGACCCATTGCTGCCAGAATGTGTATTTTCACAGTTCTGAGTGATAATTAGCAAACGGCATTTTCCCAGACTGTCCAGATCAGCAGATACAACTATGGCTACAATTCTTTCACTAAGAATACCTGCCATTGCCAGCTACCAGCAAGCGTTCACTCCTGTTCTGTCCATCTCTGTAAACACGAGAATACCCTGAATCTGCAAGTGCTTCTACTCTAAGTTCATGATTTTAAATTCATGCCAATGTTTTCACAAGAATGTTTCCACAAGAATGTTTCATATATTTATAGCTAAACAAGTACATTACCATGAGCACATTTTAAAGCTGACAGAAAAAAAGAAAAAAAAAAAAGAGTACTAAAAATTTGTGCTTTAGATCCTGATTTCCTTTGATGAGCTCTGGTTAAAAACATTGCATAAATATGCCCTGACAGCTCTGTTCCAAATATTTTCACCTCTACTTATCTTACAACTGAGGCATATCTTTAATTTGCACAGGTATGAAATGCATTTGTAAGTGATGTTATTGTTATTAATTACATTTCTTAAAAATCCCGGAAAAAAAAACCACACCTTGAAGAATTCAGTTTCCTCTCCCTCGCTATAGAGAAAAATCAGTCCTATTTTGGAAAAAAAAGAGAGAGAGAGAAATGCAAAGGAATAATCTAAATTTAAGGCATTACAGAAACAATTACTTCCCCTGGCTTGATTCTTTAAATAAATATATAAAAAAGAAGGGGAAGAAGGAAGCAGTAAAGTGACTACATTAAGAAATTGATTGATGTGTTGCTGCTGTGTGATGTTCAGCAAGCCTTTCTCTGCAGAGTCTTTATTGGTTTGCTGGTGCTAAATTTTCCAAACATATATATATCTTCTGATGCACAGCAAGTCTGTCACTGTTGAGAAACTACGTCAGCCAAGTTAGAAAAGTTAAGAGCCTGTAAAACTTAAGTCAGCCAGAACTGCCACTAACGGAAAAAAATATAGGGAGGTATTAAAGAAATTCAAAGTTATATGAAGGTTGAGGTTTTAGATGGATGAGGGTAAAAGGTGGGAAGAACAGGCACTGCATTTGCATGTTGCTTTAAAGACATAAAAAAGAGAAAAATTTAAAATGGAGTAGCATGACAGACCGACTTCTGAAATTGTAAGGAAAAAAGAAGAACTAAAATACCTTGAATCCCATATACATTCCTAAAGTCTTTCTGCATAAATTTTAGCAGTGCAGCAAAGCTTAGCCTGGCAATTAAAACCAATATTAAATAAATCAGAATAATGAAAGAAGTAGATTTGGTTTTCTCTAGAGCCTTAAATCCACATAACCTAATTGTACAATCTTTAGGAAATCTGATTGTCTTCAGCTGTAACAGCAGCTGTTTTCCACAGGATTTTTTACTCAACACTTTCTAGAGATTTTTTTTTTTTTAATACATTCCAGCTTTGACAATCGAAAGTTGTTCCACTTAGTCACAAAGAAAAATTCAGACATTGTTTCACTTCAAAGAGGTGATGGTTTTCTGGTTTACGCCACTCTGCGTGAGAACAGAAACAGTTCTGTGAACTCTAATAATTCAAACTTGGACTAGTTACTGAACTAAATTTATTTGTGTGTATAGAGTTTATTTTCAGAAAGGGATACACTGAGAAATATCATCTCAGTGATTGAACCTCAGCTCTGAAGTGACGTGAGGATAAACAGTTGATTTGTTAAATGTGTTTGGAGTCTTCTGTTTTTCCTCTTTAATTCAGAGGAGAAACTTTTGAACTCGAGCATGATTCAGCCACACTTTGAATCATCTTCACCTACTGTAAACATTCAAGTGTTCAAGTTTATTGACAGAAACCCTCCTGGAAAATTATATTTCTATGTGGAATGCTTGAACATAGACAATTGTGTAAATGGCAGTAACAAAATTGGATATCTCCAGGAATATATCCTCTAGAACAAGAGAATTATGGTTATAGCATCTAATAATGAAGGAAAGGAAATATTGTTTAACTTGGGCACTTAACAATGCAATGCAGATGTAAATCTTTCAAAGTTCACTCAAGCTGTAACTATAAATACATAGGCCTCTCATAGGGTGATAAATACTGATTTTTGTACATCATATATCTATTGACCATGTCTTTGTATTCCTTAAAAAGTTCCTCATCAAGCATGTCCAGAAGAATGTATTTCTGAATCAGACCATGATGATAATAGGTGGACCTTGCTATTCAATAATCCCCTCACCCTTGGGTTCACTGCCCTTCCTAAATCAGATGAAACATGTAGGATGTAAAAAAAAATCCACAGCCCATTTTTAACAACAGGATATAACAAGACATAGAACTGAATAGTATATTTTAAAATCATATTTAAGCATGTGTTCTGCTGTTATGGGAGTATTATATGATACTAATTTACCACTAATCAGGCACCATCATTCACAAAGAGCAGCCTCTGCCAGTGGATTGTTATGCTGTTAAAAAGCTGACAGATTACTTTCTCCTACAGCACGCAGAAATAAGAGATCCTTACAAATGACATGCCACAGCCATGAAAGCCAATGACACAGGGAGCATTTACAGCTGATATGAAGCATTTACTCTCTGCCACTTCAAAGGCGAATCCTCCCTGGGATGCCTTTAATCCTACCTTGCACCTTAAACCTAGTGCTCTGCACTGCAGCAAGAAGAGATGAAAGCAAGAGGGCAGAGGAAACAGAGAGACAAGCAGATTTAACAATACATGTGACTGATCATTTGTTGACACAAAATATGTGAAGAAACAATGGAATGAGGGAGTAATAAGAACAATAATAATAGGTTTGAAACACATCTTTTTAGGTGATTATTGTTATAATCAGTCACAGCAAGTGGACCTGAAGCTGGAGAAGTGGGTTTGTATCAGGAGGAAAAATAAGTGAGTAAAAAATTAAATGTGAATCTGTTCTCTTTTTCACTGTAAAAATGGCCATATCCCCTAGGTGATAACCAGATCATCAAAGAAAGCAGAGATTTGGAACTCTCAGACACAGAAATGTTTTGCTATGTAAAATGGTCCAAAGCCTTCTTTCCTTCCAGACTTCTATCTTCTAAGACTACTTGGCTCTGAAATACTGCAACATTCACTTAGTACAAAGACTTCCAGTTTTGTCTGAGACACAGAAGAACCACAAAATGCAAGCCCCACCAAACTATACCTAATAATAAGTGAACTGATTTGTACTTCTTTTTTTTTTTTCCATCTCAAATTTTCAAGGTGGGATGTAAATTCTAAAGATGATTTAAATTAGTTCTTTTCTAATCTGTGGCCACAGTAACGCCAGAACTAGCTACTATCTAGATAACCACGGGATACAGCTATAATAAAAATAATCATGCTAAAACACATGCCACTTATGGTAAGATGCATATGAAATATTAATATAATGTTTAGTACATGATGAATGATATATCCACATAAAATCACATCATCACAGAATGGTAGGATCATCTTGTCCCCTGCTAGAGCAATATCAGATCAGGTTGCATGGGAATACATTCAGGTGAGTTTTGAATGCATCCAGAGAAGGAGACTCCACAACCTCTCTTGGCAGCCTAGTCCAGTGTTCTGCCACCCTCAAAGTGAAGAATTTTTTTCCTTATATTTACATGGAACCTCTTGTGTTCCAGTTTGTGTCTATTACCCTTTGTCCTGTCACTGGACACCACTGAGAAGCATCTGGCTTCATCCTCCTCACGCTTGCCCTTTAGATACTGATCAGTGTTAGAGAGATCCCACCTCAGTCTCCTTTTCTCCAGGCTAAACAGCCCCAGCTGTGTTGGAGAAAACAAAGCTGTAGCAGTGATGTCCAAATTCTGCCAGTCTTCCTCTGCTGAACCAGTCTTTCCAGAAAAAAATACTTTGGAGGCCATATTCTCCAAATAATGCACTACTTAATGGAAGAAGTGTGACAGAATCTTGATCAAAGTAAATACGTGATTGAAAATGGTGACTCACATAGATAAAACCCAGGATAAAGATGGAAAGAATGAAATTATTACACAATAATAATGGTTAACTAAAAAGTTGCTCCCAAGCCTGAATCCTAGCCCTGCATGATGAGGATTTTTCTGTTACAGTCTGTGCACAGAGAAACATATTCAAGGTCTTTGTAAGTTTTTAAAATGTAAACACTCAAAGATGAATAATAAAAAAAAACCCAAACAAAACCAACCAAATAAGCAAAAAAACAACAAAATAAAAATAGTAAAAAAACTTTTGTAAAGGTTTTATTACATATGAAATAATACTATGTGATTGTACTTATTCAGAGGATATTTGTTTCAATATCCAACAGCTATGTGGGCTTTAGCCTATCTGGTAATTATATGCTGCAGTTATGACAAAGCTGCTTCTACTTCAAATTTAGTATCTTTTGATATATCTCACTTGTTTCTGCAACATTAAAGAACTTGCCTAAAATAGTTACACTTCATCAGTTCACAATTTCAGAACAATGACAACTTAGAGAAACTGACATCACTTAATGCCACGATCCCAAGTGTTTAAGAATATGGTGACTGTTTTCAGTACTTTCTGTCTGCTATCCTCATTATTTTGACAAGTTTTAATGCTCTTCATCAAAGAGCACACACTAAGTGTACACTTTCTTGCTATCATGGGAATTCTCAAACTCGTAAAATTGTGTCATTATTCTTTAGCTGAAGTGAGTGATTGGTGTTCTATAGCACGAATCTTCCTTTTAATAGTCTGAATTAGGCCTTGAATGAAATTTGGAAACTTTTTATGTCACCTAAAGTGCGGCATTGTTAAGACCGATCTTCTTACATCTTTAATTGACTTAAATCTAAAATAACTAATTTCAGCTTTTTCAAATGAATGACAATGAAGTAGTTGCAATAATGTTGCAGGCAGTATAGTGTAGCATTGAGAAGTTTTGGGCTGCTGGTTTCTTTTTCTGTCACAGTGTTTTCTTCCATGAAAGAGCAACGTTTTATTTTTCACCAGTCCTAGTGAAAAGCCCAGTTCATTATCTATAATGTCTTGCTTATTTGAAAAAGAGCACCATGTTCATTAACAAAGGTCAGTGAGCAGAATGATCCTATAGGCTAGGAGTTGCAGGATCTCCTATCATCATGCCAAAACAGCTTCCTCACTTTAAACAACAGAGGTCTAAGGTATCATATGAAGCAGATTTTGTTACTCAGAATATCATCAATGACACTGATGTATGGTATCTCCCATAACAATGTCATCTGTTGTATTGAGAGAAGTGTTACTGGTTGTGGTGTGTTGACCCTCACTGGCCAGGAGGCACTCACCAAGTTGCTTTATCACTCCCCTTCTCAACTGGACATGGGGAGGAAATAAAAGAAAAGGCTCATGGGTTGAGATAAGGACAGGGAGATCACTCACTAAGTACCATCAGAGGCAAAACAGACTTGACTCAGGGAAATTAATTTAAGTGCATGATGAGACACTATGAAATGCTGTATTCTTTATGACTTTGTAAAGCTAGGAAAAGCATTAAATGTTAATATATTATGATGTCCTACTGAAGGAAAATGTATCAGATGCAAAACAGATCTTGTTTCAGAGACCTGTGTGTTTATAGTGGTAGTCACTACAAAAATGCACACTTGCTATTGTCCTTTAGACAGTTTCAGCAGCTAATTCTCCTCTTCCTCATGCCAGGAAAACTAGAAATATGCACAAAAATACTTGCTTAACTTCCAGGTGATTCATTTAGAAATGTATCCTTTTCTAACAGTTTTGTTTGACCCACAGACTGACGTGTACAGACTGGTAAGGTAGTAGCTCATTTCCTTTGGAGAATAGCTAACACTGCCTTCATGTATGAAAGACTGAAGAAGATGACAAGTGGAAGCAAAAAGCAACTGGCAAAGAGTCTGAACAAAACTGTGGTTTCCCTGATGGTGCAAACCTGTCCTGAACACACTGCTGCACTATCCTGATTAGAAAATTGGAGAAAAAAAAGTAGCAGTAACACCTGATAATGTGATGAACTCTCACAGTCCCTTTGGAGCAACCATTCCATATTCTCTATTCCTTTCTAATCATTCCAGTCACCTACAGGCAGTCCCTTCTACAATTGTTATAGAGAAAAGTGAATATATTTTTATCTGGTGAAAGTTCATTTGACATTTTGAATGCTTTCATCATATTATATAGGGTAGAAACACTGTTTCTCACTAAATAAAATGATCTCAAGTACAGTAGACTCAACACAAGGTGGTAAAGAGCTTTGATTATGATATTTCAACAGCATGAGAATCAACTGTAAAGGTTAAAAGAGAATTCTGTTCCTCTGTGGGAGACCAATCTTCAGAACAAAGGCTTTTTACTACCTAGGACTTTGCCAAGTTTTAGATGCTGATTTCCCTCACGTCTTTTTTCAACACTGGAACATGTCTATGAATGCTTTTTTAGAGTAAAATATCATGCAGGGAATTAGAAAGGCACCACAATTTGGTAATTGAGGTCTATTATCACAATTTACTTAATTATAAAGTTATGCTTACATATATGTAGCAACCAATGAAAGTATGAAAGTGAGGTAGTACAGCAAAGGTGTTGCATTCCAAGCAGTTTTGTGCAGATGGACAAAAAGAAATATTTTTCCACCTACCTAGATGCACATATTTTAATGCATTTAAATCCTGATCCAATGATCTATATTGATATTTGTTCTGTGGCTTGTGGAGAGTCCCACACTATTACCCCTATCCATTAAAAATGCTAAACCAACTTCAAGTTTATTCATTCATCTTTGTGCTACTTTAATAGCAATTCAGCACACATTATTGTTAAGCAAATGTTACTGTCCCCTCATCAATTGCATAACAGAGATGATTGTCTGGATTCTAAAGTCATGGAACTTTGTTAATCTATATTCAGTCAGTGTACAGAAATCATAATAAACATCTCAGATATGTCCTTATAAGTCAGTCCTGAAACTAAAGGGAGAGGCAGAAGGATAAATGATAGAGGAGAAACCTCAGCTTAAATATCACTTGATGTTTTTTGACCTGTCACAGAATTTCTATTGGATTTTGAGGGATGAGAAAAACAGATGAGAGCAGAACATGAGTAGAGACTCCTAAACATGTGTATTATATTCATGATAATGCGCTGTCTTCATCTCTCACAACATTCAACCTACCACAGTCAGCTGAAATACTCTTCTAAGATATGAGCAGATTGATGGAAGACACTATAAAAAGACTCCAGAAGAAGTTCTGGTCATGTGCTGCAGTTCACTCTGGACACAAATATTCTCTGAGCCAGAAGTTAGCAATATTATACCAGAGGATGAAAAATCAGTCTTAAAGTGTTGACAATATGCAAGATACAGAATACAATACAGAAACAGTGGTATGTGTTGCATTCAGTCTAAGTGGAAGCAACATGCAAAAAGCACTCAAATTTTAGCCTGATTTCTCCAGATCCTTTCAAGTCTCAGAAAGAGAGGTAAGAGGCCTTTCACACTTTAAGTACCCATTGGGCAACCAGATCTGCAGCCAGATGCAACATAATTAGTTAACTGAGCTTCTAGATAATTAATTATTCCTCAGTGTTCCTACTTTGAACTGTAAACATTTTCATTCCTGGAAGTTTTTAAGGGCAGGCTGGATGGGACTTTTGGCCACCTGATACAGTGGAAAGTGCCCCTGTCCATGGCAGAGGGGTTAGAACTAGATAATCCTTGAGGTTCCTTCCAACCCTGACAGTTCTGCAGTTCTATGATTCTATGAAATACCTATGCTCAGGGAAAGGAATCTAAGGCATGAGGCTATCACTCTTATCCTACTCAAATTATTGACTAAAATGCATAATTCTGACATAACGTGGGTAAGTGCTCAGTAACAGGGTTGTAATAAGGGTGTGACAGTTTCCCTATATGGTTACTTTGATTTTTGCCAACTTCAGATACTGAATAAAATTCATACTATTTTCTGCCCCTTGCTCAACGTCAGTTATAAGGAGCTGCAGTCAGAGCTTTAATACTTTAAGTATGCTGTGAAATATTTAGCAATAATGTTAGTACTTTGACCTTTACAATATCCTACATCTTCATTGGCTACCCACTTCATCTACTTCCCCATAGGTTAGCGAGGCGATAAAATAATAGGATGCATGGAACAGGTAGGCCACACAGCCAATCAAACCAGGGAATATTAAAAAGGTCAAAATACTCAAGTCTACTACTATGATTTATAAAACATATGAAGAATTGGAATTTTAGTACCTAATTCTACTGAGAATAATCATAATGAGAACTGAAAATGGCACAGTGAATAGATTTGGTGACAGTAATTTCATTTTGAATGAAAGATAGCAGTCTGAATTCTTCACTAAAACTAGCTTCATTACTTTTATGATTTTACTCTTCAAAGGTACCTTTGGGTCTGGGACCTATTCTTCCATTTCCTCACAAGTCAAATTAAATATTATAGCTAGCTATATCACACTGCCACTCTGGGAAATGCTGTGGAATCCATATCTTGCTGTGGGAGTAAGAGGCTAAATCTAAGCTCACATAACATATTTTTATACATATTTTCATGTGTGTCTCTAGACATAGGCACATATGTATGTATACACACACCCCACACACAGCTCTTTTGAATATTAAGAAAATATGCCAGACAAAATTTGAAGATAAACTGATGAATTAATGTCATCCTGAATCTGTGTATGGATGTGAAACAGGTTCTTTTGATCAATGACCAGTAGCTGTGTTAGTGCAGCACAGCAAGTGCAGCAAGAACGTGTCCAGAGAAGGGCAATGAGGCTGGTGAGAGGCCTCGAGCACAAGCCCTACGAGGAGAGGCTGAGGGAGCTGGGATTGTTTAGCCTGGAGAAGAGGAGGCTCAGGGGAGATCTTATTGCTGTCTACAACCACCTGAAGGGTGGTTGTAGACAGGAGGGGGTTGGTCACTTCTCCCAGGCAACCAGCACCAGAACAAGAGGACACAGTCTCAAGCTGTGCTAGAGGAAGTTTAGGCTTGAGGTGAGGAAAAAGTTCTTCACAGAGAGAGTCATTCACCATTGGAATGGGCTGCCCAGGGAGGTCGTGGAGTCACCATCCCTGGAGGTGTTCAAGAGGGGATTGGACGTGGTACTTGGTGCCATGGTTTAGTCATGAGGTCTGTGGTGACAGGTTGGACCTGATGATCTTTGAGGTCTCTTCCAGCCTTGGTGATTCTGTGATTCTGGGGTGCATTAAGAAGAGTGTGGCCAGCAGGTCAGAGGAGGTTCTCTTCCCCATCTACTCAACCCTTGTGATTCCACATCTGGAGTGTCGTGTCCAATTCTGGACTCCTCAGTTCATGAGGGGCAGGGAACTACTAGAGAGTCCAATGGAAGGCTTTGAAGATAATGAGGGAACTGGAGCATCTCTCTTACCAGGAGAGGCTGAGGGACCTGGGGCTATTTAGCCTAGAAAAGAGCAGACTGAGAGGGGATCTTACCAATGACTATAAATATATAAAGGGGGCTGGGCTGTTTCAGTGGTTCCAAGTGCTAGGACAAGGGGCAACTGATACAAACCAGCACACAGGAGGTTTTACTTGAACATAAGGAGAAATTTCTTTGCTTTAAGGGTGAGGTAGCACTGGAACAGGCTGCCTGAAGACATTGTGGAGTGTCCTCTGGAGACTTTCAAAACCCATCTAGACACATTCCTGTGCAGTCTGATCTAGGCAAGCCTGGTTTAGCAGGGAGGTTAGACTAGATGATCTCTGGAGGTCCCTTCCAGCCCATACCATTCTATGAAGACATCACTGGCAGGTTGAGCCATTGTAGCTGACTGTGTATAGACTGTTTTCTTCACTTCCCCTAGGCTTATTACTTCTAGGTTCTTACTCTTGAGCTTTCTTTGAGTTTGTTCTCTCTTAATAGTACGTGCAGAGTTAACAGAGTCAATAAATAACATGCATTAACATATGCTGCCAGATTTTAAACAATTACATTTTATATTGTACTTGCAACAAGCTAGGAGAGCTAATACCATTACCGTGGCTCAAAGAAGTGGAAGCTCATTAAATTGTGTTCACTTAATTGCTTGTGGTCATGTGAACATACTGGTATTGAAGTCCATGAGACTATCTAGGAAGCTTTATGGTGAGAATTTGCATTTCACTGCAGCTATGTTAATGCTCACCAATTTAGCAAAATATGAACCTCATGTGCTTACCTACTTTCCTGCAGAGATCTTTGCAGGCAGATCTTAGCGTCTCTGTTCAGATGTCCTTTTAAGAACAGAGCCGCCAAAACTCAAGTGTCAAAACCAGCATCTTCTGTCTGGCAATTTTTCAGTCTGGCAATTCTGACAAGGTACAGAAAGCAAAGAAAACAGACAGAACTGTGAAAATAAAGTACATATCACTGGTTACATGGCTTATTTTCTAGTTCAGATGAAATTGCAGCATGATTTTCAAGCTGCTACATAGTACTAACATTGAATTCAGGGACCTTGCTCTAAAAATTAATCCAGCTTACTAGAGAACACTGTTTGTAGGTCCTACATTATAGCTTGAAAGCATTACCAGAAGCATTTAATCATGTTTATGAAGCATGTAAAGCTAATAAATATCGTATTTTTAGTTACGGGGAAACTGTGAATCATCTTAAACATATTCCTGCAAGTATGCTATAGTGGATTGCCTGCTGCATTCTCACATCATTTTGACTGCCTCTTGAAAAAAGGTTCTCTAACTAAATGCCATTATGTCACCCACTGAAAAAGTTTGGTGCAGAAGGTAATATATTAGTCTTGTTCTGCAGCCATGGTAGAGTTCATTAGCTAAGATAAAGTCCTTCTGGGAATTGTTACAGATGCAGAATTTGCAAGCTGCAGATTTATACACTTCAAAGATGTATTCCACTTTGGAAAGAGAATGCAAAAGGCAATTTTTCTTTGCACTTTTTCTCTAGTCAACAGAGTGCACTTCCGAAAAATACTTCACAAATCCATCTTTGGATCCATTTGGAGGATGTCCATTTGTCCTGGCTTCACTTTCCTCCATCACCAGCTGTTCAGTTGCTGTTGAAATTATGGTGCTTCCTTGCAGTTCCACTGCTGGCTGAGCTGAGACAGCTTCTAACTTCAAATACGTTGTAATTCTGAAGCTCTTTAATTAGTCAAATTCTGCCAAAAGGTCATGGAACAGTGGTGAGATCTATAATTTCAGCATACCAGATGGCCACTGAGTTCAGAAATACTTCAGCTCTGCACTGATAGGTAGTGTTTCAGCCATGTTTCAGGGAGAGTCATGAATCTGTTCAGACTGAAACAGACTTTAGACGATCTCTAATTTTGCCGTGTACTCCAAGAAGATTCAGTCTTAAGATGAGACGAGGTTGCTCAGAGCTTTATCCAGTCAGGTCTTGAAAACATCTAGAGGTGCAGAGTACAAAACTCTCTTGGAACCTGTTCCACTGCTGGCCTGTTCTCTGAGAGGAAATCTTTTTTTCTCATATCCAGTCTGAACCTTCTTTATTTCAGTCAAATGCCACTTCCTCTTTTCTGCTCACATGCACTGCTGTAAGGAGGTTAACTTAACTTGGTCAGTAATCTCCCCAAAGACCCTGACAGGCTGCTGTTAGCATACCCCCCCAGGCCATACCTTTTCCAGACTGAAGGTGCTAACTCCCTCAGCCTCTCCTCTGAGGGCAAATGCTCCAGGCCCTTAATATCAGATTGATCAAGCATGATTTACCCTTGGTAAATCCATGCTTGCTCTTTTCATCATCTTCTTGTCTCTCTTATGGCCAGAAATGTGTTCCAGTGTACTTAGTTCATGATTTTCCAAGGTACTCTAGTAAGACTCCTCAGCTTGTAGTTACCCAGATTGTCTTCTGTTCTTTCTAAAATATGAATACAAAATTGGTCTTCCTCTGGTCTTAGAGGATCTTCTCTGCTCCCCACAACAATTCAGGAGGGTGGAGTGTAGCCTTATTGTGAGGGTGGCAAGCTCTCAACACCTTCATATGCAACCCATCAGGTCCCATGCTCACTCAAGCAGTCCCTGATAGAATGTTCATCCAGTATTAGTAGTCCTCCTTAGAAACTTCCATTAAACACAGAGGTCTGGGAGGCTTTGTCTGTGAAGAATGAGGCAGAAAAGACATTCTGCACCTCAGATTAAAGCACAAGCAGCACTCCACAGTAAGCAGTACAAATTCTAGTCACATGAAGTCCATTCCTGCTTCTACCTTCTGTAAACTGCCTTTCCCCATTACAGCTCCACAGTGAGCTCTCTGTCTAGCTCGACTGGTTTCGTATTACATCTGCTTGTTTTGCCTGGCTCCAGCATGGGCCATTCTTGCACTTGGAGGCCTTTAAAGACCTGCTTGTTTTCTTGAACTCCCTTAGAGCTGACTTCTATAGTGTCTTACCTACCAGTTCCCCAGCTAAGGGCAGAATGAGTAAAATGGCAAAAGAAAACAACTATCTTGCCTCGAAAATCTTGGGTTTGTTTTTCAACTCACTTCTATCTGTACATTTTCACAAAACCTGTCTTGTATTTTCTGTGCTTCTGACTTTTAAGAATCGTCACATTTTCAAAAGAAACTCCAGGTTTGTGAAAACCAAATGAAGACAACTGCCTAGAATCACCAATGATATCATTGTAATGACAAGAAGATTTAAGCAGTCTCCCAGAATGACCACTCAAAACTCTGGGGATCCAAATCTCAGCCAACAGGTCCAAGTGTGCTGGCCTCATAGCTTCTCATCAAAGTAGACACTTAAGGTTCAGCCTTGTGTAGATTAACCAGCAAATATCACAGTCTGAAGTGATTTGGTGACCGGCTTAATAAAGGTCTTTGCACTGTCTCTCAGTGTCGACATTATGCATCAGAGTTCATAACACAGGTTCCACATGCTGGACAATTCCGTGCAAGTTTACTGTCTATGCCAAGCATATTAAATCTGGGTTGAAGTGGGTTCCATCTCTATGTGTAATTTTTTATTTTCTTTCTGACAGACCCCCCTCACAATCACTATTTGCTCCTTGATGTTTTGGTGTCTTTCCCTGGTTTAAAATAATCTTTCCAAATTCCATCAACAGCCTGTCTCACATCTTTATGCTTTATATTTGTTAAAAAGATAACTTCAATCCTTTCAGATTATTTTTTTATCATTATAAATGACTTTCTGGTTTTGCAACCACCTCCATTAATACATGACAAACTGTGAAATTTACAGTTTTTGCCATGAACTATCCATAAAACCTGTCATCTTCCTGCATGATGCTGTTCATGATTTACATGGGGTCTTCCTTATAAGATCACTGATTTAAATGGCTTATGAAAATTACCACTAAGTAAGTTAGTACATCCTGTAAGTGGAGAGTCACATGAGAACAAGTTGCACCTCTTTCCCTTTTACAATAAGCATTCTTTTTCAACTTCAGCATACTCAGTATTAATCCCATTCCTATCTTTTCAACTCCCAGCAATTAAATAAGTCTGTTACTTTCCTTCTGCTGAGCATATACTCTCAGTGACCTAGGTGAACACCAGGCAAGGCAAAGGGAATTGCAAAGAGTCTTATTGTGGGTAGACTACAGATGCCTCTTTGTGATACAAATTTACAACTTTGGTAAGAAGCAACAGGAGACGAGACAGCAAAAATGCAGAGTGCAAAAATAAAACTGACTTGTAAAAATGATTTAAATGGTGCCTAGACATTTAGAATCTCTTAAGGCTGAGCATCCAGGCTAAGGTCCAAATTCTCAAAGAGAAGCATACAGATGTTAGACAGGAAATAGAATATAGGGACATGAATGTTCAAGCATACATATTCTGCTACAGAGTTCCTTGAAATTATTTGTTGGTATGGCAGGATTTCTATTAAAAAATAATAATAATTCTACCTTCAGTCTATGTCAACTTAGCAGCTGTAATCTTCATCAAATAGGAGCTATATCTCCAGGGATTCCTCTGACAAAGAAATCCTCAAGAATTTGGAAGATCATAATTTAAAGAAATTCACAGCATGGGGTGTCTGACTGAATAGAGAAGTTTCTGAATCATGAGGAAAAGAATGACTGTGAGAGTGCGTGAGAGAGAGCTTTGCTTTTTCATGTGAAGAAAGGGAGGAGAATTATTCCTGTCCTTACATTTCGTGGTGAGTGGAGTTGGGGTCCCTGGTGTTAGGTTTGGATCTGTTTGCATTCCTCCTCCTTTTTTTTTTTTTTTTTAACTGATTATTAGAAATTCTTTTTATATTTATGTTTGTTAACCAAAAAGGATCTTTTGACTCCTCTGCTTGGGGCAATTCCAACACAGAATTAATATCATTCATTCCAGATTAAAAGAATTAACAGATTGCTGTTAATTGTGGGTCAGAGGAGTGGCAGGTACCTCCTTCTCCTGGAAAAGAAAAAAAAAAGAGGAGGTTCTAGAGAGCCATACCCTGAGCAGGATCATAAGGAGCTAACAGCTCTTCATAGCACTTTCTAGGTACTGGGAGTTATCCACGGAAGAAAGTTGCATTATCACGCCTGGAAGGAAAATCTCATAACTCCGCATACCCATCCCGTGTCCATACCAAGGACTTTGGATCCCCGAGCTGACACAGGAGAAAGTCCAATTGATTCAGAAGCATTTGAGACTCACTGTCACTTACTGATACCAGCTGCTGCCCAACTCACCCTTAGGCACAGCTGGTCAAATATTTTTTCACTCTTGCAGCTTCAGTAATAACCTTCTACTGCAGCCAGTATGGCTGTGAGTCAGGGACTGCTTGGGCACAAACTGGAAGCTCTGTTTGGAGCTGGACCTACCTCTGGTGCAGTTTCGAAAGAGCTAAGGTACTCTCAACAAAAGGTCTGTGGTGTAGTGATGTGTGAACTGGTCTCCATTACACTGTAATCAAGCTTGGATCGTACCCAAATTTAAATTCTTCTAAAGTTATATTCATGATTTTAAGGACTCTAAACATACATACATAAATATGCACCCATACAGACGAATAGGTGTATTCAGAAGTCTTTTATGATGGGGAACGTGAAAGAGAAATGATATCCCGTCAATCAGGAAATAGATACAGTCTATTAGAACAAATTATACAATAATGAAGTCTTGGATTCCATCCAAGATCAGATATAATATCTCTTCCCAACAAAGTCCTCTGAGATAACCTTAATCAGAGTGATACGCATCTGTATTTTCAGTAACATTGGGAAATATCACAACCTGATGGAAAGCAGTTGGGTAACTGCCTGAAGGGAGTGGTTGTTCTGTCACTAGTAGATGTTAGGTTATTCTCTACCAACAGGAAATCTTTAGGCAGAAGCTAAATTGCCCCTTGTCGAGGATACTCATTTATATAAAGTGACACTCTGCTACTCCCACCCACCAATACTGACTTCCAGCAATCATTCATGTGTCATATGTACCCTCATGCAGAGTTAGACTGAGTCATGTGAGCTAATATTCACTTCTGCATTCCCAGGCTGTGACCACTTACTCATGTCAAGATATGTGCTGTCCTGTTCATTAATACTAATGCCAATTCAAGCATATCAGTGGAGTCATCTTCAATCTTACTCAGTTATGCTGGCACTTTACTCCATCACGATCAGTCAGGCCCACCCATTTGCACTCTAGCTGTGACTGATGCCCAGGCTCAGAGCCTCAGGGTGCGCTTTACAAATAGAGCTGGTGTCACCTACATTTGGAGACTATCCTACTCCCATATTTTAGTGGTAGAAAAGAAGAAACAGCTTCATTCGGCTAACTGTTCAAGAGGACCAACATTTAGTGAAGGCTAAGCTGACATTTTCTGGCCAGAATTATAAAGACATCTACATTCTGTCACAAGAAGTATAGACATGAGTGTAAATAACTGGCAGAAAGGCTTCAAAATGAGAGATTACATCTGCAAAGAGGTGCTGGCACACAAGTCTGACATGTTTTACATATTCTTCAACCTTTTGGTGGATACATGTGAGTGGCAGATATTGAACCTTAAAAATAATTTGTAGAGGGTGACACTTCTCTGTGAGCCTATGTCAGCTCTATGGGTCACTCCATACAGTGTCACTTAATTGTAAACTTCTATTTCCTCTCTCAGTTGTGCCTCTTGGCAAAGCAGGTAAAGGAAATATTAGGAAAAGAACTAGCAAGAGTGCTTTTATAGTTTATTTTAATCTTCACTGGTATTTAAAACCAGCAAACACTCTTGATATGATATCACTTTAAAAATTATGTGTCTTAATTCTGGCAATAACAGTAAGTAGTAACAAAACTATTTCTGCATCTTAGCACATTTTGGGTTATTTCACATTGGTCTGTGGAGGTCTTGAGTATATAGCACTTTATTAGGAGGCAGTTGCAGGTTTTTCATTCTTTAGACACAAGCAGAAACCTTTCTTTCATTAATACTTGCCCTCAGCTTAATCTGCCTCGTGACTTCTTGGCTTTGCCTAGGAATAAGAGAAAGAAAGAGAAAGAAGCAAACGGAGCAGCTATGGAAGGCAACAGAACAAAAGTGAATATATTCTACAACTCATAGAACTGTCTTTAAAGCCACAGAAAAATGTTTGCTGTCATTGCTATATGTATGAAATGAAGGAGGAAAAGGCCTCTTTCTGGGTGCATATGTGAGAAGAGACAGGGAAGAGCTATTATTTCCCTTTATGATTCCATTGTACATATTGCAAATTACACAAATTTAATCCAAATGTTCTTTTCTTAAGGGAGAAAAATTATCCTTTAAAGCAGAGACCAATCAAGGAAGCAGACTATTAAATTTTGCCTGAGAAAAAAAGTAAGTCCCAGTAAACTTCATTATCATAGATCAAGAACATAAAAATAATGACCATTGTACTACTGACATAAGAATTTATATCATGATATTTAAACCCTTTTTTATATTTCACATTGAAAATTGGGAACTGAGCTTCTGAAGGATTCCCTAATATAAATACTTGGATTATTTTAAGATTATAAAGATAATAAAAACTTTGGCTGACAGGGCTTGAATGCTACTTATTAAAGATGTGTTTGCAAGTTAACAAGGACATCTAATTTCCATCAGTCAGAAAGGTAACAGAACTCAGAACTGTGTTCTCTCAACACAGGTCAAACCTTTACGTGTGCCCTAATCGCTTTTCAACATGGTACTGGTATTGTGCATCCTGTGGTTTCCCTATGACCCTCAACAATAGATCAGAGACCACAAAAAATTGTAATTCCTAAGATGATCTTATGACCTTGTATTCTCCACTGGGTTTCTCCAGTCTCATCTGCATTTCCTTCTGTATAACACAATCTTCTTCATAATGATTTCAAGGTCCTTCACAACAGTGAACCTTCACTTTTTGCTGTCATCATGATAATCATCCCTCTATCCTCAGACCATAAATCTATTTCTTAAGCATAGATTATGTTTTAGGTTCGTTTCTCTGTCTCTCTTAGGATACAGGTTGCAGAGTGCTATTTCTGCTTCCAGGTCTTAGATTACTTGCAAAAAAGAAGGACCACAGGGGATAAAAAATCATCTAGTAGGTAGGAACCATGGAAAAAAAGAAGTAGTAGGAAAAAAAAAGAAGCGTGACTCACCTCATCTTGGGAAGTTTAGCAAAGCAAGATCTCAGAGCAATGTGAAAATTGACTGTATCATTGTAGACATAGTTTAATAGTTTCAGTTCTTCCCTCTTGAACTTTCATTTATTTTAGATTCAGAATATTTCAGAGCAATCAAAACAGTGTCTGGCTGCCACAATCTGTGTGATCTGATGACCAGCCTTTACTTTTTTCATTTCTTTTCCATTGATTAGCATCCTTCATCATTGTGCCTTAATGAAAAATAAATCCAAGTCTACATCAATGGTACTTCATCTGGTCATTTTTTGCTTCTTCTGAATGCTAATGGTATTAAAATAGAATAGAATAGAATAGAATAGAATAGAATAGAATAGAATAGAATAGAATAGAATAGAATAGAATAGAATAGACCAAGTTGGAAAAGACCTTTGGGATCATTGAGTCCAACCTATCATCCAACACTATCTAATCAAGTAAATCATGGCAACAAGCACCCCATCCAGCCTCTTTTGAAACACCTCCAGTGATGGTGACTCCACCACTTCCCTGGGCAGCACATTCCAATGGCCAATCACCCTTTCTATGAAGAACTTCTTACTAACATCCAGCCTAAACCTCCCCTGGTGCAGCTTGAGACTGTGTCCTTTTGTTCTGGTGCTTGTTGCCTGGGAGAAGGGACCAACCCCCACCTGACTACAACCTCCTTTCAGGTATCTGTAGACAGCAATAAGGTCTCCTCTTCGCCTCCTCTTCTCCAACTATTCCCTGAGATAAAGGCAACACTGATATATGAGACCTAATTACCACCTTCAAGTACTTGATGGGGCCTGCAAGAAGGCTGGAGAGGGACTGTTTCCAAAGGCCTGCAGTGATATGATGAGGGGCAATGGTTTTAAATTAGAGAAGAGGAGATTTACATTGGATGTTAGGAAAAAGTTCTTTGCAATCAGGGTGACTGAGCACTGGAACAGGTTGCCCAGAGAGGTGGTCATGACCCCATCCCTGGAGATATGCAAGGTAAGGCTCAACAGGGCTCTGGGCAACAGGATCTAATGGAGGATGTCCCTGCTCACTGCAGGTGGGTTGGACTAGATGACATTTAGAGGTCCTTTCCAACCTGGGTGGTTCAATGATTATATGATTATGTCCCTTTCTGATAATAGGAAATTTTAAGAAACTTCTAAAAGGTTGCATCTCAGCTGGGCTGCTGAGCTTGTTCTTTGTTAGAAACAGCATGAATTAATTGTTTTCTGCAATGTATGCCAAGCAGTCAAACTTAGAAAATTAAAGCCAATGTGACTTTTTCTTTAATCCTTATTTGATTACTTGATGCAGTCTACTGATGCATCTGTTGGCACACTAGATTAAGTTACTCTTAACCACTGCAACCACTGTTGCTCACAAAGCCAAATCCTAAAGGCTTTTTTTTTTCTTTGTCTGCCTTTTATTAGCAGCAAAAGTAATTAGAATGTTTAGCAGATAAAACACAAGAATAGTCACCAGCTGAATATTCAGACCTTTCTGAAACTGCTGCAGTGACAGCCAATCCAGGTGGCCTTTGCAGGTGCACAGCTGCTGTAAATGATGAAGCTGGCATCTTTGGCAGTTGTCCTCAGTGCTGATGGCAGTGGATTTTATTATTTTTTTAATCCAATCTGTAATCCCCATTCCCCTTTTTGTACACAGAGAAACACCCACAAACTCAGTTTATCTTCACATCTTCTCCTCACAAACACGTTCTTAATTGTAGCCACTGCATGGAATATTATTCTATTTTCCCTAATTCTGGTTTCACAAAGCACCACTTTACACACACAGACATATACACAGACTTTATTTCATTTTCATTTTACTTTCAACATTTTCATTATAGGTGCCTGCACATGCAGACTTACTTTTATTTTTTAGTATGAAGTTGCTAAAATGTTGCAAGACAGAAGCGCTCAAACCAATGAAGCACTGCTGATATTTCTGAGTTTCAGATTGGAATCCAGGAAATATTAATGATTTCTGCCTGATCTTGTCTCACTCTGCTGCAACAGATGTCATTATGACACATAATAACAAAAAACAAATTGCCTTAAAAATATAACAATGAATATTTTAGAAGCAATAAAATGAACCCCCCCAAAATACACTGCATGGACTCAAAGATGAGACATAGAGATATTAATAGATGTTTAACTAGAACCCCCACTCACTTTTGCCTGAGCCTAGAAATACAACCAAGCCTTACGAAAATACTTCAAAGCTGGAAATTCCAGCAAATCAAATGAATTCCAAAATAGTGCTGCTTAGCAGCAAACACAAAACCTCTTAATGCATTTTAAACATATATTATGATATCCATTAAAAAAAAAAAAAGTCTGGTGAGCAGTGACTTGACTGAGATGCTTTGGCATAGCCATTATTTCTTGTTTGTAAATATTTCTCAGGAAACAGATATTTTGGTGGATTTTGATATAGTAAAATGTGTTTTAAATTGTTCACACATTATCCAAATCCATTTTTGCACTGCAGATCAGTGCAAAAATTGCAGCTCAGAAGGCTAGTCACATCCTGGGCTGCATCAAAGGAAGGGTGGCCAGAAGGTCAAGGAAGGCAATTCTGCCTCTGTAGTCTGCTATGGAGAGACCTCCAGCTCTGAGGCTCTCAACACTAGAAGGCCGTGGACCTGATGAAGTGTGTCCAGAGGAGGGACACAAAATTTATCAGAGGGCTGGAGCACCTCTCCTATGATGACAAGCTGAGTTGGAGTTGTGCAACATGGAGAAGAGAAGGCTTTGGGGAGACCTTATTTTAGCCTCCCAGTACCTGAAAGTGGCCTAGAGGAAAGGTGGAAAGAAAAAATTTACAAAGGTGTGCAGCAACAGGAAAAAGTGTATTGGTTACAAACTATGGAAGGGTTTAGGTTGGAGATTAGGAAGAAGTTCTTTACTATAAGGTTGGTGAAACACTGGAACAGGTTGCCCAGGGAGCTACAATGAACTTCATGCATCATGTCAAATTATGAAACAGGAAAAGGACCAGCTGAGATATGAAACAGTTCAGGGCAGGAAAAATAAAGAACTTAGGACAGTTTGAAGAAAGAAGATGATTTTTTTTCCCAAGCATCATTCAAATGCAGCTTCCAAAATTGTTGGGCTTGAGCAGGGTAGAGTCATTCATATTCTGACATCCAGCAGTGAATTTCCTCCCATTCTTTGCAGTAAAGTGAGTGTAACAGCAGATGTTTCAGTCACACTGTTGTGCGAACGTATATGAAAAGTGAGACAAGAGGTATAGAAAATGGAAATGATAAATCTGATTACATACCCTTTTTGGCTTATTCCAGTGGCAATTTCTACTGCTTTTGAATAGTGGGCCCATGGTGAAAAGACTGAAGACATTTTTTTTTCATGAATGTGATCTGTAATGCATAGATCATAAGACAAGACAAAAGAAAATACTAAGCTAAAACAATTGCAGAATTGTTACCTTCAAGATTTTATTTACAGCTTTTTATTAATTTCTAATGAGAGAAATTTCCTATTTAAGCTTCTTGTAGCATTTCAAGTCTGAGAAAAGTAATATGATGATACTGTATTTTTCTCTGCTCTCATTTCACAATGAACTATATTAGCTGGAATACCCAGGAGAAAGAGAAAACTTCAAAGCGTGGCCCCAAATAATGTAGAGAATAGGTATGGTCTGAATACCAACAGAGCCTGAGCTTCAAGTTCAAACAACCTTTAAAGACACTTCCCAAGAAATAACTTTTTTAATGAATTGAGGTCATCTCAGGGTTAACAGTGATGTAAAAGTAGGTTCCAAATCTGACTAGTTCTCTTCTGCTGCACATGTCTTTTATATCCTTCATAGCAGCTTGGGCACTAGGGATGACTCAGAAACACCCTCACTAGCCTCCTGTAGTGAATAATTTCCAAAGCTAACATCAAACACAGAACTTTCAAAACCTCCTAATTAGGAGTTTTTTGTTCAGTTTAATCAGCAGGGAAAAGAAGGTTGATTTTAAGAAGTATTCTCCATATGAGAAGCAGAGAAGTTGTTGCTCAGTCAGAAACCAAGCAGCAGACCCTCATAAAAACATTAATTTTCAAAATGTCATAAGAGCAGGTAATAAAAGCAAGCTGCTGTATTAGCAGACTTATCTCTGGTAGAAGTGAAAGCATTTCTCAAATCCAGGATGTCCAATTCAGCATCACAAATTTTCATGACAGGTTATTCACCCAAACAAGAATATCCAAGTTCTGCCAAGTTTTCCCAAGATTTTATTGAGAGAATTGTCAATGCAGAGGAGGATAGCTGGTGTGTCCCAACATTCTGTACAAAGCAGATATGTGAATGGCATTTTTTGGATAGTACCTCCAACCCAGAGAAAATTACACTAAGAAAAGCAAAAAGGTAATTGAATATGACCTGAAGAGAATTAACACAACGTCAAATGTCATGCTCCTCTTTTGTTTTGTTTTGTTATGTTTTGTTTTGTTTTTCAAGAGCAAAATAACTAGAGTTTCTCATATTATTTACTTCACGGTTCTACATCTTTGTCCATTGGGATGTCACTTCTTGAAAGTATTTGTTATAGTGTCCATGTGTCCTGGTTGGGCATGACCAGACCTAAACAGGTTTCACCACGAGCCCCTAAGAAGTAGGGGGAGGTAAGCAAAAGAAAAGACACACATAGATTTGTCGAGACTTGCTGGCAGCATAAAGTCAACAAACCTGTTTGGGAGATACCCTGACCACTCACTGCTGTAAGTGCTCAGAAGGTAATTGGCTAAGTTTCAAATCACTTTTCTGCTAGTGGTCCATTTCATTTCAAAAGGGATTTAAATAGAGGGGGTTTTTTGGTAAATCCTCTCATTTTTCCTCTTGGCTCCTGCCCATCTACCAGCCTGCTGGTTGTGTGCTGCTGGCCCCATCCCCCTCCAGCAATCACCACATGGTTTCAGTTTTGCTTTTGGTTTGGACAATATGCTTGGTTCCTATTTTATTTTTCCCTGGCTTTACAAAATTATATCATGAACATAATTTTTGGATTATAAAATTTCCTGACTGCCACTCTCAACACCACGTCTGGGACTCACCAGAATTTTCCAAATTGAACATTGCTTTCATAAGTGATCCTGATTATTGACTTTATAAAACCATATTGGATATTTTTTTCCTTCTTTCTGCCTTTGCTCCATCAGGGAGCAAAAGAAGCCCAAAGAAGCGGCTCCTCGCTCTCCCTCTAACTTTGCATTTGGTATTAGGTGTGTAGTTACTTCTGTCTTTTTCCTTCCTTTCCCTAAATTGTTCATACTATTATTATTAGCAATATTTTATGTGGGTAATTCTCCACTGGGTAAATGAACCTGAACAAATTGCACATAAGTTTATTGATGTTTGGTGCAGGATTGTGACTTAATAAAGTTATTAATATTTTTATTAATTGTTCTGCTTCTCAAACATTAATAACCACATAATCATAACACCATGAGTAGACTAACTTCTAGAAGGAGGTCTCTCTAAGGAGAGTGTCATGGTAGGGCCAGAAGGTCCTAGCACAAACCCAGACAGACAGTAAGGTGTCTAGACATGGTCCTCTTCTCCCCACTCCTTCCTGCAGAAAGCCAGGGTAATGCAGGAAAAGGAACAAAGGGGACAGGACCATGCATAGCTGGTAAACAACCCTCTATCTATGGTAAGAGCATGTGTCCTGGCCACAGCCTGGCAGAACCCCTTCCCATTGGGTAACTATGTGCTGGTTTCATGCCCAATTGGTCAATCAGTCTTGGGCAAGTTTTATATACAGGCTGATTTCTAGTTGCCTGTGCCTTGCTGTGCCTTGCTTAGCCTTGCTTAGTCTTGCTCAAGCCTTGCTCAGTCTTGCTCAAGCCTTGCTCAGTCTTGCTCAAGCCTTGAGTACTGGAACCTGCCTGGACCTTGTCTGGTTGAAAACTTCCTTGAGTTGCATAGCCCTGAGTTGCCCAGTCCAGCACCTGGGATAAAGCCACAAGCATACACACCACAGGCCATAAGAGGAGCCACGAGCTTAGGAGTCAGAGCCAAGCCTGCTTCCCCTTGTGACCAGGATTTTGGCGTGCCTCAATTCACCCAGGACAAAGCAAGTGCCCATCACGAGAAGCGCCATTAACAGCCTCCCATCTGCTGAAGCCAGGCTAGCCATTGATGACTTCATGGCATTCCTGCCAGCAACCTGCCGTGCTTGGCGCATGAGAGCTCCCCAAAGCCTCTAATACACAGTAGCAGCACTCCCTACCTGGGTACAACCAGCTGAGAGTAATTAATTAACTGCCTCTTTGGCATAACTGTTCTTGTTGAGTCTCCCCCCTACTGTGGTCAAGAGCCATTTCGCTCCTGAGGTGTTCTCTGTTAGTTCCTCCCAGTATGCATAAAATTGTTTAAATTGTTATAGTTGCCCAAACACTGTACATTCCCATTTTAAATATATTCTAGCTGTACATCAAACCTTTTGACATATTTGGCAATTTTCATATTAATAAAGGTTATTAATATTTTGATTAATATTGCCATATCATTTATAATTAAGGAAATATTATATATCCTTTTTTGACAGAGAGTTTCCAAGTCTTTCAGTCACAGACTATGAAAGGGCTTGCTAAAATAGTCTAACATATTATGAAGTCATCCTAGTAAAATCTGGTATGTCATCTATGAGAGAGATAAAGGTGTATGACCATGCTAAGTTTTCCTTTTCTTTTAGAATGGCCACCAGCAGTCTGTCAATGTGCAGCCTTATTTAAATATTATATTACTCATAAAATTTATCTTAAACCCTTCAACTCTCTTTACCAAAGGGCAGCTTAATCCCTATGTCATTCTTCAATATTTTTGATGAGTGATTCATCAGACCATTTAGAATTTTTAAGGGTATAGAACCCTTCCAGGCCATGAACGTCTTACTACTTCTTCTCACTTGGTGTTGAATAGTTGGATCCACAGTGATGGTTCCAGCTTGTATCACCTAGAAATCATTCACAGAAGAATGTGTTCTTGTCCTTCTTTCTTTCCACTCTCTTCATGCCTTTCTGGGTTGAGGCACTGCTGTATCCAGAATGACTAGGGCCACCTAGCCTTGATACTAATTCAGTGCCTAATGCTTCAGATGCAAGACACCACAGCTCAGTTTGAGGGAAATGTTTTTGTGCATAGACTCTGCAGACAGCATGAGCATACATAGATTATTCATCTAGAATGTGAATGTATCTTCTCTTTCCTTCAAAATCTTGCATATCTAAAGACCTCAGTCATTTCTAAAATGTACACCAGGTTAATTAGGTCAACAAAGCTGGTGAAAGGTCTGGAGAGCAGGTCTTATGAGGAGTTGCTGGGGGACCTGCAATTATTTAGCTTGGAGAAAAGGAGGCTGAGGAGAAACCTCATTGCTCTCTACAATTCCCTGAAAAGCTTTAGCGAGGAAGCGGTTAGTCTATTCTCCCTAGTATCAAGTGATAGAACAAGAGAAAATAGACTGAAATTTTGCCAGAGGAAGTTGAGATTGGATATTAAGAACACCTTCTTTATTGAAATAATGGTCAGGCATTGGAACAGTCTTTCCAGGGAGGCGGTATAGTCACCATCCCTGGTGGTGTTCAAAAAATGTGTGGATATGACACTTTGAGACACAGTTTAATGGCTGTAGTGGTGTTAGTTGACGGTTGGACTCAACGATCTTGGAGGTCTTTTCCAACCCAAACAATCCTAAGATTTTATTAATGACTTTTACAGTTTTACCTTAATCTTTTCCCAAGGATCCTTATAAGAATCTGTTTAATACTGTGGATGACCACACATAACTCAGTCTGAACAAGCTGAATTTCTACTCTTAAATTTCAAAGTGCTTCATCTTCTTTATACTTCATCCCCCATCCTTCAGTGCTTTTATTTACTGTGAATCTTGGTTAGCTATTTTAATAATTTTTTTTTTAGCTATTTTAAAAATATACATTGGTTTCAAGAAGTTCTTTTGTATGCCACATATATGTCATTATCTGAAATTTTATATTAGTCTTAGCAGCAAGAAAATATGCAAAATACAAAATTAGAATTTCTGCAATATATTCAGCTGATATGCAAACAAAGTAGGGGATTTTCTGTTGTTTTATTGCTTGTTTTTATAAACCACATTAGTTCCAAGAAGCTACAGGATATTTAAATCCAAAAGATTTTCTTATTTTTATTGGTTTTCTGGTTGTTATTTATTTATTTATTTATTTATTTATTTATTATTTTTGATGCATTGACAGCTCACTACTTGGCTTTTCCAATAAAGTTAATTGTCTCCGTGTGGAGGCCCTATTCAGTGAAAATCTTTCATGGAGTTTTGTAACATACAACAGGAGTTATGAAACACCAGTGTAGTTTAAGTTGTCCAGTCCAAAGCATACTGAGAACATGGGACTCATTATACTTAAGGAACCGAAATCATTAGGTGGTAACAGCTTGTTGTCATACTAACTACCAACGTGGTCTGCATTAAAAGAGTAATCCTGCTGAGATCCTTACCAGGACTCGTTCATTAATTCCCTCTCCTTGTTCTCATCTGTTTTGCAGCTGTAGCCAGGTGAGAATTAACGGGGCAGTTTACATCAGGCAGATGGTATGTTCCCCAGGACAACTCTATTTAAAGAACAAGGAGGAAGAATCAGTAAATGGATAATAAGCATGGGGCAAATAATGAATGTAATGATTTAGGGTTATTTTTCAGTATGCATATGACTTACAGTTGCTCTTGGGTGGGAAGAAAAACACTATTAAAGTATAGTACCTGCATGTGTTATGGTAGACAGCAGCTGCTGAAGAAATGTCTTTACTCACAGTATCACAGAATTCTTCTAAGGAAAAGGGAAGACCCTGCTCTCTGCTTCTGAAATACAGAATTAGTTTAGGTCTGAATTCATCAAAGATAATCTCTATATTAATAGTGAAATTAAGAAAGCAGGCAAGCGTTCTCCAAAGTGGTAAGACCAGAGGTAATCAGAGTCGCTTATTACACAAGACAGCTCCTTTGAAAAATCTTGCCCTTGGCCCCTTGCTTCCTACAAAATGGTAGGGTCTGCTTTACAGACAATCCCAAAGAAAGAAGTTCTAAAACAAACTCTAAAGTAGAATTCCCTCCTGGCTGCTCATTGTCTATCTGCTGTAAAGTGACCTTCAGGTGAATACATCTTGCACTTCCTTCCTTGTTTTAGCCTACAGTCACAGGAGCTAAATAACAAATCTCCAACATTCTTGCACTCTGAAGGAGCACCAGCTCTTTGCCAGGTTCTTTAGGCAACAAATGGGGAAGTCCATACAGAGAGAATCTCTGACAGATTATAACATTGACCCAAATAAATGTCAGGCACCAAACATGTGCCAAAATAATCAATAATACTTAGAATCTTAAAATCAGTAGGGTTGGAAAAGATCTTAAAGACCTCCAAGTCCCACCGCCAATCCAACACCACCATGCCTACTAAACTGTGACCCAGAGTACCATGTCTACGTGTTTTACTTGTCTCTTATTTTATTATTAAACCTGGAAGGGCAGGTCTAGCCTATTCCTGATCTGTGACTGTCCAACCAGTCCCTAGAGGGTGCCACCTTTACAGCCTCCCTGAACTCAGTTTGCTCTCATGCTTCTTGTCCTTTTTACGTAGCCCATGCTTTGTAGGAGTTCCAGATAATTTGATACAGCTTGCTTTTTCATAAATTCTAGTGTTTTTACTCAAATGTTTTTATATACCAGAATGTGTGTGATGTATGACCTTTCATAACACTTGAGCATTGCATTTTTCTTGGTAATGAATTTCATCTTGTACCTGACAGTCTATGCTTGAAACTTATAAGCATAAAATTAAAATACCAAACAAATTTTTAAACCTGCTCTTTGAGTTAGCAAACTGCACAGTATCTCAGAAGGCTTTGGTAAGCATTTTCTCCCCTTACAGCTTCCAAGACACCTGGGTAAGATGATGTTTGTCCCTCTTATCTTTCATGCCCTGTACTTTCTAATTCTCTTGGCTTTTTACCTCAGACTTACAAGAATTCAGAAGGGCACAAGGGAAATTATTTTTAAAATTGTTCTGGCTCTGTTAAAGAGGAAATCTCAACAAAGCTGTGGGGGTTTTCTTTTCCCAGATATGTTTAGAAAAGTTTTGCAAAGACATTGGCAATGGCCCAGGAGACAAGTACAGTATTTTGATTTCCATTAAGCTGATTTTATTTTGACATTATTGCTTTTGGTATTCCCTGGAGATACATATTTCTTGAGACAAAGTAGCTGCAATGTTCTTTGTGTGAACATTACCCAGATCCTACCTTTCTCTCAGTTTCCCAGTACCTTATTTCTCAAGTAATCATGTTAAGCATATAAGTATTTTTATATATGTATGTGTGAGCATATCTATCTAAAAAAAGGTATGTATATATAGTTATTTATTTATTTTTATATATATATATTCCTGTAAGTTTTCAGAAAGGACTTCTTGTTAGAGAAGTTCAAAGTCTGGCTTTTCAAAAGTGCTTGTATTAAAAGCCAGTTTCCAAGAACTGAGCATTTAATATGACCAAGTGTAGGGAATTTGGATGCACACATTCTGCATTTTAATATTCTATTATAGATTTCTGTTGGACTTGATTTACACAATTCAATCTCTAGATTAACTTGAAAAAAAAAATAAAAAGTATATCAGTTCTTGGGTTAATTAATCCATCTACATGCATTGGATTTGGAAGATTCTTTTCCTACTATAGCCTCTGCCTGCAATACATTTCCCTGGTGTTCCCAGATACTCTAAAGTTACAGTACAACTTAGCATTTCCCCTAAGACTGCCCTTTCATTCTCTGTTTGGGTGACTTTTAAATGGCAATATGTTGCCACAGATCAAAACCTGTGTCATCTAAGTGAGAAATCAAAGCATGCTTAGCTTGGTCTGTTTGCAGCTTCATTGCAGCGGACATTTAAAGGAGTAGTGTGTTGGCTTTTACCTTCTATGATTGCTGCAAAGGATAGTCTAGGTGAAACGCTCTTCTTCTTTTGTACATTGCTCATTCATGTTTTCTTTTAGTGAAATAAAGTTGCTAGATTGCATCAAAATCCAATATTCATCAAAACTAAATCAAGTGAAAAAATCAAAACAAATTCCTTCACCTTGCATTTAATGAAGTTTAAATTTTGTTGGTATTCTTTACTGAAATAGCCATCTTCACCACAAACATTTCAGTTAATAAATCTTTCTTTGAGTATATACAGGTTTTTTTCAGCAACAATAACAAAACAAACACAAAACCAACAACCCCCCCCCACCATCCAAACAACAAACAAACAAACAAACAAAAAGACTAAATGGATGCAGCTCTACGATGATATCTTTTTGGTACCCTGAAGGGTTAAAGAATTCCTGAAGAAAGCCTGGGTTCTCTTCTGTCTTCTTTGTGACTGGGAGACTTTTCATCTGTACCTAAATCATGCTGGATGTGAGGAGGAAGTTCTTCACCATGAGAGTGGTGAAGCCCTGGAATGGGTTGTCCAGGGAGGTGGTTGAAGCCCTGTCCCTGGAGGTGTTTAGGACCAGGCTGGATGAGGCTCTGGCCAGCCTGATCTAGTGTGGAGTGTCCCTGCCCATGGCAGGGGGGCTGGAACTAGATGATCCTTGCGGTCCCTTCCAACCCTGACTGATAGTATGCCTGCTGCCAGTGATCATAATTCCTTGTAAGATGCAGATTCATCCAGAAAACCTGAATGCAAATATTATACTTTGGAAGAAAAAATTATCCATAACTTTAACATAAAACACTGTACCAAATCACCATTAACACCACTGACCATATGTTTGGAGGAATATGTTCTTAGGCAGTTTTCCAGCATAGGATGTAGCCTATACTGTGTTTACTTAGTATTTTTTTATGTACTTGCCAAGAAAAACCCAACAGCATAAAACACAGATCTCTTCTCTAAATAAAGACTGCTTGATTGAAAAACTAATCTTGATTTCTGCTTTGTTTCAGAGTGGCACATTCTCTCTGGCTAACGTGACATCTTTCTAATATCATAAAACTTCAATGTTTTGAAAGTAAAGGTCATCCTAGAAATTTAATACCTGAGTAGAAAATATCTCTTCATCTTTTTTTTTTCTCCTTTGATCATTTAATTGTCTGTATTCTAATAAGCATGCCTAAAGAAGAACAGAATAGATCAGTCAAGCTCAATTTAGATCTCTAGCCAAGATCTGAGCAATGAAAAAGATCTGTGCTATTTATAACGCCTTCTGATACTAACATTTGCCAGGTTAGAATGTCTGTATCTTTTTATTTCAGGTAATGAAAAAGCTCTTGTGTAGTTCTGTGCATCTGCTTGGATTAGATGACTTAGTTATTTCTACCTGCATGCACATTTATTATTATATTATCATGCACACTGGAAGGATCACAGAATAAAGCTTGATCTAGTATACTGCAGTTAAGGAAATTAAGCATACGTACCTATTAACAGTAATCTGCTTAACTGTCTCTGTCTGCCTCATGCTGTATTACAGATAAGTTAAATAAAAGCAGGATCTATTCTTATTCATTCCCATCTTCAGCCATCAAGTAAATGGCTGCCCATTCCATATTGTCTTAGCCATAAACTGGAAAAAGTATTTTATATTAAAAATCTGTGTGTGTGTTGCTTTCATAACTACTTTCAAGTAAGGAAAGAAAACATGAGTCTCATCAACAGCTTTTTATGACCTTTTAATATACACTGTGAGAACATAACCTTTTGTTGCAACAATAAGCAGAATTTCCATTCTGTTAGAGTTCAGAGGGTAGAGTCATATATTCTTTATTTTGTTTTATTAGTGACATGGAAGGTGCACAGCATCAAAGATGCTCAAATTCCACTTGCGGCATTTAATTTCTACAGCCAAGGCTGTAAGAAACCTCTTTTGAGAGGAAAAATTAGTGACAGTGATGTGTTATTCTAATAGTCATTTAAAGTATTTCCCAGGCTGTGGCACCAAATCAGCACTAAATCAGCATTCACTCCTTTTTATTCTGAATTCCATATTGACTCTGAATATTACTTCTGAATTTTGTAAACATGGAATTCCTCTTCTTTAGAACAGCCAACGGATTAACAGTTAAACCTGTTCTTAAGGCAAGCAGCTCCAAGTTCATGTGCATTACTTTTTGCTGAATTAAAATCAAATTGATGTATTACATAGTGGCACCTGTCATCTAACACTGCTATTTATTGCTACCATTTCTATAAGCTATGAAAGAACAAGGTTTGTCATCCTGGTTCTGTTTCCTCTTGAAAAGTGTAAACTGATGTTTATCTATCTCCATATTTTCCAAAAAATAATTAAAAATCTATTATTTTATTACTATAGTGAATCTTTTTTTTTTTTTTTCACATCTGAAACATGTCTACTGTTACTGAAAGTTTTTGTTTTTACAGGTACCACACCTGTTCACTTCTTTCTGCGAAAGTTATAGAATCATGGAGTGGTCTGGGTTGGAAGGGACCTCCAAAGGTCATCTAGTCCAACCCCCTCTGCAATAATCAGGGGCATCCTCCACTAGATCAGTTTGCTCAGAGCCCTGTCAAGCCTCACTTTGAATGGGAGATGGGGCCTCAACCACTTTCCCAGGAAAACTTTTTTAGTGTTCCCCTGCCCTCATGCTGCAGAATCTGTTCCTAACATCCCATCTAAATCTGATCTTCTCTAGTTTGAAGCCATTGCCCCTTGTCCTATTACTGCAGGCCTTTGTAAACAGTCTCTCTCCGTTCTTCTTCTAGTCCGCTTCAGGTACTGGAAGGCCACTATTAGGTCTCCCCAGAGCCTTCTCCTCTCCAGGCTAACCAACCCCAACTCCCTCAGTCTGTCCTCATAGCAGAGGTGCTCCAACCCCCTGATAATTTTCATGGCCCTCCTCTGGACCTGCTGCCCTGCTCTGGACCTGAAGAGCCTATGTCATCTGCAAATGGCTCAAGGGATGGTGTCAGTGGAAGAATTTTGGGTTCTTTTATCAAGGGGCAACTTTTACTGCACCTGACCTGCAGGACCTGGATGGGGTGGAATCTATCTAGAAAAGGCAAGAGGGCTCTAGCACTAGAGTTGGCAGGGCTCATTGGGAGGGCTTTAAATTAGGTTTGAAGGGGGTGGGTGATGAAACTAGTTGCTCCAGAGAGGAGAGAGAGGCGCATAAACTAGAGTTAGATGAGAACTAGTTAGTTGAAGCAGCCCAGCTGAAGTGCATGTACACCAACACAGGCAGTATGGGTAACAAGAGGAACTGGAAGTCTTGGTTCACCAGGAAAACTGTGATGTAGTTGCCATTACAGGAATATGGTGGGACAATTCACATGATTGGAGTACTGCACTGAGGGGTTACAAGCTCTTTAGGCGAGACAGGCGAGGGAGAAGAGGAGGAGGGGTGTCCCTCCTCTTGATGCCACAGAACTTGAGACTGCAGATGAAAGGATTGAGTGCCTGTGGGTTAAAATCAGAGAGAGGGCTAACAAAACTGACATCCTGGTTGGAGTCTGTTATAGACCACCCAACCAGGATGAAGAGGTTGATTAATTATTCCATAAGCAGCTGGAGGCTGTCTCAAGATCATCAGACCTAGCTCTTGTGGGTGACTTTAAGCTGCCAGACATCTGCTGGGAACTTAACTCAGTAGAGAGGAGGCAGTCCAGAAGGTTCTTGGAGTGTATGGAGGACAGCTTCTTGATGCAGCTGTTAAGTGAGCCTAGCAGGAGTCAGTCCCTGCTTGACCTGCTGTTCTCAAATAGAGAAGGGCTGGTGGGAGATGTGATAGTAGGAGGCTGTGTAGGCTGCAGCAACCATTAGATAGTGGAGTTTTCAATATGCAGGGAAATAAGGAGGAGTAATAACAGAACCCTCACTTTGGACTTCTGCAGGGCAAAGTTCAGCTTGTTTAAGTAACTCATTCAGAGAGTACCCTGGGTAGCAGCCCTTGAGAACAAAGGGGTCCAGGACGGTTGGTCCTACTTCAAACAGGAGCACTTGGAGGCACAAGAACAGGCTGTGCCCACGTGCTGAAAGATGAGTCAGCGGAGAAGGTGAGTAGCCTGGATGGGCAAGCAGCTCTTGAAGGAATTAAGGGAAAAAAAGAGGGTGTATCACCTTCAGAAAGGGGGAGAGGCAACTCATGATACGTTTAAGGATGTTGTTAGATCATGTAGGAGAAAAATTAGAGAGGCAGAATCCCAGTTGGAACTCAAGCTGGCCACTTCTGTAAAGGACAATAAAAAGAATTTTTATAAATATATTAATTCTACAAAGAGGAGCAAGAAGAACCTCCACTATTTATTTGATCTGGAGGGGAACAGTGTAACTAAAGATGATGAAAAGGCTGAGGTACTAAATAGCTCCTTTGCCTCAGTTTTCAACAGTAAGGTAGGAGGACTTCAGAATAACTGACCTCCTGAACTGGTTGATGGGGTCAGGAAGCAGTGTAGTACCCCTGAAATCCATGAGGAAGTACTCATGGGGTTGTTGTGGCCAAAGTGGAGCACCCAGCACTTGGATTTGTTGAATGTCATCATGTAGGACTCTGCCCATCTGTCCAGCCTGTCAAGATCCCTCTGCAGAGCTCTCTAACAGATCAACACCTGCCTCCAGCTTGGTGTCATCTGCAAACTTACTAATGGTGGACTCAATCCCTTCATCCAGATCATCAATAAAGATATTGAATACTGATCCCTGGGGAACACCACTACTGACTGGCTGCCAGCTGGATGTGGCACCATGCAAAGGGATCTTGACAGGCTGGACAGATGGGCAGAGTCCCACATGATGACATTCAACAAATCCAAGTGTCGGGTGCTGCACTTTGGCCACAACAACCCCATGCAGAGCCACAGGCTGGGGTCAGAGTGGCTGGAGAGCAGCCAGGCAGAAAGGGACCCGAGGGTACTGGTTGACAGACAGCTGAACATGAGCCAGCAGTGTGCCCAGGTGGCCAAGAAGGCCAATGGCATCCTGGCCTGTATTGTGCCCCTGTACTCAGCACTGGTCAGGCCACACCTTGAGTCCTGTGTCCAGTTCTGGGCCCCTCAGTTTAGGAAAGATGTTGAGTTGCTGGAACGTGTCCAGAGAAGGGCAACAAAGCTGGGGAGGGGTTTGGAGCACAAGCCCTGTGAGGAGAGGCTGAGGGAGCTGGGGTTGCTTAGCCTGGAGAAGAGGAGACTCAGGGGTAACCTTATTGCTGTCTACAACTACCTGAAAGGAGGTTGTAACCAGGATGGGGTTGGTCTCTTCTCCCAAGTAACCAGCACCAGAACAAGAGGACACAGTCTCAAGCTGTGCCAGGGGAGGTTTAGGCTCAAGGTGAGGAGAAAGTTCTACACAGAAAGAGTAATTGGCCATTGGAATGGGCTGTCCAGGGAGGTGGTGGAGTCATCGTCCCTGGAGGTGTTCAAAAAAGGATTAGACATGGCATTTGAAGCCATGGTTTAGTTAGTCATGAGGTGTTGGGTGATAGGTTGGACTTGATGATCTCTGAGGTCTTTTCCAACCTTGTTGGTTCTATGATTCTATGATTCTATACCTCATTGGTTGCTTCTCACTCCTACAGGACCCCAGTTAAAATGTAAGCATCAGGGAGCCACTTGAAATCACTTTCCAAATCACTTGGAAATACTGGTTGTAAATGTGTGATGTGAAACGGAGAGTAGGTATCATTAATCATAGTCATCTTCCTCTTGATTAGGTTATTGGGAAAGTCATTTTAAGTTCCTCAGCATCTTTTGTGCACTTGTGAGGTGGGGTTAAAGTATTTAGTCAATCAGAGACATCCAGGGGCAAGAGGAAACTACTGAAAGATTCTTTACCACGTTTTGTATTTTTAAAGGGTGCCTTTTATACCAAGCAGTGAATTACTTCCTGAGAAAATGCAGGAGCCATTTCAAGACATATAACACAGTCTTCCCAAAAGAGTCCTCTTTGCTCTTCCAAAGGCTATATGTATAATTTGTAATAAGATTAGTTTGTCTTTTATTGGTCTGATTTTGAATTAAGGTAATTTCATTACTAATTTTTCTATAGTTGGTAATGTTTCCAATAAAACAAAAAATATCAATTAATAAAGATGTTTTGTGTTAGCTATATCTGAAAGACCAAATTTTTTTTAAAAAATAATAAAAAAGGGGGGAAAAAGGCCAAGCTAACAATACAATTACAAAACTGACTTTGTTATATACCATCAGAACAAACTGTCCTGGCGTTGATTAATTCAAAATTAAGTTAATAGGTTTATAGCATCAATAAGAAGGGAGACATCCCCTGTATGGCTCCAGCCTGCAATGTGTCTTAAGCAACCAATCTGAACAAGTGACATTGATTTCATCCAGTTGCAGAAAGAAAAGTTTAAAAGCACAAAGAAAAGTTCAAAGCAAACTCATAAGCATTAAGTCTCACCATTAAATAAATAAATAAAGAAGGCTTACACAAGAGAACTGCCCTCCCTGTGATGCTTCAGGAATCACAGACCAAATCCAATTTGTTTTGCTCAGGTGAGTAGTTTCGCACTTGAGGTGTAGGTTGGTCTAAGACAAGTAGATTTGCAATTCAAAGGAATTGCATCTAAAATGTGTGTAGGATAATAAGAGCAGTAAATGACTCAGCATAGTGAATGACTTATTCTGAAAGTGAAATTCCAGTGGCTGGCATTGTGGCAGCTGTGTTAGTCTGTCCATTTATTTGAAGTCTGCAGATCATTACACAGAAGAGAGTTGGCTGAAGATGAACAGACTGCTTTAAGCACTGTCAGAAAACAATCAAAGAAACTAAAATCCCAAACACTCTTGAAAACCTCTGGGGATTTTTTTTTTTAATGTATCTAAAGCAAAATATTAGGATTCCACTGTGTATCCCAGTTTTATTTGTCTTCTAGTACAGAGACTTTAGAGCATTTCACATGTGAAGGTAAACAAGGAAACATTTTTGCAGGTCCTCTGTTCTTATAATACAAGTCCTTGACCAAAAGATCTGAAACACCAGACAATGGTCTCGGTTTTTCTCACTAGTTCCTCTTTTACTAGTGAACAAGCCAAAACTGAAAATGTGATCACTCCAGATTTATGGCATTTCATAGTCTGGATTTGGGATTGGAATTCTGATTTCTTAGAGACCAAACATTTATGCTTTAATCCTGAATCCAGGATGCCCATTTTTTGGATGAAAACTCCAGTGAATAAATTACAATCTAGAAGGTGGACAACAGCACCAGTCTAGGAGCGATGATAGTGTCAAGGTTCATGAACTAATTCCCATGGGAAACCATATAATTATGCAAAAAAAGGGAAGAGCATGCTGAGACACTGGGATGAATTTACCTCTCCTTTCCCCAACCCTTTCTTTGGTTTACCTTATCAGAAAAAAGACAGGGGTGGGGCAAATCCCAATCTGTTACCATTTGAGCTTTTAAACTCCAGTTAAAGCTCAAACCAGCACAATAAGACAGAAGTTTTTCATTTCACATGCATTTACAGCCATTTCAGTGAGTAATTCTGAACAGTCATATGACTACACACAGACTTAACAAAGACTTAGACACTTTTTGTGTGTGTGTGAAGATTTTATTTCAGGAACAGTATTTGTGTATTCTTATTTAAACTTGGCTGCAACAAAGAAAGCAAAAATGAAGCAAAGACTACATTTTTATGCTTTGCTGGTTATGTTTCCTGAAGTCAAAAATGGCTCTTGACTCATGCAATGTTCCAGGCTCTCAGTACTGTCTTTTACATTATTGGTAAGTGGGAAAAAAATAATTTAACTAGAGGTATCTGACACTAAAGCAAATTGATTTTGCAGTTGTTTCTATCATTCTAAACTGCTGTAATCAACTGACTAAAGAGATGTGAAAATACAACCATATCATAACTGTGGGAGAGGCCTGCTCCACCAACTTCTGTAATTTTAGTTGCAGCCCCTGGAAACTTGAGCTTGAAGTCTAATGTTCATCTTCAAATAATTCAGAAGTAGCCCATGAAGAATGGTGTGGGTTTGGCCTCAAATCCTAAATGGTTCTCCTTCAATGGGTATCCTGCACTATTCCTAACTGTCCCCTACTGATGCTCAAAAAGCAGTATTTCTCTGCAACAGATACAGGATGTATTGGTTTAGATGTCTCTACCTATCTGATTGACTTACCTGTCTGTTGGTCTTTCTTTTCATAGCTTTGCTAGCTTTCACCTTATACAAATCAAATCATAGAAATCATGGATCATAAAATCATTAAGGCTGGAAAAGACCTTTAAGATCACCAAGTCCAACCATCAACCCAACACCACCATGTCCACTAAACCATGTCCCAAAGTGCCAGCACTACATGTTTTCTGAATACCTCCAGGTGTGGTGACTCCACCACCTCCCTTGTCAGCCTGTTCCAGTGCCTGGCCACTCTTTCAGACCAGACTTTTTCCCTAGTATCAAATCTAAACCATCCCTAGAAAATGAGGCCATTTTATCTCATCATCATTTCATCTGACTTTTATCACCGATGCAATTATCTTGTACAAACTGTATACATTAATATCTTGAATCACAGAATAACACAGAGACAGTTGTGCTGTTGGTCTTTTCAGGTCCAAACCTACAAAATCCAATTAGTTCTTTCCAGTCTTAGGGGTGGACCCAAATATGGTGCTTGTGCACACAAAGGGATAGAGATGATTCTTGTCTGCACAGGGAGATGAGAGTCTTGTTATTACTGAATGGCAAGTAGAAAGTTTCCCAGAGAATTTGGATGTTAAATAATCAGAAGTGCTATACTGACATTAGTTTTAAAATGGATATCAAAAGGGATTTAAAAACATTCAGGAGTTCATAGATGAATTTCAACATAAAACATTTTTAGTTTGAAAGTTAGGCCAGAGCTGCTGAGAAGTTTGATTTGAAACAACCCAAATCATTCCTACAACTCCTTTGAGCAGATCAGAAGGTTAAAAATCTGTATTTTTTTCACCATTCAAGTTCATGTTTAGATTTGTCACACACACCTCTTTTATATTTTTCAGAGATTCATAGAAACATAGAATGGCTGGAAGAGAACTTAAAGATCTTCCAGTTCTAACCGCCCTGCCATGGGCAAGGACATCTCTCACTAGACCAAATATTGATGCTTCATTTTCAACATTTAATTCACCAAGTAATGCCATTGCATGGATCAGAACATTATGGGATTTGTATTAATTTATTCACTCCTTACATCACATTGTAGATGTTGAAAATCTGCAGGCAGTCCCACTTTAAATTGCAAAAGAGTTCATCCTCTTGTCTTCCAATACTGGTTTTCACGAGGAATATTATAATATTTCTATGAGATTTCCTTGTAAATGGAGAAAATTGTTTATGGGCCAATCTGGCAAGATTGCTCAGAGCTGAAAGACTCCTGTGATAGGGTATTAACAAGTACTTTCTGCTTACCAATTAGAACATACCCGTTGTTTTCATTGGCCACTGTTCCTAGATCCATTCTGGGAGAAGGATTTTCATGGGCTTTCTTAAAGTTGTAAAGGGACCAAGAATCCAGACAGTGTAGATAGTTTGGTTTTCCTTCCAACAACAAAAATATAAGCACTAAACAAACAAATCTGTGATCTTCTACTTGTAAAACACACCTTAAATAGCCTACCCAAACTGTTACTTATTTTATATCACTATTCACGTGAATATTATTTCTGATTTCTTATTGTTTGAATCTCAGAACAACCAGGAGCTTTTAGCACTGCCATTTGACTTTCTCCAGAGCAAATCATAATGCAGATAGTTATTAGCCTGAGAGATTACAATACTGCCATAGACACAGACTTGTTTGCACTGTGTGAATAATGTATGTTGTGAATCAAACTGAATGTAATGTTTTTCTTCAAAGTAACATTTGCAAGCACTTTCAGCATTATTTCTTCAGCTTTGCCCCTAAGATCTGGTAAATGCTGACTTCTTAACAAGCAGCTACTGTAAATATTGAACTTCTCCCAGCTTCTTTAAAAGTTTAAATTTGGAATGCAATGAGTCAAGTTAACATGGTTAACTTGATGAGCTGGTCTCAGTTTTAACATCTTTTCTACCTTTTCTCTTGAAGGTGCTGTTGTTGAGAGTGAAGGTGTAAAGCAGCGGTACTTCTTGTCTTGGTCTTTGCTGCCACGTTTATTTCTCTCTGTCTCTCTAAAGAAAACAAAACAACAACAACAATATCAAACAAAATAAAAACGTTTTGTAAAAGTAAACTATTCATCCCTTTTCTTTTGGGTACTTTCTTTTCCTGCGCCCCTGGCAATTTGGAATATAGGTTCTTCCTGGAAGGAGATTTATGCTAGTATTTGAAAAGTATCAAGAACAGTGTTTCTCAAAGAGCTCCTAAGGTTTTTTGTACATCAAAAAGTTGGTTAAAAGTAATCCAAACTCCTTTCCTGGTAGCCACAGCTTACAAATGAGGTCTCCTTCCATCCCTTGCCCCCCCATCACTGCGCCCCCCGTTCATTCACATATAAACAGAGCAGTATGTCTGAATCTGTTACTGAGATAGTACTGACAACATGGGCTACATAAAAGAATTCTTATGCTGTCTCTTACTGTTAATTATGTTTTTTCTTAAAATCTCCTTTGAGAATAAGTGATTTAACCCCCAAGCTACCTAGTGCCTCGTGAATTACACTCACGCCTCACTTTTTGATTATGGTAATGCCACTGATAGCATCAGCACAATAATTAATAGCAGGTTTTGTCAATTTTCTGCTTCACAAAATCCTCCCCGAGCCTTACCTACATCTTACCACATCACACAGGATTACATTGCTTTCCTTCTCCTTTTAATCTCCTCTTACTTTTCTTGCCCGTATGTGCATATCTTGAGTTTGATTCTTCAATGATGCTTACTTCCTTCATCTCCAAGTGAAATAAAAAGGGGCTTCAGGGCTCCAAGGTTTCTGCTTTCTCATTTTTAGTATTTTGTAATGCCTTAAGAGCAAATCCTTCCAAAACCAAAATAAAGATACTGCGACAATAGTTTGGTTTTCAACCGTGCCTTGAGACAGCCAGTGCACAATAGGTTAAACAAAGCTATTGACAATTTCAATTTACAGTAGGTGATAGAGAAATTTTTAATAGAGAAAAACAGGAAATATCCACAGCAAGACTCCCATTATCTAACAAATTATTTGCTTTCAAAATATATTAAAATCATGCAGATCTTAGCAGGACTGTTTGTAGCATAACACTTACCTGCCTCCTGGCAACACAGTTACAAAGGCAAAGTGTGTCTCATTCCACTTGTGATTTTATAATGAGATGTGAGCCTACATTAAAGGGTAACATGTTTGTTTTCTGACTGAAATTCCCTAGGTATTCCAGGATGCCAGGCAGCCTTTCTGTTTGCTCTATTGTTAGCATGTTCCATAAATCTAACCCAAATGCAGCTGAATCTTTTCCATTGCAAAGCATCAGGTTTCAAAGCTAGGCAGGCATCACATGCATAAAATGGTTAATTATGTTGTGGTTTCAAAGGCAATCTTAGTCTAAATCACTTGCTGCTCTGTGAGAGAAGGGTCACCTATGCATCAGAACTACAAAGGGAAGAAGGCATTTCTGCTGTCTGTTCTGTCTCCATTTTGCGTGCAGGCTGCCTGCTGATTATTCTGCATTCCCTTCTCTAAAAAGCTTATTAATGTGGTCTAGAGGGAGACTGTCAGAAATGGCAGACTGAATCAAGGGATTTTCTTTCAACATCCAAATGACATGCTGCAGCAAGAGAATTAAACAGATGACTAACCAGTGCCCTTTTGTCTGCAGATGAAGATGGGATTGCCAACTTGTAAACCAGAGACTGACATTTGGGTGGATTAAATCGTCCTGTTATTGTACTGCTAGTTTCTAATCACTGGTGCTTTCTTGATCTCAAGTGCTTCAGCTGAAGTCCTTCTCAGTTCTCCAAGACTTGTTTGCTGAAACCCTCAGCAGAGCTTTTGCTGTAAACATTTATCCATAGAGAAGTACTGCTCTGACACTGACTGAGGAGGAGTTGGCTTCTAGGTATTTAATTAAAACATTAAGCAGAAAAAGCTTTAGTGTCAACATTCACAAGTGCTTTACTATAGCTGTGGGTTGTTATAATTGAGTTTTCCTGCAAATGCTTTTTTCTCTAAGAGCTGGAAAAGCTTGAGGTTCACTTTGTCTCATGCTGTTAGTTGTGGCTTTGAGACTATGCCCCATGCTGTCATTCTCTGGATTCTTTCAATCTGGTTGTTAACTTTAATTTCTAAAATCAAGACTGGATGGCAACAAGGGGCTTTAATGAAAAGTGGGGGGGAAATGTCATTTGTTCAACAGCACTAAAAATTCTTACTTGCAACAGTGTACAGCATGGTCAAGCTGATTGTGTTCTGATTTTGTATACTGTCAAATGTTTTTTACCTTGTAATTGGTATTTAAAGAGAGAGTGCACTGCTCAGGAACCAAAAGACCCATGACATCTATAGAAAATCTATCCAGGTTTGTATTTGTCATGATTTTAATGTTTGTAATTTAAAATAAAAACAAACCCCCACAACATTCACAGCACTCCCCCATGGACAATGTCATTACAATTATCATTTAGGAAGCAAGGGGCTGACACAATTATTTCTTGCCAGTCACTTCAGTAAGTTAGTACATACAAAAGTACTGATTGGTTTAAAACAAAATAAACCTGTACCTGCCAGCTTGGAACTAATAGGAAAGTACTAAATGATGCCCCTTCACAACACTTAATGCAATCTGAAAGAACATGCTTTTCTTCTCACAGTCTGGGAAACCTCACTTCTACTACCTCAAATGGTCCGTGCATATTACACCTTCAACATAATGAGTTAAATAAGAAGTTGTCCCTTGGAGAAGGCAAAAAGGAAAAGATTTCATGTAACATCTCAAGTCATGGAAACAACTTTTCCAAGGAAAGATTTGCAGATTGACACAGAATTACAGAAGTTGGTAGTTAATTAAATGGCAGGACATTTGTAAAGACACATTCTGAATGCTCTGCATCTGCACATCTTCTTGATTTGTATTCTAACCTGCACTTCCGTGCCTTTGAGAAGCAGAAGCTAAAGGGGGCAGTTCTGCTAGGGTATACTTTATAGAGCCAGCTGACTGTTCTCAGGCATCTTAAAATGTAGTAGGAGTATTTCTCCCCACTTTGCATACCCTGCTCAGAAAGAAAATCCAGGTGTAGGCTAATACAAAGCTGTTGTGTGAGCATGGTGCTAGAGCTCTTGGTTTTTCACACCTTGGTCTTGCCTGCCCAGATGGCAGCCTGCAATGAACAGCAGCATTCAAGCAACTCAGGCATTATGCTTAGTAACAGACCTTCCTTGCTTCTGCCAGGTGTTTTTTCCTCTCTGTTCCTGACACAGTGAGGCAAAGGGTTAGCACTTCTTTCCAAAGTACTTACAGAATGCCCTGGAGCACAGAGCATTGCTCTGTTAAGCAGTGCAGGGTTGTTTTATAGACATGACGTGAATGAGCATGACACAACTTGAGCCCAGACTCAATTCTATCTGACCCTGAGCACTTTGTCATTTCACTGCAGTGGTAGGGTTAGACAAATACAACTTTGCTACTTCCTCCTAAGTCAGGAGGTTATCCCTATTCTGCTGTACAGTCACAATATCTACCATGCAAAATCAATAGGAATGAAACATTTTTTCTTGCTGCTGTATTTATGGTGGGAATAACCTTAACATTTCCCCAGTAGCCCAAGCCTTTTGCATACCTGTGCAAACAACATTGCAGATAATTTTTGAATCTGTTAAATAAGCTTTTGAAGTATTATTAAGAGATGAAACAGCCACATGAAAAGCTTGAACAACAAGAGCTAGTGTGACTGTTTCATTCTGTAAGAAAATACCAATACTGGAATAGCTTGAGAGAAAAATCTCTCAAACCTTTGAAAAGGTTTCTTTAGAAGGTGAAAAGAAAAATAAAAATCTCAAAACAAGAAGTTGAATTGCAAATACCATTGCAAATGGTATATTAGTTCTAGTTAACTTTATTTTTCCTCCTCTATCTACACACAGACACTCACAGAGATTATGCATGTGTCATATTTTCAGCAAAACATATCCTTATTAGGACTGGAATAGCTGAATAAACATTTTTCTCTTCCTTCACTTTCCAAGAAACATTGGAAATTTTTGGTCAAAGACTTAGAGGAAAAGGACAGGCTGTTTTAGCTGAAGATTGCTTTTATACTTTCATTGCTACTGATTACACATTCATACATTTTTTTAGTAAAAGCAAAATTAATCCACCCAAGTTTTATTTATACTTGAAATTTACCCTTAAAACATATGAAGAGAAAATTCGAAATGAACCTAATCCAGATAGCCTTCAGATACCCTTTCCAATTTCTACCATTCTCTGATTCTGTGTAACCCGTGCTATACATGCTATATAATTTATTTCTGCTATTTATTATTTTTTTATACAAGTAAATAATTAGGAATCCACAATTTAAAAAAACCAACCCAACACATAATATTCTAATTAAAAACCTCAGAGAAGGTGAATTATTGTTTTATGAGAAGTTTTGAGCTTGCACACCAGTGACTAGTTTAGTTAGGAAAGAAACTTTAATTAGGAAAAATATTGTTCTGCTGTCATGTTCTTCAAGCTGTCATTACAAGATCCTACCTAAGTTATGGAAAAGCTTTTAACAATCTGTTAATAGAAATGGATGATATCTCTTTAAAATTGTCATTAGCAAGCTGGGGAAGTCATTAGTATACAGCTGTAACCCTAAGAGTGTAGACTTGAAAGAACTGTTTATTTTCTGCCTTGCAGCTGTGTGTAAAACCCACTGAGAGAAACTTGTTACCAATTACTGGTTTAGAGGCTTCAAGTAACGACAGCAGGTACCAAGAGAGTAAAACAGTCTAGCTCACAAATAACTCTACAACACTGAAATTCCTTAAGAACAGCTGCTGAAAGAAAGGAAACATAACTGCTGAGAAAAGAAAAACAACAAACTGTGAGTTAGAAAGGAAGGAAGTAAAGCAAAGCAAAGCAAGATGTAGAGCAAAAAAAGAAAAATCAGTTAACTGAGACAGAGATGGAAAGTTTTGCACCATAACCTTCCAGTGACAAAGATCAGATCAATAGTTGCAGTCCAAGAAAGCAATATATTTCCGACTGTGTCTGAGCACTTGTAATATGCAATTGGAAAGTCGCTTGCATACATCATGTACATTGAAGGATATATTGCAAAAGGAAAGAACATTTTATAAGTGTAAAAGAAACCATTAATATTAACTTGCAAACAAAAAATCAGTCTCTGACTTGGAATGAATTTTATCAGTCAGTGAAAAAAAAAAAATATAATAATTGGGGGTGGGGGAGGAAATAAATAATTATTTAGGACATACCAAGAAAAAGAGTTGATAGATGAGAAATTACTGTCAATTCTGAGACAAAAAGATAAAAAACAAAACATATAGATTACCAAGGTAAGAACATCTAAACTCAGAAAAGACAAGTATAGATTTTCTGATGTACTCTGGAAGAAGGGCTTGAATACTTGAAACCTCAGATCTCAACCATAATACCTTGTCGCATTGTAGCTCCTCAGGTATGAACAACTTAGCACATTTTCCTCTCACCCTCCTCCCAAGGAGCTCTTGGCCTAGTTGGAGGTCCTGCTTCTTCCTTTGTTCCTTTCATCTTTGTTATGGATGGCTGCAAGTTCGCATTCAGAATAAGATGATGATTGGTGGTGTGCTCAAAAACTAGTGTAAAAGTGAACATGGTGGACATTCTCATGTTTCTTTTACATCCTTGTGTTAGCAGAATGAAATCCAGCTCACTGTGCACTATTTCTGCTGAACTTTTCCTAATTTTTGCCAAACAAATATAAACCCTGCAATACTCCTTAAAAACAAACAAACAAACAAACAAACTTTATGGTAATTTCTTACAAGAACAAGGGAAAGAATTTTAAAGATAAGTGTAATTCAGAGAGATGCTAAGGAGAAAGCATGAAGAGTAAGAACCTTAAGCTTCTATAAGAGAGGTACTAGAATACCAATTCTTCAGTTTTGAACTCTTGTATTCTGCAAAGCAGAATGAACAAAGGACAGTTATTAATGCTATTCTGCCTTATATTATATAAGGAAATTAATTACATCAAAAGAATGATCCTCAAAACCTTCACACTGAGCAGTAAACTTGTTAGAGAAAACAGTAAGCACATCAGTCAAATGGAAGGCTCATCATAGCTTGCCTATAACTTGGCCATTGTAAGACAGCATTACATGTATGTCCATGGGTGAAGGAAAGAATAAGCCCTGAAGTTTCCTAATGCATGTGCATCCATTTTATCCACAGAGAGGACTACAGTGAAAAGTCTCAAAAGTGTGTTCATTATGGTCAATACCAAGGAGACAACTGTGACAGGAGCTTTAGATACACTCACAGCATAGAATGGGATCAAATCAGAATCAGATCAGACTCTTCAAAAGGGACAGGAGCATATGGAGTTACATTAAAGCATAATGATAAATAAGAGTTCTGGACAAGGCAAACAGCTTCAAATCACAGGCAGGTTCTAAAATCTTGTCTCTACTGAAATCAGCAGTTAGGTATTCTCAGTCAAAACTGTCTCAAGAAAAAAGAAAACAAACCAAACAAACAGGAAAGCAGCCCCAAACAACCTCCTTTCATCATTGGTGAGCTTGCATCAAGCCCATGAAACCAAAATGTGACATACTACAACGCATTTGTGTTCCTACTACTACAGCATACAGCAGAGTATTCAATGTTAGAGCCTTAAATAGGGTCTTTCTTTGCTTTTTATAACTCATAAGTAAAAGTGAAAGTGATTTTTGCATACAATCCATTGATAGCAAAACCTAGGCAATTACAGATTAGAAAATGAAAGTTCCCATTGCACTTGCTACCTAAATATGGGTCACGGGCTGCAGTATATCAAAAGCACACATACACTGTCTTAACATGAGCTGGTATAAATCTGACAGAAGGATAATACACCTGCTCATGCATTGCAATTATTGTGAGGGTAATTGAAATTATTTCCAATTTTAAAGTACCTTTGTTAAGATGACTGTTGCTTACTCCAAAGGCTTTTTATGTGTTTTTCTTTCAAGTGACAATTGCGACAACGTTGGTTTTAAACTCACATTAAAAGCATATTCCAGTGAAAATTTCTTGTTTACTTGAGAGATGCTGCTTAAATGTTTAATGACATTAGCTCCTCGCAAATGGCATTCATTTCCTGTATATGCAAATTTTCTTAATGTGAAACCCCCATAACAGGTAGAATGTAGAAAGTTAATGAAGCCATGTAATTACAATCACTATAGTGACTGCAGTCCCTGGAGAACAATAATGTGATAATATACATGGGTTTTGACTTTCTTTGGAAACAACAGCTTATAATTTGAAAATAGATAGTAAAATATTTTCATTATCTTCTGCTGTCTCCTAAGGCAAATGGCAGGCACAAATAGATTATGCTTTTATTAACTTCAAAAATGGGAGACAATGCAATTAGGCAACATTTAATTGTTTTCTGCTTTCCACAACTGACACTGGACTAAGTTTAAACCCTTCTTTCAAACACAGGGTAAGGCCAGGATCAATCTGACTTTAGCCTGGAAATACTATTTTTGTTCTAACATTGGAAAGGTGCACTTTGAAGATGACTAAGTATATATCATTGATCACTTGAAAGTACATAACAGAGAAATCAAAAGCTAATTAGAAGCTGTGAATGCCATTTAAAGAGAAGATTTCAAAGGACCTGTTCTGAATTTCAAATATTTCAGTGCATTTTTGTAAGTCTTCTTGCAAATAATAGAAAAAAAAATTGCTAAAGAAGTATTTGATGACTGATCTTAGACTTTTTTTCTGCGTATTACGTGAGGACTATTAAGAAAAGAGGACAAGAGAAGCTCCTTCCTCCAGCAACATACTATTGTGCTGCAGCAGTCTGAGACAAAGTCCTGCAACATCAGGAAGCCATCTCTCTGCCAGCTCTGGCAGATCAGAGCTGGCTCACAGGAAGACTTTCTCACCTCTTACCCAAAAGAACCAGAGGATTTGTATTACCAAAGGAACTTTGGTCAACCTGAAATCTCTGTAGAGCAAGTAAAAGGAAGCAAATTACATGAACTGTCTGCTGACAGTGTGCAAAATTTCTCCTAAAGGTTCTTGTTTCTTTCCATTGAGTGGGCTGTTAACTTAGGCACCTCAGATGGATAGATGGCCATGGCTTCCTGGTGTCTTTATTTATTTACTTTTCTTTTGTAACTAATTCACTTCAGTATCATGGAGAAATCACAATATTTGCCTGTCTGCATTCATTTTCTGCTATCAAGCATGCTAGTTTTGCAACATGGAGGTTTTATGGTATTTTGCTCTCATGGAAGATGCACTTCTAGAAGGAGAGGATCATTCTCTCCATCACAGAGAGCGTGAGAGCTTCCCCTCAAGTGATGAAATTCTTCCTTTAACAAAACCACACACCATTACAATATTAATAGTTTCCACCACAATATTCCCATTTCCCACAATGTAATTTTGCGGTAAGCAGCACAGTTCTCATGCCACCTTTTTGAGCAGACATGTAGCCTTCCTATTTTACTCCCTGTATAGCTCATCTACTTTTTGAAGTGCTCTGATACAAATATTTATTTTATTCTCTCTGCAATGGGTTATCTCTTTGGTGGGTTTTTTTTCTAACATCAAAATTTTAGACAGCACTGCTAAGCAGACTGGAATAGGTTGCCTCAAAGTAGAGCAAGCAGCTCTCAAATACACAGGTTGCTGTTAGCTAGGCCTTTCATGCAGTCTGTAAGAACCAGCAGCAGCCTTTCAGACCATATTACCAGCAGGAATATCAGAAACTGCAGGCTGATGCTACATGGTCAGCTCACCTTAAGGATGAGGCTACAAATCATGAATAACTACTAGAGCAGCCAGATATTTCCATGATTGTTAGATCTGAGAGCTGTTAAATTGGGGGCTGCTGACTTCATGAAAGTGGTCTATGCACCATGACATGTTCTGGATGGAAGCCCCCCAGTCCTGCACAACCAAGACCAATAGGAAGTTTGTCACCTCTTCAAAATTAACCTTCTTAAAACTAGACACTGGTACATAGCAAGGTCTCCGTCTACTAATAGGGACAAGGTGTGTACAGGTTATGAATGAGGTGCATGGAAATGTTGCTGGCCCAGCAACAATGCAAATTGGCCCTCTAATTTCTTGGAGGTCTAATTTCTCAGACCTCTAATGTCTACATCAAACCCAGCCACATTAAATATTTTGCAAGAAATCCACTGAATTACTTACACTTTCAAAGACAGTTAACACAATTGCTGTGAAGTACAAATAAGTCAGCAAAACCCACTGTCTGTTCCTAAACACTTCACACTTAGTAAAATGATTATATTTCCTAGATAAATTAATTGTTGTGAGTTCTTCATACACCTTAATTTATCACCTACCACATTGTGAGGAATAATTAATGTCAGCAAAGCAATTATGAAGATGAAAATGGCTGGAACTATTTAGAAAAAATACATATCTGTTCTGAAGAGAACGTGAATCACATCAAAATAGTTCTCAAGCCATCTCAGAAATACTCTGGTTTTATAGGTATTCCATATCTTTCTAAAGCATGGCTAGTTTCTTTCCACTAGAGCTCTCCTACTTACATATTAGACAGTAAAAGCAGAGATTCTTAATGGTACTATTGTGACAGGATCTCAGTGGGATTTAGATTCCTAAACTTCTTTGGGAGCTTAAGTTTAGAGCCACGAACAGGTATCAGACTGTCTCTGACTTTGGCACACATATGTGACTGAGACCTAAAGCAAGTACAGACTCCAAGGTGCAGAACCAAATCACAATTTTTGAGGAAGAACATTAGAGAGAAGCTCCAATTTTAAAAAGAGTTCCTATTTCTTACATACAACAGTTGACAACAATTTCCCTCAGACTGCTGCTAATGTTCTGAAATAATGTGGAAAAAGAAGGATGTATTTGGAACAAAGGTGCAGCATATTAGATAATTCTTTTGAAAGAACTTCCCACATTGAAATATTTTCCAGGTGTTTTCAACATTTAGAGAGAACGTGTTGCTGGTATATTTGTCCTTTTATTGAAGGGAGAGAACGAAAATAGACACTGTCTGTAGCAGAAAGGTTGAAAACCTGAAACATTTTATCTTTAGCTATTCAGAAAGTTCATTTTGCATAGAGATAGTTTCAAAATATTTTGCATGTGCCATTACTAAAAAGTGGGCAGTTCCATTCTTCAAAATGCTTCAGAGATTCTCTGAGAGGAAACCACACTTGCCAGGCACTCACTTGAATGTGTCCAGAGAAGGGCAACAAGGCTGGGGAGAGGCCTTGAGCACAAGCCCTACGAGGAGAGGCTGAAGGAGCTGGGATTGTTTAGTCTGGAGAAGAGGAGGCTCAGGGGAAACCTTATTGCTGTCTACAACTACCTGAAGAGAGGTTGTAGCCAGGACCAGCACCAGAACAAGAGGACACAGTCTCAAGCTGCACCAGGGGAAGTTTAGGCTTGAGGTGAGGAGAAAGTTCCTCACTGAGAGAGTCGTTACCATTGGAATGTGCTGCCCAGGGAGGTGGTGGGGTCACCATCCCCGGAGGTGTTCAAGTGGGGATTGGACGTGGCACTTGGTGCCATGGTTTAGTCATGAGGTCTATGGTGATGGGTTGGACTTGATGATCTTTGAGGTCTCTTCCAACTTTGGTGATTCTGTGATACTAATGTGATTGTGTTCAAATTACATTTATGACCATACCAAAACCACATTCTTCACACAGCTGTAACAGCTGAATCCAAACTACCTTGATTATATCAGAATTCAATGAATTTCAGCAGGATTTGGGTCACATTTTGTTGACTTTCATGGATATTCATGGAAAACCTGTTAGGATTCATTCACATACAGTAATACAAGTATCATGTTGTTATGTTAAAATGGAAGAGCAAGGTCTCTATGTTTGGACAGTTAGGAGAAGGGAATAATTTAGAGATGTGTTGTTTATGATTTCAATGATACACCCATACATTGCTACAGCAAGAGAGAATTCAAAATTACCTTGACATTTGAATCATATTTTAATTGCATGTGAAGATAATATATCTTATTCTAACTCCTCCAAGCCCTGTAAGGATGTCCACACAGATTTTTACTTTGGAGATTTGTCCCCAAAACTGTTATGGTATCACTTCTTAGATCTGGATATTAATTTGAAACCTGTAAGGGAGACTAAGAAAAACAGTGTGGAAAGCAAAAATAAGAGGTAAGAGCAATATAGACAAAATAGTTTCTGTCTAAATGCTAAACCATCTGTGAAAATTTTCTTCCAGCTCTATGTGCACTTATTGTACTTCTTATATTTGTAACTATACAAAGCTGATGTGTCCCATGTTAATAATCTTGCATAAAACAATATGGAAGGGTTTGATCTGTTAGTATCTGTTTGCAATGGTCTGTGCTAATAAAATGCATAAGAATGCTACAGACCACCCTGTAGAGGTACCCACACATGTTAGATATACCCCGGTGTGAACAAATTATGAAGAGCAAAGGATAAGAAAATATACTATGCTGATAATCTGCTAGAAGATTGCATTTATATATTAAGTGTAACGTGAAACTTCAGGAATGTTTAGAGCAGCCAGTGTGAACTTTCACAGCATGGTTTAACAAAATTGCAATATATGAATATACAAACTACTGGAAGAGTCATTACTTTCATTAAGAATATTACAGTGAATAAATTAACCTAAAACAATAAAACCTGAGCAGCAGATATATGTAAGTCATTTGCATCTTGTAGTAGACTCATTTGGTGTAAAAAAGAATGAATGTGTTAGAGTAGAGGCTTCATTAGCACTTGCATTTCAATTGACTTAGAAGCACACCATATGAATACAAAAGCAATAAATACCATCCATAAACAAGAATACTGTAAAAGGCTTTTTCTTTCTTTCTTTCTTTCTTTCTTCCTTTCTTTCTTTCTTTCTTTCTTCCTTTTTTTTTCTTTTTTTCTTTCTTTCTTCTTTCTTTCTTTCTCTTTCTTTCTTTCTTTCTTTCTTTCTTTCTTTCTTTCTTTCTTTCTTTCTTTCTTTCTTTCTTTCTTTATGTCCTTTCTGTCTTTCTTCTTTCTTCCTTTCTTCTTTCTTCCTTTCTTCCTTTCTTCCTTTCTTCCTTTCTTCCTTTCTTTCTTTCTTCCTTCCTTCCTTTCTTCCTTTCTTCCTTTCTTCCTTTCCATCTTTCTTTCTTTCTTTCTTTCTTTCTTTCTTTCTTTCTTTCTTTCTTTCTTTCTTTCTTTCTTTCTTTCTTTCTTTCTTTCTTTCTCTCTTTCTTAAACAAGATGTTCTGTGCCATTATACTTTAATAGTCATATTGCATTTTCAGTGTGAAAAAAAAAGCTAAAAGACCTTGTAATGGTGTTGTCAATGGAACCAGGATTCCTACTTTATATGACTGTATTACATAACTCTGCATTAGCCCTGTGAAGGTGTTGTCATGTAGTGAGAGAAGCTGAAGACTTCAGAAAGCAGATTTTACCATATTCTGTTAAAATCACGGTAAACTTACCACTTCTAGAGAAATTTTACCCACATTTACTAAGCATTTTACACAGTCTAACAGAAATAGCCCCAGGAGTCAAATTGTTTGTGAACACTTTTTTTCACTGCCACCAAGAGAAATTTTAACATGTTTTAATTATAATTTTTAGTACCTGGGTAAAAAGAGTATGAAAAGTCTCTTGATCTTATTCTGTACACAGCAAGAAGACTAAAAAGATTTCTTGACAGCCGATCGGGTGGCTAAACTGTTTTACTCACTGCCATTTTGAGGAATAAGATTCAATATAGACTGAGCTATCAGTCTGAACAACTTGTATCTTATTCTGCATCAGATATGATTGAGGAACCAGGATTACACTGTGCCTGTGGCTGATGCTTACCACCTGTGATCTATTGCTGCTCATGCGACTGTGTCTGGTATCCTATGCATCACAGCAACACATGATGAACTGTTTACAAACTAGAAATATGCAAGATGCCATATCACACAAAAAAATAAAACCCAATTAATTTCTGCCAGCATACCCATATGAATGTATATCTGCATCTCAAGAATAGAATTATTTCTACAACATTTTCATAAAAAATGGCTAACCAAAGCTTAACTAGCCTGCACTTCTCTAAATTTTCCTTTTAAACCTTCTGGTGTGTTATTATGTTTACAACCTTGCTTTTTCACTAGTTCAATATCTGAGTCAGCAGCTAAATTACAAAGCAGAATTCATACTTTGGCAGTTTTCATATGGTGATTTCTTTAGAACTTCTGGGCACAAACCACCTAGTCATGGAGACAGTAATACTCATTTCATCAGCTCTTTCTAAAACTTTAAATGATGGCACCACAAGCTGAGAAAGTTCATGTGTCCTATGTCCCTTGGTGAACAGTCTAGATTGTCATAATTTCCTTTAAACTGAGCACTGAGTCAAATAATATATTCTGGTTTTCTGTGGTGTCCTCATCCTCCTTGAGAACTCATTTTAGATCTTGATCTGTATGTAAGTTCTACAGATTCTCTGTCAGGCTGCCAGCTATTTTTTTTTCCCTCTATGTTTGGAAAAAAGGAAACTGATTTTCAAAATCCTTTTGCTTTGCTTTGTAACTGTTTATATCTATCTTTTCTGTTTAATTTGACTTTTGCTTTCACATTTTATAATCATCTGCACTCTTCTATAACCTCTCATGGCTTTGGACCTGTATTTTATATGTACACGCACACTTGGCTAAAATAGACTATGTACCATGATCTTAGACAAGATTCATACTCCCTGTGTTTGCATTATCCTTTTTGCTATTTTTTTTCCCCTAAATTGTATATGTTGTCACAAAGTCGTCTGAATTCCAGGATAAAGAGACTGAAGCTGTATAAAAATCACTTCAAAAACTTGTCACATTGTCTCAGTTTTGAAATGCTGAGGTTTTATTTAGTGCTGTAAATCATTTTGCAGGAATATTTTTTTTAAACATTAAGCAGCTGTAAGTAAGATCAAAATATAGTACCAAAAATTTTATTGGCAAGCATGATACCTTTACTTACATTTTGTTTATAGCAATTTCACAGCTTCTCAAACCACAGCCAGGCACAGTTAACCACTGCCTTTCAGGCAATCAGTTGCCACTTCTAAGAGTGGATAAAGAAAATCCCACACCTTTCCTACCAGAGAAAATATAGACACACCAAATTTGTCATGGAGATGCAGCTTTGACTTTTACTAGCCTGCTGAAAGTTGTTCTAATTTATCAAAGTCACTGGACTTTTAGAACATATAACCTACAGAGTGAATTTGCAATTAGCAGCCTGGCCATGATAGACTGTTAATACACGTATGCCTGTGCCATGGTCTAAACCCAGCCCACAGCTCAGGACCATGTGGCTGCTCTCTCCTCTCCCTCCACCCACTGTGTGATGTGATAGGAAAGGGAACCAAGAGGAAATCAACCCTATGGGTTGAGATAAGAGTTGAATGACAGAATCATAGAATTGTTTTGTTCAAAAGAGACTTTCAGGGTCACCCCTGGAAACATTAAAAGTCAGATTGGACAGGGTTCTGAGCAACCTGGTCTTGTTAATGATGTCCCTGTTCACTGAGGGGTGGTTGGACTAGATGACCTTTAAAGAGCCTTTCCAATCCAAAGCATTCAGTGACTCTATGATAATCAAGCCCAACAGTTAACCTAGCCCTGCTTAGTCAACACAGAACCATGTCCCTCAGCACCACAACTCTACGTCTTTAAAATATCTCCAGAGATGGTGATTCCACCACCTCCCTGGGCAACCTGTTCTGATGCCTGATAACCCTTTCAGTGATTTTTTTTTTTCCTAATATCCAACCTAAATCTCTCTAGTGCAACTTGAGGCAATTTCCTATTGTCCTGTCACTAGTTACTTAGGAAAAAAAACTGATCCTCCCCTCCTTTCAAGTAGTTGTGGAGAACAAGATGGTCTCCCCTCAGACGCCTTTTCTCCAGGGTAAACAACCCCAGTTCCTACAGTTACTCCTTGCAAAACTTCTCTAGATTCTTCACCAGCTTTGTTGCCCTTTTCTGGACACACCTCAACGTCCTTCTTGTAGAGAGGGTTCCAAAACTGAACACAGTACTCAAGGTGTGGCCTTACCAGTGCTGGGGACAGGGGAACAATCATTTCCCTTATCCTGATACATGCCAGGGACTGCTGGCCTTCTTGCCCAACCAGGCACACACTGGCTCATCCAACCAGCAATCAACATCCCCACGTCTTTTTCCACCAGGCAGCTTTCCAGCCACTCTGCACCAGTCTTGTAACATTGCTTGGGGTTTCCTGCAATAAAACTGCCTGCTGCTCAGTGTGAGAACTGTCTATACCCACCACCTACAGAAGATTTGTGTGCTCACTTTCAAAAGCAGGATGAAATATCCAATATCTCTACTGTTCATGGGTGCCAGTTAATAGAAAGAAAGTAAGGGTTATGACAAATGTAGTCATGTTGTAGTCATTATTCATAGATAATATGAACAAAGTTCCTATGGCTTTCTATCTACTCTATAGAGAAACGTTATTTAGGAGTCCCAGATGATAAACAGTCAAAGTCACTGATAACTCCTAAACTCACACTCTTTTATACCTACCAACCTTGACACCACAAAACACAGGTTGAGCACAGACCTACAGCTATGTTAGCTGGAAAATCTTCAGATGTTTGTGTGGTTTGGTTCATTTGGGTTGAGATTTTTTTAACATTGGGCTGCTAGAACAGATTAGCAAACTAGGAACATTTAGGGAGATTTTCAGCTGGTTCTCTGTTTCACCTCACATGGCAGGACATGCACTGTCTTATCTCCTGATGTCCAGTCTTTTGTCTATTTCAAACTCTTTCAAGCAGAGGTTAAAGATTTTTTTTTTTAAAATATATATATTTATTGCAAAAATATTATTGCTATGACTAGAAGATACAGGTAAGAATCCTAACCTTTGAATCCATAGGTGTGAAGGATATGAATTCCCTTCCACACCCCATAAATTCAAATATGCTTTAACATGTTGTCTAGTTTACCTCTGCTAGAATTGAGACATGGTGAAATGAGATACCAAGCTTTCAAAAAGAAACTGTAAAGCTCTGACCCAGCTTCAAATCAGTTAATGAGCCCACATCTAAATCCAATAGATGGGCTCATATAAAGTACAGACTGAAATTAAATTGAAGCATTTAGGAAACTTTTTTCTTTGCATTCATGATTTCTCCTCCTCATACAAAATAGAAGAGTCTACATAGTGTAATAACAGTTAAAATCCCAAAGCTCTCATTTATTTTAATTGCATGGACAGTCTGAGGCAGGCACTTTCCAGAAAGAGAATGTGGAAAGATCATCTCGTGTGAGACTCATCATCTGGGGTTACTTGTTAGTGTCTTACTGAGTACTGCAGAGAAGGATGGATATAAAACCAGATTCACAGTCTAGAGAGACACCAATTCTTTCATAGTTTGGCACTGGGACATACTAATCTAATTTATCAGACATTTTGAACAATTAGTTACATTGTTTTACCCTGTTGTTACATTGCACCATGCCCCCTTTTCTGTTAGCCAGGATAGGTAAAGCCTGTTTAGTTCTGATGTTTCATGTTTATTAGTAAGCAAAATAATTTCTTTGCCTCCCTTATAAATTCATCTCTTCTTGTGTGTTCAGAAGTTAATTTCAAAAGCTTTTGCAGGTACTATATCTGGTAGTCAGGGGTTTATGATTGTCATCAAACAATTTGATAACTAAGATGCAGAGAAGACACGCCATGAATTTTAAATCAAGTAACAGGGATGACTCAAGTGGTAAAAGATGTCAGCTGAAAATCTTTCAGCAAAGGAGTCTTGGTGGGGTTTGTATTAGAGCTGTGTATGCTTTTATCATGGTATCAAAGTGTTTTTTATTAACAAGGCAAGCATATGCATTTTATTTCAAAATTTGAGTTATATTTAACCACCGATTTTTTTTTTTCTTTTCCATTACAAACTAAAAATTTTAGATAAAGTTCATCAAAGAATGTGCAATTCTCAAGGAGACTTGGTTTCTCCCTGAAACAAATTCCTGTTCATTTAGGGAATCACTATCTGTGTTATATACGGTGCTGCAATTTTGATTGTTTTGCTTTCTGTGCTTCAGCTAATTCAAAATGCAAATTGAAAGCAGCAAAAAGATTATATGTTTCCAAAAAGGAGATTTTTATTATATATTTCCAAAAAGAAGATTTTGATACATTTTAATTGAACTGAAACATTCTAGAGCTCAAGTTAATGGTAAAAAATTTTCATTAGATTTGATTTTCATTGGCTCCTTTAGACAGCAAATTTGCTTTTGCCAAACTTTTATCTAACCTTGTCAGTAGGATTCCTATTTCTAGCCAATATTGATGCAATGTTATCTCATAAGAAAGATTACATTATAAATACTTATATATTTCTTATAGCCTAGCATAATTTAGCTGACCAAAACATATGGTAGAAAACAGACTTATAACTCACTGACACAAAATGTCTTAAGCCAAAACCCATAGAAAGACCCCCATTAACTTCAGAGAAGCCCTTCAACAGATTCAGTGAATATTTTTGACATCCACATCTGCTCCTAGTAAATATGTACTAAGCATGAAAAGACATCTAAAAAGCAGCTAGATAAACAGCCTGGATCAGAGGAGCATATTTCACTCTGCAACCAGTTCCACACATTCTTTCTGTTTTCATATGGGCTGTTGTGGTTACGTGGAACCAATCCTTGGTGCCTTGTACTACTCCTCTTCATTTTTTGTACCTTTGCCCATTGCATGGAAGCCTTTTAAAATATCAAGAGAAGACCTCTCAGGTCACTTACTTCCCAAGACTGATAAAAAAACGCAGAGTGGGCAAATACTTGGTGATCTTAGTCCTCTGGTAGGCTCTTGTCAACATGAAGATAGGAAATATACTTTGATTAGGGACCCTTCCAGGTGACATAGCTGCTGGTGCACCCTCATGATCTTTCTTCCCCTCTCTGTTTCTTCAACCCCCAGTAGATGCTGGGAACTGACAGAGCAGTTGTTCATTATGAGTTTTACAGTTAGTGCATGAGATTTCACTCCTCTGCATTGGGCTGAGCTATATACCAAAGGATATTTTGAACTGTTTTTTATTTCTTTGACTTTGAAGACTGAAAAGCAAGACCTTTTTCCAAGATTCTGTTGTTTCCCTGCTTACAGCACTGCTGCAAATCTTCTGCTACCGCTATAGTTTCAATGGCCTGCTGCAATTTGCCATTTGTGACAAAGTTCAATAAATAGAAAGTGTTAAGTGCCTGAAAATTATATTTAAGGATCCTCTTCATCTGCAGAAGACCTCCTTATTAGCTATATTGCACATTTAGCTTCAAGGGTTCTGATTATAATCAATAACTAATCAGAAAGAAACTTACACAAATGAAGTCCTGAATAATATACAACTGAGTCACCACTTCCCCAAGTCCATAAATACTAACCCTTTTATTGAAAAAATAAGCAGTTAGCACTTTTTCTCTTTTTATTATGGCATCTGTTTCAGAAATAAATTTTAAAAGGGAATTTGCAACAGCAGCCTCTGTTTTAAAGAGCACTGTATCTACAGTAGTGATTGCACTTTAATTAGAAAAGTTGGATAAGTGCACTATCAAATGCATGGTGCAGGGGAGAACATGCAGATGGAGCTGGTTGGAATGGAGGGTGCAGGGGTAGATGATCTTCTTAATAGACAGCTTCTTTGAAGTGGGCAAAAATGAGGCAGAAATCCACCTGCAGGGCAAACACTGGTCTCAGCTCTGAAACACAATGCAAATGCTGTGGGAGAAAGTGTGGTGAATAGCGTTATTTATAGATGTCCAGGGACGAAAGCTTTGCCTATAAAGAAAACTCACAGACACTCCATTGAGGTAGGTACCAACAGGGTAATAAGATTTAATGTGACCATCAAAAGAGAAATAAAATGGAAAACTTTTTGATCACGCTTCCTATAACAAGGGCAAACTGCAGGAATGACCTTTACTGCTAATGCCAAAACGTTGAGCCAAATTCGATCCTGGTGTGACAGTGCTGAATTCCAGTAAATTACACCAGGGACAACCTTGGTCTATTCTGTTTACATACCTTAGCTATAAGCACCAAACAGTAGCCAGAGCATATTGTGTTTGGAGCAATAACATTTAACAGGCTAGAGGTGAATTTAAAAAAAAAAAAAAAAAAAAAAGAGAGAGAGAGAGAAAAGGATTTTAAAAAAAGAGAGAGAGAAAAGCAGTCAATTTTACTGACAACTCAATTCAACTTAGGTTTAATTGAAATGGCAGCAATAAACTGGAAGTAATTTCTGTTGAGAAACAGCTTCACTACCCACCCAAAAAACAAGAGCACAAATGAAACATTTCACTACTAGAAGACAAAGCAAAAGAGAACCTTTCTCTTTTCTTACAAGTATCCTGAAGCTGTACCTAACACCTTCTGAAAGCTGCCTGCTTTATGTTTTTAACTCCTTCATGGAAAGCTTTTATGCCAATTATTGGATATGAGCTAGTATTGAGTAATACTAGCATATGAGTGAGGAGGAGTACTAACATATGAGTGAGGAGGAAGTTCTTCACCATGAGAGTGGTGAAGCCCTGGAATGGGTTGTCCAAGGAGGTGGTTGAAGCCCCATCCCTGGAGGTGTTTAGGACCAGGCTGGATGAGGCTCTGGCCAGCCTGATCTAGTGTGAGGTGTCCCTGCCCATGGCAGGGGGGGTGGAACTAGATGATCCTTGTGGTCCCTTCCAACCCTGACTGATTCTATGATTCTATGATTAATACTGTTTATCAAAATATACATGAGTAGGATTAAGATCATTTTAACAGGCTGGGATATTCTGGGCTTCCCAGTTAGCTCTAAGAAATGAACGAGATAGAAGATTACTTTATATGAGCAGAGATTTAAAGTTACATGCATATTACGTCACCTTGCAGTCAGAAGAGTCTGCAGTGAGGCTGAACTGTAAAAGTTCTCTTAATTCTATACATCAGAGCTAGCAAGCACTTTCAGCTTACTCTGTACTAGGTCTGAGACATCCAGACATAGCTTATAGTCAGATTCAGGTCTCATTTTCAAGGTCTAGTAAGTGTCTAGAACAAAAAGTAGTTAATCATCAGCCAATTAAAACAAAAACAAAAGAAAATAACAACTACAAACAAACAAACCCCACAAATTTTTTGAATGTCTTTTTTTTTTTTTGGCCCTTACAACACTAAAAATATTACAGACATGAAAAAAAAATCATCCTTTTAATTGATACTTGTTGGCATTTTTTCATTATACTTTTCTTGGATATATCTTTTTTTTTTCTCCCAGTTCTGATCTTACTGAGCTTCTGTCAGATTTTATATGGTTATGTTTCACCTACATGCAGAGCAGGAATCACTTCTTGTATGGTATGTTGGGAAGCCCTGAGGAAATGAAGTTGTGCCAGTCTCTTGAGATATTATAACATTTTTCTTCGTTGCCATCAGTATGTGCTTCTTGTGTGACACAGAACTCTCATCTGGCTTTTATTGATGGTCTTCATGTTAGGAGAGATGAAAAGGTGCATTCATTTGCCAAAACATCAAGAAGACATAGAACACCTAACTCATGTGCTTTAAACTAACAGTAAAGTTAGTTGTGAGAAGTGCACCTGCAGTACCTACTCAGCCATTCTAGCCTTCCGTGGACCCAAAATATTAAAGGATAACTACAAGAAGGAGTAGGGAAGCAGATTATAGGACATATACCCTAGTGCTGTACAGGGTTATTCCAAGGCTGAATTATTTAACCAAAGATAGATTACTGCTTCAATAAAAAGTCTGTGACTTGGGGCAGTGCCAAATTACAAACAAAATAGCTACAGTCAGGGAATAGAGCTGATCAGAATATGGTATTTTCAGTTTGGAAAAAGTGCCAACTTTTCAAACACATTTTAAGCTTCAGCTGAGATGGTTTTCTGCTCAATGTTAATAGATTATTTATTTATTTATTCAGAGAAACTGATTCTTCTTTAACTTTGCTTAAAAAAAAACAAACAAAGAAGCCTGGCCCCCTGAATGGTTATGGTCTCCAGGTCCCCAGAAGCTAAAACAGTCTCTCAGTGTTATAGGAATCCTCCACTGGGGAGTCATGGGATCTAACATCAGCTGACAGTATTATTCAAAAAAAAAAAAGCCAGCCCTCAGTATTAGGTGAAGGTGATGAGCAGCAACTCAAACCAGGCTCACTGGGACTCTGTGATGACAAAGCAGAATGCAGCCAGTCTAGAAGCACCAAGCATCCCTGCTTCAAACTACCCAAACTTCCAAATCCTTCCTTCAGCTGGTTTCAGGTTCTTGTTCTGTAGGCACTCAAACACCAAAGACAGTCCACAAAGTAAGACCACTCTAGCCCTGTATGCTAGATGCAATAAGGACCAGGAAGATCATGGAAATACTGCAAAGACTGGCCTATGACTCACAGGGTTTTGAATGAAAGGTAGAATCATAGAATCATTAAGGTTGGAAAAGACCTCAAGACATCAAGTCCAACCACCAATCCAGCACCACCATGCCCACTAAATCATTCCCCAAAGTGCCATGTCTACACATTTTTTTAACACCTCCAGGGACAGTGACTCCACCACCTCACTGGGGGACCTGTTCCAATGCCTGACCACTCTCCTTCCGTAAATAATTTTTTTCTAATATCCAAGCCAAACCTCCCCTGCTGCTGCTTGAGGCCATTTCCTCTTGTCCTATCACTAGCAAATTGGGAGAAGAGACCAGCATCCACCTCACTACAAAGTACTTTCCAGTGGTTGTACAGGGTGAGGTCTCCCCTCTGCCCACTCTTCTCCAGACTAAACAACCAGTTCTCTCAGCCACTCCTCATAGGACTTGTTCTCCAGGTACTTTGACTTCATGGCCTTCTTACTCCAGAATAAACCTTTTTTTCAATGTTTCTTTAGAAAAAATTCCCACTAAGCATCTGATTTGTTTACAAGAAATGCCAAATGGGACCCTTTTTTTAAATTAAAGTTCAAATCTAGTAGTATCCATCACTCTTACAGTACTGGATCCTTAGGTCCCAAAATCTTATGCAGGTAGCCACTCCTCACACCTAGGAAAAAAAGTAAAACGTGAGTTCTGTATTTACCTTTACCTTGTTACATTATTGCATTATCATTTAAAGGATTGTTAAGGAAATAGTATTTCCAAATTTTCTACAGTCAGAAAAGATCTTTGTATTGTATCTTTGACTGAGAGTTTATTTTTAGCCTACTATTCCCAGTACATTCTTTGTGATCCAGCACCCACCGGTCTCAGCCTGTGATCCTGCTTCTCCTTGCACATTATGATGTGAAATATTGTCACTGCTGAAGAGCAGACAAAAAAAGAATCCTTAAGAAGGAGCACATGTGAGTAATTGTGTCAGGCAGATGTATGGAATAGAATAGAATGGAAAAATTATATTTCTGAAAGTGGTTTTCTGGATACTGTGTTTATTGAGATGTGAAACACAGAGGACTGGGAAAGGACAACACAAATTCTGGTCCCTGGTGCTTTAGCTTGTTTCACAAAGACATGTCTGTGAAAAACATCAGTAATTTATTACACTTTCTCCTGAGGATGTAACAAATATGCCTTAGAGTTCATTGCTGTAGCAATTTCTGTGATAAAAGCAAACATCCACCAAAAAACAAGTCAAAAATATTTAGGAGGAAAAAATTAAAATCACTTCTTTTAAGCAAAAGGTAAAATATAAAAGGAAAGGTTAAAGGAAACGTAGAGTTTTCATCTTTTGATCTCCATGGAGTTCATAATAAAACTAATATTTCTGTGTGGCCTGCACTAGATTCTATGGTCCTGCTCACACAGGGTGGTGGACTCAATGATCTCTAGTAGTCCCTTCCAACCCCTAACATCCTGTGATCCTGTGATCTTGTAATATAGAATGATGACATTGTACACCAACACTGATTTTGGGGCATTATCTTGGGTTTATTTCTGTTTCAAATTATTTAATTCCTTTAGGACTAGAGAGGTATCTTTTCAATCAGTGTAACAAGTTATCTTGTAGAATAGCAAAACTAGGTTGAGTAATGTGAATTGTTTCACATTAATCTCATTGATAAAGCAATTATTTCATAAATGCATATTCTCTGCTACTTCTCTTTTTTGTTGTCAAATACTCCAGTTGTTACCCCACAATAGGAGATACCTATTGGAAGCTGGAGAACTGCTGTAGCTTATAAGCCAAGAAAAGCTCTCTGAGATGTGAAAAAGTGAAGCTATAGCCACACAGTCAAAAGAATTGACTGCTATAAAATAAATGCAGTGGGGCTACTATGTTGAATATTTGCATATTTAGTTCTGAGAACCATCCAATGTGAAATTAAAAGAAGTTATCAATAAATGTTAAAGCAAAGGTTAACACAGAATCCAGGAATCATATAGAAGGTCATAAGACATTCTTCATTCTCTGTTCCCATGATAGTTTCTAAAACATTGCTAACTATGATTTGAATTAAAGCTTCTCTTGCCTTGAAAAACACATGATTAATATTTAGATGTGATTTTTTTCAATGGGGCAATTTCAGGAAATGAATAGAATAGAATAGAATAGAATAGAATAGAATAGAATAGAATAGAATAGAATAGAATAGACCAGACCAGACCAGGTTGGAAGAGACCTTCAAGATCATCGTGTCCAACCTATCATCCAACACCACCTAATCAACTAAACCATGCAACCAAGCACCCTATCAAGTCTCCTCATGAACACCTCCAGCGATGGTGACTCCACCACCTCCTCAGGCAGCTCATTCCAATAGGCAATCACTCTCTCTGTGTAAAACTTCCTCCTAACCTCCAGCCTAAACCTCCCCTGGCGCAGCCTGAGACTGTGTCCTCTTATTCTGGTGCTGGTTGCCTGGGAGAAGAGACCAACCTCTGCCTGTCTACAACCTCCCTTAAGGTAGTTGTAGACAGCAATAAGGTCACCCCTGAGTCTCCTTCTCTCCAGGCTAAGCAGCCCCAGCTCCCTCAGTCTCTCCTCATTGGGCTTGTGTTCCAAGCCCCTCACCAACTTTGTTGCCCTTCTCTGGACACGCTCCAGCAAGTCAACATCCTTCCTAAACTGAGGGGCCCAGAACTGGACACAGTATTTGAGGTGCAGCCTAACCAGTGCAGTGTACAGGGGCAGAATGACCTCCCTGGAAACAGAAAGTTACACATAAACCCAGAAAAATAAATATAATAAATACAAGAAATATAATAAAGGATAATAAGATTTTTCTCACATAAATGACTACAAATATCCTGGCCACTCCTGCAAATTCTTAACGAGAAAAACTCACCTTTGGAAGAGTGATTAGCAAAGAATTAGAGAGACCCAGGATAAGAAAATAGAAAGGATGTTAAACAATTACTAAAGCTCAGGCTGTAGAAATGAAATCAATGAACATTTACCTACATCAGAAATTACATTTACCAAAAAAAAAAAAAAAGAAATTAGAAAGATCTTGATAATAGAGTTAATTATTATTAAAAGGTTTGAAACTGGGACAATGCTTACACTTCTAGATCACAGCGTATACATTCAAGTCCAACATCACTAAAAAGAATTAGAAAACAAATTATAGTAATTTAGTGGATATTTTTATGAGTTTATTAAGCCAGCCCAAGAGAAAACATTAAAGGCTGGAACATGGCCAGCATCATTACTCACAGAAGAGCAGCAATAAGCTAGGAATTTTCACATGCTTTAACTCCAGCCACATATGTTGTAACAGATCATATAAAATAACTTTAGTTTATGTAATTGCATTTCATATGGCAAACTAAGTATTCAGGATTGCTAGAAACAGGAGAACATACCATCCTTGGGAAGGCACTGCTTGCTAACATACATCACATAATTCTTGCCTCAGTTTTCACTGGCATCTATGCATTCTGTAAGGACCAGGAAAGAGCTGTTAGGAAGAATATGACAGCTGCTGACTCCTGTGAACCTAAAATTGGCTCTGGTGTTGATATAAATTAAGTAATAAAATAACTAATAAAATATAAATAACTAATATTTACTAATATGAGCTAATATTATTTATATTACTAGATTTGTAGTAATCAAGTAACCAAGGAAAATCTTCATATTGAGGGTGGAAGAGCATTGGATAAGGATGCTGAGAGATGTTGTGGAGTCTCTGCCTCTGGAGGCATTGAAAACCCACCTGAATATGTTCCTGTGTGATTTACTCTAGGTGGTCCTGCTCTAGCAGCAGAGTTGGACTAGATGATCTTCAGAGGTTCCTTCCCAACATCTACCATTCTGTGACTCTGTGACTTAGCACTGTGAGAAACAGAACTGCACAAATTTATTGGCTCATATATGCTTTCCCACATTCCTTCCTCCCTCACAGCTGTGGCACGGTTTGGTTGGAGAGAAAGCAGAGCAGGAGATTGTGTTGTGGGAGCTTTACATGAAATTGGAAGCTACCTGTACAGAAGCAAATCTCAACTTCTCATCTAGTATTAAAATCTGTTCCTTTTGAACTACCAGCTATCATCTGGCCCACATACATTTGACATTAATCAAGAGTTTTCAGAAGGGCAGATGTAAATTATAAGTTGTTTAACAGTTACTTAGTGGTGGCATTTGCTTTTGTTAATTTCATTATCCACATTTTCATAACAAACCTTGCATGAGACTACAACCAACTTGTTCTATCAAGGGCCAAGATCTAGTCAGTGGCATTTTCAGTGTCTCTACATTGCAAACTACACAAATTTGATCTAGATTTTCACAAGTTTACTCAGACATACAGGAGCAGAGTAGCTTCAACAGCATGGAGTTCAGCTGATGTGAAGCCTAACCTGCAGAAAAAAAGCCTGAGAAGAAGGGTAGTTTAGCCTCCCTGCTACCATGCCTAGACAGCTCCTAGTGCCACACTAATTAACTTACAAATGGCTCACTAGAGGTACCTCTGCACTGTATTCTTCAGGAGAATCATACCAGTGGAAATATGCTGAATAAAAATGGGCATACACAGTCACTTGAGACGGTCTTCTTGTGATGAATGAGCATCCTAAAAAAGGACAAGTCATGCATCTTTCCTGATGTGAATTGTAATTAGGCTTTAAACAAGTTGAAGCAGAGACTGTGGGTAAAACCTTGCCATGTGTAAAATTCATGTGTATGCCAAACAACTCAATTGGTATAACCTATGTAATTGCACATACCACAGAAACATACCAATTTTCTACACATTCTGCTTTCCCCAGTAAAAGCCCTGATTGTCAGAGTGAAGAGAGATCTGCAGACCAACCTTCTTTGGCAATGTTTGTTATATATATGTAGATGTTTGGCCTTAGTGAAACATAGAGTCTGTTAGCACAGATTAGAAATGAAGTCAGGCTCTTCTCAGTGGTGCCAAATGAGAGCACAAGGAGCAATGGGTGGAAATTGAAGCATAGGAAGTTCCATAAAAACATGAGGAAAACTTTTTTCACTGTTGGGGTGATGGAACACTGGAAGAGGCTGCCCAGAGGGGTTGTGGAGTCTCCCTCTCTGGAGATATTCAAAACCCACCTGGATCATTTCTGTGTGATTTTGTATAGGTGATCCTGGTCTGGTAGGGGGGTTGGACTAGATAATCTTTTGGTCCCTTCCACCCCCTAATGTTCTGTGATTCTGTAATTCTGTGAAACAGAATCCAGGAATGATGCAATATAGTAGAAACCCATGGAAGACTGATTCTACAATTGATGCAACAGAGATCAAAAGTGAAAGCCATTTTCTACACCAGTGCTCAAAATACAAAAAGCAGAAGGCAGATACTTCCTCAAAACATCAGAAGTAATAAAGGTTCTCATACAAAGAAGAAAACAGGTGTAGGAGAATTAAGCTTGGTTTTAGGAGAATTACAGATGGGGGGGAAAAAAAACAAACCAAAACCTGAAATGAGTTGCAAGAAGCTCTGAGATTGGAAGTAAATAGTCATTCCAAATAAATGTACCAAAGAGTAGTATGCCTTTACCTGAAATTCATCTTATTCAGATGTTGATTTGCTTATTTGTTTGTTTGCTGATTGTTCTGTTTAGCCATGTCAAGTATCCAGGCGTGGAAGTATAATGAATTATGATAATGACACTGTAAATAAATTACCTGGAATACCTTTAAAATGAATCTTTAATTAAAGCAAAATACCTGAGCATGTGTAATGTTAATAGTTTCTATATCTACAGCTGTGCTTGAGTGATTTCCTGAGAACTGCTTTTCATCAGTAATCTTAGGTATTATAATTCAGCACTGCCTCTCTGATTCATTAGAAGTGATTATCAGGTGTTCATTGAATTTTGCAGCTTCTTAACCTCTGTTCCTGAATTCTCTGCTAAGTTTCACACACACACATATATATACACCTATAGATATGTATATAGTATTGCAGAAAACAATTTTAGAAAGCTTTATATATAAATAATTGCTACTGATAAGAGAAAGATGCCTAGTCCATCAAGGTGAGACTACAATAGTGATACTTAGAGGTTTGTTATAGAATATTTACCTTTTATGTAATCCATTGCAAAAAAAATATTTGTTGAGCAGCTATAGTGAAAAGGCAAAAGCATATCTTATTCTCTGTATATGTATTTTAACTGAACTATCCTGTGCAAGCAAAATATAATTTAACATATTGTGGCATATGTGACCTCATGTGAAGTCCATAATAATTTGAAAAAAGGTTATATTAATTGGAAGAAAGGAGAAGAAATCAAGTAGAAGGGTCTAGAGGATCCTGTGTAAGGTTCAGTATAGTTGATTGTTCAGGGTAGGCTGTCCATAAAGAAGAACAATAGTTAATGAGGATGGATGTATCACCTAAGCATATCAGAGCTGGCTGCAGCAAGAATTGTGATGCATGTGGAGGACTCTCTTGTTCAGCTCTCTCTTATATGACTGGCCTTGAAAATGGAGGAAAGTGCTGCCTGGCTACATTCTACATCTGCTAAAACGACATTACAGCAACAAATGTTAACCAGATTTAAACACTCAGATTTCGTAGCTGGTTTATTTTCCAAAGGAAATATGTCAAATTGTATTTACTTTGTGATGGCAAAAAATAAATGCTTTAGAATATAGTGAACTAGGTTTAGTTATAATGAAGATGAGCTAACAAATATAAGAAAACTGTTTTATGAAGGCATAGAGATTTACTTCCAAAGAGATTTAGGCAATGGTAAGCGTGACATTGATGGACAAAGGGTAAGAGATGAGAAAAAGTCATCCATACAAGAAAACCATGTCTTTCAATACTGTGGAAAAATGTTGCTTTAATATTGAAAGAGTTTTCTCAGTGCTGCTTCTTGACATTCAATAACGTAAAAGAGTACACAATTTGGCACTAGTTACAGGTGTGTGTTTGATGTTCACTAAAAATAAGCATCCAGAACAGACCTGTATTTTTATCTGGGAGCAGAACATTTGAAAAGGAGTAGGAGGCTAACCATTTCAAATTGTTTCATGACCACAGAAGGAGGTTTATCAGTTAGAGGATTTATTTACTTTAATGATGTAAAGAATCCTTCCTGCTAGAAAGAATGTAGAGAAAAAAAAAGGAACTAAGAGTTATATAGATTGCTATGCTCTTAAATAACTGGAAATAAGAGCTGTACAGATTGTTAAATGCTACAAGCTAGAGTTTGTTTGTTTTTTTTCTTTTAAAGCAGCTTAGAATTTTGAAAGTGTTTCTATCCTGGAAATATGCAGTCAAACTTCTAGTCTGTCATTCACTTCTGGGGGGAGAATGAGATGGCATTATTCCTTGGACAAGGTGCAGCTGAGCCCTGTACATGAGAAACTAACGAACAGGGGTTGGTCTGCATCTCCAGGAACAGCCTTGAGCTAGTGATGATGCATACAGCTAAGAAAATGACAATAAAGTCACCACCTCAGGAGAAACACTGGGCATCATTGTGGTACAAACATATCTCTGTGTCATAAGTCATTCCCTGTCATCCCTTTCCTCCAGGGAATTAGTTGTGCATTGCTGGTGGCCGGTGTTATTAGTAAGAGGGCTAGAGCATACATGCCAGCTCACCTGTTCATGTTGTCATGTGCAGAGAATAAAGGAAAGCTTGTGTTGTGAATTCTCAGTCTTTCAGTCTGCACAACTCAGTGATGAGGTTGTGCATATACTCATTGCTGAACTTAGGCAAAATATACTCTCTGTACCAAGACAGGAGAGCAGGATGAAACTTGGCACATGGGAATGCCACCCAAACAATAGCGAAGCACTGAAGGTAACTTCAAAAGGGTTCAGAGAAGCAATCGAGTTCACAGGCAATAGTTATTCTGATTTTTACCTGAGTGATTCTTTTTTTCTGTCAGTGACCTTCAAAACTGAGGAAGAAAATATCTTAATATATATGGTTTTAATACAGGCAATGCTAGGTGAGTAGGCAACTTTTCAGGTCAAAGCATGATAAGGACTTTTTCTGTCAGAAGGCTTCCCTCACATTGATATATATTTGCAGATAAAGGATTTTAAAAGTTTGCAAAAAAAAAAGTTTTAGGATGTCCTCAATAAACTATCATGGACAACTAGGCTCTAGCTACACCCCAGTTCAGCACAGTTGGACATAATGATCTTAAAAGTCTTTTCCAATTAAAATAATTCTCTGATTCTGTGTAGCTTGAACACTCAAGCATTGTCCACCTGAGCCATGTGTCCCAACCTCTGCACTGCTAGATGACAAACATACTCAATGGATTTTGTGACTGCTAGTTAGTTCATTCAAAAGCAGGGGTAGCTGTGACCAGTTCTCCCTTTGTAACTACCAAAGCTGACATTTATTGGTGAGACCAAAACTGGATAAAAACCTGTTGAAAGTAAAAACACCTCATCACAAATATGATGAGGTTTGGAGTATCACTCTTACCAGGAGAGGCTCAGAGACATGAGGCAGTTTAGCCTAAAAAAAAAAAAAAGACTGAGCAAAGATCTTATCAATGCATATAAATATCTAAAGGGTGAAGGTAAAAAGGATTGAGCTGGGCTCTTTTCAGTGGTGCACAGTGACAGGATGAGGAGCAACAGCTACAAACTAGAACACAGGAGGTTTCACTTGAACTTAAGGAGAAACTTCTTCCCTGTGAGGATGCCAGAGTGCTGGAACAAGCTGCCCAGAGAGGTTGTGGAGTCTCTTTCTCTGGAAATTTTCAAAACACGCCTAGAAATGCCTGCAACCTGCTATAGATGAACCTGATTTACAGGAACATTTGACTAGAATATCTCCAGAGGTCCCTTCCAACCCCCACCATTCAGTGATTCAGTGATTCTGTGATTCATGCTTGCTGTTATCAGACTGCAGGGCCACCAATCTAGCCTTTGTCTACATGTTTCTCAGTGTAAAAAGGTTAAACAACTCTCCTACAGTCCAAAAGTGCTCTAGTAGTCCCAAAGTGCCTGGTGTAATCATAAATAAAATGCACTCTAGACAATTATTGTGATGGTTTCCAGGGCACAGCCCCAACTCCTTCTTTCTGTTATTCTTTAGATCTAGTACTTTTCTAAAATAAAATAAGCAGCTTAATTAGATTGGTAGTCCATAATCATCAGAGAATAACTCAAATACCTTAGAGTGGCAGACACACTTGATGCAAGCCATCACTTAATGGCTTATGAAGCTGCTCTTATCCATGGGTCAAAACTCACTCATGTCCTCAGTTACTTTGTGCAAGTCTCTGGAGCATTTTCACTGACAAGGCTTCAATAGTAAAGTTAGCTTTGTATGGAAATATCATCTGCAGCAAATTCTGTTTAGCCACTGGCAGTGTTTAAGTGGACCCTGACATAACCAATACTGTCAATTGGGAGTAAACTTTCAACTAGAAATATCCTTTTAGGAGTTTCTTATGAAAAGAGATGGCCCAGAACAGACACATCTCATTTGGCCCTAGGGAAGCCACTAGAATCATGAATTGTTGCAATTGGACAAGACCTCCATGATCATCAAATCCAATTGTAAACCCAACACCACTATGGCCATTAAGCCATGTCCTGAAGTATCACGTCTTATGTTTTTATCAGCACCTCCAGGGATGATGACTCCATCACCTCTCTGACCAGTCCAAACTTCAAAATTATCTTCAAAACTAGTTTGGACTGTGGAATATTTTGAATGTACTCCTTCAGTTAATCAGAATGAGAGAAAATAACAAGGGAAGGGAGTAAAAAATGTGGGATATCAGTTTTCATAAATTTCAGTATATCAGACATGCATACTTCTTTCTCTGTTTTCTGTTAAGATCCTGTTAGTATTGTGTTTTCTATACAGAGACCATTCCTTCTATGTATTCTTTAAAGTACTTAGCATGACAAAGCTTCATCCCTTTTTCGGTCCAGGTCATCACTGCTGTAAGTAGAATTAAGGGAAATAATGACTGAACATTGTTCAAGAATCACAGAATCACAAAATCATTCAGGTTGGAAAAGACCCATGGGATCATCAAGTTCAAACACTACCCCCACTCTACAAAGTTCACTCTGAAACTATATCTCAAAGCACCACATATAAATGTCTTTTAAACACGTCCAGGGTTGGCAACTCAACTGCTTCCCTGAGCAGCCTGTTCCAAAGTCTGAATACTCTTTCTCTGAAAAAATATTTCCTAATGTCCAGTCCAGTGCAGTTTGAGGCCATTCCCTCTTGTTCTATCATTAATTACCTGTAAGTAGGGACCAGCACCAACCTCTTCACAATGCCCTCTCAGGTGGTTGTAGAGAGCAATGAGGTCTCCCCTGAGCCTTCTCTTTTTGAAACTAAACAGCCTCAGTTCCTTCAGTCACTTTTCATAAGATTTATCCCCCAGGCCCTTCCCCTGTTCCGTTGCCCTCCTCTGCAGTGGCTGCAGCACCTCCACATCTCTCTTGTATTGAGGTGCCCAAAACTGGACACAATACTCAAGGTGTGGCCTCACCAGTGCTGAGTACAGGGGGGACAATCACCTCCCTACTCAAATACATTTATTTTTGCTTGGGTTCATTCTCACAAGTCCATTCCTTATGGCCATTATCTGTAAGTAATTCTCACAAAGGAAAAGCCTGTGGTTGAAAATTATTCAGATGCCAATTGTGAAAAATTAATTCATCATCTATAATCATGATGATAATGACACCATGCAGTAATCATAAATCATCATTATGAATATATGATCACTAATTATTGTAGCACTGGGCTTTTGCTTAGTACCCAGCAATATTTTAGGAGCTCCATGGCAAACTGAAAACCTTGGCAAAGTAAACTTTACTGCAAGGAGGTTGCTAATTTACAGTGTGATGTTTCTTGAAATATTAGGGCTTCTTGTTTATCTGTTTCCCTATTAAAGTTTAGTCAAACTGGCGGCTTGTGAATAATTCACTCTAAATTATTCAAATGTGATAGCATCATACATTCTAAGACGGAACTAATTACAAGAACGGACCGGAGCCTTCTGTAATCTGGAATATTGTTTTTTAATCTAATTCTGCTTCTGAGATAATTACTCAGAATCAATCACTGTCAGGATTATAGCAATAATCAGATTGGAGTTTGAAGCTGTTGATAATATCTCAGAGTCCAATTTCTCCCCATGATAAGGAGATCAAATCAATTCAACAACTGCAAATTACATTAGGATTATTCCAAATATAGTTTGTATGCATCGTTTTACCTTTTTTTGATCTTGAATTTATATTCACGTTATCTGGTAGAAACATTTCCAAGCCAAACTTTAGACAGTGTTTTTAAAAATAAAGCAGATGATTCTTGGTTTATCTGAAGAGTGGCCTTCATTGCAAAAACTGCAGCACACTTTCTGCTTCCAGGACCGATATGTATAATTCAAAAGGCAGACAAACAAATGGATCCTGAATGTTTCTCACTGAATCCTGAAGAGCAGCACTAAGAATGAAATTTGCATGTCAAACCAATTATTTGCTGAGTGTGTCCATCTAGTTCATAATCTACTGTTACTAAAGGTACACCGGCCATGCATTTAGTTATCCTCATTTAAAAGCAGCACTGACTATTCTGTTTTAAAATTATACTTAAGATACTGAAATCAGGCTGCAATATAATTTTCACATCTATATTTTTAATTTATTGGTAATTACTTGCTTTTGTTTACCAGATTCAGTAGTTATTTCTTCAACCTTTTCAAGTGTACTTTCAACAATTTTGTGTCTTCCTTTGTCCTATTCTTATGCAAGAAATGAGTAAGCAATTCACTACTACATTACATAACATCTTGAAAAGGCAAAGATATGTGCCCAGTTGCAAATCTGCCTGAATATTGTTGGTCAGTGGTTGTGGTTTTTTAGCCTTTGACATTATTAGTGAAATTTTCCTAACCTTTACTTAAGCAAATCATTTTATTGAGTATTGTCTCCTTAGGTGATGTAATATGATGTTTTCTTTCCACATAGGAAAGAAAAAGGTTGGAAAGGAAAAGGGAAAATGAACAAAATACATAAATGTTCCAAGAAAGAGAACAGAGATAAAAATATATAGGAGCAGAGAAGCTGATACATTGGAGGCAGAATTCTAGTGAAATGCAAAAGGATATCTATCTGCTAAGTATAAGCACAGAAGATACCTTGCTGTGCCAGTATTCACAACCTTCTACACAGTTGCTGGTAGGTGTGGTAACCCCATTATGCACTTTAAAATCTTGTCAGGCATCCTATCTCCCTTTTAAGAATGGAGCCTGGAGAAGATAAGGATCCAGGGGGACCTAATAACAACTCTCCAGTACCTGAAGGGGCCCTACAAGAAGGATTGAGAGAGACACTGTTTACAAAGGCCTGCGGTGATGGGATGAGGAGCAATGGCTTCAAACTAGCGAAGAGGAGATATAAACTGGGTGTTAGGAACAAGTTCTTTATCATACAGGTAGTGGAACACTGGAACAGGTTGCCCAGGGAGATGGTTGAGGCTCCGGAATCTCTGAAGAAGTTCAAGTTGAGGCTCTAGAGGGCTATGGGCAACCTGATCTAGTTGAGGCTGTCCCTGCCAGCTGCAGAGGGGGTTGGACTAGATGACATTTGGAGATCCTTTCCAACCCAGACCATTCTATGATTCTATGAATTTAAACACTGAAAATCCTGCTTAATATCTTGATATACTTCTGAAAAAAAGGCAAAAATTGTAAAATTATGCCAGAAAAAAAAAATAATAGAAAAAGAAAACACTCATTTACATACATAAATGAATATATGAATATTATCACTACTATTATTATTAACCTAACTTTAATTTCTATATATTAAGATTCTGGAGTAACACCCATACTACTGAATGCCATTCTTGCACTGTTAAGGAATATTTAAGTGGAAATAAATTACATTACATTCACCTCATTTTGATCCTACCTTATATGAGCAGAGACACAGAGGAGGAGAAATAGGGCTTCATTATAAAGAGATTTGGACTTTTAATATCTACTTAGCTATAAACCCTAGATCTATTTGAAAGTCTGAGATGATGGGAAGTGAGAAGATAGGATAACTTAGACAAAAGTTGTTAGATTTTAAGCATTCTAGCTTGTCTTCTGGCATTCATTAATTATTAGATCATATCACATTTATGAGAGAAATTTCATATCCCATATAAAGCCATTACACATCTTTTCTCAGGGCAAGTAGACTTTCACAGAGAAGACTGAATGAATACACAAACAGCACACAAATTCTTCGGGTTCTTTTAAAAGGTATGTTTCTATAAAGGGTAAAAGGAAAACCTCCAGGATTAAGTGGACAATATTGTGAGGCTGAAGGCTGGTGTTTACATTATGAACAATACTCAAACTGCCTGAGACAAGTGCCTTTGGCTTCATAATTTCTTTGATGGTTGGAGCAAGTCATATGCAAACAGTCCCAGCAGAAATCGATGAGAGTTTTGTTGCAGACCTCATGAAAATAATAAGAAGCTGAGAAGTTTCTCTCATATTTTCTTCAAAATTTGAAGTGCTCATTTTAGTCTTCCACTTTGTATATAAGCAAATATTACTGGTAAAAGTCCCCTAGTATATACAATTTTCAGGCAGGCTATAACTCCTTTGCCTCTGTGGTCCCTATGATAGATTTGGGCTGGCAAAAGCCACACTCAGCAAAGACATAAGCAGAACCATAGGACCTAGGTGCTTGTCCTCCAGTATTACAGCAACAGTGATTCTGTCCTGGTTTCAGATGGGACAGAGCTATTTTTTCTTCTTGATAGCTAGAACCGTGCTGTGTTTTGGATTAAGGGAATATGGTATGATGAGAGTGCTGATAACAAAGTGATGGTTTTAGTTGTTGCTAAGAAATAAAGAATTTTTCAATTTCCCATGTTTCACTAGTGTGAAGATGCACACTTCCAAGGAGATGGAATTTTACACCTGAAGTAGAACCACATTCCCTGGAAGTACTACTTGGTAGCTAGAAATCACCTCCAGATAACTGCAGTCTCCCTGAGTATTCCATAAAGCGACATACTATCAGAAGGCTCTACTTGCTTTCTTACACTGATTCCTCACTGGCCTTTCACAATCCAGAAATTTGAAGGAAGGCAAAGAATCATCAGAGCCTGTTATCTCCCTGTTTCCTGTCCCAGGAGGTTCAGTGAAGCACATCTGGGGAGGCAGAGAAGCAACAACTCTGCTTGGCTAAGTGGGTCTAATTGCCTGCTCCAGGGAGTAAGGCTGAAACAGTAAATGTCTGATGGAAATTATTCAATTTCCACGCACAGACTTTAAGTATCATCCTCTTATGCCTTAAATCTCAGAAAACTGCCATTGCTACTGAGCAAAACCAGAAACTCATCACATATTTAAAGTGGCAGTGTCCAAAACACCAGTTTTTAAGTTAAAAGAGGTTTCTGTGTTCTCTTTTGTTTCGAATGTGTCAGCCCAGCCATTTTTTTATGTCTCAGATGACACTGGAGAGGTTTTATACCAGTTCAAGTGAAACAAATAACTCTCTGATGACACCATATGTTTGAAATACAGCCTTACCCTATTAAGCTGGAGTGAAGTTTGAGATATATCCAAACTAGGAACATTCTGAAGATAGCAGGATACATATCAAATATGTATATGGATATATATTCTGAGAATATACCAAGCAGATATTAATGAGGCATGTATTCCTCCTCTGCTTGCCTTTAAAAATGTTATGTATGCCCTCCAAATTACAGTTAACACTGTAGTTATCTAACTTGTGATGATTATTGTCCCACAAATCATAGCCCAGGGCCCAGGTTCTGCAGTGGGTAGCACTTAATCAGGCACCTGCTTTTGCTGACATCACATGTTGCCCATAATATTCAGGGTTACACATGGCTAAGTACAAATTACAAAGACAGGAGGGAAAGAACTGGCTTCACAGTCACTGTTCCCTTAGAGCACTCATTTACTCCTTCAGTAGCAGAGCAAGTCAAATAGAATTTCTCATAAACAATTTAGCTGTCTTCCCAAACTGGGATAAAATAAATAAAAATGGCAAAATCTTCCCCCTGTAAATACTCCACAATATCTTTGCCTCAATCAAATGCTGCTTCAGTAAGGCTCCAACATTCTTGTTGGACTTCTCAGGATATCAGGTAGTGATAGGACTAGGGCAAATGGAATGAAGCTGGAGGTGAGGAGATTCAGGCTGGATGTGAGGAGGAAGTTCTTCACCGTGAGAGTGGTGAAGCACTGGAATGGGTTGTCCAGGGAGGTCGTTGGGGCCCTGTCCCTGGAGGTGTTTAAGCCCAGGCTGGATGAGGCTCTGGCCAGCCTGATCTAGTGTGGGGTGTCCCTGCCTATGGCAGGGGGGTTGGAACTAGATGATCCTTGTGGTCCCTTCCAACCCTGACTGATCCTATGAAGTCTGAACACTAGGACCAATAATTGGCTGAAGGTCATAAAAGAGCTCTGCAAGAGGCACGTGCAGCACAGTGCGCAAGGTGTTGCACACACTCCCAAGGCACTATCCAGAACAACCAAGGTGTTTACACTACCAAGATGTGTTTCCACACTGTCACATCTCAAGTGAAAAAAAGAATAATAAAAATAAATCAAAATGATTAATTGAGCACAGGTTTGCTGGTTGTAGGCTCAGGCTGGCTATATGTCATTTCCAAAGCAAGGATATCTCTGCTCTTCAGTCATCAGAATTCTTTTTCTGAGGTCTGTATGGTCATGATGTAGATACATTCTCTGCCAATTAGTTTCCCTTTGATTTTTGGATACCTGAGTGGTTGCTGCTGAGGAATTCAAAAGACAGTCAGACTTGGCAATCAGCACATCTGTGATTGACACTTTCTTACTTTAATCTTTTACATGTAGGAATGAAACCAACTTTTAAAAGACACAGTAGGCTCTGAACGCAGTACACCATCTGTGTAAGCCACAAGAGCTGCCAACAACAGAGCACCCCTCCTGTGCTCTGCTTTTTAAATAGGCTCCTTAGGGAATAGCAGCTGAGATTCACAGTGTCTCAAAGTGATCTAAGAATCAAGGAAATGGGATGCCCAGAGGTGTGATGGCAAATCCCCCAGGCTCTGATGTTATGTAGGATGGAGATGATGATGATGATGGTGACAGTACACTAATGAGGACAATGATGCTGTAGGCCAGGTAAGTTACCTAAAATTCCTTCAATAGAAATGTCCAGAGCATATCACTAACTCGTCTCATCTAATTTACTTTCTGATAGTTCATATGTGGATATTTACTTTATCCTTCTAACATGTTTGGACCTTAAACTTATGTAGACTCTCAAAAATCCACATTGCCTCTAATCTTACCTCATTTCATGTCCATGTTTTCTACCACCTTGGACTTTCCTTCTCACAACAAAAATCTGCATACCATTTGCAAGTTAAGCTAAAATGTCTTTCAACTTGAAGTCAGTCTGTGAAATGTAAAACTCCTCTTTTTAAACAAAAACATTCCTTGCAGCTCATGAATCTCTGAGCCTGCAAAAAGATGTGATGTATTTGTAACATAGCAAATTTGTAGTTTTTTGTGGCTGGCATGTAAAAGTGAGAGAAATACAGAAGTTCTGACAGAATTTTACCATGACAACAAAAGACTCAAATTTAAATCAGCAGATGTTATTCTAAGTGTATCAAAGCCAAATAAAATGTTTGCATGGACCCCTGCAAAGCAAAACTGCTGAGCTTCACATTACTTCAAGGCAATAGAGTTTGCTGTAAAGACAACTACAGTTAGTACTCTCAGATTTCCAGAACCTATATTACCATATGTTCAAAGGTATATTCATTCTCTCCAAACAGCTTGTTACACTTTCAAAGGACATGGAAGCGTATTTTCTGCTAAGTAATGGCAAAATTATACTGTTTCTATCAGATGAAAGGAAATGTGGCAATCTGAGAGGCAGAAGAAGATGACACCGAGGCCCAGCAAAGAAGGATTCATGAAGTTGTTATGCTTCCATATATTTTTCATCAATACAGAATATCTCAGTGTAACTGTGGCACCTCTAGCAAAACTCCCATTGGCACCAGAAAAAGCAAGACAAGGCTCCTTCTGTTAGCCAATACTGTACTGATTCTCATGACAGGCAATATTGTGGCTGTCTACTCTGCCACTTTCCACTCAGAGGCTGTTTTCTGCATTGACAGGATACAATCTTGTGTATTATTGCAAGGGCTTTTTGTCACAAATAACATTTGTGTAAAACCTTTTTAGTTAGGACTGTCAGCACTAATAGGTGAAATGACTAATCAGCACATCTGACAGGAGTCTCCTCTTCAAAATTGCATTGTACCAAAGTGTCAGGTTCAAAACTGTGACAACCTTCTCTCTTATGCACAGAATTGCAAATAAGGACTCATCATGATTATGCAAGTGTAGTCAAACTTGTATGTTTAAACAGAAATATTAAGCTTGCATTGTTTTCACATTCCAAGTACACACACAGCAAGACAAATTCAGGTCCCAGACCTGGAATGAGTTCAGGAAAGGTGAACCTCTCTAATTTCAATTATGTCCTCATGAATCCCCTGATCAGAATGCATTGCTCCGTGAGTAGTTTAACAAACCAATATTGTTTCTTCCTCTTTGTTTGTTTTTTTTTTTGGGTTTGGTTGTCTTTTTTTTGGATGGGATAATTTTATTCTTAGGTAAAGCCTTGTATTTGCCTCCTTCCTCCTTTTCTTTTCCTCCAGAAAATATTCATCATATCTAAATATCCTAAAATATTGGGCTGGTATTTCCACAGTCTTTTATTTGTATATTGTTAAACTCCATCTACCCTGTTTGAATCTCTACCCTGTTTGTATCTCAAATAAATGAGATACAAATCACCTGATTTGCAGCAGTGGGACTTAAATGGTTTTAGCTAATATTCTAAGTTCAGACATACAAAACCTTTAGTTAACCTCGGAATGTTACTTCCATACTGGAATCATGGAATAACTTAGGTTGGAAACAAACTCAGATATCATCTACTTCAACCTCCCTGCCATGGGCAGAGAGCCTTCTCTACTAGACTTGGCTACTCAAGGCCTCATCCAACCTGGCCTTGATCACCCCCAGGGAGGAGGCATCCACAGTTGTCCTGGGCAACTTATTCCAGAGTCCCACCACCTAGTCCTACTCTTCCTCAGCTTAAAACCGTTCCCTCTTGTCCTATTGCTGGACACCCTTATGAAAAGTCCCTCTTCAGGCTTCCTGTAGGATCCCTTCAAGTATTGAGAAATTTGTTTCTCATGATGGTTATATGTCAAAATGCTTTGGAACTGCCAATGTACAGGACTCCTCAATGGTAGCCATAATCTTGGCATTCTTGACCTATCTCCTCTAATGTATATGTATACATTAGTATCTTGTTCATTGCATGATCATCTCAGCTTTGTCCTATGTAGCTTACTAACTATGTTACCTTTTTAATCTCTTTTCAGTTTGTGGTTCTTAAAATACTCCTTTGGATCTCTGGCATTTGTAAATTGGCAGTAGTCTGGGAATTAAAACTGTAGTTCAGGACTGGAATGGATATTGGTACTTTTTTCATAGGTGCCTCTCATGTTGTTCATTTGAGTTGTTTGACTTTCTTTGTCTTCCCTTGCCAAAAAGGGGTCATGAGAAAGGATGATCTGGCATGACAGAAACAGTTCCTCAAATCCTTCAGTTTCTTCTGCCAGGCAAGTACCAAACCAAATGCTACTCTTAAAAAAACAAGCAAACAAACAAAAAAACACCACTTTTTTTTGGTAACTATAGCAAATACCCCCAACTTTGAAGTTTTATTAAGCTGTGTATGTGATTCTCTGTGAAGAATATTATGACTATAACAGATGAGGACTGAGGGCAGGGAGCAACACAGAAGGGTGAAAAAACAATAAAGGCATTTAGGAAAAACAAACAAACACCACCAGTGTTCAGACACATCCATATCTTAATGGAATTGTTAATTAGAATTGTAATTTTTTCTTATATCTGCTTTTCAGAGATGACATGATGGAATGACATTTTAGGACAGCTTGGAGAAAGCAAAACCAAAAATGGCTCCACATTATTTTATCTGGGGTTTTTGAGGGCCTTTTTTTGTTAAAACAGCTAGTGTATTAGGTGGGAAAAAGCATTTTGTGAAGCAAGACTAATAAAAAAAAAAAAAGGCTTAAAAAATCTTTGCTTTTTACATCAAAATCATTCCACTAATACTACAAATACCTTCTATCAACTCAACAGATTCATCAAGTTTGGAGGCAATTTAGCTTCTTCCATTGCTGATAGCCTTCCCAAATCTTCTTTTTTTTTTTTATTTTTTTATTAGGAAAGTCTTTCTAATTTCAGGTTTAAATTTATACATTTCTATCCATTTAATTTTCTGTAAGCACTACTATTCAGTATTTATGCCTTTGCAATTGCTTCCTGAACGTATTTATGAAAAACAATCATAACCTCCGCTTCTTTTATTCTGCTGGGCTGAATAAACAAATTCTCTTTAATCTCTTTAGGTACAGTAAGGCCTCCATTTCCTCCAGTTATACAAGTGGTCCTTTGGTCCTGTTCCAGTCTCTGAGGGCTTTATTATTTTAAACACAAATTGCTTAACAGAGTATCATTGTATTCTAACTGTGCCCTTACTAATAGCCTTGTAACAGCCACACAGTGCCTGGAGTAACATTTCTCCTGAAAATATCTCACATTATATACTGCAAAGCTGTCCCCTTTTTCTGTGGATGGAAAGCCATTATCTTACTCATTCAGGTTTCTTCTTCCATCACATTAATTCATGAACTTTTGCTTATAATAAATGCCATGTTATCTATTCAAACATACATGATCTTGTATTTAGTCTCACCTACCTCATTGTTATCACTCCATCCCTTGAAGCTACACCATATGATGGTCTTATCTTTCCGCAAACTGGTAGTAAGGCTTGAATTGCTATTATCTCCACTTTCCTACATCACCAAACTCATTCATGAAAATATTAAATAGAGACTGTACATATGTATGTATATTTGTAAAAAAAAAAAAATAAAAAATTAAAAAGCACTCTTAAAAAAATAAAAGAAAGGAAAAGTGATCAATCCTCTTTCTTTCCAGTATCAATGAATTCTCATCTCTCTCTTAGCCAGATTTTTGATCCCATGCAATGAACTCCACACATCTCCTTATCTCCATTTCAATGATTACTTTTGGGCATTAAATCAAATGCTTATACTTAAGCATAACTGAATTTACCATTTTTCAAAGATATAGAATAGAATAGAATAGAATAGAATAGAATAGAATAGAATAGAATAGAATAGAATAGAATAGAGCCTCCTCATCACAAGTTGCCACTTTGATCAAGTTTTAAAAAGTGAGCACAGATTCTGTAGAGTGTTAAAGACTTTATTATCACATAGCAGAAAGGTAGTCTTCTTGGTATGCACAAGGCAGTGAGGTTTAACACCTTACCAATTACTAAAAAGAGCTGACAGAGTCAAACACAGAACCATTACTTCTTCCTAAGAAAGCACTGTAATGCTGTGCAACCCCCAGATCCTCCTCTCAGCCTCTCATCTCTTTGCCTCTTTTGATGACTCTCAGTGTTTGTTAGCTGGACCATGACAGACAGCAAAAATGGCAAACACAAAGGGACTTTGTAGCTGAACACTAATACCTTTTATCAGGTATTGCAATCATTCTGTAAAGACCTGACACTGGTTTACTCTCTGCATTCTGTGTTTCAAGGAGACCCATGCATGAAAGGCCATTTCAGTAAGGAAACGCCTAGAGCAACTTAAACATATCCCAAATCGCAGTGAGATACCACTCTGCCCCAGCCCTTCTCAGTAAGATTTCACTGTGCACTGTGCCAGACATGGAATCCTTTATGAAATAGACATTAAAACTGCAATTTGACTGGCAGAGCTTTATGACAGAATCATAGAATCAAAAATGCTGGCAGAGACCTCTATCATCAAGTCCAACCTTGAACCCAACACCACCATGTCCTATAGTGCCATGTATACATTTTTTGAACACTTCCAGGTATGGTGACTCCACCACTTCCATGGGCAGCCTGTTCCAATGCCTAACCACTCCTCCAGTAAAGAAATTCTTCTTAATATCCAATGTAAACTTGCCCTGGTTCAACTTGAGGCCATTTCCTCTCATCCTATTACTAGTTACTTGGAAGAAGGAACTGAGACTCATCCTACTACAACCTCGTTTCAGGTAGCTGTAGAGAGCAATAAGGTCTGTCCTCACCCTCCTCTTCTCCAGACTAAACCACCTCAGTCTCCCCAGCAGAGATGGAATGTATCTATAAGAAATATCTCTATACTACAGAGATAATATATACAGAGAAAATATCTCTATAATGTAGAAATAGCATACGCAGAATGCAGGGGAAAAGAATCTATCCGCCATCAACATACAGTTAGGAGAAACACTTTGGGTTTCAGAATTGAATGGATTCAACTGGTCTTTCCTGTAGTCTGAAGAAGGTACCTTGAGTTTGGTTTGAATCCTGGTGAGAATGTGCACAGAGCTTTTTCTTTTAGATAATGGGGATCATCAGACATGTCTATATGCTGGTCCTTATTTGCAAATCCTAAAATAATTTGTGGACTCAGATATTTTTACTTTTGGAATGGAGGTCTTTTGTATCAGCCATCTGCTTTTGAATTTAGTGTAGCTAAGGCATCATATTTCTCTGTTCTATCTCTCCATCCCCTATCATTTGTGTCATCAGCAAATTTTAGTCATTTTGCAAGATGTATTTTATTTCAATAACTATCTTCCTCCAGCTATGCCCTACATGCTCAGTTTCCAGATCAATTTTGAGTAGGATGTCCTGTGAATTCTAATCACTTAAATCATATTCATATCTACACAACAAACTCTACTTCTAAATTTATACCAAAGTCAATCTCAGGCCCACCTGCTTTAAGGATTAATTTTCAACTGCTGTACTGGAATCTATAGATGTTTGAGTTCACATATTACTGGAGGATTTGATAGATAGAGAGACACAAAGGTTTAGTAACTTAAATCATCATCTGACCGGTACTTGGGCTTTGATTCCCACATCAACTATGTCTATAATCTTTAAAGCAAACATGGATTACAGCAAGCTTGAATGAAAATTGATACTATAGTGTATATTGTCAGTGGAACTATTTCAGCAGCTCATTGGAGTTTCAAAAAGTCTGGCAGCATTAAAGACATCTCTTGTTTGTCTTGATCTCAACAGAATTTTACCTTAGAAATTAGTATTTATAGCCATTTGTCTAAGTGAAATAATAAATTGAGTAGGATCCTTGACCTGTAAATTTCTAATACAAGTAGTGTTCATGAAGGTGTTTGCTTTACATTAATATCTAGAAAATGTAGTGTTTATCCTGCTAGGAAAATGAAGTATTACTAGACAACACGTTCCTTGTATTCCACTGCCATGTGAATTTGGGTAGAGATTGTATTTTACCTTCTGTATCTACAAGAGGGAAATGATTAACCTTTTCCTGCCTGATCATGAGGCTTGCAAAACTGAATTAATTCAGGCTTCAGGAAACACTGAGATCTTAGTATAAAACATACCTTTGACAAGCAAATGAAAGTATTTTAAGGTATACTTCGTATATGTGTGATGAAAGAGTGGTTACATTCCCTTCCTAATAATACAGAGGCAGGTGTCAGAGCCTTGTTCTGTTTTCAATGCCACATCTGGATGCTAATTGAACACATAACCATTTATAGTGGCCTGAAAGTATTAGACTTGTCCTTCTCTTTCTCATTGCTGTGAACTTCTTGTGTCTTAACCTCTCTGAAACTCTGCAGGTTAAAATGTACTGGTCTGGGTGTTTCCTTGTACAAAAAATATTTCAAGCCAAGCCAAGGAAACTTAGTGAGACAAACACTGTACTAGTGTCTTCAGGGTAGATTCTTCTTCCAAAGAGGTGACATCATTGATTCTGGTCAGTAGAAAATATAGAAATACTTCTAATAGTAAGGGGTTCTGAATCTGATTCTTTGGTTACTAGATTTTCAGCACCAAAGTATTCTGGAGAGGACATAGCTATACACATAAAATACATTCAACCTTTAACAGTGCAATAATATGAGTAAAAAGAACAGAAGTAATTGTTTTTTAAATATATTTTGTAGTAGATTACGTAAAGTTATTAAAATCTTCACTGTGATTTAAAACAATATATATTTTTAAAGGTTTAAAAGAATTTGGAGATTAAACTATTAGGTGATGATATGTACCCAGTCTTAAATCAGGGGCTGTATCTGCAGAAGACACCCATGATTAAAACTCCAGCATTTTGCCATCCTTTTAAGACCTATTTACTATTTTCAGAGTCTGTGTATTTTTAATATTCCCACAGTGAGACAACATATTGCCTTAATTAAAATAAGTCACATTAATTTATGTATCTCTGATTGGAATTTATCAAGTAGTGATTAAGGTGTAATAGAAAGATGCAATCATAGCTACCAGGAATTCAGCAGTTGTCTCACACTGAGAAGCTCTTGACCTTATAACTCATTTACTCTTCGGCTTGGCCTGGTAATCTTCAGAGGGAAATGATGTGGAACACATGAGGATTCAGGTCAGAACCTGTTAGACTCAGTGTGAAAGAGAACTTGTTAGAATCAGTGTGAAAGAGCAAAAGATTATTAGGACCCTCGATAAATTACAACTGAAATGTATTTCAAAGGGAAATTATGCTGGGCTGCAAAAGGAGCAAGCAGAAAAAGCATTGAATAATAGGCCTTCCCCATACTGAAACCATACCCAAATGGATGTATGTCAGCACTATACAAAATGTCTGCTTAAGAAAATGCTGGTTTTCTGTGTTATATTATAACTACTTCTGTTGCTATCTGTGGTAATGGATGTCAAGAAACATACACACAGTTCTATGTGGTTATTTCCTGTTAGCTCCACTTCTTCCGCCGATAAAGTCTTGTAATGAGATGCAAAAATATTTGGACATATTTAAACAGACTCAGGGCTGTATATTCACAATCAATCAAATTCTCTCTCAAAACACCACAGAACTCCCCTCATTCTGATATTTTCATACTGTGTTCTTTCAGTCCTCCTTACTGCATGAGAGTACCAGTACCTGAAAGTTTGCACATAAATCTGAGTCAGAACAACATGTCCAAAACCACTTCCAGTCCCAAACCATAACCAGCAAGAGTGAACAAACTACACTCTCTGGCAGGTTGCAGTTGGATGATTTTGCTTTCTGTACAGTTGTTATTTCATCTTACCTGGGATTAGTTAAATGTTGTTCATGTTGACCAGAGATGTGGTGGAGACCCCATTCTTGGAGACATTCAAGGCCAAACTTGATGGGGTCCTGAGCAATGCAATCTAGTTGGAGATGTTCCTGATCACTGCAGGGGAGTTGAATAAGATGATCTTTGAGGGTCCCTTCCAACCTGGTGCATTCTGTGATTATGATCTTAACTATTTTCCCACTGCTTAGCTTTTGTTTTAAATCTAGACTAAACTCTCCCAGTTTAGGAAGAGATATCCTGCACAGACCTATCACCTCTGTCTTACTACTGTTCCAAATGTCCAACTTTGATGGTTAGCTCTTTGTCTCACCTCCAGGTTTTCCATAGCCTCTACAAAACTAAGAATGGAAGGACAGAAATTTTCAACTAGTGAGAGCTAGACATACTTTCAAAAGCAGGTTTCAGGATCTGTTAGTAGATGTTATTCTTGCATGTCTAGAGACACACACAGCATCTTAGGAAGTCAGAAAGGTGCTTGATTCCACATAACCTCACAACAGCCTCTAAGATTCTTTCCCAAATTGTTATTGTAGAGGAAACCACCAGATGGCGACCAGAAATGCAGCTCTTCATCATGTCCTGAGATTGTGTAACGTTCTGTTCATCTGTCTTCAGACCTAGCATCCTGGTGGCCTCAAAGGGCAGACAACTTAGAGTCAATGAAATGAAAGCATTTATCACCCTCTGCAGTTTAAACCTGCTTGCCAGCCAAAACTGTAAAACAGCTGCAAGCAACTGAAATGTGCATAGATCTGTTCATAATGTCATACTCTGATATGAAATTTATTCTAGAAGCTCTCCTTTGCCCCCAGCCTAGCAACACATACAATCCCTGCATGCTGCAATGAGATAAATCTGTTATTTTACTCTTGAAATTCTAGGGCACCTATCAGCACAGTGTCTGGGAGCAAGTCGTAGTACAACAGGGAACTGGAGCCAAACTGGTATGAGAGATAAAGTGCATTAGCAACAGAATGAAATGAAAGTAGTAAAGGAAAAAGGCTGATGATAGAAGTGAGAAAGTTTTTCTACTGTTACAATAATGTACATATTTATTATTCTGTCTCAGTCTTGCTTTAGTGATAAAACAATAGTTGTGCATCAAATGAATGACAGTCTTCTTGTTGACAGCATGTCAGCTTAACTGGTTTTATGAATTTCTGTGTCACACCTGCTTCATTGCTTTGTTTTAAATGACCTGCAAAACTGCTGAGAAGATATTTTACTGCTAAACAACTTATATAGACAGTAATTGTAAGTGGATATTCAGTCTGCGGTTGTCTTCCTGTGCATGTGTCATAGAAACACAGAATCATCTTGGAAAAGATCATTGAGTCCAGCCATTAACCCTACTCTACCAAGTCCACCACTAAGTCCTATCTCCAAACACCACATCTACATGGCTTTTAAACATATCCAGGCATAGTGACTCAATTCACCTCCCTGGGCAGCCTGTTCCAATGCCTGATAACCTTTCAGGGAATTTTTTTTTCCTAATATCCATCCTAAACCTCCCCTGGTGCAGCTTGAGACTATACCCTCTTGTTCTGTCACTAGCTGCTTGTGAGAAAACTAGTTTTCCAATTCCAAAAGCTAATTACAGAGTGCCTACAGTTCCTGAACCCTCTAGTTTGATTAGCTTTGATAACAAACAAGAATAACAAAAAAACCCCCAACCTTCAATCTCGTAATTTGAAGGCATCTGTCAAACAAGTCTTTGGTATGCCTACTGCACTTCCTTAAAGACCAAATTATGGGGTGTGTGAACAAAAGAGGAGAGAAATTCATTAGGGTTTGGACACAAAATATACTGAAATCCATTCAAAGGGCACCACTGACAAAAATTCTCTCAGAAATCAATGTAGAAGTCTTTCCTGCTGTTAACTAGGCTATGTCAACTTTGAGGGATTTTTAGCTCTTCTCTCTAATGACAGATCAATCAAAAGGAATGGGTTGGTTTTGGCAGCAATGTGCTGTTTGAGCCTCATTTGTCTAAAGAACCCCTGTTCAGGCTGACTTAACTAAAGCATTGAGAGGAACTTCATTTTGTGCTTCCTCATTCAGCAGTCAGGAGAGAGAACACATTGCTAATGTGCAAGAGTGATAAACTGTTCCCGAATCTGACTTCAAATAAGACAGTGAAGTTACTGAAGGCTATTGGCATTGTGGGAATGTCTTCGTGATGACAGATGATGTTCAGGAGGTGGGTGTAACACTATACACTTCATGCAGGAGTCACTTCATGACTGGAGTTATCTAGGAGCAGCACTCCATATTCTCAGTTGCATCAAAAGATCTGTGGTCAGCATGTCAAGAGAGGTGACTGTGCCCCTCTACTTCACTCTTATGAGATACCCCCACAGTACTGTGTCCCAGCTGTGCCCCAGCCATGAAGGACATGGATCTGTTGGAGAAGGTCCAGAGGAGGGCCACAAAGACGATCAGAGAGCTGGAGCACCTCTCCTAGAAGACAGTTGGGGCTATTCAGCCTGGAGAAGAGAAGGCTCTGGGGAGACCTCATTTTGGCGCCTTCCAGTAACTGAAGGAGGCCTACAGGAAAGATAAAGACATGTGGTGATAGTACAAGGGCCACCTGAGAGTAGATTTAGATTAGATATGAAGAAAAAGTTCTTTGCTATGAGGGTGGTGAGACACTGGAACAGGTTGCCCGGAGAAGTTGCAGACACCTCATCCCTGAAAGTGTATAAGACCAGGCTGGATGAGGCTTTGAGCAACCTGGTGTAGTGGTAGGTGTGCCTGCCCATGACAGGGGGTTGGAACTTGACGATCTTCACTGTCCCTTCCAACTCTAGCCATTCTGATTCTACCCAAAGTTGTTCTGTGGTGCAGCAGGGGGCTATTGAACGATTCTGCCTCTGTGTGTGCACAAAGAAGAAAAGACTGGAAATGACAGAGATCTTTTAGCAGTAATTCTGAAAGTGTTATGTGAACAAGATAAGAGCTAGAAGGAGGTGAATGTCTAAACACAGGTGAACTCTTTATTGTACACATTTGTGGTGTCTGGGGGATTGCAGCCCAATTGATGTATTCTCTTGAAATATGTGTAAGGTAAGAAGCATTATTGTCCCCATTTATGAACCAGGAATCAAAGTACTGAAAGATTAAGTGAATTGCTCAAAGTGTTAGAGCTAGTAAGGAATAAATCCTAGTCTTCTGACACTAACTCAGTGCTTTAGTAATCCTCTCAGTTACAGTTGTTGTAAGAAAATAAGTCTGATCCATTGTAAATATTACCTAGACCTTCAGATGTGTAATCCTGCTTGAATGTGTAATGTCTACTTCATTGGCTGGAGAACTGAAAGCCAGTTAGCCCTGTGAAGATATCTTTATATAACACTGTGGCTGGAGAGCGGCCAGGCAGAAAGGGACCTGGGGGGACTGGTTGATAGTAGGCTGAACATGAGCCATCAATGTTCCCAGGTGGCCAAGAAGGTCAATGGCATCCTGGCCTGTATCAGGAATAGTGTGTCCAGCAGGAGCAGTGAAGTCATTCTGCCCCTGTACTCAGCACTGGTTAGGTCACACCTTGAGTCCTGTGTCCAGTTCTGGGCCCCTCAGTTTAGGAAAGATGTTGAGTTGTTTGAACATGTCCAGAGAAAGGCAACAAAGCTGGTGAGGGGTATGGAGCACAAGTCCTATGAGAAGAGGCTGAGGGAGCTGGGGTTGCTTAGTCTGGAGAAGAGGAGGCTCAGGGGAGACCTTATTACCAACTACAACTACCCTAAGGGAGGTTGTAGCCAGGTGGGGGTTGGTCTCTTCTCCCAGGCAACCAGCAGCAGAACAAGAGGACACAGTCTCAAGTTGCACCAGGGGATATTTAGGCTGGATGTTAGGAAGAAATTCGTCACAGAAAGAGTAATTGGCCATTGGAATGTGCTGCCCAGGGAAGTGGTGGAGTCACCATCACTGGAGGTGTTTAAGACGAGGTTGGATGGGGCATTTAGTGCCATGGTTTACTTGATTAGATGGTGTTGGGTAATAGGGTGGACTTGATGACCTCGAAGGTCTTTTCCAACTTAGTTAATTCTATTCTATTCTATTCTATTCTATTCTATTCTATTCTATTCTATTCTATTCTAAAACTGCCCATGACCATACTGGATAGTTCTGACATTCTTCTACTGCTGCTCTGGATGGCCACAGTAACATGATGTCAGAATCTGCAGAGATGCAGATTTGAAGATTCTTCTTCTACCAAAATGTTAAATAAAGGTTTAAATAAATGTTCAATTTGCACATATGTCAAACCTAGTACTTAACTTTTTAATATCACAAAATAGCTACTTATTTACTGCTGAAATATTCTAATGTGAAACTCTGCTGTTCAAGTTTGAGGCATTTAAATGACTACACAGAGAGTGCCCAAAACATGCTCAGGCTGCAACACCAGAGACCATAAAAATACTAATGAAGGTAAAATCAGTAGAAGTAGAATTTGTAAAGCATACCCAGAACAGAAATACCAACTAGATAAGATTCAGCTGATCCAGATTGGTATGCTCACACATTTTACAAGGAGTGACAACAGGGCACTTGGTACCATGGTTTAGTCATGAGGTTTGTGGTGACAGGCTGGACTTGATGATCTTTGAGGTCTCTTCCAACCTTGGTGATTCTGTGATTCTGTGAAGTAGGAAAAGATGCTAAATTCTTATCCAGTTTGATGTTTATAAATGCTATTCAATGGTAACATTACTTACTTGAGTTCTATGTTTTGCTAAATTGCTCAAATTTAACCAACTAGAAATAACTCTGGAGGATCAGAAAGGTTATCTGTACAGTAGACTGTGACAGGATATTTCACCACATATTAATGATCTCTCACTGTTTGCTGTCTCTTTTACCAAGTATTTTCATTTTAATTCCCAAAAGCTTCTCCTGTTTCTTTGTTGTTCCTGTATCCTTCTGATTTACCCTGAAACTCTTCCCCAGTCTTAAGCAGAGTTATACAGCCCCCGTTTTGTCTCTTAGCACAGAAATAGGGAACAACATTGAAGCATCTTTTCATATTCTTCCTCCACAATTTATTAATTCAGATAAAATATTGGAAAGTCACACTGCAAAAAAGCTCTTCTTGTGAGCAATATGGGTTGCAGAGGTCTAGACATTTTTCATTCTTTGTTGTTCTTTCTGCTATTAAGCTCCATCTCAGCACCCATTCTGTCCCAGAACTCACCATCACCACTGAAAGCTGAGCCCTTTATGTGTCCTTACCATTCTCACAGCTTCTCATCATAGGTAGATAACTGAACAAAGATACCTGGCCCAGCTTCTCCAGGCTGCCCTAACCATCACCTCATTACAAGCAGAAACCAGCAAAACTTAGCTATTCAGCTATGTCTTTCATCCTCTCTTAAGGGGTCTGTCACCTTGCCCAGAACTGCTCATATAGGATGAAAACAGAGCAGGGGAGACTGGGAGTAAAGAGAAAGACAAATTTGAGAATAAAACAAACCATGAAAATACTGCTTTTTTAACACTGTAAACCAGCAAAGAATAACTTGAAAAACACAAAGGCTATCTTTAACTATAAACATGGCAAAAATGGAATTCAATAACAATCCAAATTTATGTGAAGTTTGTCTAGAAACTTCATTTTGTGATTCATTTCTCCAGCAGTGATGCTGAAAGGTGCAGTCTACCCTTTTTTACATACACATTAAGAATCCCCTCTTAAGTGTTTCTTACAAAACCAAACCTTTGGCATTATAGAAATCTCTACCTGGGACCATGTTACAACAGCGAACCTAAGGGCTAGACATACCTTGGAGGGATGGAAAGCAAAGAGAATAATGGCAATGCAAAGATGCAATGATGTAACATGTAGCTCAGCAGCAGCAACAGCGTTCTAGATATTCTTATTGAAAGTCTCATTAAAAACACCCCCAGCCTGAAAATAAGATGTTAAATGCTGTCCTTTCCAGATTAATATGATCAACAAAGTAAGGAAGGACTCATTTCTGTGGAAAGGAGAAAGTCTGAGATCACAGCACTTCATGAGGTAAGGTATTAAAATGGTCAAAGAAGTTTTTATCAAGTCCCACTGACCTAATATAGTCAAATATCTGATACAGATAGAGCAAGCATGTGCTAAGGGCAAGCAGATATCCAGGGAATAGTAAAACTGAGAGAGAATGACAGAAAGACAAACTTTCCAGGCTTCAGTGCAGCAGCGCTACTCTGTATTTGGCCTAATCTACTCAGCAGCATTTTCCTGAGCACCATGACCATGAAAGGTCCAAGCCCTGTTCACAGGAGGCTGAAGCTGACTTGCTGGCACTGCACCTCCCTTTGCTCCATCTCCCCACAGCCAGTCACAAAGGCAGGCAGGTGTGTGACACTGTGCGACAGGCTGCAGTGTACCTTCTCTCCTGGGTGCCCCACTGGCAGGCAGGCTTTAGCCAGGCAGCATGAAACAAGAGCTGGCAAATAAATTCTTGCTAGGCTCTTCCAAGACGTCCCCCATAAAACAAATCTGAAAAGCTACTACTATTTATTCCCTTAAATCCCAATATGTTATCTAATTCTGTGACACTGGGAGTATTAATGTTTTTTTGGTTTTGGGGTTTTTTTGAAGGCAGCACAAAGTGATGCCTGGGTGTTGAAGCAGTTATGTGTATTTATATGAAATAAAATATGGCATAGAAATATGACATATATTTGCAGATAATTACAGACACTTTAGCATACTGCTGTCCCCATAGGTTTGTGTTTCCCTTGTTTCCTCAAATTGGAAGCGATTTGAGGCAAAGGATGGTTCCATGTATTTATGCTGTGCCTGTACTATCATCAGCATTTAGCAGTACAAATATTTCCAAGGAAAAATAATAGAAGTTTTGAATATTAAGCTTTTCCCCAAAAGCATTGAAAAACTTGGGACAGGGAATCGCTCTCTGAAAATCATGTTAACTGGCACTATGCTTTCACTCACAAACTTCTGATCTTATATTCTGCTGAGAAGTAGTTCTCTTGAAATCAGTTTAAAGGAAGGGTAGAATTGCTTTGCTTTTGGAAAGAGAAAATGTTCAGAGACAGGGAGTTATGAATTCAGAGGGATGATGTTACATTCCTGTGAGAAATAACACAAGATATTAACAAAATATTCTGCCCTGACCTGAAACTCCTTGCACCTCCCCTGTCTGAGGAGAAACAAGACCGAGGAGAAACAAGACCAAAAAGAAAACAGCTGACAATTTTTCTGTTAAAAGAGAGGATTGTTATAAACAGCCATAACTTAAAAGCAACATGTTGAATATTTTTCAACAGGGATTCAACTGGGGGAAAATGATATTTCTCCGAAGTCAAAACTTTTTAAATGGACACAGCAGGAATTAAATTTGGATTGGAAAGAATATTCATGGAAGAAGAGCTCACCCAGAGTAGCCAGCTCAGTAGTTGTGAAGTTGCACTCACACAGGGATCCTTAGTTTAGGATTCTCCTTTGCCCAACTCAGACAAGGGCATTTTTTACATCCCAACTGAATATCCTGACTATGGAAAAAGGATCTATGACACCCTTTCTTTAGCTCTGTGATATTCTGTATAAATAACCCATTTGGCCAGCTATGTAAAGACTGACCCAATATTCATTGTACTCTCTTGAGAAGAAAGAGAGACCCAAGCCCCACCCTGTGATAAATATTTAACCACTTATCTGATGTGAAACAGCTCCAATAAAATAGCTTGGAAATAGACACCACACTCTGGCAGCTACTACACATACCTACTCATCAGGAAAGCCCTTGTTTATCTTGCTCCATCTGTAACTATATGCCAAAGGAGCTAAAATATGGTAAAAGGGAGCTTTCCATTCTAGCACACTGCTTCAATCACTAGAAAAGTTCATATGGGAAATAAAGGGGAAAAGTTTTAGCTAGAACTATTTATTGATGGCAGTGATGGATCTTTCACCAAGGCTTGTTTTTCAAATCAAGATGCAGTCCAGGTCCAAGCAGTTATTGTTCAGGGAAATCTCATGGTCAAGACTGTCAGGAGGGCTGATTAGATGATTACAAAAATTCCTCTAGGCTCTGTAAGCACAGAATTTATGAAGACAACAGAATACAAAAGGGCAAGTCAGCAGCAAAGGACAATGAAGTTTTGGGGTTTTTTTTGGTGTGTTTTGCATTGTGTGAGCAACTTACTGAGCTCATTGCATCCTTATACTGTTTGGTCTGAACAAGACATGTTGAAAACATTCAGATAGTGGATAAAGCCCCTTCATGTTTGAGGACAAATATGCTAGCCTGAGCAACCATATGAGATTATGGTTGGAAAAGGATCTTGAGAGCCTCTCCAGACAATCCCAAATGAGCAAACAGAAATCAGTTCTTCCAATGCCTTTTGCTACTTAGGCACCCAGAGCTGTGATAATAAAGTACTGCTCCTTTATGAAGCTTTTTGTACCAGAGTATTTTTCTTGTGTTGTGTTGTCTTTGAGTCACCAGGGTCACTAGTATTTCAACCAGCTTTCATAGTAGTGAAGAAGAGCAGAGGGCATGAAATTCTTACTCCAGATGTCTACCGTCTAGCCTGTCTACAGCAGACTTACTGTCTGGATTCCATTATAGTCTTGGAGAGCTAATCAATACAGTTAATGGAGTTTAAAGAACAATTCATCTGACCAAATTTAGGACAAGATGAACTGCTCTCTAGATGCCATTGACTGTATTGGCTATATCTCCATTGACTGTAATGGGACTCACACAATTAATTCAAATATGGACAGATGCATTACATATAACCAAGGCAAGACGAATCTTAACCAGAGCCTTTCCATTACGTGGGTAATGAGAACACCCACAACTATATTAGACAGTGTACATGATATGCCTGCACAAGATCTTTTTGTTTAAACCTCTTTGTTTTACCCAAAACTGAACTGAAGAATGCATTCAGCCTTCATCATGTCGAAGAAGTTGAGAGCAATCAGACATGTTGCTAATACTCCTGTTCCTTGTATAAAGGAACTGCTGTGTCTTAGCAGAGTTATACTGGCAAGTCATTTAAGTTTGAGCAGATTGCTGACTTTGATGTGTGCATGAATACATATATATATGCATTCCTGGAAATCATTGTGCCCTTGTCTGCTTATAAAAATTTATCCAGTTCAGTAATACAAGGCATATCTGGGCTTCAAAGTTCAACATTTCGAAACTTGACTATCCTACCTTAAATCAGTTGGAAAGGAGGCTTTTAGATCAGACTGGATGCCAGAAAACAATTTTTTTCACCATTTAAACTATTAGACATTGGAATTAGCTCCCAAGGGAGGTTGTGGATTCCCCTACATTAGCAATTTCAAGGTCCAGTTTTACAGGGTGCTGGGCCATCTCATTTAAACTATTTTCTTACCCTGGAAGGTTGGACTAGATGGTCCTTGAGGTCCCTTCCAATCTGGTATTCTATGAATGTGTGAATCTTCACTATTCCACTATTACTTGCCTCAGATCCTAAAAGGTGTGACTTAAAAATGTAATTATTTCAGCATAATTTTAATCTTCGATGACTACAGAATCACAGAAATGTTCAGGTTGGAAAAGGCCCTGAGGGTGACCAAGTCCAACTGATAACACTACTCTACAAGGTTCACCCCCAAAACCATATCCCCAAGCACCATATCCAAATGACCTTTAAACACATCCAGGATTGGTGACTCAACCACTTCCCTGGGCAGCACATTCCAGTGCCTGACCACTCTTTATTCTAATGTCCAGTCTAAACCTACCCAGTCCAAGCTTGAGGCCATTCCCTCCTGTTCTATCACTAATTACTTGTGTGCAGAGACTAGCACCAATCTCTCCACAATGTTCTTTCAGGTAGTTGCAGGCATCAATGATGTCTTCCCTCAACCTGTTTTTCAAACTAAACAGCCCCAGCTCCTTCAGTCACTCTTCATAAGATTTTTTTTCTCCAGGCCCTTCCCCAGCTTCATTGCCCTCCTCTGCACTGGCTCCAGCACCTCCACATCTCTCTTGTGTTGGGGCCCAAAACTGGACAGAATACTCAAGGTGTGGCCTCACCAGAGCTAAGCATAAATATCTCAATACAGAAAAATACAGAAATAAAAATAGTCTGGATGTTTCAGAAGAAGCTATATGCCACCATAGTATAAAGAATGCTAGGAGGTGAAAAGTTTCTTGTAAGAACTGTTCTCATAAAGTATATGCAAATGTTCACTATGATGAATAAAACATTATTAAACTCTTGTACCCTGAATCCATATTTCGCTCGACCTTATCTCATTAAGAACTTGGTGCTTAAATCACATCTGCCAGATGGCATTATAATTCTGGGTCCAAGGAGCACGGACTAAGTCCTTCAGGTGAAATGTTTTGTGCCAGGACATACCAGTAGTAGTCTTCTGTTACTTTTAAAGACCATTAGTGTTTTTTTTTCTAAAAATACAGTTCTACAGTTCAGTCTAATTCCAATATTTTCACTGATAGGAATACAATTTCTAATGACCAGCTGGGACATTCCACTTTATGTTTCCCATCAGAGTAAATTACGAGGAATAATCAGTAAGTTTTTCTCAAAAGTTCAGTAATACAGAATAATTGCTTTCCAGAGAATTGTAGCTTTCACAGACGTTTCAGGCCAGGTATTGCAATTAAATGACTTTGGTTTCATTGCTGACAGTATTTCTTGAAGTTGCTGATTTAAAAAAATAAATAAATAAAGCTTAAGAAAATTCTGTTCCACTCTGGGCATACATTATTTACTGCTGGAAATAAGCAGCAGGACACTGTTTCTCCAAATGCATAAAACAACCTCCAGTTCACCTGTGGGATGGCAGTAAGGGGGATTCGTTGTAGTTTTATAGCTGAATATATGAAACTAGCACATGCAGACCATCAGCTATGTCATTTTAAATAGGAATTCATGTCACTCCAAGCATGTAGTTATCAACAAGCACAACTGCCTTTGGTCAATATGCAAATGGGAAGCGAAAGGATACAGAAACTCCCTTTGAGCTTTCAAAACCATAGGGAGAAAAAGAGGTATATCAAGCTATTCAAAATAAGCATGATACATAAATACATAAATACAGACCTCATCAGCTGTTTCTCCTTAGAGTCATGAAAACACAGTGGGGCCAAGTGATTTATCTACATAGACTATCCTGAGCAGTGAAATTATAGGATGAAATAAATAAAAAATGGGGGGAAAAAATAAATGGCAGAAATGGAAGTTTGACAGTCAGGGAGGAAAGGAAAGCTGCCAAAAAAACCCTCCATATGATCCACAATTGCAGTCCTATTGCCCCAGATGTACTCTTCTACACCTAAGAGTCTGCCAAGGGACATGAATACTGAAAACAGCTCCATGAAAACTGTAGGATCATAGAATGGTTTGGGTTGGAAGGGATCTCCAAAGGTCATCTAGTCCAAGCCCCCTGCAGTGAGCAGGGACACCCTTCATTAAATCAGGTTATCCAGAGCCCTGTCAAGCCTGACCTTGAATATCTCCAAGAATGGGACTTCAACTAGCTCCTTGGGCAACCTGTTGCAGCGCTCCACCACCCTAATGGGAAAGAACTTCTTCCTAATGTCCATCCTAAATCTACTAAACTGCAAGGAGACTGAATCTCTCTTTCTAGATGTCATCTGTGAGCCAGGCTAATGGGCCAAGTATTCTAGTCTATAACCTAAAGCTACCAAATCCTTGTACAACATATGCAATTCAGTATGACAATAGGGCAGCAGAATATTTATTGAAAACGTGACTATCCTAAATGTCTTACTTAAGATTTGAGCTTTTAAAATGTACATAGGGGGGTGGAGGGGGATCATATCACATTCTCAAACAGAATGATAAAGCTCAGAGAGGAGCTTCACAGATTCCCATCCTTTAATCCTAAACAGGGAGACCCTGCAATTTGACTTAGACTGAAAAAACAGAATCACAGAATCACCAAGGTTGGAAGAGACCTCAAAGATCATCAAGTCCAACCTGTCACCACAGACCTCATGACTAAACCATGGCACCAAGTGCCATGTCCAATCCCCTCTTGAACACCTCCAGGGATGGTGACCCCACCACCTCCCTGGGCAGCCCATTCCAATGGCAAATGACTCTCTCAGCGAAGAACTTTCTCCTCACCTCGAGCCTAAACTTCCTCTGGTGCAGCTGGAGACTGTGTCCTCTATAACACCACAAATTAAATCTAACAGCTCAGAAAGTGTGATCGGGAGTATTGGTGGACCTCCACAGGATGAAACAACACAAAAATTCCATTCAGATCTTCTAAGGAATTATTTCCTACATTATTATGTTCAGGAAGTATGACCTATCTGACCATAATCATTTACTCTGAAAGGCACATCAGTGTCTTAAGCATTGCAGCTCCCCTAGCTAATATTGTCCTGCTCCCCCCATACATATTCATGCAATATACACACAACCTCAACATCTCAGTAATAATAAAAGAGATTTAGCAGAAATGCTTCATTTTCTTCTTTCATTTTAGTTGTCTGTCTTTGTGTGTTTTACAGCTCTGTGCTGATCTTCAGCTTCATTCCTCAGGCCTTAGGAGTAACACAAAGTAACCATAACTGATAATCAGCAAACAGCAGGGAAATGTTTTCAAAGCAGGAGGAACAGAGATATTTTTTTCTTTTTTAATGTTTTTGACCTGTGCCAGTGACCCTGTGGAGCACAGAACAAAACTTCATGAAAGGAAATATTTGTTTAAAAAGGTCTCTGATTCCCAGGATGCTGTAGCAGAAATTGTAGGCTGTGGTTTAGGTTTTTTTCACAACAAGCCTCTTCAGGTTGTTAATCACATGAAGGGTGCTTGGTCTGCACCAATGTTTTGTACTGATCTTAAGCAGTATACTCATTTTACTGCCTCACAGATCCTAGGCAGCAAAATGTTTTCAGCACTGTCACAGAGCTTTGTGTCAGCTCAGTGTGTGGCTTTACTCTTAGTTTGATAATGCTTCTTTTACACTAACTGCCTTGGCAAGAAGTACTGTGCGTTTCAAAATGGTAACTTTCCATCCTTGTAAACACCAAAAAAAGAATCAATTCCATTTGCAGAGCTGCAGATTGGAATGGTGATATTAAATCACAGTAATCCTTCTGCTTTTATGCACACTTTCTTTATCCAGCAATAACAGTCCCCCTAGTAAGGAAGACACTAACAATAGATCTGATTCTCACAGAGTTCAGCCACAGTCTCTGAGTTTTAGCAAAAAGATCAACCTTTAATTCTCTGAAGCCAAATTAGAACATAAGACAAACTAGTTTTGTTCCAACTCCCAGCTTCCTAAGTTTTTTTTCGGTTTACTTTACAAGCACTTACAAACTCAGTCAGCCTGAGCCTAAGACCTTTCAATTCCATAATCCTCCCTCTTGCTGTATTCTCTGTAACCTCTGAATGCAAATCAAGGGACCTCAGATAATGATTCTGGCTGGCTGCTAAACAGTCTTCTCACACTCCTTTTAATGTCCCCTTGCATCACACAGAAAATGTTCCTTACTTCACTTGTAGCTACCCTAAACTTTAGTAAATAGCACGGTGCAAAGCATTTGAACCAAACTCTTTCAGACCTTCTGTGAAGATGTTTAGATTTGAATACAGCTATATCAATTTAATATGTGGAAAAGAGCCTGGTTCCAAGCCAAGAGGAATCCCACTGGGCCTTGAGTCTGATTTAGACCAGTTCATCTAATGGGCCCAGGAATATCTTCATGTCTGTTCATCACTCCTGCCTGTAAACACAGGCATAGTCTAGCTGTAAATTTGGAAGCTATTTCCTTATATTACCTGAAGAAAAGTTTAGATTTGTTTCCTATTCACCAAAACAGCATAAATATTCAGCAATATTGGTTACCCAAGTAGAAACCACAGATCAGAAAACAGTTAATGGAATTTGTTTAAATCATAGGTGTGTGGCACTTCTCCTACAATTCTCCATTCAGTTAACAAAAAACAAAATCAAAACAATCAAAAACCCCCCACAACAAACCAAACCAAAACAAACAAAAAACCCCAAAGGTGATGAACACCATCAATCTGAGAACCCACAGAAACACCTCTCAGAAGACTAGGAACAAGTAGCATCTACACCACATCATAAAACTGACCATGGGAAGCTGACACGGAGCCCTTCTTCATAGGTGATCTGTTCTAGTCCAAGTTTGCTCCTTCTTATGTTTCATGCTTTGCTCAAGTGTTTATTAAAGTCAGGATTTAGCAAGTTCTTTGCAGACCCTGGAATATATTTTGAGTTTATCTGGATGGCACTATAAGATCTCTACAGATCAGATCTCCACAGATCAGATCTCCAGAAATTGTGTATGAGTCTAACAATATAAATGAAAAAAAAACACACCTATAACCAAATACAGATATCATGGGGTTTTTCTTCCAGATAGTATCAAATGCTGAGAATTTGGGTTTCTCCTTGGGGAAGGGCATGACTGAGTCCTTTTTACTCCCAGGGAGAAAAATGAAGCAGAGAGAAGTTCCGCCTTGGAAGAAGGGAAAAAGGTCACTTTCTTGGAAGTTGAAGGAGGTAAAAATGATAACTTCACCCTGTAAAGCACAACTTTTTGAGTGGATATTTGACTGCCTAATACATTTTTATCAAAAAATCCATATTCTTTCAAAACAGGTTGATTCTGGAAATGATGACAGGCTGTTGCAAAGCCTGGCTTGCAGGCTTCTGGCTTCCACTCTTAAGGAAAGGAAATGATGTTACATGGGTTTCCCTTTATCTCTTGTGCTAGAGTGATGGTGTTCAGGTGAAGCCTCAACATGTAAAAAAGTAATATAAATCGAGAGAGTTAATGGAGTCTAAGGGGAGATCTTATTGCTCTTTACAACTATCTGAATGAATGGCATAGTGAGGTGGGCATTGGTCTCTTCTCCTTAGTAACTAGTGATACAAGAAGAAGAAATGGCCTCAAATTGCACCAGGGGAAGTTTATATTGGATATGAGGGAAAATTTCTTGACTGAAAGAGTGGTCAGGCATTGGATCAGGCTGCCCAGGGGAGCAGTGGAATCTCCATCCCTGGTGGTGTTCAAAAAAACCTGTAGACATGGCACTTTGGGATGTGGTTTAGTGGCCATGGTGGTGTTAGGTTGACATTTGAACTCACTGATCTTAAAGGTCTTTTCTAACTAAAATGATTCTATGATTCTATAAACCATTGTCGTGTCTCTAGTCCTCTGAAGGGTCAGAGTAGTTAGTTCCCATGAACCTAAATATCTTCAAAACTACTTCTAACCAGCTGAAAGGGGTCTAAGAAATCTAAAGTATGTAAGAAAAAAGGTAGACAAAGGTATCACAGACACACTTACACACATTACATACAGAGGTAGAGTATGACCAACTGGATCTCATTTTCTGGACAGACTAGACTGAAATGTATACGTAGAAAATGTTTGGAGACACTTATTTAGTGACTGGTGAACAGAGTATTTTGATCTGGCTCATGCAGTCATTAAGGCACACTAATGAGATAGGCTGACATTCCCCTCAGGCAATGAGAAAAGAGCTACCACTGTCAACAGTTTACATACATATAAGATGTCATTTTCTGTAGCACTATCACTTTCTTTGTGGTGAGACTAAAAGGATATGGAAGAAAAAAAGGTGCATTTATTTTGCAAGATTAAAGCAAGGTATCCAAATTCAACCACTATCTGCTTACGACTTTAAGAATATCAAAAAAGACTATCTTGATATTTTCTTATGTCACTAAACAGCTTTTTATCCTTGCTTTTCTTCCACTATTCACATGGAAAAATACATAAAATCTCCTTTTACAGAGTGAAAGAAACAAGGATCATATTTTCTTTAAAGAGGGGGAAGGATGAGGAAACCATGGTGCATTAAAGATTCCCTATGTAAAGATGGCAGGCATGGAAACAGAAAGGGTTAATTTCTCTGTGTTGTCAGCAGGCTGCCTTCACCCCACAGTGAAAATTCCAGAACAGAACACTGAGACCCAAATAACAAGGCAAATCATAATATGATAACAAATAAATAACAATGTTGAGACATATTCCAGTCATCTTTTTTGCCTTTGATCTTTGCCAGAGGCATTCTACTTTTTTTCCTATTAAAATAAAACAAATAAAAAGCAGCAGCATTCTTTATCTGCTTTGAAAATATTATTTAAAAAAAAAAATATGGATCCCTCTCAGCAATTTTATTAAAATAAAGTTGAATATATTCTGCTTTTAAAAGTGGAAATGATTCTGTGCTTTTAATTTCTTTCTGAAGTAACAAATTGCACAGTACCAGAATGCTGCTTACCATTACTGGTCCTGGCCTTAGGGAATGTTACTTTATTACCTTTCCAAACCATACTTCAGAGGAATTAATTAATTGATGCTCTTAGCAGCCTCATCCTGACAAAAACATATGATACTCAAATGTTAAACATGGAAGCTAAGATGAAACTGTCAGGAGAAGGCTGAAAGTGGTTATTAATATGGGTTTTGATAAATATCTTCTCAGGCTCACACTGTGCCTCGTCTACTTTCATCTTGGAAAGTAGTTAATCTGATTGATGAAGATCCTGTTTCAGATTGTCTCCATGCTGAGTTTAATAACTGCACTTTCTCTCTCTCTTTTTTTTTTTTTTTTTTTAATAAAAAGTCCCTTATTGCAAGGCAAAAAGCTGCATTTTGTGGTTGTGTAAGAAGCCTAACAGTGAAACACTCGCATTTTCCTCTCTCCACGCTTGAACAGTGTTGCTTAATTACCACACCAACCCATACATGACAGCATCCAGCTCACTTTCCTCCTCCCTGTGCGCTTTGCAAAGCAGACTCGGATAAGAAAATTGTCATATGCTGCTAATGTTAAGCCCTTGGGCTTAAAAGAGCAAGTTCATCATGGCATCCTCTCAGGAGGCCCGCAGCACAAAGGGGTGACACAGCAAGTCAGTTTTGTGTCATTACTAACAGTCCAGTGTTAAAAATGAACAAGTCAATTTATTTTTTTTTTATTATTATTATTATTCCTTAAATTCTTCTCTCATTGTTTTTAAATATACACTCAGAGTTATGGCTGCTGAGTTGAATGAAAAGGTGTAGCACTGTCACAGATTAATATCTGTAGACATAATTACCATGCAGCATGAAACTATTCGTGTTAGAAAGAGGAAAGGTTCAAATACGGTATATATCATAGAATCAGAGAATGTCTTAGGTTGGAAGGGACCTTAGAGATCATCTGCTCCAGTCTTCCTACCATGGGCAGGGATGTCTCTCAGCTACACTCGGCTGCTCAAGGCCTCATCCAGCCTGGCTTTGAACACCCACAGGGAGGAAGCATCCACAGCCTCCCTGGATAACCTATTCCAGATTTTCACCACCCTCATACTGAACAACTTCTTCCTACTCTCCCTCAGCTTCAAACCATTGCCCTGTGTCGTATTGCTAGACACCCTTATGAAAAGTCCCTCTGCATCCTTCCTGTAGGATCCCTTCAAGTACTGGAAGAGAACTCTAAGGTTCCCCTGGATTCTTCTCTTCTCCAGGCTGAAAAACCCCAGCTCCTCCAGCCTATAAAAGTGAAACTCAAGGCCCCAGAAAGATTAAAACTCGTGATGGTTTACAAGACCAGTGCTCTACATATAAATCAAAGGCAAACTTCAACTATACAGACATATTAAAAACAGGTGATGAGGCTGTAACTAATTAATAAATCAACTTTGGTTATAAAGGTCTTTGTAATGTTTCTACAGAATACTCCTCTGTTCCCTTGAACCTTAGATATTTCCTCTGTGAATGTCCTGAAGTAGAGTGAAAGTTATTTCTGTGATTATGGCAATGCAGCTCTCCCCTGCAAACTGTTCCCTATCCACTTTGCTACATTAAGATGGTTTCCTCAAGTCATTGCTTTCTCTGTATCACCTTTCCTTTTTAATCCCATAATTGATGCCTCCCTCTCCATTCTATTTTAATTATTTCCTTTGTGTCAATCCCTGCCTCCTGATAAGCTCATCCTTCATTTTCTTCCCAGTAGCACAGAATCACAGAGTGGCTGAAGTTAGAAGGGACCTCTGGAGGTCATCATATCCAACCTCCGTGTTCAAGCAGGGTCACCTGAAGTCAAGCTTTGAATGTCTCCAAGGATGGAGGCCCCACAGCCCCCCTGGGCAATCTATGTCTGCCTTTTAAGGCACTGCCCCCTCGCAAACATCTCCTTTACTGAAATGACTAGAACAGCTTGACTACCACTAGATTGCTGCAGTGTGGAGATCACTATCTGCCACAACAATCTGCATCATCCCACTGTCACTCTGAACTCCCCTGACTGACTCAGAATCATAGAATTGTTTTGGTAGGAAAGAAACCTTTAAGATCTTCCAGTCCAACCATTATCTAACCCTACCAAGACCCCTGATTGACTTGCTCCTGTGTAGACAAGAGCAGTGACAGTTTTACTTCGAGGGAAACAAGGTCCCATAATCAGAGGGCTGAAAATGGGATAGATTCACTTCCCACCAAGAAACTCCCAATAAAATATCTTCTCAGTTACTAATTCTGCAGCTAAACCTCAATAACATTGAGGACTAATGTGTGGGTGGAAACTAAAAGGCTGAGGAACAGGTATGTATTTATTCCATTGTATCCATAGTCTGGCCAAGACTATACAGTCCCTTAGGAAATTGTCTGTGAAACGTTATCTTGTGTGAAAATACTGACTCATCAGAAAATAAATTTAGAAAGCTTCCACTTCAACTACCTTTCTGTTCTGTTTTTGTGTGTGTGTGCTTTTATCTGACAGTGCTTATTTTGGGTTGTATTTGTTTTAATTTAAAAAGTCGTTGGAAATATTCCTAAATAATTGTTAAAAATTGTTCCAATTCACTGAAAGTTTGTTTCTATTTTTGAGAGAGTAGTAAAATGCTTTCAGTCAGTAAAGAATTACAGTACATCAGGGCAGGTCCTCTGAAGTCTTGTCAACAGTGCAGACAAACTCCGTTTTGCTCCTGTAAGGTCCTACTAGAATCAGATTGCTCTTTGTTCTAGCACCTCAGACCATAGCAGACACCTGAGGGGGCATAGAAGATACAAAACTGTGTGCACTGGAGGAAAAATACCTGAAGAGCCCGTTTGGCATTGCTTTAGTGGTAAGGAACAGGTAAGGTGAGAACTGAGAGCAGACATGTATAAGAGGAAGGTCCTACCTTTCCCCACATACCTTTACTGGTAATGCTGCAGAAAGCAGATCTTTCCAGGGCCGTAACACTGATAAAGGAAATAGCAAAAGCACACAGAAATTTGTTGTTTCCAGATCTTAGCTGCTCTCAGCAACTGCTTCCCTGGCCTGTGTCTACAGTCAGCTCAGAAGGAAAGGAAAAGAAGTGGGGGGTAGGGAGCAAAAAGGAAAAGGCAAAAAGGCAAACTTTACTCTAATACTAGTGATTAAATAGCACTATCAGAGTATGCTGCTCATAGCGATTCTACCCATCACAGAAGCATTTTGGGTGTTGCATAATTTTAAGTCTACTTTCCTGGAGGGATAGCACACTGAGCCAACTGCCAGCAAATCTAGAACAAAAAAATTGCAGGGAAGGGCTGGAAATACTCAGGCTGCCTACCTACACAGGAGATGCTGGTAGATTTTCACTCCACACTGGCAAAGGAAAAGTTATAGTCTCATCAGTTTGAGTACTGGGGAGAACTAAACACTGTTATCTTGTTTCTTTGCTGTTCTTGAATTTAACACATGAAAAACAATGTCTCCTGGAAAAATGGGAGCTGAGGTTTAACTTATCTGGGAGGAGACAGATGAAAGTTCCACACCACCAAAAAAATATACGGTATGGTCTTGGCAAAGGGCTATTAAGAAATGCAGTTTTATGAATCCAAATTGATATCAAATTAGTGGCAGCTCTGAGAAGCTGTGAGGATACACATTAGTTGCTTTAACAGGCCTAAGTGTCGTCCTTCTGTTGGTATCAATCTCTGTGACTGTTAAAGAGATAAAGCATGTCTGACAAGTTTCATTTCAAAGAAACCTCTTTGTGACTAACAATGAGTTGATCTCATTACCTGCTTCTTGTATCAGTCTGGTGAAAGAGTAAATCTGAAGTTCAATTTGTCAGTCTTTCTTCTTAATCAGCCTAGGAAAAAAATGTCTTTAAACTGAAGTAACTGATTCAGGGTGGGGGGAAAAAAAAAGAAAACGAGATGCTCTTATCTTTTGAAATCTGGGCTCTAGCTGGAGGCTACATTTTTTTATTAAAATAACTCTTATCAGCCTAAGAAATTAACTAGTCTAGAAAGAACATTTATCAAAACTGCAGTTAGTCTCTGAAAAGCAGTTAGGTTTGAGCAAAATGAAATTAAATACGATGATTCAGTGCCACTGTGGAACATAGTGAAAAGCAGTGCATGGGAAAGAGAATATAAAAGTGCCACCATACATTAAGCAGTTTAGCACATACCACACAGGGCAAGTCAGTACATACTTACAATTAAAGTTGCTTAAGCGTATTCCTACAGCATTATTGCCAAAGGCCAGGAACCAAAAAAACTCATAAAACTGAAATATCATCACCTTCAGGTTTACAGATATCCACTACAGATTGAATTGAAACATCAGGTACTCTGCTGGTTTGTTGCTGTGTCTCCTTTACAACCCTTCTTTGATGGTATGATTGTGTAAAGAATGAGTTGGCTGGCATTAACTCTTCATGCATGAGCCTAATTTTTCAGGCAGCTGAAATTCATTGTCAAGAACTCCAGTTGCCTAAGAGTTTGAGAGCAAATAAGAAGGTAAGATGCTTAAGAGTAGGGTGCTATACCCAAGTAGAATGCTATTCCCAAGTAGAACCTACAGAATAATTAGCAAAATAATAGTATCCCAAAGGAGTCAGGGAAGACAGAATACAGAGTTACCACAGAGAGCGTAACAGCAGAGGATACTGGACAAATAGGAAAGAAAAGGGTAATTTATAACATTAGCTGAACAAAAAATCAGCAAAGAATCAGCAAAGTGAGGTCAAAAACACTGAGTCAAGAAGGTGCCTGAAATGGGAAATGACTTCAAGTAACTCAGTGCAGGAAGTCTCTGGAATATCAGAGCTCAAGGTGAGATTAAGTAAAGAATCTGTGAGAGAAATAGAAAATGTAACAATTAATATAAAAATACATTTGTGGTGTTCAAAAATTATCAAAACAGAGTTTAAAAGCTCAGGCTATTGATTTAAATAAATAATTATATTTTTTCTTCTCTGCTTAATTTATTATACATAGGATATGTGAGTCAACTATACAGTTGGGGGTTTGGGGGTATTTTTTCTGTGTGATTTTTTGGTTTTGTTTTTTTCACAACCCTGATGTACAGGACAGGCTTTCCAGAAATGAAAGTTGAAATGCCTGTGTTTTCACAGGAATTCAAAGGAATGTGTCAGTTTCTTCAACTCTGAGCAGAACTGCTTTTTAAAAATTGTCTGTGGGCTCTGTAATGACCTAAAAAAATCTGGTGAAGAAATGCAGGTGGAAACGAGGCGAAATTTCCATGCAACAAAAAGGAAGTTTCTGTTGAGTGGGGAAGGTTTGCTAAGTATGGCACTGGGCTGTACCTGTTTGGCACTTGGTATTGGCATTGTCCTAGGTGGACTGCAGCACAGGGTTTAATTGGGGACATTTGCCTAGCACTTCACTTGCCCTCAGTAAAATCTGCTTTCAGTTCCTCCTTCCCCATCACCTGACTGCCTGTGCTTGATTCAACATCTGTCCTCTGGCTTTGACATATATGAGTGGGGAACACCTGCTGGATCTCTTCGTCCCTGCCCTATCCTTAGCAATTCCCCCACCTTTTCTGTGTTACATCCTGAGACCTGCTTGACAAAACTGTATCAGGCATTTTCATTTGGGTGTCCAACTATGTTTCCTTATATGAGCTTGGCTCTTTTGCTGAACAACATTTCTCACAACAGACCAAGATTATAATATTTCCAGTAAATGAGGCAAGGATGAGACTGGGGTACAAGAAAAGAAATTCAGCACATACAAAGAACTTGAGCCACCAGGAAGACTAAAAATAAGAACCTCCCACACTCCAAATGTAGTAGTGTAGTGATTGTTGGCCCCAAATAAAATTTCTTCCTTGCTTTTAAAAGAAAAGATATTTTAATTAAGGACAACTTTTCTTCTGGTGTTCCTAAACTGGAAAAAATGCTCAATCAGTCCCCTATCCTCACACACACAATATTTTTCCCTGTAGTAACCACATGTTAGAAAGTATTTTGGAATAAATTGCCAATAAGACCTTTCAATGAAGAGAGAAACAAAAAAGTCTGTGGGGACAAACAAACCAAAACAAACAAAAAAACCCCAATCAAACAATAAACCCGAAGAATAATGTGGATAGAAAACACATTTAAATGTCTGCTTTCATAATTTTATGAAGATTTGAGTCAAAGACACAAGGTCATTGGTCATTCAGTCCATCCTCTCACTCAAAGCAAAGCAAATTATGTTGATCAGAGAGTTTCCAACTCTTTCTCAGAAGCTTTATTCCTTCTCTACTTGAGACCCTCTCAACATTTTCCAACACTCGTATCTCGTGCTTTTGATCCATATATTTTATGCAAACTTCTGATATATGGACATCTGGCTTTGGTTTTTTTTTTCATCCCTAAAATTGTTTTGTTTGGGGGTGTGTGTTTGGTTGGCTTTGTTTTGGTTTTGTTTTGATTTTTTTAATGGTTTTGTTTTATATTTTTTTTCCTGCTTCCCAGGTTATATTCCATTAGTTTATAGAATCGGCATCTTCAGTGTCATCTACCACATCAGGCAGCGTCTGTGCTCCTCTCTGCTGCATCCTGTGTTTATCTTGCCTGATGATTATCTTCAGGTCCTAGACTCTTGTAATTTAGAGCTGACTACTGCTTTTATTTTTATTATTATTAAGAAAAATTTATTTTCCTGACAGCTGTGAATAATAACCTCATGTTACCACCTAGGTTTCTTCCACAACTTAAAATGTTAGATGCCTGTATTGATATTCCTAGGAAACAAAGGGGAGAGAGGGGGGGGGAGGTTAACTATTAGATCAGTATCCTGATTTGAGAGAAAAAGGGAGGCTGGCTGATAATTTCTGAGCACTGAACTCCTGAAATTGGCTGTACTGATGATTAGGAGAAATGGTCCTCAGAGGCTACAACAAAAAAAAATAAAACAAAACAAAACAACGACAACAAAAAAGCACATACACCCCCCAAGGTTCTAAGTAGTTAATTTACAAGTATGAGAATGAAACAAAGATGCAGATGGTGAAGAAATATAAGGGCAGGAGAAACCAGATGAACATCAATGTTTACAGGAATGGTGATGAGGAAGAAAGAAACAAGGGCGATAATGGTAAGTGAAGAACATTGTCTGTGGCAGTCAATACTCAATGCGAGCAGCATTCAATCAATATGCAAAGAAGCAGCTAAAGTGGCTACAGCACAACACTCAGAGAAGACATTAAAATGGCTGCAGCACATACAGTGTGCATTTGTTAATCAACAGAGAGTTGAAGTTGTGCCATCCGCTGTGACACGAAGCAGCACGAGGCAGGGGGTAGGCAAACAAAGGTTAAGTGAATAAAATGTGATTGATTATTAACAAGGCCAGCAAGCAGGTGAAAAGCAAAGGCAGTTACAACTGAAGGATGAAAAACACAGCTCTCTGTAATGACAGCAGAAAACTCCAAACACACACCTGCAGCCCTGCTCTGCTCAGAGCACTTCCAGTCTCGTATGCACCAGAGAAGCTGCAGAGCTGCTCAGGCAGACTGTGAATCTCCCAAAGCAATGCTCCATCCTTCTGTCCATGTCTCTCTAACTGCTAAGGAGAATTTCCTCATGCAACTTCTGATTTCTCCTCAGCACTCATACAGTCCTCTACTTTTTATTCATATATTAGAGTAGTAAGCAGGAACTATAATTATCTGCCACCACCACCTACATTCTGTATTGCTAGCAATGATTCCCACTCTGCTTCTTCAGATACTTCACATACAGTGCTTTTTTCTGGCCTGTACTCTATTGAGATCTTTCCTGTGTTACTTCCATTCATGGAGTTTATTTTCATTGTAACACACAAACAAATAATTGCAGCTTGCCAATGAAACAGAGAAGGGCATTGTACAGAGAGCACACTGCACTAGAAATATATATTATGAAAGGATGGTGAGCAGGTACAATCAATTATATCAGTATTCTACAACAGGATCTACGGAGAGGTTTGTGACCCTTAAGTCACATACCTTGTTTGTGTAACAAGACTGGACAGGATGGATGATCAGTGGCAGTTTCCCAGAATCATCTGGACTCTGAATATTACCCTTTGTGTAGCTGAGCAGGCCATGAAACAATACACTGGGGGGGGGGGAAGGATAGCTACATTTAGTCTGCACTGGACCTAGAACTTATGAAATTACAGCACCAATTCCTGCCTGAATGCTGAAAAATTCTACAATATCTTAAAGATAGGTATGATGTAGTCAAAACCAAAATGAGACCCTGAGCTTCTCAGCAAGCTGGACTTAGTTTGTCCACAGTAATTTTAAGTGTAAGGCATTAAGCATAGGAAAACCACTCTATATATGGCTAAGAAGGAATCACATAAATCTTGCTGTGTCTGACATGATTAATTTTTGTACCACAATATTATACAGCTGCATATTCTAGATTAAGTATCAATCCTGTTAACACTCCTGCAATAGCACACAATACAGAAACACAGATTTTTCATAGGTGTGTTGTCCTTGTGAAGATGCTTTAGGTAGGAATAATACCAGAAATCTACTTCACAAGTTGTTGGGTTTTTTGATTACAAAACAATTTTATTTTTTGATTGCTGGGGGACCATTTAATCCTGCTTCCACATCCAAACAAATTAGTAATTCAAAACTTGAACTTACAGTTATATTATCCAGCTGCTGTGGCAGGGATTAAGATACTGGAATATAAAGATCTAGCCTTCATTCAGTGTTAGTCCATTGTGTTTCAACAAGACAGAGGAAAAAGGTGGTTTCATGTCAGTTGATAGGATGCAGAAAGGGATGAGAGGGAGTTTCCCATGCTCACCTACATGGGTCTGAACAATGTGAGAGGGTGACTTCAAGAAGACATTTGTGGGAGATGGCAAGGAAGGAAATTGTGAAACTGCTGAAGACAGAGGTTTTGAGGCATAATGCATTGACAATAAACAACTATGGCAATGCCAGTTCCTTACAGAAGACATAAATGAGAAAGACTTGATTGTAGGACTAGAAAAAATGCTTATACTGTGACCTGTCATGGTGTCAGAATTTTTGTAAGGTAGAAAACAGGGGGCAGACCATGAAGAGTACATGGGTAGCAGGTTTTGCAAATTCTCTCAAGTACTGGGATGTGCAGAAGTCCTGCCAAAGCACTCCTGGGGAGAAGGCAGTGGTTATTGAGCCTCAAGGAAATGTACCACTGCATCTTTCAGTTTCAGAAAGTTAACCTTTTCTCCAAGAAGAAAATGTTCTGTATATTCAATTCCTATTCAAAACAAGCTTTTGAACAGATAAAATCCCATTCTTTTCCATTTCCTGAATATTTTTGCAATCTTGTTCTCTTACAGTATATACATCTCAACAAATACTATAAAGATTGGACAATATAATTGCCTCAGACTCTAAAGGGAACTATCAATTATCCCCAAGTAATACTGGGCAGGACCTTAGCATCTTCCAGTATGATTTTCTATGAAGGCCACATTTTTATTGGGTGTGTAGACACCTAAGGATGAGTAATATTCATAGTGAGGTTTACAAAAGGATCCAATTTAATGGTGTATTAAAATAATAAAACCTAAGTTGAAAAGTATAAAGTGTGGAAATCAAACTCTCGAGGTATTTAAACACACTAAAAAAATCTGTGCTAAAGTGACTTTAGAAGCAAATACCACGGGGGGAAAAAAATATCATTGGGCTTTCTGTCCCTATATTGTTTGTGATCTTAAGAAAATTCCACCTTTAGCAACTCTCACTTTTTGATTGTGCCAGAAAATACATAATGCCTCAGTTCTAGTTCTAGAACTAGACTTCATCTCAGGTTTTTAACAGTGTGAAGAGGAAAAGAGCACACAGACACTTTTTTCCCTTGCTTCTACTTATTTTGATGCATTAAAAAAAAAAAATAATCAGAAATGTAACACTATTGTTATGGTCACCCAGGAACACTGTCTGCCAAACAACATTTGATGAAGGCAGTGAGCTGACTGGACTGATTCAGTGTTCATTGATGGCTGCTACCCATACCAGTGTCTATAGCTGCTGCAATGAGTTATTAGTCTAACTGAGACAAAAATAATGTCAATGTCCCAGAGTTCTATTGCAAAGTAAAATGAGTGAAGAGACACCCTTATGTTTGGATCCTATTTGAAATGTATTTCATGACATTTTCCAACAAAAGTTGCAATTAGCGTCGTGGACGTTGCTGTCATCGCATGGCAAACACTTTGTTTCTTGTCTGTCAAAATCAGAGCAGCTGTCACAATTCAACCAAATTGAAAAGAATTGTAATTAGAAATCTCTACTTTAAAAAAAAATCCAGTATGCTTTAGCTAAAGTCAATGTAGTAATTATAGAGATTTCCGTCAGAATTGCAATCTTCAAACTTTTTAAATAGGAAAGATAGCTTTTATTTTCTCTGTCCTTTTCCCACTTTTCTGAATGCCAAGGGTGATTAGGAAAAATGGAGGTTTGCTGAGATTAAAATATTACTGTATATCCCCAGTATTAGAAAGTAATACTTCAGGGTTTTTAAATCGTGTGTTTATTACATATAATCCCTTAAATCTTTCCTACGTAGAAAGTTGAAGCATTTAATATAAAACCAATAAGTGGTGGTACTGGGCACATTCAGGAGGCATTCAGAATCAAACTGCATTTGCACCATAGTTTCTCAAGCCCTCAGAGACACAGATTCCACCAGAAGGTTCTTGTTATTAAAAAAACAGTGAATGATTCAAGAAACTACCTGATACAGCTACAGTCCCTACAAAACTATTGGCTTGAGGAGAATTAGTTTTAAACCTTTTATCCAACCCACAGATCTCCGCAGATCTGTGTTGTTACACATGAAGTTTTACACATTTTATGAAAAGGTTTGGAGCTGAAACTAGTTTCAGCCTTTATTAAGAGCTATTTTTAATCAGTCTAAATGTCATACAACCTAAACAACCACAAGATTTAATCCCTCAAAAGAAAATATCGTTCAAGAAATTCCTAACCCCTTTTTTTTTCCTTTTTTTGCACAAACTTTGCAAATATTTCTACAATCTTCTTCAAACTTAGACTTTATTCTTTGGCAGATATATTATTAAGAAAACTGTTCACTGCAATTTGTTAATCTCTGATCTCAGCAAACCCACTAAGACATTTCTTACAGAGTGTCTCAGACCAGAGACGGAAAGAGACTCAGTTCTTTTGAATATTCCCGTGTTATGAAATTAGGGGCACAAATGAGGCCAAAATATCAACAGCTAGACTATTTATTACACAAATAAAGTGGATGGATCAGAAGGAGAGAGAGAGAATAGAGAGTGAGAGAGAGAAGGAGAAAAAAGAGGAAAGGAATTATATTACCACACCCTTCACCCCCCAAGACAGTTTGAGTCTGTGGAGGAAGGCTGCTGCAGCTTTGGCATGGAGGAGATGTTGTACTTGTTGGCTGTGCTGTCCTCTGAGCAGCCTCTTCAGCTCCATGAATTGTAGCAGGCAGAACTTAGGACACGGAGAGAGGGTTCCTCTTGGTCAGCTTCTTCCAGGCTACATGGTAATATCTCTGTTTTTCTTCAGAGCAGCATTGACCCAGTCTTTTCCTTCTCCCGTGTTTTCCTTCTCGGCGGCATTGTCCAGGTCTTTTCCTTCCCCTGAGCCAGTAGCTGCTCAGATCTTTTATACAATTTTTAGGTATGAGTCCAGGTGGCAAATATGCATATTCCAGAGAGTATTGATAGCAGTGGCCTCTGCCCATTACTTCCAGGGCAGCTGCTGTCTGGTGAGCAATCTTTATCTATGCACCTTCCAGAGAGTCATTATCCATTGGCGTCTGCCCAAGACACATCGGCTATTGTCTGGGCAAGCAGCAAAGGTGATTTTATCTTTGTTGAGTCACATCAAGAGAGACAAGATTTAGTCTCTCACACAGAGCAACAAATAGATACTGTAAAATATTAAGAGTCAGACATCTGATCCAAAATTTCTTCAGAAAAAAATAAGAGGGCATTTGAATAATGAGGGAGTTAAACTTATTGATGAGCAGACATAAATGTGGAAGTTTATTGAATAAATTTCTGGCTGTTAATCATTCTTTTCTTTCCAGGTATCATTGGTTTGTTTCACATGTGGATGTCCACACATACAAAATAAGTTTCAGTGTATTTTTTTTGAACATGCTTCACACACACCTTTCTAAACACACCTTTCATACAAAATCATGTTTTCAGAGCTAGATATCTGAAGTGAAAGCATATTGAGGCATCCAAATAAGTGACCTGATTTTTAGAAATGTTGAGACTCAGCTCCCAGTGAGATCAATATCTATTGATTCCACATACTACATTCTCTTTATGCTGTTGAAAACGTACCAATATTGCCATCCAGTATTTCATCAGGAAGCAATAAAAAAGAAATTTTAGATCCCTGTGTTACTGGCAAACTGAAAGTGTCAAACTGTAATTCTGGTGGTATATAGTGTTAATAGTACTTAGCAGTGATTTGTAGACTTTTAATTAGAGAATTTGTTTGTGTTTTCTCTGAACTTTAACAAATATTTTCAAACTGAATGCTACAGATAAAGGCTTTAAAACTGGCATCTCAGAGCATTTCGAGTGAACTTTCTAAGAGATGTAGTTATTGACAGTAGATATTTGTATCCTATGTTGTAAGAACAGTTTCCTCCTGAAGCCAAGCCACTGATCCTGAAAGGTTTGTTGTGTTTTGTTCATATAATTCTTACCATCCTGAAAATGCCATAACTTCCCTCACCTTAAGGCTCTCACTAGATTATAAACTCCAAAAAAAATCAACATCCTATCTCTGTTAACCTTTGGCAAAGCTTGAGGAACTATTCCTTGCTCATGAAAAAGACATCTAATTGCTAATCTATAATCCTTTTAATATGCTCTGCGTTTTGGATTGATCTATTGCCAGCTGACCCAGCAGTGCCCATGGCTATATTAATCCCATTATTCACATATTCCAATGGAACTCTTTAATGAAGTCTGAAAGGCTTGCATACTACTGATATTAAGGGATGGCTACACTTGTATAGCACCTAATTGTAGAACATTCCCTTGTATCACCTAATTGTGCAAATTGCATTTTATCCCAAAGCATAATTTATTTTTATTACAACCTTTATCATTTTGTTTTCATCCGTGTTCCGGGGTAGTGTTTTGGCGGAGGGAGATGGCTTACTTACAGCTGCAGTGTTACAGCTTTAATATACTAATATATACTAATAAACATTTCATCACTTGACCAGACTAAGGTAAATAATTGATGTTTTGAAAAACAGAAGTAATACATTTTCATAGTGTCTTGTGCACCTAGAATTTAATCTAGTATTTTAAACCCACTGTGAAACCAATGACAAATTGCTAGATCTTAAAATACTATTTCAGGAAAGCATATTTAATAATATTATAATGTTTTTTTGAGAAAGAAGTTAACAAGACATTTTAATAATAAAGATACTTTATTATCATTTGCCACAGTTGTTCAGTCTTGACTCCCTCTTATTCTTTCTTGCAGAAAACACAGGATCAGTAAGCTTTGCACCAAGCTGTGTGGTGCAGCTGACAAGCTGGAAGACCTTGGCAGGCTGGAGAGGTGGGCCCATGCCAAACTTGTGAGGTTCGACAAGACCAAATGCAGGGTCCTGCATCTGGGTCAGGGCACTCCCAGGCACTGATATAGACTGGGCAGTGACTGGCTTGAGAGCAGCCCTGAAGAAAAGGACCTGGGGGTGCTGGTGGATGAGTTCAGTGTGAGCTGTCAGTGTGCTCCTACAGCCTGGAAAGCAAATCATATCCTGGATTGTATCAAGAGAAGTGTGGACAGCAGGTTGAGAAAGGTGATTCTCCTCCTCTACTCCATTCTGGTGAGACTCCCACCTGGAGTACTGCATCTGGTTCTGGAGCCCCTAGTAAAGGAAAGATCTGGAGGTGCTGGAACGTGTCCAGAGAAGGGCCGAGGATGATTAGAGTGCTGGAGCTCCTCTCCTATGAGTTGGGGTTGATCGGTTTGGAGAAGAGAAGGCTCTGAGGAGACGTTATTGTGGCCTTCCAGTATCTGAAGGGGGCCAACAAGAAAGCTGGGGAGGGACTTGTTAGGGTGTCGGGCAGTGATAGGACATGGGGGAATGGATCCAAGTGAGAGGAAGGGAGATTTAGATTACAGGTTAGAAAGAAATTCTTCACCATAAGGGTGATGAGCCAGTAGAACAGGTCACTGAAACAGATTGCCCAGGGAGGTGGTGGAAGCCCCATCCCTGGATGTTTTTAAGGTCAAGCTGAATATGTCTCTGGGCAATGTGTAAGGTGTCCCTGCCCATGGCAGGAGGGTTGTCACTACATGATCCTTGAGGTCCCTTCCAACCCTGACAATACTATGATTCTGAGACTCAGTGCATTGACTTTTCCTTCAGAAATTTGAAGCCATTCACAACAGTTGAAACTGATGCAATCACTTCCAGTGCCCCACACTAAAAAACAAATCTCTCTTTTCACTCCATGCATTGCACAGCAAGTGAAACACACCATCTGTAAGCACTGCATCAGAAAAAAAAATATTCTGATCCAACCATCTGTATTCCAGTGCAACTTGGAAAATAAAGGTCCCTATTCCCTATGCTGATGCCCTTCACTGAGTCTTATTATGGTTTGGGTCATGTATCTCCACAAAACCTGTCCTGCAGTTACAAGAGAAATCACTTGCCCTTCATGATGCCATCAGAAAAAGAATAGCCTCTCAAAAAAATCACTCAAACCCCTTGTCACATGTTATTCTGTCAACCATCCCAAGAAATAAGACCATCAAGAATGGAATCTGGTTTTTTGTAAAGCATATCTTTGTGCTGTTAACATCTTGGCCTAACTTGGCAGTGGCTTCCATTTGCTTTGCATTGAAAATAAATGTTATATTGTTAACCCTTAAAAACTAGAGAAGATTAAGCGTGCTGTAATGTCTCAGCTGCTGAGCAACCAGCATGATCCATAAACTCCTGAGTGGCACAGAAATAAATATCAAAGCCTCAGCTGAATAGTAACCCTCTGCTACCTGAGCTTTCTCTCTGTTTTAAAACACTAAATCTGTCCCATAAAGCATAACCTTGGACAGGTATTTTGACAATGGAGTATTGATTACTTCACCTAGCTAAATCTTATGCACTTATGTACAAGTACAGGTTCATAACAACACATACTTAGAAGAGCCAGCTGATGTTACACGATACTGTACAACTGGCTAGCTGCTTGTGCTTCCTAAACACCAGAGAAAATGAGGTTGTATTGTCTCTGAAATATTTCATTAAGGTCATCTAATTGGAATGCTACTTCATCATCCAATATAATAGCTAGAGGTACTCTACTCATGAGCAAGAGTCACATGTCTTGCTCAGGAAAATAGTTTTAAATCTACTAAACTGGTGGCTTTTGGGGTCATAGTTGTAGATAAACCAATGCAGCAGCAGTTGGACATTACTCAACAGTACCTGCTCACCTGACAAAATACTAGTCTCACAAAATGCTCTAGAAAGAGTAAGCACCTTTGACAAGCAGTGGCACTCTTATTTTGTCTTTTTCAGAGGCCATTTGCTTTACCTGGACACTTCATGAGGCTTTACATAGATCATCCTTCTTTCCTCTGTACATGCACCTGAATTTCTTAAAAAGCAAATTAGAGAGGCTGAAGAATTCAGTCTCTCTGTTCACTGAATCAGGAAATCACGACCTACATCAGGGGGGTTGTCCTACAGGATAGACCAAAGCAGCATTTCCATCCACTGAGAAGCCAGAAGCAGCTCTCAGATAACCTCTCATGCTATGTTGCCTCCATTCCCTCTTCATAGGGAGTTCACTATGCAACCTTCCTGAAACACTTCCCACACTACAGGATTCACCTAGAAATGAGACAGAGAATGCTTAAAGAGACTTCATAAGCCAGACTTGAAGACTGAAAATTCACCTGGAGTTGCATTGCAGCCCAGATGTCCACTTGAGTTATCCTTCACCTTAGCAGTAGCCTCATTGCCATTCCAAAGAACCTCTGAATTAGGTTCAGTTCAGCACAGACAACAGAGCAACAAACTAGGACATGGAGTTGGTAAGAGACATAAGTGGAAAAATAAGTAGTTCAGTTAATGGAAATCAATAGAATGTTCAACCCCTGGCAATACATACTATTAACATAAATGTGCTCATTAGTCCGCTAATAGATTTACCAGCCAAAAGCATTTTTCCCTTTAAGAGCATGACCACAGAATGTAAGAGAATTTCTGACTCATGTCCTCTTAAAAGATGTGTCTTAAAAAGAGCTTTGTCAATATTGGATATATTTCCTTTGACTAAGATGAGCAAATACTCACCAAATTGAACCTCCCCTCCTAAAATAAACAAACAGTCTATACAGGACATCAGCATTGCTCGGTTGCTACCTTAATTGAAATTTGCTTGACTGAACTGCAAACAGGAAACTATTGAAGCAGACATTACAAGGACTAAGAACCAAGTTAGAAAAATGTTTTAAATCACACAGGTTTAGGGGCAGAGTATGAAAAGCCCATAAGATTTGAGAGTTCAATGCAAAAATGAGAATGACCTGGGGAAATGTGTAGAAGTTGGTTTATTTCTTACTATTTCATATTCCTGATACCATAGAATCATAGGATCAATAAGGTTGGAAAAGACCTCAGAGATCATCAAGTCCAACCTATCACCCAACACCTCATGACTAACTAAACTGAGGCTTTAAGTGCGACATCCAATCCTTTTTTGAACACCTCCAGGAACAGTGACTCCACCTCCTCCCTGAACAGCACATTCCAATGGCCAATTACTCTTTCTGTGAAGAACTTTCTCCTCTTCTTGAGCCTAAACTTCCCCTGGCACAGCTTGAGACTGTGTCCTCTTGTTCTGCTGCTGGTTGCCTGGGAGAAGAGACCAACCCCCACCTGGCTGTAACCTCCTTTCAGGTAGTTGCAGATGGTAATAAGGTCTCCCCTGAGCCTCCTCTTCTCCAGGCTAAACAACCCCAGCTCCCTCAGCATCTCCTCACAGGGCTTGTGCTCCAAACCCCTCCCCAGCTTTGTTGTCCTTCTTCTGGACACATTCCAGCAAGTTAACACCTTTCCTAAAGGGAGGGGCCCAGAACTGGACACAGGACTCAAGGTGTGGCCTGACCAGTGCTGAGTACAAGGGCACAATGACCTCCCTGCTCCTGCTGGCCACACTATTCCTAGTGCAGGCCAGGATGCCATTGGCCTTCTTGGCCACCTGGGCACACTGCTGGCTCATGTTCAGCCTACTATCATCTAGTACCCCAAGGTCTCTTTCTGTCTGGCCGCTCTCCAGCCACTCAGACCCCAGCCTGTAGCACTGCATGGGGTTGTTGTGTCCAAAGTGCAGCACCCAGCACTTGGACTTGTTAAATGCCAGTGTGTTGGACTCTGCCCATCTGTCCAGCCTGTCAAGGTCCCTCTGGAGAGCCCTTCTGCCCTCTAACAGATCAACATCTGCCACCAGCTTGGTGTCATCTGCAGACTTACTAATGGTGGACTCAATCCCCTCATCCAGATCATCAATAAAGATATTAAACAGGATGGGGCCCAGCACTGATCCTTGGGGGACACCACTAGTGACTGGCTGCCAGATGGATGTGACACCATTAACCACCACTCTCTGGGCTCAGCCCTCCAGCCAGTTCCTAACCCAGCACAGAGTGCTGCTGTCCAAACCATGGGCTGACAGCTTGGCCAGGAGTTTGCTGTGGGGGACAGTGTCAAAGGCCTTGCTGAAGTCCAGGCAGACTACATCCACAGCCTGCCCCACATCCACCAGGCAGTCACCTGATCATAGAAGGAGATCAGGTTGGTGAGGCAGGACCTGCGCTTCCTAAATCCATGCCGGCTGGACCTGATCCCTTGGCCATCCTGCAGGTGCACTGTGATTGCCCCCAAGATGATCTGCTCCATAATCTTGCCTGGCACTGAGGTCAGGCTGACAGGCCTGGAGTTTGCAGGTTCCTCCATCCAACTCTTCTTGTGGATGGACATCACGTTGGCCAGCTTCCAGTCATCGGGAACCTCTCTGGTGGTAAATGATGGAGAGCAGCTTGGCCAGCTCATCTGCCAGCTCTCTCAGCAGCCTAGGATGGATCCCATCTGGTCCCATGGACATGTGAGTATCCAAGTGGCTCAGCAAGTCCCTAAGGACTTCCTCATGGTTTTCAGGGGTACTACACTGCTCCCTGACCCCATCTACCAGTTCAGGAGGCCAGTTGTCCTGAAGTCCTCCTGCCTTACTGTTGAAAATGGAGGCGAAGAAGGTATTTAGCACCTCAGCCTTTTCCTCATCTTTAGTTACAGTGTTCCCCTCTGGGTCCAATAAAGAGTGGAGGCTTTTCTTGCCCCTCTTTTTACCATTAATATATTTATAAAAATGATTTTTATTGTCTTTCACAAAAGTGGCCAGCTTGAGTTCTAACTGGGCTTTTGCCTCTTTAATTTTTCTCCTACATGATCTAACAACATCCTTAAACGTATCACGAGTTGCCTTCCCCCCTTTCCAAAGGTGATACACCCTCTTTTTTTCTCTTAATTCCTTCAAGAGCTGCTTGCCCATCCAGGCTGGTCACCCTCCCCGCCGGCTCATCTTTCAGCACATGGGCACAGCCTGCTCCTGTGCCTTCAAGAGCCCCTCTTTGAAGTAGGTCCAGCCGTCCTTTATATTCTCCATTATTAATGTTTCAATTTCATATCAGCTCATTTGCTTAATGTTTTATCTTTGAAAGAGAGAAACAAACAAACAAACAAACAAACAAAAAAAGGGTGGCTAAGATTTTAGTTTTGGAGGGAATGAGGAGAAAAGTGAAGAAATTTTTCATGTCATCTCAGATTTTTACTTAATGATACCAATTATCACTGCTGGTCTATTTCCACATTATTTCCAAGATATTTGTGATAGTTTAGAGTTAGCAGCTGTATTTGTACTAAGCTATTTTCTCTGAGTCTTGCTGAAGTAAATTGGCACAGATTTATTTGCATTTAAATGCCTTTTTTTTTTCCCCCAAACACTTTTGAAATATTTTTAATTGGTCTCAAGAAATCACTGTTTCCTTAAATAAAGAGCAGTTCCCCCATTTCTTAAAGTTAAAAACAAGATGATAATTTCTTTCTGGGAGTTAATGAATTTTTAACTCTGCAGGTGATCAGTTTGTAGTTTGGATGCTGCTGAACTAAGATTTGAGGATCTCAGCAAGAAGGCTTTATAATGTTTCTGCTGTTTATGATATAGTTGGAGAATGTGAAAAGAGTGAAAGCAATTCAGTTACTTCTGATAGGATATTGATGAGCTCTCTTAGGATTATCAGATTTGCATGTGATGCACACTGTGTTATTAGCCTTACTCTGGGAGTTGGCTAGTAGAGCTTCCTGTAACCATGAGCTTCTGATCCCCTGCCTTGCAGTCACTGTGAAATTTTGAACAAAGTTTCTATTATATATGATTAGTAAATCAGTTCTCTGCTGTTTGCTGGGTTACATCTGTTATTTACTTTCCCAGGAAATATGTATGAGAATTCACGTATCACCAGTTCCTCACAAAGATTAATTATTAATTCATCATCATAATTTGCAAGTACTTCTCTGCACAAAGTATAGAACAAGCTTTAATTAAGCTGATCAGCTGCTGCATCATGGTTTTGGTAACAAACCATATTCCTAAGTTCTACCAAAATGAGTAAGTCAATATTTGGAAAGTAAGTGACAGATTACAGAATTACAGAATGTTAGAGGTTAGAAGACACCTCCAAAGATCATCAAGTCTAGCTCCCCTGCCAAAAGCAGGATCACCTAGGGTAGATCCCACAGGAATGCATCCAGGTGGATTTTGAAAGTCTCCAGAGAAGGAGGTTCCACAACCACTCTAGGCAACCTGTGCCAGTGCTCTGTCACCCTCTCTGTAAGGAAGTTTCTCCTAATGTTGAGGTGAAACCTTTTATGTTCAAGTTTGTATCCATTGTTCCTTGCCTGATTACTGTGCATCACCAAAAAAGAGGTTGCCCCCCTCCATTTGATACCTACTCCTCAGATATCTATAGACATTGATCAGATCCCCTCTCAGTCTTCTCAAGACCAAACAGCCCCAGGGCTCTCAATCTCTCAGTCTCTCTTCATAGGGGAGATGCTCAAATCCCCTAATCATCCTCATGGCTCTCCATTGTAAAGGGCACATCAACCATATTTATAAGTCCAAAATAAAAGTTATTCCTAACTGGTCATAACTATGCAATTTGGGACCTGATTGATGAAAAATAAATTTATGCAGCAAGGTACTTCATAAAAAAAGGAAGAAGCTTGCAGCAAAGCTATCAAACAGAAACAGCAACATTAATCAAAAATGGCTCACTGCAATAAGTGAAGATTTAATAAGTATAAATATGTACTGAAGAAAAACATTTTGTTAACTCTACATGCTCTGCTGGATCAGCAGAATATACCACACGTTGTTCTAGTAAAGTATGTCTATACCATAACCTAATTGAAGAAATCAGCTCCTGTGGTGTCAACAGTTTGTTTATTTCCATTGTAAAGAAAATTCTAGTACAGAAGAAGAGAGAGGGAAAGGAGGAGATTTATAGTTCATTTACAGAAGATAAAAAAAATGTTTTATCAGTGCTAGGTCACATAGAAAATAGCTTTACCTGAGGAATAGATTCAAGTTGTTTCAGAAAAATTTTGTAATTTTTTTTCTTCAAATCTGAGTAAAAAGCATGTTCTAGATAAAAATTGCCAAAATGGGTGAAAACCGCTCTTTTTTGGACATAATTTCATGTGTTTCATTTTTCCTGGTACAGACATCAACATTTTCTTTTCTTTGTTTGTTTGCTTTGGGTTTTTTCTCCTCCCAGGAGAATTCTAGAGAAGATTTTTAAACAGCCTTGTTATTCTGAAACACAGTTAATGCTGTCACTTAGCTGTGTCTGAAGTCCACTGAGTAAAACCAAATCAGGAGGTCAAAAAGTCCACACAGGGAAGAAAAAAAATATGAACAGAATAAGTCAGTTTAGAATGCATTTTACATGGAGACATCATTCATTGTATAGGTTTTTTATTCTGCACCCTTTTGGTTATATTTCAACTTGATTTAGATATAAATCATAAAGAAATCCTATGGTATGACAGGAAAAAAAATGTTAACATTTTCCCCCCTTGTGACAAGAAAAAAATGGATAATGTAAATTGGACCTTCAGAATAACTTCAATACATTTAAATACACTTGATTAAACCTGCATGCAGTTGAGCCTGTATGCACTATGAACTAGTCAGGAGCTATACAATAGAATAGAATAGAATAGAATAGAATAGAATAGAATAGAATAGAATAGACCAGGTTGGAAGAGACCTTCAAGGTCATCGTGTCCAACATATCATCCAACATCACCTAATCAACAAAACCATGCAACCAAGCACCCTATCAAGTCTCCTCCTGAACACCTCCAATGATGGTGACTCCACCACCTCCCTGGCCAACCCATTCCAATGGGCAATCACTCTCTCCATGTAGAACTTCTTCCTAACATCCAGCTTAAACCTCCCCTGGCAGAGCTTGAGACTGTCCTCTTGTTCTGGTGCTGGTTGCCTGGGAGAAGAGACCAACCTCTGCCTGTCTACAACCTCCCTTAAGGTAGTTGTAGAGAGCAATAAGGTCACCCCCGAGTCTCCTCTTCTCCAGGCTAAGCAACCCCAGCTCCCTCAGCCTCTCCTCATAGGGCTTGTGTTCCAAGCCCCTCACCAACCTTGTTGCCTTTCTCTGGGTACGCTCCAGCAAGTCAACATCTTTCCTAAGCTGAGGGGCCCAGAACTGGACACAGGACTCGAGGTGCAGCCTAACCAGAGCAGCGTACAGGGGGAGAATGACCTCCCTGCTCCTGCTGGCCACACTGTTCCTGATGCAGGCCAGGATGCCATTGGCCCTCTTGGCCGCCTGTGTACACTTGCAGGCTCATGTTCAGCCTACCATCGACCAGTACCCCTCAGGTCCCTCTCTGCCTAGCTGCTCTCCAGCCACTCAGACCCCAGCCTGTAGCTCTGCATGGGGTTGTTGTGGCCGATGTGCAGAACCCGGCACTTGGATGTGTTAAATCTCATGCCGTTGGACTCTGCCCATCTGCCCAGCCTGTCGAGGTCCCTCTGCAAAGCCTCTCTACTCTCCAGAAGATCAACTCCTGCCCCCAGCTTGGTGTCGTCAGCAAATTTACTGATGATCGACTCGATGCCCTCTTCCAGATCATCAATAAAGATGTTAAAGAGCATGGGGCCCAGCACTGATCCCTGGGGCACAGAACTAGTGACTGGCAGCCAGCTGGATGTGGCACCATTCACCACCACACTCTGGGCTCAGCCCTCCAGCCAGTTCCTAACCCAGCACAGAGTGCTGCTGTCCAAGCCATGGGCTGACAGCTTGACCAGGAGTTTGCTGTGGGGGACAGTGTCAAAGGCCTTGCTGAAGTCCAGGTAGACTACATCCACAGGCTGCCCCTGTATTTGCATGCAGCAAATCCAGCTCCTAAAATCTATGAAGGTTTCCTTTAAAAGCCTGTGGTTGAATAAATAGAAGGATTAAGTTTATGAAAATATCTGGGAGACCACAGACAAAGGATTAGATGAAAGTTCATGGAGCAGTCAATAATATAAAGAGTTCTCACAAGAGCTTTTGATTGTTTTTTTACTAATCAAGGTTGTACTGCACAAGGCAGAAAGTTGCATGTTTCCTACTTCATATTGATTTATCACTATATGTAAACACTGCTTTATGCCTTAAACACAGTCACTTGATTGATCATAAAACTGGCACATGCATGGAGAATCAGGCTTTCTGTTTCTGCCAGTTGCTAGACTAATCCTTTGCAGACTACTCAAAAAAAAATATATTAAATAATTCCAGGTTTGTATTTTTCTATCTTTAATTTGATCTGTATTACAATAAGTGTTTTTTTTTCCCTCCAAACTAATGCAATAAAAATAAATAAAAACAAAACCACAGACACAGAACCTTCAGAATACTTGAAATGTCAATATTTCAAAATACCATCAATTCTTTCTCTTTTGCATTTTCCTGTCTCCAGCATAGTATCAATTTTATGAAAGCACTCGCTAAGCCACAGGTATAGGGGTAAACTTCAGGGAGAAAAATGCTTAACAGCAAGATACAAAATTTGGCTTGGAAAGAAACATTAAATATAGATAGAGCATTGATTCCTCATAAAGTAAGACATTTTGGCAGCTGAAATCAGTGTAAGACTTAGTCTACCAAAATGAGCAAAAAAGGTCATTGATTTCCCTCTGCTTTGTATTTTCCAAACAAATAAAGAAACACATCCTTATGTAGTTGTACCATGTGCTTTTAAAGAAAGCTTCTGGATTAAATTTGGAAACTCTGGGTAGAAAAAGCCAGTTATTCACCCAATATTTTCCAATATTTAAACAACAGAGAATAATGAAAACAAGCAGAAAATATCATTTGAGCATTAAAAAAAAAATCTTAAATAGAAAATAAAATAGATAAACCTTTTCTATTTTTTCATACTTTTAATTTTCCTATTAAACATTATCCACCTTCTCTAATGCAGAATTCAATTTCTAGTACAAAAGAGATAAAATACTGATAATGCTAATGGATAGTAATCTGAAATGGAATGAAGGAAAAAAAGAATACATTAAAATATGTTTGTGCTTGCATAATATCCATAATATCCTAATATGTTTTTAATGCATTTAGGCAAACTGGAAGCAAGTGACATTAACAGCAGATAATAAATCCCTTTATTTGTACGTCCAGATATAATTTGCATGCTGAGATCATTGTGTTCCTTGTCACAGGCTTGCAGTGAAAATAGCAATGAAATAAATTAATCTGGCACTACTGGAGTGGGCACTGCAGTAAAATGAGTTTGAGCCTAAAAATATACCCTAAATATCCAGACAACAACAAACAGGACACACAGCCTCACATATCCTAGCTTTAACTAGAGAGTTCTCTTAACACATGGACAAGCTGCCAATATGCCCTTGGAAAATACATTGCATTAAACATGTCGATAACAAATGCTATCAGCTTAATGAAACAGATGTTCAGGATTCCAAGTGGATTGAATGACACTGATAACTTCATTCACAAGTAATAGTCAATATAAAATATGATTCTCTTAATAGACTAGAGCACAGTATTGATAATTAAATAAACTTTTAATAATGAATCTGTCACAGAGCAAGAACTGCCATGAATCATTCATAGTTACATGCTTAAGGCAAAAAGTGAAAAATGGCTGATTTCCCCCCAACCCCCACCCCACCCCCTTTTTTCTCTGCCAGATTTGCTCTTCCAAACTAGCTAGTCAAACCAGCAGAATAATGAGGTCAAATTTTTGACCAGGGTTAAAACATCATGGATAAGGGATAGTAAAAAAATAAATTGTTGAAATAAGGAGGCACAACGACCTTAATGCTGACTAAATTCTTCAAGATTTTTTAAAACAAGGAACCATGCTAAAGCCTACAGAATTTGGAGTAAATAATACCTTTCTATACCTAGCTCCTCAGAATATACATTCCTTCCTCAGTCCACTCTTGCAATATCCAGGGTCCCTGGGCTGAGAATTAAAACATGGGACAAGTCTTCCATGCCATCCATGCAGTTTTCAGTCATACAAGTGGGTGGTAGGTGCTCCAATAAATACAGTCATTCTTGGTACAACAGGAAAGCCCTGAGGTTTCTGAGAAGATGGTCCTCTAAGATCTCTCAGCCAGGCACCTCATGCAATGCCATGCAGCAGACATCCTTTCCCAGTGATTTTACTCAAAAGAAAGAAGGTTGGAGGAAAAGAAAAAAATTACCTCAGGTTTACAGATGGCACCAAAATAGAGGAGACAGTCAGCAGCCTGGAGGGCAGGGCTGCCTCCCAAAGAAAACTCTGCAGGCAAGAGTAATGGGCCAAGAGGGTCTGAGGACATTCAGCAAGGACAAATGCTGAGTCACACTCAGCTGAGGAGCAGCTCGACTGGAGGACTTGTAGGGATTGACAAAGTGAGTGTGAGGCCACAAGTAAGCCCCTGCAGCAAAGCAGACCACAGCTGGTAGCTCAAAGGGAATGGTTATTCCCCTCTACGCAGGAACACAGTGGTGCAAACTGCAGGAGAGAAACAAGTCAGAAGATAATTGGTGACCATCAGCTCATCAGTGATGTGTCAAGCATCACTGTGTGCAGCACAACTTTCTGCATGTTCCTAGAACTTGTACCCTTTGTTTCCCTGAGAACTGCAAGGCAGTCAACAGTTTGGCATAGGCATTCCTTTTGTGGGTGCCATATTTCTTCAGTTTCTTTGTACAACAGGATTTACTTTCTTACAATCAAATACAAATGGTGAGTAGTGAAAGCAGCTCTGTATTACACTCACGTTCCCAATTAGTTCCTCCCTACTGAAGAAGTAGATCCAGGACAGTTTCTCCTCTGGATGGGTTTTCTACTTTCTGGATCATAAAGCTGTCTTGTCTGTATTCTAGGAACTACTTTCATGTTTTACTGTCTTCATTACCTAATGGGTTTCAAAATGGTTATTGTTAAGTCCCTCATGAATATAGTTGCTTCTGGTTTTTAACACTTCAAGAGCTGATGAAGGAATTTTCCATTCCAAGTCAGATGACCTATAACAAATGCTCTCATTTCTTCATCATATCAGTTTATTTTTTCAAGTGCATTGGCACTAGCTGGTACTATTTTATTTTCCTATTTTTCTATATAACATTTCAAATAGTTTATTTAAGGCTTTATTATAATTTTTTTCCCTCTATTTTTTTTTCTTTTTTGGTATTTTAATTTTCATCTATATCTTTTCTCCTCTATTGCTATTTTAGAACTTTTCTTGTCCTTTCTTTTCTTGTCTGGACATACATTACATCTTACCTTTCTACTGTTGCACCCAAATAATCTAGAACAACTCAAAGATTTCCTTTTTCTTTCAACTGAAAATTAACCACTTTACCTTGTGGGCTTGCCAGAGAAGATCAAGATCTTTCTCATCCATCTATATACATTCCTTTATGGAAGCATGTTCTGTGTATTAACTAGCAGATGCAGTACAGCACAGTAGTTGCTAGGAGAATTTTTCACTACAACAACAGAGCAAATAGTGATTTATCTGAATATAATTTATAGCTACCCTTGAGGCTGCAGTAAATTATGCAGCTTCTTTTATTCACAGCATGTCTTACAAATATCTACTGAAGATACCTCTTTTTTCCCTCTGTGTTTTCTCCTGTAATGTTTCATACTCTTAATGGAGAGTAGTAATATGTTCAGAAGGAAAAATAACATACTTCACTTTTTTTTCTCTCTAAGCAAACATTCAGCATATGTATGGTTGCCTTATAAGCACACTTCACCAGCTTCTAACCACATACAATTGTTAATATCTAATCACTGCTTATGGACAAGGTAAAAGTGGTAGAATGTCCACTCCTCCTTTCTCAACAAGGGCATTAGGACATTCTGTAAGCAATTGTTTACAAGACTGAGTACTAAGTTCTCAGAATTTTTACTCACTACCTTGAGTAATTTTCACTATTTGAATTGGATCCCATTCACAGAGAATAGCTAATTTTATGTTGTTCACTTTGGTCAAAGAAGGGAGCAATAGAGCCTGTCACTATCTCAACCACTCTCATGATTGTCAGAACTGATTTACTGACTTCTACTAAAATTTCTGGGAAATTTCACGTCCTTCAGTTTAACAAATGTACAATTATTTACAGAATTGTGTTATCACGGACACATGGAATCAATTTAAGCAGGTTCTAAGGAAACTATAAAAGATCAGAATTTAAAATTAAAATCATACATCAATTACAGATATAACTTCTAGTAAACCTGATGTACTTAAACTAAGAAAACACTGGGAAACCAAGTTCACAAATAAAGAAACAAAAGTTTGACATCTCTTGGCTGTAATTTCTGCAGTGCCCAGCAGTTAAGAATACTCAAGCTGGACAAAAAGGGTAGAAATATGGAGAACTACAACTAAATGATTTAAACTCTCCTAGAGAAAACCACTTGACCTGCCTGTATATGGAAAAATAAGTCCTTATCCACATTTTCAGGACTGACTTATCCTCTTAGGACTGTGGTATTTGTCTTAAACCCTTTGGAAATTTAGACTCACTATGAAACCTTGTCAATATTAGCTACTTTTCAAGGAAAAGCGCTGGTAAAAGCATTCAAAGGCATGAGCACTGAAGAGCTGGGAAGGAAATTATTATCTTAGCCTGTGGTGACTTCACATTAAGCCAGAACTGAGATTTCTGAAGGGTTTTTATGGAAGAAATAGAGAGCCACTCCTCAAAAGAGGCAGTAGCTTAGTGCGCTCCCCTGAGATGAGTTGCAAGTTCAAGTCCTTGTTTCCAAATTAATTTCTGCAACATATATTTTCTCACATTTCACACACCCAAGACACTTAGAAAGCTCAGAGGATCTTATAGAGGCAACTGTGTCAGGACTAATTTTTCTTGCAGTTTTTGCCATTTTGAAAGGCAAAAATTTTGGTACAAGGTCCATGGTGACTCAAAGTTGGGGTGGCGGGGAAAGTCAGTCTCAAGTGGTTTCCAAATTGGTGGCTGATCTGCCTCAGTATATGGGAAAGTTTTAAATATAGGCCAAAACACCTTACACCTTCTTTTTTGACTAAAGAAGAAAACAGGAAAAGATTTGACTGTCAGCTGCAGAGGAATGTAAATGAAACTTTTATTTTATTATTAATTTGATTGATATATCCTAGTTAAAAGCACTCTGGAGCACTTCTGGTAGGTAGTGATATTGGGTGAAATAGCTGTTTTGCATCTCCCCAGTTATCATTATGTTAATTAAGTTAATAAAGTTACAGCCTCTAGCTGTACTCCTTATGTATCTTACTTGCTTGAGGTGTTCAACTCAACACATTGGTCTTATCAAGTCTGACAAAATACATATTTTGTTACCAGTTTAAAAGAAAGTTTTTTTGGGGGGTTGGGATATATTCATTTACTGCTGCATTGAAACTTATTCATTTCTAGGAAATATGGAGAAGGGGTGTGTACATTGCTTTCAAAGGACAACTGCAGTCCCCACATACAAATTCATCTGACATCAATGAGGACAAGTTACTGAGCCCAGGGCAGTATAGACAACCATTTTTCTGTTTAAACAGCATTTTATAGGTCATTATATCAGATGGATTCAACTCTATCTATTTAAATTCATTTTCCTTTTTCTCTATATTGGTGAGTGTTTGCCAGATATCCTAAAATTTCTCATCTCCACAGTTTTCAGAACAATTTTCAACAGTATAATTGGGGGGGAGGGTCGTTGCTCTGACTAATGACGGCGCAACTGGATTTGAAATTAAGACGCAAGCCAGAGGAAAAAAATCACTTAAAAGTGAGGCAAAGAAACATTTCTTACAATTCCTGCATTTTAACAGTTCCAAATTAATTTCAGGATAGACTAACTCAGTTCAGCCCATTTTCAAATCTGTCCTTGAATCACAGAATCATAGAATTGTTTCAGTTGCAAAAGATCTCGGAGACCATCACATACAACCATCGACCCAAGAGCTCTAAGACCATTGAGTCATAAAGTTCTTCATTTTGTTGACACAACTGCAAGAAGTCAATTAATATTTTCACTTGAAGGGCATCCGTGGCAGACAACACCTGCATAGTGATGGTTTCAGCAGTTCTATAGTGTGCAGGTCTGTTCCAATTTCACTGTAATGCCTCTTCCTGCCTGTGAATCACCTGAAAGCCTCAGATAGCAGTAAACAACACAAATGTTTATGATAACCTATTTGTATAGCCATAATTTAAACAAACCGATCAAAGAGAGCAATTTGCAGATGTTCTCACCCACCTTAGATTTACAGAACATAGTTATGGTATGACTGTTGTTTGGGGTTAGTTTTCACTTTGCTTTTTCTTTGAGTTTAAGAATTTTGAAGAGAGCTCTTTTTCCCAGTTCCCTCTAGTTCAGCCAAATTAGCAATGCTAGTTCTAGTAGAAGTCATGAAGTTTTGGTATTGATTTCACAGACACCTTAAACAAGATTTTGAAAAGGAAAACCTATTAGGAAACTTAATCATTTGTAGTAAAATTATGTTAGCTACTACTTGGCAAGATTGCTTTAGAACTAAAGCTTTGAAGCCTGTCACAGGTCTTAAAAATAAAATTGCTTGAGTAGTTGAGGAGAACTGTATTAAAATGCAAATTTCCAGCTGTTAATATTTCTTCAAAAACCAATAATCCCTCAAGGCCACCAATATGTCAAATACTTAATGGAAAAATATCCCTTAGGCAGAATGGCCTTTCTAAGTTGACTTTTGATTAAACTTAAAATACTATGTAGCAAAAAAACTTAAAATCAAAAAGAGGATATAAATATCATACCAGACTAAAATGTCATCAAGAATGCAATTGCAGGGGCAAACTTAAGGTCACTAATTTTTAAGTAATTTTCTACCCTTTTTAAGGATTAGCCAAGGAAATAATTGCTAATATATAGTATACCCTATAACGCACACCTACAAATGGGCCTTAGAGAAACAGAAATTAATACTTTATTCAAAGCAATACAAAATGACAGAGATGCAAGCACAAAGTTGGGATGTAGTTGGCATACACAGCACAGAAGTCAAAGCCTCCACTGCCAAACACTTCTGCTTCTATTCTGCTGTAGTAAATCTGAAACTCGAGGCTCAACATTACCAGTTGAGAATAAGACAGATCTGGCTACTGAATTCCAGGACTCTGTGTGTCTCTGTCAAACATGGAAGTCAGATTTTCTTTCAAAGATAATTACTGAATCAAAAGTCTAACGTTTTTCCCATGGAAAGCAGTGACAAAATATTCATGTAAGGAGGACTGAGATCTCAGTAAGTTGTGGTACACTGTGACTGAGTACATCAAAATTTTGAGGAAAATAAATTGTAATTTAAATATCAAATCAATTGCAGAACCAATAGCTGCTAGAAGCTTAAAATCATATAATCATAGAATCATTAAGATTGGAAAAGAACTCTTAAGATCATCCAGTCCAACCATCAACCCAACATTGTGCCCACTAAACCATGCTCCAAATTGCCATGTCCACAAGTTTCTTGAACACTTCCAGGGATAGTGACTCCACCACCTCCCTGGGGAGCCTGTTCCAATGCCTGACCACTGTTTCTGTAAAAATTTTTTTCCTAATATCCAGCCTAAACCTCACTTTTTATCATAAAATCTTTGTGGCAACACAGTAAAAAAAGTGTGATAGACCCACACTGTAGTGTCAATGTGTAAAGACAATTTTCAGTTGCACAAAAAAGCAGCTCCAGGTGTCTGAACTATAATTCAGTCTCAGTTCATCTCTAATGTGCTGCAAATTTGGGTTTTAATAGGAATTAGACAAGTGTTTTGGTCAGATAAGGAAATCTCATGTGATCATGAGGAAACAGCAGCTGGATTCTCAGCAGGTGTGAAGCAGAACAGTACTCCTGATAGACCTTGAAGATACAAAGATCTATGTTGGGTAAGGACACGACATTGTATTTGATCTTCAGAAGATATGGTATGGGTTTTTTAATCGGTGGTATAATTCCAAAGAACATATTTTCAGTACAAAAGCTATCTTACAGCCCTTCAGAATACAATAAACTCTATAGCTTCAGTTTAACTTTTGAGGCTTCAGTCACAGACACATTACTCTAGTGAGTGTGAACATTCTAGCAGCAAAGAAATTACCCTGGGGGATAAAAACGTATGAGGCAGGAGCAATATCAGGCCCCTGTTTTTAAATAGAAGTGGTAAAATCAGTAGTTTGTATAAAAAGAGAAAAATTTCAAACAGACAACTATGATAAGAAGTGAGCATTCTGAAGCTAAAGATGGATCCAGACTGTGTTTTGTATTCTATTCAGAGAGGTTTATATTTTCCCTCCACAATTTCAAGGAAGAAGGAAAGAAAGCATCTTTCAAGCTTTCCCCAGGTTCAGAATTACATATTTACATTCATCTAGCACTTTTTTAGGTTACTTAAATAGCAATTTAAGCTCATGAACAACTGATCTATGTAGTAAGATCTTAGTTTTGTTTCCCTGTCACCATCCTACCTTGCATTATCTGGCAGGAAGTTCTGACAATCTTTTTAAAGTTACAGGTTCTGCCCTTTAATTTGGTTTACTTTCAGACAATAAAGGGAAATCCCTATATTTTCTCCAGTGCCTGTTAGGAATCAAAATTCTCTTTCAAATAATTCTAAGCACTCCTATATCTCTGTTCTCCAAAGAGTGGTTTGGGGTTTTCCAATTTAATGATTCCAAAGGGGCTTTTTTGCTTTCAAATGGACAACTGAGAAAGCATTTATTTGTCTTCTTTACCTTTTACTTTTGAAAGATGCATTTTGTTCTTTTTGTTTGGTTGGTTTGGTTTTGGTTTTCTTTCTTTTTGTTTGTCTGGGGTTGTTTCTGTTAGTTTGATAAGGAAGTTGCTTGAGCAACAAAGCTGGTGAGGGGTTTGGAGCACAAGCCCTATGAGGAGAGGCTGAGGGAGCTGGGGTTGCTTAGCCTGGAGAAGAGGAGGCTCAGGGGAGACCTTATTACCATCTGCAACTACCCTAAGGGAGGTTGTAGCCAGGTGGGGGTTGGTCTCTTCTCCCAGGCAACCAGAACAAGAGGACACAGTCTTAAGCTGCACCAGGGGAGGTGTAGGCTGGATGTTAGGAAGAAATTCTTCATAGAAAGAGTGATTGGCCATTGGAATGGGCTGCCCAGGGAGGTGGTGGAGTCACCATCACTGGAGGTGTTTAAGAAGTGATGGGGTATTTGGTGCCATGGTTTAGTTGATTAGATGGTGTTGGATGATTGGTTGGACTCGATGATCTCGAAGGTCTTTTCCAACCTGGTTAATTCTAATTCTAATTCTAATTCTAATTCAAGATTCTTAATTAATTCCCCAAATGAAAGGGTTGTTTGGGGTTCAGGTTTTTGGGACTGGATTTGTTTTTTTTTCTACATTTAAATGGTTTTTTACTTTGTTATTCAGTTATAGCACCAGAGGCCTTGTTATATTGTAGGGTTTTGATTTTGTATGTGTGTGTATTCATGCAGCAATGGACTAAGGAACCTATTCTACAGTGTTGTGCATTTAGACATGGTATTTTCAACTACACATTTCAAAAGTGCCTTATCTTAAATAGTTAAGAAACAATTAAAGTTTCCATCAAAGAAAGAACATGAATAAGTTAAAAATAATGAGTTTCTGCAAAACATATCCCACTAATCAGTGTTTACTTGAATGTAAATCCTTTAGCATTCTTATAAAAATTGTTTAAACTAAGAATTCTATTATGTTGTAAAATGAGGTTTTATCATCAAAGATAGGCAAAAGTAAGGCAGAAAAAAAATGGCAACTGACTTGGATTTAGCACTCAGTAGTAATACTCTGAATGGCCCCCTTGAATTACTGCAAGAGAGAATTTTTCTTGTTTGATCTGTTGAGTCACTTTTATTTTGTTGTGTCTAAGACTTTACTTATCTGTGAGATCAAATAGTGTCTTAAAAGATTAATTATTTTCTTTGGTATGACCTTATGATCTGCTTTTCTTTGGTCCAAAGTGGTAAATGGATTTATAACCTGTCATTTCCAGCTACAGTATGTTGCCCTTGGCCAGAGGCCACTCTCTCAATGCTCCTCCTCTAAGATGCCTTCTGCTAAAGCAGAAAAAAAAAGAAAAAAGCTTGCAGGTTTGCAGGTTGAGATGAAGATGGTGACATAATTTATGAATTACCATCATAGGAAAAACAGACTTCACTTTGAGGAAATTTATTTATAGAAAATTGAAATAGATTTGGATGGGGAGAAATAAAGACAAAATTAAAACAACACCTTCCTTCTACTCCTCCTTTTTCCCAGGTACAACTTCACTCCTTCATTCCTGACTTCACTACTACTTCTTTGGCCCAAGCAGCTTAGAGGGATGAGACACTTCCTCTATTCTGCTCCTTCCTTCTCCTCTGTTCAAATGTGGGGCCTCTCCATGGCCTACAGTCCTTTGGTGTAATCTGGCTTCAGCATGGAGTCTCCACAGGTCACAAACCCTTCAGGAAATATTCACATGCTCCAGTGTGAAGTCCTCCATTCTACTTCAGCATGGTACTCCCAAGGGCTGCAGGAAAACACCTGCTCCACCATGGTTTCTCCACAGACTGCAAGGGAATCTCTGCTGCAGTGCTGGATCATCTCGTCCCTCTCCTTCTCTGAACCCTGGGTTAATAATGCTGCTTCTCACTGGTTTTCCTAACTCCTATTTGCAGGCACTTATGTCCTTCCTTTAAAATGTTTTCACAAAGGCTCCACCAGCTTTGCTGATGGGTACAGCTGTATCCTGTGATAGATCCATGGAGCAACTGGCTGGAAGCAACTGTATTCAGCACAAGGTAATCCCTGCCTTCCTCCCATAGAGACCGCTCCTGCAACCACACCACCCACTACCATATACTTCTCATAAGTATTTTAAGCAAGGTAAAATCATAATAATCAAAGTTCATATACATATTCCTGAAATGGAGCAAAATTAATTTGAAAAGTACATCAGGAAAGAACTTCTAACATGTTTAAAATCTGTAGTAAAAATTCTCTTGAGTAGCAAAATACCATCTTCCATAATATTTTCTTTTTTTCATGCATGGCAGGAAACATGAGTAGTTTAGCATTCCCTTATTTAGGCTGCAGATCTCATTAACCTGGCAGTCAAAGACTGGCAATACCCCTCGTGGATCTTGGGATTTATCTGCAGGAGGCATATCATCTCCTCTTTCCTTTTATCCCTAAATCTAATGCATAAGTGATTTCATTAATTTTATCTGTTGGGAAGCATTTGGGAAGAAATAAATTGGTGGTGCAGGTGGTTGAGTCCCTGAAGGTGTTCAAAAAACATGTAGACATGACACTTTGTGACATGGTTTCAGAGATGTGATGGTGTTAGGTCAACAGTTAGATCTCACAGGTCTTTTCCAGCTGAAACAATTCTGATTCTATGATTCCATAAGCCCATATTTCTACAGTATGTACCATGTGATGTAAAGAAATTTTTAGGTAAGAAAATTCTATGACCTTAATTTTCATTTCAGAACACCTTACCTTTTGATTTGCTGTTCCTTCAAGTGACTGAAAGTTTCTTCTGAGAGCAGTTTTTAATAGAAAAAGAAGGGGGGAGACCAGCATGAAAAATAAAAAGAAGAAAAAGAAAGCTAATGAATGTGATGTTTAGTATGCAGTCATCCATTTAAGGCTTCTGCTGCCACAACTCCTTAGCTGAGCACAGCAGTAGTTATGAGGACTAATGAGTTTGCCAGACATTTTGCAATTCTCTCCTGCTGTGTGCTGTCAGTTAAAAAAAAAGAGGGAGACAGTGATGGCCACCAATGTAAACACAGTGGATTGACCATAACTGGCACCTAAAGAACAATAAAGTAAAGACCAAATGGCAAGATCTGGCCAACTAGCTTGTAAGCTCCTTGAATATGACCAGGATTGTTGCGTTTTAAATTTTGCTTGAAAAGCTAAGGGTAGCTATAGATTCAGTAGCCAGTTACCATTTAAACATAAATCACCATGTTCTATTGGAAAAGCAAGATAATTTAGGCCAGAATATCAAATATTAAAGATGGTTGCACATTTTTTTCATTCTTTTGTTGCTGTTGTTGCTGTTGATTGAAACCAGGGAGGTATTTCTTGATAATTTTGAGTAGCATTAGCACACAGGAAAAAGACATACTCCAAATATATTTCTCCAGTTTTAGTGATGCTCCTGTGAAAGAGGAGAGATTGCTCCCCTTCTGCATTTTCCTTCAAAAAGATTAAAATCTGGATTTTTAAAAGACAAATAGATCTTCCTATGTGCCAGCATGCTTCATAGTTAGGATATTCATTATTTTCTAGTAAAAGAGGGATTGAATATCAGATTTTCCATTCTATATGAATAAGCTCCATTTGAATTTAATCAATCTGTTCTATGTGGAAAAAAAAAAAATTATCCTACTGCAACTCTATTGCCAAAGAAATATTTTAGAGTAGGGGAACAAAAAAACCAACAGCCAAAAAAACCAACAACAAACAAAACCAACCAAGCAAGCAAGCAACGAAAAACAAACAAACTCAACCAAATCAAAACAACAACAAACACAAAACCACAACCAGTGGGATTATTTTCTTTCTTCCTTTCCAGTGGATAAAATTAAATATAATGCTTCAGCATTATGGGATTGAGCCAAATCAACTTCACTTGAGTTCAGTTTTAATATTTAGCAGGAATAAGTGAGCCTTGAGAGGACTATAAAGCTGTTCCTTGTTCAGGGTACCAGCTAGAGGACTCATCACTGGGGAGGATTTCTCTCCCTCTACTCGGAAACCCTGACCTTAGTTTCTGAGGCTGAGCTAATCACCCCAAGATCCTGCCATAGGATATAAAAAAGACACCTCTAGATAGTGGTCTCTCTAAAATGGGCATAGATGGATCAGATTAATTGGAAATACATGGATTTGTTTATATATTCTATAAAGGAGTCTCAGGTATTTAATTCTGGCTTAAGCATTCAGGGTTTATTCATCTAAACTTTATTTTTTCCTTTTTTGGCCATTGTTCTAGCTCATTTGAGTATTTTTCTATAAGGTTTCCTTTGAGATAAAAAGGCAAAGCATTTTTCCCTAAAATCCATTTCAGTCCCCCATTTCCAGACAGCAGAAGCAGGGCTAAATATCAACAATTTGTATCATGTTGTATCAGGTAAGTCATGCAATACAAATAAATGTAATATTGATCATGCTCGACATTGCACCTCTGTTTATCTGTGATATGAGAAAGAACAACTTCCCAGTTTCTCTAGAGACTACAGCAGTGAGTTATTGCAAGGCATATTTGGAGAACTGGAAGTCCACAGTATTATGAGCTGATCCTCTGGGAGCCTCCAGGGAGCTACTGGAATTCATCAGAACAGCTCTGCTAGGAGAGATTTTAGTTCACAGATCACGAGCTTGAGTGAATGTCTACCTCAAATGCCTACTTTCTTTTTATTTTAAAATACTAAAAAATAATGGGGCAGATTTATTTCAAACTAAGTAAGAATTGGGTGTGCTGAGCACAGAGATTTGTCAAAAAAATCACAGAATGGTCCATGTTGGAAGGGACCTCCAAAGGTCATCTAGTCCAACCCCCCTCTGCAGTAAGCAGGGGCATCCTCAACCAGATCATGTGGCCCCAATCAGCTCTGTCTTCATCAGGATTCCTGTCTGTAGAATAGCTTCTGGACTACATGGGTAATGGACAAAGCTATTCCAGGTTTCCTTAAGGAAGGTGGTGCTGAATCATAGGGTTCAAATGTCGATGTCCAGCAGAAGCACAGAGACAGAGTCAATGTAAGGGCTAAAACCTTTCCACATCCAGTGGGTGTAAATATATTCCCACTTTGGTCATACAATGGGAAAGCATTTTGTTACATCCCTTGAGAGACATACAACTTAGTGTCAGATCACACAACAGGGGAGCTTCTATCACACAAGCAGCAGTGCAGGCTGTGCTTGTGTGTACAGAAAGAACGCTGTATTTGCTTATTGGCCACATGTAAGCTCCCAGCATTACAGCACTGAAGCAAATACTGGCATCTGACTGTCCCAAATAATTCCCTGCCTGCTTAATAGACTGTCTAAGCACCACAGAAGGACTGCAGCTTTTACTACTAGATAAGAAGAGCAGCTTACAGCAAGAATAGCAATAGGCTTAGGTAACGTAATCCACAGCCATGGCTGCAGCCTGGACAGAGTTTTGTGCATTACATATAAACCTATCCTGGCCTCACAGAGGGTTCTTGCTATTCAGAACCATTTCAAAAATTGCTTTTACATGTAGCACTGTCACCCTTTGTAATGTCTGAACTTTATCATCTTTTCTGCTACATTATTATTATTCATCCAGGATTCCTGGCATAGTTCCTCCTCCTTGAATGGACAACAGAGGAGTTTCAGCAGAGGACTTACCAGAGAAAAAGAGCAAAGACTAATGTTTCTCAGAAATAAAAGGGAATATTCCTGTCAAAATTAATCCACAGCTTTTAGATTTATCAATGTTTTCATGAGGAAAACAATGACTCTTTTAATACTAATATGTAACAAACAACAATAAGGGAAAAGAGGCTTAATGCAATCATTCACAAAAATATTCCAAACCATTTTTTATACCAAGGAGTGCTCTATTTCACAGCCTTCTTGTATCTCATATTACAAAAGGGAAAACCCAGGGCATTTTCAGCAAGTGTAAGCAACCTGTATAGTCTGGACTTAAGGACAACCGAGTCCTTGGAGAAATAATTTTCTCTTTTTGAAGCAGCAGGTGTTAGAAGGAGGCATGGCCTTAATGCTATGGTTTCTGAGAGCAAGCATTTAAGAGGTTAATCAAATTTGCATCTAGTTAAAAATTCAGTAGTTAAATAAATTTTATGTCTGTACCCACATACATGTCAGTGCTATGACAAACTCATACTGGGTGACTAGAGCTGCCAGGAGCTGGTATGTTCTAGGCTGAGGACTGATCCACTCTTCTGGCATTGATTTTTACCATATTTGGAAGACAGTAAAGTTTTGGGCAGTTATTGTTTTCCACAACCAGCAGTGTGGTTTACTGTTAAGACTGAATATGCAACCATCATGATCTATTTGCTTAGGGTCTTCAGGGAGCCCTGTTTTTTACCCTGTTCTTGCCCTTATTCTGATATGTAGCAGGATACAATTCAGATAAATTCTTCTAACTACATATAAATGCAGAAAGGAATTCCAAATTGCTACACTTTTGGTGAGTGGTTAAATCTTGGAGCATGTTGACTGCACACTCAGAGGTCTAATTGCATACATTTAATCTGAATCCTTATTCAATTTCACCCGTGAGAATTTTTTGTGACAGAAATATCTGCACACTTCAGTTCATACAACCAACTAGACCAGTGCTGGAAGCTTTTTAGAAGATTTTAGTCTCCAATTTGTCTTACAGATTTTTGCTGCTTTTCTTTCTTATTCCTCCTCCCACCTTTCTTTCCCGTTTCTGATCCTGAATCATACTGAGTTACCACTTGTAGCACAAGCTTCTCAGTCCTCTCCTAATTGGCAAAACCCTCCTGGGAGGATGACTTTTTAGCATTTCAACATCTCCTATTATTGCTGTGATCTTTTCTGCATAAGAGCTGCCAGACACAAGCGATTCACTTTCAGTTTGCCAAATGAGATGACTAATGGGAGTGGACAATGAACCTGCAGATGGGCCTTTTTTGTTTCATTCTACCCCATGCATGGGCAGATACATTACCATTTAGCTGACTGGCATTTTGTGGGGGTAGCAGGAGTTATTTATAACATTTTTACACATTCAAACAAGAAAATAATCCTCCTATTTTCAAAACTGTTATCTCTCAGAGATTACACATCCTCAAAGTTATATTAAATCCTAGGGTAGGATATAAAGGCTTTTTCTAATTAATTCAATTTGGTTATGCAGATTTGGTTCTGTCTACACAATTCTTTTTTTTTTCACATAGCATTTTTTATATTATGTCTTGTACAAAGAGATTAAACTTCAGAACTTAAAATAAAAATCTATGTGAAAAATAGGATGACGTCGGTCTGGCATCTACTTCTCCTGTAAGCTAATAGCTGCTGAGCAGACTAAAGTTCTTAAGTTGAAATGTGACTGCATAAATCATGCAAAACAATTCAAAGTTTCTAGACATCAAGAGGATTGCAGGCTTGAGGTGTGATTGAAGAATAATAATATACTTTTGTCAGTGAGTTAGCCTAGGTCTGAAAAATAGACTAGCTGATTGAAGGACTTGACCTAATGATCTCATTCTTTTATCTCTACCCTGTCCTTGTTTCCAGTCCACTCTAGATCTTTGTTCTCCGTTTCTTAGTAGACAAAAATTTTCCCTCAATTACACTTATGTAAATGAATTTCACCAAGCCTGTCAGCTTTGGGGAGATCACTTTTTATGCAACCCCATTTTCAGCCATGACAGACACTATCATTGGAGGTGTTCAAGAGGAGATTTGATAGGGTGCTTGGTTGCATGGTTTAGTTGATTAGGTGGGTTGCATAACAGGTTGGACGTGATGATCTTGAGGGTCTCTTCCAACCTGGTTTATTCTATTCTATTCTAGCTATAGGTAATACAAATAGGCAAGACTCCAGGGAAAACAAACAAACAACAAAACCAAAACAACAAACAGCCAAATAAAAAAAGTACCCCACAAAAAATTTTTGTACAGAAAACCCAAAACAAACAGCTTCCCCCCCAATCAATGAACACCTCACCTAGATTCAAAGACCAAGAAGCACGAAAAAAATGTCTCTACTTGAATGTAGAATGATAGAATGATTAAGGTTGAAGACCTCTAAGATCATCAAGTTAACCATCAACCCCCTACCACCACTCCCATAAGTGCTACATGTTTTTCAGCATCTCCAGTGATGGTGACTGTACCACCTCCCTGAGCAGCCTGTTCCAATGCTTGACCACCATTTCAGTAAAGAGATTTTTCCTAATATCTAGTCTAAACTGTCCCTGGTGCAAGTTGAAGCCATTTCCTCTTGTTCTGTCACTACTTAATTGGTAGAAGAAGCCCCTTCTTGGGGGTTGGTCTCTTCTCCCAGGCAACCAGCACCAGAACAAGAGGACACAGTCTCAAGCTGTGCCAGGGGAGGTTTAGGCTGGATGTTAGGAAGAAGTTCTTCATAGAAAGAGTTATTGGCCATTGGAATGGCCTGCCCACAGAGGTGGTGGAGTCACCATCACTGAAGGTGTTTAGCAAGAGACTTGATGGGGTACTTGGTGCCATGGTTTAGTTGGTTTAGTTGATTAGTTAGTGTTGGATGATAGGTCAGACTTGATGATCTCAAAGGTCTCTTCCAACCTGGTTAATTCTATTCTATTCTATTCTATTCTATTCTATTCTATTCTATTCTATTCTATTCTATTCTATTCTATTCTATTCAAAAACCTCCTTTCAGAGAGTTGTAGAGAGCAATGAGGTCTCCCATGAGTCTCCTCCAGTCTAAACAATATGACTCTTTAGGTTTATCTCCATTGCATCAGGTGATAGAAAGTTTAGTGTTCTTTATACATCTTAAATCATTCTCCAAGAAGAAATGGTTGTTGTGGGCTTACCAGGACTATACCTTATTCAATATTTTTCAAAACATCATTGTTATTATCTAAAACCTGTGCTAAAGAAATACCTGAGACTTCTGTCCATGACCTAGACCATGTTTTACTCATCTTGTTCCAGCACAGGAAATAAAAAAAAATACCTGAGCCTGACACCTGAAGCTAATGATTTTCTTCATTTCATCCAACATCCTGTCTATTTCTAATGAAGGTAAAAAAACACATTCAACATCCTAACACTGAGAATCAAAATTAATTTTAAGGAATCAAAAATGGTGTATACATTTCTTGCACCTTTTAAAGTTTACCTCATCCATAGTTGTTGTCTTTGTTATCAGAGCAGAAGGCTATTCTGATTTGAATAGAATTTCTGTGCATAGCATTAGAATAATTCACAGGTGAGTTCAGATTTTGGTGTTCTCGCAGAAAATGCAGGTTTAATTCTGAACAGTTATCAAGGAAATTAATGAAGACACATGATTCATTATATATATAACCAGAAATGCCTGCTAACTATTAGGCACTTTCCAAAAGTGCATTTCTTCTAAGCTGTCCTATCACAGAAAATAGAGATCACTTTACAATATCTTTTCATTATCTGCATTATCAATCATTTGCCATGTGCTTTAGCTGTTTAAGAGTAAAAACAAAATCATTGAATTACTGTTGCTAAAGATAATGCTACTTGGATTTAAAGGAATAGTTTTTCTCTATGCTGTCATCTTCAGGGTGCAACAGACAACTGATTTATTTTAATATGCATCCATAAAGCACTGCTGTAATTTTGTAAATGCTATTTCTCTATCATACACCAATATTCTGTCTGTGTTGCTTCCCACCCAAGAGGGCATCCATAAGGAAAAGAAAAAAACAAGCCACCTGTCTTACTTTACTTATTTTTATATCTGATTTATTGTTCCTAAGGATTTAATCAAAGTTTTCCCTCAGAAGCCTAATTTTTGAAACCAAATTACAACTTACTAGCTATTCTAAAATACAATTAATCATCAGAAGACCCATTTTAATGTTTAGGGTTTTCAGCTGAGAAAGGGATTTTGCAAGGGGAAATTCATCCAGTACCAAAAAGGTTGCAAATATTCCATGCTTGTTATTTATGCCCTCTGCTCAGGCTCTAAGTGAAACTCTCAGTGCTGCCTGCTCAGGAGACTTTAACCCAATTAAAAGCCCTTGACAAAATAGGTTACTGCATTTCAAGCTCAGTTAGCCTCAGGAGAAAACATCAGGGGTAGAGACATGACAACATGGTCAATTAACATGATTTCAGATATGTTAGCCAAGCTCTGCCACGACATTAACTAAAGTCAAATGAACTAATACAATTAAACAGAAGAGTCTCTTTATCCATCCAAAACATACCCCAAAGACTAGGAAGGATGACCCAATGCCTGGCAGATCCTTTCAGGGAAGACACAGTAAAAGCTCCCTCTGAAATACCATTGCATCCTTAGGTACAGTCATGTGTTCAAGTCAAGCTTGAAATGAGTCCTGAATGTTGCTCTAATCCTTTGTGTCTCTGTTTTCTCTTGCATAGCTGCTTACCAAGTTTTCTGTTCTATATCAAACAGGTCAGCCCCTAAAAATCACAGGAACACAGAATCATAGAATCACTTTGATTGGAAAAGACCTTTAAGATCATCAAGCCCAACTATTATCTATCTCTGCCAACTCTGGTACTAAACCATGTCCCTCAGCACCATATCTCTGCATTTTTTAGATACTTCCAGGGATGAGGATTCAACCACCTCTCTGGGCAGCCAGTTCCAGTGTTTGAGAAGTGGAGTTTCTTCTAATATCCAACCAAAACCTCCCCTGATGCAACTTGAGGTCATTTCCTCTTATCTTTTCATTTGTTTTAGGTAGAAGAGACTGACACTCACCTCACTACAGCCTTCTTTCATGCCTGAAGTAAAGGCAGACTTCTGATTCTTTTGCTCATCCTAATAGCCTTCTCTGAACTTTTTCCAGTGTAATTTTACCTTTCATGGACACAATTAACTGGTAGTGTTTGATTTAGAGATTCTTATTCTTCAGCAAGGTTTTTCTGTCTTTAGTGAGGTTATGAATTAGTATTCTGAATGTCCCAAAGTTCAACCTGTAGAAGACATCTCTAGTCTATCCATTCTTTGTCTGTATTCAGAAACACAGACATCTTCAAAGCTCATTTTTATAGGTTTCTTTAAAATATGCCCAAAAATCTTGTATACAAAATACTGCAAAGATCATACCCCCAAGTCAATAGGGACTTAAGGCAAAACATTTGTAATTCTCCAACTGATATCTAGGGATCAATCTATGGCTGCAGCTGAAATTTTTCTCTTGTACAACAGGCATTTATTCCATTTTGGAAATCATATTCAGTCAGACAGGTCCAAATTCAGTCTTCTCCCAGAGGTATTTTTAAGAAATAATAGCTGGAAACAATAGGCTGAAGATACTAAAAGACATGCTGACACTTCACACATGACAGTCTCCCAAGACCTGGTGTGCTCAGAAGTCCTGTTCCATCTAAAAGAAATTTTGAACCAAAACCACCAAGAGTTGGTCAAATCTGTACAAGATCAGCACTTGCTAGGATCAACAACAGACAGGAGATGACTGCAAGGACTACAGGATTGTGCATATACCTCAGGAAGGAAGGGACCTTGAGGGACTTTCTAAACACCTACCTACTTATAAGCCACTGGTCTAACAAATTTTAAGCTTTTTTAAAGAGATGGAGCCTAGGGCTTCAGCCTACTACAGCAGGAGGCTAAAATCAGAGTACTGGCATGTTCTTATATAAAAGCAAGAATGAAACTTAAAGATCTTGAATCCACTGTGATTGGTAATGTCTAAGACAACATTTATGGAACTCTTATGTTTGATCTGGATTTTCCTCATAGGTTTGTTAAACCTAACCACACCAATAAAGAAGAAAACCATTTTTCAGCATCTTAACATTGAATATGTCATGTTGTCTTGTCCTAGATGTCTCTCTTTACTTACTATTTCCATAAACAGATGAACTCTCCTGTCATTTAGAGAGAAGTTACAACTTTTAAGGTCCAAGATAGGCACAAACAGCAATTTTGTTTTACTCAGTGATTTTATGTTACTGCTTTGATTTGTAATGTACTGCAATTTCATTTGCAGTCTGTGCTATCTTTCTAGGGAGATCAATTAAAGATAACTGGACAAATTCTTGATTATATTCAGAGTCAATTTTAATATCACTTACAAGCTGGGGGTTGTAATTTTATCAAAGATGTAATCTCTCCAGTTTTGCTTTTGCTTACTGGGAGGTTTGAGCATGGTAATTCAAACCAATGTGGTATGGAATATGAGAAAAGTCCAATTTATCAGTGATCCATCATACAAGCCAAACAAATAACAGCCTAATGAAGAAGAACCAAAGCTACAAAAAATTATTTCCATTAAGCCTCCCAGAAATGCAGTGATATTTCTGACAGCATATTCTAAGAGGCAGTGAATCTCAGAGCCAATGCAGAGAGTGAGAAAGGAACTAAAATAATACTAATTTCAGAGGAAAACAACCAATATCTGACTGGATTCCGAATGGCTTTATATTTTCTTTATATTCAAAAGATAACATAGTAGGCTTGTAAGAGAACAATGAGGTAACTTGACTCCATTAATTGCTACCTTCAGTCAATATGGAAATGTTAGGTACCTTCTTTTTATACAACATTTCATGAATGGTTAATATCAGTAACCTCCAACACTGGTTACAGGGCGAGTGTGAGATCCTTGCTTTACTGACATTTAGATCTGATATCAGAATGTACAATTTAAAATACATTACTTAAGACTTTTGCAACTCAGCTGCTGAGATTTTATATCATAGATACACAAATCTAATACATGTTTTTTTTAACATTTCTACCAAGCTTTCATTTGCATACATGTCTTGGGGCACTGAAAATCCAAAGTGTTTGGTATTGAACAGGCATAGGGATTTTAGGACTGCTGAAATGACTCAAATCCTGCTAAACACCAACATACCTGGGGTTAAATAGGATTAAGGTAATAATTTAGAAACTTTCAAAGTTCATTGCTAGCCATCATTTGCACCAAGTGGTTCTAGACAGATTTGACTAAGCAGTTCTGTAGGTATCCAGGATCTATCACATAGAGGTTGTGGGAAGAGTGGGAGCAGGGAGTGGAAGGACTGAGTTCAATTTGATAACACCAAACCAGTTAACTTTTTCCACTGTGGATCTCACATGAAATTAGGTTACTCAATCTCTCTTTCCATTTACAGTACCTCTTTCAGACACAGCTGGTGCCACTTGGCTGTTGTTTATGCAGATGTTCCAGCTGTTAGGGACTTTAATCTGTCCCTTCTGCTACAGATCTTACAGGATAGAAAGCATTAGGCACTTTATGTGAATTGTATATCATTCATAAACTAGATGTTCCTAGCTTCTGTAACAGTCCATCTTCAAGGCTGGAGCTAGTGCTCTGCAGCTAATCAGTAGGGAAAGTTGCAGCAGTGCTTTGGTTGCTTTGAAACTGCCAGTTGCAAGAGACTATGCACAGAACTGAATTGGACACCTGGGACGTTAGGCTGTAGTTATAACTGTGAAAACAGCAGCAGTGCCAGCACGATGACTCTAAGCACCAATCTGTTGTTTGGGGAACCTGAATTATTTTTGAAAGCCCTAGTAAATGACTGTCAAGGAGACTTAAGGCTACAGCTATTGCTTGTGATGGGCTGTTTCACAGAGGTACTATCTCAGGGTCCTGAGGTGGAGCAGTCAAATCAGTTCAGGTACACTCCCATAAGTGCATTTACCCTCTCAGAATTGGATGATTAGTTGGACTAAGAATCCTGCTGAGACTGTATAGCTGCTGAATGGGAGGCACTTTAATTAAGAAAGCTATCTTTGCTGCTCACAGCACTGCAAGGTAGATATCCCTAACTCCTGTCTCTCAGTGACTTATGAAAACTGGACTTCAGGTTCGCCAGTCATTTCAGAGTGGCTGTTCACTTACCTTTCTAAATACCTAGAACAAAAAAGAGTAGATAGCAATGGCAGAATAAAATATGGTACACCTAGGACTTATATTCCCATAAGACATCTGTGACACAGCTAGACTGTTTCTTTCTTTCCCAAGAAAATCAGAAAAACCTGATGTAAAGCAACATAGAGAGACTGATTGGCCATTGGAATGGGCTGCCCAGGGAGGTGGTGGAGTCGCCATCATTGGGGGTGTTTAGGAGGAGACTTGATGGGGTGCTTGGTGCCATGGTTTAGTTGATTAGATGGTGTTGGATGATGGGTTGGATGCTATGATCTTGAAGGTCTCTTCCAACCTGGTCTATTCTATTCTATTCTATTCTATTCTATTCTCTTCTATTCTATTCTATTCTATTCTAGTCTATCACTGTTGAAAAAACCTGTTTTCTTTTTAGTGTCAAATTTGACCTTCTGATACTTGTGTGTGTTCTTCCTGTCAGTAAAACTCTGAGATGATGACCCCCAATATCAACTTTTCAAGTTGGAGCAGTATTTAATGGAAAAAGTAGTCCAAAATTTTTCTAATCTACAATAAAACAAATTTTATTTACCTGCTTTCCATTTAGAGAATCTGGCATGTTTTAAACTAGCCTCAAAGTAACTATAAATGCCTCATATTTATTTAGTAATGTTAAATAAAATTTGCCACTCAGCAGGACTGGCTACAAAACATAAGGCTTACTGACACTTTTTTCGTTCCTAAAATGAGACTTGTAATTCAATTATGTACTCATAGGGGGAGAAAACGGTACGTGTTCCAGCCAGCAGCCCCCATTGTCCACATGTGCATTGTCAGATCAAACAGATCTAATAATTCCTTGTTAAAGTCATCATTTCCCATTAAATGAGCAACTGTGGCTGGTAAAAGGTAATGGTTACAGTGTGTTACACAATTAACACAGTGTGAAATGAACTGAAATATGTTTTCTAAAGACGATTTTCAATGGAAATGGAGTATTTAGACTCTTTGGGTCAAAAATACTGATCCAAATGTGGGCTGTGCTGAATTGTTTTTACAAAATTGACAGTGTGCTCACTCACAGCAGCTCTTCTACTACACATTAAAACCAGTGTGTTGTCAAAAGCCTATCAACCACTCTTTAAGGCTGTGAAAAAGAAAACTTGCATTAGAAGAAAATCACTTTAAGTTGTCTGGATATACAGAAACGATGGAAATGTTTTCAGCCTTTGTAATGGTTTCTGCCACGAAAGGTACTAAAAATTCAGATAATCACAAGGACTGCAATGGATAATAGACAGCAAGTTTAGTGTAAATAGAATGAATTCAGAAAAGAAAATTGCATTGCTCAAAAAAAGAAAAAAGGGGGAAAAAAAGAAAGAGCCCACCTAGCAAAACCACAAGCAAGCAGTTTACTGTGTTTTCTACATGATATGTGCCAAATTACCCCAGTATAACTCAAATAGACTGTGAACTGCAATACCCAGCAGTTCATAGATACAGAAGTTGCTTATCAATTCATGCAGCTTCTGATTGTCAATAAAGAGAGCAGGTCTCTTAGCAGATATCTGATCTGGAAAAAGAAAATAATAATTCCATAAGTCTTTTCATGTAGTAGAGCATTTTTTTTTCCCTACCTATAGGCTAAATGCATTTGCAAAGATTTTAAGGCAATGAGATCATGAAACACCTCACCTGGGTGATGACACATAGTTGTAAGTTGATAGAAGGTGCTCCAAAAAATAGTGAAGCAACTTTTGCTCTTCAAGTGCAGAAATCCTTAGGGCAAACTGTTTAAGATTTATGGCCAGCCTCCATGGGCAGGCTGTGACTCTTAGACACCAGCTCCAAGCCAGAGACATGAAAACTAGGCGAGTCTCTAGAGGCATTTAGACAAACCTGTATGTGGCTGTGTCCCTGTGACTGTGTTCCAATAAATCCTAAAATGGATTTATTGGTATGAGCCAGTCTGACCAGCTCAGAGCACTAGGAAGGGTTTTATACAAGTGGCAGCCTTTGACCACTTAAACAATTCCTGAGGTACTGTTGTGCTCAAGATAGATAACCTTGGTAAAGCCTTCAGGAGTCTCTGGTAGCAAAAAGACCCATGTGAGTCAGGTGCAAAACAGCTCAGGAAAAGATTTCAGAAGACTACAATATACTCAGGTAGAGTGAGTCAGGGTGAATCTGGAATACGGGCAGCAGTGTTCTACAGTATTCCTTACTGCAACAAAAATAAGTTCAGCTTCCAATTAGGATGAGATTAGGCTATCCAGTAATTAAGTTACACAGGGGAAAAAAAGAACAAAAAACCAAACCAAAACAAAACAAAGTAACATCCTCAGATGTTTCTTCCTTTTAGGACATGAAGATCTTTCAAGTGAAGGAGTACAGAAAATAGATGTGGAAACCAAATGAAGCTCCAAACCAAGGACCTATCTCCACTATATAACGGAACACAGTACAGAAATCCCCCCACAGCCCTATAGCTACAGGTAGCAGGTTTTATGATCTAATTTTCGATGTTGCTGTCATGCAGGAATTTTTTTCTCTCAGTTATTCTATTACTCTTCTCTTGAATGTTACTTTACTGTGTACCCCCTATGCTTGTCCCTAAGATTTACATTTTACACACCTACAAGGTATCAGGTGTTAAATGACAGCAGTTCAGAGGATACTTGAGATACATGTTTTGTCCTAGCAATAAGGTACAGCAGCACTTAGTTTTGAGGAATCAGTCAGTATCTCCAGACCTCCTTTCCCTCCTCTTCCCATTTAATCTTACTTTTTAGCATCCATAATACACATCTTCAAGCTCCCATTGCAGTTTAGCTAGTTTTTGAGACAGGGACTGGCTGTGTTTGTGAATACATAATGGCTGAGATTAGAAATCCCACTATGAAAACAATAAGCAATAAATAGTAAGTAATAAATAAATAACTGTAACAAATGTCCAAAAAAAAAGAATAATAGTTTCATTCCTCTTATTGTGGTGGTCTGAAGGAAGACAGAACCTTTTATAGGACTGTTCCTGTTGCAGTATCAAGACCACTGTCTCTGTGTTCCCTGGGAAGAGGTGTTTAGTTTTGCAGATGAGGAAGACAACCACAAAGCAATACATCCACTGAGTAGATCTTGCCTCTCAAAACCAGAGAAAGTAAAAACTGGTTTGGCTATCCCATCCCTCTCATTGAGAAGATTCAGCAATGTTAGTCTGTGAGACAAATAAACATTTATGCAGCCTGTGATGTCTTTGGGTTGTGATAATATGCACTTAAACTCCTGGCAAAATCTCCAGTGACTCCACTGTGAGTTATCATACATTTCAGTGGGCTTGAAGTTAAGTATCTTATGAATGGTCATGTATGTATTTGAGTCTGCTCCAGAACAGAGTACTTCTAATTGCTACAATGTCTTTGTTTTAGCAAGGAATTGTAGGAAATGAAGCCCCAAAACTCACCTAATTGTGAATACTTAGGACACTTGAATCCCTCAAGGTGTAAATTTGACCTTGTATCTATGACCTCTGTCGAAATGATGCAGTGTGACCTGCCCAGACTTCTAGAGCATGATATCTCATTCTAGAGTTGAAAATATCCACAAAAGGAATTACTAGTACTTGAATCAAACACACTATACACATTTGCAGATGAAGCCTGGTTAGGCTACCTCAAATGACTGGCAGAAAGAGCTTGCAGATAAATCTCTTATGACCACTCTGCTTAAGTGAACATTTGAACAATTAACCTAACACCTAAGCCTGAGACATTTCTCTTCTTGAATCCTTGGAGTCATTCAATCTACTAGGCTTCCTGAGAGAACATAAAACAGAAAAGAAGAGGAATTGTAGCCTTAGAAAATGCAGCCACAGTGGAGAAGTTGACAGAGTGAAGAACTGAATTCATGTCTTCCACTTTCTAGAGAAGTGTTGTCACCAGATGATTCTCATGGGACTGGTAAGGATGAACCCTGCATATTTTAAAAGAGAAATCTTTGTTCAGTTCTTCTTAGGAAAGAAAGGTCTGAGGGCTGATTCAACTTGTACTGCAGGTGTCACAAGATCCGATTCAGGGGGAAAAAAAAAGAAAAGGAAAAAAAAAAAGAAAGGATAAAACTGAGTATTTAGAGACAACAGGCCAGGAGAAGAAGAAACACAAAACTTCTTTTACCAGCAATCTTCAGAAAAGACTGGTGTTAAATGAAATCATTCCTTGGTTCCAGTCCAGGCTCCATAAATTTGTTCATGCTTTTCAGTTGCCTTTTGGGGTTTTTTGAAACCGAATTCACTTATCCTGTGATCTTACCTCCTTCAGCCCATGAGCTGTGCAACCTTATCGCCTCAGTGACCTTCTCACATTTAGACCCATCACAGCAGGGTTTCAGCGCAGGAAGGTGTGTTGTTGCAGGGCTCGCAAAGCCTACCTCCGCCTGAAGGTAACCAAAATGCCCTGCAGCTTTGTTTTCACATGAAGGTACTCCACGTGCTACAGTGGCCAAATCAGAGTTGGAGAGCTGACAGGTAATAATAAAAGAGTGAGTAGCTGTGGGTGAATTTTGTCTTCCAAACATTTATAGTTAAAATTTTATAAAGAGGAATCAAATTCTCTTTAAAACTAAAGGGCCAAAATTTAGTGAGGATCAGAATGGAATAATATTCATAAGGGTTAAAATCCTTGTTTTGATAAGGAAATATTAACATATAAGGTAACCTTGCATAGCTTCTCCTAGGCACATGGTACCCATTAAAATGTAGGAGCTTGTCTTAGTGTTATACAATAGCCCTTTCTCCAGACTGGGACAACACTGCCTCTGATCCAAGAAAAGATCATCGCACATACATACTAATGGGACAGAGGTAACAGCTACTTCTAATCCATTAGGATCTGTAAGCATAAATCCCAAAGAAAATTCAAATGCTCTCCTCTGGAGAGTTATTTCACTCATTAATGTGAGAAGGAATTAGGAATTTATTAGCTGTTTCTAGTTCCAAGAGAAACTTTCTCCTGCCTTAACACAAACACACACACAGAAAAAAAACCCCTTACTTAAATTTTAAAGTTTATGACCTTACTTCCTTTCAAATGCAGATAAATGTATCATTCTCTGAACCCATGAATGTTATCTCTTCTGATGAATAATCTCATGAGTCTTCTGTTAAGTCCCCAGTTAATTATCTGTTTAAATTTCTGTTATTTTAGTCTAAAAACTGTAACTGTAAAAATGCTATTTTGTTTATTCTGGCAATGTTAAGGCCTCACCTGTGCCATCTTGCAGTCATAGAATCATAAGATCTGTAAGACTGTTGAGTCCAACTGCCTACCCAAAATCACCATGCATGCCCACATCACCACATCCTGAAGTGGAATTTCCATCTCTGGGGACACTCAAAACCCTCCTGGATGCATTCCTGTGTGGCATTCTTCAGATGAACTGCCCTTGGCAAGAGGGTTGATCTCCAATGATCTCCAGAGTTCCTTTCCAACCTCTGCCCTTCTGTGATTCTGTGATGTGCCATGTCTACACTTTTTTTTAACATCTGCAGGGATGGTGACTCCACCACCTTCCTAGGCACCCTGTTCCAGTGTCTGACCACTCTTTCAGTAAAGACATTTTTTCTTAATATCCAATCTAATCCTACCTTGGCACAACTTGAAGCCAATAGAAATTGATTTACAATATCAATATTGATTTACAGTATCATTAAATACTATGAAGAGCTGATGTTGTAACTCTGAAAGTGAAAAGGGGAGGGGAGAGATACATTGCTGATTACCAAAGTCATCTTGATATGTAGGGGGGTGGTCTGAAATCCATAACAGCAAATTCAATAGAGCCAGTATTACAGTATTACACTTGGAGTTTGTCTGCACAAGCAAGTTAGCACAGCAAACTAAAACATGAATTTAGAGTACACTTGCTGCTATGTACTAACTTTTCCTGCTGATACTTCTGCTACGCAGTAAGTATAGCTCTGTGTGAAGTTGTCTACTCCACACATTGCATAGAGCCAGCAGTAATGCCGACTACCAGCATCGACAGAGGATGGTGGCAGAGAGAAGCTAGTGTGCTGTAAATTTATACCCTAGCTTACTGGAATTTGCTAGTTTAAATATTCCCTTAGGCAGAAAAAAAAATCAAATGCAGAAAAAAACCCTTAAAAATGTAGAATTACAGGTCAGACAGCATTGCTGCATACGCAAGTTGTAGGCAGCATATCCAGCATAGCTAGTGATAAATGATGAGAAATAACAATTACATTAGTATTGCATACAACAATGTTACCACTATATAGAACAAAACAGAAAATTATTGTTTATATTCTGCTTTACTCAGTGTTGGTAAGACACCAGCCAGAACGGTCTTTGGAGTTCCATACTTGAAAGCATAGACAAGTGTTACTCATAGAAATGCAGAACTGAAACTGCTTAGCCTAGGAAAACTGTGACAGAGGGATGAATCTGGTAACAGCTTTCAAGTATGCAAAAGAATGTAATGAAAAACAAACAAACAAACACATACACAAGAAAAGTTTGGTTTTTCAATCCAAAAGTATTTGGAATTAAATAATTGGAGGAGAAGGAAGAGGGGGACGGGGGAAGGGGAAGGGGAAGGGGAAGGGGAAGGGGAAGGGGAAGGGGAAGGGGAAGGGGAAGGAGAAGGAGAAGGAGAAGGAGAAGGAGAAGGAGAAGGAGAAGGAGAAGGAGAAGGAGAAGGAGAAGGAGAAGGAGAAGGAGAAGGAGAAGGAGAAGGAGAAGGAGAAGGAGAAGGAGAAGGATAAGGATAAGGAGATGGAGAAGGAGAAGGAGAAGGAGGAGGAGAAGGAGGAGGTGTAGGAGAAGGAGGAGGGGAAGGAGAAGGAGGAGGGGTAGGAGGAGGAGGAGGAGGAGGAGGAGAAGGAGAAGGAGAAGGAGAAGGAGAAGGAGAAGGAGAAGGAGAAGGAGAAGGAGAAGGAGAAGGAGAAGGAGAAGGAGAAGGAGAAGAAGGAGAAGGAGAAGGAGAAGGAGAAGGAGAAGGAGAAGGAGAAGGAGAAGGAGAAGGAGAAGGAGAAGGAGAAGGAGAAGGAGAAGGAGAAGGAGAAGGAGAAGGAGAAGGAGAAGGAGACTACAAGAATATCTTTCCTTGAAGAAAAGTCACAAAAATAAATGGCTTGAGAAACACTGGCCAAATCTGGCATCAGATTAGCTTATGAAAATGATCAATTAAGCACACTGGAGAGTCCTAAAAACAATTTACAGTGTAGACAAGCATCTTTAAGTATGGTCTGAGTATTTTCAACCCTTCTTCTGGGCAGGAGCTCAGAATTAAACAGCTTTATTTCTTTACATCTATATCACTCTAAAACATAGATCTAGTGTCTTTACTTGGTTCAAATATACACTTTACAATTAACTGCAGAGCAGCAACATCTATTGATTGAAACCTGAGAGGAAGTTAGCGGGACTCTAATTTTAGGTCTCATCATTTACCACCCAATTTCTGTGTGTCATCTAACGTATCTTCCTCATCTTATTAATATGTGAAAAGCTATTATAATATCACAACTATAATAAAAAATAAAGAAGCAAAATATTTACATTTATACATAAAATTATGCCACTATTTACATGTGTTGGTTTGGGTTGGACTCAATGGTCCCTTCCAACCTCTACCACTCTATCATGATTCATTTGCATTTCATTACTTAATTGATGTTCTATGTGCCTCCTGGTTATCCATATATAATTTGCATCATTGAACAGGTTCTATAGTGAATTTACAGCTTTCATGTTATGATGAGTTCAATGCATCTTATATTACAACCCAACTATCCTAAAAAAACACAAAATAAGTCTTTGAGTTGACTACATATTGCTTCCTCAAAGACAGCAGATGGAAAAGATGTAAACCTGGGAGATGAAAAATCAGTACCTGCTAGGGAAAGGGTGGAATGTAAATTTAAAGTATGCCAAGTAGATAAACTGAAAGTCCCAGGAATTTTGAAATTCAAAACATGAAAGGGATAATCATGATAACAGAAAGTTAATTCCCTTCTCTTGGGAACTACTCATATAAGAGCAGCAAAGGGAATACAATGCAAAGCCTTTACTTAAAAACTTGCTAATAACATTTGGAGGAGGAATAGAAGGAATAGAGTAAGTCTAAAGGCTAGCAATTGCTACTTTATATTAGCCTGCCACCTAGAAACATACCAGAAATAGCAGGAAACAGATTGAAAGTAGTGTGCATTTACTGGCAATGATGGGAAATTATTTTATTGATTTGTTGTACCTCCAAGCAAATCACTTTACCTTTTACTTATATTTAGACATTTATAGACAACAACATTGTTTACATTAGTTCCCAGCCCTATGAATAAAGTATTTGTTTGGTGGGTTGGTTTTATTTGTGGCATGAAATCTTTACCTGAGGATTAATTATAAGTAGCACTACCACTTGATACTTAGTTTTTAATGGAGTTAATGCAGTCATCTCATTAGCTCAATTGTAGTAAAATACATAAATATACATCTCACCTGCTCCTATGTGTAACACACATTAGTGTGGAACATTACTTGAATATGAACTGAAATAGGCAAAATTAGGTGGGTTGGATTGGTTAATGGGTTGGATGCAATGATCTTGAAGGTCCCTTCCAACCTGGTTTATTCTATTCTATTCTATTCTATTCTATTCTATTCTATTCTATTCTATTCTATTCTATTCTATTCTATTCTATTAAGGCACATCAGAACTCAGTCAAAAAGAATGATAAAATATTTCTTGTATAGGACATGACAGCAGTGATCTAGAATTAGGTCTAAGTAATTTGCTAATGAAGTTCACAGGTGATTCTTACATCTGTGAAATTAGAAATGTATTAAACATAGAATCATAGAATTGTTTCAGATGGAAAACATCTCTAAGATATCAACCAAACACCACCATGGCCATTAAGTTCCCAAAGTGCCATATCTACACAATTTTGAACACCCCCAGGGATGGTGACTCCACCACCTCACTGGCAGCCTGTTCCAATGCCTGACCACTCTTTCAATAAAGACTTTTTTCCTAATATCCATTCTAAACATCCCCTGGTGCAACTTGAGGCTGTTTCTTTTCTTCCTATCACTTGATTCCTCCCTACAGCCTTTCAGGTAGTTGTAAAGAGCAATAGGGTCTCCTCTCAGTCTCCTCTTCTCCAAACATGGACCTAAAAAAGGTAGAGATGCAGAAAGCATGGTGTAGGAAAGCAGCTATTACGATATTTGAAGACTGCTACTTCAAAACTCAAATGGTAAATGAGAAAAAAATTCTGGAACGCAGTATAATTAAAGTTTGCCATTTCTATTAGAAGTAGTAGTGGAGAGCTCATTAGAAGTAAATTTTTTGAAGCTTGAGATCTGCAGGAGATCTCTGTAACGATGAACATGGAGCAGTATTGTTAGAGAAAGGTGATGAGACCCTTATCACTGGGATTCCATCTAAAATATTCCATCCATTTATAGTGTTTGACTCTAAGTGTTTGAGGAAAAGAGAGTTTTCTGAAAAGACCATGAGAGTTCCTCTGGAACAGTTAATGAAAAGCAACTTTACAGGTAACATCATGCAATTACCAAAATGATCTAAATGGGAAAACAATAACTGTAAGATTCTCATGAATAAATGAAAAGGATACTTTTATCTCAAAAAGGAGGAAAAACTTACAGGGTCTAAATTCAGCAACAGTGTGGGAGGGGGAAGTAGAAACAAAGGTAGAAAATGAAAAATTGCTTAATAAAATGTTTCTCTTTTTAATAGTTTTGATTAAAAGAATGGTGGCCAATGAATAAATCTTGGATGCACAGAGGAGACTGTACTGAAAGATACTGTGAGCCCTTGAGAAAAACACATTCCAAAGTCTGAGTCAAATATCCAGCAGAGATTATTACTTCTGTTTTCTGAAGGACTACAGCCAACTTACTGAAGCTTATCAACTAAAAGTTTAATTAACTATTCTTATATCATGGAAGATTCATTTTGGAATCTCCTTGTTAAAGGCTTATTGACACACAAGATGTGTTGCCGGTGTCTGCCCACATCATTAACTGGACACAACCTACAGGTCATTAGCAAAATAAAGACTCGTCCACTTAATGTTGCACATCCCTGTATCTGCTCATTTCCAACACTTTATGAAGGAACAACACACATGAAGAGCTGAAATGAATGATTGCTAGGTAAATGCCTTTCCTATACCTCTAGATTTAAACAACAACAATTAAACAAAAATTTAAACAAAGAAAGGAAACAGAAACAAACCCAAAAAACCTCAACCAAATAAAACTGTCATGAACACAAGGTCCCTGCCAGCCAGGCTCTGTTATTTCTCTTTTGTTAACCATCAGCAATAACATTCTGGATTCTGATAGCAGTCAGTAGAACAGAGACCAGAGTATTTACCACTGGAGGGAGTATGTTGCAATTGTTGAAAATTCCATGCAAAAAAATTCCAGCTTTTGTCTCCAAGACATCCCCATTCTATGATTACTCAAAATACTCTACTTCCACCCAAGAAATTAAAAGAAGCTTCATAAATATGGCATAATAATTGTCACCACAACTATAGCTACTGCATACTTTACTAATTAATACAAGTTTTCATTCATGTTCCATGAGTAACATTTTTCCTTGAGCTGCCTGTTTCTGACTAGGATTTTGATCTTATTTTAGATTTGCTGTGACCTAAACAATGAACTGAAGATCTCATATTATTTATGCTCCTGCTAACTCTGGTTTTATTTCCTATGATTATCAGATCTATATGTGCACTGGGCTTTTCCCAGGAGCTCAGTGGCCCTTCCATAGAATATTGGACAAAGTATCAGACTTATGTTTAGAAATCACTGATTTCCACATCATCACTGGCGTGTATAAACTGTTTCAACTCCAGAAAAAAAATTTGTTTCCTCTAATTTCCTGTTAGCAACAGTTCATTAAAGCCATCCCTCATGGCAATATCTCTATGTGCTTTATGGTTGAGGTACGTCGAACTAGGAATCAATCTCACACATGCTCCATTGTCTCAAATGCTGTCTTCAACAACAGGACAATAACTCTGTTAGAATTAAAGTTCAGATGACTCACTGCTTCTGCTTTAAAGCACCTACAAAAAATTATATTTGTTTCTATATCCCAGATGCAAACTAAGATAAAGGATTTAAAATTATGGATACCATGCACAGGACATCAGTTGAAGCTGAGGCAGTGATCCACGACCCTTCAAAACAAATTAAAATGATTAGATAGACATTTTCCAACAGAAAAATAAACACTTGTGGAAAACAATGTGATCTCCTTTTTAGTTTGGGTAATGATTATAGCCTAACTAATTAGCATGGAATACAGAAAACAATGAAAATGTTTTAATTTTAACCATTGGATGCATCAACCTTTTTGGACAGCTCATGTTACATGTCTTAGATCATATTATAAGGTGTCTATTAACCAAAGAAACACAACATTCCCACAGCCCTGTAATTTTATCTTTACAAACAGCAGTTTAACTTTACACAAGCAGCAAAAAAGGTTAACCCTTTCAATAGATACTGACTTTCTCAAATTTTATCTAGATAATTAATCAATCAGTGGATTTTTGCTTGTTCTTAAAAACAAACAAGATCAAAAAACAGAGAGAGAAGGACAAAATAACAAGTGTTTAGTCTGGCTTCCACTGTCAAAATATTTTTGAAAACAATTTTCATACTCCCACATGGCAGTGACAACAGGGCAACTCATCAAAGGACTGTAGTATAAATTATAAGCAAAGTTTCCATTTTTTAATACACATGTAAAACTAATTGCCTTTTTATGAACTCCAGACTGACACAATAGAGCCAGAGATTTTTTTTAAAGGCTCAGGAATGCTTGTATTTCATTGATGTATGAGTACTTAAAAATGCTACTTTTTGAGAATCACAGAATATCAGGGACTGGAAGGATCTTGAAATATTATCCAGTCCAATCCCCCTGACAGAGCAGGATTGCCTATACCAGGTCACACAGGAATGCATCCACATGGGTTTTGAATACCTCCGGAGAGGGAAACTGCACAACCCCCATGGGCAGCATGTTCCTGTGTTCCATCACTCTCACAGTGGGAAAAATGTTTCCTCATTTTTCCATGGAACTTCCTATGCCTCATCTTCCACCATTGCCCCTTGTCTTCTCATTAGGCATCACCAAGAAGAGCCTGGCTCCATCCTCTTGGCACTCACCCTTTACATACTTATAATTATTAATGAGGTCACCCCTTAGTCTCCTCTTCTCCAAGCTAGAGAGCCCCAGCTCACTCAGTCTCTCCTCACAAGATGTTCCACTCCCTTAATTTTTGTGGCTCTGCACTGGCCACTTTCAAGCAGTTCCCTGAAGCCCTTCTTGAATGGAGTGGCATGGAACTGGAAACAATATTCCAGATATGGCCTCACCAGGGAAGAGTAGAGGGAGAGGAGAACCTTTCTTGGCCTACTAACCACAACCCTTCCAATACACCCCAGAACAGCATTGGCCTTCTTGACCACAAGAGGACATTGCTGGCTCATGATCAACCTTCCATCCACTAGGACCCCCAGGTCCTTTTCCCCTTCACTGCTCTCCAACTGTCCTTATATTTTTAAAAAAACCCTAATTTCATAAACAATATGCCTCAAGTTCATAAATACATGGTTTACAAGGATTCTGCAGTAACCTGCTTTGAAAACAGGTGGTTCTTGACATCAAATCTATTTCTGTTTAGTTATTGTATACATTTCTGCATCATACAGCTCCTACCACAACAGGTCTTTGATGCAGCCACTTGAGGTCTCTGGCAATGTCAGACACACAATTAAGCACAGATCACTAGTGACAAGATTCTCTTCCATTTCTAGCTGCAGTCGGATATGATTTGACCACCTCTGTCAAAGAAGGACATAGAGGACCCACACAGCACTGAGACTACAGTTCAGTGTCTTCTGTTGAAGAATAAATCTTCAGCTCAGATGCCTCAGCTTTAGGTTGGTGTTGCTGTAAAAGTAGCAGATATTTTGTAATCTGTTTTCCTCCACAATTCTATAAAACATAATTTTCAGAGCAGTTTCTGATATTCCTACAGGATTCCAAGTTACATCATAGGATTCAGAATGCTTGAGGATGCAATGATATAATCACAGTTACAGTGCCCTCTGACTAAACCCCTTGAGTAGTATTACCTAAATCTCTAGGTTAACATGCAACAGAGCACTACAAGACATCCATTCCATTCTACTGAGTTTGACTTTCTCTTACTTCATTATAGATTAGTACTTTTGAACAGTTTCTGACATCATACTTTTTAAGTAAGGGATACTTTGAAAGACAAGATCTTTGTAAAGATGAATTTATTGGTTCTTTGTTATCCATGCAATCTTGGGAAAAGAAGAGAAAGGGATAAAACTTTATGAGTGACTTCACAAAGAGGGAAGAAAGCATATTTTCTATCCCATGCTGAAGTATTTTGATAAAACTAACAATTGCAAGTCTTTCATTTTTCCATCACTCTTTGGAACTTTGATCAGTAATAGTTTTTTTTATAGTCTACATATGTTTTCTATATTCTGGACTCCCTTTCTCAAAAGGACAGAAAATGGCACAGAAATTCTATCACTGACCCATCCAAAGCCAGTTTAATACATCAATCTTTGCTCAAGCACATGATCCATGTACTATTGTTACAAGAATAATTTGTTTTATTAAAATCCTCTCTGTGATTTCTCTGTGTAGTGAAAATAAGACACAAGGTATGCTTTAAATGTTTGTTGTTTTTTTAAGTGAACAAAATCAGTCTCTTCACTTCTTTAAAATAAATAACTCAACCCTCTTTAACCCTAAAAAATATACCTTTAGAGATATATATCTTTATTATGTCTAGAAGTAGTGAGCTGTAGTGAGGCAATATTTGCCTGGCCTAGCACTCCATTAAGGCATTGTTCATGTCCAAGACCCACATAACCATACATACATTGCTTAACTGAATTAACACATTCATGTTCACTAAATTCCTTTCCCAAATGGTCAAACCAAAAGCAGTCTTTAACCAAGTTAGCAAACACAAAATATTTCCCAAAGAGATTGGAGGAAATTAAATGCAATGAACTAGCACCTAAGTAAAACGTTATATATTTTGCTATTAGATTGTAGTTTTACAACCAGGTCACCAAAAGGAGCTCTTCCAAGTTCAAACTCGAGAACACTTATGAAGAAGAGAAAGTTCTTCAGAGGCTTAAAACTGAAAAATAATGTGACTGATAGTGATAGAGGCAGAGAAAGTACCCACTATCAAAATTAAAAGGATCAGAAACGTTGCATGATGAATAATTCCTTTTTGTCTTGGTGTAACTTGAGAAGTGGATAAATATATACACAAACAGAATGCATAAGCTTCTTATATTTATGGGAAGTTTATAAAAATAAAGAAAATAATGAAACTGTGCCAGTAATAGCATTTCACATCCATTTTTTCAGAAATATAAGTGGCAACACGAAGCATGTAATGCTCAGTCATAGTACAGATTGCTAAGGTTGCTGATCATATTTAACACTGGAATCCTACACACTATTAAATGGAATTTGTATGGAACCCAATAGCGAAATTCCCACTGACTTTAACAGAGCCAAAGATTTCACTTTTGGTCATTGCACAAATTTTGTTTTATATTCAGAGCAGTTACTTTCCATAGAGCATCAATGAGGAAACATTAGCAGTATAATCACGATTCCTGTCAAAGAAATATAACATTAATAAAAACCATCTCAGCATGTTTCTGAATGAGATCAGAATCTGGACTGTATGGCTTGGACAATTTATTTCTCCAAATCTACACAGGGGCCAGAGTCTATTTGTCCTGGGAAATGTCACATATAATGAAGAAATTCCCACAAGGATATCTGTTTGAAGAAGCCAAAGCAATAATAACATGGAAGTCTCCTCTCCTATGCAAACATCAATGGGAAAACATTTACTTCTCAATAATGTTATCCATTTGCTTTGTTTTGTTCTCATTTAGGTTCTGCACATTTCAGCAACAAAGGTCCACAACTAGAAGTTGTTTCAAACTTCTCCCTTGTTGAAACATCAGTGGAGTGTTTATTGGGATTTGGAGAAGCTGTTCATGACGCTGTCCATAGTTGGAAGCTGACCCATATCTTCATTCACAGCTTGGACACAAGAGCACAGAACCTGGCAGTGAGGATGCAACTGGAAAGAAAGCATTGCCAGGAATGATAATTCTGAAAGACATGACATTAAATACTGAGTTCTTCTTTGGGCAGCCTTCTCTTAGGCATTGACTTGTTATAGCTACTGGTGATATGGATATTAAGAGTAAGGTATGGCACTGTACACACACATACACACACAGGGCAGGGGGAAAAAGAAAAAAAAGAAAGTATATAAAAGCTATGAGCTTTTTGTTTCTAGGAAGAAAATTCCCTTGCACACAAAAAGGGATCTCTTCGTTCCATAAAGAGAGATCACTACCTCAGAGGAGGCTAGGATTAAGGCAAAGACAGGCCTGTGTATACAGAGTGGCTCCATGTTTCCCCACTTCTAAATAACATTTTAAACAAAGCCCTGCTCCTCTAATTTCTTATCTGAGTTGGACCTTCCACTCAGCTTAGCAAGACCCTTCAGTAATAATTTCTGCTGGCTAAGAACAGGGCTTGAGTAATTTTTCTGTATTCTACATATATGCCTACATGGATTTGCAGACACACACACATGTACCTATGCACACACAAACATGCACACACCCAGACTTATAGATAGATGCATCTAGATGTTCATCTACAAAGAGACAGGATTGAAAACCATGTCAAACTTGGGAGGGTATCCGCTGGTCAGGACCATTTAAACCACTATCTACACAGTACATATTGAAACTCAACTTTAAGATTTTTTATTTTTATGTACAGCTCTTTTTTTTTTTTTCTTTCTTTTTTTTTTCTCCTCTGGAAATAAAATAGCTAAATACAGACAGACTGTAATGTTGTATATGTATAGCTTTCAACAATACTTTAGCTGAATAAATGCTTTGTACATAGTTCTGTCTTTTCATGGAGTTTACAGCTACATTGATAAATGGATTCCTCATTTCCTTGATTGCTTTTAACCAATAACAAGCAGAGAGACAATTACAAGTTAATATTAATAAGCAGCTCAAATAACACTGGTTAAATTATGTACAATACAAACCATTCATACAAATGAAGACTAGGATATTGAATTTGTTACAATATTCTGTAATAAAGATAAGACAGCCACTTATAACTTACATGTTCTCCACCAGGCATTTTCCTTGTTAGAGATCAGTTGGGGAGGTTTTAAGTAGCTTAGGTGGCCTAAATTCACCCAGGTTTAAAGAATCAGAGCTTAAAGAGTCAGAGAAACATGAAACCAGAATGTCTGCCCACATGTAAATTCCAAATGTTTGCCCATCTTTACTAGTAACAGGATTGCTCCATGGAAAAAGAGCCACCTAACACCACCTCGAATGTGCCTACTGTATGCTGGATAAAAGTCACAATGCTTTGCTGTGTTCATATAATAAGGAATACTGAACTCTAGACACACATTTTTCCCATTTTAACAAGTACTTACTCCTACAGTATTATTTACCAGTACAGCTACTCCAAGCAGTATAATGCATGAGTGGGGATTATTGATTGGCATGTACTCAAAGGACTTTCAAAGAGATTTCCATAACAGTCTGCGTTAGAAACCATTCTCTGTCTAGTTAATCCTTTTTGTTTGATGATAGGTTATCCTTAACCCTTAGATACCAGACAACGAAAGCTCTCTTAACAGGAATCTCAATAGATGTGAGCTGAAAAGAGTGTGTGTCTCTGTGTATGTGTATGGTTTTATTTCAAATCCATAGTGGTTTACAACTAGATTGATACATGGAGCTGACTGGGAAGGAAAAAACCCAAACCAAACCAACAAACAAAAAAAACCCAACCCAAAATTACATTAGTTTTCCGCTAACATATTTGCAGCCATTTGACATCAGCAGCAGCAGCAGCAGGTAGACACATTCCAGGCAATAGATGTGGCCTTCCTCCTTGAGGTTACAGCCCTGTCATACACCTCTTTTATTCCCCAGGCTTCAGTCTCAGACACATGTTGGTCCTCACCCTGACGGGAAGTAGGGCGTGTCACTGTGGTAGTTGTAATCAGGACACACCTTCTGTACTAGTTTATAATCTGTACTATAAAATGAAATGTAAATACAGATTACTTTAAAGGGCTTGGAGCAGAGCCATGACACGTGGCTCTGGGTCTGCTCCTGATAACAGGTTTTTGAAGGGTCATAGTTGCAGAGTGTGTTCTTGGTAGCCTTGTCAACCTTTTCATACTCGATTCGACAGTTAAAGGACTTGGAATCTTTGGCATCAATCACCGTCTGTTGTGCCAAGTCAAATTCCACTATTTTTGTAGGGGGCACTAGGCTCACAGATACATTCCCTTGACCAGTGGAGTTATGCCTGAAGTAAACGCTAAACGTCCCATTGCCGTGGTCAACGATTTTCCCCGTTATTAGCAGATTGAGCTTCACAGTCTTGATGTTGGAATGAAAATCGCCCCAGCCAAACATTTTCTTAAATTTCCCAGTCTTGACGATGGGCCGTCTCTTTGCTCTGGGCCGAGGCTCTTGCAGGTCTGTGGAGTTCCTCAGCCAGTCCCAGAGATCTTGCTCAGAATAAGTTTCTGGGGCATCGTATCGCAGGTCCAAATCTGTATCGTTTTCCTTTCCGCGAAAAGTCTGTGACAGCAGTCGGCTGATGGACAAGTCCTTGCTACTTTCTGTCCATATATGCTTTAGTGTGGATTTGGAGCTCCCTGATTTTAGGAGTTCTGTTTTTCCTCCATTTGTTAAATTTGCACAGGTAACCTGGGTGGGGGGGGCAGGGGGAGGGGAGAAAAGGAAGAAGAAAGAAAGGATATATTGAGATATATCATACAAAACCCATCATTCCCACCTGAGAACAAAATGATCACATTTCAAAATCATAGGGATTGGATTTCTTTTTTGTCTCTTGGAGAAAATCAAATTACCTCTCTCTTATGCAGTAATACAAACCAGAAACATCTACTTTCCTCTTCTTTCCAAGTAATTCTTACTTAATTCTCCTTTTCCAGTCTTTTACACCAGCCTTCAGATTTAATCCCAGCCAATCACATTATTCTTCACCCTGAAATCTACTTCTGTTGTGATGCCTGCAAGTGATGAGTATGTAACGAAGTACTGCAAAGACTGAAGTATACAACCATGTCATCCTTCAGTCTGTATGTAAGGTTTTCACTGGCCATTTCTCACCTGAGAGTGAAGTACTCTGGCTTGAATGTTCTCTCTGAAGTAACAGTCTTCCACCATCAGTTACATTCATTTATTTTTGCCTTCCCTGGAGGCTGCTCTCAGGGTGCTGTCTTAGTGGTGCCAGCCTGACCATACTCAAAGTCCCTGTCATTTTAAATCTAATAGTAATAATAACATTTCCCTACTCCTTTTATGAGTACACATTGGTCTGTATTCTTGACTGGGCCCTTCAGTCACAACTATGGCTAATAGAATAATGACAATTTTTAATGAGTTTTGTGTCGACAGCTGTACATACTGTTTGCTGTACCTCAATTAATGCAAGGGAGTCAGTCACAATCTTTTCATGTAGTCCCTTACAGATTAGCTACTGATTTGCCATGTCTGTATCTAGTATGACACACATTTCTCCTTTCCCACTTCCCTTCTTTATTCACATCTTCTTTCCCAGGGCACAATGTGATCTGTGCAAGACAGAAAGACACTTAACTGTTTACATGCAAAATAGGGCCACCAATTTAAAGGTAGTAATAACAAACCCCCTGCAAAATCTCATCTTTAGAAAAGACACAAATTGTGCACCAAGGTCCTACAAAATCATAAAACTTCAGACATAGTTCTTCACATAATTTAATGTCAGAGCAATTTGTCTTGTTTATATAATTTTTTTTCTCTTTGCTTTAATTATGTGGAAAACAGGGAACAGATGCAGCCTCACAGCTGTCTAACATGCAGCACTGGTGGAGAGCTCTGACAGCATAGCAGGGAGGGCTGCAACTGGCAGGGGGCAGCGGCTGGGTGGAAAGGGAGCAACACCACCCTTAGTCCCATTCCCCCTAAAAATTCACAGCAGGCACACTGCCACATTTTTTAACATTTTAACTGCTCTGAAGAGGTCATCAATTTCTTATTTCCCTTTTCATGGCTAGACAGGAGATTCTGAATATGCCCATTTTATTCCTCTGTGTTCTGGCTTCTATCATGATTTATGCGCTTCTATCGTACTTGCAGTTATATCTTTCTCCTCACTTAAAAATGAACTGAGTGTATTCTCAACCCAGGAAATCCATTGGAAACCAGCTAGTATTTAAATCATGTCTCCTCCCTACTGGTACAACTGGAGGAATATGTCACGGAGGATATCTATCACAGCATGGCCTTTTCATTTCCTAACAATCATGGAATTGAAGCATGCTTTCATTAACTCCAGTACTTTTTCAAGGTCAGTTGAAACCTCAGACATAAAATCAGTCTAAATTGTCTTAATACACTGATCAGGTAGGAGGTATGCCCCCAGCCTTTTACAATAAACAAATAGGTAAATAAATCTGTCACATCCCACACTATAATTCCCCAGTGCATTCCAGGCTGGTGGGCCACTTAGGGTAATAGATAAAATATGGGGTTTATTTAGGATTTTGCCAAGGAGATTACTTCCACTTCTTTTCACTAGAAAGAAGGATTAAAACACAGACTAGCAGTTTGAGAGCCAATTTGTAGCTGCATCTTAGCATCAACACAGTGAGCCAGGAGAGAAGCTGTAATGAAATGCACTGATGGTGCACTGGTTAATGAAGCAGCAATGAAGATGTCACAGGGAGAGAGGAAGAGACTCAGAATATAATTTTGCTGTGGCATATGGGGAAGGAGTGCAAAATAAGAGAAGAAATGTGGTTAAAAGGAAAAATGTGCCTGTCTAGCATGAATCTGTCAACCTGCTATGAATCTAAGCAGTTAGATAGCAGAGTTACTATACCTGCAATCTGTAGGTAGGATACAGATTGCTTACCACTGTATTTTCTTTGCTCACAGCTTGTTTTTCCTTTGTTTTCCTTCCTGAACCCAGTGATTTACATTTCACAGGATTACACTACAAGTTCTGTGTAACAAGATGTAGCAGTATAAAAACCTTTTAAAGAGAAGGTGTCTGGTTTTTGCAGATGTACAAAACCGAACACCCAGAAAAGGAAGGAGGTATTTTTTTTTTAATGGTTGCTGACAGATTCAATACATGTGGTTTTCTGAAAGCCAGTATATTTCATGGAAATGGGTCATTCAGGATTCTGTGCATACCACACTGCTTCACACCTGATCTAACCAATAAATTGACTACTACTGTCATCACTTCTGTAATACCTGAAAGACTTGTAGTCATGCCATTAGCCCCTAGACCTCTGCTTGTGATTTTCAGTGTGGGTTACTGGCTGTAACAGTAATTAAAGGTCTGAGCCTACCCTCACCTAGTCAAGTGTCTGTGTAAGCACCAGTGGTTCCCAGTGTTCCCGGTAACCTCCTCTCAGCACTCAAATAAACCTGCCAGTGCACCCAGAAGCCTCCCAAGAGTCTCCCAGTGAGGCCCACTGTAATAGCTACCTCTACAAGGTTTAATCAATACAATAAACAAACAAATAAATAGAAACAAGAGCCCACAAGGGTTAATTTTAAAAGGTCTAGAATTCATTGATCTTCACCAATGTGAAATCAGCTAAATGGTTTTTAAATATACTGTTAGAATACTCCATACTATAGAAAGCAGCATCTCCTCAGACACACACCTAATAACACAGAGCATTGCTGTGTAAGGCAATTTGTGCAACTGCAGCAGCTATTTTCACATGAAATAATCCACTATTTTCATCCACCTCTCTTCTTTCCATCACAAGGCTGCAATAAAATGCAGGAAAACTCAATGCAAATCCATGAGATTTTGCACTTAGTGTGAAAACTGAGGCATACTATTGCATGGAAGAAAAAATGAAAGAAAGGGGAAAAAAAACTAGTTTGAAATCATAGAATCATTAAGACCTTCAAGATCACCAAGTCAAACTGTCAACTCAACACTACCATTATCACTAAACTATGTCACAAAGTGCTATGTTTAAACATTTTTAGAACAGAAGCTAATGGAGAGCCAAAATACCAAGCAGCCCAAATTCTATGGTGGCTTTGTTGTCCTCCTCCTTGAGTACATTCACACACAATTAAGAAACTTGCATGCTCTACTTTATCAATTTGTTCACTACAACCAGAGTTGTCTTCTTTCCCAAACCCAAGTGCCATTCCTAGACAAAACACTGAAAAGTTTGGCCCATTGGAGTGGACCTGGCCAGGACAGAGTTCCTTTTCTTCATAGCAGCTCATATGGTGCTGTGGTTTAGATTTTTAACCCAAACGCTAGTAACACACTCATGTTCTAGATCTTGCTGAGCAGTATTAGCAGAGAATCAAGATCTTGTCTCTTGCTGAGAAGTGTTTACATGGTATCAAGACCTCTCTCTCAGCCCTTGAAGTGAAAAGATAAAGAGATTTGCACTAAGCTGGGAGGAGACACTGCAGAGCAGGTGACCTGAACTAACCTAAGATATTCCATCATTCTTAGAAAAGGAAGAAGAGGGGCTTGAGGGAGGGGGCATCTTCTGCTCAGGAACTGTCTGGGTGCCAGGCTACTCAAGGGAAGTGGTGTTACCTTTGCATCAGTTGTTTTTTCTTCTCTCTTCTTCCACTTATCCTTCATTTATTAAACTTTGGTTTTTTACCTTGACCTCCAACTTTTCTTGCTCTTATTCTTCCTTGCTCTTCCCGTCCCACTGGGGAAGGGAGAGAAGTGATGGGCAGCTTTGTGGTGCTTAACTATCCACCAGCAATAATGCACAGCACCATTACAGCTGCAAAAGGGTTGAGTAGCATCATAGTATGGGCTGAGCCAGAAGGGACCCCTAAAAGTCATCCAGTCCAACCCCGCCTGCAGTAAGCAGGGGCATTCTCAACTAGAGCAAGCCTCTTGGAGCCCATTGAGCCCCACTTTGAATATCTCCAGGGACAGGGCCTCCATGACTGTATAGCTAGGAGGGATTATGATGTTAGAAGTGTTCATATAGAACAATAGCAAGGAACAAAAAGATTTAGAAATGCTTATCCAATGCTAGAAATGTCAGTGGGAAAGCACTCAGTACACATGGCAGACTGACCTTTGGTTCTGGTCTTGTACTCTTAATGGAAAGTACAAATTTCCACTACCTAGTAAAGTTTCTGATAAAAAAGGATACAAGGAGCTGACTGCCTGATAATTCTTTTCCAATGAATGATGAAATGCTATTCCATTTCTTCTGCTTCTGGGAAGGAGTAAAGACAGTGGTTCCACTGAGCACAATAGCCTAAAGTGTCATTAAAAAAGACAAAGGAACTTATCTGCAATTCATTATTTTTGCTCCATTAACACAGAATATACCAGTTATTCTATACCCTCCATTTTGAGGGTGAGCGTTTTTTAAATACAGCATTTAACATCATTAAATGTGTTTTAATGACTATTTGCAGTTCATTTAGAACTCCCTACAGAACAGGCAGTTTATTTGTCTCAAAAAATTTGGAGCTTTCTTTCAAGACGCTGAGCCCTCAATGCTTTGTCAGGTCAAACCTGAACATTGGAAGCAGAAAAAAACAAAGATGGAAAGGGATCTCAGGATGTCATGAAAGCTTCTTTTCAGTGTAAAATCAGCCATAGGTATATTAATGTTAATTTAAGACTGATAAATTCAAAGAGGTACATAATGCCTCTTGATTTCTCACACTTTTCCTTTTATTCCAGCCCTATTAGAGTTCATTACCTGTAATTATAGCATTGATTTAGAAATTATGTATTTATTCCACTGAATGTGTGACTACTTGAGGGCAAATGAAAATGTAAACAAACAATCTAATACTCAAGGTAGAAAATTTCTCTCTTCAGGTAAATAACTAATCAAACCCAAGATCCTTCTTGCTGGCATAGCCCTGCAAGAATTTGACAGCACTGTGCTTGCATAAGCTCACTATGAAAGAACTCAGAATTTTCTTTCCTCAATCAGATCTCGCAGAAACAGCATGGGTAAGAATGTACTGATGGACATAACTGTAAGATGGGCAATTATCGAGGCAGGACAGCACTTGCAGTCTTTTAGCTGCATCCAGTTTCCTCGTATTAATCTATTAATTCAATGGGTGGAGGAAAATCTGGATGTACCTAATCGTTCTACTTTGATCATTTTTTCTTCCCATGCCTGTCTGTAGGAAGTTACTAGCGGCATGGAAATGTTTTATTCAGTGAATAACATCCAGATTAATCGAAGCCGGTACTCTACATGAATGTGACCATAAACAAAGAAACTGAGAATGAAAGTTAATGGAGATATGATTCTAACAGAGTGGGGGTAGTAAACCAGGATGAAAGACTTGTACTTGTTACAGACTGACAATTCAGAAAGGGAGGACAAACGTGGAAAACCACACATTAATATTTCATAGAAGCAGACCTCTCTGCTTTTAACTTACAAGTTTTTTTGCTACATGACATGAAAAGAATAAGGATGTGGATTGGCCAATCCAAAAAAAACAATAAATGCAGACTCAGATGAACCTGACAAATGGAACAATAAATCCTGATCTGCTGTGTCAAACGAGAACACAAAAGCAGCTAAGCAGAATCAACCCAAAGACTCATTTAGAAACACATCCTGTCTCAAATAACAGCTAGAGGAGATGCCTGGAGAAGAACAAGAACATGGTAAGTATATGATAGTCTCTCAATTTCTTCCCAGTTGTCAAATACTTTTAGTTTCCTCTGGTAGTTATTGTTTCTGTATTTTCCACTTCAGTAACTCTCAGTAAACTGCTCTTCTGTGCATTTGTCCACTCTGACCCTTTGTAAACTTTTAACCTGCACAATATCCTTCAGCAGTGCGCCCCACAGCCCTATTCCCACTTAGAGTTGGTTTTGAACCTGGCTCCTGCTGCCTTCTTTGGAGAACCCTTTGTTCTTCAAATGGAAAATTCAGTCTCTAGCCAATTTTCCCATCTTCCTTTTTACATTTCTTTGCTGCTACACTTTACTTTTTTATTATTTTTTTCTTACAATGTGTGGAAAAAATTATTTCTAGCTACATAAAAAGCTTACATCTAGCCCACCAGTACATACTTCAGCTATTCATAGCAGCAAATAAACACTGATCAATTTTATAGCCTTGAGTACCAGCTGCGTGGTTAAAAAACAATTCCTTGTATAGAAACAATTCTGTACAATTTGAATTTCCATTTTCTCCTTCTCTGCAGCCTGCTCAGTTCTGCTCCCAGTTCAGTCTTCAAGATGAGGAGATCTGAATGGTACACAGTATTCAAGATGTGGTAGAGCCATGGTCTTGAATGGTGGCAAACAGGCTTTTATTACTTGTTCACTTTTTTTTTCTCTACTAATATATAATATTTTACTTGCTTTTCATCACTAGTGAGCACTGAAGTGATGATTGTATGGAACTGTCATAATCCTAAAGTCTTAATCCTATTTATATGTGAAGATGGGTTATACTTTTTATTCCCTGTGTGTTTCACATTATATTTACCACCACAGATTTTAATTCCTTAATTTACAACCTCTTTATTTCTGATAAAATCTTTCTGCCATTCCTTATTGTTGGTTCTTATCTTTTCCCCTCCAAAAATATTTTGACACCAGCAAACTTTATCACTCACCTTTCCCAAGTCATTTACAAATATATTGAACAGCTCCTTCCACAGAGCCCTGAAGAATTCATATGGAATTTCATTACTGACTATAGAAAAAGAAATGTTCAATGTTATTTTGTAAAATAAAACCACTGGGGTCATTCATTAAGCATTAGAAAAAAATATACAAGGTTTTGACACAGAGAGAAAAAAAAAGACACCACAGGGAAGGTAATTTTTTCTTTTACTATATTTAAGTTAGGAAATGTAACTTAATATACACTGTCACTGCAATTTTTGTGTAGACCTAACTTAGGATTCATAAGAATCAGCTTAATACTCTCAACTGTGCTCAGATCAGCTTCAAATTCTGTAATTTTCCTGGTTTAATCTACAATCTATTGTGCTTGTTCTGAATGGCCCTTGCTGAAAAGAAACTGTGGCTACCTGAGTTTTTTCTCACAACAGAGATTATGCAAGGTGTGAAGCTCATATAAATTCAGCTCAAGTCAGATGATGTAAATTCAGTGAAATTTAACATCATTAAAATTAGAGGGTCTACATCAGTTGATCTCCATTTAAAATCTAAGAATCAAAGCCTAATCAGAAAAGTTGTACCCACAGAAATGGGAGGGCTTGAATAAAACAGTAGAGACACTGCTTTGTTTAGAGACATTATAACTCCTAACAGTTGTTGATCATAAAATATTACGATATTGCAGTGTGCTCTTCTGCAAAAGAAAAATTAATTAGCAAAAGTTACAGTTGCACAGTGTTGTTGTACACAACGTAAGACACTTGTTACATATAAGTCTGAAAAACAGCAACTCTCAGTTTTCAGGAAATGCAAAGGTGATGAAGCACCTTCAATCGTTGTGCTCCAATGAGAATATTTAAGAATTCCCTCATCAAATTTTGCTTTAGAGTCTCGCTTGCTCTTCCTTGCATTCATATTGACTGTGGGCTAGGTTGTGATGTTGCCAGAAGTCCTGTGAATGGTAAGACTGAGGAAAGAAAGTGGCAGCCTGACACCTCACTATAGGAAAGAGTCATGACATGTTCTGTACCAGCCCAGATCTAGGGTGGGAATGATCACTTCATTCTCCTGGAATGCAGATATTAGGTCTAAACTATTCATCTAAGCTTATATCATAATCCAGAGAGATTGAATGAAGTACCTCTTCTGTCTCCATGAGCTGTCGATGAACCTTCAAGGACTGAGTAAATGCTCTTCCTGTGGATGTCTAAGAATAAACAAGAAAAATCTGACCTATGGTGCATAGTTTCCCCTGGAGAGAACACCACAGAAAGAACACAAAGGCAGCAGGCTGGAAGTAGGACAATGATTGCTCTATCTAAGCACATGCTGAAGTGCCTTAGTCACGCTCAGGTCTACTGCTCCCTATACATCTGTAAGCACACTCAAGCTACTGCTGTGGTAATCCTCCGTCAAGGTGTGTAGATTTGCTAGCATTGCTCCTCCTTTTGTATTCAGGAAATTTCCCATCCAAAGGTTTCCTTTCACAAACAGTGTAGCTTTGTACAATGTAGCTGTTATCTCTTGGGTTTTAATCATACAAATGATTTTCACAGGTATTTAGGATCTGAAGAACTAGTCTTCTTGAGCCTGCTTTGTTCACTAGTGACTGCAAAAAAAATTGTTTAGTAAGCAGGCTTTTTAAAAGCATTTAGGTTTCTAAAGATAGGCACTTGAAATGAGGCAGACTTAGATTGTAGTTATGGAGACCATTCTTCTGGTAGCAGTGTCCTAACTGCTTCTTGCTTCTTTTTTCTCTGCTTCACTCTGCCAGTGCTGCCCTTTCAGCTGCAGCAGCTCTTTGTAAGAACCCATTACTTCCTCTGTCCTTTCACATACTTCCAGAGTTGAAAACAGATTCAGAGCTAAACATCCAGGCTCCTCTAAATGCTGGAGAAAACCAAGAACTTTGAATCAAGAATGAAAACCATAAATCCATGGCAGAGAGTGAGGAAAATCCAGCCCTAAGAAACGTTCCACTCTTTTTCTGGAAAGCAGGGGTGAAGACAGACACTGCTGTCACTCTCAACTTTCAAAGAAGGAATCACATTTTTTTCCTTCAAAGATGTAGCTCCTAGAGAAAAAGGCATGATTGTCCTTGTCTATTTAATTTAGAACTTGAGAACATTAGCAAGTCAAACCAAAAGTCTATCTAGTCCTGCACCATATATCCAACAATGACTGAAGCTTAATTTTTTTTTTTGTCAAGGCATCCAAAACCAGGGAAATATACAACTTCTACCAGAAAATCTTTCCCATCTTCAAGGCTTTGCAAATCAAGGACTTCTTCAGTTAGATTTATGGTTATGAATTTAAGAACTTTAAACAAGTATCATTTAGTAGAACTTGCTTGTTTCTCTCTGAAACTTCTAGCATCTGAAACACCCTGTGACCAGTAATCACACCACAGCTTCAGACTCTCTGAGGAACCTGCTTCTTCTGTTTGCTTTCAACCAGTCACCTCCCAGCTTCATTTTGTGTCACCTAACTTCTTGCCCATCAGCCTCACCAAAACCTAGCAAGGCAACAACATTTTTCCTGTGGGATTCAGAAGGCCAGGCAAAGTTAGAAAACTTTATGGTTGTCACTAGACAAACTTTCAGATAAAAAAAATAAATAAAAAAAAAAGGAGGTATCGTCTGCGTTACAGATAATCCCAGAACTAGAAAGCTCTAGAGGTAGTAATCAAGGGCAAGCATAAAATGATGGGTTTGGAATACACAGGAAATGAATGGACTTTCTGGAGTCAACTTACAGGTGAAATACTGACCCACTACTACAGTCAATGGTAAAAATTCTGGAGGAGCAGAAGGATGAACATAGTGTAGCATTATGTAGTTTGATTTCATTTTCTTCCCTTGTTAAGGCAGAATGGATGGTGTTTGGTTTGTAAAATATCACTTCTCTTTCAATTTAGAAAACATTAAACTATCCTGCATAATAGGCTGTGAACTGAAGGACCAAACGAGTTACAATATGCTGTGTAAATCTTCACATTACTATTTTACAGCCTTCTGCTTTTTGCCTTAGAAGTGCAGGAATTCAGCCCAAACACTTCTAATGGTGGCAATGCAAGTGAATTTAAAAAGATTTGGAAAGGGTTTGAAATATAACTGTATGAAATATCCTATTAACTCTTGCCCTACGTTTTACATTTTTAGAAAGAATTTAAACTAAACTCTTGAAGCCTGCTGCCTATGTTGTCATTAAAGATTTTTTACTTCAGTGGATTATGACTTTGGAAAATTCACTCCATCTCTCTTCAGCAGGGGATTAAACTTCAATGGAATAAATTAAAGTGGGTTAAAAATGTCTAACAGAGTTTTAAGACCCCTGTATTATACCAGTATCATGGAATGCTGCTAACTTTGAAATGAAAGCCTAGCTAGGTAAATAAAATTTGTCAAGGATCTATTGTTCTCATTCCACATTCCTGTGAGCCTTCTTTTATTAATATTGGTTTGCCATTTTCTGCATACATGCAGAAAGCAATATTACATGAAATTAGATTTTATACGAAAGGCCACAGAGCAACATTTTGATCAAATTTTGGACTGGTTTGCTTTATGTATAATGCAGTGAAGAAAAGGTCCATTTTCATACAGGTAGACATACCTTTGGAAGAAGGTGAAAAATTAGTAAAATGTGTGATGTCCTGGCACTATATCATGGGCAGAGCTACTGTGTGCTGTTAACACCCCCTGCTAGTATTACTTACTTTCTATATAGAGTTTCCAATCATCCACTGTTAAGGCAAAAGTTAAACTCACTCTGATGTTGGCAGAGTGTACATTTCCACACAAAGAAGATCCTGCACAAGATCCTCATGAGGTCAAAAAAAATGTTTGCACAAGTATAAGAAATTCTATGGCAAATGTATAGATTCCTCTCATTAAAACTGCCTGTTGTTTATTATGAGTTATTCGTTTACTACAAACAGCTGACCGCTGGAGGAAAGGCACTCTAAAAGCACAGCGGAAGATGGTTCATTTGGAGTTTGGTATATCCTTGGTAACTTTTATGCCTCCCCCCCTCACTTTATACCCTTGCTAGACATGCCTACTGACTTCTCAGAAGTCTTGTGATCACAAAGGAGGTTTGCTGCTCTTTGCATTTCAGCCAGAAGCAGCAATATATTCGCTTTCTAACAGTGTCTGTTCCATATGCATTGATCATTCATTCAGTCAGTCAATGGATATCAAAATCTATTAAAATCCATCTCTGAGGAAAGATGTGTATTTCTTTAATGTTGTTCTGGTAAGGAAGAGGGAGATTAATCAGCTGTGCTACTGCAAGGACACTCAATTACTTTTTATTGACATTTTCTTGATGTTTTGTTGAGGTCTACTAATTCTTACAAGGGGTCTGCTCAGCAGTGAGCAGCACATGGGCACCAGCTCTGCTGGGCTAGCCAAATGCTGCATGTTGTTTTCTTGGTTATGACATACACAAATATGTTGCAATAGTCTCAAAGTGCAGAGATGTCAAAATAATGCAGATTGTCCTATTGGAAAGCAGGAGATATCACATCTTACATAGTTACAAGACCCAGCAAAAAAATCCTTCTTGATGACAACAGTCCTATTATGCAATGAAAAGGAATGGTTGGAGTACTGGAAGAGGATACCGTATACCATTTCTTCTACCTCTTGTAAACTAGTATTATTAATTTAGCATGGTACTTCTTTGCTTCGAGGATAGGCTGAGTGAGTTGAGGTTGTTCAGCCTGGAGACAAGAATAATCCAGGGGGGGTTCAGAGTTCCCCCCCAGTACCTGAAAGTATCCTACAAGAAGGCTGGAGAGAGACTTTTCATAAGGGTGTATAGCGACAGGACAAGAGGGAATAGTTTTTAGCTGACAGAGAGTAGGTTTAAACTGTATCTTAGGAAGAAATTCTTCAGTATGAGGGTGGAGGGACTCTTGAATAGGCTGCCCAGGGAGGTTGTGGATGTCTCCTCCCTGGGGATGTTCAAGGCCAGGTTGGATGAGGCCTTGAGCAGCCAAGTGTAGTTGAGAAACATTCCTGCCCATGACAGGAAGGTTGGATTAGATGATCTATAAGGTCCCTTCCAATCTAATCCATTCTATCATTCTAAGATTCTCAACAGACCAGTTTGTACATCTAGGGTACATTTCTGAGTTGAACCAAAGAGATGTTACAAGGGAACATAGCACAGCCAAACAAACCCGAATAGACTACTTAATGGAAAATCAACATTGCCTGTTCCTGATAGCAGTCTTGTATTTTCCTTCTACAATTGTATCACACCTAATTAAAAGTGAAAATTAATAGCCAGCAGGATTAATCAAATTCCATATGCAAATATCTGGCTCATGAGAGCCATGGTCCAATTGCTAGTACTATCATTAAAGTCATTAATTTAAATTGAGATGAGTTAAGAGTCCCTTGGGCATTGACACATAAGTTGAAGGAGGTTATTCGTTGCTAAGTTTTTCCCACTGAAAGGAAAAACTTAGGAAGAAAATATGTGAACATTTCTTCAGCACACTGATTTCTAAGATAATGAGCAGTGCTGTGAGCATTTCTGTGGACAACCATGAGTCCTAGCCTGTAACACAGAGTAGTTCTGATACACTGCTTTAAACTCACATGTACTGAAGCAAGTTGAATCAAGATAGTTCAGGATCTAGTAAGATGACATATTTGGGATTCTTTTATGCTTGCTGACTTCTGCTGAGCACCTTCAAATTACAGAAAGATTTATTGGGGTTTTTTTCTGACCAGAACTTGAGTACCACTTTCTTAAACCCTTCAGAGACTTTCACAGTCATCAGAAAAAGTCCAAACATTTCCAACTAGCAAGAAATATTAACTCAACTTATAAACAGAAATACTGGAGTCCTTAAGCACTGGTTATGCTAGCGTAAATACAGTGTATTCTCAGTTTACCATCTCTTCAGCTCACGTAAGAACTAGCTCCAGTGTCTTGATCCATAACTGCACTTCTAGGCAGGGTGACTAGAAGAAATGTAGTCTTTAAAGGCAAATTATAATGGAGTGCTGATGGCTGAAATATTTTAAGTTGCATAGTAACAGACTGACTGCAGAGTAATAAAGTAGTGATGGCATTATATTACTTTTCCAACATAAAGAATAAAAACATAAAATTTATTATTCTGACCTTGTACCACAAGGACTTCTCAGGTAGGTAAAAAAAAAATAAAAAACTACACTGGGCTGTCAAACTGGACTTAGACTTAAAGGGAAGCCTGCAAAGCCTGGTTTCCAGAAGTTTTTTGCAATGTAAAGAAAGACACCATAGTAAAACAAAAAAAGGCTGGAATGCTCATAGGTATGGGCTTTAGCATTTATTTAATGGCATGTTTACGTAAAGAATAACAAATTCAGGATTCTGGGCAAATCAGGTATTAGTGGTCTTAAATCTGCATGAGTTAGGAAACCCAGTGGTGTTGAAAATCAATAAAGAAAGAGGAACTTTTCATACCAGGTTCCAGAAAGCCTTTCTTTTTCCTGACTGATACTTGGAGTCCATTCTGCTTTGACCTCAGACTGTTCCGATCATCACCACCTTAACCACACTGAATTACTTGGGCCAATTCTATCTGCAATTCTGCACAGCCTCCTGCAAGAACAGTGGGGTGATTCAGACAGAAATTAAGTTCCTTGCCTTTCAGAGAATAAACATTTCTTCAAAGACAGGTCAAGATGACTGTATATTATTATATTCCTACATCTGGCCAAAAAAGCAAATAACTTTCTTCCATTGTCTCATCCTCTATATCTGTGTGGCTGAGCAGCAGCAGCACAAAACAATTTAACCTTAGCAAGCAAATTTCATTTGTTACCTGCCAAACACTGATTCAAAAGATAACTATGAAAAAGCAATAAAACCCTCATTCTCAGGCAATAGGTAACATGTTTTCACTATAATACACTTGCTAAATAACAGTCAATGAACTCATAAAAGCATTTAATTTAAATAGAAATGCTTAGCAGTTCCATTTTTCAAGGAGTGAATGACATTTTTACTTGCATTTCTTTTAAATGCATTTGCAGAATAGACATCCTTTCAAAGCCCACAGTTAGTGTTATATATTATTACTATCATTGCAATGTCCACAGGTCAGGTTGTGCTAGAAACTAAACATCTCTAGCTACTGACCTAAGAGAGCTTTCTCCCTGAAACAGATTTGGCAAAGGCAAAGCTAAAAAAGAAATAATGCTCATGTCCTAATTCAACTGCACAACTATGGGTTAGTACAAATCTCTAGACTTTTCTTCCCAATGCTATATCCAAGATGTCCACAAAAGTTTAACTCCAATAACAGGTTGAGATAGAAAATGCCACTAGCTCTTTGAAGAGGAAATAAGTCAGCTCAGAAGTGAGTTCTGTGGCTGAACTCACTGAATCCATGTCATGAAGAAGTCTGAAAGCCACTTGTAGAGCATTAAGAGATCCCAGTTTCCTGCAGGAGCAGGGACACCATTCCTCAGCAGTGAGAAATATTTGACTTGTTCCTCTGACAAAATATCATAGTGAAAGCAAACATATAAAAAGCATATATTAATTTAATCGTCTTTCCAAAATACGAGTCTCTCAGTTCCCCTTTTTTTTCCATCAGCTGTCAGTCAACAGCTGCTCTGAGTAGTCCACGAGCTTGTTCACCAAACCTAGTGAATATGAGTATATATTTCAATGCTGCAACTTAAAAACTTTCAAGTTATATAATTTTAATAAAACTCACTGGAAACTAGAAACCACTCACTTTATTCAAGCTATTAGCTTTTTAGAGTATTATCTTTCTTAGATTGCAGTATAGATAACTAAGACTGTAGGGCTGCAAGAAAAGTCCAGTCAGTACTCATTACAAGATCCTTTTAGCATTTTATCTGCCCACTGACTCTTATCTTGTGCATTCATCTTGCAGACTTTATTACTAGAATATGGAAATATTTTCATCTAGTGGAATCCAGGAATATCCTGGATGAATTAATAGAATAGATTTTCTGGTCATTTCAGAGCAATTTTTCCACGGAGACCAGCATATGCACAGATTTGGTCTAAATACATCATGCTTACAGGAAAGACATTCTATTACTCAGCAGTTGCAGGATGGCATGAGAACATCAAGATTTGGAATTCACAGTTTTGCTGCATCATTGTAGCAACCCTATCCAAATGCCTGAAGCCTAAACTGCAACCCAAAACCTTAACTCTTCATTCCAAGCCCCTAACATTCATCCTTTCACCTAATCCTAATTCTAACCTGTTTAACGCCCAAGAAGGAGAAGAAAGACAGGGCTTGGAGCATGTGCCTTATGAGGAAAGGCTGAAAGACCTGGGGCTTTCTAGTCTGGACAGGAGAAACTGAGAGGGGATCTAATAAATGTATATAAATATCTGAGGGCTGGGTGTCAGGAAGGAAGGGACAGCCTCTGCTCACTTGTGCCCAGTGACAGGATAAGGAACAGTGGATATAAACTGCAGCACAGGAAGTTGCACCTCAACATGAGTAGGAACTTCAATACTGTAAGAGTCACGTAGCATTGGAACAGGCTGCCCAGGGAGGTTATGAAGTCTCCTTCTCTGGAGGTTTTCAAGACCTATCTGGATGCATTCCTGTGCAACCTGCACTAAATTCTGTGGTCCTGCTCTGGCAGCAGGGTTGGACTCAATGATCTCCAGAGGTCCCTTCCACCCCTAACATCCTGTGATCCTGTATAATTAACACAATTTATCTATGATGTACTTTCTCTAAACCTGCTAGTGCATTTTCCAGTATAATGACATATTTTGAATAATGCAGAATCAGATCCTTTGACAGCTCCACTTAACTAATTTTTCAGCAGATCCCTGTCAGATTAGCCCAGCTGAGTATTGACCACACATATTCAAAATTATCTCTCAGTTTTAAATTACAAGTTCTTCTGCATTCAGAGCATTTAATAATCTTCTGATATTTGCAGTCCAAAATATGGTTTGCTATCACTCAGAATAAAAGATTTTCAAATACATCCCATGAGCACAAAACGCTCAGACAGAGAGACTGCAATAGCCCAGCTTGTCCTTCAGTCTGAAAATGGCAGTACTTTTTGTTTTGGGTAATGGCAGTAAGGGCTGCATTGCACTGTCTGTGCCCTTTCAGTTACTGCCAATTCTCCTCATATTGCCAGCAAGGGATCATTAGGAGTTTGGTGCTTGTGATGTAAAATATATACTAGGAATTGGATTTTGATGACTACATTTTGCATCTGTCTCCCACTAACCAATGGAACAGAAGAGTGTTATTAACTCTTGACCTTTCCTAGATTTGAACTAGTAACTTAATTGCTAATCCCTATTGAGGGGCTCTGAAGTACACTGTAGAGCTCCTGAGGCATGCAGCTTGACCCACTCGGATCAACACTAGTTTTAACCACCACTGTCATCAAGAACATGCCTAGAATTGACAATGTTAATTACAGTTTGGGCCATCTTTTCCAAATGAGGTATAGATGAAACTGTCTAACTAGAAACATTAAATCTCTGCCAAGCTCTAGGTGATTCTACATGAATCAAAAAGTATCCCCAGCCAAAAAGATCCTGCAGCCAAGAAGATCTTGCAGACTCACACTACAGCACTGTCCGTTTGCGCCTAAATAATGCCCAAATCCTGACAATTAGAATTCCTAAGGGACTGTGTAAAAAATCTGCTAGTTTTGGCCTGTTCCAAAAATCTTGCCCTAGATGGTAATATAATTCCAAACCAGCTGAGATTCACCCTGTGTTGAATTTCACTGTAAAAAAGGATCACGCAGCAAAGAGATGAACAAAAGGTTTTCCCCTCCCCAAGTTTCAAGCCACAGCATGAAGAGCATTTTCTTTGTTGTTTCTTTTTTTTCATTCTGAATAAAAATCTTGCTTCTCAGGAAGCTTTGTTTACTCTAAATTCCTTATCTCCAGATCTAATCTTTTTCCTTGGTTATTTTTAAAATTTGCATTCAATTATATTTCAGACTAACACTTAATAATGGAGAGAGAAGAAACACAGAGGCAACATGGTCTACTATGCACTCAAGTTTTACTGCAAAACATAAAGCTAGAAGAACATGGAGTTCTACTTGCACAGGGGCTGCCAGATTAAAATGGCATTAAAATTATATTAGTTTTCCTGCTTCTTACAGGTGTATGTCAAAATGTATTGGGTTTTGACAAGATTGAAGATCATATTTGTACCTAAGCTCAGAACCACATTTCTGCTTTAAACCTGCCTCCTGAAGACTTCCCTACACAGGTTACATTTACTTTACTGCACAGCTTAGAACACATCGCCATTGTAAACTGGAATGAAGAGCCTACGGCCCTGAGACTCTTGATTCATATCTAAGACAGAAATACTAGCAGATTCCTCAAAGCAGATAAACTGTGTGGGCTTGATGATCTCGGAGGTGTTTTCCAACCATACTGATTCTATGATTCTATGACATGGTACTTTCACAGAAGCTAATTAGATCCACCTATTATCAAAGCTTATTAATTTGGGCATTATGTTGAGCTGATGCAGCCCTGTGCTTTCTGGTTCAGGAGCCTGCACCTCTCTAGCTCTGAGGTCTGAACTGTATTTGTTGCAATGTATTGGCAGAGCCCTAATTTTCTTCATTTTTATCCACTGAAAAAATTTACATCTTCCAAAGTAAACACAAATCACAGTAGTTTTGTGTGCTCACTTGAGTGAGTAATTTCCTGTATTAACTGAATTCAGGCTTCATGAACCGAGTTGTACAATGTCTTTGGAGGGGAGTAAGTAGTTCAGACAGAGGGATACATGAATGTTATTTCCCACTTTGGTGAGCTACCTGCCATTCAGGTTGTATCTTGCAGAATCATATGGAATCACAAACTGGTAAGGGTTGGAAGGGACCTCTGAAGATCATCTAGTCAACCCCCGCCCCCTGCTAGAGTAGGATCACCTAGAGTAAGTCACACCAGAACGTGGGTTTGAATGACTCCAGAGATCAAGCCTCCACAACCTCTCTGATTGACCACTAGTTTTTTAGTATAGAATAAACAAAAGTTACAGGATGTCATAACTGCACTTTAATGGCGCTGCTTCACAGCTACCCTGGCATGGCAGAAGTCCTAATCTGTTCCACATGTCAGTATCAACATAGTAAAATAGGTTAAAAATGAACAGATAAATAAAAATCATTACACTTATATTTTGCCCAATTTAAACCAAGAAAGGAAAAAACACTCTTACAAGCCTTGCTCTAAGATCTCAGTAATAGTCCCCACAGAAAGCTGCCTGAGAAAGCATGTTGGAAATATTTCTTTGACTAGGAATTTTAAAATTTTCACATAAGCGATCATGCACTCATCCCCCTTAAGCACTTCAAAGAACTAGGAAAAAAGCAGCAAGAGCCATGAAAAGACTCAGGACTTTTGAGCCATTCCCAGCCCTCTTTCTGTTGATGCAGCTCCTCCAGGAAAGGCAGCTTGCCAGTTTGCACAGACAAATCCCCTGCACAAGGGGACTGAGGTATTGGATGGACTCAGTCAACAGGAACTCGTGGCCAGCATGCCAGGCCACCTGTTCCAGGGGGGGAATTGAGCCATGGCGAGGAGTTGAATTCAATTTCCTTAGCCATTCTCTTTACACAGCTTTCCAGCATTTATCAAATCTCAGCCACCTGGAGAAACTCTCTTTGTATCTAGCAGAGAAAGGGAACAATGGAGCAGGATGCGTTTCCCCATCCCCATACCAGACTGACACTGAAAACTCTCAGTAAATGCTGCAAACCTTCCAATGTAAATGCAGAGTTTTGCTGAGACATGGAAGAAGAAACTTCTGGCAGATATATATTGTTGTTGTTGTTGTTAATAATAACAATAATAAAATCTCATTCATTTTTGTGAAAATTAATTGAAACTTCAGGGGACTGAAATAGGGAAATAACTACAGTTACTCCAGGGGGATTTTTCTATCCATTGTTGTTTCATTTTTCACCACCACACTAAGGCTCAGATGTTTGCAGGAACTTAATACTATTCACCAGCAAAGCCTCTTAATTATTAATATAGTCAAAAGAAAATTATCTCAGCAACATATCAACAGCAAACTATGCCACAGACAACTGCACATGAAAACATTTTTTCCTTTACTTTGAAACATAAAAAAACCCCAATAAATATGTATTTCTGTATTTGTGGAAAATGTTTAAATGATGCATTGCTAGTATTGACTATTCATAAAATGAAGCATGAAAAATATTTATTTACATTAATTTTATTATATAGTGGGAGCAAACCACAAAAATAATATCCTATTCAAACACAGCACTTTGTCTTAAAGAACTTTACAATAGAGCCAAGTCTGTCTACTCCATACTCATCCTTATTAAAAATTATAAAGGGCAAAATCAAACTACACACAAAGTCACACAACTTCCTCAAGAATTGCTCTGAATGCCACTTTGACTGCAAAAATCAAATCCAAGCATCACCAAAAATCAATCCAAGAAGAATTAAGGACAGTTAGGTTGCATTTTTGGTATCAACACAAATAAGATCCTAGTAAAAAAAGAGCAGGCAATAGAATCTGTTTAAGTGGTATAAATGTTAAACCAATATTTATATCTGCTTGGATCATAAATTCAGGAAATAATTGCAAGATTAAAACCAGGAAGTACAAATAACAGATAGCATATTTGGAAAGGAAGTGTGTACACTGGAATCCAAATGGTGCCATTTCCCACACACACCCCCACACCCCCCCAGTAAACTACCTGAATTGGACATAATGAAAAATGAGACAAGACAGACAAGAATACAAAGCTTCCCAGGGCTGGTCCATCATTGGAAAAGCAGAAGAGAGAAATGAAGGTTTATAGTTGGTATGGACCCGTGTGACACTTTCTGGAGAAGCAAGCTTTTTATTCAGAAAAGGAACAGATGTTTTGGCAGATAGCATAGAAAGAATCCTGTCAGAGACTATAAACTAGGCTTGAAGGGGGGGAGGAGGGGAAAGAGAGTGTGGAAAAAAATGTGAAGTATAAAACAAAAGAATCAAAATGACATGGATAAAATAGAAATGCAGAAAAAGACGAGGGCTTTGTTAAACTTGAAAAGAGAAAGTAAATGTGTTAAACTCCTTGTAACTTTGGAAGAAGTTTTAAGGCAAAAAAAAAAAAGAAACTTATCTCTCTTCCACTGACACAGCTCATTGCAGCATGAGGCTGGGAGATTAATTTTATAACTGCAGACAGAAATCAAATAAAAGGAAGAGTCAGTGCCCTTTTTAAGCATCAGCAGAGAAAGATCACAAGTACACAGCCAATATTAAAATGCAGCCAAGGTTTATGGCCAACATTTAAGTAGATTTGTACTGGAAGAACAAAAAAATAGCCAACTGTGTAAAAAGAGATGGGCAGCCTGCACCTAAAAGCTTTCCTCATTTATTCATTTGTGATAAATAAGCTCCTTCTGGATGAAACAAATGTGTTTAAGATTTGAAACTCAAACTCGCCGAGCCAATTCCTGTGAATACCCCCAGTCATGACACAGAAGAGCTTTGTCAAGAAATTCTCAATTTTCTCCATTCTGAGATCTGCTGCTGGATAACAACATTTTTAAAATACCCTCTTTAACCTCCAAGAATAGCCTTTTCTGAAAAATGTGAAGAAAGCTGCATTAAGGTAGCAAAGCCACTTAGCCAGGTCTCAGTCCGGCCATCTGCTAATAGTGAGGTACCAGCTGAGATACTTATCTCGGTACAAATATCTTAGTTGCAGGGAAATGTAGCTGCTACTGTGATGTCACTGATACATAAGTAGTCCTAGAATGTAGCAAAAAGCCCTCAATACAGGAAAGACATGGTCTTGATGGAGAGCATCCAGAGGAGGGCCACAAGAATGATCAGGGGGCCGGAACACCTATGCTACGAGGACAAGTTGAGAAAGCTGGGGTTGTTCAGCCTGCAGAGAGAAGGCTCCAGGGAGTCTTAATCACCACTTTCCACTATCTGAAGGGGCCTACAAGAAGGCTGAAGAGGGAGTATTTACTGAGGCCTGAAGTAACAGGATGAGGGGCAATGGTTTGAGATTAGAGAAGAGTAGATTTAGATTGGATGATAGGAAAAAGTTCTTTACAATGAGGGTGGTTGAGCACTGGAACAGGTTACCCTGAGAGGTGGTTGAGGTCCCATCCCTGGAGATATTCAAGGTGAGGCTCAACGGGCCTCTGGGTGACCTGATCTAGTTGAGGATGCCCCTGCTCACTGCAGGGGGGTTGGACTAGATGACCTATAGAGGTCCCTTCCAACCTGGATGATTCTATGATTCTATCATAAGACCACCTGTGCATAAACAGCAAACAGACAGTAATCACAGAGAAAAAAACAAGAGCATAGACACAGAATACTTAAGAATACTCAAGATCACACCTTAATTCCCACTGCAAAAGCTTCTTCCATACCAAAATAGCACTAGCTGGACAGCAGGGATGCAGCTTAAGGTAGTTTCTGAAGATACCTTAAAAATCAAAGGCTAAATTTAGTGTTTAAATGTTGTCCTGGGCGGCTGTTGTTATGAGGAAAGACCCATAGAGAAAGAATCACAAATGTAAGATCACAATGAAAGTGTTGCACACTGTTGTCTTTTGGATGGTAATCCCTATATTAGATTGTTAAAAAGGTGCCATTTCTTGTACAGCACAAAATACAATATGTGTGTAAGAACAAGAAACCATCAGAAAATTTACAGTCAGAGGAATGTACAAGGAAGAACAGCAAGGAAATTAATACAAAGTCTCAGTAAAGCTGACAGGAAGAGCTAAGAAGATTGATCATCCAAACCCTTTTTGGCATTCCATGTACATTTCCACCAGTGGCTTCCATTTAAAATATTCTCAGTTTTCAGTCAAAACCAGATTTTCCTGTCTGATGGACATGAAAGCTCAAATTCACATCTGCAAATTAACTCTGTTCTTTCTGCTTCATACATCAAGTGTTATGTGCAATATTATTTCTGGAATTGTATCTTAGCTTACAATTTGATGATTATGGCACATCAGGGAGAAGAGAATACACCTTGTTCTGCCACAGCTACATTTTTATTGACTCTGCAGTACTGAATGGGTACATTTCTTAGCAAACTAAGCAGGTCTGACTTGGGAGATTTAAAGGGTGCAGATCTGGCATCAGCGATCAGTTGATGTTTGCAATGACAATGAGATGGCAAAAACTATCTCTGCAGTCTAGGAAGCTACTATTATTTAGCAGCAGAAGCAGAAATGTTTACACCAGAAACATTAAGGGATGGCAAGACAACAGAATTTTACCAACTTTTTTTCTGGGAAAATTTTGCTTCATTGATGGGGAGACTTTCTGCACTCTCACCACCAACCCACCACAGAATTCCCAGCCTGTTATTCACCAAAAAGAAACAATACAAAGTAATTTCCTCAGTGGTTCCCACCGATGATAGATTTTGGATTTTGTGATAAATGACTAGTCCTCCCTGGGAAAGTCTATATCCTCCCAGTTTAGTCCCTCAGATTCCAGAACAGTGACTCAGAAATTCATATAATCATGGAATTGTTTTGGTTGGAAAAGGCCTCTAAGATTGGGCCCAGCCATCAACCTAACACCACTATGGCCTCTAAACCATATCCCAGAGTGCCATGTCTACCCATATTTTTAACATCCCCAGGGAAGGTGACTCCACCACCTCCCTGGGCAGCCTGTTCCAATGCCTGACCACTCCTTCAGTAAAGAAATTTTCCTAATATCCAATCTAAACCTCCCCTGGCACAATGAAACAAGACCTTTCGCTTTGCTCTATCACAAATTCTCTGAGACATCCAGCAAGGTCATTCCTCCTCCTCTAGACTCCTCAAAATCTTCCCAGGCTCTGAAAACTGTGCTTTCTGAGAAACAAATTCTTCACAGGTGAAGTCTGATTAAAAGTAAATCTCCCTTTTTCTGTAAAGAGGAAGAAATTGAAATAATTTCTGACTGAATGCAAAAGCCACAATCCAGAATGCCAGAAGACAGACAGGATTCATCAAAAAGGCAATGAAATCTTTCCTTTGACTTTGATAGACTTTGGTCTTAAGCCATTAATCAGCACCATTTAGGACAGTGGGTATCGTGGAGAGGTGTTTTTACAAGAAAAACAAAGAGAAAAATACAATCTTAACATTTCCCCTAACTAGAATATTAAAATGGGATGTTGTATCCATAGACATACCACAGGTACTAGGATATAATAACCAGGTTTATGTTTAATAGACCAGACTGATGACAAATTAAGCATGGAACTAATGGAATTATCTTCACTCACAATATTTTTTTCTCATTTTAGAAACAAATTCTGTGCCTTCAATAAGCACAGATTGATGTTCTCCTTTGCAAAATTACGAGCTCAGATATTTTTCTATGGATACTCTCTATGTAACATGGTAGTTGAGCTTTCTACAGGCTTAAGCTTCCCACAAAGAAGACATATTTGCTGCCTTCTTCCATAAAGGCTAAAGAAGAAATCTATTATGTGCACTATTTTTTTCCATATCTCCCATTAACTACTTAGTCTCAACTGTGGCATGTAGTAATTGCTTTGATCATCTGTATTAATCTGGTGATTTTCAGGTAACCTAACCTCTTTCTGCAAGCTTTTTGATATAGCCAGCCTTGCAACAGAACTTTAAATACTGAGGATTATTTAAAATTCAAGTAGCCAGCTAAAGCTTTTGAAAAAAAATAATGGGATGAAATGCATAGATCTGTTCCACAAACACAGACAGAAGTAAGTTTCTGTCACTGTAACTACTCCACTTGTATTTTTGTATGCATGTGTATTAATTTTTAAAATTTTTATTACCCTCACTCAGACAAAAACCTCTTAGTTATCAACATTAGAGGAGAGGGGCAAACTGTACCACTAACACAACTTCCTCTCAACACCAGCCAGCACTTCCCTTTTCACTATAAATCCTGCCTCAAATGCTTCTAGAAAGTAGATCACAGTCTCCTTCATAAACAAGTCGCTGTCCTATGTGGATAAACTTCAGTCTAAATTTTGCAGATGTTTCTGCATAGCAGCTTTAATGACTGCCCATTCATATTCACCCACAATGCCAAAGGTCTTGTCCAATCTGTCATGATCCACCTCAAATCTCCACTATCATAACATCTGTTCCTCTGGTGAACTCTGATCCCATGAAACTGAATCTGATGGAACAAAAGTGTCAGTCTCTTTGACCACTGCCTGTTTATGACTTTTGAAACAATCAGATATAATCTATTTGGCTTCACCTTTAAATCCTTTCTCATTTTTGTCCTACCATCTCCACTGAGCTGTCTCCAGTTAGACCATACTGTTGGCTTCCATTACCTACTTGTCAGATATTTTAAAACAAGCTCCTCTGTGACTTTTTCCCAGGCATCTGCCACACAACCTCATTATGTTCCTTCACATCCCTCATTAAAACTCTCTTGCTGTGATGCCTAAAAAAAAATATATAAATATAAGCTAATAATACACAGAGACATTTTCTTATATAGTGACCAGCACTGCTTCATTGTTTCCTTCTGCTCCTTTAGCTGTCTGCATCCATGTGTTGTCCCTTATCTTACATTTGAATCATAGCCTCCCCATGCGGTCCTGATTTATGACTTAGAGCTCTTTGGTGTTGATAATATAAATAATAATCAGAAGAAAAGGCTTTTCCTCCTCATTATACTTCGCTAGTTCCTGAAAACATATTCACAGTTCTCTTTTGTGTTAGTTTCTAGTAAGTAATTATAGAAAGCTCTATAAAATAATCTTAAGTCCTCTCCCTTTTCAGAAGGGAACATACAAGTGAAGGACTAATTCATCCTCTATTCAGAAAATAATATTTGAAAAGGAGGACTATGGGTAAGAGGGAAAAGCTCAAGTTTCAGCACTTTCTTGTTCCATAGAGGACTGAAGTTCAATCCCATTTTCTCTCCCTCTTGCTCTTGCTTCTTAGAACACCTAGAATTCTCCTCAAGGAGAGGATGAGGTCTTTCCTGTGAATTAGATAATTCCTTTCTTCCTTCCCTGAATGCCACAGTCCAAGTCCTTCTACTCTTGAAGCCCTACACTCCTGTTCTCACATTCCCTATGGAAAGGAAAGTGTTTTCCTCCAGGATAGGAAAGAACGTTTTTTCATCTGGTGGTGGAGGACAGAATGAAAAGCTAATGTTTTTCTCATCCCATATTTCACAGCCTCTCAGCTTTGCCTCTTTCTCTCCTTTTTACTGGATGAATCTAACATTCATGCATTGCTGAAGGAACAGCCCTGTTCACAACGAAGGTAGGTACAATTATTGCTGACACATTATCACTGAAGACACTACAAGGAGATGTAGAAAGTACTTTAGACAGAAGTGCAATTCATTAATATGTTCAGCTGATAATTGTCTATCATATGGAGAAGAACTTTAACACCTTTCTAACAAGAGATATACATCTGTGAGGAAAAGAAAGTTTACATTTATATATCCAGCAGATTATCCACAGACAAGCAGCAAGCAGTCGGTTTTGGCATCTGTATTTTCTACACAGACAATGCCACAAAAAGTGGTAGACTCTGTGCTGCTCAAGTGAGATAGGACTTGGATACTGAATTTATGCTCTGTGTTTCCATTTTGTAAACAAAGAACACTAATAATGCAAGCTGACAAATTATATCAGTTACATTCAGGAAAGACTAAACTCTGCCTCTTATCCTTTTAATCAATCTGAGTTATGAGAAAATGGTTTAATTATGAGAATTTAAGCAGTCATAAAGATTTAGTAGTTCGTTAATCCCATAGAGCATCCATGGGATATAAGCCTGGAACTGCAGCTCAAGCAGTGGGAAGAGCTAGAGGTTATTCTAGCACAGAAGCTGTTTGGAGACAACATGGAGGAGGTGTAATTTTCACCTCTTTAAGAAGCATTTTAGAATTGAAATTCTTTGTGCTCCTAGGGGAGTGAGGCAGCCCCACACTGTTAGTATAATCTCACAAAGCCAGCAAATGCAAATGTACCATCCCCACTTTGATTTCGTGTTGACAACATTGTGTCAACCCTGATCAACCAGTCTCCATTTAATTGTAAATTGTTATCTCAAGAGAAATTCAACTCTACAACTTTCACATCAGAAACCTATTGGAAAAATAATAATGAATAATGCAGCCTAGCAGAAAGTTTTGTTTCCTATAGACAGTACCTGCTAGTGCTTTACTAGGAACTCTACAACACTGATGAATCCATGTTATGAAAGAGTGGATGTTCATTCCATGTAATGTATAAAAAGAAAATAACAAATGTTTGCGCATTAGAAACACAACAGAAGCTCAGCTTTGACAATTCAAAGCACAAGGACTTTATCTTCACACAAATATTGTTAGCAAATTTACTTGGTCCATGTGGTTTCAGAAAGCTACCCATAGTGAACAGTTGCAATTCATAATGTTGAGCCACCTTAAGAAGAAACTTTAATGATCTTGCAGAAAAAAAGGGAAAAGAGGAATCAAAAAAAGAAAAGAGAAAAAAAAAAAAGGAAAAAGGGAAAATAAGAAATAAAGGAAAGTTAAAAAAAAAAAAAAGAAAAAGAAAAAAAATTAAAATAAAAAAGGAGAAAGAAAAAGAGAGAGAGAAGCCAACAACAAATCATAATCTTCCAGAATTTAACTTTATCTGATTTTCTTCAGTGGGTTTTGATCTCTTCCCTAATATCACTTTCAATGTGTCTCATATCAATATCAATGTCACTCTCTCCAAATTCAAGCAGACATCTTCACCTGAAACTGTGTTCTGATTTAGCAAGAAATGACCTTGCAAGATATCATAAAGGGTAAAAGAAGTGAGCTGAACAAATGTAAAGTAACAACAAAGTAAGATATTAAAAGTTGGTTTAGATTATTTTCATCCTAATATGAATACAGAAGAGAAAAACAAACCCCAACTTTATCTAAAAAAAAAAAAAAAAGGAAAAGCAATAATGTTATCATGTAACAAAGGAAGGTAAGGAGAAGAATCCATTACCTGGTCTACAGTCTATGGACCCAATTTAAAGTTATGCACCATTGGCAAAGATCTTTTGAATAAATCACTCAGAAGGAAAAAAAAAAAAGTGGTGTCTAATAAAGCACAAAGATTTACAGTTCATTTGAGCTATGTTTCTTTATGCACAAGTGGCCATATCTCCATTATGCATCCAAGGGTGCACAATCACAAAACAAGGTGGACTGTGACAGAAAGGGACATGACCTGTTCCAGTACACAAAATATATGCATTACCAGTGCTCATTTAGTTGAAAAAAGGTAAAATAGGTATGAAATGTCAAACTGCCTGAGGAAGCCTTAACTTAAACTGAATGTTCATTACCTTGAGGGTTTTATTCTGAGCTCTGCTGTGATAGAAATAAAGGATGAAGAGGAGGAGAAATGCATCCACTTAAGAGAAACTGCCCACTACAATATATTTATGCTAAACCCAAGACGTGTAATTCGCAGGTTTCGTATCTCCGCATGGATTACAAGTGAAAGAATGGGAGGAAATGGCCTGAAATTGTGCTAGTGAAGATTTAAATTGGATATTGGGGGAAATTTCTTTACTGAAAGAGTGGTCAGACATTGGAACAGGCTGCCCAGGGAAGTGGAGGAGTTGCCATCCCTGGAGGTGTTCAAGAAATGTGTGGCCATGGCAACCTGGGATATGGTTTAATGGCCATGGCAGTCTCAGGCTGACAGTTGGGCTTGATGATCTTAGAGGTCTTTTCCTAACAAAACAGTTCTGCGATTCCATGATCTGTCACTGGCCTGCAAGGCAACATTAATCATTGTCAGTGCTGGCTTTTGATCACTCGGACTTTGAAGGAACCAGTAACAACTTCAGGCTATTTCCTCTTGTCCTATTTCTTGTCACTTGGGAGAAGAAAGCAACATCCACCTTGCTACAACCTCCTCTCAGGAAGACGTGGACAGTGAGAAGGTATCTTCTGAGCCTTCTTTTCTCCAGGCTAAACAACTGTAGTTCCCTGAAGCATTCCTCATAAGACTTGCACTCTAAACCCTTCACCATCTTAATTGCCCTTCTCTGGACACATTCCAGCACTTCAATGTCTTTCTTGTAGTGAGGGGCCCAAAATACCATCCAGTATTTGTGGTACAGCCTCACCAGTGCTGAGTACAGAGGTACGATCTTTTCCCTGGTCCTGCTGGTCACACTATTTCTGATACAGGCCAGGATGCTCTTGACCTCCTTGGGCACAATTCTGGCTGATATTCCATCATATGCTGACCAACACACTCAGGTCCTTTTCCACCAGGCAGCTTTCCATCCACACTTCTCCAAGCCTGCAGTGTTGCACTGGGTTGTTGTGACCCAAGTGCATCACGTGGCACTTTGCCCTGTTGAATCTCATACCACTGACTCCAGCCCACTGACCCAGCCTGTCCAGATTCCTGTGTATCCTCCCTACCCTCAAGCAGATCAGCATTCCCATGGAGCTTAATGTCATCTTTATATTTACTGAGGGTGCACTAGAGATCTTCACCCAGATCATTGATTAAAAACAATGTCTGATCAACCTGATTATCTTCAGTTAGCTCTGCTATGAGCAAGAAGTTAGGGTAAATGACCTCCAGAAGTCAAAACAAAAAGACTATCTGTGGTTATGCAGAGGCTCCTTCAGATCAGAAGTAGGAATAACAAACTGCAAAGTTAAATATGGGTTGAAAGTCATTACACACAATCAAAACCAGTTACAATATCTGAGAAAGAAAAATTGGTACTGAAAACAGGACAATTTTAGTAAGACTTTTGATGACAAGCTAGGAGGTAGAAATAATTATTATCTGATTACTAGCTAGTAATATGAGGAAGTTGGTGTAAAAAAAAAATCATTATTCATTTTGTAGCTATAAGAGCTAGCTTTTTAGTACCCAGTAAAACTGGTAAGTTTGCTTCCCAAAATTTTCTTTGGGAGCTATCCTTTAACTTTCCTTTGAGCATCAGGCCTAAAAGGTCAGAGAGGGAATGATTAGTAGAAGAATTCCTCTACTGGAATGTGGATACTTATCGATTTTCTTTTGGAGTTTGTTCAAGTATAGGTCTGTTGTTCAATTTTACCATCTTCTCTCCCCAGTTTCCATAAGGACATTTGGTATACTAGGTAAAATATATTATAATCTAGGACATTCAAATACTAGATTCAAGGATTTCAGTGGTTCCTTTAGAGAAGCCGCTTTTTATGGTGTGATGGTGAGCACTGACAAATTGCACATTTGTTCCTCAGGCAAGAGTGGGACTATTCAGAGGATTAGAGATTGCAGAGAGTTTGCTTCTGATGATAGAGTTTATGGAGGCTGAGGCTGTGCAAGGATTTTGCAAGGGTATCAATGCATGAAGGAATGAATATCAATAACAAGAAAGTCTGATAGGAGTAGAAATCATTTTATTATAGAAATATGGTAGGAGTACTTAGACAAGCTCCATAAAGAGAATGAAAAGGCTAACAACAAATGGCCACTTTCCAGACAGCTGAGCCAAATTTTGAAGAGATTCAAGAGACAATCAGAACTCTAAGGAATAACAAGCACCAGGTGTCGACAGTGTTGATGCTGAAATGTTAGAAACAAGAAGCTGTAATCTTAGAGACCTCATCCAGTAATTAGTTTGATGGGGAGGTCTGTGAAAATGCTAAAGGATCTGAAGAAAGCAGACACATTTCTAATTTCAAAAAGGAAGACAAAATATAAAGAGACAGTCTGCTTTTTCCACTTATTATGATTCACAGATCCTAGGTTTAAGATTCTGATATAGATTTTGCCCTTACAGGCAACAAACAATATGATAAGTGTTTCCAGGCATATATAGCCTTTGATAAATCTCATCTCTGTGTATCAGACATTTTCAGTGCTTCAGGGACAAAAAACAAAAACAAACAAAAAACCCCACCAACAAACCACAAACAAACAAAAAACCCCATGTAGTATGATCAGTATACATATTGTAAATAGATTTTAAGAACTGCGTGATAGCATTTCCCAACATGGTCTTTGTACTGCAGTGAAAGAGCTGCCTAATAAGATTATTAGGGAGGTACAATTGTATGTAGGTGATTGAAAGGTAGACTATGGCATGGGAAATTCCTATGAAATTTGCCAATGATAAGGGATTATGAAAGGCAAAGCTGTGTGGAAAAGTTCTGGTAGGAATCTGTGGGAAGTCTATGAAGAATGAAGGGCATTAAAAAAAGAAAATAAAAAAAACCACTGGTATTAAGCAAATTCAATAGCAAAGGATATAGCTGGAATGCTGGGAAGATATTCCAGTTCTGGGCTCCTCAGTTCCAGAAAGGCCTCAGGGAGCTGTTTGAAAGAGTCCAGCAAAGAGCCACAAATATGCTGAAGGGAGTGGAACATCACCTTGCTGAGGAAAGGCTGAGGGAGCTGAGGCTCTTTGGTTGGAGAAGAGGAAACTGAGGGGTGACCTCATTCCTGTTTACAAAGATTTGAAGGATAGTGTCAGAAGGATGAAGCCAGTCTCTGCTCAGTGATGTCCAATGACAGAACAAGGGGAAATGAGTGGAAGCTGAAGCACAGAACATTCCATGTGAGCATAAGAAAAAACTTTTTCACTGTGAGGGTGACAGAGCCCTGGAACAGACTGCCCAGAGAGGTTGTAGAGTCTCCTTCTCTGGAGACATTCAAAGCCCACCTGGATGCATTCCTGTGTGACCTACTCCAGGTGATCCTGCTCTGGCATAGATGTTGGACTGGATGAACTTCCAAGGTCCCTTCCAGCTCCTAACAGTCTGTGAAAACCATTCTCATACTGCTATTGCATAACCACTTTAAAATGCTGACCAAGGAGGAGGCAGAAAAATATGGCAAGTGCTACTATGAATCTTTAATGTCAAGGTGATGAAAGAGAAGATATAAGAATCTAAGCTATATTCATCACAGTGATATTCCAGTTTTCTAACAGCTGGCCTTCAGTGAAATTGATAGTTTCATGAGTATAATTTCCATAGTGAGTCAGGCTGGGTATAAACTCAGTAGTGAGTTGTGTTTATTCATGGAGCTAGAGCTACCTTTGTTATGGTTGTTATTTATGGCTTACCCTTGGAGTCATACCTTGTTTGAGATATGTTTCTGAATTATTGTCAGACTTGACTTGCTGTTGTACTTCATTACATTAAAATTTTGCTGATGGCTGATTTAATATTCATATGCATGATGCAGCTGTGTTTTGTCTTTATTCTGTTTTGATTTAATTAAAGTTACCTATCTGAATCATTTTTGCCTTCCCTTTTGTTTTCAATGACCATTTCTTGCCCCTCTTCTTTATCGAGTAATTATCGCTCTAGGCAGTTGTTAGATCCAGTTAGATTGAGTTCCTTATGAGTTTTGATTTGACAAGTCATATTGCTGTATCAAAATCAGCAGAAGAGGCATGTGATACCCTCATTGGAGATCAGCATATCATAATACAATTTCTTATTCTCATTACTTTGTAATAAACAATTTCTAATAGGAGGAAAGCTGCAAATTGGCATCTCTGAGCAAAAAAAAACAGGACAAATAGGTCACTGACCTTGGAAAAGAATTACATGTAAAAATCAGGCCTATCATGCCTATCATGTCATTATTATGAGATTTTCTTCAAGAAGCAAAAGTTTGCCCCTGCTCTCCTCCCACAGATCATCAATAGCATTTTAATCAAGAAAAATTAGCTGAAGTTAGTGTCATTTATCTGGGGCTATCCAATGATCTTCACAAATGTTTCCTGAATAAAGGTTCCTAAGTTCTCTGTGCTAGTTCTTTTGTTTATTTGCTACTTCTGCCTACCTCAATGCCTGGCTACAGTGTTATGAAAATCATCACTGAAGATTGCAGCTAAGGAAGGAATCAAGATGTCTTTTGAAATAATGAAATATAACTCAGCTTTTTCTAGTCCTTTCTTAAAACAAACTTTGAATGTATAGATCAGATTGTAGAATACTATAAAGTTCAACAAATCCAGATTTCTTGGGCCAAGAGGAAAGAAAATAAATAAACCAGAACCCAATTTTGTACCAGGAAGATTTTTCTAATCCTTCAGCATTCGTGTTGGAATTTGTTCCATTAAATCTCTTCCTTAAAAATTATACACTTTCAGAAATATTGTTTCAAATGTACGTCGAAAAACATAAACTGCATTATACAGACAAAAATCAACTGTACTCCCAAATGAATGGTGCCATTTACAAGCAAGAATTAAACATATTTCTTCATGGAAAATAGGAAACTCTGTTTAAATGAGTTATTCCTAAGTAAGCCAAAAAAGAGGAGTGTGATTAAGAGGATAACAGAGTACAGTGAGGATGCCAACACAGAAAAAGTCCAGTGCTTTAAACAAAATCCTTCCACAGATTTCTTTTGTTTTGACTTAAAAAGCAGAAGTTTCTCTCTATCCAAAGCCTAGAAATTCAAAGATGTAATCCAAACCTACAATAAACAACAAAAACTATGCAGGTATATTGCTGGATCACCTAAAGAAATAACACCACGCTACTAGTCTAATCTAAATTGTTTTACCTAGTTTCCACAGCAGCTGTCAATACTGACCACTTGAATTTAAACAAACACACTGATGCTCTACTCTTACATGTACCTTTCTGATACCACTTTGTGTTGTTTCTGTGATCTATGTAATTTCACTATATTGTCAAATATTTGTTCATGTGGAGTAACTCTAGTTATCCCTAAGGACAGCTGTAGTTGAATTATGATGAGTAACCTCTTGTTTGTCAGAGTTTGATTTTTAAGGTTCTCCCATATACTTCAGTATTTAAATTCTGACTGCCTTTCAGTTGTCTTTTTTATATCTGGTTTTCACTCAGATGTCCACATCACAAGATCAGATCACCTGGAACTATGAAATCCCCAGAGAGACAGAAACAGAAGATATCTTATAACAGTGTACACACACCTACCCATATGCAAACCAGATGAAATAAGCATAGTGCACAAACAGTGTTGTTTCTGCAGCACAGATGTACCTGATGTCAAACAGATACATGCAAAAGGAATCATCAGTGGCTTGGTAACCATGCATAACAGGCTCTGCATTTAGGGAGACTAAGAAATGGCTCCAAACTTTGATTTATCTTGTCACCAGTGTCAGATAAACTTCAAAATGGAACTTTTTTCCAAGTTCAAATTTTTTTCAAGACTTCTCTGACAGACAGGATGACACAGCACACTGTCCTCTATGAGCCTGGCCAGCTTTGCAGACCATTACCACATCTGGATGTTCAGGAGATCCTAGACTGGTTTAGCATGTCAAAGAAGCAGTGCCTGTACAAGCCTAAGCATAACGTTTAATCTAGGGCTACAGTTGCCATACAGGGCATTGGAGTAAGAAAACAAAAGGCCAGACCATGTCCATATTCTCTGGTAAGCACCATTCACAATCTGGTCCTTCCAGTACCTAAAAGGGACCTACAAGAAAGTCAGGAAGAGACTTTTTACAAGGGCTTCTAGTGATAGGACAAGAGGGAGCAGAGAGAATAGAATAGAATAGAATAGAATAGAATAGAATAGAATAGAATAGAATAGAATAGAATAGAATAGAATAGACCAGGTTGGAAGAGACCTTCAAGATCATTGCATCCAACCTATTATCCAACCCACCTAATCAACTAAACCATGCAATCAAGCACCCTATCAAGTCTCCTCCTAAACACCTCCAATGATGATGCCTTTACCACCTCCCCAGGCAGCACATTCCAATGGGCAATCACTCCCTCTGTGTAGAATGTCTTCCTAACCTCCAGCCTAAACCTCCCCTGGCGCAGCTTGAGACTGTGTCCTCTTGCTCTGATGCTGGTTGCGTGGGAGAGGAGACCAACCTCCGCCTTGTATGTCTGGTTGTAGTCCTTTTCCAGACATAGCTTTCTCTCACAGAGCCTGGAAATGCACTTTGCCCACTCAAAAAGAAACACTCAGGAATCATAGCATGGTTTGGGTTGGAAGGGCCCTTGGAGATCACCTGGTTCCATCTGTCATGTCATGGGCAGGGACACCTTCCACTAGACCAGCTTGCTCAAGGCCCTGTCCAACCTAGCCTTGAAAACATGCAGGCAGAGGTCATCCACAATGTCCCCTGGGAAACTTGTTCCAGTGTCTCACCACCTTTACTGCAATGAATTTCTTTCTAATATCAAGTCTAAGTATACTGTCCTCAAGCTTCAGACCATCTCTTTCATCCTATCACCAAGTTAGAAGGTATTTATTTTTTACCAGTTACAAGTTATTTTGGGTTAGGAATACATGACACTTCCTGGGTCTCCAAATTTAATATGTAACAAATCAACAGTTCTAAAGATGCTGTGCTTTGCTGTGTTGGTTTGATTTTCTTTTTTTTTTTTAATAATAAATAAATAAACCAAAACCCCACAGAAACTATGATTCTTCTTGATAATTTGATCTCTGGAAAGGAGAAATTTATCTTGTCAATCTATTCAGTGCCAGCTGATGTAATCATTTTAACTGGAGAAATTAGTTTTATCATTTCCCGGACGCTGCCTCAATTGTGAATCAATTATAAACAGATTCCTATCGGTTTGTGGCACTGGGCAGCAGTGTGCAGTTCAACTCACAACTACACAGTGTGCCTGGTAGAAGCAGACTCACACACTTAAGGCCAAAAAACAGAAGTAGGCTGACCTGTTAACAAAAGTCTGAACTTAACATCTGCCAGTGCATCTGTATCAGGAGCTCACAATATAGTTCACCCTTCTAATAGAAGATCTGCACTGTAGTATCTGGAGAACATCACCAGAGAACAAATTCACCTGACTCACAATTCACCATGTATTTATATAGGATCAGGAACAGCAGGGCAGATGGGTAATGGTAACAGTCTGCAGAATAAGATGCCAGCAATATATAGTGGTAAACTTGGCAGAAGAGGAAAGTTACAATTAGTGATCAAAAGGAGTGAGAAAGATCAAAAAATCTAAAATAAACACTGTCCTGGCCAAGTATCATGGTTGAGCTGTGAGCATGGGTAGAGGAATCCTCTCAAAGGAAATGAAGACTACCCTCACATCATGCTCAGAAAACAGAAATACTCTATAAAAGACTTGGCTAGAGGTATCCTCAAGATGGGGAGATGAGTAAGGCCTTGGTGGTGACTATCAGAGGTTGGTTGTTTCATTGAGGATTGGGTTGGAAGTAAAAAGGAATAGAATAAGAAGAGGAAGTACCTGCTTCAATATATAAGGCTCCAGGGTGGCTTTGAAGAGACCTACCTGATCACAGCCTTAGCTCTGCTGCTAGGTTTGTGCCCTCAGGCAATTAATTTTGATTCTTTGTGATTCTTTTTCCCTTTCTGTTTCCCTGCCATCTATTTTGGCCTGTGTACTGTTTGGGATAGCATCTGTCCTTATACAGTTCTTAGAACAGTGGAGCTCTGATCTCACAGGAGTCTTCTAGACACTCCTAGAATACAAATAACAAATAATCTTAATTTAGCAATTATTTTTTTTATTTCTCCTAGCTATTATAACTAATTACTGCCATTTTCCCTTAAAGAAATGATCCATCACTCTGCTGATGATAAAAGAGCTTTTCAAACAATGGATTTAAAAATCTATCTATCCAGATAAATAATTTGTTCTTATTTCTATCCTATCACTTTATGCAAATTGTTTTCTTCCTTGTGGGACAACTCTGAACCCTCTAAATAGTGTGAACTAGCAAAGTATTGAGCAAGTTCAGATTCTGTACAATATAAAAATGCAGAGAGATGTTTTCTGTTTCTAAAGAGAAAATTGTGTGTACACAAAGCCAACATTTCCCTCAAAAGTCATTAACAAATGAGCTAAGCAGGATATGACTATATAACCACCTAATTTTAAAATTTGACATATTAACAATAACTTTTTTCCTATTTCTTAACCTTGTGACTACACTCCAGCAATTCTTTGTAATCCATTTCTGTCTTTTAGTAGAGTACCACATAGCTTAGCTACACTTTTGGTAGGCAAATGCACATATTTCAGGAGTCATCACTTATTTCAAATGGATCCATTTGGAAGCCCAAATTCAGATACACAAGGAGTTATTCTTCAGATTTAAATGAGCCCTCACAGTCCACTCTCAAGAAAGTTTGGCACTCTGCATGAGAGGTTCGCTTTACCTAGGGGCTGTTTACTCCAGCTACTTAGGAAAGGCTTGCGGTCTCTTCCAACCTTGGTGATACTGTGATGCTGTGATACTGTGATTCCCATGAATTTCAGCAGTACCCATCACACATGGCTACAAAGGACAAATTCTACCTTCTAGTTGATTAGTAGAACTAACAGACTAAGTGAACAAGGAGAATATGCTTGTCTGTTGTCTACATATGTCAAATATGATGTATCAGCAGAAAACCACAGAAACCAATCCTGACTCTCAGCTCTACAGCCTGAGATGGAAATGCTATCAATAAATTATTTCATTATTGATTTATTGTGGGGAGGTTTGCAATTCCATTCTATCTACTTGAAAGAACTTGAAATAGGCATTATCCTGATATTAAGCTGCTGAAAATTTTGGCTGATTTTCATAATTAAAAGCTCATTTAGGGTAAGGATTTAAGGAAAAAAGCCTTAGCATAACAAATGATGATGGCAGTTGTTGGTGGACTTTTAGAATGTTATCTATCTGTTGTAGACAGCTCTATTCTAGCCCTAGATGGTAAACCAGATCAACCTATGGAAGATGCTAAAAAGAGAAAGGTATTGATAAGATAATTGAAATTGTTCTTCATTTACCCTGTTCCACAGTTATCATTAATCTCAGGGACCGTAACTGGGTACTAATCTAAGAACGAAGACTTAAAAAACACATTACTTGGCATACATTGCACTGAGTGTGAGCACCTGGGCAACAACCGCAGGTCAAGTGATAAGATGTGTGATTTCATTGATTGTTCCCTTTCCTGGACTATCAAGTAACTGATGGTCCCTAAAGCTACATCCATTCATCCCATATAAGAGTATTCTCAGTGTGCAAGACAGTGTGCTGCAGTGGACTGAGTTTCATGAATTAGGAAACTAATTCCAACTTGGCTACTCTGAGGTGAGTAACCTTTGTCATTTCTTTGTACTGCTGGCTTTTCCTATTTGCCCTTCCACTATCTAGACTTCAAGCTCTGTGTGGCAGGTACAGTCTCTTACTCTTTATGTGCACAGCTGTTAGTACAATGTGGCCTCGGTAGCTCCATCAAGGCATATACTGCTCATGCAACACTTTCTTTGGCTTCATAAGGTGTCTGACAGCCTAAACCTCTGCACTTTAATCTTGCCTTGGGGAGATGATATTCTTATGTACAACCTCAGCATTAGTTTGTTTTCAGCTGATCAGTTTTTGAAGTAAGCTCAGAATCAAATTGCATCAAATTAAGGAGTTTCACAACAGTGCTTCAATCATCTGAACTCCAGTTGATTTCAGTTGAGTCTGTAAGCATCAAAACAGGACTTGGAGCCTCAATTACCTTTGAGAATCTAAGCTGATTCCTCTGGATCAGTTTAACACAATTCCCACACACTCCTCCTGCTCATAAATCTGATTTTTATCCTATTCAACAACACAGATTAACAGGGTAGAGATAGATTTGCACTTTCAGTCATTGGTTTCCAGTATCAGTATGACAATTGTGCTTTTAATTTTGTGCCTGCAATTACAACAAGTGAAGCTGCAATTATGTCAATCTGTTAAAAACTAGGACCAAAAGTAAGCAGGTTTTCCATCACAATAGCTTTCTAAAAATTGCAGAGATTCAGAACATGGATCTTTCAAAGTAGTACAAAAACATGCAGTTTAAGAGAGACAATAACAAATAGAGGTAGGCACATTCTTTATAGTCTAATGACCACTTGAAATTTGTATTCTACCTGTACAACATATAAATGTGCTTCCAGTCTAATGCAGGACTAGAAGAGTATGAAACAAAGAAAGGAAAAAAAAAAAAAAAAAAAAGACAAAAACTTTACCACTGAGCAAGAATTTTGCTTAAAATATCCTTTTCCCCTCATTTGTACAAATGTTCTCATCAGGTAGAATGTTTTCTTGATTCCAATGCTCAAAGGTACTCCAGTCGAGGATTAAAACAAAACAGAAACCAGACAACAGAGTTCATGTGAAATCTGTACATAACCTTTGCCCACAATACTGAGGTTCAGGTCTCTTCAGTTGGTTGGGAGGAGGACTTTTTAGAATGTTTGGCTGGTGGCGTTGTGATTGTGCTACTCCACGTCAGATTCGCTGGATGGATGTTTATTTAACATGTTCCACACTGCCTTTGTTGTCAAGCAGTTGGCAATCATGTGTTTGTCTAGAAAATATTGTAAAATTAAGGGAGCACCATTTATCTTATTAAAAACTGGAGGATGGAGACATACACAACTCATTTCTGGCTTGTGCTCAGTACAGACAGCATTTAGTTTCTTTCACTGAATGCAGAGTCATGGAGCATCATCACTGGGACCACCTCAACTTAGTAAAGGTAGCAGAACTGGTCCCAGATTTATTAAGACTGAAACTCAGAATGTAGAGTTCCAGAGTGTTTTACAGGAGTCATAGAATCATTGAGGCTGGAAAAAAGCTCTAAGATCATCAAGTCCAACCATCAACCCAACACCACCATGGCCCAAAGTACCATGTCTACACAATTTTTAACACCTCCAGGGACAGTGATTCCACCTCCTCCCTGGACGGTCTATTCCAGTGCTCATGACCTCAAATAAACTACTTCAAATAAGCAAGTAAAGCCCACCCACTAAAACCCTTTCAGACCTGGTTTAGTTAGTTCTCTGTACATCTGTTCTGAAAGAGGTATTTTAATTTTCCTGTTAGCAATTTTCCCCTCCACCCCTAGGATAGACAGGAAGTTGGACAATGACTGCCAGAAGTTCCTCTCTCCCTTCAGTTCACAGCATCTCAGAGATACTCCTGAATTGACTCAGGTACTTAAAATGATAATGTAGAGCAAAATTTCTTTGTACAGTGTACATGCAACACCACTGAAACAAATCCTAAATTCCTGGGTTCTCCTTCAACAACCTTTGAGTGTGATACCATCTCTCCTGACTGCTCCGTATCAGTTTGGAGGGCTGCTCTCAACTTAGGTTCAGCTTAATTCTGCAGAAAGACTAAATTATAGGAGCATGATCCAAGATGCACTGAAACACTGGGGAATGATTTCCTGTGGATAGCAATGGCCTTGATGTTACAGAGCAAGTATACACATGCGGCCTGCTTGCAAAAATAAGAACATCTTTTCCAGATGCATGTGCTCTGTATACAAAGCCAAAACCACACAAACACCAAAAAACAAACAAACAAAAAACCCCCCAACCCTCCCCCCCAACCCCCAAACACATATACAAAAACTCCACCACAAAACAATAATGCAACCAAAAAAACCTGAAAGAAACCAACTTCTCTCATTTTATTAGGAGATTTGTAAGAGTCTCATTATAATTTCAATTTCCCATTCAGGTTGATTTATGGATTTCCCCCTTGTTTGTGACTCTTTTTAACACTCCACTTTATAGAAGCCATGAATACATCAGGATTTGAACCCAGGACCTGATGAAAGTAGCTCAACATCAGCTGACAAAACAGCAGTCTCCATTTAAAAAGATTCTTTTTCTGCAGGTTCTCTCAATCTGCTTTGCACCAATTACAGAAGGTAGGGTCAGACAGAAGGCTTAACCTAGAATTTTTTGCAGACATTTTAACAATGCCGCGTTCAGAACTGTTTTCCTGATCACTATTATGTTGTTAGCCCAGCAGAGGGAAGAAACAGTTTAAAACATGTCACAGTAGGAGCTGTCTTAATATTAAGTGTTAGACCACTGATGGCAGATGTGAAATATCCCAGCTTTGTTGTAGTGTTTGAAGGCTTGTAGAGAACTGTTAAATAAAGCAACGTGGGTTTACTTTCTATTTCTTTCTTCAGAGAAATGAAATAAACATGAAGGGATGGCTGTGTGGCCCTTAACACAAACTGACTCAAAGCCACGATGGGAGATGCTGTAATGAACAGCTCAGAAAAAAGTCTGCTTTTGGGGGATTTTTTTTTTTTTTCCTAATTGGGTGATAGTAGGTCACTCCTAAATCTCCAGGCAATCAACAAGAACTATTTTTACACAGATGTAAAGGAGTAATATGAGCATTCAAATATGATCTAATTAATTTTCTAAAATCCAATGCCTTTTTATTGCCAGAGCCCAAATTAGCATAATATCCTTCAAATCTGAGGAAGAACAATCATAAAAATCTGAACTGTTGGGGGGGAAAGAAAAGAAAAAACCAAAACACAAAAAACCCCAACCAACCAACCAAAAAAAAAACTCAAACCAAACCAAAATGAAAACAAAACAAAACAAAAATCAACACAACACACCATCTTCAAATTATGAATTGGAAGTCCCCTGTCAGGATGATAACAAACAGTTCACAGTCATCTTAAGCTGGAGGGACAAAAATGCCTTTAACCTTGTAAAAATTTGAGGTATAATTTGCCTGATTATTATTTTTTTTTCCAATAAACTGGACCAGATGGAGCAGGTCCAGAGGAGGGCCACACAAATGATCAGGGGGTTGGAGCACCTCTGCTGTGAGGACAGGCTGAAGGAGCTAGGGTTGTTCAGCCTGGAGAAGGGAAAGGTACGGGGAGACCTAATAGCAGCCTTCCAGTACCTGAAGGGGGCTTACAAGAATAGAGAGACTGTTTCCAAAGGCCTGCAGTGATAGAACAAGAGGCAATGGCTTCAAGCTAGAAAAGAGCAGATTTAGATTGGATGTTAGGAACAGACACTTTACTAGGAGGGTGGTGCAACACTGGAACAAGTTGCCCAGGGAGGTAGTTGAGCATCCCTGGAGATATTCAATGTGAGGTTCCAGAGAGCTCTGGGCAACCTGATCTAGTTGAGGATGTCCCTGCTTACTGTGGACGGGGCTGGACTAGATGACCTTCAGAGGTCCCTTCCAACCCAGACCATTCTATGAGTCTATGGGAAGATTATCAGGACCTCTAGGAGAAGCTTATGATCATTAGGCTGGATGTTAGGAAGAAATTCTTCACAGAAAGAGTGATTAGCCACTGGAATGAGCTGTTCAGGGAGGTGGTGGAGTGTTTAAAAAGAGACTGGATGAGGCACTTAGTCATAGAATCATAGAATCAATAAGGTTGGAAAAGATCTCAAAGATCATCAAGTCCAACCTATCACCAACACTTCATGACTAAATCATAGCTTCAAGTGCCACTTCCAATCCTTTTTTGAACACCTCCAGGGATGGTGACTTCACCACCTCCCTGGGCAGCACATTCCAATGACAAATCGCTCTTTCTGTGAAGAACTTTCTCCTCACCTCGAGCCCAAGCTTCCCCTGGTGCAGCTTGAGACTGTACCCTCTTGTTCTGGTGCTGGTTACCTGGGACAAGAGACCAGCCCCCATCTGGCTACAACCTCCTTTCAGGTAGTTGCAGACAGCAATAAGGTATACCCTGAGCCTCCTCTTCTCCAGGCTAAACAATCCCAGCTCCCTCAGCCTCTCCTCATAGGGTGTGTGCTCCAGATCTCTCCCCAGCCTCATTGCCCTTCTCTGGACACATTCAAGAGTCTCAATGTCCTTCTTAAGTGAGGGGCCCAGAACTGGACACAGGACTCAAGGTGTGCTGAGTACAGGGACAGAATGACTTCCCTGCTCCTGCTGGCCACACTATTTCTGATGCAGGCCAGGATGACACTGGCCTTCTTGGCCACCTGGGCACACTGTTCAGTCTACTATCAACCAGTACCCCCAGGTCCCTTTCTGCCTGGCTGCTCTCCAGCCACTCTGACCCCAGCCTGTAGCGCTGCATGGGGTTGTGGCTAAAGTGCATCACCCGGCACTTGGACTTGTTGAATGCCATCCTGTTGGTTGATAGTAGACTGAACTGTATTCTGTATTCTTCTAAAACTCTTCAGGCTTCCACAACAAACCTTTTCTGGTTTTTAATATTCTCATTTTTATGAAAAATTGAAAAACCTTACAAACTAATATATGCCACTACATATGTGATAACAGTACACAGACATATCAGCAACAGAAAACACTTTGCCTCTGCACACGAGGTGCCAATTTTTATGTTTTGTTTCTTGTTACTACAGAAGGGACAATGCCAGCCCTGTGTGTGATGTCAAACAATGTGGCTTTGGCTTCTGGTCCTCAGCAGTAAATACACCTGAAATATGGGGAGAAGTGGCAGTCAGCCCATTTTGATAGTGTGAAGTGCATCTGGTCCTTTGGAATATATTTGCTGAGATTACCCAGTTCAGGTTTTTTCCAACTATTGTATGTGTCATCAAATGACAGTAATGATAACTGCAGTCATTATTATAGAGCTTAGAACTATGCCATCTGTTGAATATTAGGCTTTGCCTTCCCCCAATTGGCAGGTTGTTGTGCCAAAGTCAACACATAAGCAATGTCACCATGCTACACTTGTGTGCATGGATACAGCTCTTCTGTTTCCACGTATCCCCAGGAATTCCAGAAAACAGAGCAAATAATCACTAAGCAAACAGGTCAGACAGAATAAATGTAGTTCAAGCACTGACACCCAGACACCAGAGCATAGAACCACAGTCAATATTCACCATTGCAAGAAAAGCGAATGCAGCTGTGTTAAACAGATGTTAAGAGATGGAAGTCTCAAATGTAGGTCCTAACAGATTTCCTTTTTTCTTTGCAGTCAATATCTGTAAAGAATTTTGGGTACAAGGTAATGTAAGGTATCAGCACAATATCCTGTAGGATAACTGAATAGTGAATTCATAGAGATGTCCTTAAAAGTATCAATATCTGCCCTCAAATACAACAGAGAATCAGAACTATTCTAGCAACTGAATGCCAGAAATGACTGCCCAGATCTCAGATCATAAAAATCACTCATTTTGTGAAGACTCAAGCCCCTTTCAAGATAAAAAGGGATAAAAATATTCTGATTTCAGAAATGCCCTGAGCTTAGAGAGCTCATCAGACACAAAAGTGATGGAGCAGGTTGTATAATCCGCAGCTGTACATACGTTCTTCACTTGTGCTGCAGCACAGAGTATTAAGATGATTTTGTGAAATTCACATGGTACTTGCATGCAAATGCCCTTTTATTGGTGACATCAACAGGGGGAGGGGGTGTCTGCAGGAAAGCCACTGCAATGAATAATTTCAGCAGGAAATGCAGTCACTGGAAGGCATCTCTGTCAGTTATACCCAGGGAGGTGGTTGTTGCCCCATCCCTGGAGATATTAAAAGTGAGGCTCCATAGGGCTCTGGACAACCTGATCTAGTTGGGGATGTCCCTGTGTACTGCAGAGAGGGCTGGACTAGATGACCTTCAGAAGTCCCTTCCAACCCAGACCATTTTATGATTCTATATAACAAACCAGCTGCCAAAGACTTTGTGAGTATTTATTGCTGGGTTTGGACTGACTAGGAAGGGAAATGAAAAGATAGATTGTTATAGGAGGATGAAAAGATCTTTGGGAACATTGACACTAAACATTTCCTGCACATTTATATGCCTGGAATGTATCATCTGCATTACATTTATTTTCACAGGTTATTCTTTTGGAAAACTTGTGCCACTCTAGTTTCATTCTTCAATCCATAAAGATAAGCTGAAGTGAAGATAATGCCTCAATCTATGGTCTTTAACCAAGGAAACCATCTTAAGTAAGAGTGTCATGGTAGTGAATTTGCCTGAAGAGCAAACACAGCCAAGTGTGAAGGAGGTTCTTACAAAAAGCAAAAGCTCTGCTCACTTTTGAAATGTCATGTGAGCCATGAACTTGTGTCCTGGTTTGAGCCAGAACAGAGCTAATTTTGTTTAGTGATTTCACTTTTCAGTTCAGTCTCTTCTAAGCAGCTGCACTTTCTGAAGTTAACAGCATGTTTTTGAACAGCTTCTAGAAGTGACAGCCCTTACCAAAGATTGCTGTTCACATCAAGATCACTGCTACATCTTGCCTACTACCTTGGAGGTGCAGAAAGTAAAAGGCTGCTGGGAGAAAGCAAACAGTTCAAGTGACTAAACTGACCAACAGGGGATTCCATTCCATTCCAGGTAAAACTGAGGATCATGAAAGTCAAGCTCTTTCTGTTCTTCAGTGGCCACCATCTGAGGAGGATTCTGTACATTCTGTCTTCATTCCCGATCCACAAGTTCCTGAATCCTGTTCCCACCTGCCACTGAGTCCAGTCTAGGATTTCCTCAGTGATGATGGTTGCTCTGGGCAACCTGACCTAGTTGAGGATGCCCCTGTTTACTGCAGAGGGGGTTGGACCTTTAGAGGTCCCTTCCAACCCAGACCATTCTATGATTCTATGGTCACAAAATTGCTATTAGGGAGGGTGGGTTTAACACTGGGTTTGTATCCATTTGCATATATTTCATTCTTATTATTTTTGTTAAAGTAGTTTTAGATTTCTCAGCCCATCAGTCTGTCTCCCATATTCTCTTTCTCTTTCCTTTGGGAAGGGACAGGGGTTAAAACAAAACATCTGTCACTTGATTAGTGTCTGGGCCAGCCCTAACCCTTGACAATATATACAGAAATAAGTACCCCACACAACCACAAAAGGTACTAAGAAGAAAAAACACAATTCCATAACCTCCAGGCAGACCACAGGAAACAAAATTTAACCTAATGTTTCCTGACAAATTACCTCCAGTTCTATAATCAACTATCCAGAGTTGCTAGTTTTGTATTTAAATAAAACTGCAGTAGCTAAAATGCATGATCTTATTAAAAATAACTAAATAAAGCTACTATTACTTGAGTTTCAAAAAAAGGCAAAAGAATATGGTACTCCAGAAAACACTCTAACCATTAACCACAAGCTTACTATTATTAGTGCTACAGTTTTCATCTGTAGATTGGAAGATCTGTGTGCTGTAACTGCAGTCACTGTTTTGGAGACTGCTGATCTAGCAGCACATTGACTGCTCATAGAGAAATAAGGTTTAGAGCAACAGACACCAGCTTCTGTAAATCTAATTCAGTTTTCTTAATTCAAGACTTTAGATGACTTTCATGTCATCTTTATAACCCTGAGTTCTTAAATAACATAAACTGAGTGGCAGAAGAAAGATGAATTAAAAACACAGGTGCAGCCATGGCCAGGTTTTTCTCTTGATTTTCCACCCAGCTCCCTGGTGCACATCTCAGTGGTATTTTCCTTTCTATCCAGGTTTGGCATTTTCAAAAGAGACGAATAGCGTAGACGGTGGCAGAAAGTGTTAGCTTCCTTCAGTTCCACCACAGAATCATTGAAGTTGGAAAACACCTTTAAGATCATCAAGTCCAATCACAACACAACTACCATGAGCACTAAGCTATATCCTGACACTCCACATCTACATGTTTTTTGAACACTTCCAGGAATGGTGACTCCACCACCTTCCTGGGCAGCCTGTTCCAACACCTCACCACTCTTCAGTAGAGAATTTTTTTCCTGAATATGGGAGGTGATTCCTCTTTTGGGGAGATGTCAAAAATTAGGGCTGGGTTGACCTCTAGGTGAATGACAGACACTCTCTGTTAATCCCTCTCCCTTCCCAAAGGGAAAAAGAAAGGAAATAAACAAGAGATATTTATGGATTGAAAAGAAAACTAACACTACTCCAATGGAAATAATGACAATACAGTTAAATATACACAGATATGTACAAAACCAATATTGAACCCAACCACCCTGATGGCAGCTGCTTCACCGTTACCAATGATGCTATGGGCAAGTACTAGGGGAATCCCAGAATGGACTTAATGGCAGACAGGAACCAGATTCAGGAGCTGGACTCAAACTTGATTTAAGATCACATAGACTGGGATCAAAGGCAGAACAGCATCCTGAAATGATAGCCACTGGGGAATAACTTAACATTCAACTTTATACTGATGGATAATGTATGGAATGATAGGTTGGACATGATGATCTCAAAGGTCTCTTCCACCCTGGTTTATTCTATTCTGTTCTATTCTGAATCCCTTGTTGGTGAGTTTAGGGTCACCTGAGCTGTCCAATCCTCTCTGCAGGTGCAATTTCTTACTTTACAGCACCTTAAAGTGGTACAGAAGATTTAACAGTGACCTTGGTCTGCACAGGAAAGAGTACAAGCAAGAGCCTTTCTGCAAAGTGATCCTTGGTACTAGCTGTAAACATCAAGATCTATCACTTCTGGAAGCAGACACTGTCTGCAAAAACATGCCATTAGCTTCAGAAAGTGCAGTTACTGAGAAAAGACTGAGATGAAAAGTGAAATCACTGAACAGAATTAGCTCTGCTCTAACTCAAACCAGGACAGGAGGTTATAAGAGAAAACAAGTGATCACAGGCAACCAGAGGAGCTGGCATCTTGAGGAGCAAAATGATCACCCACCAATGTGGTGAAGACTTATTATGAGTTCCTTCTCCCTCACAGTTCCTACTCCCCTCACAGTAATGCACTATGGGATGGTAGCTGTCTGAAGTTTCAGCTTTCTCTGCCTCACTGTTTTTAATCAGAAGTTCAACCCTAGAGAAGTCTTCTTGGTTAATCTTACTGAAATGTTTACCGTACTCTGAAAAAAAATGGCTTCAGTAAATTGGTAAGGTTTTTTAGATACCCCATTTCACCACAATATGCCTGAACAGGGTCATTCTTCACAATCAGCTGGATCAGAAAACATGGAGGATAAACTCAGACCCCATAATGGAAGAAGAGCTACATGTAACTCACACTTCACCATAGCTCTGTGGGAACTGTAATCAGGCTAAGTGCTGTAAAATGTAGCTGCAATTATTTGCAGATGAAAAATTCCAGCTACAGTTATTTCTCAAATCAAGGATGAAGTATTAGAGGTCAGTCTGTCAAACTGGGAGCATTTTAGTGTAGTATTTGTCAAGGTTTTCTCACTCAGGCTTTTGTGTGGTTGCTTTTATAGAATAGGGTAAGAAATAAATTCGAACATTCTGCACACAAGTTCTTCATATTCAAATGCAAAGCCATGGACAATTCAGAATGCTGCCAAGCAATATAATGCTACAGGCCATCTTCACTGATAGAAGCACAGCTGGATTGAGAATCTTCACTGAGATCTCCACTGGAGCATGGGAGTACAAAGATTGGAGAAATGGCCACATAAACGTGTAATGGGCAATCTGTGATTTCTAAGGATACAAAACTAGAGAAAATTATAAAATCCAGACTATTCAGCCATCTGTGGAGTCAAAATGAAAAGTACTGGATCAGACAAAAAGTCTAATAGTTTCATTAGACTTTGAAGCTGATTTACAGTTCACTATTCCCCCATCCATCTGGGAATAACCTGGAGACAAAAGCTATTGCCTCATGTGGAAGGACACTTGTCCATACCTTCCACAGCTCTAAGTACAGAGAGTATGTAAGGTGAAGGGCAAATGTGACAGAATCTATGAAGAAGATAACAGAAGTTATCTAGAGGGAAGTATGTCTAGGGAATACATGAGGACATTGAGACACTTGAACGTGTCCAGAGAAGGGCAACAAGGCTGGGGAGAGGTCTCAAGCACAAGCCCTACGAGGAGAGGCTGAAGGAGCTGGGATTGTTTAGCCTGGAGAAGAGGAGGCTCAGGGCAGACCTTATTGCTGTCTACAACTACCTGAAGGGTGGTTGTAGCCAGGTGGGGGCTGGTCTCTTCTGCCAGGCAGCCAGCACCAGAACAAGAGGACACAGTCTCAAGATGTGCCAGGGGAAGTTTAGGCTGGAGGTGAGGAGAAAGTTCTTCACTGAGAGAGTCATTAGCCATTGGAATGTGCTGCCCAGGGAGGTGGTGGAGTCACCGTCCCTTGAGGTGTTCAAGAGGGGATTGGATGTGGCACTTGGTGCCATGGTTTAGTCATGAGGTCTGCGGTGACAGGTTGGACTTGATGATCTTTGAGGTCTGTTCCAACCTTGGTGATTCAGTGATTCTGTGACCAAACCAAAACAAAAACAAACAAGACCACCACAACAACAAAACAAACAAAACCCCACCCACACAAACAAGAACAAATAAAATAAAATAAATAAATAAAACACCAACACACCTATATTGCTACTCAGAAGAGGCTCACACTCAGTTTTCAGGAGTACTGTCTAAACATATATGCAAAATTCAGCTTAGTGTGTCCTTCAATTCTCTCACCTGGCTACTACCCACAAAATTAAACCCCTATAACGGATAGAGGCTTTCTGAAGACCACAAAATAGCTGTTATTAACTGAGTGTAATGGGTTGGGGCAGATCCCCTCCCCACCACAGGCAGAAATAACGACTCAGGCAAACGGATTGCAAAAAGTGATGAAAGTTTAAATAGAAAGCAGTGAATGTTACAGAAAACCCAAAGCGCAGTGACAAAGAAAGATCCCATCCCCACCTGAGGGTGCATCCAAAACCCCCAGGGCTCCTTCTTCCCCCTCCCTCTGCTGGGCTAGTCTCAGCTGGCCAGGCCTGAGACTGCCCATCCCCCTGTGGCCTTGGGCCCAATCAGGCCCATGGCCGGGAGATCTCTCCCCCAGTTACCAAGTCTCGGAGAGGGAAGGAAAGAGCCCTGGGGGTTTTGGATGCACCCTCAGGTGGGGATGGGATCTTTCTTTGTCACTGCACTTTGGGTTTTCTGTAACATTCACTGCTTTCTATTTAAACTTTCATCACTTTTTGCAATCCGTTTGCCTGAGTCGTTATTTCTGCCTGTGGTGGGGAGGGGATCTGCCCCAACCCATTACATTTTTTTTGGCGCCCCACGTTGGGCGCCAATAAAAAAAAAGTGTGGTGGTTTGAAAGGAAAGGCTCTGCTTTCCCTCCCCCACTGAGAAAGAGACCACGGCTAAACCCAGTCGGAGAAATGAGATTATATTTTACAAGGAAACAGATTATATGTAACACAACAAATACAGGTATTTTACAGTATATACAGGAATATACAGCTAATGAACTCAACCAGAAACCAGACCCCCCCCCACAGAGGGGCTTCCCCCTGTACCTCCCTTCTCCCCCAAAGAGGTAGAAGAAGAGACGAGGACGGTTAACAGGGCAGGAAAGGAAGAAAGGCCTTGCACAGGAGTTAGTATCTTATCTTAGTTGGCCAGAATCCCAGAAGCAGATCCAGCCGAGAGGGACAGCGAAGGAAGGAAGACTGAGAGAAAGTTCCCAACTCCCCTGGGTCCAATCTCTCCTCCCACAATCCTACCAATGAAATTCGTTTAGAAAACCAAAATATTTTACAAACATTTAGCCAGTGTGCCCCTTCCTTAAAGGCACAGCGTCAAACGGCCACACTGAGCCTGACTGACATCCAGACCCTCACTCTGATCTGATATTGAAATATACTTTTCTCCATTTCACACCAAAATCAGTTTTGCAAACATTAAAAAAAAAAAAAATATTGACTTCAGTTACTTCTTGAAACAGAATCAAAGCTTCTGTCAAAAGGGTTACTGTGATACTCATCTGTTTAAAAAAATGAAAGTTAGGCAAAAGCCCATAAAATCATCTGCATCCAACAAATTTGCCATATAGTAGGGCTAACGTGGCAGGGAAAAGTCTTGTAACCATATTAGCACAAATTCAGCGGCCATGAGAGGTGACATGAAACCAGACATGCCTGCAGCAAGTCACAAAAATTATCCTGAATTAAGTACAGAGTTATTTAATGAATAAATAAATAAATAGAGAAGTATGCTGCTCTCCTAACAGTGAAGTAGCTTGAGGGCCTCCTATACACAGTGGATCAATCAGCAATCTATACAATCAGGAGATCTGGTAGTTATTACTCATTCATACTAACATAGCATTCTCTAAAGCCAAATTAAGAGAACAGGAGTGAGATATTGAGAAAGGGCTGGCTGGCGGATTGACACATGCCACTCTGTCATAGTAGATCAATTAAGCTGTCCACATAGTCCTTTGAGGATAAGTGGGGAGATGCTCAAAGAAAATGTCTGCACAATCTGATGAAGACATTGAAACAGCTATTCATCATAGCCTTCAATATGAATGGCAATAAAAGCTGAGCAAATGACAGATGTTCTATGTAAAGTCAGCCGTTGCAGAGGAATGCAAGAGAGAAGATGATTCAACTCTTTTCAGTAACGACTGGAAATATACCAAGCCAAAAATTCCCTTACTATAGAAAAATTATTCCTCTAGGAAAAAAAAAATCTCCTGGTGTTAACATGGACCAGTCTGCTCTGCCAAACTGCTCTGAGCACACAGCCTTGCCATAAATAGACTATAAATGAAGTTGTCTCTTACCAGCAACAAATTAGTAGTAATTACTTACTACAAGTGACTTTTTATTTGAAGGACTTTTTGTATTCAAGCACAGGAGCCATGGCACCACTGGTAGTGGCTGAGAACTGAGAGAAACATACATCACTTATCCATCAATTTTATTTAAAAGGTTTCTGGAAGTCAGTTTGCAGAAGTTAAAGTAGTCTCAGGTTCACACTAACCCTACAAGTGATTCTCAGAGAGATGTTGAACCATCCATGCCTGCTGAACCACTCCTGTATTATTCCTTTTCATCTTGTCACATCTGCTTCTCTTCCTCAGCTGAGCTCTAAATCTGAATTGTGCGTCCCTTGAGAGCCAAGAAATGATTCAGAGGGGATCTCAAGGTCTGAAGGTGTTGTTTCATGATGTTTTAAGCCAGTCCAAGAGTGCCCTGCTGTCAAAAAGAGTGATGCCCTTTCCATGGTCTCAGATTGCAATTTCCTCCTTTTCCTCAGCTCTAAGGCTAGATGGAGACAGGCAGAGTCACATCAGTTTGCTGATCCAAAGGAAAAATTCTAAATTTTGGAAGGTTAGTTTTCAGTGTAAGCCATCACACCACTACATGCTCACTAGCACCAGCACAACAAGCAGGCAAGGCTGGAGGGAACGGCAGGACCACCTTTTTTCCATGCTGGTCATAGACAAGCATAAGCTGAATATTGCTCTACTGCCTTAGAAGCTCTGTTATTTAGCAGCAGTTCAATTCTCCCTAGAGCAGAGAAGTGAAAAGCTACTGTTAATTAGTAGCTGCAAGTGTTTATACTAGCCAAGGGACTACTAACTGCTTGGAATTTCTGGCAGAAGCTATGATCCTCCAGGACCAAGTACATATTTAAAACATCAACCAATTATTAGAATTGATTGATATTCCTCAATCCTGAGGAACCAAATTGCTGGCAAACACCCAGAGCAAATAGGCGTAGAGGAGCCCAAAAGGGTCTCAGCACCAGAAAGCTTCAAATATGGGTTCTGTCATCAGAAAAGAACAGCTCTTCTTTCCAGGGATCAGACCCAGAATGAGGCAGCTGAGTGCTCCTGCAGGCTGTGTAATATCAGTGATTTTCCACCTCTGAACAGTTCCAGCAACAGATCCAAGAGTTTGCATGTAAAGGTTTGTTGATGTTTCAGCAGTCAGTGCCACCTCATGGAAAAACTTACATGGGCTGCAGTAACAAAAGTCAGAGCAATCAAGAGTATTCTGTCAGCTAGTAACTACCGCTCTTTCTGGCAGGGGAAATGCTTAGGTCCTCTCAGGCCATACCTCACCTCTGCAATGGGAGGACAAGCAGCTTGGCTCACAGTAAGCTATTCAGCCTCTTTGCTTAAAAACAGACTCACGTTTTCCAGAGAACGTTGAGGCACTTGAAGGAAAATGAGCATCACACGTGCAGCAAGTAGTAAGCTCTTTAAACATTTCGCTTAAGATGGTAAAATCCCAAGTCTTGACTATGGAAAAGATTGCTGGAACTCAGTCAAGGTGGAAGTCAAACAAAATATCCAAACCCAGTGAATGCTGTCCACTCCCATTTGAAGACCACCAAGCCAGTGTCAAGAAAGCTTTCAGTGCCTCAGTATTGGGATTTTCTCATTTATGTATAATGCCAGCATCTTCCAAAACAAACTCTACTTCTCCTTGCAAAAGAACATGAACATGTTTCTCTTTAATTACCATAGCATTTAAAAGTTAGAATAATTAAATTAACTAGAGAACATTTTGTTATTTCTCTATTCCCAAATGTTTCTTTTCTTCTCACTTTTTCATGACTGTGTAAGCTAATCCTTCAAAGGTACTCATCAGCAAAGGACCTTCTCAGCGCCAAGGTTTTCTAAATCTCATTTTCCAGAAACTTTATGGGCATGCATTATGACACTAGCCAGTATCACCTCAAATAAGAATTTTGGTAAAGATTGCCCTTAATTAATATTTAAAAGTATTATTACACCATGAAGGTGTTGATTTTGGTCTACAAAGCAGGCTGCAACAGTTGGGACTTGCCAGAAAGGAGGTTTTATTTCTAGCCAAGCCAGCAGCTATTTCCATATTCCAAATTTCTCCTGACTGTGTGTTGTGTTGGCAGAATGACAGCCTAACTGTAGTACTGTTGTCAACATGGAACGCAAAAGGGAAGTCAGCTTGATATGCTAAAGAGACAACTACTGGGGAGAAACACAGGCAATTAATTTTGGAGTGTTGCATTGACTGAATTTGTGCATTTTTCTTTCCCTGAATTGATTGCTTTTTTTTTTTTTTTTAAATAAGCTTAAGGAAAGTCTGTGCAGACTCTGGTGTGAGCCTGTTTGTCGTACGTAACAACAACGTGGAATGCAGGACTTTCATTCTATGAAATTTCATTGCAGAAGAAAGTATTTGATTTGGAGTCGGGGCTTTTGGACAACTGGTCATCATCTTCATCATCCATCAGGAAGACTGTCACCCCACCTCTCCTAACTCGGCCCTCTATCATACAACTCTGCTTGGGGCAGAAAGCAGAGTTGGAAAGTTGCCTGGTAGAAAAGGACCTGAGGATGCTGGTTGACAGCCAGATGAATATAAGCCTACAATGTGCTCAGGTGGCCAAGAAGGTCACCAGCATCCTGGCGTGTTTCAGGGATAGCGTAGCCAGAAGCAGCAGGGAAGGGATCATGCCCCTGTAGTGGGCACTGGTGAGGCTGCACATTGAATACTGTGTTCAGTTGTGGGACTCTCACTAGAAGAACCATTGAGGTGATGGAGCAGGTCCAGAGAAGGGCAATAAAGCTGGTGAAGGGTCTGGAGAACAGGGCCGGTGAGGAGCAGCTGAGGGAACTGGGATTGTTTAGTCTGGCGAAGAGGCTGAAGGGAGACCTCATTGCTCTCTACAAATACCTGAGGAATTTCTAGGCAAAGTTGTTACTGTTTACACTACTTTTGTCTCATCACTGTTACAAGTACATATGCAGAAGGCCTGTTAAAATGTACTGGTCAGAAAGGGCAGGACTCTCCTATGACCATACTCTGAAGCACTCTGGAGAGTATGTTTATAAAGCCTGTTTTCTTATGCTTTACACTGGGATAACTGAAGGCTGGTTGTTTTTTTTCACTTCTGTTCATCATCAGTTGAATTCAAATATATTTTATAAATGAGAAGTTTCTCACAGTCAAAGCATCTATTTCCTTCATGGTTTGTTTTTCTTTGCTGCAAGAATTTCTCATGAAGACTCTATTTCAGGATTTTCCTTCATCCCTAAATTTGCAAATGTAGAATGAGAAGCCTACACAAGGTATTAATCAAGCCCTAATTCCATCTTTAAGGTCAAATAGAATTTTTGAAGTTGGTGTATCTGACAAAGGATCATGACTAGAAGAGTCATATCTGCATCTTAAGAGCAGATTTGAGAAATGCCAAACAATTTCAGTACTGACCACAAAGCCAAGACAAAGCATCATTGCACACAAGACTTGAGTAAATTATTGGAAGTATGTGAAGTATTAATTTTCCAGGGTAAATAGGGAGTGTATGGCAAGTGTAATACTATCAACTACATTGCATTAAGTGCCATGCTACCATAAATTTGGTCACCTACCAGTTAGCAGCATCTGAAAACATACAAAAGATTACCAGCAAAGAATAACAAAGACAGTTTTCTGTCTCTCCTGCAGCACAGCATATCAGAACAACAACCTGCCTTGCCAAATTCTGACATTCAACAGCTTTACTAGTGGTGTATCATGGTGCAGTAATATTTCATAGAACGGTTTAGGTTGGAAAGGACTTTGAAGATCATTTATATCCAACCCCTCTGCCATGGGCAGGGACAGCTTCCACTATATACAGGCATGACCTCCTTGGACAACTTATTTCTGTGTCTCATCACCTTGATTGTAAAGAATTTCTTCCCAATCACCAGTCTAAATCTACCCTCCTCAAACTTCAATCCATTCCCTCTCATCCTATCACTACAAGCCCTTGTCAAAAAGCCTTTCCCAGCTTTCTTGTAGATCCCCTTCAGGTACTGAACGGCATCTCTAAGGTCTTCTCCAGGGTGAACAGTCCAAATCTTGCATCCTGTCCCCACAGGAGATGTTCTCCTTCCCTCTGATCATCTTTGTGGCCCTCCTCTGGACCCACTCCAGCAGCTTTATGTCTCTTATGTTGGAGGCCCCAGAACTAGATGCAGTACTCCAGGTGGGGTCTCACAAGAGGTACAGGAGTAGAATCACCTCATTTGTTCTCCTGGTCACACTACATTGGATGCATCCCTGGACACAGGGGCTCCTTCTGGGGTGCAAAACAGCATTGTCAGCTCATGTTGAATCATGTTGGTTTCACAATCACTGGCTTCATCTGGGGAGGGCAAGTTAAGTGGACTAGAAATCTGCATTGTTCTTCCCTGTATTCTATTGATCCGAATGTACTCTTCCTTCACATTTCATGACTGTGTAGGACCAAGAAGTCCTCCTCAAAGGAAGGAGATGCCAGTTCATCAAAGCAGCAAGTCACTGGATTTATCTTGCATTGTTGAACAAGAGTGTCCAATAACAACTGATATTTGGAACCAAGAGTAAAAACCAGCATTTCTTGTCTACTGAGCCCTAAAAGAAGAGTTCACAAAAACTTTGGTAGCCAAACCTGACTTGAGAAATGATATAACATTGGCATCTTTCATCATGTTAGTGTAGGCTCTGCAGTACACTTATGTCCCAGTTTCCTCATTGAGACTACTGTCCTGTGGAGTAAAGAACAGTCTCTCTCTCAGTTCAGCTGATAGAATGGTACCACCATATTGATCAATGAAGGAAGAAATGGTATTTGGTCCTGCTGCTGGATTCTTTTAGTGGAAGGATGCATTAGTACTAATATGCTAATCTCCCTTGGAAAGGAAACGGGAGATAAGAGCCTCCTCCCAAGGAGAAAACACTGAAAAGGTCATATTTTTATAGCAACTGAAGAGCAAATATAAGCATAGAGGCAATTTTGTGCCAAATCCTATTTTGAGTGCTTCTTTTTGATTTTCTGAAGCAAAAATATTGTCTGAGTTGATTTTTTTTTTTCATTTTCTTACACAGTCCACAGTTTAGCACCTTTAATGATGATCAAAGTAAAATGTGGCTATTTTTCATGGAAAAAATGCCTTTTGTACTTTAAAGAAAATGTCCTTGGAATTTTTTTTTTGCATACTGCTTAGTCCAAGAAGTGTTCTTTGGCAAGCTTCAAATGATGTGTGCATACAGTCAAAAGGAAAGCTTTTATATTTGACAGAGTTTGAAAGCAGCAGATAAGAAACAAATGCATTAACATATGAAAACAATATATTCTAGAACATGTCATAGCCACATCTAGGAGCTGATATGGAACATGATATTTACAACAGTTCTAATTTAATGCTTGAAGGCAAAAGGAAGACTGCTATGCTTAAGGTACTAGAAAGTCAAGGCTTTGGGTGCTGATCCTGTTGTGTAGTAAACATGAAGTCTCTGGGTACTGCATTAGGTGATAAACACACAGAAAATGCATGCTGGCATCCTGCAAAGTGCTGAAATGTGTGCACATAATCAAAACAATTTCCTTGTCTTTTCAGCACTTCTGATCAACCCTCACTGTTATGCAAACAGGGATGTAGTTAGGTTACTACACAGCCAACTAGTCATTAAAAAGGCTTCAGCATCATGCTATTCTCTTTAAAATATCATATTACTGATCACAACTTCCTGGTTTTGCTTTTTACATATTTACATTATTAAAACAAAAAAAAAAAAGCAGTTTCTAAAATTGTGGGGAGGGGCCAGGGGGGAAGGCAGCACCCTTGAAAATAGTATTTTTGTGATATTAGGTTAAGAAATTCACACTCACCAAAATGTCAAGCAATTCAAAGCTATGATTCCCATGGCAAATGCGACATCCACACTGCACACAGGCCTGAAAATAGCTGCCAAAGGAAATGTTAGAAAACTCTCTGCAAGGTAAAAAGAGACTAATTTAAAATTCCTGTGAGAATCACCACTTTGAATTCCTTGACTCCTCTGTGCATGTACACTCTTATCATGACACTGCACAGACGCAGGTTTTTGGATTTCCTACTACACTTCCACTACATTTCTAACACCAGAATATTTCACTGTGAATGTTAAGCACTAGGATTCTAATACCTTGTTCTTATGGAAAAGGCTTACTAGAGCAGAAGCTGAACTGTGTTCATTTATTGTCATGATGAAGGGGATAGTGAGAATCAAAACTGACACTAAATCTGACACTAGCTCTTTCCATTTCCTATGCTACTTTTTGATTGCAATCACTGTGGTCTCCGTGGATGTCATACCCATTGTGGTGAAGGCACATTGTGCCGAGACATTGAATCTTGCCCCAGCATGTGGGCAAGCTCCCCCTCCCTCAGGAGGAAGACAAAAGCCAGGCTAGCACGCTGCTGGTGCATGCTGTGCTCGTGCATTCTCCAAATATGGAAGAATTCTAGCTTCATGCTTTCCCATAGGCTGAAGCCAGTTGTTTATGAGAATGCCCATTGGTCAAACCCAGCCTCGAGGTATTCTATAAGTATTACCCCAGTGAGTAAACAAGTGCTTTTCCTGCCTTCCTGCCTTCCTCCTCCATTTCTGTCTCTGTGCTAGCTCGAGAGTTAAGTCCGAGCCACTGCCTCTGCAACTGAGTTTATTGTTTAGCTTCTGTTACATACATGCACGCATATCAAGGCATCTGCATGTGAGAAGCGACTGGAGAAATTATTTCCATAGAGGAAGGATACCACGCTAAGCTGAGAAGCTAGCGTCACAGCCAGTCACACGACCGGGAGAGGAACCCCCCCGTCGCTACTGCGTGGACTGGATCAACCCCCGAGGGTAAGATCTGCCTAATTATCGGGGAGAAGGGACTTGACCGTGCCAAGTCCCCGCGCAATTGCTTAACCCCACTATAGTGGAGAGAAGAGCGCCACGTGCCGCTCCGAGCCCTGTTAACTCCAGGGATTACTCAGCAGCATTCGTGCTTACACTGCACTGAACTCCCCCCGGACCGCTCCGGGTATCCTGCTGTTGCTTTGAGCCCAGCAAACGAGAAGCTGCTGCCTGAGAGAACTTGCCGATCCGGGTCCGCCCCGCCGATATTCCTCGTTCCCGGGGCCGCCCCTGCGGATCCGCGTACCGCCGCGTCCCCCAGGCAAGTCTGCCGGCGATCGCCGTCCCGCCGTGTGGTGCGGATCAACTCTGAGGACCAGCTCGTCTCCGGACCAGCCCTACCAGCCCGTCCTCTCGTGCACGCCAGCTCTGCGAGACCCCAGTCTCGAACCGGCGGCACACAGGACAAAGCTCCGTCTGAGCGCGACCAGAAGTTGCGCACGTCCCGTCGAGTCGCCATCTAGTGGCCAAGCGGCGGAACTGCACCCTTCTTGCATATAAATATAGAAATAGCTTGTAATTAGCTCAAATAAGTTCTAATCATAATACTAAGCCAGTTATGGGATATATTTCACGAACGTGCACTAGAACATGTATATAAGTTGGTGATTCATCGGTTATTGACAATTTTATAGTTATAATAAAAAATTAATTTTCATAAATCATAAGTCATAAGTAATAAAGCAATAACCTCCCTCTTCACCACAATAATGGCGCAGCGAGCAGGGTGTACAGCTGTGAAATATTTCCATAACTTGGGATACAAAATTACAGCCCCAGATTTGGAATGGGCGAAATTAAATTGCAAAAATATAGATGGCATTTTCGCAAAGCTAAGCGAACCCAGCAGCGAACACGCTGTCCTGATGGCATCTTGTATTGTACAGATGCAGGAGGAAATAAAATTCTTTGACCAAAAAGTTTCCCAATTGGAAAGGGAATTGGCAAAGTCAGAGGCACAAAGCCAGAGACTGCATGATTTATTTGAGCTGCACATAAAAGAGACCATGTCTGTCTTTAAGTCTCAATGGCAATCACGTGCTACCTATGAAGTAGCCAGGGCATATGACCCACGAGAGCCAGGCTCTCCTATACTGTCTGTTCCGGCTGACAAGCAGAAACCAGCTGACTTCGATTCAGCAGCTGCTCAGCATCAGCATGTGAGCGATGTTAGCTCACCCACTCCAGACAGATCAGCAGTTATTGCCCCGGTGCAGCAAGCCCAGTCAGGCTCCACATCACTGGATGATAACAATGAAGCCACCAGCTTCAACCAGCAACGAATCCCCAAGAAGCGGGTGAGATTCAGCACAGCATCGTTGAATGACTCTCAAGCTGTCAGAGGACCAGGTTTCCCACAGCATACCAGACCGAGAGGTAACCAGGGGAATAGACGCTCCTGCAATAAAGCTGCCAAGTCAACTCGACAACAGCTTGCAGAGCATCCCAATAAGAGAGGTTACTATGATTCCAGAGGCACACAGAGTACCACATCAGACGCAGATTCTGGATGTGAGTCTAGCCCACGGCATCACCGCAAACGGCGGAAAAGCCAAGCTGCCACAGAAGCCAATGAAGCTAAACCCCGCAGCATCCTGAAAGTAAAGCTGCAGGAAAAGATCTCCGAAAGGGATAGTTCCAGAAGGGACCACAAACCCAGCGAGGAGAGACATCAGCAAAAGGCGTATACTGCTAACCATAAAGCTACACCACATCCCCACAGAAGGGAAGAGCAATTCTTCCAAGCATCTTCTTCTGCCAACCCGCGCAGATACAAACACTGCACTGGAAGACAACGCTCACGAGATCCCTGTAACCCCAGTAGAGGGAAAGAAAAGATGGACAGTGACAGGAAGCGCTTTAATTCGCAAGATTCACCTGATTCACTAGATCCATGGTGTGAGCTACTCATCGATATGGAAATGCCCAAGGACTCTGTATTGTCCTTGAAGCCGAAGTTCAGAAAGAAAATGGTGAAGACTGTGGTTGCTAGCCTGATAAAAGCATCAAAGGAAAGGGATTCTTTCTTGTCCCAACACTGAGAAATTCCTGTCATAGTGACAGAGCCCATCCTATCAAGGGGGTGGGAGATTGACAAACTCCGCAGACACTTTGATTGTTTCAGTGTCACATGGGAGTCAAACCCCATCACTCAGTCAAGGGGGTGGTGGAAGATAGTCGAGAGTACTAATACTGTTTTGGGGAACACACATTTGTTCCATTCTGCTAAGGCAGCATGCTCTGTTAAGAGTACAGTTCAAAGTTTGTATACTGTTCATATAGTGCTAAAGTATTGTAAGTCACTATGTTTGAATGTGTAACCTACCTAGCAGGTGTGAGATGACTTAACCTGTATGGGATAAACCTTGTTAAGGGTAATGTATGCTCGAGGCTTATTATATGCCCATGGGCAAGGGGGTGGTAATGTGGTGAAGGCACATTGTGCCGAGACATTGAATCTTGCCCCAGCATGTGGGCAAGCTCCCCCTCCCTCAGGAGGAAGACAAAAGCCAGGCTAGCACGCTGCTGGTGCATGCTGTGCTCGTGCATTCTCCAAATATGGAAGAATTCTAGCTTCATGCTTTCCCATAGGCTGAAGCCAGTTGTTTATGAGAATGCCCATTGGTCAAACCCAGCCTCGAGGTATTCTATAAGTATTACCCCAGTGAGTAAACAAGTGCTTTTCCTGCCTTCCTGCCTTCCTCCTCCATTTCTGTCTCTGTGCTAGCTCGAGAGTTAAGTCCGAGCCACTGCCTCTGCAACTGAGTTTATTGTTTAGCTTCTGTTACATACATGCACGCATATCAAGGCATCTGCATGTGAGAAGCGACTGGAGAAATTATTTCCATAGAGGAAGGATACCACGCTAAGCTGAGAAGCTAGCGTCACAGCCAGTCACACGACCGGGAGAGGAACCCCCCCGTCGCTACTGCGTGGACTGGATCAACCCCCGAGGGTAAGATCTGCCTAATTATCGGGGAGAAGGGACTTGACCGTGCCAAGTCCCCGCGCAATTGCTTAACCCCACTATAGTGGAGAGAAGAGCGCCACGTGCCGCTCCGAGCCCTGTTAACTCCAGGGATTACTCAGCAGCATTCGTGCTTACACTGCACTGAACTCCCCCCGGACCGCTCCGGGTATCCTGCTGTTGCTTTGAGCCCAGCAAACGAGAAGCTGCTGCCTGAGAGAACTTGCCGATCCGGGTCCGCCCCGCCGATATTCCTCGTTCCCGGGGCCGCCCCTGCGGATCCGCGTACCGCCGCGTCCCCCAGGCAAGTCTGCCGGCGATCGCCGTCCCGCCGTGTGGTGCGGATCAACTCTGAGGACCAGCTCGTCTCCGGACCAGCCCTACCAGCCCGTCCTCTCGTGCACGCCAGCTCTGCGAGACCCCAGTCTCGAACCGGCGGCACACAGGACAAAGCTCCGTCTGAGCGCGACCAGAAGTTGCGCACGTCCCGTCGAGTCGCCATCTAGTGGCCAAGCGGCGGAACTGCACCCTTCTTGCATATAAATATAGAAATAGCTTGTAATTAGCTCAAATAAGTTCTAATCATAATACTAAGCCAGTTATGGGATATATTTCACGAACGTGCACTAGAACATGTATATAAGTTGGTGATTCATCGGTTATTGACAATTTTATAGTTATAATAAAAAATTAATTTTCATAAATCATAAGTCATAAGTAATAAAGCAATAACCTCCCTCTTCACCACACCCATAACAGGCACACCAGTATTTGAAGCAGTTTACTGAGGCTGGGAAACAATTCTGATAAAAATGTGCTGCTGCCAGAACTTGGCATATTAGAGTGTCTGAAAAGATTGCCAAGGTTGGCATTTTGCCTATATCTTGCCCAGGGCTACAGAAGACTGACAAAAACTAAAAATAGTTGAAAAGATCAAATGTGTTTGGTTTTATGAGGCACTTTTCTCTTCCTTTAAAGAACAACTTCCCTGTCCAAGCACAAGCACCTAAAGTGACAAGGTGCTGATGACTTCAGGAATGGTGCTGGAGATCATATAGGGTTTTGGTGGTTTCAAACCACTCTGCAGACCTGGACCTGTAGCACATGTTGATACATAAAATGTTATGTACAAGGTGGACATTTAGAAAGAAGCAAAGAAATCAGAAAAGTAAATTTCAGTGAAAATTATACGAAACATCTAGGAGATAGAGAAAACTAAAACTAGAGGGGGGAAGGGGTAATACTCAATTGAGATTTTCATCAGGTATTAGCCTTCCTATACTGAGAGAAAACTCCAAACCCAAGAGACACACATGAGCAGCAGTGCAGGGTGCACAACTGTCCCTGGTTTTGCAAAAGCCTCCAGATTTTTGGAAAGTTGTAACTGAGTTTTCCCCACATCTCACAGAACCACTTGGACAGACACAGAAAGACAGACACCAAAATCTTCATTTCTTTTTGATTTTTCACATTTTTCTTCTGTTTGTTTGTTTGGTTTGGTTTTTTTTTTGTGGTTTCCTTCTGTAAGTCATCACAAATGGAAGTTGTACAGGCAAAAATGTGTGCAGAATGCCAGCTTTTAAATCAGTTCCCAACTGCCTAACTGGTCAGAGGCAACAGGCTCACAACTGAAATCAAACTCCTACAGAGGAGTTTTTCAGAATGCAAAGATTGCATTTTTAATTGATTATTCTAGGATATGAAGGAAAAATAATGACAGACAGCATTCTGTTGAATATTTCATAAACAGAAAAAGATGTTCATCTGAGTTCAAATTATTACTAATTGTTTACATACTTTAGAACAAAAAAAATCATAGAATGAGTTGGAAGGGACCTTAAAGATCATCAGGTTCCAACCCCCATGCCATGGGCAGGGATACCTTCCACTAGCCCAGCTTGCTCAAGGCTTCATCCAGCCTGGCCTTGAACACCTCCAGGAAGGGGGCATCCACAGCTTCCCTGGGCAACCTGTCCCAGTGTCTCACCACCCACACTATAAAGAATTTCTTCCTAAGGTCCAGTCTAAATCTACCCTCTTCCAACTTGGAGAAGGACGTAAACTACACAGAAAGCAGTATACTGGGCAGCCTTCCAGCATTTACCACCTCTGCCAATTCCTTGCACAGTTCTTTACCTAAATTCTTTTGAACTGGAACTCAGTATTTACAAATTCATACTGCATAACTGCAAAAACTTGAGGGAATTTTAGGTTCCTTCTAGTGGATTTTCATAAAGCTGCTAGAAGCTCCTTTCAGATTTTGTACATAAAGATGGTGTAAGCGCTTCAAACTAAAGTCTGCAAATCTCTCACTGCTGAAGGAATTAAAAGGATAGCTGACTTCAGAGAGGTAGAAACAAAACCAAATATCTTATCATTTCCAATTAAGTTTTACATGGAATTAATACAAAGTGAGGTCTGTAGACCTGTCTCTGCTGAACGATTTGGTGTCTTTGAGAAGCAAAGAAATGATTCTTACCAGAAAGCTATTTCTAGTAAGCAGTTAGAACAGGAGCAGGACTGTATATGAGGGACATCGAGGTTTTCAAAGCCACTGCTATTCAACTGTGGAAGATTGTGATTTCAATTTTTGGGGACCTGATACAGAAGAAGTACCAAGTTTCTCAAGAGAAGTAAACAAGAGAACCATTTTAACAAGATGAATTTTTCTGAAGAGCCAATAAAACTTCATTTCAGAAACTCCTCTTAAATGCTGAGCCACACATTTCCAGTTTCTGGCTGTTGGGCAGCTGCCGAGTCATCACAGTGACTGACATCTTTCTCCTTTCCCCATATACTTCTGACTTTAAAAAATGCTTATTTGGTGCATCACTAGCAGTTTTCAATACACTAGCTACTGTGCCCTGCAGACCTCTGAGTGGAATTACACTCTCCTGGCCCACGGAGGCAGATTCACTAAGTATTACTTGTGCAATATTGGTTCCCCCCATCCCTTTCAGAACAGTAGTGAGGTGGATGCTGCAAAGGACAGACCCCACTGAACTTTCATGCTGACAGTTCTTTTCCCTGTTACTTGCAAACATGGCACAGAGTTATAATAAATAATGCCTCTTAATGCTGTAGTATGAATTGCTCTCCAAAGATCTCCATGCAGTTAGCCTTCTCTCTTTTTCCTTTCCTTTCAGGAGGGAATATGTGCTCTTCTGAGGAACACATTTGATATGTCCATCAAGTTTTCTTCTTCATTACACTCACAGTGGTGGAGCATGTCTCTGTTGGTGGCTGTGATTGCATCTGCATGTTATTGACCTATTACTTATAGAGATTGCTGGCATATGTGGATGACTTTTGCTACCAGAAGTTTCATACCAAAAGCCATATGGGAAATATCTCTGTGAGTACTGGGAAAGAGGTTAAAGATATCGGTGTAATTTCATTGTCTCCATCGAGGGATTCATGGATTGTAAATGACCTTTTTTGTGTCTCACTTATCTACATAGCTAGAAATATGTAAATGGGGCAGCTGTTGCCAGTCTCATGCAGAGATATCCGGATCCAATTAGATTGTCTCTGATGGATTCATGTTTGCAATACATTTTGGTCCCAATTTTGTATTTGTCTGCCAAAAAAAAAAATCCTATTTTTTCTAGTCCTGCTTCTCGTTTCACCCAATCATCATAAATAAAAACAAAACAGCACAATAAATTCATGTTATTAGTGAAACAGAGGATACAGTAGCACTTCTAACTTCTTCCAAGTTATCGCACAGTCACCACTAAAATAAGAGCAAAGCTCTTTCAAGGGACATTTTCACTTTCCATATGCTAAGGAGGGAAGTTATTAAAATGTGCTCCATCATGGAAATTTGCAGTATATCTGATTTTATGGCCTCTCTTTACAAGTAATGAAGAGTTTTACATCAGGTGTTTTGAGCACAAACTAAACCAAAACGGAATCAGTCTCACGCCATATTCATGAAGAGCACTCAACACAAAGGGTTCCAGGGCTGAGGTCTCTGCTTTCTGTCAAAACACAAATATTTATGCACACCAAATCTTTTTAGCAGTGACACTTTGAGACCTATGTTCCATTTTTCAAGCACATAGAATCACGGAATTGTTTTGATTGGAAAAGACCTCTAAAATCGAGTCCAACCGTTGACATTTTCTCAAGCAGCAGACTTTAAGCACCTACTCTTACACAGGACTGATGTCTGCCTTTGACAACTACAAAAGCTTACTGAAGTGGGGAGCTCAGACCTAAGACCTAAAAGCTTTATAAAGTTAACAATTATCACCTGAATCATCGAAACACTCGATGTGCAAACTCATAATCTACCTTAAATCCAACATAATGATACTTAGCTTGGACTTTCCTTTGAGTTTTAATGTAAACCCCATTATCTTGCAGGCACTTCAGCTGTGCCCGTTGATCCCATGATTTTTATGACTTTAGATTGCTAAAGCACACAGGATCAGGACCAGGTCCCTAGGTCTCAATACAATACTGTAGGTAACTGTGGGAGCTTTGCTATTAGCTTACATATGACCTAACTGATAAAGCATAAAATTAACATGACAGTTTTTCAGATTAAAATATTTCTGCTGTCTTGTTCTTTTGCTACATCAAAAGCTCACCAGCTGGGTTAGGCAACACAAATGTAATGGCTATTGTCTCCCAATCTTTCAAGCCCCCCCCAATAGGTCTGAGACCTAAAAGACTGACTCACAAATGACACCAGAATCAGATCTCGCATGCAGAGATTCCTGCTACTTCTTGCTTTGCTGCATGCTCTAACACTCACACAGCACAGGGACAGGTGCTCTTTCCTTTCTATTATACTAAGCCTTTAAGTATGTTCTCTGAGATAATCACTCTCACATACTAGGAAAGTGAATTTTCAAAGGTTTTTGAGAGGGATTGAGACCTACATGGAAACATTGTCGTGTTGTTGGTAAATCTAACATGCTCTCCCATAGCTGCAGGCACTGAAGGTAAAACTGCATCTAATCAGTAAAGCAACCAGGTATGTCTATTAAAGTACATTTCTGCTGAATTCAGCGTGAATGAAGTAGTCATCTGAAGTGAGAGCATTTCTTTGGTCTCCTGAGAAAGGGCCAGGTATGGAACTACTTTTCAGCCAAAGTGCTCAGCAATCCAATGGTTCCTCCAACTTTTTGCTATTGTGGCAAGTAGTTAACCTTCTACTTTAGTAAACAATGAATGTAGTCATATACTAGTGTTTTTCCCAACTGTGTTCTTTGTAAATCTCTATCATCTAATAGAAAGGAAAAAAAAAAAATAAAAAATGGCAGCAATTTATCCTGGTTTATCACAGCCCTTAAACAGCATTGGGAATTTTCCAGCAAGAAATTGTATTTTGTCTGCTGTATGATGGATTAATAAAAAAATAATAAATTTTTTGCAAAATCCTTGCAAAATATTGCAGATGGTTGAAATGACAATTTGCTTGAAAATGGACAATGTGTAAAGTGCCTGCTCCAGCAAAAAAAAACCACAGTCCTCTGGACCATGAAAGGTCTGGATGCTGGTTTCACAGCAGGTGAGTTGACATATTCAATAAAAGGTCAAACTGGAGCAGAAAGCAAATATCTCAAGTACATGTTGTGAATGGACTCTCTGTGTCCATCTGCCACCACCTCTGGTCTCTTGACACTCTCGCCACTGAGAACCATGCGAATTACAAGACTCCTATTTCCCTGCTCCCCTCCTCTCCTCTCCCCTCTCATTCTTTTCTTCTGCTCCTCAGGACTGTGAACAAGATGCAGCTTCTTCACCACATATCTTCTGCTTCCACGTTCCTTAAATATGCTTAACCAACAATAAATAATCTGCTGGGTTTCAAAACTAAATCAGCAGCTCAGGATCACTCATTATGATTCCTGTTTGTCCCTGTTGACAAGAACTGTGTATTTCTCTACACCTAATATGCTTTAAGTGTCTGGACTTGTTATCATTATTTGTGTAATAAGAAGAGATCAGCTTTGTCTAATTGTTGATTCTCTTCCACTCAGACTGCTTTGTGAGACAACTGGCACAACCTTTATCCTCCTAGAACATTTCCTGCGCAGTGCCCATGCCAAGCATCACATTCATATTTGGCAGCAAAAAGCAGGGGAACTTTGAAAATATTTGAAAGTAGTTCACACTGCCTCGCAGAAGTGTCCAACTGGTGCGTGAGTGATCCAAACCTACTGTGTCTACAAAAGCAGACTGAAAAATGAGGGTAAGGTCACATCATCCTTTAAAATGGGTTAGAATGATTTTCAAAATCGTGCATGTCATCTGGTACGTCCCCATTTCTGCTCCATCTTGAGTGGAAATAAAAAGAAAGGCAAAGAGAATGCAGTAAAAAGTGAAGAAATACAAAGCACAGATTATGAGAAATATTAAATATTTGCCCTGGATTCAGTTGCAGTTCTTGCTGGAGGTGGGTTCATATCTAGCTATTTGTCAAAGCTTGATTTGTACAGGGAGGATTTCTAAAAATAGATGGAAGCAAATGTTACTTCTTCTTTCTCTAAATGCACACAAACATTTCATTTACTTGTTCTACCTAGCTCCTGTGCATGCACATACCTCATTATGGCAATCAACCACGTCTGCCCAGGTAATATTAAAAATCTGGTCAGGTATGTAGGATGCTGTAAATCTGACAATTAATTGCTTTTAGGAGTGGGGGTCCTTTTTATAAGATTTAAGTTAGTCTAGATATCTTATTACTTCTCCATAATATAACAGAGCTTTAGGGAAACATTAGGTTTATTAAGTCAGCCTCACAATGCAGGCTTTCAACACTGCCATTTCCAATAAGTACACATTTGTTTAATATTAAAGTTCCCTTTCAAAACAAAGTAGTCAAGCCTACCCTCACATTTATACATCTGCAGTTTGTTTGATAACTTACAACATAATTACAGGCTGTCCTCCCACTAAATGCTGTATTCAGACTTAGGAAACAAGGTGGTAAAATATGCACTGGAGTCTGAGTACTGAGCCCGTAATTTACCACAAGCACTAGGAAGAAAAGAAACGGAGGGGAACCCTGCTATTTAAACTGCTCAGTTACCACGTTTCCCTCCCACCCCACACACACACAGTAGCACATCACCCATTCATATTTCAATTTTACATTTCCCAAACTGTCATCTTCTCATCTTTCAAGTTCATTTGAAATGCAATCTGCTTATCAGATCAGCAGTGAATGCCTTTGCAGATCAAGAGAGAGCTATCTCTTCCCACTAACAAATAGGTATGTGGCAAACGAGGGGGTGAAATAAAGCAGGTGTTGAGGGGGTCAAGAAAAGTGCCCAGGGAGCTATGGAAGGGAGAAGTGTTCGGCCCGTTTCTTACCTCCTGTGCTCAAGCAGTGTGCCCTCCTCCTTTGTTACAGATGCAGCTAAAATCTGCAGATAAACTCCCAGGTAAAAAGCAAAGCATGTGGGAAATGAGTCTGACCTAAATTTCAATTGTTTCTCACCAAGAGTGGCTCACCCAGGGGACCACAGAATCACAGAATGTCAGGGGCTGGAAGATCACCCAGTCCAATCCCTCTGACAAAGGAAAATCACCTAGAGTAGATCACCTAGGAGTGCATCCAGGTCTGAATATGTTCAGAGGAGACTCCACAACCCACCTGGGCAGCCTGTTCTGGTATTCTGTCACCCTCACAGTGAAAAATTTTTTCCTCATGTTTACATGGAACTTCCCATGTCTCAACTACCACCCTTTGTTCCTTGTCCTGTCACTGGGCATCACTAAGAAGAGCCTGACTCCATCCTCTTGACACTCATGCTTTACATATTTATAGACATTAATGAGGTCACCCCTTAGGCTCCTCTTCTCCAAGCTAAAGAGACCCACCACCCTCAGTCTCTCCAGTAAGGAGGATGCAGTGCCAAGGCCAGCTACCCAGCATCCAGTGAGGCTCACCAAGCGATGCCTCATCACACTTACCCTGGGCTGCTTGCTTAGGTAGACTCACATGATACCTGGGCTTTGCCTTACCTTTCCTTCCAGCTCCTGCTTGCAAGACCCTTGGGTCAGGAAGCTTTTATGTTTCCCTTTCCTCAGCAACTGCAAGCCATTAGCCAGGAGCAGTGCTTTCAGACAATTACATTCGCTTTCTTTTTTTTCCCTTTTGTGTCTGTTTTACTATCCCATGATATTTAACCAGAAATCACAGGTTGTGGCTTGGGATTTTCAGTGATATGTATACACATAAAGCTAGCCTTGCAGTAGTGTCCTCAGAACAAGTGCATTCTCCATAATCCCCATCCCTGGAGGTGTTTAGAAGATGGCAGAGACACAGTGCTGAGGTACATGGTTTAGCACCAGACTTGGTAGAATTAGATAATGGTTGGACTCCATGATCCTAAAGGTCTTTAGCAACCAAACCAATCCTATGATATACAGGTGCTGCTCTAGACAGCATTTGTCTGTCACTACCTACAGCTGTAACAAATTACCCAAGTTTTAGATTTTAACAAATGAAAGCCATGTTCACATATGATGTTTGCTAAACACACCCTTGACTACAAAAAATGCTGTTAGAGGCATAGTTCTTTTCAGTATTTTTTCATCTACCACCTCTGCTGCCCCTCTGACCTGAACTCTATAGTTATGAAATAAATACAAATCAATGAAAACACAGTCACTTTGGATTCCATTTTAAGACCTCTAAGCTATATTTGGCAGGTTGCAAACATGAACTATGTGTTCACCTGCTACCAGAAAACAGGTAACAGCAGAATAACATCTCAAATGCAGCTGTATGACTTTCATAACAGTGGAAAATCTATCAGGGAAAGAAGGGAGGTGGTATAATGAAAGGTAGGTGCTTTAGTGTCCTCTGCTGAAGTACCTCCATAAAGTGACCCTAAAAAACCTTGGTACCTCCCCACTTATTCTGGGCATCATGAAATGCCAAGAAAATGAGAAAAGTCTATTCCAATACATTTGCTCACTAAGTTGTTTCTTAGTTCTGATGCTCAAGTTCTGACAAGGACAAACACCTCAAATTTTGTCTGAGCTTTCAAAGACAAAGCAAAGGTCTTTTTCACGTTTCAAAATCCAGACTGCTTTGGTCAGCATGCTAGACAAGCAGGGAAAAATGCAGAAGACACAAGCTGCAAAGAACTTATTGAAATCTGTTGAGATTTTTGTCTCCACCAATTACATGCAAAGTTGCAGCCTTAGTGAGAGTCTACCTTCTATGTGAGCTGAACCAAAGTGGTGTCTGACAATATCTGAAATAGTATGGGAACCTTCAAAGCCCAGTTTGAAAAAGTAACAGCTTTTCTGTATGGATGCAACATATAAAACATGATTAGGAAATGAGGCTCCCAATAGGTGTCCCTATTTCACTATACTCTTTTAGTTGAGGCAGGGGTATTATAGAACATTTAAGTCCCATCATCTCTTCCAGAAAAAAAGAAAAAGGGAAAAAAAAAATAGAGGTATTTTTCAGGTATTTCTTGCATGCTCTTTTTCAAACTGTGTTGAACAGCTGAGAGATTCAGTGTGAGTGTTGAAATAGCAGCAGAAAAATACAGCACAGTTATAAAAGAAAAGGTGTGAGGGAGTCTGCCAAAGTGCTTGATTCTTAAAAACCAGATCAGAGTTATTTTTAAATAAAGCTCCTATATAAAATACAGTACACTTTATGCACGTGTGGCTCACTGCTGTGTGCCAAAGCTGGCCACTTGTATGACTGAGTGCCTGCACAATCGAACCATGGCAGGTATAATTTGTGCTTCTTTCCCTAAACCTTTGCCCATAAAAACTTCTCCTTGGACATATTGTTCAATACTCCAGGTGTCCTTCTCCTCTTTCCCTATATATCAATTACCCAGAAAATATTCTTCAATGAAGTGGTGAAACACGAGGTGTGATATATTAAGCCCACCTACCACATAGATGTTCTCTATGGCACAGGTTTGTATATGGACACTTGGTTCCTTTAGGGTTTGTATCATTGCCTAATTAGAATCATAGAATCATAGAATCATTCAGGTTGGAAAAGATCTCAGAGATCATCAAGACTAACCTATCATCCAACACCTCATGACTAAACTATGGCTTCAAGTGCCACATCCAATCCTCTCCTGAACACCTCCAGGGATGGTGCCTCCACCACCTCCCTGGGCAGCCCATTCCAATGGCTAACAACTCTCTCAGTGAAGAACTTTCTCCTCACCTCCAGCCTAAACTTCCTCTGGCACAGCTTGAGACTGTGTCCTCTTGTTCTGGTGCTGGTTGCCTGGGAGAAGAGACCGACTCACACCTGTCTACACCTCCCTTCAGGTACTTGTATACAGCAATAAGGTCTGCCCTGATCCTCCTCTTCTCCAGGCTAAACAATCCCAGCTCCTTCAGCCTCTCCTCGTAGGGCTTGTGCTTGAGACCTCTCACCAGCCTTGTTGCCCTTCTCTGGACACGTTCAAGTATCTCAATGTCCTTCTTAAATTAATATGTCAACAAATAGTATCAATTAAAACAATAATATGCTAATGTCCAGAAAAGGAAATAGATTACTACTGATTTCTGAAAAGACTTTTTCACATCTGTGTGCTGACCCACCTGCTGTGGAAACAAGGACAGGAAGGCACAGAGAACATTTTATTTTATGGTATGCCCAGTTATCCAGATGTACCTTTAGTGACATGCAAGTCAGCCTGCTACAAGGATGAGAATGGTGCTTATGGCTAGATTCAGAAGAAGGTCTACTGAATAGTGTGTTTTGATGATGCTTTTTATGTTTTCTTGATTCCTGTCAGTAATAGGAATCAACTGCTGACAGATGTACTATGATTCAAAGTTACTTTGCTAGATGTCTGGGTACTATATTGCCTGTTGCTCCTCCAAAGTTCAACAACAGTTGATCTTTGGCAGAAAACACCTCTTGTTTCTACAGCTAATGCACTGATTTGAGGTTTACTCACACTGCTCTGTTTCTTGACAGCATCTAAAATGCTCCTTCATAATGAGCTCCATTAAAAACTGTGATATGACACCAGAAGTGCAGCTAAATTCTCTTTGCAGTTATTTGATCAGGGAAACTGAAAGGTCTGGTCTTGCTATAGCACTCCTCACTGATCCCAGACCAAAGTGCCAGTTGTAAACATGCAGCCATTAGCTGGGCTTTGGTTACATCCCTTCTTTCCAGGCATGACTGTGCCAAAGGGACAGCACAAAAGCACCTACAAACCAGAGAAAAGATTCAATGCTTTACAGCTAATGATAAAGGCAAGAGTGGGTGCTGTCTTCACAGAACAGGCTAAGGCAGAAGAGGTCAACAAATGCTGCTGCAAAGGCTGGTAAATAAATCTATAGCTCATTCAGAGTGGGAGCATGTTTAAGAAAGTAGCATTTTTGCATTGTCACATCAAAACACAACTGTTCTAGAAAAGAGACCTTTTTGTTACATATTCATACTAATAAAAAGCAACATTTTGTCCATGCCACCTACTGAATTGCCTCTTCTGTGTGTGCAGCTCATAAGGAATTAACTTGGGTTAAGAAACTCATAATATTCGAGTTTTCAGTAATTTCAGACTCTATATTCACAGTCTCCATCCAATACTACTGATGCTTTCCATTCATCATTAAAGAAGTTATGAATGAGGACGGAGCAGTTAAGGCAGGCAACACTGCAAACTATTCATATTCAAAGCAGGCTTCAAAATGGATTGCCACAAGTGTGAGAAATAATAGAACACAGCAGTCAAAAAGCTAAGGATAAAGACAGTAATCTACACCTTAAATGCTCCTTCAAAACAAGGATACCCAGACCATTGCCAATGCTTACAACCAAATTATTTCAGACAGCGTCAGCTTCCCAGACAGTCACTAATGCTGACTGATGGGCAAAGTGGTTGTGGAAATATCAAACAATAGCCCAATTCCTGAGGTCCTTATTCATACATTTAACTCAGTTGTTGCTAGAGCAGGGGTTTTTTTGAAATCAATGCATTCTGACACCCTGCTCTGAACCCTTGTTGGACTTGGCAATAATAATTCCTTCTGCTTCTTTTCATGTGTTAACCCTTCAGCCTTTATCCTTTCATCTGTGTCCCCTGCAGGAATGATGTAAAATCTCTACTCCACTTCCAATTATTGAGACATCTGGAGATGGAAATGAAGAGTCATGACAACCAAAATACAACAAAGGACCTTAATTTAAATTACAATTTGACCTAATGATTTCAGAGAGAAGAGATTGATATGAGTATAAATATATCACCTGGTAATCTGCTGGTTCTCACTATCTGGAGTGTGTTTAGTTCAACAGAGTGCAGCAATTCTCTTGCAGATACTTGGGTTTGAGTAATGAGAGCTAAATACTTGGAAACTCGGGACTTTTGTTTTGTGAAATCACCTTTGGTACTTAAAAGAGAGGTAGATAAAAATCTCAGTCTCTATAAAGCTGCTAATGCACAAATTTTACATCAGTTTCAAACTTCAGTAAAGTAAAGATGGGGTACAAAACATAGATGTACAGGCTGTAGGGCTCTCCTCTTTTTTTTTTTTTTCCTACAGTGTGGGTTTTTTTTTTCTGTCTTATATAAACATGCAGAGTAATTGAAAGAAATTAAGGGAACTATTAGGTAGCATTTAAATTCAGGATAATGATCAAATACCAACAACAAGCATCTTGGTACCTTGTGTCACAGGCCATGGTAAAGACTACAGCCCAGGCAACTCAGTAGAACATGGAGGCTCTGTGTGCCAAAGGGGAGAATGAAGCATGTTTTGCCATGCCTCCAGGGCAAGCTCTGCAAATCAGTGTATGAGTCAGACCAAATTATCAGAACAGAATATCCTGAGTATTTATGAGTTTTGGGTAGCCCACTGTAACTTCCTTTTTGCCAGCCCGCTAGGTCTCACTCTACCACCTTATGCTGTAACATCAGTGCTCTGCTCTGCCACTTGCCAGCCATGACCTTGTAGGCATGCGAGACACCCTGCCTAAATTCTCAGCAATCATCTCCTTTCAGGGTGGATGATTTGAAGGTTCCTGGAAGGAGGGAGAAAAGACTGCTTTATAAGCCTTTATCACGCCGTGTGACCAGCACGCAGCTTTATGTCATGCAAACCTTAATCTCTTCACAACCTGTCTAGTGGCATCTTAGCCTGCTCTGAATATTGTCTCTCTGCTGAGGGATCTGGATTTCTCATGATCTAATCATATTTCCTGTCATCTCAATACAGGTTATTTCCCCAACGTGCTTATCACAGATGCATACTTCAAAATGTCAGCTAAAAACAATGTGACAACATCAGCAAAAGGCTTTGCCTTTCCAAGTGCAAACAAACTAGCCTGTTGGGTATTCCAGCAAAATGGCACAGTCTTCTTTGTTAATCATTAATCCTAATGTTTGCCTTTTCACTGTAGCTAGTTGCTTCCTCCCTGCTTATCTTCTGAATCAGATAGTGACAGTATGTTTTCATACCGCACTGCATTTTCGGAACTCCTGTAAGCTGAAAAGCTGTTTCTGTGTCAAGTCTCATTCTGTCATCGACTGCTATAAATGTTATGTTTTCATCCACTGATGTTCACAAAGCATTTTTTGTGAATATCCTTGAATATACCTTCAAAAGCAATCATTCCCTCTCGCACAGAAATACAAAGGCCTTTCAAGTATATTACAACCAAACAAGCACACATCCTTGGGCTCTGTGTGTGGTTTCTTTTTTCCCTTTTCACTATATTTTCATTTGAATGTTTTATTGATTTCCACCCCCCCTCAGATCCAAACCCAGAAATACAGAGTGAAAAAACATCTACTTGCAAGTGACAGAGAAAGAAAGGAAAAGGCCAGGAGAAGCAGATAACAAAGTCTGAAAGTTGGAGGAAAGATCTCAGTAATACAATATGATACAGCTCTATATATGTGAGGCAATGCAGAGGAGAGCGAGCCCTTCCTCATATCTGACCCCATGTGTTGCTGCAATGACAGTAAACCCAGGTGTCCCCAGTAAGCAGAGTCAAAGGGAAGGAGAGCAGGACAGACCAAAGCAGGCACTGATATCAAGCTGCCCTCTGAAAATCAGATAAAAACTCCCAGAATGGGAGGGAAACAGGTGAGATAATGCCCTAAGGTCTGCCTGAGGAGGGGTGCAGCTATACAGTGTTTACTCAGACATTTCAAAGCATGTAGTGTTGCCTTCAGTAATGCCTCACTATGAAAGTATTATGGCACAGCTATCAACCTAACACAACCATTCATAGTACTTCATACATCACTCTATACAGAGCTTTGCCTTTAAATCCTCTTATTTCACTCCCTCAAAGGCACCTCAGTGTGTCCTAGTCGAACTGGTTGCACCATTTATCAATAACAGCAGCAGCTGCTGCCACATCTTGCAGTTACTTGAAACTGTAACAATCCACGTGTAAGGAAACAGTGGGGAAAGGGGGAAAAAATAAATTCGACAAGACTCTCAGATCTGCACAGCTAACAAATGCAGGGCACAGGTTCAGCAAGGGCAATGGCATGATCCAATATGGCAAATTTAAGCAAATGTGACATTGATTTCTCCTGCAGCTCTGTTCTGTAATTAAAGCTGTAACCAAAGGCCCTTATTCTTTTTTTTGCTTTTTATTCAAGCAAATTCTCACTGCAGGCAGAGAAATCCAGCCAAAACGACTGAGGAAATCTGAGTAGCAGCCCAAAGATTTAACCCTGCTTGCTTCATTTCTCACCACTCTCTTTTAGAAGGATAATTAAAGCCACTTGACATGTGAGGTGCTGTATATGTCCTCTGATCTAATACGAGAAAGAAACAACACAACTTCCTATGTTAGGAAATACCAACAATGAACCAGAAGCCACGCTCTCATCTTGACTTCAGCAGCATGCCCTGATTGAAAAGGAGTTTTTTTTTCTTCTGTCTACAAAACCAGACAAATTAAGTCTACAAAGCAAAATTCAGGGCCTGAAACTTACAGCAGCACAGCATCTGAGACCACTGCAGCCAGTCCTCATGCCCAGACCTTCCCACCCATGCGCCTGCAGGTTCCTTGGGGCTATCCCCACCTGCTACCACCCCCTCCTCCCCTGCCTACCTACACACAGGCAGATGTTTTCCCCACTGCTGAGAACTGGATTATTGCCCTTACTTATTTCTTCCCTTTTTTCTAGGCACTGGAGATGAGCACATGGGGTTGTCCTTGTCACATCATTACCACTGCCTTTTCTAATTACAGGACACTGGCATCCCTGCATGTTTTCAAATGTAATTTAAGGATCAATGCTACCAAATATCCTTCTTTTCTGACAGAGCTAGGCTGTTTTCTCCATACTATTACACATTTACAATAATGTCCACATTTTCAGCTAGGGAAGGTGCAACACCATGCAAAGCAATCATCAGTTAGTACTGTTACTACATTTTGATATCAGAATCTCTTTAAAATAGTGGCTTTTTTTTTTTTTTACATTCAGAGGTCATTTAACACAGTTTAAAAATAACAGAATAGGTCACTTAGAGGCAAAACAGTTTGAGAAGCTATCCGCCAGTACAGCAAAATGCTAATGCCCTTTGAAATACAAAGGCAAGGCAGTTGTTCTCTTTATTGCCTAATGTTTTGTACATTTTCAGACCCAGGTCCAGAAGTATTTCTCTTTCACCTCAAAATCTGACTGCTGTTCTAATGCTATTTAAAACTAAATGGAAGAAAATTATATTCTCCACCAGAATTTGATTGATTCCTTTCTTTGGCTAGAAAAAGAAATAACAGTGATTTTTATTCACACAAAGCACTGTATAGAAACCTCTGTGTGCAAATCGCATTGGCCCTCTATAATTTGTTATTAGCTATTGGTTATAGCTGAGATAAATGCATGGGAACACCATTTATGTAATTGTAAGCAACGTCACATTTGGATTTGGGACTCGGACCTCCTGTAGCTTTCAACAAATCATTGCTCTTTCTCCAGTTTGCTCTTTTTCCTACAAGTCTTTGAGCTTAAGCCAAACAGGAGTACTGTTCTCAGTCACAGGAAGAGTCAAATTAATTCTTGGAGTGAGCAAAAAAAGAGAGCTCACAATGCAGCTGTATCAGCATTGTATACAATGCTTAAAGTGGCATTTGAGGAATTAAATAGGTTGAAATATTCAAGAACTATTCAAGTATTCAGTGACCTGTATAGAATCACAGAATGGTCTGGGTTGGAAGGGACCTCTGAAGGTCATCTAGTCCAACCTCTCTGCAGTCAGCAGGGACATCCTCAACTTGATCAGGTTGCCCAGAGCCCTCTTGAGCCTCACTTTGAATATCTCCAGGGATGGGGCCCCAACCACCTCCCTGGGCAAGTGTTCCACCATCCTCACAGTAAAGAACCTGCTCCTAAAATCCAATTTAAATCTGCTCTTTTAAGTTTGAAGCCATTGCCCCTTGTCCTATCACTGCAAGCCTTTGGAAACAGTCTCTCTCCATTCTTCTTGTAGCTCCCTTCAGGTACTGGAAGGCTGCTATTAGCAGTCCCCAGAGCCTTCTCTTCTCCAGGTTGAACAACCCCAGTTTCCTCAGATATGATGCCTGGGTCAACCTGAACACTCTGACAGAGAGGTCCAATGTGTTTTTCCTGACTTTTGACAAGTAGCAGTCCAAAGGAGATTGTTTAATACCATAGACCACACTAGTTCTCTTTCTCATTTAGCTCTTGCAGCATCTGGTGATCTTTCTTACCATGCTGATATCATGCACAACAGAACACAGAACAATGGAACCAGCTTACTTACTCACAAATACCGATTCCATCCACTGAAAATGTTCATAATGGTGCCTGATGCTCAGATAACACCTTCCCAGATGAGCTAGGAAAGCAGTTGAGTCTAAAATCTCATCCTATTATGTCCTTTTCAATCATATTGATTATTACGCATCTTGAAATCCACAAAGTAATTTGCAAGATTTCAGAGAACTATTCAAATAAATCAGAGGAATATTTTAGCACATTACAGAAATCCAAAGCCGTATTTGCAATACATAAAATGGGGGTCTAGAACAACAAGTTTTATTTGCATAGGCAGGTACCATAAATACAGGTTCATACATCTTATATGTAGCCAGCTAGCTGAACACCCAGCTGTGAGACAAGTTTACATGCTGCAGTTACAGAAATTCTGCACTGAAAATCTGTGTTTAATTGCATACTCAGAGCCTTGCCTTTGTTTGTAAATCTGATCTTTATTGGATTTTCCTACAATAACAGACTCCCAGAGGACCTCAGTCTATTGCAAGTGTTTTGTTCCCCTTCTCGATCTTTAACTTTTCTCACAGCTTCCTTGGGGCAAATACCTTGTTTAATATCACAAAATACATTGCAGCTCACCTGATCTTTCTATTTGCAAAAGTACAAGAGTCATTCTGTAGATATCTGAATTGATATCACCCTCTGCAACAACCTGAAAGAACAATATAGAGAGATGCTGGTCTCTTCTCACAGGTAATTAGTGGCACAATATGAGGAACAGCCCCAAGCTGCACCAGGGTAGATCTAGGCTAGACATTAGGAAAAGGTTTCTTTACTGATTGAGTGGTCAAGCATTGGAACATGCTGGCCAGGGAGGTGGATGAGTCACCATCCCTGGATGTGTTTAAAGTTCATTCAGATGTGGTACATGGTTTAGTGGTGAACTTGGTAGAGCATGGTTAATGGTCGGACCTGATGATCTCAAAGGCCTTTTCCAACCTGAACAATTCCATGACTGTCACTAGCAAGGAAGAAATTGGTGACTGCACTTTACAGTCCAGGATCTGTAAAGTAGGGCATGTATGTGAAGAAAGTGCCTTGCTCCCTCAGCTCTTAGATACACATGCAAACACCAAGCACAATACAAGTTGTTGCTTTTTCAAAGCAGGAGGAGAAGTCAGCAACTGAATGGGGGCCATGGCACAGACTTGCCAGTTTGCTCACCCAAAAGACTACCAACCCTCTCTGAACTCATTACTTTACATTCAGATTTGGATCTCCAGAACTAACAAGACCAAACTGACTGATATATTTTTCCAGCTTATGATGTATGCTGCAGTCCATGAGGAACAGATCTGCAATAATTATACTTCATTTCATTGCATGTCAGACAACAAGTTAGCTTAGCACATTTTAATGGAGTGGTGCACAGTGGCTCTTTCGATTAATGAGACCACATTTTGATGAGAGACTCCAGTGGGTTAAGGAATCATAACCATAATGAAATCCAAGGTTTGGGGTTTTGGTTCATTAGGCAATAAGGACAGCCCTTCAGAATACTTGCTTCCAAAAAGAAATACAGATGCCAAGATTTTACATCCCTCTGGAGAGTTTTTCTGTGAACTGTCATTACTGAAGAAACGCACGTGGAGGGAGAGGAAAGGAAAAGGAGATTAAAGAATTCAGCTGTGTCACAACACATTTATCCATCAAAACAGGATAAAAAGTTGGTTTCTAAGTCATGGGAAGAAAAAAAGAAAGAGGCATTTCTATTTCCAGTTACCTTGAAAACATTCAAGATGTTCCCATGCCAACTGACAGTTATGTGCATCACTTCCACTACCTATACCAAAATTCAAGCACAGGATATGGGCAGCATTCACACAGCCAAACAGGTGTTTTCCTAGAAGGAATCAGTACCGTGGCTGCACCAGGAACAGCCAGCAAGCAAAAAAGGGATAAATCAGCAACTTTGCACTATGAGAACCTACAGAAAGTGCATTTCCACATCAAAATGAAAACAGGACAGACACAAAGTTGAAGGGTGCTTGTGGGACAATCAGTGTATTTTTATATCAGTTCTCCTTATGATTGTAATTTTCATAAACATCCTGATAATAGAGGAGGAGGGAAAGGTTATGGATTATCTTGCCCAGAGATGGTCCCTCTGGGAAAGTAATTCAAAAAGCTCTACAGTTTTGAAGAAGTTTGAAGAAAACCAGACCAAAAAAGTCAGGAGTTTATCCTCTGGTGCACTTGTATCCATGATTTTCCCCAGAGCTAAGCTATACATTTGCAATACCAAGTTACTGTGCTACTCAAATATTATTAAGCAGCACAGGAGAGGAAGAAAGAGACATTTAAGTACTGTAAAATAAGCAATATGTTTTCCATTAGCCATAAGTGAACATTTTAAAATCAGAACAGAGATATGGAAGCCCTGAACATTTTAATACCCCAATAAAATGTTAAAGGTTTGAACCTGGAATGCGGAATAGGATCTGCAGGAGCTCTGCTTCTCCTTGTATGTGCATGCCACAGACTGAACAAAATCTCATGGGGGGAAAAAAAATAAGAAAAAAAGAAAGTAAAAATAATGCCTTCAATTTGTGAACTACTGAAAACAAAGCACAAGGGATGTAGTCAAAGCATTCATTTGAAAGGTTAAGATGCAGACTGCACTAGGTCCTCCCAGGCATAATCATTCAGCAGAAACAGTGATTAAAAGTCATAATACATGTTTTTAGCTCAAATCTGATAGTGGACTTTGATCAGAGCATCACATTACAAGGCATGCATAGTCAACAAGGCTGCAATTAAATTGCATCAGAGATTGCTGACCTTTTGGTGCAATCTTTCAGGTAAGAGCCACAGCACACAAGCATGCTTTCATCTGTGCAAAGCGTTTCTCCCGCGCACAGAAAGGTAACTTTTTTGACATCAGCATAATTAGCCCTGGCGTATCGACTCTACATGTCAGCCCTTGGCTGTGAGCTAACTTGTGTGAGATCTTGACATAATCATGTTAAGTGCTGCCAGTTTGCGTTGCTGCCATGGATTAAAGAAGAAAAATGGTATCAACAACGTAGGCGTTTGTTCTCTGCCTCATGGTAATGAAGTTATTTGCACTAAAAGTGTTGATATTTGAGATATGCTTTGTTTTAATTATGAAAACAATCAATAGTATAGAATCTTTCTGCTCCTTTTTTTTTTTAATAGGCTATTAATTAACCTATTGATTATTGTGGTGAGAGAAATATTCCTCCTGAAAATGCATTTGCTTTTTCAAGGTCTTCTCTATCCTTTCTAGAATGCTGTGAGCTACTGACAGAATAATGTTGCCCTTTTTTTTTACCATATGAACAAATAGCCACTGCATAATTTACAGATTATTTCAGTTCTCCTTGAACCAAGGTCTAAAAGCTGCTAAGGTCACCTGATACAAGAAATTTGCCATCAGATGAAATTTTTGGATTTCTATCCACAGAAAACACTGGATTTCATTTCTCTCAACTTTATCTGGAAGTTGCATACCGACAGTGGGGATCTCTGAAGACTTTTCAACTTGGCCTCTCTCCCACCTTTTAATTTACATACTTGATATCCTGCAATCACCTTCTGAGATCTTAGAGCACAGCCATTTCTCCTAGCAGTGAGAGATAAGAGGATGTACTTTGCACATTCCTTAAGCTTGATAGCATTAAAATACTGTATCTTGGCATCACTAAAAACTTCATTGCACTGTAATACTGTGGGGTTTAATACATGCAAGGTTATAACTGCCCAATTTAGGCCTTTTTTTTTATTATTCTAGATAACAGAGTATTTAATGCTTATTTCAGCTACATCTTGGGGCTTTGATGATCTGGAGCTGGAGCAGGGCAGCAAATATTACCACACATAACAATCATGAGAGCACAATTTTAGGCACCAAGACACTGCTTTAAACTTCTCCTCTATTTACATCACACACAAAGTTTGATTGCTGAATATAATGATGGCCTAATCACAAGCTACAACCTCAGCATCAGCAATATCAATTTTAAAAATTCAACATTAGCCTTTATTGTTATAAAATACACTTATAAATGAATAATCAATTATAAAATGATGTAGAGTTAGGAACTGGCCATCTCCAGAATGTTAACTGTGTGCACATATCAGTGCATTGGAGGGTGACTAGCTCTGAATGGCTAGAACTAAGCCCATTCTAAGGTCCAAGCATCAACTTGAAGGTGAATTAGTTTTCCCTCTGTTTAGGATCTCATTAAAGTAAAACCATGGTTTTGTCAAAATGCAAACAAAGGAGACTAGAAAATCCCATGAGAGCATATGGTCTCTCAGTGCTTCCACTATTTAAAATACTCTGGTTCTGAAGCCCCTGGAGTGGGTGGGTACTGATGATACAAACCCAGCTCTAACCCTGATACTGACTGAACTTGCCCTGCTCTGGTTACAGACCTTATCTTGAGCTCAGTCCTGTTACAGTGATTGTCTTCAGAGTTCCTTTTTTTATATGGAATTCTATATTTGAAACAAAAGCATGGGGTTTGTATTTTAAACACTATGTCTTTAGAAAGTATCCTCCTTATTACATTAATTTTCTTCCATTAAAAATATACGTGAAAGTCAGTTAAATCTCTCAACAAAACTGATCCTTTTAAAAGATAGAATTGGAGCATCCAAATAACCTGGCTGTGTTCTGAAACAGATGAAAAACAGAAGAATTTTATAGCTCCCTAATACAGAACATTCATAAAGTACTTGCTAACCTCTTGTTCTGATCTCCACACATAACATGACATTAATTTTCCTGAATCTGGTATTTCCTGCCATTGGAACAACCTAGGGTTGCTTGCCTTGCATCCTGAAGGGCATGGATATACTGTAGGTCCTGTGCCATCTCTGCCAGATCAACAGATGTCTCCAGTAGCATCTTGGTGTGGACAACTGCATTGAGCCCCTAAGTGCTGTTTCGGTCACAGAGGGTAGGGTTCAGCATAAGATTATTAACTCATGGATTTTAGCATCTACATGCCAACTAGGTGTCCAGGCTGCTATTGTAGTCAATGAAGAGAGAGCTAGTGAAAATGGGCAGTTGAGACCAGGTGTCTTCTAGCCAATATACTCAATACATCTTCAGGGTCCAGTAACCACACTGAAGTCTCAATTGAGTTTCCTAACACTGCTGGTTTTGGCTGTCCAGATCCACAAATGTGGTAAATGTGACATAAGCCATGAGGGAAATCCAAGCCCTTCTTGACCAACAGCTTGTAGCAGGGAAGTCTGAGTTTCAACTGGCACTAGATAAATATGTTTAAGCAACTGATCATGCTGGGAACTTAAGACTCCCAGCTAAATGCAGACACTTACTTTTAGGTATCTGATCTGGAACTAAAGTTTAAAAAAAGTCCAATGGCAAATGCTTTTTGCAGGGCACAATTTTCCTGTAATTCTCACTAGTTTAAAGGAGAAGGAGCACAAAATGGAAATTAAACTGTTTTGATGTACAGCTGAGAGGACAACTACCTGTTTGGCTTCTTTTTCTATTACAGTCCAGTAATAGTATAGATTTTACAATTCCACAAATCATAGGCTTAGTCCTGCCACTCCAAGCATCAAATCAAATCCAATTCCAGACTATGACTTGAACATCAAAGAGGTACCTCCAGTACTCCTCCTTCCCCCACAGTACCTTGCTCCGCCATTCAGGGCATTATCTGCACAGTCCACGTACACTGAACCAAGTATCTGCAATGAAATGTTTCTGTTCTGCTTCTTCCACTTATTCTGCTTCTGCTTATTCCTTAGCAGGAATGAACCTTTCAAAAGGAGCTGTTGATGTGCCTTCCTATTTTGCATTACATTTATAAAAAGCACTTCACAAGCAATCTTTGCAGTACCAATATTTAGTGAAATGGATTTCTTTTCCTTTTTGCATTACTGCACAGGTTATTGGTTCTGGGAACTAAATTTAATTTATTTCCAAGTATCTCAGCCATTTCGTGCACCACTTTAGTATCCCTTTCTCTCATCATGAACAGTAGACATATTTATACCTACAGGGCTTGTGATGCATCTTGGACATAAAGAACAGGTATTCTTTCTGCTGCACAGATTGAATCTAGTGCTGAAAAAAACTCAGCTGAGAAAACATGTCTTCACATTCTATGCATGGATGCTAATTTTAAAGACACATGTAGGTATTTAATCACTTGTCAGTTATTAATTGTCATTAATATTAATTGTTGGTTTTTCTCTGGGAATTTGTATTTGTTTCTGGTTATGCTTAATATACCAACAGCTTAACATCTTCTGATGGGACAAGTATGCAATCCCTCAGTCTTCCTAGGGTGCTTGGTTGCATGGCTTAGTTGATTAGGTGGTGTTGAATGATGGGTTGGATGCGATGATCTTGAAGGTCTCTTCCAACCTGGTCCATTCTATTCTATTCTATTCTATTCTATTCTATTCTATTCTATTCTATTCTATTCTATTCCCCTAGACTTCAAGACACCCTAGATAACATAAACAGCTGGCACCAAACCACAGGCACCAGTGTCAAAAACAAGGCCTGGCAATCCACTCTTTTTTTCTTTTTCTTTTTCTAGCACTATATTCTGCAGCAGTATAAAAGGTGCCACTCCTGAACAGAATCTTATAATTCCTCCTGTTTAATCAACTCCCCAAAAAGTCATTTGAGATGTGATATCAAAAGGTGCTTAATGAGATTCCTAGAACTTTCAGAATCTCTCAAGCAACAATAGGTGAATCCCTTGAAATGTAATAACGTGAGAAAATTCCAAATGGTGTCTTACCCAATCCTCATTTTTTCTCCAATCATTTTGCTTAACCCAAAGATGCTGAATGCCTAACAAACCTCTAAGTCTCCTCATTTTAACATATCCTCTCCCATTTTAACATATCTTTTTAAGCTGCACCGACAAACAGTTAATCAACATTGGGTATCACATTCCAATACATCATTCTGGTATTGCAGACTAGTTTTTATTCCCTACCAAATGACTTTCGTATCTGTCTTCAAAACTTCCTTCATCTATTACTGATTCCTTCCTCTTTACCACTGCTTAAACTTCTTGCATCTCCTTTTTACAAAGCTTACATTTTGTGTCCTAATTCTTTTGGATCTGCATTTTGCTTCCTTCCAGTTATCTTTAATTTCTGCTACTTCTGTTCAAACACAGAGACACCTACAACCAAAATTTCCCTTTCAAGAAAGCTCACCTGCACTCTGGGCATCAGTTAGCCTTGCTCCTAAGTGGTCAAGGGGAGGGTTTGCCTATGTAGTATTTGTCTAGAAAACTGAAGTTCTATAAACATTCTTTCCCAGTCACAGTTCGCCAGTACAGGCAGGTAGTTTTGTGTTTGAGGCTCAGTCTCGGAGCCATTGGTTTCATTAAGAAGACAGTTTTTTCCACACCTCAGTATTGGATGCTTAATCAAAAGATTAAACATGGATGTATGTGCCAAAACCATAGAATCAGAGAATGTCTTAGGTTGAAGGGAACCTTAGAGATCATCTACTCCAACCTTGCTGCTGTAAGCAGAGATACCTCTCAACTAGACTCAGCTGTTCAAGGCCTCATCCAACCTGGTCCTGAACACCCCCAGGGAGGACGCATCTGCAACCTCCCTGGGAAACCTATTGCAGAGTATCACCATCCTCATACTGAGTTACATCTTCCAAGATCCAGTCTAACCCTACTCTCCCTCAGCTTCAAACCATCCTCCCTTGTCCTATTGCTAGACACCCTTATAAGAAGTCCCTCTGCAGCCTTCCTGTAGGTTTCCTTCTGTTATTGGAAGGCAGCTATAACATTACAGAGTGAAAATCATGGAATCACCCAGCTTGGAAGGGACCTCTAAAGGTCATCTAGTCCAAGATAGGGGCATCCTCAACTAGATCAGTTCAGATTTTTTCTGATCAGCATTACATATATGCCCTACTAACAAGTAGCACCCCATTAATAACAAGCACCCTGCACATACTCAAATTTATTAGCTAGATATTTAAGGGATGTATTTTTATTATTTTCTCAAAGTGTTTATATATACATACACACTTTATGACCTTTCAATACTGGCAACTGAATCAATTTCCCAAAATACACTTTTTCATCCTGACTTCTCCAATGCAAGCTGTTTCATTTTGTCTCAAGCGTACATGTTGTGATATTACAGATGAGCCCATTTCTGATACGCCACCAAATGCTTATCAAAAATGCAGTTCAACAGCATGTACGGCCACAGCTTTATCTATTGATTCAGGAATTCACTGAAGAAGCCAGGCAAACATGGCAGATGTTGTTCTTTCTACAATCGTGTCTAACCACCTCTGTTAGAGTTTGAACGCTCCCAAAAATTTCAGCCTGCTTTCAACATGCCTGCTACAATCTTTTGGAGGCTTATGATTAAACCCTTAATAGCAACTGCTCCTTATATACTCACTCACTGTCAGAAGGTTAACTGGTAGATCTGCATTCACCACATTTTCCCCTAGTCCCTAAAGCCCTCATTCCCTCTGCAATGATAAACAGAGACCTTAAGAACACCCCTCTAAGTAAACACAACCTTCACTTCCAGCTCTGCATGAGCTTTCTGTTGGCTATTCCCTAACCACTACATGCAGCAAAGCAAAACATTTTGCTACTATTCAGGCACTGTGTGCCTGCTGAGGGGATGGAAGGGCCTAGGTCTTCTTTATAATAGTTATTGTCAGAGCAAAGTCCGTTGGACAAAGCACAATAATTTCACTTATAAAGAATAAAGACTACTCTTCATGTAGGAAAAGGAAATGCAGCTAAAGCCTGGATGTCTTCGTTATTCAAATTTTGTAGCAATCCTTGTACCCAAAAATTGCATCAAGTCTGAAATTTCCTATTACTAACCCTGGTTTTATGAGGATTTCAGTCATCCATCACAACCTACAGAAAATCAGAGTTTACCTAGATTATTTTTAGACATGAAGGAAAAGAGGATTTCATTTTAACAAGCTTTAAAGAAGGGGGGGGAAACACTTGAGAAGCTGAAAATAGTTTCCAGTAATAATATGCTGAAACTTCAAAACACTTTATGCTAAATCCTTACAATATTAGATGGCAAGTTTTGCTGCTTTAGTTACATAAGGGTATACATTTGCATGAGAGTGCTGTGGCCTTCACCAGCACATCAGTGTGCTGTGAGTTTCAAACTCACCATGAAATGGCACAGCAGGAAAGTGCCTCATTTTTGTATAAATTTAATTTTTTTTACTACTTTATCCATAAATTCCTGTTTCTAAAGAGTTCACTGTAAGTTATTCAGGGCTTGATGTTAGTTTACTCTGTTATTGGAGTGGGCAATCAAGATAGGTAGATACACAAATTCTCATGCACAGAAGGTGTTCTGATCTCCGTTCTTGTTTCATTTACTTCTATGCCTGAAAATTCTTTCTTGTTTAAATTTTCTTTATGTTTCAAAACTCTTTTCCTTTGCTCTGACCAGATTTGATTCATCCATTACTGGAAATGAAATTAGCTAGTCTCAGTGTGGTGCTACACTGTGCTAAGAAACCAAAGACGTAAAGACACCCAATGAGCCAATTCACCTTATTTTGCCATCTCAATAAAGGAATTCCAAACTGCAGCCCGGTGCATCAGTATATTCCACTACAGTCTATTGAAACATATTGCAAAGATTAAAGCTCTTTGGGAGTCTATATGCAATCTGATGTTTCCTACCAGTCTGGCAGGTTGGGTTTTCAACTTTAATAATCCTTGACAAACATCATTTCTCCAGGATGCATGAGAAGAAATCCCTTTTATACCGACAGCTAGTATCTTCCACAGGGAGATTTACATGCATTCTTCTAAAGCAATATCTTGTTTCACACTCATAAACTGATGTTTGTCTTCTAAATAATATACGATTAGCACATATTATGCCAAGAATAAATGTACTCCATGATGCTATAATAAATCTGCAAACTTCAATCCTCTCACAGCACTCTACCAGAATACCTCATAGCAATCAATAATACATTTCGCACTATCAATGAAGAGCATAACACAGAGAAAGATGCATGGAAGTCTTTCCTATACCCCATAAATTATGCTTCATAGGCAAATATTGTTTGCAGAACAGGCTGCATCACAAACAGCTCCTGGGAACTGTAAGTTCAGCATCATTTCTACAGTATCTGCAGACATATTTATGTCAAATCTGGAACATAAGGTTCCAAACTGATTTGATACCTAAACAAATTGGAACAAATGTTCTATCAAGGGCTTTTTCCTCATCATCAATAAACCTGAAATACAGTACACCACAGAGTTATGCTAACAACTATATTTTCAAGGATGAACCTAACTGCAGGTAATGGAACAGATCTTGAATGTAAATGTTTTTATGCAGTGGCAACAGCAAGCTTAAAGCATACTCTATGACATTTATACTCTCTGTTGAAGGTAACTATAACTTTTGTCAAACTTTCCCTGACTACTAGTGGCACAGTTTCTTTATAGCACCAGTTAACAGAATGCTTGTAGCTATGCAGGTACTTCAGATGAGAAACATCACTTACCTCAGCTCTTCTTACTGTATCTAAATCACCATGTCATCCTTTCTTAAGAAGTAGTAAAACACTCTTTTATAAGTTCCTGTTACACTTTTTTTCAGCTGTTTCTCATTGATTCCAGAGAGCAATTCTATTTACAAGAGAGCAATAAGGTAGTGCAGGCAGTTTAAAACAAGCAAACAAACCAACAAAAAAAACAAACAAAAAAACACCACAACAAAGACAAATAAACAAAAACACAACAAAACCAAAACAACAACAAAACCCCACCACACTCCAAGAATAAACCCGAAAGCAAACAAAACTGTTTCATGGAGGAAAAGAAGCTTCCATGACTAGGGATTGTAGATCAAGCCACAAGCTGAAAAATTTTGTTTCATATACTTCTGGCAATATTCTGCTAATATTTCAGGCCTACAAAAGCAATAGACCCCATGAGTTTATGCACCTGCCTACTCTTTGGTTGTCCTACCATAGTCCAAAGGAACACAGACTGCCCACACAATGCAAAGGCAAATTGAGCACCTCAGAATACAGCATATAAAACCAGTATTCCAATTTACCACAGAGGAGACACTTCAGCAACGACCCTTTATGAAGAGTTGAAGGATGCATGTTTGAGGAAGAACAGTAAGCAAAGGTCTGAACCCTAGAACCCCATAGTCTGGCTAAGTTCTGCAGATGACAGATAAATCCATAAGGCTTTGTTTTGAAGGAAAGACAATATATCTGTGGTTTTCAGTCTTCCCATCTTATCTAACAGAATTTTTCAGGTAAGACAGGCAAATTACTGTCTTTTCGGTTGGCCTCAGCTGTAGGTATGAGCTTTGTATTTAGAGTTCATTTGGATCAGGGCTCAAACATGCAGGTCCAAAAGCAGCTTTAATTGCCTTAGAGGCTGAGGTATCATCTCTCATAGTAAGTGAAAAGCTGAGGCAAGAGAAAAGGAGGAGAAGAAAGGATTTCAAAGGATTAGCAAGAAAAGTGACCTTGTGAACCCTATTTCTCCATACACAAGTAATTTTCCAAATTACTGTAGAAAAACAAATAAAGTTTGTGCTGAGAATTGCTGGAATTTCCATTAGAAATGGAAAATCTCTATGATGTAAAATTGAGTTTTAAATGCAGAAGATTACAAATATAACGAACTTCAAGCATCTGTCTTGTTCAACTACCAAGAAGTTCTCACTAATTGTTCTCAATATTATAGTGGTATTGTAAACAACTGAAGAGGAAAATCAAAAAATACAAGAGCAAACATAAAACCAAAACCAAACACATCTAAACAGTACCTGCTAGTTACTAAAGTAAAGCAGGAGAAACAAAAAACCAACATGTGCACCGAAGTAGGAAAAAGGTTACTAGCCTGGCTATCCCTTTTGCTGCTAAATTTTGCTGACCTGAACCAAACATGGACAAATGACATCCAAAACTCAGATTATAATATAACAGAAAAGGGATGGTCCCAAATCACTTGATCCTCACCTGCAGCTGAAAACCAGAGAAATCCAACAATAAAGAGGGTACAAAACCTATCCTTCCTGGAAAAAACCCACTTCCACTCAAATACAATAGCTTTAAAGGACAGAAAAGCAATTACTAAAAAATAAAAATCACTGCTGAAGCTCAAGCAATGTAAAAGATGTTCCCTGCTCTACTAATGCCAGAGGATGGAATCAGTTCCAAATATCAACTTCACTTTCAGTACTTAATGTGATTTATTCTCTATGAGGCATCAATCAAGTTGTTAAGATCAGGCCTGAAGGCTGATTTCTGCCTCTTTTTCCTTGGTTCATTCTTTGATCGTGTTTATACCTCCAATAGTGACTGAGAAAAAAAAAAATCTTTGATTTAGAGTTTTCAATTTCCTCCAGCACAGTAGCTTGTACACTTAACTAAATTGTTGTTTCATTTCAAGTGTTTTAAATATTTAAATTACCAGGCCAAAAATTAATTATTTTGGTCACAAAAAAAAAAAATCAGCATTTTTTTTCCAAACTGATCCTAATTCCAAGCCATACTTGAAAAGAGTGAGCATTCATCTCCAAAACAATCAAAATTTGGACTGATTTCAGTAAATGTCTTACTACATCAAAGGCAGGCTTGTTTGAGGTAAAGCCAAGTAGCCATTTAAGTCAAGAGACTGTCAGGCATAACAAACCTTTTCTATCTACTTTGGTGATAGCAGAGCCCTGGAAAACCAAGCTCCATGCTGCTGCTGGAGGACAAGTGGGAATACATTGAGTCTCCTTGGTGGAAAAGGCTCCATCACCTCAACAATTGCTAGTTCTCTGGAGTTCAGTCTCTGTCATGCTATGGCCCTTCTTCCCCACTCACTGTTCTCCTTCCTGCAGAATGGCAGGCCAGAGCCAGAGCTCCTGTACTGATGCAAAAAATAGGGAGAAAAAAAAAAAATCCCAGAAAATGCTTTGCCTATGCCTTTGAGAACTCTCTATTCACACTCACTCATCATGTCTCTTCCCTGAGGCAATATGTGATAGTTGGAACACAGGCTTTTGATGGAACATGGGCAGAATTCCTTCGAAGCCAAAATACAGCATAGATAAAATCCAAGTTACTGAAATCAGGAAAGCAATTGAGGAAAACCCTATCTAACCCACTTAGGTTTCAGGGAAAAGCCTCTCTGGTAATTATAGATGTATTACTGAGGAAACTCAGAGGCATCTTTCTCTTTATTGAGCTGGCTGCCTCGATAAATCACCTCTCATTAACAATTTAGAAAGACACACTAATGTCTGAGACCTCAGAGGAGCCTGGATTTCTAGCCATACTCTGACCAAACTTAACTCATTCAAATTGCTTTGAGTTTTATGAAAACCATGACAGTAGATGATATTCCCTCACTATAGCTGAGTGTTTGAAACAATTGACTCCAAAAACTTAGTTACTTTGAGGGTGGCAAAGCACTGGACCAGGCTGCCCAGAGAGATTGTGGGGTCTCCTTTTCTGGACCTACTTGGATGTGGTCCTGCACAAGCTCATTTAGGTGAACCTGCTTGAGTAGATGGGTTGGGCTACATCTCCAGAGACCACTTCCAACCCCCACCATTCTGTGATTCTGTGAAAAGCAGGAGCTCAGCTTCCACAGAAAAGGCACACAGTACTTTCATTTTAAAAAGATGAAGGCAATTTCTAGTATGAAAAGTCTGTAGATAGTGCAGGTGAGAGTTCTCATAACTCCCTAACTGCATAGGAATACTATACTATTTATCAGGTATCATCCTGCAACAAGAGGTTAACATCATAAATCACAGAGATACCTAAGTGCACACAGCAATTCCAGGCTTTGATTCCTGGCTTGGCAAAGGAATCTAACTTGTGACACTCCTTTTTTTGGGCATGACCTACTGAGGAACCTACCCACCCCAGTGATTAGCACATGAGCTTTTGTGACTCCCAGACTAAGTACCAAACCAGCCTCACTCAGTGTGTGGGGAACTTTGGCATTGTGATTTCAACTTGCTCAGAAAAGATCAACTACTAAGGAGTATAGAAGCTAGGGCTTGGAGAACAACCTTGTTTTACATGGCTTGAAAGCTTTTATAGTCCAGAGTCATTTGATGAATGTAACCTACATATTTGTCAGTTGCTAGACTGTGGAAGAGAGAAAGCACATTCCCTGAGAAAAGGGAATAGCTGATGAAGGAGTTACTCTGTGTGTTGGCTTCTCTGCTGAAGAGTATTATTTGTCTGAGCATATTTATGGTACATTTTCTTCCATTTTTGTTTGCAATTCACAGATACTGCTTACCAGCACAGATGTCCTATGTTGAAAAACATGACAATTTTGAGATGAAATTACTCGGCATATATAATGTCAACAGATGTTTTGGAAACAGGTCCCATTTCCACACTCAGCAGGCTTCTGCTACTCTCTCCCACGAAATGTCCATGCTAGCAGAAGCCTTGTGAGGCTATTGGTTTTGGAGCAGCCATCAACCGTCTTGGAGGGTGCATGTTTGTGAATTGCTTTGGTATTCTCACACGTGTTCAGAAGAAACCCCTTTGACAACCAGGCTGTCCGTGCCAATACCAAACCAGGCTGTCAATGCCAATATCATGACAAGTATCAATCATTCTCTAAAACTACCCTGTTGTGATTGCTGCAAGAACATGTCTGCTATTTAATCACTTACCCATGTAGCTTTGACTCACATGAGGTCTCTATGCTACCCTACCAGTGTAGAGCAGTCATAATGGATGTAAAAGCAAAAGAAGTCTTCCTCCATGCTGTGCCCATGCCAACTCTGAATAATATCCCTAGCCTGATTGCTCTGATCTTCCTTATCCCACTGTTTTGTTGTCCCTATTAGAATACCCTGTGTGAAAGTAAATTATTAGCCTCTTAGAGCAGGGACATGTAATTATTGGTATTGAAAGCATCCAGAGAACACACTGAAAAAATGCATTCAATAACAAAAATACTCTGAAAGGACTAACTGAGAATTTCTTCTCATTCCCAGTGGATGGGAAAAAATCTTAGCTGCTATAACTCCACTGTAGTGTTGCTTAAGAGTCACACCTCCCTTTCTAATCCCTCCTCCATCTCAGGAATGACAGGTCTCAGAGGATGCAGATTACTGCCTCCCCTCTCCTCCATCCCTGCACATCTCTCCTGTCAGTTATATTTTGTAAACTGATTCTTTCCAAGGAAGGACTAAGCCTTCCCCATATCAAGATTGTTCACATCCGGGTAGCAACCTCCAATGCTTGCCACTTCACTCAACCCAAGGTGGACATGGGCTTTTGTACTTCCCTGGCCCTCTGAGTTTCCTCACAGAGCTAAATGATGACCTACAGATGTGATTTCAAAGTGCATTATGTGCAATCTCTGGTGCCAAATCTGAAAGAACAGTTGTTAAAATGTTTACTTTTTTATATATAAAAATGGGACTTTGGTGTTGGATGTGAATAGTTAAAATGATCTAAAAAAACCCCACCTCATTAAAAATGCATTCTTAACTATAAACATCATTAAGAGATATACAAATAAGCCATAGCCAGCAGGTGATCCAAAAAGCCATTTCCAGGGAATTCATCATGGAGCACAAAAGGAAAGTAGTTAGAGTACCCCGGTGTAGTGCTTGAAATGAGTCAACTTCCATGTGGACTTCTGCTATAATCTCCCCAGCCTTTATCTCAATGCACACTTCCCCAGCCAGTCTATGAGAATGCAGATGAGGTCACAGGAGTGAGGAACTCAAGGACAGGCAGATAAGATACAAATCTCATCACCTTCCTGACTCTTATTGGTATGCTTTAACCACACCAGCCAAACAGGTTATCCTTAACAGGAGCCACAACCTCAAAACCTGAAACAAATTTCAGATTCAGGGAAGACACTTCAGGGCCACCAGTTTTTTTACTTTTTCATGCTAGTACATTTCCCAAGGAAATCACAAAATACATATGGGATTTTCTCTCTTTATTCCACCCCTCACCCACAGATGAAAACAGGTACTAACCAAGTCGTACTGTGTCCAGTTCTGGGCCCCCCAGTTTAGGAAGGATGTTGACTTGCTGGAGCGTGTCCAGAGAAGGGCAACAAAGTTGGTGAGGGGCTTGGAACACAAGCCCTGTGAGGGGAGACTGAGGGAGCTGGGGTTGCTTAGCCTGGAGAAGAGAAGACTCAGGGGTGACCTTATTGCTCTCTACAACTACCTGAAGGGAGGTTGTAGACAGGCAGAGGTTGGTCTCTTCTCCCAGGCAACCAGCACCAGAACAAGAGGACACAGTCTCAGGCTGCACCAGGGGAGGTTTGGGCTGGAGGTTAGGAGGAAGTTTTACACAGAGAGAGTGATTGCCCATTGGAATGGGCTGCCTGAGGAGGTGGTAGAGTCACCATCACTGGAGGTGTTCAGGAGGAGAGTTGATAGGGTGCTTGGTTGCACGGTTTAGTTGATTAGGTAGTGTTGGATGATAGGTTGGACACGATGATCTTGAAGGTCTCTTCCAACCTGATCTATTCTATTCTATTCTATTCTATTCTATTCTAGTCTAGTCTAGTCTAGTCTATTCTACTCTATTCTATTCTATTCTATTCTATCTTATTCTATTGATACTGTCCCTTACTTTGGTCAGCAAATTATTTTCTATTTTTAAGCAAACACAATGCTCCACAAGTATGTGCTGTCTCTTCCACATGCGTTTAGAAGGACATTAAAATATTCTTACTGTAAGATTTGGGAGACTGCAGAGAACACTTGGCAGGCTAAAGTACTTACTCCCACTATATATACTTTTTTGTCTAACTAACTATCTAACTATTCACCTCTTTTCTAAAATCCATGACCCACAGATGTTCCAGTAACCTAGACAGCACCCACTGCATGAGAGAAAGCAAAAAACAAAATTCATAACTGCTAATTTTTTTAAAACAACCTACCCTTCCAGGTTGGCATCTGAGGGTTTAAGTCTCTGATTGCTTTTTGTTTCTTGTTTCCTGCTTAAAGTACTGTGGATGTGTGCATTGTTATATAAATACCACAGGTTAATTAAGTATTATCTTTACAGGTATTTCCTTTTATCAGTTTTAATTGCAGAGGTTTTCCATTTCAAGCCAAAGTCTTTTTGATGACATCTATAGAAAGCTAAACCTGAAAATAAGTAGGAGGCTAAACCTGAAGCTTCTATTAATATTCACCCTTTTGTATACCTGCAGTGTATCTTTTTTCTTTTTCCACAATTCACTGCTATTTCTGCTTCCTCAGATTAAAATTACTTCATGCTTCTATCCATTTTTGCACTGCACTTATTGGCCTCTTCTCATTTCTACGTATACATACACAGCTTCAGCTATAGAGTTAATAAAGTGATGGCATTAGATCTTCCTATTTCTTCCATCTTATATTATTCATCTTCACTGATTACTGTGGAGATTTATAGCAGGCTGTCCAAAGTAGCCTCAAAAACTGTGCTTCCAACTCCATGGTCACTTAATAAATCAGGCTTAATTATATCAATGTCACATCTGGCATCTCACCCATTTCCAGTTGGAGTAAGTCTCACACTTTACAAAAGGAGTGTTTTATTCATTGGAGTTTAGAGCCAGATATCCGAAGTCACCCTTTTTGTGGTCTTTAACCAGTTGATATCTTATTGATCTCCTTTGTGTTTGTTTTCTTTATACAAAATAACTCTGTCAAGATGCTGGTAATGTAATAAATACAATAATCTGTGAGATAAAGACAATCATTCAGTAGGTGTCCCTATGTATTAAGGAAGTATACCTCCCTGGAGAATGTATAGTGATTCAGGTGTAGCAGTACTCAGCCATTTGATGACTTAATCTATTAACTATTCATAATGAAAGTTGGATGTGTAAATGTTTTATTTTACCTTTCATGTTTCAATGAGACTCCTTACCAGACAGCCAAGTTCACCTACTAAGCTTCCTCACCTGTGCACAAAGGTAACAAAATCATAGCATTGTTTCATTTGGAAAAGACCACTAAGATCATCAAGTGCAACCATCAACCCACCACCATGGCCATTAAACCATGTCCCAAAGTGTCATGTCTAACTGTTTTTCTAAAACCTCCAGGGATGGTGACTCCACCACCTCCCTGGGCAGCCTGTCCCAATGCCTCACTGCTCTTTCAGTAAGGATATTTTTCCTAATATCCAATCTAAACCTCCCCTGGTGCAACCTCAGGCCATTTCCTCTTGTCCTATCACTCAATAATAGGGAGAAGAGACCAACAGCCACCTCACTACATCATCTTTTTAATAGGTTTTAAATCTGGGTGTTTTTCTTTTTATTTAACTTTGTGTTCTGACATACCATTAACTTTCCAGAATAGTCCTTTGTGAGCAGCACCTGTTCTTCCAGTGGTTCAATTGTAATTTTCCTTATCTGGTATGACTGATGTCTTTGGCAGATGTCTTTGTCTGACCTGAATACTCTTTAGCACCTGTCAGCCTTCTCCTGCTTCTGCTTTATATAATCTCCCTAAACATTGTCAGTTCTCTGTGGTAGCACTTTAGCCCTGTCACACACAGAGAAAGCATCACTTTCTGTAAAGGCTTTTTGTTCTTCAAAATTTTGTAGATTTAAATCCTTGGTCTTGACATCAGTTCTCCCACCACAGTTCTGAGAGTTTGAATACATCCTGTGTTGTACGTGTGGGTAAACTGGGATACGTTCTATGACACTGGTGTTTAAAAGGTTCATCTTTGTCCTCATAAATTAATTTTCATTTCTAAAAGACTCATTATCCTTCCAAATCATAGAATTATTAAAATTGGAAAAGTCCACTAAGATCATCAAGTTCAACCATCAATCCCAAACTATCATGACCATTAAACCACATCCTGAAGTGCTGTGATTACACGGGTTTTTAACACCTTCAGGGACAGTGATTCCACCACATCCCTGGGCAGTAAAGAAATTCTTCCTAATGTCCAATCTTAACTTCCCCTAGCATGACTTGAAGCCATTTCCTCTCATGCCATCACTAGTTACTTGGGAGAAGAAACCAATACTCACCTCACTCCAACCTCCTTTCAGGGATTTGTAGACAGCATTGAGGTCTTCCCTCAGCTTCCTCTTTTTCAGACTAAACAACCCCAGTTCCCTCAGCTATTCCTCATAAAACTTATTCCCTAGACACTTTACCACCTTCACTGCCCTCCTTTGAACACACTCCAGCACCTAAACATCCTTCTCATAGTGAGAAGCCCAAAATTGATCTCAGTACTCAAGGTGTGGCTTCACCAGTGCTGAGTACAGGGGAACAATCTCTTCCCAGGCCCTGCTAACCACACTACTGCTGATCGAAGCCAAGATGCTGATAGCCTTCTCAACCACCTGGGCACACATTGGCTTATGTTCATCTAGCTGTCAACCAGCAGCCCCAGGTCCTTTTCTGCTGGGCAGCTTTCCATGAGTAAAAGTTCAGATTCTGGCCAAAAGAGTTTCTCAACCCTTGACATAATTTTATTGACATCTCAGGAAATAATTCATCTTGATACCTGTCACACATATCTTCCTTACCACCACCTACCCAGTAAGTGACTTATTTAGGCTAAAAACTGATTTGCCCACTAACAATTCTATCTCCTGATGTTACAGCAGAAACAATTTCATCACTTAAAGAGGGTCTAGACTGAACTGCTGAGACCACTGAAAATTTTCCTCAGAAAACAAATTACAATGAATGAGCAAAACAAAATGTGCAAATTATCTTTCCAAATTCCTTCTTTTGGGGGAAAGTCTCAATTTATTATGACTGATACAGATTGCACATCTTACATTTTTTTCATATTTAAATGTTCTTTGAAAACCCCACAGACAAGGAACTGAATTTTAAGTGGTAGTAGCCCATTTCTCCATTTCCATCCATTTTTAATATAATTTTCCTTTGTGGCAATTTCCCCTCAGGCTAGAGCACAGGCAACTAATCATTCCAGGCACAAAATTTTGGATTAAAAGATTTCTAAGTCCATTACAGAAGTCCTAATAAAAGCATTTACTCTCAAAGTCGTATCTAGCAATCAAACACAGTTCCTACTCAAGCTGTAGTCAATCTTAGAAGCAAGCCAAAGGCTTACACTTTAGAATATAAAGCAAATATTCTTCAAAAGTGTTTTGCACCTTGGAAGTTCAGAGTGGTCTTTGGTTTCTCCAGTTAAAACCCCCAGCTAAAGGTTTGCTACTCAAGATTGCATTTCTCAGCCTGCCACGTCCATTCACGGTGACTGTTTGGGAATATCTCTAAACAAGCACTAAAATGGACAAGAAAAGTTCTTCTGGACTCAAACACACCATTAAAAATAGACTAAATTGGCTTACTATTCCCACAGGTTAGGCTGACATTTTAAATTGTAATTTGGAAAAATGAGGGAAGAGATACTATTGACAAGAAAAGGGATGAGGGGGACAGAAGAGGAAAGAAAACAGCAAAGGTAGGATAAAAATGCAGTGAAAAGGAAAACGAACAGATATCCCCTTTTACCAGTAATCTTCTAACATATAAATCACTGGACTGTTTCTCCTGTAGAGATAATCCTGATTTTTTTTTCCCTTTCTCTCTAAAGGCCATATACAGATTCAATAAAAGCATCTCCCAGGCAACTATTAAATTCTTTTCTTTGCAGGTCACCTTTTTAAATTTTCAGTTTCTGTTTATTTTTATTTTGTAAATAGAAACAGATCAAATTTTAACTGATGCAAGCATCAGACGGCTGCAGAGAATATTATCAGTGCAACCTTGTTAATAGAAACTACCTTTGGATATGGCATCGATGCTGTTCAGCCATTCCTGCACCAAGTTTTGATACTGCAGCAGAAATAAACTCACCTTTGTGGCATGCTCTGAAAAGCTCACCCCATCACCTCACAATTAGGTCCTGAGACTGCAAAGATCTGAGGACCTTCTGCAGTCCATAAAAACTGAGGGTTTTCCACACCATGAGAGACTGCCATTTTTAATTATCAAAGCTACAATCCTTGGGCAACATCATCGCCTAACTAAGAGCTATTATTTCCAGCAGCTCTTCTGATGAAGTATAAGCAAGCAGCTCTGGAGTCTTTTACACAGTGGGAAATTTATAAGTAGTTTCATTGCAAATTATTTCCTACAAGTTAAAAGACACTAATAAATACAAAACTGTGATTTTCAATTTTCAGAAATGACCTAATGAACGGAGACAGTGAAGCTAATGTGCCCCAATTATGCTGGGGAGCAGAGGGGGGAGGAAGTAGTAACAAAAAAAAGCCAACCAACCCAACTTGGACTATAAATGTTTCTGATTTCCCCCTTCTGAACAACTCATTTTAATTCATACTGAACTACTCAGCAGCTGCAAACAGAGTCCCATTTTTTAGCCACAGAGCTAAAGAGTTCTGAAGGTGCATGGAAGGACCATGATTTGAGTGCATCACAGAAGAAGACCATTGCTGCTCTTCCTGAAAGCAGCATCACTGGAGCAGCAGAAAAAAAGAAATAAAATATACAGTTGTGTCATCATCCTCTTGCAACCTACAGGAGGCATTTGTTCTGCAGACTGCTGTACAATGCCAGACATGTCACTCAGGGTAGAACCTAGCTTCAAAGGTGTCACCTCTTCTGTAAGCACTTTCCTGAACCATGCTGATGAGAGACATCCTCATCTCCACACAGAGAGTCTTGACACAATGCATCTAACTAGCATTCCTCCTTTCCATTCTTCTGCATGCTCCTCTCCTGCTTTATAACCTTGAAGATTAGTTCTAGATCAAGTACAGCCAGAGATGTGTTGCTTGACAGAGGCAAAACGTGGACCTCTTGGCAGACAACATTGTGCACATTAGGTTGGACTTTCTTGGCTAGTCTTTCTTCAATTCTTTTCTAGTTTCCTCCCAAAGCTTCCTTCCTTCATCTTCATTCCCTTGCTGGTGCCTTTAGCATGCTCAGTATCCTTCACTTGACCTCACTGTAGTGTACTCTTTCCCTACATTTTTGCATCCCATTGCTCTCATCGACCTCCCTATAAAGTCCCAGCAAAAGAACACATCATTTGCCACTTTCCCATTACCTCCTCAGGCACTTGCCTCTGTTCCTGGTTTCTTGTTTGATTTACAAACTTCACAGGGCAGGAATCTACTCAATCCTGTGAATGCAGTACCTAAAATCAGGGTCCTCCTTCTAAGGAATGGGAGCAAGTTTTCCTCCCTCTCCTTTTCCAAAACAAGAAGTAATGGAAGGAGAAATTTTATGGGAAGCACTTTAAAACACAGTCTAACAATAAGATAAACTTATCTTGCCTTCAGGCTCTACTGTAACAAAAGATCACAGAATGACAGAATCATTTTTCTTGGAAAAGACCTTCAAGATCATCGAGTCCTACCATTTTCTAGCTCTACCAACTCTGGTGCTAAACCACAGCCCTCACCATATCTATGTGTATTTAAAACACCTTAAGGGATGGGGACTCAGCTACCTCCCTGGGGAGCCTAGTCCAGTGAAGAAGTTTCTTCCAATGTCCAACCTAAACCTCCCTTTGTGCAACCTGAGGCCACTTCCTCTTGTCCTATCACTTATTTCTAGGGAGAAGAGACCAGCACCCACCTCACTCCAACCTCCTTTCAGGGAGTTGTAGAGAGCAAAAAGGTCTCACCTCAGCTTCCTTCTCTCCACACTAAATAACCCCAGTTCCCTCTGCTGCTCCTCACAAGACCTCTTCTCCAGACCTTTCTCAAAGCACGGGCTCATGCCAGCAGAGATACCACCACTGTGCCTTGCCACCCCTTAGGAATTCAAGGGGAGGAAAGTCTGTGATTCTTTTCTGTCTCCCATGTTACTGTACTGAACTATGCATAGACAGGCTCTGAGGTAGGAGAACTCATTTTTCACTATTAAAAATGAACCTGACAAGTCAGAGAAGTGGTCTGAAATCAATAGGATGCAATTCAGTAAGGACAAGTGAAAGTGCTACGTTTATGTAGAAGTAATCAACTGTACAAACAGAAGGTGGAAAATGAGTCTGTAGGAAAGAGTTTGTGGTCCGTTGGGGATCACAAGCTGAACAGAAATAAACAACCTCATCTCCCTGCAAACACTATTGCACAGGTTATATAGGCAGCACCATGTGTAAGACCTGTCTGTAGATACTCCAGAATTAGCAATCAGCTAACATCCTGTACGCGCTGTGCTTTGAAAGAGGCATGAGCTTCTTGCAGCAGTCCAGGGAGTGCAGCAAGGTGCAACACAATGATATAAAAAGTGATCTGCAAGTAAAGACTGAACAAAATCAGAGTTGTTCAAGTCTGGAGATTGAAAAGATTTCAGAGGAAATGTCATAATAGACTTCAAGAGTATCCTGCTGAGGAATTGGAATCAATTGCTCTCCATGTCCACAGAGATTAGAACAAGAAATAATGGAATGTGGAAACTTTAGATTAGGCATTAGAAAAACTTTCTAACGTGAAGCGAGCAAAGCATCAGGATAGATTGCCTGGGAAAACTGTAAAATCCATATCATCGGATTTCTAAGAATAGGTTCCAGACATGCTTTATCAGATTCTGTGATAACAGTTGTAATAATAACACCTTGCGATTCTCTTGTGTGTTTTATAACAAAGAACCCCAGGGTGCAGCTCCCCTCTAAGGAAAACATGAGAACAGGAGAAATTTGCACTCCACGGTTTCAAGCAACCAGAACAATGTCTCAAAGTAGTTGAGCCTCCCACTTACTGAGCTGTAGGCAAGCCCTAAGAAAAGGATTGTGCTAGTAATTTGAGGTCTTAAGTCCAGGATCCCATTGAGTATGACTCACCTCATCTACCTACAGATGTCTACAAATTAAACATTATAACTGAACTTGTCATAGTGGGCTCACTTTGCAGTCAATGGAGAGAGGCAGATGTTTAGGCAGTGAGTCTCCTGGTTTGCTAAGGTATAAAAGTATAAGCTGCAGTTCATTGTCTCCTGGGCTGGAAGTAGATGATCCACCAATTAGGAATCACAGCTTTCTGACTGCTCACTTTGTAACCCAAGATCTGGAGTAAAGTACTGTGGAGTGACATTTTTTTGTATATAGAAAAGTATGGTTGTAACTTGTCCATCCTTGGTCCTTGGTTGAGGTTAGTGCAAAATAAATGCTGTGTTTAGGAGCAGAAGAAGGAAACATTTCCCTTCAACACCAATTTTAACATGTTAAGGTGATGGCTCAGTTGTAAGAAGATGAATTGCCTGACAGAAGGCATATGACAGATAAAGATGGTCACAGGAATATGATCTGTTCAGCTCTCATGTGATTCTGCAATTGGCCACACAGTCCATCCTGTGTGTAGAAAATGGAAAGGGTCTCTTCACATGTACTGAAATAAAAGTCAATTCTAGTAACAGCTTTCATATTGCCTTTCCCCCAGAAATCAATCTCCCTTCACACTAGATTTGCTTCTCAAATATGAAATCTTTCTCCTAGTCTGCTCCCCAGACTTTTTCCCCCCCTTTCTTTCTCTCTCTCTTACTTCAAAAACACCACTTTGCACTGTCTCTCCCTCTGTCTCCTTTTGCCCTCATTCCTAGCATGAAGCCTTACCCCTAATTGTGTCAAAGGGTTTTAGAGAGTCCTGACTATACCTGAGAAAGGTTGGCTTGTTTTGGTGGCAGTGTTCCCCTTGGGACAGCAACACAATTCAGGAGCTTTATTAGCTGAGCATGCTACCAGGAGGTGTTCAGGCTGAGGACAGAGACCCCTGCCCACAACCTCCCATGCTGCAGGTCACAGAGGTCATGCTGCAGCAGTAGGGTGGAAGGCTGGCAGGTCAGCTGTGGGCACCAGGCACAGACCAAAGGGAGGTCAGTGAGAATTGAAAGTGTTTAATATGACCTTCAGGGAGGAGCCAAGCTCTTGCAGTTTGCTTCTAAATACCTCCTAGCTATGCCCTGCAATAGCAAGTGGACTCTGTTGAAGGGAGTGACCCACCTGGCCAGTGTCCAGCTGCCCAACAGTCAAGCCTCAGCTGCTAATTTAAAGACCATTTTGCTTCACAGATTACGAGATCTGGGGAAGGGGGGTGGGGGATGTGGGGTGTGGTGGTGTCCATTTTTTTTGTTATCGTCCCAGAATAGGATGGAGCTAGGAAGACTGAGGAGAAGCACATCCAGGATGTAGAGATGCAAGAACAGGGATTGCCTGAATTAGGATTCTGCTGACAGTGCCTCTTCTCCCAAAAACACCAGCACAAGCACAATACTCACTTGGCATGGTTTTATCATGTAGTTGGAGAATCGCCATTACCAGTCCCTTTGGCCACTTTTTGTCATCTCCTTCAAAAAAGCCGACTAGCTTGGCCACTCAGAGGGCTATTTTGGCAGCTGTTGAGTTCCAGATTATACTTCTTGAGCACTGGCATTTGCATTTGTGACCGCCCCTTTCTCTAGCCTCTGCCCTGGCTTCATTCCCAGCATCACAACAGCCCTCGAGCTGGTTCAGAGCCAGTCTGCTGCTGGACTCCCTTCACATCCTGGTGGCTGCTTTGCTTTGAGTCAACCTTGATAAGAGAAAATATGCTTCATAGTAGCTGCTACACTACCAAACAAATTCAATGGGAGGCATCTTGTACTCAAGGAAAGCACTGGTCTAATGCTCCTCTAAACACACCTGGAAACTGTTGTCTGCCACAATGTGGCTGGAAGATGTACAAGTCATTTGTGCTTGTGCTGCTGAGCCTTTCCTTCAGAAGCAAGGCAGAATTTTCATACCTGCCTTGCTTTCTGGTCCAGTTGCCACAGATTAATGCTATGCAGTCACACAATTGAAAGTAATAAAGTTAAGATTCTGGCAAGTTATCACTCATCAGCAGATGCACAGCAACCAAAAGACTAAGTCAGTACCCCAAGCCTGGATGAATAAAACTCACTAGGCAGACATCAAAGCAGATCAAAATCACAACATCCCTTTGTTATAAACCACTACAAAACTCTCTAAATCCAGATTTCACAGAAACTGGTAAAAATCTACCTCAATACTGTGGTCTTCGTTCAGCTCTTCCCACTGACCAGATGCTCCTTTGCATTTACTCCATGTGTAAATAAATACATGGAGTAAATACAGAGCAGATGTAACCCCTTCCTGATAGGTTTAACAAGACATTTGTAGCCTCCTTTCCCCCCCCAAAAAAAAGGAAAAGAAAGAAAAAAAAAAGGGGGGGGTGGGGAGAGAGAAATAAAAGAAGAAAATAAATGTCTGGCATTTCCCAGTCACTTATATCTTCCTGGGTCAAGAATGACTAGAAATGCACATAATTCTAAAGGTGAAGTACCAGTAATCTTATTTCCCATCTCACTAGAAGCACCTCATTTGACTTGCTTCAGGAACATTTGACCTTCTTCATGGCTAAGTCATGTTGGCAGATGTTGGTCAGCCTGTGATCAATTCATTCAACCAAGCTTCCTTTCTCTCAACAATTTCCAGCTTATTCTCCAGCTTGTGAAATAAATTGATAGTTCCTAAATGCAGTGGTTGAGTTTGCATCACAACTCATCCTCTCTGCTTTTCACATGAAAAGTCAAGCTCACTGATGGTGTAAGAGCCATCCAGAAAGCCCTTCATGGATTGCCCACTCCACACTTGGGTAGAACTACCACTCTACACCAGAAACTTTCCTCAGTCATTTTATTCTCATCATCTCAATACTGAAAAGCCATTTTTGTTCTTGGAGTGGGCAAAACTTTACAAAATACACTTCAAGAAATAAATATTCTAATCAGCAAAGAAATAAAGACGAGTTGATTTGCTTCCAAGTGTAGTAACTCTTTGATCTCTTATTAAACGCAGTCAAGATTCACAGTCACACCAGTTTGATTTGTTTTTTCAAGTAATTTAATTTTTATCTTCAAGCAAAGACGTAAAGCACCACACAGACGGGGAAACTGAGACAGGAAGCCATGGTGAGACTTTGTCTGAGCTGATAACAGTGCTGGCTGCAGATATCAGAGCTGTAATCCTCACTCTGAGGAATGCTTTAACTGGCTATCACTAAGAGTAGGTATTCATATTAAAATTCATAAGACAAAAAGTATTTTAAAATCAAATTCAGTTTCTGGGTTTGTTTCCTTAACCTGTTTGGGGCTTGGGGGTTATTTTGGCTTGGGGTTTTTTGTTTGATTTGGTTTGGGGATTTAGCTGTTTGCTTGTTTGTTTCTTTTGGTTGGGTTTGTGTTTGGTTGGTTTGGGTTTTTTCCTGCATGTGCAATGAGGCTACTGTTGTTTCGTTTGCTTTTTACTCGGTTACTACTCAAGCATCACTTCTAGATTTCCAGAACTGATGAAATAACTTTATGTTTTGTTGAAAACCCAACTAATCAAGAGATGGAAAGTGTCCCTTATTATGCATATTTCTACTTTACATCTGTTTGGGTCAATTTGGGTCTAAATTACCTTGCTGCTATTCCTTTAACAGGCTATTTTTCTCATTTCCAATAAATATTATTTTGTCATGCCCCGCTATGACATTCATCAACTACAGTGCAATCACAATAGGCAATTAACTGCTGTCAAATCCCAAAACAGGGGATCTGTGTCAGAACAAGGTTGAACTATTTACAGTAATCATATAATAGAGAAGTTTACCCTGCTACCCAGGTCTCTACCCAAAGTGAATTAAATTCTCCTGAACTCTCATTCCGTGAATACACAATGGTTATTTTTCATGTGGCAAAGCAAATTGCTAGCGTTCTTGCAGCATCTCAAGGAACATGAACTTTGAAATTGAAACTGTTAGGTCACAGACACCACTCAATAGTTCTTTATTTGAGGAATTTACCTGAGACAAGGTGCTGAGACACTAAATAACAGGTGTATATTCTTGCAGAAAGGGTTTATTCTCATGATTTTGCCAACTCCAGAATGGTGAAAGGCTTCCCATAAAATCCATCCACTTTCTGGTTTGTATCATTCTAGAGGGGTTTTCCTGGCATTTTATATGCCAGATTGTAGCTTTCAAAACCATGAGATGTAGAGATAGGGGTTTTACTCTGTATCTCAGAGAATCCTTGCTGGACTATTTGTTCAGAATTGCTTTGCCTTCCTACACACAGCAGGAAATGGGACTGGATCCCATCACAGAATGGGTGCAGACTGTGCTGGGCAACCACTTCTTCCAGGATTAGAAAAGACTTCCAGTCATTTAAAAAATGCTAACCATATCTTCCATGTCATTCCAGCCTTCTCCTATGGCTCCTTTGGTGTGGATCAAGAGACCATCGTGAGTCTGAGGGACAGCAAGATGGACTGGACCTCTGAAGGAGGTCAGCAGGGTAAGAGTCAAAGCTAAAAGGTTCAGTCACAGAAAACAGTGCAGTAAGGAGCACAGTTCAAGAAATAGGTCATTATTAATCAAATTATAGATCAGACCCAATAACCATATATTTCCTTGAGCTTGCCTTCAACAAGGCTTTTGTGAGATATTCACAGAGCAGGATCAATACCTCTCTGGAGGTAAGTGGCATAAATTATGTCTCAACATATACACCACGGGAGTTTTACTGTGTGTTGTATACCGTAATTGAATTTATAGATGACTGTGGAAGGCTTCAGCTTTCATTGATTTTTATCATAAACTAAAAGGTGGCAGGAAGAAAAGAACAGCACTTTATGTGAAGCAGCCAGTCAGCTGAAGCTGCAAAAAGAAAATGAGAATTTAGCATAGTACTAGTGATCAATCCATGTTTCATGCAGAAGTGAATGCAGACATTTGAGACTTTCCATTTGGAGCAGTAAAAAGTCTTGAAAAGTGCCCCAGAAATCCCTGTTCATTTAATAGCAGCCAATTGTGCTATCCATCAGCCGGGTTTAAGACTATAGGAAGTCTTTCTAATTACCACACTTCAAGCACTTCTTACACCACAAATGCCATCTGAATCATTTATGAAACAAGGTAAGGCGTCGTGTTTTCATGGCCACACATAATGGGACCACATTCACACTGAAATCGAGGTGAGCAATCTAATTGAAGATTACCATCAGACTGTAACATTTGTAACTTTGAAAAGTGTGATTTTTAAAACATTCCTCTTCTGATTTTCTTTTTTTCTTTTTTTTTTCCCCCATGTCCTTCACAGCAAGCAATTCAGAAATGTTAATGCAGCATAACAACTCTTTACCCTTTTTCAAGGCCAATTTTGCAATATGGGCAAAATGATTGGAAATGTAGCCCTGAAAAAGCTTAAACCATCTGTCAGGGACTCAGTTAAGAAGATCCACACTGTTTCACAGCCAAAGATGTGGATAAATTATGCCCAGCTAGAAATGTCCAAGGCATGTGGGTTACCATTCAAGCTTATTAGGATGAATTACAAATTTTTTATTGTTCATTACCCTAGTAAGATAATCTTTTCAAATTGTAATAATATTCAATTAGCCATGCAGACTTGGAAGGAAACAAGTGGTAAATATTGGTAATAATGGTTTTGAAAGCTCCACATCTTGATACACCAAAAAACCCAGCATATGCATAGCCACTCACATGCTTATTTGTTTGCCTCTGTTGATACACCATTGTCCATATTTTTGCACTCTATACATATTTATTTATACTACTGCTCATGTTTAATCACATGCCATAAACCACTTCTCACTTTTATTCCTGAAATATGGTTTTTTAAATAATAATAATTAAAGATCAAGAAGCTGGGTTAGCTGTGGTTAAGTTTTATGGCTTATGCTAGCAGACATAAAATAAGTCTGAATGTTATGTTGTTGTTTTAATACTGCCATTGTTTTTATGGACAGCTGTTTTCAATGTTTTTAAACAAGGATTCTTCCAAAGTATTTCATAAACGCTTCCAATCTAGAGCACTTTAAAGCTGATAAATATTGCATGAAGGTTTTATCAGAAATATGGAATTGATTATTAGTGGAGGGAAGCTCTCTGGGCAACACAGAAAATCAAAATCAATCAAATTTTCACACCTAAATTACTGTGCTGTGATTTTTAAACCCCCCAGGGACACTGTAAATGCTAAAAGGCATGTGAAGATCCATGCTTACTATATATGTGAAAGTCATGAGAATTATTTGATAAGTATCATAGTATCAGTCAGGGTTGGAAGGGACCACAAGGATCATCTAGCTCCAAACCCCCTGCCATGGGCTGGACAGAGCCTCGTCCAGCCTGGTCTTAAACACCTCCAGGGATGGCACCCCAACCACCTCCCTAGACAGCCTATTCCAGGGCTTCAGCACTCTTGTGGTGAAGAACTTCCTCCTCACATCCAGCCTGAATCTCCCCACCTCCAGCTTCATTCCATTCCCCCTAGTCCTATCACTACCTGAGATCCTGAGAAGTCCCTCCCTAGCCTTCTTGTAGACCCCCTTCAGATATTGGAAGGCCAGAATTAGGTCACCTCGCAGCCTTCTCTTCTCCAGACTGAACAGCCCCAACTCCTTCAGTCTGTCCTCATAGGAGAGGTGCTCCAGGCCTCTGATCATCCTCATGGCCCTTCTCTGGACACGTTCCAGCACGTCCATATCCCTCTTGTAATAGGGGCTCCAGAATTGGATGCAGCGCTCCAGGTGGGGTCTCACCAGAGTAATAGTGATCTTGTACACAAAAAGCCATAGTGATAAGCTAGCCAAGATTTCCGCTGATATCTCCCTCCACAACTACTCACAAATTCTTGCAAGTGCTACAGTTCATCCTTTACTTGCTTCAGAAATCAGCACTAATTTCACCCGGGAAAGTAAATGATCTGTTAACCAAGCCTGTCCGAGCAAGTTTAACAGAACCCTTAAATATTTTGGCTTTCACATTTTTGCTGATTAGTCTCTTATGGGTCAAAATTACATTAAATTTTTCTCACACTGTCTTCACTGTGCAGGAATGGAAGGTTCTAATATACCCATGACAGCCTACTGAGAAGGCGAAAACAAATTAAAAGAAATGATCTGAAATGCTGATGCAATTAGAAGCTTAAACATCCCTCCTCCTTTCACCTCATTACTAAAAATTACAGCGTGTTCAAAATCCAGCTTTCTTTGGCAAAGGAACAGAGGATAAAGAGAGGCATAGAATGATTCTTTGGGGTGACGGTAATAGTTCAGCAGAGTGCCTGCTGAAAACTGAGGTGGCACCCTTACAGAATCCCTAGTGGATCCCTAGTGTCCACTCAAATCAGTAAACAGGCCACATATTTTGTGCAGATGTAATCATCAAGTAAAAACCTACAAAGATCACCACTTCCAAAAATAGATGGTATGCATCCAAATTTCTCCACAAAACCAGCCTGGCATCCACATATCTTAAATGGCCTCTATTATATTTTCACTGGATAATAAAAGTGATGTGAAATCCATTAATATAGCAACAAACAAACAAAGCAAAACAAAACAGCAGCTGGCATATTAGGTGCTGTTCAGGTGCCAGCAAAGCAGTCTGCATCACACAAGATTATTTTGTGTTTGTTTGGCTGATTATATGCAGTTGAAAATAGGATGTAAGCAAGAATAGCAGCTTTATCAGTGGAACTGACTGGAGACCCCATTAGGTTTGCTGCAAAAAGTCACCTGAGCTGCTTTTTACTCCTTTTACTCTGTTTTCTGTCTCTGCTTCCATTTTATACCGGCAAAGCACAGATATAATATGATCTGTCCACTTATGGCCACTGAGTGTCTGAGAGCACCCCTAGTCAAGCATGACTAATTTACAGAAGATTGGGCCAAGTGACATCTTGGACCAAATTTGAACTGATGAAAACCAAATGGAAAACCAAATGACTTTACAGAAATGTGGTAGCTAGAGCATGGGTTAGTTTCAGACATTGCCAAAAAAACCAAGGAAGAATATAGTGCCCCTTCTTGATTCCATTTATTGGAGCAAATCTGTGCTCCAGATTGGGGGGGGGGATTATTTCTGTTTACTTGGGGTTTGGTTTTGTTTCTTTTTAAAACAAAGAAATAGTTAATAGGTGACAGAACTTCATAGTCAGAGACCACTGAATGGAAGACTGAAACCAATCAGTATGAGAATAATTGTTAGAGGATATATCTATATACAAATATAAATATACACAAGAAAAGCCTATTTTGATGTAGTCTTTCATATAGCTGGCAGTTAAATGTTGTCTAGTGTATGATCTCATGTTTCGAAGTTCAAAACAAATCCCAATGCAATGCAAATAAGCTCATTATCTCACCTCTGATCTTTATGTATTTAATTTCTTGATGACCTGTTTTACTTTCCTTCTGCCTCAAAAGCAAGAAATAATTCAGAGACAGAGGGATATTTTTACATTTGTTTTATCTCTCTTACCCAGATCTGATTACTAATCACAAGGAATAAATGATACTTAAATGAATACTGTATAGACACAAAAGACTGACGAGTCAGTGCACCTCAAAGGAGCAAGGTAATACTCAGTGACACAGAAAAATAAAGCAGCTCTTTGGACAAGTTTTGAGATGTTAATAAAGATAAACATCTGTAGAATTTAAATGAAATTTTCTTAGTTCACCTGACAAAATGACAAATGACAAAAAGTTAATCAAAATAACCTTTTATTTTAATCTATACAGCAAGTTAGTAAAATGCTTGGTTTAGACACTGAATGATGAATTTCAAAAGTCTGCATCAATGTGAATGGATCAGCCTCCTGCTTCCATTACACTCTGGTCATACTACCTGTGATTAACTCCTCATCATGTGAGGATTTACAAATGGAACTTTACTCCTCAAAGCACTTATTTACCGGTTTTGTCAGTAATTGAAGTGTGCTGAAGATGAAAGCAGCTGACCATGAAACACCAAAAACATTGAAGCAGCAACCAAGTTGCCAACATATAAATATGAAGATCTTGAATTATACACATGGCCTAACTGCCACAGGAAAAAGGGCTTAAATTTCCAGAAGAGATTGGGAAAAGCTTGCACTCTTAAATCGACAGTCACTGGAAATCTTCTCTGTTCCTTGTTCTTGTTTTTTGCCTATAACAGACAGGCTGAAGTAAAGGCTCAAGTTCATACACTGAGCAGGTGGATTAAATAAAGACCTGCAATATTTCCTGGGAACTGCACCTTCCATGAGCTGTTAGCTGTAGTTTACTGAAAGCTAAGGAAGATATATGCCACACAGGGCTGTGATTTAGCCCATTTAGACTCATTGCCCACCTCCCTCATTCAACTGCTGTGGATATTCTAAGGGACCAATAAGCAAACATGGGTAACTGCTGTTTCAAGAGCCTTTGGGAAAATGGAGTTATATATATGGGGGGGGGGGGGGGGGGGGGGGGGGGGGAATAGAATGTGCACATTCATAGGCACTGTTCATCCTTAGTTGGAGCAAGAAGGGCTCCTGCACTCAGCTGAACTCAAAAGCTACCTAATGGAACACAAGCACCCATGGAGAAATGGGATCTTGCGTGTGGCTCAGAAAGCCCTTTTAGGATGGCCAAGAACCCACCTTCAGGCAAGTAAGCCCAAAGGCCAGCTAGGATTAAACAGAATGGGTTGTGTAGAATCCCAGATTTCCCCAACCTACACCAGAGTTCACTACCCATAGAGTCAGAGAATTGTTTTGATTGGAAAACACCTTCAAGATCATCAAGTCCACACATTATCTAACCACTAAATCTGGTGCTAAACTATGTTTCTCAGCTCCACATCTCTGTGTCAAATCATGTTGTACTCTCCTCTGCCCTTCTAACTTGGAGGGTGAGGGAGGGTCAGATTCATAATGAATTTCAGTTAACAGAACTGATGATTACATTAGAGAGTTCCCTCTACCACCCACTCCTTTGTCCCAGAACTGATATTTGCTTCATATAAGTCAAGGACTGATCCACAGAGCTAAACCATTAGAAAACTTTCTTTTTCATTTGTTTTCTTGGTGGCAGGGAGGTGCAGATAGGATTCTTTGCTTTGGCCCTGGTGTAATTCAGACTAAATCTGTATTTGTGGTCCCTTTGCACTGCTTCGGTAGAACTGCACAATTCTATCTAGCTTGAAGTACTAGCAAATACATTTCATAAGCTCTATTTCATGTATGATGAATAAGAAAACACGTCATCTAGAGACTTAAACTATTATTTTGATGGATAAATCAACATTTTGTCTTTTAAACAACAGACTAAAGCAAGAAACTGATGTCAGTGAAGAACACTTTGCTAAAAACGTAGCCTAACACTGGACATAAAATGAATGCCTTTGGAAATGGATCAGCTGACCTTTTTGATATTCAGCATTAGATATAATTTGGCTCTCTGCACCTTAATTTACCTATAAGTCCTGCCTCTGAAAAGCCAGTTGAAGTGGTGGTTTATGACATAAGGGATATATTACAGGGTTCTCTCTGTGATTCTTCAGATCCCAGCAACAACCACACCATCTGGCACAATAACCTCTGCACATACAGTCCAAGTACACAACTTTGCAGCAGCTGAGCAGAACAGTATGCCCAAGGTTGCCTGACAACTTCTCTGAGCAGAGCTCAAAATAAGAACATTAGTTCCTCGCATTCAGGAGCACATCATTAAAATGAGTAATTGGGAATGAAATAAAAGGAAAAACCCAAGCCACATGACAACACCACCGCTACAATGTACATTTACTTTTTAATTGGACTTTAACCATCAATTTGAATTGTGGATATGTGATCCAAAATAGTCACAGCATGCCTACGTGAATTGGCTAATGAGATGTCCGCTGACTGCTGAGCCCTTCAATTAATCAAAGAGCTGAATACATTGCAAGCAGTTAAATAGTCTTCTCTCTGGTAATGTGTTAAAACTCCACATTATAACAGGCATTTCCACTAGAGACTGAAATCTGAGTTCACGTTGGGATAGCCTTCAAACGAAAAATGACACTCATTTAGAGATTCCAACATCTGCTTAATTATTTTTATTACCCTGTTACATCTTAGGAGTAATATTCCCAGAATCTGACTTACAAAATAAATTAACTTTAAGACAAAGAATGGCAGATTAGATCTGTGGTTAAGGCACCTAGGAGAGAACTGGGTTTAAATCCCAGCTCTGCTATTCTTTTCTGTTTGACCTTGGCCATGACATTTAGCTTTCTAGCCTTATTTTCCATATCTATTCAACAGAAATTATTGGTGGCACAGAACAAACAAAGTGCATATTCCCCTGTTAGGAAATATAAGGTGTCCACGATACATAGCTCTTCCATTCCTACCACAAGTTAGCAGCCACGGGATCCCTGTAAGCATAGTGCTATAAAATGGTGAGCTAAAAGGCACTTGAGAAATCCAGGATGACAAGCTAGAATACAGAAACGGCCTCCCAACATTTCCATATCAAACCATTCCTTCACATGTGGAGTTCAGGAAACTTCCCAGCCTCTTTGTCCTAAGGAAAAGGGCTGCTATTGAGCACATTAATCTCCTTGTCATATCTTTTGGAGTTTTTTTCAGATACTTCTGTTTGGCTGTTGAATTAAAGACTAGCCTCACTCTGCAAGATGTCAGCAAACAAAGAACACAAACTGGAACACAGGAAACACCGCAAGGAAAAGATTCTTCACTGTGAGGTGGCACAGCACTGCACCAGGCTTCCCAGAGAGGTTGTGGAGTCTCCACATCTGGAAATAGTCCAAACCCCCATGGACGTGTTCCTGTGTGATTTACAGGATGATCCTATGCTAGGAGAGGGGTTTTGGACTAGATGATCTTCAGAGGTCCCTTCCAAGCCCTAGCACTCCGTGACAAAGGGCAGTCTCAGGCTGCGCCACAGTCTCAGGCTGCACCAGGGGAGGTTTAGGCTGGAGGTTAGGAGGAAATTTTACACAGAGAGAGTGATTGCCCATTGGAATGGGCTGCCCGAGGAGGTGGTGGGGTCGCCATCGCTGGGGGTGTTCAGGGCAAGGCTTGACAGGATGCTTGGTTCCATGGTTTAGTTGATTAGGTGGTGTTGGATGATAGGTTGGACACGATGATCTTGAAGGTCTCTTCCAACCTGGTTTATTCTATTCTATTCTATTCTATTCTATTCTATTCTATTCTATTCTATTCTATTCTATTCTATTCTAAACTGGAGCAGGGTAGATTTAGGTATGCATAAGGCAGAAATTCTTTACAATGAGAGTGTTGAAATACTCAAACAGGTTGCTCAGAGATGTGGTTGAGGTCCCATCCCTGGAGACACAGTCAAACTTGATGAGGCTCTAGCAAGATGATCTAGTTAGAGATTTCCCTGCTAACTGCAGGGGGACTGGACAAGATGACCTTTGAGGGTCCCTTCCAACACAAATCACTCTGTGATTCTCTGATCTTTTCACACATCTCTCTTCAAAACTACTGAGGTGCCAAACCAGATGCAAATTGGTGGCTACTACCATTAGTCATAACAGCAGTGATTTCTGCAAATTCTAGGGATCAAAATAGTAGAGGAAAAGAGAGAGACATGTATTTTCATAAAAGATAATATTAGCCAGACTTTATATTCACATATTTGCTGCACACAACTGCAGTGTTTCTCCAGCATGCTTGCTAGGCTTATGCTGAGGATCAGTGTCTGCACCATTCTATAATAGGGCTCTGCTGGACACCTTTATTAGGCAAATGAAAATCTTATAGCTAATGAGGCTCCTAGGACCCCTCTTCAGCATCACTTGCGGCTGAGGAAGATCTACTGCAGCACAACCAAGCTAAGAAGCAGCCCTTTCAGTTGGAAAACTGGCTTTGTTTTACTTTGCCTGACGCACTAGCAGGGTGGACATGAAATACTGCATCACTTGCTCTTCAGATGTGAGGTCAAACTCAAAACACACACACACATACACACCCAAGTCATTCACCTTGCCTTAAAGCCTAGAGGAAATCATCAACATGTAAGAAAAACATTCCTCCTGTACTAGCAATGGCCAGATAAGTGACCTATGAAGTGATCACAAGAATTTTTCAGAATAAGGGTGATATTGAATTAAATTTAGGTGGCTACATGTAGGTCTGTGCGTGTGAGCCAAGTGCCTACGATTTCACTGCGGCTGAGAGATTCAGCCTATATGGAGAGTGGAGCCTCAAGAAATTCTTCCCAAACAGAAATAGCATCTGCAATTATTAGAGTTAGTCTAGTTGCTTTACCCAAAACTCCAGAAGACAAACTCCTGATACTTCCTACCCCATACAGATATGCTTCTGTTGCGAGAATATTTCAGGTTGCCAAAATGAGAGAAGACTCTAGAATTTTCCTAGTGCCTCCTGTCTTTTCTTTGGGATGACACTAAACATGAGGTAGACTCACTGTACTGCATGGGCCACCTTGCAATGTGTAAGGAAAACAAGGGCAATGGTCCCCTGAAGGATGTCTGCGAGAGTGAACAGTGAAAGGGCAGACAACATAAAGTTTAGGAATACAGGCTGTGGCTCAGCTTCAGTTTATAAGATAGGCTCTTCTTCTACTTTGTTCATCTATTTCTTATCAGTTGGCTGCCTTAGACCTGTTAATAATATTAAAGTTTTGTCCTGCAGTGCCGCTTCCGAACTTGCCCATTTTTCCTTTTAAATTCCTCACTCTGGCAGGAAGGGTTATTGGCTTGATCTTCTTTGAAGACAGATTTGCTCGTTGTCACAGCTGATTTAGAGATTCCCATGACATTTGGCTCCCCTCCTGTTTCCTGTATTGCAGATGAGCAAAGCTTTCCCTTTGGAGACACTGACAGGTAGAGATAATTTGCAGCTCCCAGTAATTGACCATTTCTTAAAGACTAATGATGTAGTTCACACCTAACCAGCCTTGCAAAAAAATGCACAAGAGTAAAGCAAATCAGAAGAACGTATATTTCAAACCTCATTAAAGGGTTTTCATCAGCAATTCTTCCTTAAGCTTGAAAAATGTCTCACTCTCCTTTATGCAAACCTAAACACTTGGCTCAAGCTAATCCTATTTATTAGATCCTTTAGCACACAATTACTGTACTTTCGATGGATCAACAGTTATAAATTATGGAAAACTTATTTTGTTCAACAGAATCAAATTTCCAAAACATTGCAGAATCACAAACAAGTTCAGGTTGGAAAAGACCCTTGGGATCACCAAGTCCAACTGATAACTCTACTCTAAAAGGTTCACCCCTAAACCATATCCCCAAGCACCACATCCAAATGACCTTTTAACACATACAAGGTTGGTGTCTCAACCACTTCCCCGGGCAGCACATTCCAATGCCTGACCACTCTTTCCATGAAAAAAATTTTCCTCATGTCCAGTTTATACCTACCCAGTTGCAGCTTGAGGCCATTCCCTCTTGTTCTATCACTTATTACCTGTGAGGAGAGCAGCACCAGCCTCTCCCCAGACTCTCCCCAGCATCCTTTCAGGTAGCTGTAGAGAGCAGGTAGCTGTAGAAAGCCTTCTCTTTTTCAAACTAAACAGCCCCAGCTCCTTCAGTCACTCTTCATAAGATTTATTCTCCATGCCCTTCACCACCTTCCTTGCCCTTCTCTACACTGGTTTCAGCACCTCCACATCTCTCTTGTATTGAGGTGCCCAAAACTGAATGCAATACTCAAGGTGTAGCCTCACCAATGCCAAGTACAGAGGGACAATCACTTCCCTACTCTGTCTGCATTCCTTTTCTCATCACTGCAATGTAAGAAAACTATTATTTGTACTCTTGGCATATAAGGACTATCATACAAAATGTGTTTGCATTCAGTTATTGCTATATGTTACTTTTCTGCAATTTCCCATACATGTATAATAAAACCTAGTACAAAAGCCATAGACAATAGAGAGGATTAAAATAAATAGACTGGAAAGGGTTAAACAGTAGCAGAAAATCAAGACAAATATGTGAAACAGGAACAGCGAGGAAAAGAGAGCAAAAATAAACCTTGAAGCGTGAAATGGCAGGATAAATAAATATATAACTAAAATGAGGAGAAAATGTATTGAGAAAGAGTCAGAGAGAAAGAAAATGAGATTGGAGAAGAAAGAAATAAGACAAAGTAGCCTAACAATATAAAACAATGGTGAAAGTCCTTGGGAAAAAAAAACAAACAGTTAAATTCCAAATGAAAATGTATGAAAGGAAAGGGAAAGAAAGAGACAGTCATAACACACAGATGTTACTGATTTCTAATCTGCAAGAGCCTCACACTCCCCACCACAGTTGGCTTATTTCACAGAAATTCATAAGCATACATCTTCTACGTGCTATACTATTGATTTTGGTAACACTCCTGAATGTGCAGCTACACAGAGAGATTTGCAAAACTGAAGTTTCAATCTCTCTCATTTCATGATCTTTGCTCAGGTGGAAGCACCATGTCTGCTGATGGCATTGTTCTAATCCTTTCTTACTCAGGACACAAAACAGAAATGAAAAAGAGAAAAAAAAAGAACAACTGACACCTGTGATCCAGTCTACATTGCTGTGACTCTCATCACCCCAGCCCTGAGTCTCATCATCTTCTGGAAGCTTTCTTGGTGACACACTCATCTGAATTGCATGGAAAACATTTCATCCAGCTGTATTTATCCAATAAAGCTAGGTAGACAGACACAACACACTACTTCATATGCATATAGATTTTGAATTTGCTCCAACTGAATTGCTGGCAGCCACTTCAAAATACAGACACCAAGAGCTCATTTTGCTCAGCAGCTATATAAGTATATTATTTTCTCATTACTGCCTTCACACTATGTATTTTGCTTTCTTCTTCCAAGGGGAGAAAAGACATTGTTAGGTGGAGAGGTCTCCCCTCTTTTCCAGATTTGGCACAATAAAGCACACTAACTGGGTACCTGTAATTCATGACTTCATAATTTTAATCCAAAATTCCTAGTGACATTGACTTTGGGGCAATCACAAGATGTGTTAATATTAAATAGAATGCCATGTTTTCTTTCTCTGTCACAAGATAAACTTCTGAAGTGGAAACTGCTCAGTCATGGGGAGCTTACAGTATAATACCCAAAATTAAACACCATCTATCATCGTGTCAACATCACTTCAGGTAACTAAAGGACAAGTTCTCCCCCTCTGATCTACTGAAGAGTTACATCACGACCTAGAAGAAAGTATTCATGAGTAAGCAAACTTCTTATGGAAATTAATTCTCCAGGAAAGAGTTGTTCCAGTTTCTGCAATAAGCAGAAATGCCACAGCTGTTAGCACTGAATACTTGATATAATACCAGCACAGAGCCATCTAAAAAAAGTCTTAAAGCATTCTAAAATTAAAAGGCAAATACTTTCAGTAGCAAGTGCATACTGAGTCACTTAATGCTCCATGATTTATTTATGAGGATTTTCACCATAGTAAGGAAAAAAAATCCCACAACACCACACTTGGTTGAAAAAAATAAATGAAAACCAGCATGACATTAATATGACCAGAGAGAACCTCTTGCTCTTGCCTTTGGGATATGATCAAAGGACTCACTTCTGTGAGTATAGTTCTGAAAAACAATCCTGTCTGACAGTTAGCATATGGCCCCAGTCCTTAGTTGTACTTGAACAGTATTTGCCACACCACCAGTGTAAAACATGCCTAAAGACGACACAGTCTTCTCCTGCAGCAACTACTCAAAATGGGAAATTTCCAGAGACATAAAGGAAAGCATCTAGCCTATCCTCATATCCTGAGTAAGGGACACTAATAGGATAAAAAGCAGGATAAAAGGTCATCCCTGAACTAAACAATGGCTTTTGGGGACCTCGTGTACAAGGGAACATGCATCCTCCAAAACTACAGGAGACTAGAAGTGCTTTAAAACAAACTCTCTCTTGAGTTGTGTCGTTCATCCCAGTGACACAGCTGAAAAGAGTTTCCACCCAGAGACTAAACACAGACTTCAATGAATGTAGCTTATAGATTCTGCTCACAATTGGTCATTTGGGGAGCTACCCAGAACTTATTAAAGTTCATTCAAAGCTCATGTGCCTTTTTCTCCTGATAAAGTGAAAACACAGGAATGAAGAGGTAGAGAAAGAATAAAAACAATGCAATACAGCTGAGGAAATGGCTAGCTCATGAACACGAGTCCAGGAGCTGGGGAGTAATTCTTAAATTCCACAGTTTAGATACAGACAGTAGAAGCAGGAAATCATGACATAACATCTCCATGAACACTTCAGATCATTTGCCTGTGTTCAGCGACAAGTTTGTCCTTTGCTGCATATATTTTCTGCTGCTCCTTGACATATTCTTATATCAATTCACTCAGCAATCAGGTCAGCACAGAGAGATGTCAAAGGAAGGTCCCTGATGCGATGCCCACCGTAATGTACTCTTCAAAACACTCCCATTCACTGCTGGTGTTTAAAATATACAGCTGGATGCCACAGATTCAAGTAAAAATCATTGCTCTTCCCTGTCAGAGATCTTACTCACTATAAACAATTCCATTCATAAACTCAGTAGTAATGGATCCAAGCAAGAGGAGGGTAGATTTTGATTAGAGATCAGGAAGAAGTTCTTCACTGTAAGTGTGGTAAGACACTGGACCAGGTTGCCCAGGGAGGTAGTGGAAGCCCCATCCCTGGATTTTTTTAAGGCCAGGCTGGATGCAGCTCTGGGCAACCTGATCTAGAGGAAAGGGTCCCTGCCCATGGCAGGGGGGTTGGAAGTAGATGATCCTGTGGTCCCTTCCAACCCTCACAATACTGTGATTCTGTTACCCTAAACCACATCTTCCTCTCCCTGTCCTTTCCTACTGCTGCAATGAGAACTGGTCTCCTCATCATGAACAAGAAATGGCTACATTTGGCCCCAAAATTCACAGCTGTGCTTCCAGTACCTCATAGAACCACAAATAGTTGTCACTAGTGATAAAGCCATAGTTACACTACCAAACAATCTAGTTAATTCTGTGTTTTATTAAGCAAGGTCTGCTATTCACCTCAATAGAGTTAGATTAACGTAGTATTAACAGGTTTGATGCACCTTTAATAATTTTCATGAAGTGTTTTTACTTCAATTTGTGAAAATATAATTTGTACACATGATAAAAATCAGTATTTCACTTTTCATACTGTTTCATTTACATACAGAAAGAGAGAGAGAAAGGAGAGGTCTTTCACTTTCTTTACCTGGGACAATGAAAGGGGAACAACTTTAATTGAAGGATCCAATCCTGAAAATGCAGAAATTCTTCAACCTGAAGTGAATTTCTTACACCAGTTTCCCACACACATTAGTATAGTTCTGTTTTCACCTCTATACTCTTGTGCACATCAATACAACATGTCCTGATATCAAGTCTTAAGCAATTTATAGAGGCACTGTTCATGTTTTTAAAGTTCCCTTTGATATACAGAAATGAAGGAAGTAAAAGTGGATCAAGTAGATGCAACTGATAGTTCCATTCATAAATTGTGACTATAACTGCAAATATAACTGCCCAAAGATTTTATTCTGTTCACTTTCACAGTGGTGGTGATTCTTATCGATCTTATTTTCAAAGTCATTTCTAATATAGATCTTCAAAGGCACAGAAATGCAAATATATGCTGCATGTAGAAGTGCCATACCCACAAGATCATTCCCAAAACCTCAAGTTTTCATTCCTCTGTTCTTGATGTCTTTCAGAAATGACAGAACACAGAAACAACTTGAATTCTGCTCTATGAAAAGTAAGCTTTTTCCTTTCTTTTTTTTTTTTAATCAAATATAGACTCTAGGGCTATCTTTTATTTGCAAGCAGTACTAAAATACCAAACCAGAGCATAAAGTCAGACATCCCTAGAGAGCCCTAGATTTTAAAAGGTGCTTAGAGAAACAATTTCCATTTCAAAAGCACTAACCACCAACAAGTATCTATTGTAGAAAAAAGGCAAATATTGGATTCTCACTACCTCTACCTTGAACTGTTTAAACACCAACTGAGTAATCTGATTTTAGGCTCAGTCATGGTGATCAGTTGAGCCTTGGTTTTCCATTTGCAAGATAAGGACCGATTGTGATTTATCATTCTGGGCTTCAGAGAGTCATCTGTGCTGAAACAAAGCAAGTGTAAGGCACTGGTGTTTTTCTAATCATTGTTCTGATCAAAGGTATAAGTCAGCATCAGTTTTAAACAGTAGAAAACCGTATCCACCTATTTTAATGCAATTAAAAACGTGTGTAAAATGAACCTGTAATATACTGTATGGAAAAATATTGGATTTTTTTTTTCAGATGGGTATATTGTCTATTTTGTGAATTTCCACCATGCATGTCATCCTCTGAACATGAAAACACACAGGAACTCCTTTATAAAGTCATCTAAAGCTTCACTTCAGGCTTTGAAATACAAATAGTATCCTCTCATTTAATTTGAAAGACAGTATCCTATGGAAGTTTTTTAATGGAACTTTTGGGTGGGGTTTTTTTTCAGAACACTCACAATCATTTCAGAGACCAACAGAGGTTGCAATTTCCATGCAGATCTGCTAGAGGAGCAACGTACTGTATCAGAACTAGAAGCAGCACGAAAACAGAGTCCATAATTTTAATTTGTGTGTCAGTGAATATTCAGCAAATCACATTTTCAAAATATTTTTTAAGGAAAGGAAGCTGACTGAACAGCAGGAGAACAAGGTAAATGAAAATTGGGTTCCAATGAGCTTCTCATTTTTCAGGTGGCCAATCCCAAGCTCAAGTCTGCCATAGAAAAATGTTAATTTTTTTAAAGCTTGCCAATTTTGTTTTCTATCAGCTGAACCAGAATATTTAATCTCAGTAGAGGCAGATGTCTCTTAGATAAGACACCTGCTCCATTTAAGTTGGAAAATATAGTCAAATTACACTAGATTATCCACCTGCATGAGCACATTTTAGCTGCAGAAAAGAGAATTGTCTGCAAAGAGTTGATTACATTTAGCTTTCAGCTACTCACATGCTTGTTACTGCTTCAAGGGATGGATGCAGGCATCGGAAGACTCAGACTCAGTAGCTGTAGTCTGTCTTGGGATGTGGCACAGAAAACTATTTTCCTTCCTCCATCAGTCAAAGGAGATTAATGTTATACAAATTCATCACCAGTCACACAAGAACAGCACATACAGGACAAGCAGATGATCAAGCCCAGGCAGCATGAGTTTGTGAAAGGCAGGTCCTGCTTGACAAACCTAATCTCCTATGACAAGGTGACCTGCTTAGTGGATGAGAGAAAGCCCATGGATGTTGTCTACCCAGACTTCAGTAAAGCCTTTAACACCATTTCCCACATCATCCTTCTGGGGAAACTGGCTTCTCATGGCTTGGAAAGGCACAAACTGGCTGGACAGCTGGGCCCAAAGAATTGCAGCAGATGAAGTTAACTCCATCCAGCTGGTGTCTGGTCACAAGTGGTGTTGCCCATGGCTATGTACTGGTGCCTGTTCTCTTTAGTATCTTTATCAATGACCCAGACAAGGGTGTGGAGCACACCTTCAGTAAGTTTGCAGATGACACAAGCTTCTTCTGTAGGATAAGGCAGCTCTACAGAGGGATATAGACAGGCTGGATCAATGGGCTGAGGCCAATGGTACAAAGTTCAACAAGGCCAAATGCCAGTTCCTGCACTTGGATCACAACAACCTCATGCAATGCTACTGGCTTGGGGCAGAGTGGCTGGAAAGCTGCCTGACAGAAAAGGACCTGCCTGAAAGGTAGTTGTAGCCAGGAAGGGGTCAGTCTCTTCTCTCAAGCAACCAGCACCAGAACAAGAGGACACAGTCTCAAGCTGCACCAGGGGAAGTTTAGGCTCAAGGTGAGAAGAAAGTTCTTCACTGAGAGAGTCATTGTCATTGGAATGGGCTGCCCAGGGAGGTGGTGGAGTCACCGTCCCTGGAGGTGTTCAAGAGGGGATTGGACGTGGCACTTGGTCTAGTCATGAGATCGGTGGTGACGGGTTGGACTCAATGATCTTTGAGGTCTCTTCCAACCTTGGTGATACTGTGATACTGTGGTATTGGTCAATAGATGACTGAACATGAGCTAGCTTATGTCCAGGTGGCCAAGAAGGTCAACAGCATCCTGGACTGTACCAGGAATAACATGGGCAGCAGCACTAGACAACGGATTGTTCCTCTCTACCCATCACATGTGGGGAAACACGTCAAATACTATGTTGCATTTTGGACCTCTCACTACAAGAAGGATATTGAGGTGCTGGAGTGCATGAAAAGAGTGCATGTGGTGCTTAGAAACATGGTTTAGTGGTGAACTTGGCAATGCTAGGTTAATGGTTGGACTTGATGATCTTAAAGGTCTTTTCCAATCTGAATGACTCTATGATTCTAAGAACAGGCAGAGAGGTGTGACCAAAGGTCTTCTTTGAGCACTAACAAACAAAAAGTGCTTAGGGAAGAGCATAAGCATAAGTCAGTCTGTAGTGACATTTCCACAGAATATCTTTCCAGCATCTAACCATCTGTGGCTCAGAGATCTCCTTGAGCCATACACTTCTTGGAAAACATCACCCATTGCCTCACCTTCGGCAACTGCAAGTACAGAAAATCAGCAGCTACATCTGTTTCATAAAAACTGTGAACTGGCTCACTGGGGTCCTAAAATTTCCGAGCCCTGGCAAGAAAAGGTGTGAAAATCCTGAACACTTGTGATCTAAAGAAGCTGCAAAGGGCCTAAACCTCCTCTGCTTTCCCCTAGCGTAATTCATGAGCTGCTCCACACATTGCACCCCTCTATAATGAATATCAGAAGCAAATCATGCCTAGCTACCAAATGTCTCAGTGATCACTGCAAAGGACAGAAAGAATCCATGGCCTATCCTCTCCTTGTTTCGATTATGGAGTAGTCAGCGTTTATGGGTAGGCAGTCACGAGGTTCCTAGAAAACTTTCTTTTGCAGACCTTGTATTTTGCTCCCTGATCCTCCTCCTCCTCAGGGCTAGGACAACTGAGTAATCCTTCTATATGCAGAAATCCAAAAAAAAAAAAATCAGGTTATTTCTGTTCCATGCATCACTTAATGGTAGCATTATAAAGTACAATAGACTTTGTGTTCCCTCTGCACAGAGGACGTGCGCTCTTTGTGCTGTAACACAACACGTGCACTCCAAAAGCCTACAAAAGGAATAACTTGACATTTTAATCATAAAGATACCAAACATTCTCCCTCGGCCCTCTCAGCAGACAGAGGAAATAGTGACTATTGATAAGAAGTAGGTAATTTCCTCTTGATTCCTATTCATAAACTCCATATGAATGTTAACACTGTCAGCCTTGCATGCGATTGAAATTAAGATTTCTGCCTGGCAATACTTGCATCCCTCTACAGCTTGGCCTGCAAAGGCTTCCAAATTTTTTAAAATGTTTGCATAAGAAGAGAAACTTCACTTTTTTGTCAGCCATGGCAGCCTGGTAAGTAGATAAAGCTTTACCCTAGACTGGTGTGTTAACTCCTTTGTAGTTCTGATCTCCCCATTCATTTACTTTATAAATAGCAGAGAGTAAAAAAAGAAATTAATCAGATAAAAAAAAATGATGTAACTGCAAATGCATCTATCATGCTTATTGCCTAGTGGCAATCTCCCTTTGACTTTCAAAAGAGTGATAGTGGAGTCTTTCAGCCTTTCAAAATATAGAAATGTAAAGTACAAGTTTTGCTTCAAGTGTGGGTATCGTGAAATGGCTTTAAAAATAGACATTTTGTCATTGTTGTTCACCTAATTAATTGGACCTCTAGAAAACAAATGCCAAACCCTGAGCAAAAACAAAACACAGAAACCATTCACAGATAAGGAATAAGGTTCCTGTTAAGAGGAGTATAATGAGATCTGCTTTTCAATGGGCATTAAGCTCCTCCAGCCAACAGGACCACAGGCAAGTGAAGTACCTTTGTGTGATTACCCCTGTGCACCACAGTGACACCCTGACTGTTGTACAGTACAAAATCCACTACAATCAGTAGCCCACAACCTTGGAATTGAACATGGTGATGCCATTTATATCACATGCTTACATTTCTCCCACCAAGTGCAACCCATGCAACAGCACTGCAGGCAGCTACACATATTCCTGTCCCCTCTGAAGGGCCTCATGCTACATGTCTTGACATGCCCTCCCACAAGTCCCTGCCTAAAGTTTCATACCTTTGACCACTGTATCATAGGACAAATCACACAACTTAACTGGTTCTGCTTCAGTATCAGTTCATAGAGACAGCCAAAGCAAAAGGAGACCAGCAACTGGACTTGGATATCAGCCTTTCATCAAGTGTATGTGCATAATGCAGCTGGAAACCCAAGAGGGATGGGTAGAAAACAAGTGTTGTCTTCCCAAAGATCCAGGCCAGAGCTCTCCAGCAGGCACTATGACCTGCTTACACAGTTTTTCTGAGTATGACTCATGCCACAATATCCTGGAGCAGTGTTTCCCCACTGAGAAGATGCTAAGTCATCAGAGGTCACCAAGACTTGAAAACACAACATACAGGACAGCTCACACAACATTGACTACAGTTCTCTTGGGTCCACATGAAAAGGTGCAGAGACATTGGGAGAAAAGATATCACCAAGGCCAAAGTTCTTTTCCCAAGTCACACAGGCAGAAGGTGAGCTACATAACAAGTCACACTTGTTTTTTCTTTTTTTCCTTTTCCAAAAAACCTTTATTGTTGTTCAGAACAAAAGACCTTTATTCACTTCAGTCTCTTCACAAAGAATGAATTCTGACAACCCTGCTTCAAAGAGCAGCACCCTGAGTGCTTTTCTGTGTTTTGGGTTCATCTGGAAGGCAAGTATGACAATCGTCACAAAGGACCCTGTCCTTAGCACACCCTTTAGTATTCTGAAACATAAGAGTTTCATGGGGAGCCTCACCTCAGCTGTCTGAGCCCTAACCTGAAGGCTCTGTCAAAGACAGGCAATGCCAAGAATCCTTTCCTGGTATGGACTTTCACAAAAGCAGACCAAGTTAATGGTCATTTATATGCATATGAACACATTTATGCACACATATGAACAGATAAATACATGTATCTGCCCTTTATGCTTAATTTTGATGCAAATACCGATCTCTACTCACAGGAGGCTACACTCTGGCCTCACTGACAGTCCTCTGAATCCAAACTGCTTACCACATGATCAAGCAATCCTGAACAGTAATCTATATGGAAAAAAAAAAAAAGAAAAAAAAAGAAGGCAGACCACTTTCTAATAGTCAATTCCCTAACAAAATCCAGCACATGAAAGCATATTCCTCAAGCTATCCAGCCTTTCTTACCAGCCTTTGCAATCACTCATCACATCCTTCCAGCACTCCACATGTACATAAAGCTAGTACTGGTTCCACTGGTTGACACATGAAGCAAGCAGAGGCAGGACCAAGAAGAAGCAGCCACAAACCTGGGTGGTAACTGTGGGAAGGCAAAGCAAAGGCCCTGCAAACGTATGCATGTTGTGCTGACTATCAAAAGCAGCAGTAACTGTCCAATGTAAAAGGTTTGCAACAGATCTGACAGGCAAATCTGAACTACAATTTTCTCAACACTTGGTCAGCATCATCAGCAAAAGGCTGACAGACTTGTTTTCTGTCCAAACCAAGAACTCCAGACACATCTTGTTCAGCTGTGTGAATGAGACAGGTGCTAACTGCAGCAGGTAACAATCTCAGATGAGATTCTGGGATTCTCCCCATAATCTCCTACCAAGCAGTGGACAATCATCTCTCTCCAGCACTGAGCAGGGTTCTTTTGTAAAATGCACCAGAGTTTACATAAGAAAACCATTAGCCAAACATGACTGATCCAAACAGTAAGTGAAATAGATCACTTACTCTCAACAATGGTAACAGAAGGGCATTCCATCATTTTCTCTGCTATTTCAATAGCTTAAAATTTACAACAGGCTTATCATTAAAACAGTATTACAACCGATTTTACTGATACTTCCAACACTGGAGTATTTCTCACTATAACTGAAGACTAGCTAGAAAGCCAACCCCTTCCCATTTGTTTATCCTACTTAAACCTTGCTTTGGATAGTACCTAGATCTTCTGTGGGCCTCACTAAAGGAGAAAGACCCTCAGCTTCTGTACCAATCATCAGATACATACCACTAAGCTAGGTAACAAAGATGTAACACTCAGTATAAAATAATAAGCAGTTATCTTTGTTAGCTCTGCTTTCTAGTTTAAATCCTCAGGCTATTGCCTCCAGAGTTGCACACAACTTGGGCAGTGGTTTGTCAGGTGAACTTTGGCACTACTCAGGTGTTTAGCTTTCAATTCACAGCAGAGAAAAATGAGGCAGCATTATATTAAGAAATGTATTACAATGTAATCTTTCAGATAGAAAATTTTAATTAGTTTTAATATTAATTCACTGGTAATACAAGAATTTAGCCTTAAGTCAATTTTTACAGTACTCAGAGATGTTCTTGCAGGATGCATTTCTCAGTCCAGCAGAAGACGGAAGCAAATGTTTAAACACATCTCACTGCAACCTGTGTGGCACACTCAGAGTTCAGCATATGTTTTGGTGTTTTCCTTGACTGGCACTGACAGGGTTCCCATATCAGAAGGAAGTGACACCAAACAATTTCTCTTCATCATAGCAGTGAATGCTTTAAAAATTAACACTAAAACTCAGCTTGAATTTATTTACAACAATACAAGGGACACGTTGTAAATGAAGTTTGGTTTACATCTGTTATCTTCAAAATGAAGCACATAAATAATGTGTAAAGACTTGTAGAGAGCTCAGCCCAGCTATTCAAGACAGATCAGACACCACAAAATCTTTTGGCATCTAAAAATTATGGCACAGGTCTTAACACCAAAAAGGGAGATTGTTCACCATTCCTCTGCTAGATCTTTCTCTATGGCAATGAGCTATGAAGAGCTTTCTAAGGCATCATGAGAAGCTGAGTTTTATTTGGTGCTTTTAAATCCTTTTCTGAGGCATATTTCTCTGATCTAGAGCTTTTATTACAGATGAGTTAGTTGCAACACACAATATCCCAAAATATCAATCTGAGATAGCATAACCAGATCAGGATTCATGGGGCTGGTGGTTTTTTTGTTGTTGTTAGGTTTGGGGGGGGGTTTAATATTTTTTTAAAATCAATTACTGGCAAATCAATATATTTTTCCACTATTTCTGCCTCACTGCTTTATCTTTTCTTAGGGTCTGCAGCTTCAATTAAAGATTAAATGTGTTGATCTACCACACTTTCAATTGTTCAGAACTTATGAAGTGCTGCTAGTCCTATACAAACATCCTTGTTCATGGTAGATAGGATAATTGCCTCACACAGAGATGTAGCTGTAGTACAATGTCCCACTTTGTATCCAGCATTTCTGTTCATGATAAGTGTCTGTGGTTAGAGTATGACTTGCAGAGAACTGCTTTCCACCTCCAACTTCACCACCAGCACCATTGTGGTTAGTTAGTCTGACAAGTACTGTAGTTGTTTGAAGTGGAACAGATGAGATTAGATGTGAGCAAAATGGGTAGCATGTTCTTTCCTCCCCTGCACTTCTGATTAGTTTGCTTGTTGTGATGTTTTTGTTGGGGAAGGGGTGGGGAAAGAGGGGAGTAAGGGGGGTTTTTTAACTTTTTACAAAGTTCCAAAATATTTGGGTGGAAGCTTTTCTTAAACTTGTCTGGAGGCAGTCGGAAAAACCACCAAATTATTTCACCAATGGGCTTTAGATCGGACTGTGTCTAGAATGGGCAACTACTATGCTTTTCTTCCCACATTTACTGCTCTTGATAATATGTTGAGAATACAGTTTATAACCCCTTAGGGCTCTCTTATGCTTGTACTTTTCCTCAAAGGGCTAATATAAAAAAGCAAAAGAAAAAAAATCAAAACAAGCTTTATTTCTCCAAACCATGTAGTAATCTTGGTTATAGTCAACACATATTCATAGATCTTACTGAGCCTAACAGAAAACTCCTTTTAAACACACACATTCTGAAAAACATTCCCTCTTGGTTAATAAACACAAGAATCATTTCCTTTAGACTCATGGACTTGCTTTCACATATCTTCCTTCAAGCTGAGATTTACTGTGAACACTACAAATAAACACTGCCCTCATATCCCTTATTGAGCCTAGAAATACCTTTGTAAGCAAAGATCAGGAAAAGTACTTGACAAGAGGAAGGATGAGAGAATTGCAGGAAGATTGATCTACTCCTGTGTCTCAGATACAATATTAATCTTGTTCATTTATGCTGAGGTTCAAGACAGAACTCACCAAGAATGTATTTGTGTGGTCCATTGCAGTGCATTTCTTTGCCTGTATGTGAGCAATTTCCAGGCTACACCCATATCAACAGTCAAATCTAAGAGCCAGGGCTTCTTTGCTCAAATATTGTCATTTCTACCTGAACTAATATATGTGGAGGCTTAAGGATGTTTCCTATTCTCTTAAGCACAGTTTTCTGCATCCAATCACACAGCTGTGTTTTTAAGGAAGAGCCACAATAATGTTCTCTACAGTAACTCTTCACAGAAATCTCTTCTGCTTTATGAGAGGTGTTGAGCTTCTCACTGACAGCCTCAGTGATACCTACTTTTCCTCACTGAAGAAGCTATATGAAATCCCACCACAGAAAACTTTCTGTTTTTTTAATAAAGAAATAGTTCACAGCATCTCCACTTGATATAACAAGTCAGATCTTCACAGAAACACAGAATGGTAGGAGTTGGAAGAGATCCTGCAAGTCAAGGGATGCCACAAGTCAGATCTTGTTAAAGACCCACAGATAGTTTAAGAAGTGGTTTCTCTCACAGTTCTGTTGCCATAAACCATTTGTAGAGTCCAACAGTGGTTACTATCACCAGTTACCTTCCAACAGTGTGAAAGAAGAGATGATCTCATGATAAAGTGCGTTCAGGGTATTCAACTTGATAGAGAAACAAAGTAATAACCAAATCACCTAATCTAGCCTCCTGATTCTACCTATGGCAAATATCAGGTGTTTCTAAGGAAGTACAGAAACAGTTAAGAACAAGAACTGTTCACATCCAGTGACAGAAATATCTTCTCTTTGTACAGACTAAATGCAGAATTATTTGTGTGTAGGGAAGTCTCATGCTAGCATTTCACATTTGAGGGTTTGTTTTCTCTCTCCAAGCATGAGAGCTTACATACTTTCAGAACAATGACTCTGCTAGCCAAGAGAGAAAGCAACAGCAGAAGGTATGTGTAGTCACATATGGCCAGATCAAGGGAACCATCCAGACTTAATACCAGCTGAAGTGCTGGCCAACAAATGTTCCAGATATCCAGAGAGAAATCTGCGGGCACTGGGGTAGTCTGCATTGTGGAAAACAAACATCTCACTTGTTCCCAGGTAGCGCATTTGCCAAAACCCAGAAAAATCTCATTTATATCATGCATCTAAATTTAAACTGGTTTTCTCCATCCCCACCTCCTAACAGCAGGCACAGAGGCTTTTGTTTGTTTTCAATTTTAGAAGAAGAGAATTTATGCCAAAGCCGCCACAAAGATCATCTGAGAGAATTGTGAGAGATAAGCACATAGAAGCTAAAAGTACAACTATCAGAGAGCCCTCGAACGCTTTTGCTAGTCATTCCTCCTATCCTTCACAGCACTCTGCCTTGCCATTTTTGCAAGGCTGTAATACAAGATGTCCTGGCACGCTAAAAAACATCTCTATTTGATACACGGTTATTCTGTAAATAAATCTGTGATGAAGTGCTGAAAGGTTTATTTCTTACTTTTTAGCAACTAGGCATAAAATATTGGGCTGTAAAATGTTTATAAATTAGATTACTGGAAGGGAATAGAATGCATTGTTATCTACTGAACCAATAATGGGTCAAATGGCAGTTTGAATTCTCCTGTGACCTTCACATAGAGCACTGACAAAAAGCAATTTTATTTACCTTTTTAAATCCACATAAAGGTGAAAGATGAGACCACTACAAAATGAAACATTATTTTTTCAGTTGGTTTTTTTTCCTGTCCCAAGGCATAACCAAACTCTCCCAAGGTCACCTGTAACCTGAAGAAGACTTTCTTATTCATGCTACTAGTACATTTGACCCACATCTGGTTGCACTGGTGATCTGTTTTCATTTGCCTCTTGAAAAATCTACTTATTTGAAGATGGACAAATAAGTAATAATGAGAGGTTGCTTCTTCTGTCCCTTAGTTGTTTCTGCACAAACTGATCATTCACTAATTACGTTTGAGCTGCTATAACAAGCTACATGTTTCAGCTGTAGAGATTAAAAAGGTCTACTCATAAAGAGATGACAGGGTGAAAAAGCTTTCTTCATCAAGAAGCATATTGCACTCCTCTGGATCAACAGCACCCTAATGTCTACACTTCTAGATATACTTAGAAAATAATTAAAGCTATGTAAAATTTGATACAATCTGCAGGTCTAAGTATTTAATGAACAGCATTTTTCATTCCATGCACACCAAATGCAACTGTCTGTCACTTTTAGTTTAAAAATAAATATTATTTCTTTTAATCTATCCATCCCATCCCAGCATTTCCTCTGTCCTTTCTAAGTACCTCACAATAAACCAAGTTATTACTAAAAGTCTCGTCTGTAACCACTATAGAGCAGGCAATGTTATAAAGAAATTATAAATAACAGCAATGACTGCATTCTTCTGACCATTCTATTTAATGATTTGAACTTCTCCAAAGTACAGTGTCAAAAAAGCAACAGATGTATTTATAGGGTAACTCCATTTTGGAGAGTACTGTCACATAGAGCAACTGGGAAGACACATGTGGCTCTAAATTATAGGTGGCCCTGATAGCAATGGCTATGATTAAGGTTGCCTGAAACTTCCCATAATAAGACCTTTTCTCAGTTGCTTATAAGTTTGCTGAACTCTTGATTACTTGGAATAAAATTTTCCGTGCAAGGTACCTGCCTCAATATTTAGTCTTTGTGGAAAGTTTAACACAAAATGGCTTAGAGGACATTACAGGAAAATATACCTTGCTTTTGGAAAAGGAAAAAAATCCAAACAAAAACACAAACAAAACAAAACAACAACAACAACAACAAAAAACCCAGTTATTTGAAAAATTCTAATGTTGCCCTTTTGGAGAAAGAAAAACCTTTGAAATGTGGCAGGGCACAGCCTTTTAGTCAGGCATATAATTTTTACAATTCCTGAAATGCCCATTCAAAGCCAGCCTAGTTTGGTGGGTGCTTTTAATCTCAAGTCTTAACTACCTCTTCCCAGAGGCACCTCAGCTCTTGCAGTTCAAAACCACTAATATTCTTTACATGCTTCAGTGCTCAGAGCTGTTTGCATGGAATAACCTCTGTGTGTTTCAGCTCTGCAAAACAGTTTGCTTTCTTCAGCCCACAAAGCTGGCTGCACCAATCCTTGTCCTAGATCAATAAGATAAGATGCTGGAGCCAAATTCTCCTTTCATTTTACTGACAGCTCCTGCTAGTGCACTGAGGGTGAAGAGGCAGATAGACATAAAGAGAGCATGCAGTAGTTTGTTGATAGATTTTATGGGGAGTTATATATACAAATCATTAAATAAAGCCAATTAGAAGCTTAAAAATTATGGATGAGGAGTGAGGGTAGTGGCCTGCAAATTAATAGCTTGTTTCAAAACAGCATACACCCCCAGCTGACCATGAGTATTGCTCTTAAGGAAAAGTAAAAGCTTTTAAGATCTTAAGCACATAAACAGCTTTCTAGAAGTAATTAATTAATTGTGTTACAACAGACTGACAGAAGGGTTTAAAACTTAAGGGCAAAAATTGGATTTGAATGTAGCTGTGAAGATAAAGGACGTCCAGCAAGAAGATTAACAGGAAACCATGAGACTGCTTATGATTAGTATTAGCAATTTTGGAAAACCCTCCAGGCTAGATCCAGAAGGTGGTATAATTACTGCAACGAGGTGCTCACCCTGCAAGTCCCAAGGACCTGTTAGAGTTCATAACCTGGAAATAGATACCCACATAGCCTGCTGAGAGGATCTTTCTGCAAGTACAGTTCACAGGAGCTACCAAACTGTCCAAACTGAGCAGCCAAAGGAAGACAAGGAATTAACTTAAATACTTTCTGACATTTCTGTGACATAAACTGCTCCTGGAACTAGGTACCTTATTTTATCTTATCCATGCCCAATGGATAAGAGTTGGCAAGGTAACATAATTTCAGCTTTCTGGTTCAAGAATTTCTTACACATCAGAATAACGGTGGGTTTTTTTGTGATATAAGGCTCTCCAAACCTGAAGCACTTCCACTATGGATGAACTCAAACACATAGGGCCAAAGAGCAAGAGAGACTTAATTCCACAAATGTCTCAGAATATGCCTACAAGAAGATCCTATTTCTAGACGGGAGGAGTAGCTGAGTGTATTAAACCAAGCAGAATAAAATCAACAAGGAAAATCAAGAAAATTCCCCAAATTCTTCCACCTCTCAATGGTTAAAGCCTTGGAATTGTGAGCTTTGGATTCACATTTCCCGGAGCAGAGGAAGAAACTGAGTCTCTTAAATTCATAGCAAGGACTTTAGCTATTAGGCTGATGAGACAAATGTGGATGGAAAGTGAAGTCCGGTGACCCTGTCACAGCTCTTGTGAATCTAGGGTGTTACAGGCCTAGATGGAACTACTTCCCAGTGGCCAGCACTGCCCTGTTTTTTACTTTCATGTGCCTCCGTAAGTCAAGAGCATGCCTACTAGAGAAGTTATGGGATTTTAGTCTGCAGTGGTGGCATTTAAGCTCAAAAGTAATCCAGAAGTGTCACTATCACAGCTGATAATAATTCTGGTGTAAGTGATGGCTGAATGCGAGGTACAGCCATTTACCCAGGAGAAGAGCTTAGCTATGTGTTGTTAGCTTCTTAAAACTGATTAATAGGATGCTTGAATGTGTGACTGAAGCTGACAGCTGAGCCCAGGATGATCAAAACAAGATTTCTATGGTCTGAGTTACATCAGCCATGGAAAAGGCACTGTACAGTGAGGAGATGCACGCTGGAAAATGTGCAATGTTGATGTTCAGTTGATGTCATGAACTGAAATCACCACACTAAAGAAAGCCAGAGCTTGCTGGTGTGGATGAAGTAATTATTAAGTAACTGAATGTGAAGTAGCTAACCAGTTAAAACTAGAAGCTGTGAAACAGGACAACAAAGATGAGGGATAAAGAATAGTGCATGTAAGAGAAATTTTCTGCAGAGTCATTTCACTGGGCACTTGCAGTGCTTCTTTATTGTGCTCAATGGCAGTAACACTTTGTGAGACAAAAAAAGGGGAAAAAAAAGAAGAGCTCAAGCTTGAACCAAGCCCGTAACACAAGTCAGACTTTTAGGTCTGTGGCAATACCAACTCAGTCACTAATAATGCCAGATGCTGTATAAATGGTTAAGTAGACAAAAATGAAACAGAGGTCCAGGCTTAGAGAAGTCAGACTCTTGTAGGAACAGATATCGAAGAAACTGAGAGAGCTAAGCAACTGGGACAGGATGCATCTTTATTCAGATTCTGCTTTCTTTGATATTTTGTTTTGACTTCTAAGAAAGAATTTTCTCTAGGATTGCCTTTAGATTACTGTACTTATTTCTGTGCAACTTCAGTGACTCGTTCATATTTTAGAACCAACAGGATTTCATTACAGACAAAGCTCCTGTTTCTTCAGGCATGAGAGCTAATACCATGCAGTCTGTATCACTCCCAATGAGCCCTCTAATAGTGATGACCATAGCAAACATTCCTTAGGTGAAACCATGTGATTTTTCAGCAAGGTAGCTCCCATATCATGTTTACTTAGCATGAAAACAAACAAAAGATCATAACCTCAAGTTGATTTTTATAGCCACTGAAGGTCACTTTTATACTGGCATTTGTGCTATGAATTCCCTGCCTAAGCAGTGATGCGTTTAACATCCTGAAGTATCCTGAAAATTACTTCCATTGTCAGAAAGAGCTATCTCAATTAAAAAGAACAGTTGAGTCCATTTTCTGTCAAGCTGTCTTTATGACAGCCTTTGTGTCCTAAATAGATACTCAGAAGGCGTTGGAAACTAGGATAAATTTATCAATGTAATTTCAGTTGGGTAGATTTTCCATCCCCACTGGGCATATTTATTGGAATCTGACTGTAGCTGGTCACATTATTAATAGCAAACAATTGATTTGATTAATTTACCCTACATTTCTGTGATGAAATACCCTCTTCCACTTCGATTTCAGCTTTTATTTTTTAATTATTCATAAGCATTTGGTGAATGTTCTCAGCATATTTTAGTCTGGACTTTGCTTGGGAGCCCTTTTCTTCATCCATTCACAGTGATTATTTCTTTACTAAAGATGGTGTGACTTGAAATCTTCAGTTACTATTGTCTTTGTTACATTAATTGACTTTACTGTTGTAACTGTAGCAACAGGAACACTTCTGATGTGATTAGTGAACAGCCAGTGTTATGTTTGAAGCATTGACTTACCAAGGGATGCACAAATCCATATGGAAACAACCCTTCCCTAAACGTTCAGCAGACAAAACAAGTTTGCACAGGTGTATGTTGAAAAGAAACTAATATGAAAGGATGAGATCACAGGAGAATTGAAAGCTTCTGCGCTATTATCTCAACTCATCCCAAGCCACTCCTGTTTTTCTGTGGTATGCTTTTCCAACCCAAAAAGATCCTTCATCCATTACTCTAACCCCCACATGATCAGCTTAATCAAGGAGAAAAGAGTGACATGGAACATGGCCCACGGCCCATGGGAGTTACAAAAAATAAGAATTACAGGATGTACAGGGCAATGAGTTTAGTTTAGCATGTTTAGTTTAGTTCATGAGTTTAGTTTAGTATGTTTCTAAACACACTCCAAACATTTCTGTAATCTTTGAGGTCCTAACAAAAACACAGGGACAGAAAATGCCTTAGAATCTTCAATCGATTATGCAATGCGGATCATACTCAGAGATAACTGGAAACACTGCCTTAGATTCTATCTCATTCCTCCATTAACATGCAAAGCTGAGACAGAAAAAACTCGCATAGCAGCCCCCCCAGAACCATCACACTCCCAGCAATGAACAGCTTTTCCTGATGAATACATGAGCATGCAGGCTTCTCTTTATCTGATTTTTTTACAGACAGGAGGTTAAAAACTTTCCATAAGCAATGGAAATGTAGGTTCAAATTTAGGGAATGTAAAACTGAGTCTGGGACCTGTCCAACTAGCTGAATTTTAGGCTGGATCAACAGGCTGGCGAAGTCACAGCTCCACCTGTTGAGCTACAGCAAACCATCCACCTATAACAGCTGGCAGCACAGATTCATTTTTGTGCCAGACAGAGATGACTAACACTGTGCCACTTGGATAAAACAAAACATAGAAGTTTAGGGACGCATCAGGCAGTCATTAGCCTAGGTGAAGGAGTACTGTAGCCATTGAGCCATTCTGCCAGACAGCAAAAGGTCTTGGATCTAAAGGAAGGGTTTCACGGCAGAGCAAAGACAGGATGACATTCTTCTGGGTGCGTTCACTAAAGCATACCTCAGTATCAGAAACAATGCTAGAAATAAAAGTGTACAGAGCCCACTCAGTCTTTTTTACCCTCACAGGAGACTAAGTTGCTTGGACCGAAGGCTGCAAATATGGTCTTGCACCTGGCAATATATAACTCAGGAGTGCAGCTCAGACTGGGATCCACCTGGCTGGAGAGAAGCGCTGTGGAAAGGGACATGGGGGTCTTGGTGGACAATAAGCTCAGCACGAGTGAATAGTGTGTTCACTCATACTCCTGGGAAGATTCCAACTGGAGTCCAGAAGTAAATTTTTCACCATGAGAACAGTTAGACATTGGAATCATCTCCCAAGGGAACCAGTGGGTTCCCCTACACTGGACATTTTAAGACTCAGCTTGGCAAGGTGCTGGGCCACCTCATTTAAACTTTACTATTACCTAAAAAGGTTGGACCAGATGATCCTTGGGTTCCCTTCCAACCTGGCATTCTGTGATTCTGTGAATACCACATAGCCATACACACATATTCTTCCACATTTACTAGAAATGCTTCCTTCTTCCTTGCTATGCCAGCTAAGAATAGTCCACTCACACAAAGCAACTCAAGCTAAAATGTAATGACATATCAATTCCAACCACCTTATAAAAATGGAAATACTTATCAAGCTCAGTCATTTTACAACCAGAGAAATCAATGACAAAGTTCTCAGGAGTCTGAATGGTCTTGATCCAATATGCAAGTTTCTTGGGGAAGAACAAATTAAGGTGTATTTTTTGCTTTATATAGTTATCATTCAAGTATAGTTTTCTTCTGAAAGGAAAAAAAAATCTCCAGAGGTCTGCAAAAAAATGTACATCAGTAACAGACTTCAGATCTAAAGCACAGGTACAACACTGTGTACAAGCCACACATAGCTTTCTCAGATATGTCACCATTTGCATCTTTTTTGAATTCTAGAAAACAGTAAGTGGTGGTGCCTGAAAATTTCAAAAACACCCTTTAAAAACAAAGCCACTAAAAAAAATCTAGTTGAAAAAAAAATCTAACTTTGGTTTGCATTCAAAGATACAAATATTTTGCAAAGTTATTTCTTCAGAAGCTGAGTCATTAGTGAGAATAAGTCCCATATCATGATTCCAAAGATTAAAAAGCAAGCAAAAAAATTTAATTATTAACCAGTGATCAACAGATTTTTATTACCAACTTAATTATTATCCAATAATAATAAATAAAATATTGCTAGGGTAAGGGATGGAAGGTCGTGTAAGACTTGGCTATAAGCATAATACTCTAACAGAGTCTAACCAACCCAGAGGTAGGCTCTTGGCAAAAATAACCCTTTGCAGCATTTATAGAGATGTGTGGTCTTTTCTGGCTGGAGTAAGAAAATTTTACATCCTAAAAACAGAACTGCAAAAACCACACTGCATTCACTCACTCCCTTATGGTCCTGATTCAGGAAAGCACTGAAGCACACAGGAGCAAGTCTCTTACCTTCAGTTAAACCTGTGCTTTGCCCTTAAGTATTTACAGACTTTTGTGGTCTACTCTGAAGTGTCTGTTGTCTACTCTGAAGTGTCTGAATATGTTTCAGAATATTTACAAATTGTGAGGAATAAAAGCAGCACTCACACCTCCTCTCATGTGCTTAGTCACACATTTCCATATTCATTTGGATTTCATTACACTAAAAGACTGAACCATAACATTACAATCTGCTAATTCACCGAGATTCACACTCTGCTCCAGATAACAAATATTCTCTGCATTTAAGATCCAAACACAAACTATACTCTGGTAGATTCATAATTCTGTGGGATAGTGTGCTACTGCACTGACTAGTCCTAATAGAGCCAGAAGAGCTGCTCACAGAGGAAGGAGGTACCCAGCAAGAGGTACCAACATTTGATTCAGTAAAATGATACTAAAACTACAGGAGATGGTTCACACAGAGCACCATCTTATCAAGGACTAGATAATGTCATTCTATACTCACTCCAAGTGACCACTCACAGAGGTGGCTCCACTGAAGCTGAAGATATCCTTTGTGCAAGAAACTACTCTAAATCCCAAAATTCTACAATTCAGATATTCAAAAGCAGGGTTACTGAAGGGTCTCTTGCACCTCTGTTTGCAGCATCACAAAATCACTCAGCTTGGCAAACACCCTTGGGATCACCAAATCCAACCGTTAAGCCTACTCTACAAAGGTCTCCCCCAAACCATAGCCCTAAGCACCACATCTAAATGACCTTTAAACACTTCCAGGGTTGGTGACTCAACTATCTCCCTAGGCAGCCTGTTCCAATGTCTGACTGCTCTTTCTCTGTGTGCTTAAACCTACCCTATTGCAGCTTGAGGCCATTCTGTCTTGTTCTTTTGCTAACTACCTGTGAGAAGATACCAGCACCAACCTCACTACAGCGTCCTTTCAGGTAGTTGTAGAGAGTGATGAGGTCTCCTCAGCCTCCTATTCTTTGAACTAAACAGCCCTAACTCCCTCAGTCGTTCCTCGTAAGAATTTTCTCCAGGATCCACACTAGCTTCTTTGCCCTCCCCTGTACTGCACTACCATCTACTCCAAGCAAGCCAATTAAGCAAATACGATTTCTTGTGGAAGAAAGGCATGTAAAACTGTGGGCCTTGTTAAGGTAATACCCATTAGAGGTGAAGACAGCAGGATGTAGCCCATCTTTTTAAATGGTGAAGGTTTTGATGTGCTATTTGTTGTACCATCTTTTATGTCACATCTCTGTATTTGTGCTTCTTTCTGTTTCCCTGCTCTTTAAAGATCTGTTCACTCAGCAATCATCCTCCATAAAGCTGCAGTGTTATTGCTATGCTTTACCTAGCAATATTGCTTACCAAATCTTCTCAAGGTGCAAAGCATTCCCCACATAAACATTAAGAAAATCCTCAGTATGCAATTCAGAGTAGCTGCAGAAAGTGACAAGAGAAATTACTCTAAATTAGAGCCAAATTATGGACTAACATTCTGGCTTTAAACAGACCAGTATTTCACAATATAGCTATTGACAGTGCAACAACCATGAGAACACAGCTTTAACACTAGTCCTGCTTTAAGTTCAGACTTTCTTTTGCAAGATCTCAAATGCTACAGATGAGATTGTAAATATAAAAAGCAGTCCATTAATTTTATATAAGCAGTTTTATGTACCTGAAGGCCTACGACAACATTTCTTGACAAAATAGCCTAGCAGAAAAACTGTTTTTCTAAAGTTCAATCAAGAATGGCTTATAAAAGTGACTGTGCAGATAAATATTATGGTACAGGTGGTCTGAACTATGCATAACATAAACTCCATTAGTTAAACTTTTTTAAGAGCTGCCAATTACGCTTTCATTTTGAAGTAGCATCTGAATAATGACAAGCAATTCCCAGTGATAGAAATGGCCTACTTAATCTTCAACCGGAGACAGAATCTGTCCTCCTCGCACAAGTAAACCATTGATTTACACAAGAACCCTGTCTTGTATAACAATGCAGGATCAGGCCATAGGATCTGATCTATAGGATGTTTTTCAATAGTGCTCTCAATATATAGCTAGAATGTATTGTCTGTTTTTCTTTTTCCCTTTACTGACACTGGGGGCAGGGGGTGGGGGCAGAGAAATGCCAGTCACTAATCATTTGTAATGTTACTTACGCTGTTCTGACACAGGTATGCAATATCAGGCAGAAGCACCACAGAGTTCAGAGATTTATCAATTAAAGCATCAAATGTTCTTGCTAGGCATGTTCTTGCTATGAATAAAAGAAAAATACTACTGATAATCTGATCTAGCTGAGGATGTCCCTGCTCACTGCAAGGGGCTTGGACTACATGACATTAACAGCTCCCTTCCAACCTAGATGATTCTGTCTATCCATCTACCTGTGAAGGTAAGTGGCATCTTCTGGGTTTCAACAGAGGATTCTGTATCAGTTAACTTTTTAATGACTCTCTGCTTTTATGTCTAAATAAATAATTTTAATCAATATTATATATATTTTAATCAATATTTTATATATATATTACAGTTATATACATATTACAGTTCCAAGAGCTGAATTCACCAGATCTACTGGATCTTCCCTGGTATTACCTCATCTCTCAGCTCTGCTGCTAAAAGCAGTCTGCTGAGCCTAGGGATCCTGTACAGCTATCACCAAAGTTTAAGGAAATGCATAAAGAAATATATAAAGAAATAACACAGCTACATTTTGCTCATCTTTTTTTTTTTTTTTTGCATCATTTGGGCTAGAAAATGAAATATGAGGAAAACAGGACACTAGTATCCATATAATTTTGTAGGCTCCCTGAAAAAAAGGGGGAGGAGAAAAAGAAAAAAAAAGAAAGCCTAATTTATCCATCTTCATCAATCTGCAGGTGTGGAAAGAGCAGATTATCTTTCCATGCACAGGTCAATCTGTCACTAAAATGATGGCACAGATTAACAGGAGAGGTGATACCCCGGAGAGCACTGGCAAACCTAGCAGGACAGTAACCAACTAGTGGGCAAATCATTTTATGGCACACACAGGGGGGCAAGGAAGAAAATAATGCTAAACCATTCCTTGGAGAGGAAAAGACAGGGCACCTGGAGAGATGGATGCAGTGTGCAAGGCAGATGAACGTCCCTGAGACATTTGTCACTAGTTGGACTGCAAGACACTGACATTAATGAGGGTGGCATTTGGAAGATAAAAGCAATATCTCTGAAGCAGACAATATAGTTCCCAGGCACCACACACAGGGACATGGTGTAATCAAAAGGGACTGTAAAATGTTTACGTCTAGCAAAAGCATCACAATTGCTACTGATATTCATGGGAGAATATGGATTGGGAATAAATGGTTTATGGTTTTATCTGGAGGGTTGGTGGGGATTGTGGGTTGTTTTTCAACTCAGCCCAGTCAATTCCCATCACATTCCTTTATTGAAGGACTCTCCATCAGTCATCCACTTACACCTGCCTTGTCAAAAGTCAGTGTTTCATTGACAAGTGCTTTTCAGGCAGCAGACTTCTAGAAGACAATTCTGTCGATAGTGAGGGGGGATTTACAGGGATGGAAGCACTTGCCTGCGATTATCTCCTCTTGAAAGCAAGGAGGGAGTGGGGACATACTCCAAGCACTGGCTGCCAGGACACAAGCAAGGGGAGAGAGCAAGATCTGACCGCCCCTTACAGGTGCCCCAGAGTGCCACTACCCCAAAAATTACATCAACCATGTCAGAGAGCCACCTCTGCCCTGACCTACAGGATAGAAACTGTCATTATTAATTAATCATTCCCCGCTCTCATGTCTCCGCATCAGCTGAGTCCCACAGCCGAATCTGATTTCAATGCTCTCGGGTGCCCCTTGTCTCTCCCCAAAAGAAGAGGATGCTATGGTGCTGGCATAGAATGAGACTAACCCATGCGTGCCAGAACAGCCTTCCTGATCCCCAGACACATCCTGCCAGGGGCCCTTAGATCCAAGATGCCATCCCTGTTCCACTCCACACTCATATATTGCCCCTCAGGTCAGACTTTCCCCAGAAAACACAGCAGCTGCTTCGCCATTAAGAGAAAGCCAGTCAGCAGCAACAGCAAACACGTCGATCTGTTGGTCCGCCTGTCTGCTTCATCCTTCAGGAAAGCTAAGGCCAAATCCCCAGTCCCTAGCGGGCCGCGGGTAAGCTCTGAGCAGTAAGGGCCAGAAGCATTGATTAGCCCGGGGCAGGGAGTTTCCGAGTGCAGGAGAAGTCCCCGGCAGTGCACTGAGAACGGCACCGACGGGGGGACGCGGGGCCGGGCCTTGTCCGTGGGCCAGAAGGTGTTACTGAGCCGGGCGGCGTTCGCGGGCTGGGGCTACAGCCCGCCCGTCCCGGGATCTCTCCACGGTGCTGCACGGCGGCTGCGTGCGGCAGCGCAGCTGAGGAGCTGGACGCCCCACAGACCGCCCTGTCCCAGTCGGCCTGCAAGCCCTGTTCCGCACTCCCTGCACCAGCCTTCCGCGGCCCGAAGCACTCAACACCTCCTACCGAGAGGGGAAAAGCTCACTTTAAAAGGAAAAAAAAGAAAAGAAAAGAAGAAAAAAAAAAAAGGAAAAAAAAAATCTGAGAGAGAGAGAAACAACCGTGGACTAATCCTGCACTGATAAAAGTTTTCGATGCAGATCCAGTAATGATGAGGAAAATGGGAACCCAAACTAACCCGACGTGGGATAAGGACAAGCTCCTTCTGCTTCCTCTCTAGTGCTGCACGCACGTGTGAAGATGCCCACGATCCCGTCTTGCTGCAGGGTGTCGAGTACTTCCTGGTTGTCCTGCAGTACAGTCTCTTTCTCTCTCCTCTTCGGTTTAAAACAATGAAAGAGAACGAGGAAGTGGTAGAAGAAAGCTGACTGAATCCCTCTTTTAATCACAAGCAAGCTCAGCAAGATGGATTCTGGGAACAGAAGCTGTATTCCTAAGCAGCGACCGGTGTCATAGTAGTTAAAATAGAACAGAAAAGCCTCTCACAAAGTCAATTCTTATGTAGATGAGGCGACATAAGAGCTTTCCTCTCTCCTCGCGGGCTTAGTGAATTTCTAATTTGCCCAAAGAAACCCTAGAGGAATGAGGAAAAAAGGGCGGGAATATTGGGATTGCTAGTCGTAACAAATATTACCGTGCTCTGGACGGTCACCTAGAAATACACTGAGAATGAAGGCATCCAACGCCATTGTCTCAGCCGAGTTATTTCTCTTGACCTTCGGCTTTGTCCATCCAGGCTGAACAAACTTCCTGCAGTGAGCATCGCCCCTGGTCTCTGCCAGACACAAAACTTTGGTCTCTCTAGGTCATGGAAGGGAAAAGAGGCGGTTTCCCCTTCAAAAGAAGGGCACTCGCAGGAGTTTAAACAACAGCCAGAAAAAAAAAAATTAAAATAATTAAAGGGTTAAACAATAAGCTAGGGAATATGCTGTCCTGTTGAACAGAGAGCTCTTCACACAGCATTGAGAACCTGCCAATATATATCATATCAATAAAAAGGAGCTCTTCGAAAGCTTGCATAGTAATTGAGATTGGAGATCTTTTTTGATATGGGTTGGCATTTCCTCATATCAATCTGACAGAGCCAACTCGGGAAATTGCTGGTAATATTCATCTGGGGAGCACTTTCATTAAACGTAATTCATTCGACTTTCACAATAAATTGAGTGACATCCTTACAGCAGAACCTTTTTATCCTTGATGAAGTGCTTGCCAGCCTTTGGTTTTCCACTTTATTGTCACATTCCTTAAAGCAGAATCGTCAACATGTCAATCTACAGCGGGGGGGGGGGGGGAGGGAGGGAGCTAAAGCTGTATTTAGAAAGCACCCAGGAGGTGGTTTAACGCTTACAAGAGAGAGAGCTGGGTGTCTAACTATCTGATAAATCAGAGCTTAACTTCACCCAGACCAAATCGGGAGAATAGAAACCAGTCCTAGGGAGGGAAGGAAGGCTCACACATTCATTGTCTCCCAATGCTGGCCATTCCGAGCAATTGGTTTCTTAAGCTGCTTCACCGCACTTTCCAAGACGACTGAGAAACTGGCTTTTTTGTTAATTAAAATGGCGGGTTAGAGATGCAGGAAAATATTGAAGAGCTTAAAATGGATACCTCTAGGTACCGACTTGGAAGATTTGGGCTGTCACAGAGAGGCAGGGATATTAGATTATATTTGGGTGCCTCTCTCCGTAAAAGGTGAAATCCTCTCCAGACTGCTTTCTCCAGAGAGTTCAGAAACTAAAACCGCGTGTACTAAACACCTGGGAAAGGGCATTTCAGTGCGAGGAACACTCTACTTAAACTCTTAGCACAGGTGGTTAGGAAATAAGGAAGCCTGGGAAAGAATGCACCACCCTCCTCTTAAAAATAAATATACCTGGAGCACAGATACATCTGTTTCTCCTACAAGAGGTCCGAGCTCGGTTGGTAATCCAGAGCCTTACCTTCCAAAAGGATAATTACTCCCCCTAGACTACGGCCAAAGCGTCCCTCAAACTCCAGAAAGAGGAAAGAGGATCATCTCTAGGCTACATAAACTCTGGCACCAAAAGCCACTTCTTTCCCTCCACGCCAAGCGTTCTGCCCCCCCACCCCTACACTCCTCCTCCACGCCTTCGACGTCAAATTAAAAATTGCAAGAAATTGCTTATTTGGGGGAGAAAAAAGAAACACACGAATGCTTTCAGCACTAAATGCCTCTGTGAAAATCCTGGGGGTGGTGATTACGATAGGACAATGCCTTCTTTTGTTTTCTGTTTTATCTCCTCTGCCTATAGAAGGTTGTGTTTTTTCTTTCTTCCCACGACAAAGAAAGACACAATCAGCAACTATCTTAAAAAGAAGAAAAGGAGAAAGAAAAAAAAAAAGGGGGGGGGGAAGAGAAAAAGGAAAAAAAAAAAACCAACTTCTCTCCTCCGGCACGTGATATCTCTTGACGTTCTCCATAGCTTTCATTAACCGGGGTGAAATGACCGCAAACAGTGCCACACTGAGCGAAATTAAATGTACACAAACTCTGGAGCTAACCAACGCCTTCTTTACCCCCTCAGCAAACACCGTACCAAGTGCGTCACCGCTGGGGACGATTTTAAACCTCTATTACTGACAACATTTTTTGGAGGAAAGCTTGTCAGGCGGCTTCCAAACTACGGTGAAGGCGTGGAACAAACCTTTAAAATCCCAGCCCGGCACGGGGAGGGGGTCAGCAGGATGCTTCCAAAACCCTCTGCCAAAGCCACTGCCTGTAAAACAAGGTGCCCCAGGAGCCCCTCGCTTGTACTTCTCTGGCAAAGCGCCGCGGAGAGAAGCTCCCCGCTGAGAAACAACCTGCTCGCAGCCCTAGGCGGGGCGGGGGTGTGTGTGGAAAAAAACACCCGTCCATTTGCTCTGGCGCTGCTTAAATTCTGCACGGAGTGAAAAGCCACTCAGCCCCGCTGTAGGTCCTGCTTTACAAAGGCACCGGAGAAAGAAACATTTTGCTGGGGAAGGATGACAAGCTGGAGAGGCTGAGGCGGGGGGAAAGAGATCCTTGCCCTAGCAGCATGCAACGCAAAATTCCGACTGGTTTCAGTTCCACACACGCTAAACCGAGTGAGGAGTAACCAACTAGTGAGCCGAAGTCTCCTCAGTCCGGAATGATAGGTGCATGGATCATTCCTTGCTTGTTCCCTGCGGAAAGTTCCAGCCTGGAGCATGCGAAGGCAGAGCCTGTGAACATGCTGGGGGACTAAAACCCCTGCAGTCTAGAAGTGATTTTTACACCCAGCGCCCGGGCTTTGTGGGGTCTGTTCGGCGGCCGGGAGTGTTAGGACGGGGCGGGCGCCCACCGCCGCCAGTCCAGAGCCTGGGACCGTGTCCACGCCGTACCTCTGCAGCCGGTACGGAAAGGATCTGCCTCCTCCTTTGGGGCCATGTTTGACCTGTCCCAGCGAGAAATAACTAATTTAGGATCTTTGCCGTCCTTATAGCAGTCCGCGCCTTTTGTAGTTGCTTCTACAGCATCTTGCTTCCACTCAGGAGGGGGAAAAAAAAAAAGAGAGAGAGAAACAGGCTGAGGTTTTACTGTCCTGTGCTATCAGACTGGAAATTCACCGGCAACCTGGCAGGAATTAAACGAGAAGGTTCCCATTAAGGGAATGGTGTAAAACCCTGGTATCCTTATAAACAAAGAGTTCAAACCTAAAAGAGTTTGCGATCTTCGGGTAGTTGATTGGGTTAGGAATTTTTTTTCTCTTAATATTTACGTGATTCTTTAATGACGATTTGGAGCTCGGCACAGCACTGGTAAAAAAACATTATGCATTAGAATAAGACTAAGATGGTTTCGAAAGAACAGCGGTGGAGTCTCCTGGTAAATAAGACTGTGTGTAGCTGCTCAAACACTTTCTGCAGCTTTTTTAACGTGAAGAAAGAAAATAACTGCAAGTCTTTAAAGGTTAACTCCTAATTCTACCAAGTAAGTCCCGAGTTATCCGTTTAGGCCAAAGGAAATGCACTTCCACTGCAAATCAAATAAAACATTTTCGATACACTGCACAACTCGAAAGAAGGAAAAAAAGGGGGGGAAAAAAGCATGTCTCGAAGAGGCTAACTAATGTTCTTATCAATAAACATAATAGGGTGAACCATCCCTAACCCAGCAACATTCCTACTCGTTCTGGTCGGCCGTGACCTCTATAAATTTCAGGCAATAAGGCTGGATGGCATATAGCTCAATTTAAAACGTAGGGAAGAGCAGCAGTACTTCCCCCTCCCGCCACAAGATTTCATTAGGAAGAGGTTTAACGGTGGGGAAAAGAAAGGGGGGGGGGGGGGGGGGGGGGGAGGGGGGAATGAAAGAAAGAAAGAAAGAAAAAGAAAAAAGAACAGCGGTTGGCTGGGTGAAATCACAAACCAGTGAGTGTCTGTAGATGGGTAACTTGGAGGCAGTCCAGTCTAGCTGGGGCCATTCACTATTATTGAACACAGCCTAGTTCATGCGGGGGGGAGGGGGGAAGGAGGGGGACTGCTGTTTTCCCTCTCTCAGATAATATTGACCCCTCTAAAACTGAATTTTTTAAAACAAACTCAATAGGAAGCTGGTTGTGCTACCATTTCATTTACCCTTCCTAACAGGTTTGGATCTGGAAATTTCATTCCTAATTGGAACTGCCTCTGGTCCACACAGAGCGATGGGCACAGACAGACAAAGTGCTGCACCTTGCTGGGTTGTGGCACCACACTGAAGCTTTTAATCAGAACTCGAGCTTCGACGCTAATAAACAGGTTATTATCACGCAGTGGCCTAATGGAAACCCTCAGAGTCACTCCCTAAACACAAAGAACAGGAAAAGATTGGCAAAAACCATGGAAATATCGACTCAGAACAATCGGGTTAGACAGGGAAATCCTTTGGCTCCCTCCACAAGCTCTCCTCCCCACCCCCCGAGTGTTTTGGCAGAAGACACAGCCCTGCCGACTAGCGCATCCCCTCCCCCTACCTTGTCTTTTATTCCTCTTTTTTTTTTTTTTTGTCTCATATTTCGCATTGTTTCGAGAGAAACTGGAAAATCGTCTCTTTTATTCCGCAAAGCCAAAACATAGAAAAGGGAGGAAAAAAAAGAAAAAGGGAAAAAAAAAGACGAAGGAAAAAAAATAAAGGGAAAAAAAAAAAAAAGAGAAAAGCATTCAGGTAATGAAGTCTGTAACTAAACGGTAATTGAATCAGCATAATTTCCACACTGAATGGTTTTCAAATGCTCCCAGTTTACAATTAAAGGAGAATTAATGCGCTTGTTGTTCAGACTGCAGCGCATTAGAATAAATCCAGCACTGTTGTTGTAATGAGTCGAGAGCAGTTTAACTGCCAGCAAACACATTTAAAATTTAACACGACGTATCGATCTCGCTTCGGCTTTTTGACAGATTATTTGCCACGCACTTTTCTTCCTGCTCCCCCCTTCCCCGTCCTACTCCCGGTTATAAAATTCACGGGGAGGAGAGAAACCCGCGGCACACGGTACGGCTAGGGGCCATCAGGCGGGACCCACCTCGGGCAGCTCCGAGGTGCTGGACCCACCGCAGGGCCCACTAAGGGACCCACCACGGGCCGGACCGGGCCGGGCCAGGCGCGCCCCCGCCCCTGCGCGTCCGCGGTAGGAGCGCGCCGCCTGCCCCGCCCCGCCCCGCCCCGGGACCGCTCAGGATTGGCTGCGCCGCCCTTCGCCGCGCTGCACTGTAGCGCCCCCAGGCGGCTCCTCCGCGACAGCTCAGGGAGCGGCGGCTCCTAGAGCGCCCGGCGACCCGGGAACGGGAACAGGAGCTGAAGCCAAGCCGTTGCCACCTTCGGCACCGGGCGCCGGCGTGCTTCTCCAGGCCATCCTGCTGGAGAAAGGCATAGTACCCCGCCGAACGTTTGCCTGCTGAACGCACGGCCGACGAGATGAGTATACGGGCTGCGAAGGAGCAGCTGTGCGTTGTTTGTGTTCGCAGCGATTGTGGAGGGAATAAAGTGCGATAGGAGATAACGCTGCTGTTTACTCGTGCTTCCTCGATAATCTGAGAGGAGATTTGCTACCAAAGTCAATGACACTTCAGGTGGAAAATACCGCCTTGTGCTCGTCACTGAGTGCCCTCACGCCGGTGCCGCGTCGCCCGTAGTGGCACGTAGGGCCACAGAGCTCCCATCCTCAGCAGGGAACCGAGGGCAAGAAGTTGCCTCCAGCCCACAGCCTAGGCGCGCACCCTTCCAGCGGTGCTCCGCTGCCCCCTCAGGCACTGTAGGCACCCGGCCGTGAGATGGCACCGGTTCACTCGTCCTGAGATCCCCGACCTCGCTCTCTTCCGGCGGCGCGCCCCTTCCCCACGGAGAAGTTACGGACTTGGCCCCCTGCACGCCCCGACGAGCGATCACACCTGAGCCCTGGCACGACCCCGGAAGAACGGACAGTGAGTTTGTCCGTTCTCCGCCGGGATGGTGCCCTCGTTCCCGCCGACCTGCCCCGAATCCCTGGCCCGTGTGAGGGGGCCGGGTGCACTCACCAGGTAGAGGGTGGGTTGCAGCAGAAGGACCGCGTACCAGTACACAGCCTGCATCCTTGCCGCTCAAACTTCCCCCGCGCTGCCTTCGCTGCCTCTTTGTTCCTTCCAGAACATAGATCCACCTGACATCCACTTTACAGAACAAGCAGAGCTCTCACCAGCCTAGACAAAAATGAAATTATAGACCCCATGACCACAAGACAAGGTTAGGCTTTGAGACAAGGGGGGAAGTGAGGTGTGTAGGGAAAGGGGGGCGGGAGAGAAGGAGGAGATGGAGTGTTTGGCTGGGGGTGGGGGGAAACAAACAAACAAACAAAAAATTAAAATCGAGTTAATCCAGCGTCAGAGCAAAGTGATCGCACTGTCCGGGTTGGCTGCAGAGCGTCAGTAGGCAGCGCTCCCCGGCGCTCAGTCGTTTAACTGGGCGGGAGAGCCCCGTGGTGTGGATTGGGACGGCCCGGGGATGCCACCGCCAGCCCTGCCCAGCCCTGCCTGGGACGGCCCAGGGGTGCCAGCGCCAGCACTGCCCCGCCCTGACTGGGACAGCCCGGGGGTGCCACCGCCAGCCGTGTTGTGCCCTGCCCTGCCCTGGCTGGGACGCCCCGGGGGTGCCACCGCCGCTCCTGCCCTGCCCTGCCCTGCCTGCGCATCCTTGGCGGGGACCGGGCGGCAGCTGCCCGGCAGGGCGCTGGAGTACGGAGAGGCGCAGGAGCTGGAAGAAGGGGCAGGAGACACTGGATCGGGGCTCCGGCTGCTCACGGATTCTTAAAGCTGAGGCGAAAAGCTTCGCCTTCGGGACCCCCGCGCGGACTCTGCCTACACCCACAAGTGCCCACCTCCCTACGCCGCTCCTAGGGCTCACCGCGCCTTGCGCCGGCCCCGGACCGGCGCCCCGGGGAGCTCCGACGGGCGCGGACCCCCATCCCCGGCCCCAGCCCTCCTCCGCCCCCGCGCCCCGCGGACAGCCCCGCCACCGCGGGGGGGCCGCGGCGGGGATACGTACGGCGTGGGGTGTCCGACGGCGGCCGGGGCTCCGCGGGGCGCTCCATGGGCGAGACTAGAGGGGTCGAGCGCCGCGGCGCAGCCCGCCGCCCCTGCGCATCTCCTCGCCGCGCTCCGCACCGAGGCGTCCCGCGGCCGCTCCGCATCCGGCGCAGGCACTGTCAGGGCGGCGGGGCGGATGGCTGGCTCTTCCCCCCCACTCTCGCCTCCCCTTCTCCGCACACGGCCGCGCTTCGGCTCCGCTGAGCAGGACACTTACGGGAGGAGGGAGCTGCCTGGGCTGCCCGCTCGCATTCGGCGGGGGGAGCGGGCAAGGAGCGGCGGCACCGGCGCTCCGGGGCGTCCAGGGCGATTTGTCTCTATTAAAAATGACTTATTGGCGAGGGAGCGACCAGCGCCTGCTATTTAACTTCTGCAAAGACCTTGGCTGATCATCTTAAAATAAAGCTCTGGAGCCGAGCACTGTCCGAGCCTCACTGCTTAGGGAGAGAGAAAGAGCAGCGGAGGGGGGAGGAGAGGGGGGGGCTTGCTTGGCGAAGGGGGGGAAGGGAGGAGAGAGAGAAAGGGGAGTTCAGCGGCGTCCCATCCTCTCCTCTGAACGGGGTGATGAATCAGAGCCCTCCCCGGGCGCTGCGAGCTGCCTTGAGCTGCCCGCTGCTGCCTGCCCTGTCTGTCACTGCTGCCTTCCCTGCGCGGGCTGCCTGCGCTGCCTGCCCTGTCTGTCACTGCTGCCTTCCCTGCGCGGGCTGCCTGCGCTGCCTGCCCTGTCTGTCACTGCTGCCTTCCCTGCGCGGGCTCCCTGCGCTGCCTGCCCTGTCACTGCTGCCTTCCCTGCGCGGGCTGCCTGCGCGGGCTGCACTGTCAGTGCTGCCTTCCCTTCCCGGACTGCCTGCGCTGTCTGCCCTGCCCGAGCTCCCTGCACTGTCTATCACTCCTGCCTTCCCTACCCGGGCTGACTGTGCTGCTTGCACTGCTTATGCTGTCTGTCAGTGCTGCCTTCCCCACCTGGGATGCCTGCGCTGCCTGCGCTGCCAGCCCTGATGCCCGCTCTGCCCTTTCCCTCTCCGCCAGCCCGAGGGTGCCAGCTGTCTGCCCAGCGCCTGGAATGAGCCCGGGAGAACACCTCCTTCGTCTTTCTTTCCTTTCATTTTAGCTTTCCCACCTCCCTCAACGATGTCCCGTCCAGCGGCAGTGCTGCTTAGCCTGTAGAGGCAGCGGGTGCCCGCCAGCCAGGCACCAAAGTGTCGGGATAGTGGAGCAGAGCTGAGCGACCGCTGCCGGAGCCAAGCTCTGGGATGGAAGGGTTGCTTCTCCCGGGCAAGCAGGAACCTGTAGCTGGACAGCCCCTCGGAGTGAAGCTGGAAAGCTCATCCCTGCCCTGTGCTGCGGCTAATCCCGCCAGCTGTCATGCGAAGGAAAAGGTCTCATCGACCTTGTTTTCTTTCTTCTCTACAAGGAGTCCTATGGGGGTTTTCTATCCCTCTTCCATCCCCCAAACTGTATCGTTACCAGGGTGACATTGGGACAGGGTGAAGAGGAGGATACCAACAGCACAGGGTAGCCTTACCAGATGCCTAGCCTCAATAGCAAAACTCAGATTTATCACCTCCCAAAGGAGAACCATGAAGCAAGCCAGGATGCTGTACAGAGGGAAATGAGAGAGAAAAAGAGGACTTCAGTTGTCCTGCCAAATCCTTGCTTCCCTCAGAGCACATCCTGGCAATTAATATCTGCAATCTGAGGCTTCAGTACCAAGCTATAAAATACCATTTTAATTTTGGGGGTCTGAGTTTGGAACACTTGTAATAAAAGGGGAGCAGAGAAAGGAGGAGGAAGGTAATGAGTACTCCTTCAAAGAGCCACACCAGAGCCACCCCCATGGCCATTTCTGCTCCAGACACCTGGAAGATGGACACCTCCATAAGTCTCCAGCACCATCACCCTGCTAGACATGTGGAATGCCCACGTCACAGCTTTGAACAGCACTGTGCAGCCTGCAAGGAATCACACTGCCATCCTGCACCTCCAGACAGCCTCTGCACTACAGAGCAGGTTGAAGCTACCTAGGGACTGCTGCTTTCAAATGGGTAACAAATAGCAAACTACATATGCCTTTTGCCTTTCAACTTCCTCCTTCCTATCTATTACACACTTACTTCCTCAGAAGTGAGGGGCTTTGTCCACACTTAGTAATCAGTCTAGAATTAGAGAGAGATACAGATGTTACTCTCCTTGCATAGAACAAACTTGCCATAAGCTGTGAGGAACATACTGCTGATCTTTGGTGGCAGTACTTACTTAGATCCAGCATGGTTACTCTTACGTTAAATAAGAGTTAACATGGAGCAAGAAAAGCAAGTGCAATGTCTGCAAGATTTCCATGGGTCATGTTCCTGAGGAAGACATCATTTCTTCAAGAAGGAACTGTTCACCTCTACTGTCTTGGTAACTTGCTTTGGCTTCTCTAAGGTTTGATCATTAATGTCTTCATATCGGAAATGACAAGGACTTAGTCCTTGGGAAAGAACTATTCTTTCACCTGGTCAGAAGGAAGAAGGTCCTCCCATTCTTTCTCATCCAGATCCTTATATCTCATGTAGGAAAGCACTGGGGAGGAACTCCTGCCTCTATTGGAATCACAAGCATGGCTCCTCTTCACCTCAGCAAGGTCTCCCATGAATAGCCTGGTCTGTGTAGAATCTACTTGAGTTGTCAGCAGACTCTTGTGATTAAGTTCTTAAGGATAGATGAACACATTTTCTGTTGAGACAGAAGGTCTCATTGGTTTCACTGAGGGCTTCTTTGCTCTTCAGCTGGCTTCCTTAGCCAAAGACCACTGGGACAAACTTTTCAACTACAGTGGAACTGAGCCACCCCTCAGAAATGCTGTTTGGACTGCACCTTTCCTCAATTTTCACTCCAGAAGAAGCAAGGAGCATATGGGAGCCTGGACTGATTGTTTTTTGTGTTGTTTGCTTGTTGGTTGGTTTTTTTTTTTCACTTAAAAAAAAAACCAAGAAAGAGAGAAGGAGAGAAAGAAAGAAAAAGGTAAGAGAGAGAGAAAGAGAAAGAAAGAAAGAAAGAAAGAAAGAAAGAAAGAAAGAAAGAAATAAAGAAAAAGAGAAAAGAAAAAGAGAAAAGAAATAAAAAGAGAAAAGAAATAAAAAGAGGAAAGAAAGAAAAGAAAGAAAGAAAGAAAGAAAGAAAGAAAGAAAGAAAGAAAGAAAAGAAAGAAAGAAAGAGAAAGAAAGAAAGGAAGAAAAAAAGAAAGAAAAAGAAAGAAAGAAAAGAAAGAAAGAAAGAAAGAAAGAAAGAAAGAAAGAAAGAAAGAAAGAAAGAAAGAAAGAAAGAAAGAAAGAAAGAAAGAAAGAAAGAAAGAAAGAAAGAAAGAAAGAAAGAAAGAAAGAAAGAAAGAAAGAAAGAAAGAAAAGAAAGAAAGAAGAAAGAAAGAAAAAGAAAGAAAGAAAGAAAAGAAAGAAAGGCAAGCTCCAAAGTATTCCAGCTGGGAATACATGATACTTTTTTGAAGGGAATGCAATGCTTATGAAAATCTGACATTTAGGATTTTTCAGTCTTTTGACTTTTATCTGATTCTGTAATATTAGTACAGCAGCTTAAGTGGAATAGTAGAAAATTTTTTTAAGCAAATTTGAATTTCAACCATTTGAATGCTGTTTGTAATCTTAGCAATAAGGTCCCCAGTACGGTAGTGTCAGCCAGTGAGGTTTTAAAGAATCAAAAATTGTGGGTTTACTAATGGACTTTAAAAAAAAACAAAACAAAACACAATTGGGCTTTAAAATGCAATTGGACTATTTTTAAAGCTTTAAAATACACTCTAATCTTTAGGCATTGCCCCTGTTGCTGCAAAGATAGCTTCCTGGCTTGTAGAACTGAAAGGGTTTCAAGCAGAAAATCCAAAGATGATGGCAAGTGATTAATAGTTGCTATAGGTTCCAAGGGAAGATGGGCACATGGTTTAATCATATGAGGCACTAGAAGAAAACACAATGCTGCAATGACAAATATCAAGTTACTGTGCTCAACTTATTGCATGCTGCAGGTAATCTGCCTAAACATGGACAGTCATGTATGAAATAAAAATACCTGGAACTGAATTCCATGGAAAGTTCTTCATATAGGCCATGTATCTTATCTTGGAAGTACTGCTTGGAAATAAATAATTTAAAAGTAATGTAATAAAGGCAAAGGAGGGCCAGAATAATAAGGGCTGAAGCAAATCAAAGAAGATGAAAAATTGATGCAGACTACCAATAATTTTTTTCAGTTTGCTGTTAACTATATTTTTTTTCCTCTGTGTCTCAGGATTACAGCCAGTGCCTCAGTTAGGAATTTTGTCTCTTGAAGTCACTGGAAGTTTTGCCCCATCTCTGTAAAGGAAGCATAAAAATATTAACAATGGCTGTCTTGAAATAAAAAATCAGCCTGTGCTATAAGCAAATACCAGCTCATCTATATGCATGTTGAAGTACTATTGAATTCAACTGGAGTTGCATATGCACTACAGTGACAGATTATGGCCTCCACAGCTTTTCTATATTTGTACTGTACAGTGTACAGGCCAGATGCCTCATATCACTCATGTAAATAATCTTACTGAAACGTTCTTCATATTGCCAACCATTAATTCATCAGACCTTCTCTTCTTCTCCCTTCCCCTCTTCACATTTTAAATAGATCTCTTTTGTTTCAAGGAAATCTTCATGTTGGAACAGAGTCTTTTTATGGTTCGTATAAATACTACAAACAGAGTCCCTTGTCACATATCATTTCCATTCTTTCAAGGTCAGAATATGACTCTGTGTACCATTAATATTTCTAAATATAAAAATATCTCCACAAGACTTATTTTTTATTACATTGATCCTGCCTCCTTACAGTCACAGACATACTGTGAAGTGGCATTATTCTGTATTCCATATGGAAAAATACAGGAATACTGAAACTAATTCAGAAGAAATGCCTTGAATTCATGGTGTTCTTAATTATTTCTCCTGTTGCTATGTCATGAGGACTCACACAATGCTGGAGTGAGATGTGACGTTCAGCATCAAAAAAAAAAAAAAGAAAAAGACTGAAAGGTAATGTACAAACAGCAGTGTCTGGATCACTCAGTGCCTCTGTGATATAAATATGAGCAAGCCTACAGGCTTCACTAGACTTATTCCAGGTGACACTCAGCATGCACATATAAACTCGGGATTTTTCCCAAAATACTCTAGATGAAGTGAGAAGACAACTTACTGTCTATACAAAATTTACTGCCAAGTTTAGCTACAGGATTTTCTCATTAATAATGCCTTTAAATCCAAGGAGGGTGAGAAAAAAACAATCTCAGGATCATGAATATAGGAAGTAAAAAGGCTTTCTAACCTTCTTTGCATAGGGAGCTGCTTTTCTAACATAACGTGCATAATAGAGATTTGAATTTGCATTCCACATCGTGGTGGTTTGAGCCTTAGCTGGGAGTTAAGAGCTCAGATGGGGTCAAGGCTGAGCATCTCTCCCCCGCTCCCCCCTCCTCCCTCCCAACAGAGAGGGGCAAAAAAAAGAAGGAGCAAATCCACCAAACAATAATTTGGAGTCAGCTTGGAAGTAGAGCAGTAAAGAGTTTTCTTTAAACAATATATATATATATAACAATAACAGGTAAGGTTCACCAGGGCAAGGAACAAGGATGGATGGGAGGAGGACAAAGAAGAATAATACAAAACCAGTCTCTCTCTGAAGAGGCATGGAGGCAGCAGGGAGAAGGATCAGGCCCAACCACGTGGCAGAGGAGCAGGAAGGCAGCTGCAGTAGCTCTCATTCAAGAGAGGCAGGAGCCAAAAGGAGAGCTAATAGCTGCAGTGCCCTGCTTTTTATACCCTAGCTGGGCAGGGAGTGGGGAGTGGAACAGACTCAGCTTCCCAGGGGGAAAATGCCCTGCAGGGAGGGCAAAGCACCTGCAAGCCCTCCCCCCCTTTGTTTTCAGAATGGGCATTAACCCACAACACACATTTATTTCATCCATTAGATCTTGACGATGTTCTACAGGGGCAATACAGGAGCCAGAAGTGTTTTAATAATGCCCATCAGAAAATAAAGGAAATAAAGAAGGAAAAAAAACACAACAAAACAAAACAAACTTTAAGCAATGGAAAGAGTTTGCACATTGTCCAGAAAATACCACAACTTGGGTGAGTTTCCTGAAGACATAATTAGATTTCAAAAATAGTGCAGGACTAAGTGAATTTCTTAATTAAAATCCAATTATTGGAATACTTCATGATGGCCACTCTAGGGATTATTAGCTGACAGCAACACTTGTTGAAATAATAAAACTTGATAACAAAAGTTTTATTAATATCTGTGCATGTGTGGCTATGCTTTTTAATTGCAAAATAACACAAAGTCTATAATGTCAGCTGGGAAGGCTTTGTACAAGAGAGCTAAATATAAGAGTTAAATTGCTTTGAAGTAGGGATTAATGTGGGAGAGAGTCTGCAAGTCCTGAAAAGAGCTTGGAGAAAGGTGGGAGTCTGTCTTTTCTCTGCAGTAATAAGTGACAGGATGAGAGGAAATGGCCTCAAGTTGCACCAAGGGAGGTTTAGATTTGATATGAGAAGAAACTTTCAAGCATTGGAACAGGCTCCCCAGGGAAGTAGTTGAATTCCCATCCCTGGTGGTGTTTCAAAGAGGCAGAAATGTGGTGCTGAGGGGCATGGTGTAGCCCCAGACTTGGTAGAGTTAGGGGATGGTTGGATTCAATGATCTTTAAGGTATTTTCAAACTGAAATGATTCTATGATTCTATGAAAATTGTCTTTACCTTCTGTGTGATGGCAAGGAAGAAAGCAGGGAAGTCCCTGAAGACTTCTTGGAGTGCCTGCAGGGTTGGAGGAAGGAAGGATGCTTGCAGCCCAGGGAACTATTGAAGCAGCTGCTCTAAGACTCCTCGGAACACATTGCTTTTCATGGCTTGGACTAGAAAGCTGCATAAACCCTGATCATTCAGGACAGAAGACCATCTTATTAAGAATGAGGAAGAACAGGAAAACTTCTCCCCAGAAGCCTGGCAGATCAGGATACCCTGGCTCTCTATCACATGTGCCACAATGACACCATACAGCCCCTCCTTCCTAAGCAGCGTAGTAAAATGTTCAGTGCTGTAAGCAGGAATAAACCCCTCTGGCACAGTTACAGTCACTGGAAGGAGATAGATCTCTTGGTGTCTTTCCTTCTGCCATTTTTTTCTGTATTGGTAGAAAACAAAACAAAACAAACACCAAAATGTGTTGGCTGATGGTCTAAAGACAGAAGCCAAAGCCAGGCAAGGCACCAGGCCAGCCTCTCCTTGCTGCTGGAGTGGTCACACTCAAGGCTCTAAGGGCAGCTCCTTCTCCATTCCTCCCCATCCCTTGGTAGTGTGCCAAACAAGTTAGAGCAAGGCCAACATGCAGCGGTGCTGTGTCTTCTGCTACACACTTGCCCGTTCAACAGGGAGCCAGGCTGGGGCTATAGCTTTTGTACACTGCAATAAAGAACCTCAGAGCTCTGGTGACATTAGGAAGGTGAATCACTGGAATTGCTGGTGTTCAAAAAGAAGCTTATTCTCTTCTAAGAAAGTAGCTGATAAAGGGATAAACAATCCAGGTTAGAACAGCCTGAGAGCTGAGCTCAGACACAGGACTCTTCATGTCAAATATTGTGGCCACCGGCTCTAGCTAGGAAGAAATGCGCTCCTGGACAAGTCTTGAGTGTGGTATGTGGAGCTCTGCACTCTTTCAAATAGCTTTTACTCCGTAGTGGGTTTGTAAGTTACCTAGCACACTGATTTTGCTAGGAGCTTGGTATGCAGAACCTGAGTGAAGGGGGTTCTTTTACCTTCCATGACATAAATTAGCACTGTTTTTTCCTGTTAGGAAAAAAAACCACCTAAACCAACTCTGTCTTTTCTGGTTTAGACCTGTAAATTTGGGCAGCCAGTCTGTGCCTCTTCAGATCAAAGGAAGTTTTCAGACTACCTTCAAATGAGGTAGACCTGAGCCTTTGTGAGAAGTGTCATTTGGATACCTCTTGCAGCAACAAGAATTTTTAAAGATAGGTTTAGTCTAAGTCCTTTATATAATAAATTATTTCATCTGGCCAACAAGGAATATCCTTAAAACCATTCAAGGCTGTAGTTCAGGATGAGGATTTCATGTGGCAACTATAGTAATCAGGGCTAAAAACGTCTCAGAAGAGTTTGGGGTTTTATTATCTAGAGGGGAATCTTTTAGTCACAGGTGTAAAGGACAATCTTCGCTCACGGATCAGCCCATTACTGTTACTTAGCTATGAACCAGATTCAAGATTTTCAGTATTTAGAGGATTATATGTATATATATGGAGGAGCTATATACTTTGTAAAATCATGTCAAAATGTGCCACATTTCACCTGTAACAACAACACACTAATTAACTGCTTTTGCTCACCCAAGCCTACATTTGGTATTAAAACAAAGTGAGAAGTTTCAGACCAGACTATTGTAAATCTTTTTTAGAAGTGGACAAAGTTTGGAAGAACTTTCAGCTTTGATGAAAATCTGAAATAGGTTTTTCATCTTTACTTTACAAAGGAAGAGAATGCTTCAAGCAACATATCAAAGAAATTACAGAGGTAATGAAATTCCTGCTTTTGCATGCAGTTGCTGCTGAGGTATGAATACCTGACTACAAAAAAACCCACCCCATATAAACAAACGAAAAAACCCAACAGAGAGACAGCTGTCAGGATCTCCAGTATCCATGTTTGAAAACAAAGGGATGTGAATTCCTCAAGTTACTTCGGTGTGCAGTTGCAATAGCTGCACTGTATGCAGATGCATTCCCATCTTACTCTTGAGAAAACATCACTAAAAAATGCTGAAAAGTGAAGCCAAAATGGAAACGAAATAATAATCAGAAGAAAGAGAAACAACCAGTTCCTGTGGTTTACACCATTTAATGCAAAAATTCATGCTTTCTCTGTCAAAGGCTGGGGAGGGGGGGATGTTTAATTACACTAGGTTATTACAATCTTTCAGTGCCACCATGTGGCTTAGCATCATACTGCAAAACACATCTGACATCAGACTTCACATTCACCAGACATACTGGGCCAATTATCCATGCAGCAGTCCATAAAGTTCAGATAACAAACTGAGAGCAAGAAGAGAGTTTTTTCATCTTAGGCATTGAACAACCTTCTGCCCTTGCCACAATAAAATGCCAGCTTCTGCTGGCGCTGAGTTGCAACTGTTGCACTTGATGTTAATATTTGGGTGTTATTCAAAGGATGTTCCCCAAAGCAGTATGCAGAAAGACTCCCAGGGAGGTTTTGCAACAGGCTGTGTCAAAGTACTCCAGCAGTGCTACACCATATAACTCAGTACTTTATGGTATAAACCACTGCTCTTATTTCACAATCATAGAATCACCTGGCTGAAAAAGACCTTAAGATCACTGAGTCTAACCATAACCTAGCATCTCCTTGTACACAAACTCGTAGACCATGTCCCTAAGCTCCTCATCCAAAAGTCACAATGTAACTGACTGCATCACCATATGCAGGCATCACCACATGTGGACACCAATTCTAGTGCTTGACTGCTCTCACCATGAAGATTGTGCTCCTTAGCCTACCAAGATGCTCTTGCTGCAGCCCGAGACTGTCATCACATCACACTCACAGTAACACAATTATGGCTCCTGAGCAGCCCTTCCATGTTGCTACAAGAACAACACCTTGCACATATAGTCATGAAATTGCACCAGGGTAGTTTGGATATTAGGAAAAAAAACCTTTATGGAAAGAGTGCTCAGGCATTGTAACAGGCTGGCCAGGGAGGTGGTGGAGTCACTATACCTGGAGGTATCCAAGAAATAGTTGGACATGACACTTTGGGACATGAAAATCCATGAGACCCACAAAGACCTCATCTGGAATGCTGTTCTTTATTATGAGAGTGGTGAAATACTGGAGCAGGCTGCCCAAGGTTGTGGCTGAGGCCCTGTCTCTGGACATGTTCAAGATCAGACTTGATGTGACCCTGGCCAGCCTGAGCTAGTTGGAGGTGTCCCTGCTGACTGCAGGGGGGCTTGGACAAGATGACCTTTGAGGGTCCCTTCCAACCCCATGCAATCTGTGAATCTGTAATATCCAAGTTACTAAGGCAGAATTTGCAAAACAGATCAAAATCAATCCTGGTTAATTATGTCTCAGACGATCAGGCAGAGCCAGCCAAACATTATACTGCAGGCTCCTTAACTGGGACTCCTGTTTTGGAGAATCAAGCATTTACTGTACTGACAGATCCATCTTTTACTTCCCAGCCTATACTCCTTCCACCTCTGTGCTGACAAATCTGTTGTTTCGTGTCATCTGTCGATAGTATATATTATGGCATTTGCAAAGGTGCTAAGCTTATGGAGTGTACCACTCATAAGGTAATAGGATCATAAAACATAATTGTTAGAAGCACATTTTTAGAAGATTCATCTTCCTCTTGAGGACATAAGACGTGTCCATGGTTTTATATCCACCCATAGATTTAACGAGACTATCAGATGCTATCAGAGGCCTGATTTAAACTGCCCTGGTGTTTAAATCTAGCAAGGTGGCCATGATCACTCCAGCTTCTCAGGTAAACTGGGGCTTGCAGATCTCATTTTGTCTTTACAGGTGTGGAAAACACTCTCAAGATGAATGTTGGTGCTCTTCTTAGCGAAGCACATGCTAACTAAACAGGCATCTATGTGCAAATCAAAACTTGGATGCAGTACTTTTAAAAAGTTTGGATATTTACAGGTTCAGATAGATAATATGTTCCATATATTCTGCAATAACAATAGACTCTTTAGGATAAAATCTGCTTTTCTGAGCTGACTAGTTTCAAACACTGCAGTAAAAACACGTTGAGTAGATTTGGATTCTAGAGATCAGCTACTCTTAAGGGGGCATTACATTTAAAATTAAAACTCCTAAATTTAAGATGAATACATTTAATCCCCTGAGGCAGGGATTGCATAGTTCAATTAGGGTTTATGTTCAGCTAAATTTAAAATATTGCCAGCATGGCAGAGTGTACTTAGATAAAACAGACTTACAGGTTTAGAACTTGTTCAGTTTAAGCCCTTACTGACTAAAATTTAGTAAATCCTTAAGCAGGGTAGTTTAAACTCCTAGTCTGAATTAAATCCACAGATTTAACAATATTTAACTGAATCCAGTATAAAGCTGGTCTGAGGGAATGATAAATCGGTGGTTGTTTGTTTTCTGTCTGAGTGCTGGGTGCTGCAAAAGTAGATTAATTACCCTTATTTAACTATGTCCTTTGCAGAAGCTTGGAGCAAGCTATCTAATGAGACCAGAAGTAGAGTGGAAGCTACTTGATTCACTTAATGCAGAGGTATCATCTGTACAATTATCTGCACTCTGAGAAGATGGGGTGTACTCACAGAAACTGAGATCCTGGCCCTGGTAAATGTGACAAATTGAAGGAACTTGAGGAGGCAGAAGAGCGCTGCCAATACTCATGGAGGCCTCACAGCCCAGTCTCAGCTGCAGGCTGGCAACACCTCTGCTACTAAACAGTCTTATGGCAGGATAGTATCCATCTGAAGAGGAGTGAACATCTGCAGGAAATGGGTTCCCTGAGCTGTAGAATGGCCACGTATTCTCCTGTATCAAAGACATCAGTTAGAGGATGAGGAATCTAGCTTACATTGAGAAGTAGATGAACTAAAGAAAGATTCATCTCTCAGGCACATAGTTTCAGATACCATGGAAAACTGGCCAGTGGTTTGTATGCCACATGTAACAGTGATGAACGTTTGAAGGCTTCTCTTACAAAACATCAAATAGCATATGGTAGCTGTAGACGATGACAGTTTCAATGTCAAAGGGAGAAAACGTAATCTTCCAGGCTGCAGACTAAAGTGTACTCTGAAATACCCCCAGTACCATGCTCAGAGCCAGAGAAAAGACACACTTAAATCATGGCTGAGAAAACAGCAAAGGCAGAAAGGTTCCGTTTTGGAACTCAGTGGAATAGCTGAAATCTGTGTAAGAAGGAAAGCAAAACCAAACCAGAACCAAGTCATTAATTCAACTGAATTTTAAAAATATAAGTGGAGAGCCAACACTTGTGAAAACCTTCTGTGAAGTTGGACCTCTCCCCTCTTTCTATCTGACCAAATGGTACCCTGCATGGGGTATCTGACCACCTTGCTATTTGAAGGGATGTTCTCCCCTCTGTCCCTCAGAAGATTCATAAATTCTCAGTTAGAGAGCATTATACATATGGCAACTCCTGGAGGCAGAGCTCCTTACCTCCATGATGACAGGCCAAGGTGATTGTGACATCCAGAGTAACTGTAATTTCACAGGCAGCAGATGCCCCTGTCCATGACATGAGGTCCAGCTCCAGAACTGACAGCTGAGAGCAAACTACTGAGTGCTTGGTTTTAAAGTATCCTGAGAGGGACTGAGCTGGTCCATCCAAAACTTTGGGACATTCTTGATAAATACAAGGCTTGAAAGCACAGTGCTCTTGAGGACTAACTCAGAAGGTCTATTTTTTGCTCATGGCCAGGGAAACAAAAACCAAATATACCTTCCCAGGAAATAGTTGTAAAGAATAAGTGTGTAGCATTTGATGAGAAGTCTCTCTTCACTGAACTAAATACCCTGGGCAAAGACTTCTGTTCCTAAATTTAATTGCACTTGAGACATTCCATCCTTCTGCTAGCTCTTATTCTCTCCTTTTCCTTGGCCTGCGTGGCCAAGAAGGCCAATGGCATCCTGTGGTGCATCAAGAGTGTGGCCAGCAGATCAAGAGAGGTTCTCCTCCTTCTCCTCCTCTCTGCACTGGTGAGGCCTCACCTGGAGTACTGTGTCCAGTTCTGGGCTCCCCAGTTCAAGAAGGACAGGGAACTGCTTGAGAGGGTACAGCAAAGGGCTACAAAGATAATTAGGGGACTGGAACATCTCTCTTATGAAGAAAGGCTGAGGCAATTTGGGCTTTTTAGCCTGGAGAAGAGAAGACTAAGGTGGGATCTTATCAATGCTTGTCAGTCCTTTAAGGGTGGATGTCAGGAGGATGGTATCAGCCTATGTTCAGTGGTGTCCAGTGACAGGACAAAAAGTAATGGGCATAAACTTGAAGGCAGGAAGTTACATCTAAAAGTGAGGAGGAACTTCTTTATGTTGAGGGTGGCAGAGCACTGGAACAGGCTGCCCAGAGAGGTGGTGGAGTCTCCATCTCTAGAATCATTCAAAACCCACCTGGACACTGTCCTGTGCAACGTGTTCTAGGTGAACCTAATCTGGTGGGGGGTTGGATTAGATCATCTTCAGAGATTCCTTCCAAGCCCCATCATCCTGTGATTCTGTGCTGCAGGATACTGCTGAATAAATGAAGCAGGACCCTGTCAGTAGAGTGGCAGGGTGGGATCATATCATGTGTGTGATAAAGCCAGGTCAGTGAGCTGTTAAGAGTTTGGAGAATCTTCCAGAGGTCTTCAAAGGTCATGGGAGATTGCTATTGTGCAGAAGAGCATTAGAAGTAGCTACTGTGTCCCAGTCCTGGAAAATAGCATAGACATTGCCCACTTATGATTTTGCAGCATAACAGCTTGAAGAGCCCACATTACAAAAAGCCATTTTTAAAACAGCTCCAAGCAGTGGCCAGCTTCAAAGTGGCTTGCAAAAGGGATGGAATACATCCTTATATTACATGCCCATAGGGTCAAAAGAGTTGAAAGAATTAACATGAATGGTATTTGACTTCAAAAAGGAAACTACCTTAAAAAGAGAGAGCTAGGCAAGAGGAATGTAAATATAATAAGCAAGGGGGCAAAAAATTGTGTCTTGTGTGGGACTTGTGGGTTTGTTATGTTAGAGGCTCATAATAAGCTGTTAACAACTATCAAAGAATAAAATCGGTAAACAAGAGGGTGAAGAAAGATTTTTAAAGTAAAAAGCAGAAAACAAACCAAAAAATATTCATCCAAGTGAGGAGAAGAGAAGATCATAAAAGCTGCAAGTTTAAAGAAAACCACAAGGAAGCCCAAAATATTTTCAGGAGCAATTTGCTGAAGGCATAAAAAAATGTTTCATAAAAAAGAAGCTCTTTTAAAAAGCTCCTTTTAAACAGCTCAGAAGAAGGAAGCCTGCCAGCTAGTTAGTCAAGCAGATATATGATCAAGATGTAAAAGGAGTGCTCATGGAAGATAAGACTGAAAATGTTTAATGAATTTTTCCACTCCTGTTCATGGTGGAGGATCTGAGGGAGGCTCAGGCACCATAGTGCTTTATACGGAGGAAGAGTATGATGATCTGTCTCAAACTGAAATGTCAGAAGAGAAGCTTTCAGAACAAACCATAAAACTAAGTTGCAACAAATCAGATTTCAGGACTAAATAACATTCACTTGAAGGAATTCATGTAGGAAGCTGTTGGAGAGCCAACTCCATTTCATAACTTAAAACATACCCTGGTCTCAGTGCCAGAGATGTTAAGTGTGATGCCAATTTTTTTAAGTAGTTGCTGAAACGAAACTAGGAAATCTGTTTTCCATCAGGGGCAAGTTGGTAGAAACTATATTAAAGAACCAAACCCATAGGCTTAGAAATAAACACAATATATTGGAGAAGAGCCAGCTGTGGTGGGAAGTCATGCTTCACAAATCTGTTACATTTCTTTGAAGAGTCAAGTAATATGTAAACAAGGACACTGGAGAGCAGTAGGAGGGTGTGGACTTCTTAAAAGGTTTTGTCAAACTCTCTCTGTGAGGGCTTTAAAAACACTAAGCTTGCCTAGGGGAAGCTGGAGATCCTGCTAGGAATTCAAAATACTCACACTGGAGGGATTTAGCCACGGGGCTCACAGGGATCTGTGCAGGCATTTTCAGGGCTCAACAGATTTGCAAATGGTCTGGAAGCATCATAGAATTTTAGAATCATAGAATGGCTGGTGTTGGAAGGGACCTTCAAGATCAGGTAGTTCCAACCTGCAGGGACATCTTCCACAAGACCAGGTTGCTCAAAGCCTCATCCAGCCTGGCCTCCAGCGTTTTCAGGAATGAGGTGTTCACAGCTTCTCTGGGCAACCTGTTCCAGTGACTCACCACCCTCATAGTAAAGAACATCTTCCTCCCTTCTCTAGTTTAAAATCTTTGTCCCTTGTTCTGTCTGTAGTCTCTCTCCAGCTTTCTTGTAGGCCCCCTTCAGGTACTGGAAAGTCACTATAAGGTTTACCCAGAGCCTTCTCTTCTCCAGGATGAACAGACCCAACTTGCTCAGTCTGTCCTCACAGGAGAGGTGCTCCAGTCCTCTGACCATCTCTGTGGCCCTCCTCTGGAGCCTCCCTAACAGATCCATGCCCTTCTTGTGTTGGGGGCTCCAGAGCTGGACACAGTACTCCAGGTGGGATCTCACAAGAGCATAATCCTTGTGATGTGCCATGATTTGCACACCATGATGACACAGAATTATTTGGGACAGGAGAAAAAGATGGCAGTGGAGAGGTGTCATGTACAAAATGGCTTGAATTTAAAGTGGTAATAAAATGTCAAGTGAAGTTCAGTGTGCTCTAAACTAGAAATTTCTACTCAGGAAAGAGATGTGTGAAAAGTTCAGCTGAACAGTCAGTGGAATCATGGAGACAAATAGGTATTAATCATGTCTTTAGAAATAAAGAGCAAAGTCAGACAACATGAGTACATCACTCACAAATGGTTACCATGTTCCCATCATTGACTATGGTCTGCCGACTCAGTCTTCAAATGGCTTTAACAGAAGTAGGACAGCAGCAGAGAAAGGTAAGATCACCACTGTGTTAGAGCTTCCACATAAGGAAAAGGTCTAAAACCCACCTCCTCTGCCAGTCAAACCAATGGCAAAGAAACAAAATGCTGTGGAGATTTTGCACTGCTCTCAATACAAGAAGAAATGCTCGCCAGTGAAATGAGAAGAAAGTACTTTTAAAGGCAAGTTAAGGTCAAGATGTATGTGAAATTTGGAGCTCTGGCAAAGGATGTGCAGATTGCACATCTGAAAGAACTTAAAAAGAGACAGCAGAGCCGTCAGGTGTTATTAAATAGTGACAACAGCCCAGCTGCAGCCTTCTGGGCCAGTCAGTGTTTAAATTGCTGATTATGTGAACCTGGGAAACTTTGTTGTTGCAGACTTAAAACAGTATTTACTGTCAGAGAGAAACTTTCAGGCTAATCAGATCTTTTAGCTGTCCAGTCACCCCTGTCTTACAGTAGCACAGGTGCACAAATCATGACCAGAAGAAACCATTTGAATCAGAGTCCAGTCCTCAGATGGACAGACCTCCAACAGCAGCTGCCTGGCTCAGAAAGCATCTGTTGAACCAGCAGTCTTCAGGAGCTGTATAAAGCTTCTCCATGCCTGAAACCTAATCAAAAGGGGGAAAAGACAATAATGCAGTGGATTAGCAGGAGATAATAGGAGAGATGAAGGGCACAATCACTCTCCTACATTCCTCCCCTAGTAAAGCAGAACTGCAGAGAGCAGATGAGAGCTACCCAGCAGAACCAAAAAAACCAAAACACCAAACAGTGTTTCTTGCTGCACTACCATGGCTGAAAAAAATCCCCTTTGAACGCAAATCAGCTTGTTTGTGCTTATATTCCTAAAAATACAGATGCCTAAAAGCCACTGTTAAAAAGTCTGATGCTACTTTTTTCCCCCTCTCGGCTGCAATTTTTGTTTAGCTGCATCTGGGTGACTGAGGCTCTCCAAAGGCAAGAGAGATGCCGATTTTTGTAAAAGGAAATGGAAGTGCTGTTATTCAGCTCTGCTATCCGATCACTAAATCGTGAGGCTTGTCTCATAGTGGAGGAGCAGTGAAGCAGGAAATTGCTAATGCAAAGTGTGTAAGAGAAGATCCACTACAGCAGGATTCAGGCCTCAGCCCAAAAAGCCACTGTTGCAAAGAAGAAATACGTGAGCGGAAGACGGCATAGGAAAATATGATTAAAATAGAAACAGGATGAAAATGAAACAGCCTTCCAAAACAGGAAAAAGGAAAAAACAATTAAACAACAACAAAACAACAACCAAAAAAAACCAAAGCCCAAACCCCACACCCAGCAAACTAATCATTTTACTACTGCATTCCAAATTTAATTGTGTGTTATAATTCGGTGTGCAATCATTAGTCTTCACACAGCTCAGCTCTCCAAAACCAAAACCATATCAGTCCATTTATAGACAGCTGGAAAAGTAATATAATTTATTTTTAAATTACTGATAATCTGTCTGAGGACACAGGCTGCTCGTAGCACTTTGAAGATAGCTATTTAAAAGCTGCTCACTGTCCCTATTGGGTCTGTTGTGACCCTGCTGGTAGGCAGTTCTGAGATGTCTCTGTAGACTCACTCAGGACATGTAGTTATTTAGTACAACTGTGTGTGGAGAGGTAAGGTTTTAGGTGGCTGCTTAATCTAGGGCCTTTAAGCATCTTAATTCTGCTCACTTAAGCCATGCACCAATGGAACTACTAGCACTCTTTAAATTAGGCACATTTTTAACTGTGCCACTTGACCAGCTGTGCCTGGCAGGTATAGGTATGTCCAGCTATATGGGATGACTGATAACTGAAATCATGCTCCTGCAGAAGTCTTCACAACAAACCAGTCCATGCATCATCTTTTCCTGAGGTGCTGCAAAACATAACATTCCCAAACAAAATTGATTTCACACTATTTTCTCAATCCAGCCGCTGTAGTTTCTGTCATGAATATTTGTGTCTCTTCACAACACTTTCCAGACCACTCTAAGCCTGAAAAGGGATCTTTCACATCTCAGATTGTCTTTGGTGCCATATCACCAAAGAAGGATTGCATGTTGGAAGCCCCATCCCTGGATGTGTTTAAGGCCAGGCTGGATGTGGCTCTGGACAGCCTGATCTAGTGGAAGGTGTCCATGCTCATGGTAGGAGGCTTGGAATGAGATGATCCTTGAGGTCCCTTCCAACCCTGACAATTCTGTGATTTTGTGATTCTGTGCATCCTTCTAGAGTCCTGCTGACTGAGCTGTGAAGAAAATAGTATCTACACTTGGATTCACTTTTGTATCATCTGGGGTTTGTTTATGTATTTATCTATTTATGGAAAACATGGAATACTCTGCAGAAGTAATTTGCTGGAAAATAAAGCCTTCAGAGTGGAGCTGCAGCTGCAACAGACAGAGGTTTCAGCATATTTCTGTCTGTGGTGTGATGGTCCTTTAACAGATCTTAAATGCAGAATTATATGATGCACAGAGCTTCACTCCCAACTGTGTGAGGTGTTCATATGTTTTAATATTCAGCACATACAGCAACTCACAAATATTAAATAACTCATTCTCACCACAATAACTGAACCAGAGAAGTTTGATTACACAAGGGAATTGCAAGCTGAAAAAAGTAAGAGCTTGAATATACTCTAACCTCAATAGAAAACCAAACTAGTTTGTTCAACATACAGCTGCATCTAGCTCCTGCCTTCAGGGTAAATTGTGGTTTGTACTTGTTGAAAGCAGCTAACCTTTCAGTACCTGAAGGGTCTCTACAAGAAAACTGAGGAGAGACTTTGTAAAAAGGCTTGTAGTGAATAGGACAAAGGTCAATGGCTTTGAGCTGGAAAGGTGGAGATTTAGATTGGATATGAGGAAAAATTTCTTTACAGTGAGGGTGGTGAGGCACTGGAACAGGTTAACCAGGGAGGTTGTGGATGACCCTTATCTCAAAGTGTTCAAGGCCAGTTTGGACAGTGCCTTGAACAACCTGGTCTAGTGGAAGGTGTCCCTGCCCATGGTGAGGGGGGGCTGAAACTAGATGATCCTTAAGGTCCCTTCCAACCCAACCCATTCTATGATTCCATGATTCTATGACCTGGTGCATCATTATGCCAACAGATGCTTCTATGGAGGAAATTTCCAAAGGTTTTGTCGAGCTTGTGATATAAAGCAGAACATTTCATGTTCTTCAACCCCTCTGTGCACTTTGGATATGAACCAGGAGTATTTCATCTCAGAGGGGCTGTTCAGCAGATCCCTCACTCTTAAACAGTGTTATCAGTACAGGGAGTCAAACAGTATTTTTGTAGCCATCATTTCTGATAGAGATTCACCACACTGAAGTGTAATGATCAAAAATTTGGCTTGTAGACTTAGCTAGCTGTTTAGGCTTCAAAGTCAAAGGACCAGGGCAGGAAATTCCAGACCACAATTTGTCTCAAACATGAAGCTTTAGAGCAGTTAGACATTTGATGTGGCTTCTTGGCACCAATTGGGCACCTACTTTAGTCAGAGCATATTGTTTTGAAAATGCCATCTTCCTCCGCTGGCTGTAGAAGTGGGGCCAGCATAGATTAGATCCTATCAGACAACTAAAGTTAGAGACAATGAAACCCATTTTCCTCATCCTCAAACTTGCTGGAACCATTAACTAGATTTTAAATGATGATATCTAGGCAACCCCTTGCCTGTCTTTGCTTCCGTCATCCAGACACTAAAATCACAGTCACAGAACCACAGAACTGTAGTGGTTAGAAGAGACCTCAAAAGATCTTCTAGTCCAACCCCTCTGCCAGAGCAGTCACACAGGAATGCATCCAGGAGGGTTGGAAAGTCTCCAGAGAAGGAGACTCCACAACCTCTCTGGGTAGCCTGTTCCAGTGCTCTGTCACCCTCACAGTGAAAAACATCCTAACCTTAAAGTGCAAATTACTTGATGGTCAAAATCAGAAGCTGTTTTGTAAAAACAAATAAAATTAAAATGGCCTAAGATAACAATTGAAATCACTTTGAAGGTCAAATTTGGTTTTTTTTCTCTCCAGTATGAATGCTAAGCAGTCACCAGCTAAGGGGTAATTCACAGTATCACAGTATCACCAAGGTTGGAAGAGACCTCAAAGACCATCGAGTCCAACCTGTCACCACAGACCTCATGACTAGACCATGGCACCGAGTGCCACATCATTCTAATGTCATTCTAATTCCAGGCAAACCAATTTCCTATTCAGGGTTTAACACAAAGATTTAAGTGGAGGATTACTGTAATCATACACCTACTCTAGATGCCACCTTTGTGCAGAAAATCACTATCTGGAGGTCTCCAACTTCTGGATTTCTGTCTTGGGTCCTTCATGGCTCTTTTAGACTGAGATACCCTGTCAGGCATCCAAATAAATGGATGCCATGACAAATAAGCTTGAATAGGGCAAAACTCAGAGTGGTAGAGCAGCAACTTAAATTTATGTAGCATTTGACCACTTCTAGAAGAGGAAGAATAGATCAATAGATAAATATTCACTGTGTAGCTCTGCTGGCAATGTTCCCTCCAAGTTTTACTGCTGCCAATAACCAAACTTATAAATAAAAGACCTGTGTGCCATTTGGCTGAGTTAGATGCTGCCCGCTTCACTTATCCATTGTCCTCATTAGCAAAGGCCTGAAGAAAAATTACTCCATTTGTATCTATTCCTCATCCAAAACTCCCACTGGATATCCAGCTGTCAGAACATTCCTGTGTTTGAAGGCATCGAAGCATTTCAGAACCAAGATTTGAGTTTTCTCCTGTGTTAATTACAGGAACAACACGCTGAGCTGAGCTGCTCTTCAAGCAGAAACCTCCTTTTTGTCACACAAGAATGTATGACATACAGCTTATAACTGACAGGGAAAGTGAGAATTCACAGCTGTATTTAGCACTTACATAAAATTGAGCTTGCATGTTTGAGAGACCATTGCAATAGAATTTGAAAGAATCCCACCGGATCAAACACCGAGACAATAATCCACCAAAACCTCCAGCAGTGTGATGTTTGCTGAGCTTCACTTGTCCTAACTTTGTCCTTTCTCCCACTTGGAGAGAACTGCCAAAACTCTGAATTTCCCAGTGATCCTACTGGAGCTAAGATTATGTAGAGGTGAAAGGAAAAGAAAAAGAAAAAAGAAAAAAAAGAAGAAAAAAAGGGGGGAAAAAAAAGAAAATAAAAGCTGCAAGACCAGTTCCAAATAAAGAGGTAACAACACAGGGATGAGATGTGATGTTACACTGTCCTTGAGAGAGAAGAGATTGGAAATGGACGAGGCAAGTGAGATGAAAGCAAGTAATGGTTTACAATTGTAAACAGGCTCATTGTAAAAGGAAGTGAAAAGGTCACTGGACTGGAATCAGTGACGGACAAAGATGAAAGAAAATGCTGTGTGATGAAAGGATTCCTATTATGTACAGCAACAGGTTCTTGAAAATGGAAATACTGTACTACTGTGTATCAGCTGATGCTAGATGAGCTGCTAATGAAAGACTGCATGAAACTGACATTACTCAAGGAGAGAAAGAAATAGTGAATGAAAAGACCGGAGCATGTATGAGATCGCCACCAAACTGCTTAAAGCACTAGTGAGTGGTAGGAAGTCTGCCACTGTATGCCCTTGTAAAAATGTTACCTGTTCATCAGAGCACACTGCAAAAGCAGCCATCAAGAAAGAGGTGCAAGGAAGCAAGGGGCAAGAGCTTGTTCAGTGTCCCCAAGAAAGAAAGTTATTCACCCCACCACTAGTGGCAGGCCAGTGTTTGTGGCTTAGCAAAAAATGTGGCTGAGTGTGTAGTGTGTCTCCAATGATGCTGGTAGTGAGATGTTGGCTTGCAGTTGGTCATTCTGTAAAACCTTGGAAAGAAGGTATGCTAGGTTACTGAAGAAAGCTTCAGGGAGCTGACAGGTGACTGTGTGGGTTGAGATGTAGTCCAAAATCTTGTTACAGGGGCTGTTACTGATGTGTCTGTCTGAATTTCACTTCAATTCTAATCAGAGAGAAGAACAAGAATAGTAAGCAGTAAGAAAGTAAGAGAGTAAAAGAGTAAAAAAGAGTAACAAGAAACAAGAAAAACAGAGAAACAGGGAAACAAGAAAAACAATGTAAATGTCTCTGGAATATGCAGAACTGTGCAAATGGCAGCACTGCCTCCTACATAGTTCAGTGGTAAAAATGGGAGGCACTGATAGGTAAACTCAGTCAAGCCCCTGAGTGAGGAGAGGAGTGGTGAAGGGACAGTGGAGAGAAAATGCCAATAAGTGAAATACTGACTGGGAGAGAGGATATACAGATCATCTGGGGAAGCTGTAGATAACTCTCTTCTCTTTCCTCCTTCTGCTCATACCACAGGGCTGCAAAATCTGACCAAAATAAGCCCCTCTCCCTTTTTATCCTGCAGGAGGGGCTGTCAGAACAGCAGGTGCTTCAGTGTGTGCAGATCTTGTCTCTTAGTCATGTAGCTCTTTGTGAGTCCTAAGTTTGCCTGCATATTCCTGCCCACATAGAACAGGGCAGACAGACTCCAAAGACAGTCTTTTGTTTTAGCTAAGCTAAAAGAATGAGAGATGCTAGCTAAAATGATGCCTGAAGGTGCAGTGAGATTAGTTCATAGTGCTGAGCCTCAGCTGGACTCTCTGGAAGCTGCAGCTGCTGGGTAGTGTGGCTCTGAATAATAATGGGAAGAAAACACAGAAATGTCACTAGTATTTGCACCTTATAGAAAATGTATCAGTTGTGGCAGCTACCTACTTCTGTGCTGTACTGAATGGGTGGTGAGACCCTCTCTGTCCTTCACAGAACTGAAACCTCTGAGCCCTTTGTTTCATCCCTTAGCTTCCCATGGCACTTCCAATACTATCTGAAATACCCTTTGGTTATCTATAAATGCAAGATGTTCTGTCCTGAACACACTGTGTGTGCCCCTGTTTGATCTTTTCCCTTTGGGTCCACATCACAGCATCTTTCCATTTTACACCTTCTGATGCTGGCACTATTTTGGCTTCCCTGGGTATATATGTGGTTACATGGAACAAATAAGTAGCAACAAGTGACCTATAAAGCTCATAAATACAGTAATATTTGGCCACTATGCTTCAAAAGACCTATTGTGGAAAGGAGTCCTAGTTACCACAAATGACACATGAAATAACATCTCGAGTTACACATAGTCCTATTTTAATTTATTCTTATTCTTTCTTCTTATTATTCTTTAGTAGTAGTATTGATCACAACCAGAAGTTTATTTTGTCTTTGCAATATTTCTTTCTGCATTCTTCATGGAGCATATAATAAAATATGCATGGCTATAAGCTCTTTGTTTGTTAAGTACCATAATGATTTCAGGATGATTGGTTGTGACAAACGCAAGATGCTCAGTGCTACAACTGTCTTGAGAGAGCTGTGAGCATTAGCTGGCATTCCCTGAGTGTATTTCTCATTACATCCCATCATTTTACCGTCTTTCAACAATGATGTCCCTTGTCTCCATTCCAGTGTTGCCTTGGGGATAAAGTAATGAGTCCTCAGACCATTTTCCTCTCTCTCTCTCTCTCTAAAGAGAAAGCAAACAAAGTACCAGAGAGAGCAGAAGATAAAGAAGCTCACATAGTAGAAAAGCAGAGAAGGAGATGGCACTATACATCAAAGAGAAATTGTGAGAAGATTTGATTCAGGCTGGGTCCAGGCATCGCTTGACTAATCTGTAAGAGACACCAGGTTGGTTTATTCTGCAAAACCCCATCGAAATAATGTCAGGTTTCTCGTGCAAAATGACTCCTTTCTCACTTCTCAGCTGCTGGATTTTGAGTAACCACCCCAAATATTAGATCACTGACTCAAAACCAGTATTCTGTCTGTTGGAGAATGGTATGAAAGACCTTGGCATGTATGAAATAACAGGAAAGACAGCTAAATTCAAGCAATTCTATTTTTTTTTTACACTGACACTTGATGGAGACCTTTCAATGGCTCTTGTATCATCACTGATTTCTGGTTTATACTGCTGAAATTGAATTACAGGGAACACACATCATTGTCTGCATCTCCTGGCTCTCATCTCCTGGCAGTCCTGTGAAAACTGCATCTTGGGCTCTCCACCATTTTCCACATGGTATCAGCTCTGCTTCAAGGACACAGTTCTGGTCCTTCCTGTGCAGAGATTATCAGAACCATTACCTTTCTTCCCCTTCTACCAGCACATCTCCACCTCCTCCTCACTTCATAAGTGAAGTGAAGGCCTTCACTGGTGACCACTGGAAGGCAAGTGGGCCATTCCTTCTCCCAGCTCTGCTTGATTCTGGCTCTCCAGGACTGACCCTGGGTCCTGGCATCTACCAGCTCCTCAGTGGGTGCAGCTGCCATGGCTTCCATCTGATTGTTCCTCCACAACACAGAGACTAAGTTGGTCAACGTCTTTGTGCCTGGATTCTCAGGGATCTTTATTTTCCTCACCCAATGGGTATTTCAGTTGCCATTTCTTTTGACCAGGAAATAAATAACCCCAGGTCCTCTCTGTATAATTCAGGAATCAATATCTATTTGAAATCTCCACAGTCATCAGTGCTGTTGTCCTCTTTAAACTGCAGAGCATTTGACAGCTTTATGCCTTAGTAACACAAATCAAGGCAGACTCTGCTGTTTAAAATAATCTCTCACTGGCAACATGCAGAAATCTCATGTGTGAGACAACACACATCTTCTTGCCACAGTCCTCTGCAGCCCTGCAGACTTCCTATCCTAAGAAGAACATCCATGAGAGGCTTGGAAATCAATGTAGCTATGGCATGAAGGCCACCCATAAACAGTGCAACAGACTGCTTGGGTTTGCCCAGAGAAGTCAGAAATAAATGCATGATTTATGGAAGAGGTGTGTAGAGAAAGAGGTCACTCCAGCTCTGAACATAGCTGTTGTGGATGCTTATGGATTGTTCACAGGCAAAAACCATACTTGTTTTCCTTTCAAACTTATTTGTAAAGTAAAGGTACAGAGCATAGTTTCAGTAAATGAGTTTCAACCTTCTTTTTATGTGTCCAAACGCTGCCTTAAGCACTTACTGAAGGACTACACCATTCAGAGCTAGGGAAGCCACACCACATCCAGTGGAAGAAAAGGAGGCAAGTACACAAATAATAAAAGATCCTGCCTCATTATTTGTCCCCTTTGAAAGTTCAACAAAATAACAAGTGATAGAACAAGAGCAAATGGTCTCAAGTTGCACCAAGGGAAGTTTAGGTTCGATATTAACATGAATTCTTCACTGAGAGAGTTCTCAGGCATTGCATGGCTTTCCCAGGGTGAAGTCCACATCCCTGGATGTGTTTAAGAGTTGTGTAATGTAGTAGGGTTATCAGGGGCTGGTCAGTGTTAGGCTAGTGATTGGACTCAATGATTTTAAAGGTCTTTTCCAATCTAGGTGATTCTGTGATTTCTCCTTCATAAAATCGTGAGTTTCTTTACATCAAACACCTCTGGCTGTAACAGGAGTAGGGTTTTTTTGGTTGTTTCTGATCTCCTACCCCACCCCATTGCCACTAGTTGGGCCCTTATCAGGAAGGCTCTGCTCATAGCCATAGCTATTTCTCGCTTTAGCCGCAGCAAGTAATTGCTCTGTGGCCACACCTTCATGGTGACTCTCTAAAAAGACAAGTGCAGCCCAAATGCAGCAAGTGCTTAGTCTGTCCTCATTGACTTCCTTTCAGTTTCTTCCATTTCAATCAGATATGACCATTAAAATTCTATACTTTTGTTACCATTGTTGCTACTTTACTTACACCTCTGGGCCTCTTTGAGGCTGTAAAGTGTCATTTCTTCTTTCTCCATGCTCAGCTGGTACCTTAAGTGCAGAAGCCCCTTCCCAGATGGTGAGAACTATTCAAACTGTTCCAAGACATCTAAACATTTCCAGTCACTACAGAATGAGGGATAAACAGCCATATATGGGTTGTGAGACTCTGGGTGTGGGGGGGTGGAGTGTGGAAGGGAACAAACATTTTTGTAGATGATGTTTCCTCTGGTATTTTTCTACTATGTCACTTTCAAACATCTGCTGCATCCTTCCACCTTTCACAGTGATACCATCATAACTCATCAGTGATGCCCAGGTGGTATTTGCACAGCAAACTTCTAAGGGATACCTAGATTCCTCAGGAAGGAAAACAGTCATTCAGTAGCTTGCATTTTCTCTTTTAACACTAAATCTCAAGTTGATACCATGGAGGCTCCAACCCTGAATGTATTGGAAGCCAGGCAGGATGGTGCCTTGAGCAAGCTGGTCTAGTAGGAGGTGTCTATGCTCATGCCAGGGGAGTTGGAATTGGATGACTTTTAAGGTCCTTTCCAACACAAACTATTTTATGATTCAGTGATTCGGTGATTCTACCATTGAATGATTCTATCATTGAATGATTCTATGATTCTTTGATTCAATCATTCTATGTGTCTATGATTCTAAGACTCTATGACTCTGTGACAATGTGAGAAGCAACAACTTGCAAAAGGCTCTATCTCCCAGACAAGGTGTAAATGTCTGCTACTTGCACCCAAAGGACCACAGGATGTTCAGGGTTGGAAGGGACCTCTGGAGATCTTTGAGCCCACCCCTCCTGCCAGAGCAGGACTGTGGAATCCAGTGCAGGTCACACAGGAACTCTCCAGAGAAGGAGACTCCACAATCTCTCTGGGGAGCCTGATCCAGTGCTCTGTGACCCTTAGAGTAAAGAAGTTCTTCCTCATCTTGAGGTGGAACTTCCTGGGCTGTAGTTAACATTCATTGCCCCTTGTTCTGTCACAGGGAGAAGAGGCTGTCCTGTCCTTCCTTACACTCAGCCCTCAGTTATTTATAGACATATACATATCCACTAAAGAGACTGTGCCATGTTACTCTAAGGTGTATTATTTTCTCTACCCTGATGAAATCCCAGTGGTGAGCCTTACATTCTGTCTGCTTTCTCCTTAAAATTAAATTGGATACAATGGCTTTCATTTCCTGTCCCCTTGCTTCTTGTGTTATGCGGCTACAGGCAGTTAAACAGCCACAGCAATTCACCCTGGAGGCGCCTGTATCTCAGTAAAGGGTGAAATAATCCTTTTATGAAAAGACTTACCTGCCTTACAGGAATGTTGTGAAGTTTAAGCATTTTGGGTTTGGGTTTTTTTTGAGGAGGACTGAGATAAGAAGCACAGTGAGTATTCAGATGACCTATGTATTTACAAGGAACTGTCCAATTTTGAATGCAATTAATGAAGATCATCAGGGGGTTGTGATTTGTTTCCTTCTTTTTTTTTTTCCCCCTTCTTTTTTGAAAGAGAGAGAGAAGGAAATTGGTTTTGATTAAGCAAAATAAAAGCAGTTGAAATATAATCCAGACAGGAGAGGAAAAAAAACTAACCGTGGTGCTTTTCTTCAAAGGAAATCGCTCTTCCTGCCAGGCATGATCTCTACGGGATGCATGGAAGCTATTGTGAAGGATGGTTGTCATACTAATGCATTTTCAGGTCTTCCCCTGCAGCTCCTTTGAAGACAAGTGACTCAGCTGTATTTCTTTCTATTCAGCAAAACTCGTGCTTGCTTTGTATACCAAAGGGAAGTAAAAAAAGAAGAATCACAGAGAGAGGTCTGTCATCAGCCACAGTCAGTGCAATTCCTGATGGAAACGATGGCAGATGTCTAGTTTCCATTGGTGCCTTGCACTTGCATTCCTATTCCATTGAGTTTTGCAGATCTGGAGACTTGGAGAAAAATTTACCCCTTGAGGTGAAACAAAGGAATGTGCTTAAGACTGGATGCTAAAATTGATCTCAACAAGCTTAGCAGAGACAGGGCATGGTTAGATGTTGTTCCATGCAATCCTGGCAGAGGGAGACATCAGAAACATCTCTGGAGGATCATCTGCCTTAGAAGGAAAATGGCTATTATTAATCGTTGTTTCTGGCAGCATCCAACATGACTGAGAGACTTTCAAGTAGCATAAAAAGATCAGTCCCAAACCTTATAGCCCTAAATTAAGTACAGTGTCAGAGGTAAGGGAAAGTAGTACAATGTTCAGAGTGCTCCTTAGGCTGCTCTGAACTAGATGCTGTAAATCAGCCAGGCAGTCTTATAAATTTGGGATTACCTTGAGAATCATCCAGTCTATTCGAGTCATACAATGTTTGTAGAAACTGACTGCTGTATTCTTGACGGGCTTTGTCAAGTGCCTCCTGTGAAAGCAGCCATACACACTGTAGGAAGAAAATGAAGTGCAGCCTATTCTCATTTATTTTCAGGAGAACTTTCCAGCTTGCAGCTTAATAAGACTTCACAGAACAAACCCAAATTCCTCCTGTTTAAACTCTCCTTTTAAAGTCTTAGCTTTCTCTTCTTTTATTTTCCAAAAGTAAATATACTAACTATGGACTGGCATTAAACCCTACTTTACAAGTGTTTTATATTAACCAGGTGTTTATTTTGTTTGCATTATCTCATCCCCTACTTCCCTGGATATTTGAGGATTAGCATATGTTGTGTACAAGATCAAAGAGATCAATTTACAGTTTGTGAGCTTTATAAGGGAATTATTTGATTTCTGCAAACACAACACAGCTGTTGTGCATGCAAAAATCTACTCACTTAATGGTATGTAAAGAAAAGATTTCTAAAAACTCTTTTGTTCAACAGAATTCACTTCTCCATCTCATACAAAAATCAATTAAGATGAAAATGCAGCTGGACTGTGTATGTGTTGGGCTTTTTTTCTTTTTTTAATCAATAGAGCCCTATGTCTCCAGATTCTATTGAAGTGGGTTTTCAAAGCTCTTTTGTTCTCACCTGTCTATGAAAAATCATTCAGAGCATCCTAGATCTCAGCTCACAGTGACTGCTTGAATCCAAAAGGTAAAGCACTCCATCCCCAGGGAGGGTACCAGCTGTCTCATTGATTCCCCATTGCTCTTGGCTGATGTTGAAGTAGCACTGGCATCATTTCCAGGGAGAGGTGTATGATGAGGTAGCATCATGTTAACCATTACCAGGGAGAAGCAGAACATCTGGTTTGGAAGAGGACTCCAGAGCTGAACTATCAGCATGAAAGCATGTACTTGTAGGGCAGTGTGTGCCAGAATTCAATCCTTAGATGCAACAGATTTAATGGTGAAATGAGATGTAAAGGGTAAAAATAATAGGCAGAAAGCTCCTTTTCAAATGTTGTTTTTTTCCAGGAGTTCTGTTCTTGCTGACTTAAAACCAGGACTGTTAAAATTCTGCTACTCTGATGGCAGAAAGGATGCTCAGAGTAAACCTCACTTTGAATAAATGCAGCTATTTCCTTAGCATCTTATTTTTTATCTGTTTCTATTCCTTTCACAAATCAAGCTGGCACTTTGATGCAGTCTCCCTAAGACCCCAGCACAGTGCAACATTTTCTGTCTCTTGCAGGTTGCAGTTCCACAGGAGGAGTTTGAAAAATCACAGAATCATAGAATGCACTGAGTTGGAAGGGACCCTAGAAGGTCATCTTGTCCACCGCCCCTGCAGTGAGCAGGGACATCTTTAACTAGGTCAGGTTTCTCAGGGACCCCATGAGATTTGACCTTGAATGTCAGGGAGCACCCAGTCTGTGGGCTGGGAGCAACCTCATCATACAGCTCTCCCAAAATCTGTAGGGATGAGGATGTCAGCAGTGGAACTCTTTCATCAACAGTTGTTGGAGATGGTGGAGAGTGATTTGAAAACCAAGACACAAGGAGAGGAAAGGAAGGAATTCATCCTAGGTAGCCCTTGCTGCCAGGTGCATTCACACCAGGTGCTGGCTCTGTTCTCCGCTGACTCAATGAAATCCCTGTCTGTAGCAGCAGGATGCTGGCAGTTTTGCAGTGGTATACAAATTCTTGGATATATTTCACCTTTATTTTTCTTGGGTTGATGCTTTTAAGAAATATTGGGTTTATATCAACAAAACAAAAGGAGGGGAGAAGTGTCTTCCTGAGATTTGCAAGGAATAATGCAGTCTCTGTATCAGCTTCCAGAGTAAAGTTTTCTTGCTGGCTGCTCTGTCAGGTAGCCAAGTCAGTCTGTGGCTCTCTCATTGTCATTCTGGACATCCTCCTTGCCTCCTAGAGGACTGATACTGAGGAATCTGGTCATGCACTCATGGTGCAGTCCTCGTGGCAAGCATTTAATGACAAAATTCATCATTCCCTCTTAAAGTCATAGTGGGGGTAGGTCCCTGTCCAGAGTTTTGCTGTTTGCTTTGGCAGTGCTAGGATTCCCAGGATTGCTTTGTCTCATGACTACTTTAGAATTAACTAACACAGCTTGTTAGTTGTGCACCAAGAATTTGTACTTTTGCCGGTTCCTCCCATAGCTTGGATCTTTGCAAAATACTAAGATGTTGATTGCAATCTTCTTACAATTCTAGATATGGAATAGTTTACTCTGCTAGCAACATTTTAATCAGTATCTCTACCAATTTTTCTGCTGCCCCATCAGGCTGTTCATAGTATGGATTTGATACAGTGTGCTGTAACTGGTACAGCAAGGAAAAGTACTGTTGGAACATAAGACTCCTGTGACTGCTCTCAACCCCAATCAGGACTCCCCAAAATCCCTTATTTCACATTTCAAGGAGCCAGATGCACAACAGTAAATTATCACCTCCTAGAAGAGAATGCTAATCCCTAATCCTCACCCATTTTCTCCTTTTCTCACATGCTGATCCAGGTAGATTTCTACACTCAACCTCCCGTTGCTTTTTCTCTACTCCCTCATGTGCCTCCTCAGAGCAATACATCATCTCTTTTCTTGATCATATTTTCTTCTCCTACTTTTCAACTCCAAAATATTCTATGCCTTTTTGGATTTGTTGGCCCATCTTTTTCCACTAGCCCACCCTGCTCACTGACTCTTTCAGGTCCTCCCCTCTTTTTAAATCCCAGGAAGGCTGGTGGCCTTAGCATATATACTCTATTCCCTAATTTAGTGCTTCAAGTCCATACCTGTATTAGCAGGGATATTAACTCTGCAAAACATTCTCTCCTCATCCCCTGACTGTTCAGAATGTCAGATCTCTTGGTGTAAACTTCTAGCCAGTGCACATGACTTTTTTTTTTTGCATGGACACCAAGTCCCAAGGGGAGGAAGGTATTTCTCCTAGGTTTTAACTCAACAAGGAGCTGGGACACTGCTGGTGGGTGCCTCCACAGCCATAAGCTGCAAAACATTCTCAAATCATAAGGTACAGACATAACCAGACAGGAAAAAAAGGCCACTGCATTAAAATAGACCATACAAAAAGGTTCTTTACAGACCCATTTGTATGAATCCAAGTGGCTGATCCATTTCTCTATAACAATTTTGGTATCAGTCACTCAACAAGTTACTGGGGGGGAAGAAATAACATGCCATCAAAATGAACTCCTTGGGTATTTCCATTTTGATGCAGGGAACGTTTGATAAAAAGAGGCACTTGTCATCTCTTCCTTAAACATAGTCTTCTGTCTCTTTTGTTCAAGCCACTAAAAGCTAGATGGCATATGCACAGGGACTAAATTCTTCGCAGGCGGGCATCTGGATCAGTATATTGAAATTGAGTCTATTTTTAGGCCACTGATGCTACCTTCCCTATGAAACTGCATATTCCTAGTTTTCAGGCTTTCCGAAGTAGATTCTTGCCATAAATTGATTGTAAGTAATTTTGAGTGCATGGAGGAAGAGCCTGCTCCAAAGTCTATTGAAAATACATTAGAGTCTTTCTATTGATTTGAAAAGCTGGAGATCAAGCCAGCAAGGATTCATTCTGGCCATGTGAAATACAGACAATTTGCATTAGAAATGCAGCATAAATGTGTTTCTTATGCAAAACTCAGCTGAAAAACACACTTCACTGCCTATCTAGCAAATTCCACAGCTGGAAATACTGTTCTCTCTTTTATATCCTTATTCTTCTTATCCATGTAGTTAACCAGATATTTGGGGTTTTCTCAATTGTTTTGTTAGGGGGATAAATTGATGAGAGAGTCTGCGATTGCTCTGGCACAACCCATTTCCTTCACCAGGAACAGGCATAAATCCCTGATACAGCAGGAACAAGCAATAGAATATTTGTTTTTTCTTTCATCATTCTAAATCTATCTTTTTAATAATCATTCTGCCCCAAAAGCTGCTTCCCCCTCCCCCTTTGGCTTTCCTTCAGTCATAACACATATTTCTCTGTCTCCTGTTTTTCTGGTCCTTCCTGCTTGTTTTCCCCATGACTGCTGATTCTCTGCTCTATTCATTAGATCCTCAGGCTCTGAGACAGCTTTCCAGAAATTTAGGACTGCTGGGATCTGCTCTCAGTGTTCATAGTAGCAATCTCATTGAATCAGTTGCTGCTTAATACATACTATCACTTAACTGCTCTCATTTATCTTAAGAGACAGTGATTGTCATGCCCAGTAATTTCAGTGAGGTCTGTGATTGTTTCCAAACCAAATACTCAGATCTATGATCAGGTTACAACATGTAAGTCGTTACCTTGCACTAGATGATCCAAAACAAGTGTCCAAATTTCCTTCCCCTTAGGCTATGTCAAATACATAGGAAATTCCTTTAGCTAAATCCCCAAAGAGTGTCAACCAAATCAAATTTCATATAGCCTCACCTTATGTTAGAATCATAGAATAGACTAGACCAGGCTAGACTCATGTTCTCAGGCCATTGTTGCTCAAAGAAGGCTATGTCCCCTCCCTGGAGATACATACATAAAATACATAGAATACATAGAATAAACCAGGTTGGAAGAGACCTTCAAGATCATCACGTCCAACCCATCAACCAATCCAACACCGCCCAAACAACTAACCCACGGCACCAAGCACCCCATCAAGTCTTCTCCTGAAAACCTCCAGTGATGGCGACTCCACCACCTCCCCAGGCAGCCCATTCCAATGTGCAATCACTCTTTCTGCATAGAACTTTTTTCTAACATCCAGCCTGAACCTCCCCTGGCGCAGCCTGAGACTGTGTCCTCTTGTTCTGTGCCAGGCTGGATGAGGCCTTGAGCAACTTGGTTTAGTGGAAGATGTCCCTGCCCATGGCAGGGGGGTTGGAACTATATGATCTTTAAGGTCCCTTCTAACCTAAACCAATCTATGAATCTATATAGAGATCAAAAGGTTCGTGTGAGGTCAAGTGTGAGGAGCATATGAGTTTAAAACTCTTCAAGAAAGAAATTGAGCTACCAATTAAGCCATTCCTCATTTTGTGAACTGGATCACAGATGGTGAAGTAATTGATATGTATTAAATTACTAGCTTTTGGGGACAGTGTAACTTGGCTAAAGCCACACACTGTGAGGACAAGAGAAATTCAGCATCCAAAGCAAAAATGTTATATACTTTTTTCACTCAAGCTCAATTATTTTCATTTCTTAAAGTTGTTAAACACATGCAAAGTCAAGGTGTATTCATAGAAATTAACCTCTGATCTTGAAGGGAGCCAGCAATAGAAATTCCTGGGGTTTATTCTAGAGTCCATCACCACTTTACAGAGAGTTTTACAAACTTTTCATATTCTAATTTTTGGTCTTTTGTAGTGGCCTGGAGGATATTTTTCAGCAGATTTATGAATACTCATTAATTTCAGAACACTATTTAAGACCATTATCTTCAACATGGAATAAATGTATGCAGAGACCCTGCCTGAGAGACAGAAATGAGTCCTTGGGATTTGTACAACTTCTCCCAAGCAAAGCAATGGAAGTCACTGCCTGAACCATTAACTCTTAATTTCTAGCATCAAATTAAAGAAGAGACAGAGAATTGAAACAACACAGGAGGAGAGGAGGGAGAGATGTGGTTTAATGTCCACGGTGGTGTCAGGTTCACAGTTGGACTTGATGATCACTAGGCAGCCTGATCTAGTTGGATGTGTCCCTCCTCACTGCCAGATGATTGGACAAGATAACCTTTGATGGTCCCTTCCAACCCAATGCAATCTGTGAACCTTAGAGGCCTTTTCCAACCAAGACAATTCTATGATTCTATGGATTTTATCCATTTAAAACTGGATTTTACAAGCAACAATTTTATTAAAGTAGCAAAACCAGACCCCTAAAAGAGGAAAGAGGATTTATCAGAGAAAGACTGAGAAGTCCTGTGAAACCTTAGCCATGATTTTAATCATCTTTTAAAAAAAAACCCAATCCTAAAGGGTAGAAATCTTTTCTTTTTAGATCTACAAACCTTCTTGTTTTCCATTTCTTTCTTTATTGATATGCTTAAGTCCTTCTGCAAAGGCTGAATGTGTTTAGCTTCAGCTGTCACAGAGCTCTGCAAAGCCAAATAGCCTGTCAGAGCTACCGCGGGAGAACTCTTCTTCTGGGCCTTGATGAAACCAAAACTATTTCAGAAGAGTGTACCTTAGCACAGCAATATTCAAATGCTTCTGGAATCATAGTAGTATAAAAAGTAAAGCTTTTGTATGCAAGGTTTGTATGCTCCCTTCCTCATACCGCTGAATAAAAAAGGCCTAATTTACATCAAAAGTAATAAATTGTGACAATGTCCTCTTAGGAAAAACAATTCAAATTAATGTCAAGAAAACCAAGGTGGGTTCAGCCTTCCAGATGAGTTTTATCTCCCACTTATTTTGGGTCTTTCTTATGCTTTGTCAAGACAAAAAGTTATGAACATGTACAAAATCCATTTAGTCAGGTCTTCTAACACCCTGCTGGAAGGCTTTTATTTCTCAGCACTATATAAAATGTGGGCACTATTGTTATCCCTAGCCTTTCTCTATATCTTCAAAGAAGAAAAGGATTTAATTACCTGTTCTAGTGAGTTGATACAGAGGCACGAGCAAAATGACTGAGAGGTTAAAATTTCCCCATACATTCAGCGCCCAGATCCATCACAGTTTCAGATCTGAGTCTGACCATACTTGGAAAGCTAAATATAAAAGATTTGACCAAGGTCATGTAGAAGTCTGGGATAGAGTGAGGGATTGAAATTCTTTCCTTCAAATGGCTTGTTCTCTCCTAGTGCACCTGGAATGGGCCTGAGGACCAAAGCATGAGCTATTCATATAATGAACAACCCTTCCACTAAAAACCGCTCCAGGCACACTTGGTAGCGTGGGCAAGGATAAGTGGGAGGACTGAGATAGCTTGATAGCACTTGGTAAACTATTAACCAGCCCACACATGAGCTTGAAAGGTTTCTATGTGTACACATTAATCTTTTCTGTAAACATACAGAGGGCAATTATGAAACACGGTGGCTTAAACTGCCAGTGTTAATAGATTGCTGACCCAAAACAACTACTACTGCACAACTCCCACAGAGATCTGTCCTTTCTGCTGAGAAGGACATCTTGGTTGGGTTCTCATATACTGCAAAAACTGGATGAAGAGGGCTTACAAGAAAGCTGAGGAGGGACTTTTGACCAGGACTTGTAGTAATAGGATGAGGAATAATGGCTTTCAGCTGGAAGAGGAGAGATTTAGACTGGATATTAGGAGGAAATTCTTGACATGAGGGTAGTGAGACAGTGGGACAAGTTTCCCAAGGAAATTGTGGATGCCCCCTCCCTGGAAGTGTTCAAAGCAAGGTTGGACAGGGCCTTGAGCAACCTGGTCTAGTGGAAGGTGTCTCTGCCCATGGTTGGGTGGGTTGGAACAAGATGATCTTTAAGGTCCCTTTCAACCCAAACCATTCTATGAATCTGTGATTCTATGAACCTGGTGTATCATTATGCTAACAGATGCTGCTACGGAGGAAATTTCCAATGGTTTTGCTGAGCTTGTAATAACAAAGGTGTCCCTGCCCAGGGACAGGAACTAGATGACCCTTAAGGTCCCTTCCAACTCAAGCCATTCTATGATAGGAAAGATAGAAAGGCAGGGGGAAAAGCCAACACAAAGAAATACAAAATCAGGGAGTGTTTCTGTGTATTCATGCATATATAACTGGTGTTTGGTTTGCTCTGAGAAGTATAAAAACTATCCCCAAAAAGTTCTTCATGACACTCAATATAGAAGACCACCTTGAAGAGTATGGGAACTGTTCTCTCTTGAGCCAAGCAAATCCAGCACAGAGAAGAATGCATGGAGATTGCAGTTCATTGGCAATGGTTGGAACAGGAGCTCCATGGTCCTTCTAAGTGCCCTTAAGCTAAAGAGCAGATTTGCTTTCTGCAGGGCATCCATATTCCATCCACCTAAAGCCCAAACATTCAGAGGTTAAAAGCAGAGCAGCTCTCAGTGAGAGTACTCAGGAGTACTCATGTGTCTGCATCTGGGTAGATGTCCTGTGTGCTCCAAGCAAAACCACTACATCCATATCCAGTTTCTCTGGGCACTCCAGAAGCACATATACATCAATTCTGAGAAATGTCATCCCCCTTTATATCAGAGCATCTAGCTTCCTTTTGCAATAAAAGGTGCTATATAAGGCAAGATATGAGAATCTGAGCATTAGAATTAGAAATCCTAATCTCTCCATGCTAGGCAGGGAGAGAAGTTCACAGAGGCGCTGGTTTACTGTAGGATGTTATTGAATTGTGATAATGCAGATAAGAAGGGAATGGAAATGGGAAAGTTATTAAACTAATTGTATCTTCAAGGATATTAATTTAATTTATCTCACTTGATTATTTTCCATTGAGCTCAAATGCAAATCCTGAAGTGCGAGTTAAATAGATGACTGAATCTGGTTAGGTGGAGGGGAAATAAAGAATTAACAATATGAATGCCACTTCTTTACACTAATTTGGAAAAGGAAATCTTTCTTCTAAGTGAGCCTGTGATATCCTTCTTGTTTTCCAGACTTGTAAGGAATTTTTAAGGCTCCCACTTTAAAGAAACCCATAAAGAGGACTAGTGCGTACAACTTTACTTTCCTAGACGTCAATATGTTTGCCTAGTATTAAAACTTAATTCTTTGGTGTTTCAGTAGATGCTCAGAAGCATGTGGAAATCAGAAAAACCTAGTGACTTCATATAGAAATGAGAATGGTCCTTCTTCTGCCTACAAACAAATAATATTCTCTAATTAGTTTGAAAGTATGTCTTAGGTTATTGTAGCACTAGCACACCCCAATACAAATTAAAATACAAACTTTATGATGTCTGGTTTATGCTTCCATTTCAGTGAACGGGACTCTCTCTTTACATATCACCTTTCTTGAAAGAAAGGGTTAAAGTTGAGTTAGATTTCTTATACTGTAGATATTTAAAAGCCTATAGCCAGGAGGTTAGCACAATGAACCACTGTCTTCTAATAGATTAAAGGCAAACTGTGATCTTCTTTTAAAGAAATGGCAAAACTCCAGGGTGTCACCTAAGGTATAAATGCTGGAGTCAGAGATTATTATCCTCATCCTGATGGAGGATATAGCTGTAATATACATTACAGTTTCAAGTCACTTGCTGAGGGTAACTTAATCTTAGAAAGACCATTTCATTAGGATGACTTCAGTGCTTCCGGGACCCAAGCAGGCTTGTTCAGAGCACTGTGCTCTGGAGGTATAACCAGCGACCTGCAGCAGAACCTTCAGTCATCAATTTAAATCTCCCTGTATTTTAGTTTTCTGGTTGACAAAGATGACAGATTGGAAGTTGGAATTGGGTCACAGGTTATAACTAACCTTATTATGAAACTCTTAAATGTGAAGAATGTAGCAGCAAACACACAGAGCAACAAACAAAACACTAACTTCATTCTGTGAATTAAATCACCTAGACAAATTTTACCTTTGCCTCTTCTTATTCCTTGTCCCTTTCACTTGTTATTCCTAGCAAAATATTTATCTCCAGAAATTTGAAAATTCTAGGCAGTCTGCTGATTTATTTCTTCCCACTGAACTGAAATCACTTCAAAGAGTCTTGTTTACATTAGGACTTTCTAGGTGGAAAACACTTGCCATCAGCCCTCTGACACCTTCCAAAGGAAACTATAGTCATGTCTGGAACCCAATTACACAACAGAAAAAAGCAGCAGTATAGACTATTTCCTATGGCTACCTGGTATCTTTTTGGGTCTCAGGACTATGCTCACACTTCCATGGACCAAGAGGAAGAAATTTCTGTCTCTCCACCCAGCTATTTATCTCATAAGGCATCTGGAAATTTAGCTGCGAGGTTACTGTTTTTGTCTCAGACTGGTTGTGACAGGCCAAGAAATTCAGTGGTTAGAAGGAGATGAGAAAAGGTAACAATAAAAGGTATGTGTATCAATCTAGCCATGATTTCATTCACCTCCTTTCTTTCAGAAAAGGAGTGAAACCTGCTGGAAATAACTTCAAATAGTACAAGGAAAAGAATAAACACTAAGTTGCAGGCAGGTTTGTTCACTTCTGACAAAATCAGACCATAGTGATTAGACAAAGCTTTAAAACTACAGTCCTGCAAACAGTCTAAAAACTACAGTCCTCAGTGAACACTGAACACTCAGTTCTTGAGGTAATGTGATTAAGATGGACTACATGATTAAGAGATTTGTTAAACTGCAGTCATGCTTTGTGCTGAAAGTTTGACTTCAGATCTTATGAGTTTAAAACAACAGCTAGGCCAAGGTTTATTATTATAGCTGTGTGCAGCATGGTAATCAAACCTGTGGAAATGCCTGCAGCTGTACTCACAACACCCCTTCTGAGATGCTTCCTTCACTAAGCTGAGCCCTTGACCTAAGTGGATTGTTGCCTACCATGCAATGTACACGGGGGAGCAGGGGGAAGGGGACTAGAAAGCAAAATGTCATTTTGGATGCTATATCCCTAAGTTAATAATCATTGTAGGAGCACACATTGAGTTTTAGTGTTAAAACAAAGAGTTTCGTATCACAGATTACAGAGACACTCATGAACAAAGTGGCAGATATAGACAATCAAAGTGTTTATTGAGGCATGGAGCTGCAATACAAAAGCAATCAGCACAGAAAGCAAGGCAGTGACAATACAATTTTAAATCCACTTGATACACAACCTATATCTGTTTAAACTTCTCAGGCTGAATAGGTATAAAACTCATTACCAACACTGCAGCATGTCCCATGACACCACTTTATTCAGATGAAGACTGGAGAACAGCATCCCCACACTCAAAAAAGGCTTTGCAGGTAAATCCTTTGCTTATATTTTCCTTTGTGCACCTTCCATGAGTATCTCACCCAAATTCCCTGCCCACTGTAGGAAAACAAGCTTTGTGCCAGTGAAGTTTATTCAGCATTTAGAATGCTCAGTGAACACATCCAGGGTCTTAATGACACTGGAAAGGACCGAATCCTTCATCTCAACTTTTAGTATTTAATGTTCTTGGTTGAGTATCTCAGATGCCTGTGAAGCACCACAGGCTTCTCAGTCGTGCCTTTAAATGGTGAGACTCACTTGGCTGGCAGAATCCATTCAGTCCTAATGCGTGGCAACACACTTTGCAACTTGACACAAGTGTTTGGTTTTCTCTAAGTACTTCTCACACAGTGATTGTCCTCCAGGGTCTATGGATCCCAAGCAGTCTGTAATCCATTTCAATCCACATCATTGGCCAGTGCTTTGAATCTAAATGCTGAGGGATCTGATCACAGGATGTTAGGGGTTGGAAGGGACCTCTGGAGATCATCTAGTCCAACCCCCCTGTCAGAGCAGGACCAAAGAATCTAGTCCAGAGAATGAGACTCCACAACCTATCTGGGGAGCCTGTTTCAGTGCTCTGTGATCCTTACAGTAAAGAAGTTCCTCCTCATGGAGAGATGGAACTTTCTGGGCTGTAATTCATATCCATAACTCAAACTATTGTGTCCCAAATTATTAATCTCCAAGCGTGCAGGAAGTGTGAACCAAACATTTGAAATTAAAAGAGAGCAGCTTGGGCTCTACAAGGAGACTTGTGACTGAAAACCTCAGCTGTCACTTTAAAGAGATACTAGAATACAAACCCCAAGCCTTCCACATGTGTACAAACTCAACTGCAGCTGCAGAAAGGCTTGGAACAAATGTAGAGTGATAAAATACTTACTATATCACAATGCATGTTTCATTTTGACCTCACTGAGAAGAGCTGCTAAAAATGAAGTAAATTAAGTTATTGTCCTTTTTTACATGTTTACCTTTATTTCTTACAGAAGCACAGAAGAATACCAACAAGTTATTCAATTACTAAGGCAGTTACCATTTTTCTAACTCAGAAGCCAAACTCGATTTTAGAGGTACTATGAAGGCTTGTAAAGGAAATCTGTTTAAATAGAAGACTCAAAATTGAGGTTAGTTGCTGAAGTAATCACCCTTAGACTAACATATTTCTCAGGGGAAAGTTACATCAGTAGACATAAGAGTATTTGTTTCCATACATTTCAGTGTGTTTGGAAGCAAAGCTAGCTATTAACAAATGCCTGTCACAGAAACAGGGGGTGGGAGGGGTGGGAGGGGTGGGAAAGGACCTCTGAAGACCATCTAGCCCAACTCTCCTAGAGTAACCTTCCTACCCTTTTTCTGAATCAAAATTTGAGTCAGGCTGCAAAATTAAGCATGGATTATGGAATTTTCTTTCTAGAATGACATAATTTAATATATTAGTAAGACAACTTGTCTTTGAGTTATGAATTGACTTCACTGTTTCCACTACCTACACTTCAGACAATGACTAACTTTTGCTGAGGAATAGTATTGAAATAGCCAAACCCTTTCCACAAATTCAGGATTTTAAGTGGTTCTTAATGCCAAGAATTTTTATTCACCCTTGAACTTCCTGTAGTCATTTAATTTCTTACGTCAACACACAGAAGACCTTATTTTCAAAATAAGGTAGTTTCAGATCCAAAATCCATCAGTCCATCATAGTTACCATATTACATTTTTATTTCTATGTACAGTAAAAAATGAAATATATGCCCTTCAAGATGCTGGGGAAGGTGCCCCTGCCCACAGCAAGGGGGTTGGAACTAGATCATAGAATCACCAGAGTTGGAAGCAGCCTCTAAAGGTCATCTAGTTTAACCCCTCTGCCTCCACCACCATCACCACCCCTCCATCTTCATCTTCCCAAAACAGCCCCTGCTCCCTCTACACCATCACAGCCCAAGCAGCTCCTACTCCACCACCACCCTTTTTGCACCCATACCAGAGCCAGGAGCAAGACCCTCAACCAGCCAAGATACCACACAGAGGAGCTCAGCCCCTTTGAGGAACCCCAGCCAGCACCCGTGGGGGATAGTGGAATGATCATCAATCATTGCCCTAACAACCGGGGGGCCACCAGGCCCCCCGGCCTTTGTTGTCACCACCACCATCACCCAGTGTGCACCATGGGCACTCACCAGTGATGAGAGAAGGATCCCTCGCCCAGAAGGGCTCAGCTTAAGGCTGCTGCCCTTCCTGGGGGGAATTAAAAAGGGGAGTGGGCGGGGAGGGCAAAGTGGCCACACCTGGAGTGGGAGGAGACTTCAACAGAGCCCAGGTGCTCTGGGTTTGAGGGGAAAAAGGGGAAAATGAGATAGGGGTGGGGTGGAAAAGGGGAGGTGAAGGTGAAAGAAGGGGATTCTAAAATAGCTTTATTTTCCATAAATCTTTCATAATGCACAAGTGCAGTTCATGGTTTGCTTTGCCTCCATGCAAAAAGAGCAACCCCAGCAATACTTCCTAAAATAAAGCACCATGGTGGCTATTACAATGAAATCCTTCCAACATTATCATTTTGTTTGGTGGGAAAATCTGTGCTTTTCAGATCAAAATAACAAGTTTTAACAAACTAAAAAAGTTCTCCAAGAATGAATTTTCTCCCTGGATACCAGCAGATAACTCCAAAGGATTACAGCCCATTCCAGGAGGAAGAGCTAAGGTTGCATTAGCATGACCCTTGCTGCCTCACTCTGTCTTTCAGAGATCAAAGTGTTACTAAAGTGCACAACCTGAAAGAGCATGAGGCATGACAGAGCAATTCTGACAACGTGTTAACACATTTTTCTGCAGTGAAACCAAAAGGATTACTGAGCTAACGACCAAGCCTTTAAAATCTTCTCTCCTTACTTGAATACAAAAAAGTCTCATAAATTATCATTCCTGAAACATTTCAAATGCAGATAAACCAATCACACTTGTACATTTTGCAAGGTGACAAAGCCTTTAAAAGTCACAGCCTCAGTGATTACCAGAGAAACAAATAATCATAGAATGGTAGGGATTGGAAGGGACCTCTAGAGATCATCGACTTCAACGTCCCTGCCAAAGCATGATCACCTAGGGCAGGCCACACAGGAACACACTCAGTCTTGAAAGTCTCTAGAGAAGGAAGACTCCACAACCCCTTTGGGCAGCCAGTTCCAGGGCTCTGTCACCCTAACAGTAAAGAAGTTTTTCTTCATGTTGAGGTGGAATTTCCTTGGTTCTGGTTTGTAACCATTGTCCTTTGTCCTGTTTCAGGACACCACTGAAAAGAGCCTGGCCTCTTCTTCTTGACAGTCACCCTTCAGATATTTACAAACATTAATAAGATCTCTCAGCCTTCTCTTTTCTGGACTAAACAGCCCCAGGTCTCTCTGCCTTTCCTCATCAGACAGATATTCCATTCCCTCCATTCAACACTCTCTAGTATACCCTTGTCCCTCTCGAACTGGGGAGCCCAGAACTAGATACAATATTCTGGCTGTGGTCTCACCAGGGCAATCAGTGGTTAACAGTGGTTTGGACTGTGGGTTTTTTAACCCCAAACACAGAATTACCCCTGATTTGATAGTGTCTGAAGCCTGAACAATCTTTTAACTCTGGTATGTGGGGAATCTGTGATTTCCAGTGAGCTTTGCATCAGATTCATGTACAATAATTACTATTGTTTGCTCTGCTTTTCAGTGGAAAGATAGTGAAGATTCAGACTGTGCTTTTTTTGTGTGTGTGGTTTTTTTTTCCTCATCCTTGTTATAACCTCTGTAATTGTGATAAGAGCAATCTGAACTGCCTTGCCCTTTTCCTTCTTTAGTAATTTTATTTGAAAGCAACTCCTATTCTCCAGTACAGCAACCTTAGGGAAAAGGTGAAACAGAGAGGTCATTCAAAAGAGAGACTATCAAAAAGGTTTAAATAACTGAATCATTGAGATTCTATAACCTCCTCTCCATGACAAAGATGGTAATGAGAAGAGGAAATAGCATACTATGCAATGTATTCATTGGGAAAATTACTGTAATGAAACTTAAGCGCAGGAAATAATACAAATGTAGCCTGAGCTCATTATATTCTAAAGACTGACATTTCCTGTCATTGTTCCTCCTGTATAAAAATCAAACCATACTTTCATCTTAAAAGCCACATTTTGCTCAACACACACTACAAACCCATCACAGAAAATTGTAAGACCTGATACGTGGTCAAGAGGGCAGAGATTTTCTTTACCTTTCAGACAAATTGGGAAACAAATCTTTAACTCAAATCCAAATGCAGCATTTATCAATCATTCCTAGTATATTAAGGTTTATAAGGTATAGAACAGACTCTGGAAACATCTAAATTAAGTCTTTGCATGCAACCACGAATCAGTTGTATTCTGTTGAAAGACAAAGTGGACTCATGAGTTCTCCTTAGGAGACATCCATGCAGATGACTGCTCCAGTCACCCACAGTATTCATGGACTTGCCATCTGCAATGCAAAATTAGTATGATGTTAGTGCTACTTCCATACCTAACTCTTCTTGTTAGCCTTAGAATCATCAAATTATAGAATGGTCTGGGTTGGAAAGGACCTCCAAAAGTCATCCAGGCCAACCTCCTTCACAGTAAGCAGGAGCATCCTCAACCAGATCAGGTTGCTTACAGCCCTGTTGAGCCTCACCTTGAGTATCTCTAGGGATGGTGCCTGGGCAACCTGCTGCAGTGGGCAGCCTGTTGCAGTGTTCCACTACCTTCATGGTAAAGAACCTGTTCCTAACATCCAGTCTAAACCTACTCTTCTCTATTTGAAGCCATTGCCTCTCATCCCATCACTACATGCCTTTGTAAATAGTCTCTCTCCATCTGTCTTGTAGGCTTCCTTCAGGTACTAAAAGGTTGTTGTTAGGTCTCCCTGGAGCCTTCTCTTCTCCAGGCTGAACAACCCCAGCTCTCTCAGCCTGTCTTTGTAGCAGAGGTGTTCCAAACCCCTGATCACTTTGGGGGCCCTCCTCTGGACCCGTTCAACCTTGGTCTAACAGTTGTGTACAGGGAGATGTTAAACGATGGTTGGACTTGATGAGCTTAAGGTCTTTTCCAACCAGGTGATTCTATGATAATCTCTTTAAATCTCCCATGATTGTGAGTACAGAAGGGAGACCTGTGCAGTGGGGCCCTGTACTCCTTTCCTCATAAAAAATGACATGAACTCAATGCAGTGAGGCACAATGTATGCAACATTTTCCTAATTTTCATCTAGAATTCTATCAAATGAACCACAGACACATGCTGTCAAAGAATTCCTTGTGCAGAGGTACTAATGGACTGGAAGAAGATGCTACTTCTTATTCTTTGGACTCACCTATAATGATGTGATACCTGACAGGAAGAGTTTCTCTTCTCTTCCCACACAGCTTGCTTCCTTTGAGTAGAATTCCAGCACTCAGTGCCTGGTGGCTCCTGCATCAATAAACACCCCTATGTTTCTAGTGTTACATCTTCACTTGACATAACAACAGATGAAAGTGTTCTTCTGTATATTCAGTTCTGTTTCACATAGCTTTGGCAACTGCCAGCTGGAATAGGAAAAGATGCTCTGATTTCAGTAGTTGACAGAACTAATAAGCAGAGAAAGCCAACCACTGACAACTGAAAAGGAACAGTACATACCAGAAAACCTGTATGTTAACACCAGAGTCCAAGGCCAAACAGATCTCACTAAATAAGATTCAAACCTTATCCTTTCTTAGCCTCAGCTGTCAGCAGGCATCAGACCTAAACAGATCCTAAGTTCCTGTTTTTCTTTCCTGACTCTTAGTAAGTGTTCCTATACATGAATAGTGCAGTGGCTGTCAAACACAGATCATATTGACTACACTCTGGAAAGAAAAGGACAAATTGAATGCAACTCAGCATCCATCTGCTTTCTGGAGACCAAACTATTTGCAAACTTGGGAACCATTCCACAAGCAGTCTGGGGTACTTAATGTACCAATCACACATCTGAGACTTGGGATCCTTCATATAGCCAGAACTCCCAGCTGCCTTCACACACCAGTTCTCTCAAACAATTCACTCCTCCAAGCAAGGATCTGGCAGAAGAGGACTAGAGTCTGAATCAAGTGAAAAGACCTGGATGCTTTTCATGGCTTCAGCTGTTCTTTTCTTCTGTCCTAGTGGTGAAATTTGCCTCCAGTGAAGAAGTGGAAGAAAAGGGAAAGAGGAGTATAAGAACACTTTGAAAACTGCTGGTAGAGTATACAGAAGGCATACAACATAGTATTTTCCTTGTGTAAAGAATGTCTTCTATTGGAATACTGCTCTTCCCCCATTTGAATTCTTGGCCACTGCTGCATACATGCATCTGTCCTCAGAAGGTGAAGATGTCACCTTGCAGGTACATCTATGGATTTAGGGAGTGGGGGCATGGACAGAGAACTTGTCATGGGCATTTTTCCTACCAAAGTCATGTATTTTGATCTTAGTGATATAAAAAGGCTCTGTAACTCTGCTTAAACAGAGTTTATTTCTTCACACATTTCCTTTATTTCTGCAGACCTTGCTTATATTTATTTCTCATTTCTAAGACTTCAGTACAGCAAAACTCAGGACAAGCTTATCTGGAGAAGAATTTCAACGTGTACAAAAACTTCTTTCCAACACTTTGCATGATATTACCAGGCACGTGCCAAACTCTGGATGGAGCATTTATGACACCTGACATCTAGAGCATTCACTTGCCTTTTCAATGACAGCTGCTGAGAAGAAATAGCATCCTCCAGCTGCACAACTTTATCCTTCCCTCACTTGTGAATTGAGATGTTTGGCTTCAAAGTGGCACTTTGTACTGTACTCTTAAAACTGCAGTTGTCACTTGATGAAAGGAAGCCAAATGCTCCATCAGTGACATCTGACAGCAAATTAAAATCTCCTTCCTAAGGGCATAATGGGCAGGATGCAGCTATATCATTTTTTTCCCCCTCTTATTAAATCACACTATCAGTGGGATTAACTATCAGGCAGTAGACACATGGACTCCACAAAAAGATACAAACCAGAATCAGAGTACAAAAGGCAAGCGCTCACACTCCTCCTCAGAACTGAGCACCATGACATTCCATGAATAAATTAATGTGATTGCTCCTCCAAAGAAAGATCAAGGAAAACAGCTACCACTAATGCAAGGCCGGGTACCCTCCCACCATCAGCCTGGCCTTCACAGTGGGGTGAAACCACGGTGGAGGAGAGAAACAGCAACTCCTCCTATCTGCGTTCACTTGCAGGATAAGTTTTTAGGAACAACACAAGCATATGCACAATTGCCAGACAGTTAAACAAGGGTGAGAGCCATGACCAGATGCACAAGTTTGAGTTTGTTCATTCTTTCTTCTTACAGCTGCTGTCTGGCCACAATCTCTCCTTCTCAAGTCTAATTGGCAGGCCAAATTAAGCCCTCATGTTAATCCTTTCAGTGCAGTTTGCACATGGCATACATTTGCACCGGTGTGCTACAGTAAAGATTTTCTTAAGTGACTCTCTGCTAGTATTTAAAAGTTGATGGATCCAATTTCAGTAAGAGCTGAGTGTCTCTCTACAAAGACTAAGATGTCAAAGATGATGCAGATTGACTCCACCAATTGCAGCTCTAGAGGGGATAGATTTGCTGTGGTCCCAGCATCAGACCTACCAGGCACACATAGCCTACAGCATCTTCAATGACACCAATGGGTAGGAAGCTTAAATGTGCCCAAGAAAGAGATTTTTGGATTTTGTGTATGCTGTATCCAGACACAGTGTTCCTGAGTTATTTATCACATTTAATACTGTTAATAAAACTCAGATTAAATATTGATCCCAGCTTTTTGTTACTTTTTAATCTTTCCTTTATTTACTTTTATGATACTATTTTCAAATTCTAGCTCAGTCCCAAAGGACCCACGTGGAACTAGCAAAAAGGTGCCCTGTTGAATACAAACATCTGCAAGGTCAAGGACAGAACTCCATTCTCCTACCCCACCAGGTCAAAGAAGAGCAGCTTAGTTGGGAGATCCCCACTCTAAAAAGAATCTGACTCAAAGATTATCCCTATCCCTGCTATAACCTCCCTTTAAAAGGCTGACTCTCCTCAAGAAAACATGGGAGTTAGCAGAATCCTTCTCCTTTTTCTGTCCTCATTTAGGAAGATAGGAGGAAGGGATTCTCAATGTGAAAAGCCCCCTTTCCTTTATGCGGTGCTACAGCTTGAACTACAAAGATACAATGTTCCTGATTCTCTTTTGTATTAGGAGGGCCAAATTCTGCGTCGTGTGAGATAAGTGATGAGTGAATTTGGGCTTTCCCAGGCAGATGTCTAATGCAGGCCTGACGCTAGAAGTGCCTCATATAAGAACTTACACGCAGAGCGAGGAATGAAAGGACACACATCAGTGCGCTTATCTCTGAGTGCACAGCAAGCCCCGACCCCAGTGCTCCAGTCAAAAGCACCATGCAAATTACCTTAACTGACCCCAGTTTATTCACAGAGCATTTTATTCTAGAACATGCATCCTGTGAATCCCCTTGGCAACTAGCTCACAGCCGGCGAAATACTCTCTGGCAAATGCCCATTAAACTTCACACAACGTTCCTACACCAAAGAGGCTTTATCTCTGGTTTGTAGTCTCATTTTTTTAAGCATCCTGCAGTACCAGATAAGCTTTTATTTTTTAAAAAAGCTGTTCATTATTTGATGTTTCCTTTGTTCATGGGAAAAAAAATAAATAATAAATTACAACAAATAAATTCTGGGGGGAAAAAAACCCAGACACCACTTTGATATTTTCAGTGGAGCTATTCTCGAGACAAAGAAAAGATACATTTCTAACATTCTTGCACAGAATATTAAAGTCCTGGGTTTTACCAGAGAGATGATTAAGGAATAGAGAGCTTCATTATCAAAGGTCTCAGCAGTTCTTGTCTCTATCCTCCCCAACAGCATTCTCAATGTCACGATCACTTTCTGGGAAAGCAATTTTGATCTTCTGCAGAAAGCTATTAAAATTAACCTGGATCTCAGAGATATGGCACTCTAACCTGAGAATTTTCAAAAGCCACTAGCCCTTCTTAATTATTTAAAGAAGATTTAGCACTGGGTATTAGCTCCTGGGCAGAGCTGTATGTCAAGGATATGTCGTATAATTTGTTACTGAAGGATGAACATTAATGTCTGTTGCCACCTCAGGAGGCAGACTCGACCCAGGCAATACTTTGTTAATAGTTTGCAAGGTGGGAGGATTTTGAATTTCCATCATTTTTAATGATTCATTTGTGTCTTAATGGGGATCCAGGTTCACTTCACATCCTTGGGCCATTTCAGACACTGCCCCCTGAGTTAATCCTGTGTTCATTCCAAAAAAATGAATATTCATACCATTCAAATGCACTTTTTAATTAACTGCACCAGCAGCATCATTGTTGCACCTGAAAGATCCAAAGCCAGATCATAGAAATGTTGCCACAATAGAACGCACTAAATTCTGCTCACATTCCCTTCTCAGGCTGATCACCTTTAAAGTAATGAGAATAAACTGTGGGATAATATAAGGCAGATCTAATTAAGATAATGAACTGTAGATTATGAGCATTGCTACTCTGTGTCTGAAGAATTTTAATATATTAGTCTAACAGAAGGTTAAGGATTTGCAAAAGGGAAAGATATAGAAATATACAATGTGGGGTTTTTGGACAAAGCTTGAGATTCAGCACCTAAAATGTATAAATAGGAGGGATGAAAGGAAATAAAGGAGCATATTTCAGGAAACACACATCATAATTTCTTTTAATTAATTTACTTAATACTTGCGTAGAAGACAGGATGAGAGAACTCTCCCTACAAAGTGAGGAATAAAAAGAAAGCAGGCAGGGAAACATTAGGCCAAGCTGAGAGGCACTTATAAGGCTATACTGTGGAGAGTTTTATCCTAGCTTCCATCTGATATGGCTATTATGGCCTTGGATGAATTTTTCTTAAGGGAGCAGCCTAATTAGCTTGCCAGCAGCAGCAAGGGAAGGGAGGGAAGCAGGCAGAGAGGAAGGGGGTAAATGAGCTGTTAGGTAAAATAGAGTCGATATCAATAAGATCTACTGTTCAGTTTCTGTGAAGCTTCATCTTCCAAAACAAGGCAGCAGAGAGACAAATGTTTGAGGGTGAAACCAGAACTCAACGATTTTCTGTAATCAATGGTGGGTTGTCAGAAATCGTCCTTCTCACATTTGCAGAGGTACATTCTTCAAAGCAAGTGCCTGGGAACTGCTGCCTTGGAACAGTACCCCCAGATAATTCACTGTAATTATGCTGCTATGGATAAGGTTTCACTCCAGAAAGAATCATTATTACCCTTCTAGAATAGAAATGTCAGTTTACTACCATACTCCTTAATGAGTAAGTAAAATCAGGCCAGGCTGTGTTGGCACCCCAGCTCTAGGAGTCTTCGTGGTGTGAGGAGTGACGCAGGTCCTGAATCACAGAATCACAGAAACGTTCAGGTTGGAAAAGAGCCTCAGGATCACCAAGTCCAAGTGATAACCCTACTCTACAAGGTTCACCCCCATACCATATTCCCAAGCACCACATCCAAACACCCTTTAAACACATCCAGGGCTGGTGACTCAACCACCTCCCTGTGCAGCCCATTCCAATGCTTGACCACTCTTTCCCTGGGCCACTCCAGACCCTTCCCCAGCCTTGTTGCCCTCTGCGCTGGCTCTAGCACCTCCACATCTCTTTTGTATTGAGGTGCCCAAAACTGGACACAATACTCAAGGTGTGGCCTCACCAGTGCTGAGTACAAGGGGACAATCGCCTCCCTACTCCTGCTGGACACAGCATTTCTAATCCAAGCCAGGATGCCACTGGCTTTCTTGGCCACCTGGGCACACTGCTTGCTCATACTCAGCTGCTTGTCAATTAGAACCCCCAGGTTCCAATTTACTACAGATCATCTGCTCTGTGTTGCATGCTGTTACTGTAGACTGACAGGTCCTTTGATGTGCCTCAGCTCTTGTGGAAGTATAAACATGTCAAAACGTCCATGGTATTATTCTGACTCATCACAGACTGCTTCACAGAGCTAAGCTAGATCCTGCACTCAAGGGACTCCAGGCTGTAACAGGGGCTGCTTACTGGACATGACAAGGGAAACAGTTGGTCATAGCCAGCCCAAAACACCACTTCACATTGCGTTGCCATAGCAATACAATAACAACAGAATCAAATTTTGCCTGATTAAAGACAAGGTTTAACTCAGAAAATATCCTTTGACAGCAAGACGAATTTGAGAATAAAATGACAGTAATCTCATTCTGGTTCATTTCTACTACTCCAAACAGGATGCCATGGACAATACATGATGGCTCCAAAGTTCATTTCCAAAAGAGTAATTCTCACTCTTGCTTCTTGTCCAATTTTCATCTTGTTCCAGACACAGAAGTTGCACTATTGATAAGCCTAATTGTCAGTGGCTTCACTGAAATAGCAGCACTATTTCTCTGTATTTAAAAGCATCCACTCCCCTTGGAAAATCAGCCATCTGTGGATCTGGAGACAGGGAGTTTAAAAGGGTGGCAGAGCACTGGAGCAGGCTGCACAGAGAGGTTCTCTGAAGAGATTCAAAACCTGCCTGGACACAGTTCTGTTCAACTTGCTCTAGACAAATCTGCTTTAGCAGCGGGTTTGGGTTAGATGATCTCCAGAGGTCACTTCCAACACCTACCATTTTGTGATTGTGTGAATGAAATTATTTGTTCTGAGATCACAATCTCAGCTCCAAAACTGTTGTATTTCCAATTATTTCTCTTTTGCTGGTAGTGTTCATTGTCTTTTCAACATGATTGGATTCCAAGGATACTTTCATTTATAAACATTTTTCTTCCCCAATGTTTAAATCCATAGTTCTCAATATTCTTTAATTCCCCATTATCATTCCCACTTCTGTTGCCATCGAGAGCATATATATGCAAAGAGATGAAAATAGGAAGAGATATGAGTTCATTCAAACCTCATCACTTGTCTTCTATCCAATGTACCATACATTAACGGAGCATCAAAGGTTTTGAGTTAAATCAAGGTAAAAAAATCAGCTGTGATGATAAAGGCTGCTATAATACAGCAATTGCAATTTTAACTGCTTCATGAATACATGAGCAGGACATAGGATCTGAATAACAATTGACAAACATTGAGTGTCAAAGTGCAACATTTAATGTGGTAGCTGTATTATTGTTAAAAAGTGAAGGGGAGTAGGCATGTCACCAGAACAAGGACAAATCTTGATTCTTTTTTTGTCACCACCTATATACTCATCATTAATTAGTTCTGATGGAAGCAACCTCCAGGTGCTGAAGTGAGCCACTTCACAAAAGTTTTACAGGCCTTTGGTATCATGCTGTTGTTTAAAGCAATTTGGCTTAAGTAATAATCTTTTGGTAAAAAGATCAAAAATTATCCCAATGATTCTCAAAGCTAAAAGACTGTGGAATTTTCTCATCACTCCTTGGCAGCTGCCAAGATGACTTGCATCAAAATTACCAGTGCATAGAATCATAGAATGCTTTGGGTGGGAAGGGACCTTAAAGATCATCTTAATTCCAAGCCCCCTGACACAGGTAGGGACACCTTCCACTAGCCCAGCTTGCTCAAGGCCTCATCCAACCTGGCCTTGAACACCTCTAGGGAGAGGGCACCCACAGCTCCCTTGGGCAACCTGTACCAGTGTCTCACCACCCTCACAGGAAAGAATTTCATCCTAACCTCTAGTCTAACCTCCCCTGCTCAAGCTTCAATCCATTTCCTCTCATCCTACTACTACAAGCCCTTGTCAATAGTCCCTTCCAGGCCTCCATCAGGTACTGGAAAGCTGCTCTAAGGTCTTCCTGGAGGCTTCTTTTCTCCAGATTAAACAGTCCTAGTTCTCTCAGCCTGTGTCTATAGGGAAGGTGCTCCAGCCCTCTGATCATCTTTTTGGCCCTTCTCTGGACATGCTCCAGCAGCTCCATGTCCTTCTTATGATGGAGGCACCAGAACCGAACACAGTACTCCAGGTGGGGTCTCATGAGAGCAGAGTAGAAGAGGAGAATCACCTCATTCATCTTGCTGGTCACATTTCTTTTGATGCAGCCCAGGACACAGGTGGTCTTTGGGGCTACAAACACATTGCATGACACAGGATGATGAGATGCAAGTCCATCTTGGCACAAGGAGCAAGCGGAGGGAAGTGTTACCAGGTACCAACAGTGGAGAGCTCTTAAGGAAAAGTTTTCAGAAGTCTGGACTCACATTCCCACTGTGGTGACATTTCTGGAAGTTGTCCTTACAACTAGAAGTCACCATATAAAAATTAGTCACTTACTTCACCCCTGACCCTTCCATTCCTGAAAGGTAAAATGACCTAATACAAAACCACAAGTGTTGTGGTTTTAAATTATTTGGACAAATGGTTTACTCTCCAGCACTGGCAGGAAACCCCAGGACAAAGAGAGAGAGAGAGAGTGAGAGAGAGAGAGAGAAATAAATATATAATTAAGCAAGTAGGTAGGTAGGTAGATAAATGAATGAATAAATAAATAGGCTTCTCTCTGCCATGGCCAATGCATGGGACAAAGTCCAAACTCAGCCCAAAATCCAAACCCAATTTAGGGACAAGTTGCAGAAATCCTACACCTGAGACTTAGAGAAATTAGAAAGAAAAGCCTCATCTTCATGCTTATCTGTGCAAGTAAGTAAGGTTTCTTTAGGAGATGCACTATGAAAAGGAGCAATAAGCTTTCTTCCTAACATCCTTGCTCAAGGTCTTGTGTGAGGGGCATGCTACAGTTTGGAGCAGAGACAAGAGGAAGAGCATTATGGCTATTTCAGCCATGACATTTCTATTTCATGCAATCCTATTTCACATCCCCATAGGACACTGCAGAAGAAGCACAGTTTGAGCTGAACCGATTATGATAGAGCTTTCACCAGACCCCAGGGCAATCCAAGGTTAAAGGAGCACAAAAGTATCTTGGAGTTACTTTAGCCTATCTTCTTTCTGGGTCACGATTTCTGTGCTTCTGCTGCAGAAACAGGACACAGAATCTCACTCTGATTTGCTCTGATTTGTCACTTCCAGAACTGAAACCAGATGTCCTGAATTCCCAGTCTGCCTGCTTTACACTGCAAGGACTAGAGCTGCTCAGCCTGGAGAAGAGATGGCTCCTTGGGATCTTACAAATACCTGACAGCGGTGAATAATGAAGTCGGAGCCAGATTCTTCTCACTAGTGTCTGGTGGTAAGATGAGGCAATAGGGCACAAGCTGAAATACAAGAAACTGCAGTTTCAAAAGAAGGAAAACATTTAATTTTTAAATAGAGGGTTGTCAAGCACTGAAACAGGAAGGTCATGAAGTTTCTCCATCCTTGGAGATACTCAAAACCCAACCGGACACATCCCAAACAACCTGCTCCAGCTGACCCTGCTTTGAACAGTGACTTGGATAAGACAGTGTCCAGAGGTTCCTCTTAACCCCAGCCACTCTGTGATACTGTGAGTTCAGGAACCCCCTCTAGACAATAACCTGGTGGCTATGTTACTGTAATTGAAAGGTATCAAAACATTTGCTTCTCTGAAGGAACACAAGATGTACTGACATAGAGGTGTAAATGCAAACACACAATTCTGAGCTGCCCTGGGATACAGAATTTAAAACTATTAATTACATGGAACAACATGATGGACAAAGTTCACCAAAGTTAATATTTCTGCCTGTTCTAATCCAGTCCTCAATGGATGGAAGAAAGGCTGCAAGAACGTGGAACTAGAGAACACCCATCTGTTCCTGTGTCATTAGTGATCCTCCAGCTTTACAAGCAGTTACAGACAGGGTTTCTAAGGAAATGCTCTCAAGAGACATTCCTCTTGGGAGGGGAGATAGGAGTTTGGGGAGAAGGTAGGGAATGATTCATGGGGTGAAGTTTTCAAGGGCATCTGAGGGATTTAGGAAAAGAGTGTACACTGGAAATTAAGAACTGGGACGTCCTTTTCTTTGGCTAATGATGAAAATGTTTTCAACCATATTTATTCCTTGCATATGATTCTTGCAATTACAATTTCAGTGATGTAAGCCCATGTTAACTTCACATGCTCACACTCCTGTGACAATTACTTACTGCGGTTCTCATCACCCCAGATGCTCCTATCCAGTAGCTCCTCCACTTCAGGAGTCACAGACACCCAGCAAAGCAGCCTGTATCAGGTAAGCAACAGAAATCCTTTGCCAGAAAACAGCAACCAACTTGGTGAGGCTGTCAGGTGTCCTAAACTGGTACAGCTCTGCAATGGCAGCTGATGCATTTACTAAGATTTTTGCACAGCACCAAGACTGACTTTCTTCTACCTTTCTTTTTTTCACAGCCTGTACCACTACTGTTCCCTCACCTTGGCAGGCTGTCACAGAAAGGTATACCAATTAGGAACTCTCTGGAGGAGCACATATTTTGAATCTAGAAACAGGTTCAAATCTTTACAACACACAAACAAAAAATCTGCTCTTTCACTTTGAACTGAGTCCCTGTCATCAAAATGGAATCTACGTATTGTAACTACATCCTGGATGCCTGAGCCCTACTTTAGTTAGTTAGTCCTTAGTTAGTCCTACTTTATCCTGACACTAAGATCTATGAATCTCAAATGGAAGATGAAGTAGGAATAAAACTAGCAAAAGGATGCTGTCTGTCAGGTCTGTCTGTCACAGATAGGAGATTCTTTGACACTACCACAGAGCTAACAGAAGGGTCATTCATGGCATGCACACACTTCTCATCACCCCCCTCCCCTCTCCACACTGCTCCTCTCTTTGAAAAGCCTGAGCTCCTTGTATTGCTACTGCAGGCACAGATTCAATGATGCTCAGTTTCTTTGCTTCCCCGTTGATATTTTGCAGATTCTTAATAACCCCTTATTAAATCAAAAAGTGCAGTTTCATCCCTGCTAATGAGAAGAGCACAATGTTAGCTCAAAGAGTAGGAAGTACAGCCCCACAATGAAGCTCTTTGCCAAATTACCTGTATTCACGTAGGCAGGTGAAATACACACTCAAGGACAGAGTAATAACCAAGTCATATTCACATGCAAGGACATCTGAGCATGTATGGCATATAATGAACTTGTGTTTAAACGTCTGAATGGACTGTCTCTGCATAAGATGCTATGAAGGGATTAAGCCAAGAGAGTCATGTGGCAGTGACTCAATAAGAAAGATAAAGCACAGTCATTTAGGCCCCAGTTTCCCCCAAACCTTAGCTTCAGCTGCTCAGGCTTCATTTACATTACCACATCTTGTGCTTCAACTATTAACAGCACACTACATTGTGACTGGCCTTTTGTGGGGACACAAAAAGAACGAGTGGTCACAAGGAAACCTTTGTGCCTCTTCCACGGCTGCATAGGAGAGCCAGTCCTTGTAGTCCACAGCTGTATAGGGAGTTTCAGAGTTAATAATGCCAGCAGCAGAACACTTTTCAAAGGGAAGTGGAGCAGAAGGGAGGGCATTTAAAGCTCTGCTCTCTTTCTCTCACATTAGCTACCAAACTAAACAGAGGGAGTTTATGCTACACCCCCACAAAGGAGACGTACAAATTACTTGTCACTGGAGAAATCCTTTCCATGACACTGAGACTTTCCGTCTGCCCTTGAGAGCTGACAGGCACCACGCTCTCAGGAATTACCAGCTCTGCAGTGCACCTGCAGTCCCCCCCATGATGTTGCTGTGCCCTTGCTGGTGTTGGGAGAATAGGCATCCTACAGGATTTATGCATGTCCTATTGCTGGATTTATTTATGGTATTTTTAAACACCGGCCATATGCATGATGCTTAATAAGACATTAGCTCTGGCTGGAAGAGATTATTTGTTACATATTCATTCATTTGCTGCCTCAAAAAAATATATTAAAATGACAAAGGGTGTTTTTAAAAGAATAAAAAAGGCTTATTCACCCTCCAAGCAGTCCTTCAGCATGCCTAACTAGCTAATTTACACCACTGAATTTGTCCTAAATGTCAAACTTTATGAACGGTCAATCTGGGAAGTTAGAATTGGAAGCTCCAATCCTGAGCATGATTTCACCAAGGACATGCAGACGTTTTGTGATGAGCTGTAAGCCCTATAGAGGAATCATTCACAGCCCGCAGGGGGGAAAAAAAGGATAAGAAATAGGGGATGATGCTAGAAACCCAAAACTCTCCTGATGCAAAGAATTAAAAAGACTATTTGAAATAAAGCTGGACGTGTCCTGCATGCAGAAAATACACTTGTGTTCAAGAGAAAGAGCCGGCAGGTGTCAGCCTTGCTTTATGCAACCAGCCTTTGCCAGGCTCTCCTGCAAGCAAATTCTCGCAAATTTGTTTGATCTGATTATTAATATTGACAGTAATTTTCTTCTGAGGAGTAACAGTTACACAAGTTAACTGTGTTATCAAAGAAGCCTATATCCAGCAATATTTATACAGGTAAAAATGTTGACCCAGCTGTTACCATAGCAACTGCTGCATCAGATGGATTATAACTAGGTGAATGAGGAGACTGGAACAACTTCCTGATGAGAAATTCAATTAATGTGTCAGCATTTGTAGGCAGAAGCTAAATAACAATTCCTCTGAGTTGGCAGTCACATTTTACATGGAATATTTTGCTCCAGAAGGGAAATGATGTCCATAATATCTTCTGGCTTCCTTCACATTTAGATGAATTCCTGTTTTCAAGGCACTCACTTGAAAAACAGGTTTATTTTCCTCATACCAAGTTCTAAGTGGTGAAATGATGCATAAGGTTTCAATCAGCATCCCCACAACACACAGGTAGCACTTTCTAATGCCAGCAATTACTCTCCTGTGTCACAACATGCAAAAACCCCATAGTGTTTCCTTAATTAAAAATGCATGGAATATAACTTTTTAGATAGGGCTTTATAAAAGTATTGCAATGCACTCTGTATGCTAAGGGTGAAAGAAAGCCCAGTCCTTGTGCAATTTAGTTGCTGAAAGGCTCCTTATCTCCTGCTATGCTGTGATTTCCACAGCACTCTCTATTCCCAGGGATGCTGTCAGTCACTTTGATGAGTTCAGCACCCAATCCTGTTTATTTATAATGTCCTTTTCTGATGATCTTTTAAGCTGACTCCCCAGCCCTGCATCCCCTTCCCCCCCAGCCTATCCCACAGGAAGCACCTCTAAGGAAAAGAGTAAAAACGTGTCTGTGGAAGGCCTCCTGACCCTTCATACTCTTATCTACTTTAAGTCGTGCCATAATTTGATGTAGAGAGTTGTTGCCATTTCTTCTGAGATCCCCAAATCATTTTTGGCCTGTCCTTTATATGAAAATGTCCTTTGGGTTCCATATTTTAAAACCCCTTAATCTGCTTTAACCACAAAAACCTTCAAATGCTAGTCAGTATCCAAACCATCTTGTTTCTATTTGGAAAGGTAATACATGACTCAAATTATTTCCATGGTCTCATACTTTTTTATAACAAATGCATAGAAAGAACATACAGAAGCTGGTATGAACAGATATTGGAAGAGTTTCCCACATGGACATTTTCAACTCTGGATTTCACTTAATCATCTGCTAAATGTAAGCTTCCCTCTCTCTTTGAGGGCTTTCCAGGGCCACATTCATTTTCCTTTGATCTTTAGTCGTTCTTATTTTCCATTCAAGTTTATCTTTAGGAAGACAACTTCACCAAATGATGCTACAGTCCTTGATTTGAAGATGATCAGAGGGCTGGAGCAATTCCCCTACGAAGACAGGCTGGGAGAGCTGGGACTGTTCAGCAGGGAGAAAAGAAGGCTCCAGGGAGACCTCAGAATGACCTTCCAGTACTTGAAGGGGACCTAGAGGAAAGTCGTGAGGGGTTTTTTACAAGGGCTTCTATTGATAGGAAGAGAGAGGATGGATTGAAGTTTGAGCACAGTAGTGTTAGACTGAAGATTAAGAAGAAATTCTTTCCAGTGAGGGTGGTGAGACGCCAGAACAAGTTGCACAGGGAGGTTGTGGATGCCTCATCCCTGGATGCATTCAAGGGCAGGCTGGATGAGGTCTTGAGCAACCTGGTCTAGTGGAGGTTGGAACTAGATGATCCTTGTGGTCCCTTCCAACCCTGACTGATTCTATGATTCTATGATTCTAAGACAGGGCATTTCTGGTAAGTTTCATTCTGTTCCTAGACATATCTGAAGAAACTAGTTTTGCTGGTCTGATTCTATGGAATACCAGCTTAAGAAGTACAAACTGATAATTGCTAGCACTTCTTGCTGTTTACCAGAAGAAAAATTGAGAGTCACCATCTTACACTCACTTGTTCTTTTCAGCTGAAAATGTTCAAAACAAGCCAACACTGAGAGTCTGGCAAAATTCAGGCCCTTGCTAACAGAGCTTTTTAGCTAGCTGCTTAGAGTTTTAATACATCATTTCAGTTTCATCATCTGCTTCCATTTCCTGGGCTGTAATTAGGAATCTTACATCTTGACACAATCTACTGCTCCAGCTCTCTCTTCAATATTTTGTGTGTGTGTGTGTATAATTAGATGCTTTTTGAGATTTAGTTTGCAGAAATATGCCAGTATCCATAGACCACATTTTTTCAGCTTGTGTAAAGTTATATAGTTATGGGGTGGGTTTTTTTAAGGGTTCACATTGCAGAAAGCTTTAGATTTGTCCTGGGAGCTGGTTACCTAACTGTCCTTTGTGCCTTTGGAAATATCCTGTGGGGTCCCATATCTACTTTTGTAATTATTTAAAACAGTTTGGACCTGAGCCAACAAGGTTCCTTACAAGCCACTTAACCAGGTTCCTCATGTAAATTTCAAACTTCTTTATAAACACAAGGCTACTGAGAGCTAAGACAATGTTAGAAAACCAAATTTCCTCTGGACCAGTCACAATCTGTTCTGAATTTTAAAATTCCAACCAGAAACGGAGCACAGTTCATTATTTTTATAACATTATAATTTTTCATTCTCTTCATGTGGTACCAAGCATATGAGAATCCAAAGCACTGTACTAAAACTTGGTGTTTCTCTATGACTCTCCAGTCAATCTAAAAATTATATAGGTTTTACACTTTGGAAACAGGCCAGGAAAGGTGATGGGGAAGTTTAAGGAAATGTTACCAAAGCAGGTGAATGGGTACTCTTACAGCACAATGCTAATGCAGGGAAGGCTAAAGTGACTTTTAGAGTAAGGGGGGGAAAGGTAAACTTCCATTTAATGTGTGCTTTTCATCACAAATCCAAACAATCTGTGAGGAAAGGGCTAGAGGAAATCACTAAATATATCAGAAGGCTGTTAGGTAAGTCACAGAAACAGCCTGTTCTCTGAATTGGGTGTGCAGCTGACCACACATCTCAGGAAGACCACTGCAGAATTAGGGGATTCAGCCAGGAATGAGATAAATAAAAGAAAGGACTTCTACAAGGGGAGATGGAAAATACTGATACTGCTTTGCTTACAAAGGAAATGAACAGAAGAGCTACAGTAAAGGCATTTCAGTTCTTCCTCCTCGTAGAACCCTGTCTACAAACTAGTGATATCAGGGTTATAATGCTCAATATGAGTATCAAACAGGTAGAATTAAGAAAAGTCCATGGTTATGGTCTTAAATTGAGGGACTGGGGATCAAGCTGAAATCTGTACGTGACCTGCAACAAGCTCCTGTACAGCTTTTTACATCTTCCCCTGGTGCTGGGTTAAACACAGAAAAGCATACAGAGCTCACCCAGTAACACAATTTCTTTGCTCCTTTAGTCAATTGACACAGCCTGTGAAAATGTGAAAACAGGCATGTTCCCAAGGCTATAAACTGGAATCGTTAAAATGAGGAAATTACAGTTAGAACACCACTCAAGTCTGACTAACTCTCATTCCTGAAAAACAAAACTTAAAAGTCATTCGTAAGGCATCCTGCCTCCCCCATTCAGTGCAGTCATTTCTTCTAGCTCTTTATCTCCAAAATGCCTTGGATAAAACCTGCAGGAACTAAAAATAACAGCATGAGCTCATCTCCATGCTCTAGTCAATGAGTTGAGTAATGCAGACCTTATGAAAATGTACATTTAGAGCCCTTTTGGATCAGCTGCATAACACAACCCATTAAACACAACTCTATTGATCTAATTTCATTATTTTCAGCAGGCTGGAGCTTCAAAATTATGAGCTCCACTAATGAATATCAACCACAGGGAAAAATGGCTATTACTGTATTACTGATTAAATCTTAGTTGAAAACACCTAAGATGAGATGTTTGTCATTACAGGTGCAGGTTGGCCATAATTTAAGTCTATGTTAATGCAAAATATTCAGGGCCTATTTGTGTTCAAAGAGCCAATAGGCAGGAAATTGAATTATTTCACACTGATACACTATTGCTTTCTAGTGATAGGGTTAAAGAATATCTTTATGGAAAAGCATACAAGATAATAAGTTTAAATAAGGCCAGAATAGTAAGCTCATATCTGTATGCTGAAATAGAATGAAGCATTTTTGTTTGTTGGAATTTTAAAAGCCCTTTTTTTCACTTCTTTACAGAAAAGGAGAGAACAAGCCATACAAAGCAATCATTTCCTTGCCACATAACATTTTTAATTCTTCCTGACAAGAAGGGTCTTACAGAGTTTCCTTTCTCAGTCACAGAAGGTAATTTGGAACAAATGAAAAATTCATGTTACAAGGATAGTGAGCTGGGTGTTGGTTTCTCCTCCTTAGTAACAAGTGATAGGACAAAAGGAAATGGCCTCAAGTTGCAGCAGGGGAGGTTTAAGTAGGACATTAGAAGAAACTTCACTGAAAGGGTTCTCAAACTGGAACAGGGTCCCTAGGGAGGTCGTTGAATCCCCATCCCTGGAGGTGTTTAAAAACCCCAGAGATGTGTTGCTACGAGGCATGGCTTAGCCTTAGACCTGGTAGAGTAAGATAATGGTTGGACTCAATGATCTTAAAGGTCTTCTCCAACCAAAATGATTTCATGATTCTATGATATGCCAGCTGTACCATCACAATAGTGCACCTAATCTTGTCTCCCATCCATGCCAAATACCAGCACTTCTGCCAATCAGTTCCTAGTGAACTGGAGTACAAGCTTTATAAAAGAAAAAGCTACTGCCCTCTTTGTAGTTCTCTACATTGCAGCCACACTTGCTCGACACACTAAGGATCACCATTTCTTCTGACAGGTTTTTTGTTTGATATTCTAGCTTCATGAGTCAAACTCTGGTTTCACTTAGAAACACCCCTGAAACAATGAAGTCAATTCATTTCACATTTCTATCAACATAACAGAAAAAAATTGATGTGATGAAAGAGGAAGCACGTAGCAGTGTTTACACATTTCTACAACACTTAAGTATATGTATATTTTATGATGCAGTTTGTCCTGTGCTTTTAAGCAACATGATATAAGGTACCTTTGTGCTATGTTCTTCAAAGGCTGTACACAGCTGACATGACTGTAGCATCACAAGTAAAATCTGGGCATGACTGAAGCTGGTGGAAAGACATTCATATTACTGCTCTTTGGAAATCTATCACATAGACTACACCTGGGTGCAGTAGAGCCACTTTAGGATGCATTATTGTGGTAGGTGTTCTGCTTCACATCTTGAGTGCCAGGTAGGGCATAGTGGTGCTCAGAGATGTGAACCATGTCATTGATTAATAGTTCTATCAAACAGGAATAATGTTACTACATTTAAAGCACTTCATCATAATTAAGTCATACTGCAGAAGAGATACCAGACATTTCCTGTACTGAAGTAAGTGTATATGCATTTACTAGTTAAGACACACACACATATTAAACAGCACATCAGCCTCCTTCTCTGGTCTTTCAAGATGCCCCTGTACAGCAGCTTTCCTCCCAAGTGTATCAGCTGTTTCCTCTAATTTGGTGGCAGCCATGAGCGTGGTGAGGGTGTTCCACCCCATCATCCAGATTATTAATATTTAAGGGGCACAAATTCCATTTTCACTTAGCCACAATGAATCTATTTAGTGAAATTTTGCACTTAACTACCTTCTCATCAATAACATATACCATTGAAGCAGCACAAGCAACATGCAGGAAATCTACTCATAGAATGGTTTAGGCTGGAAGGGACCTTAAAGATCATGAAGTTCCACCCTCCCTGCCATGGGCAGGGATACCTTCCACTAGACCAACTTGCTCAAGGCTTCATCTGACCTGGCCTTGAACACCTTTATGGAGGGGGCATTCAAGCTCTCCCTGGGCAAACTGTTCCAGTGTCTCACCACCCTCACTGCCAAGAATTTCTTCCTAATCTCCAGTCTAAATCTGCTCTCCTCAAGCTTCAATCCATTCACTCTCATTTTATCACTACAAGCCCTTGTGAAAAATCCCTTCCCAGCTTTCTTGTAGGCCCCCTTCAGGTACTGGAAGGCTGCTCTAAGGTCTCCCCAGAGCTGTTTTCTTTTCATCTTTAGGTATGGGGAATACACACACATGTGACAGGAAAATAAGAAATATTGAATCTCTGCAATAGTACAGATTGTCTCCTGAGGCAAATGATTTATGCTGTTTCCAGAAGAGGAAGGGGGGAAAAATCATTGCTAAACAAGAGATGCACCAGTATTTTGATTAAATATATATAACTGTATATAAACTAACTGTATATAAGACAACTGTATATAAAATAAGACTTCAACCTTTTTTTTTTTCAGTTCAACTCAATAATATTCCTATGGTGGAGTGTTTTCAAAAGCATAGAATGAAAGGGTTTGGAAAAGAGAATTTTCAATAATAATTGATACTTCCCAACACTTTAAAGAGAAATAAATCTGCCTTGCACTTCAGAAAATAATGTGTTTTGCTTTTCAAGTGGAAAGATGTACTGAAGTTGGACTAACAGTACTTTCAGAATAGCAGCCCCCATGACTCCTGCTGGAGCAACTGAAGACAAAAACAATAACAGATCATTAGTACAGATGATTTCCTCAGGGTATTAGAAGATGAAAATCCACAAATGTTCTGTTCCTCACTTTAAGCAATGCCACATTATAAAAATAACATAAAGTCCTTAAGTCCTAAGGAACTGAAAAATATCTTTGGTCTCAATGTGGTTTAAGGGCAAAGAGATGACACAGTTTTGGATGATCTGATTCAACCTGTCAAAATCTCAGAGATTATTTAAAATGTGATGCTTGTGTTTAATTCCATTCTATCACTAAGAATTCTTTGGCATATGTCACAGAAGCTTATCAATCACAATGATTTCATGTTAGCTTCTTTTCAAGCTAGTATCAGAACACTTAACAAAAACTTAACATGTTTTGGAATAAATGAAATAGCTTAAATTACTTGCACTTTGGACTTTTGAGGGTGCTCAGTAGGACCCTGAGATACCAAGCCATAGTATTGCTCCGTAACAAGAATCGTACCTTCAGAAAATGTGGTAATTGAACATTTTTATGTAGAAATGTTTATATACATGAGTGGTTGAAAGGAAACTGAGCTCTGTAGTTGCCTGCAATAGGTGCTACAAGATTTATTGCACAGAATCACAGAATGTTAGAGGTTGGAAGGGACCTTCAGAGATCATCCAGTCCAACCCCTCTGCCAAAATCAGGATCACTTAGGGTAGTCTGCACAGGAATGCATCCAGGTGGGTTTTGAAAGTCTACAGAGAAGGAGACTCCTCAACCTCTCTGGGGAGCCTGTTCCAGTGCTTCATCACCCTTACTGTAAAGAAGTGTCTCCTCGTGTTGAGGTGAAACCTTTTACATTCAAGTTTGTATCCACTAGTCCTCATGTTATTACTATGCATCATGCAAAAGAGATTTGCCCTATCCACTTGACGCTCACCCCTCAGATATCTATAGACATGGATCAGATTCCTTCTCAGTCTTCTCAAGACTAAACAGCCCCAGATCTCTCAGTCCCTCTTTATAGGAGAAATGCTCAAGTCCCTTAATCATCCTCATAGCCCTCCATTGTAGTTTCTACAGCAGGCCACTGTCTCTCTTGAACTGGGGACCCCAAAACTGGACACAGCATTCCAAGTGTGGTCTCACCAGGGCAGAGTAGAGAAGGAGAAGAACGTCCCTAGACCTGCTGGATGTAGCAGAATTATTCTCACACATCTGAGAATCTACAGTTCACAGCATAACAGCTGTTAAGATGGTTTTTTTTAATAGACTTTCATCTTCCTAACAGATGAAACATCTCCAGGAGAGCTTTAAAAATGAGGTGACTCATATTCTTAATGGGCAAGAACATTTTAACAATAAAATTGTGTCGAGATTTGCTTTTTTAGATGCAACAACTCTCACAAATGCATCAAAAAGAACATGGCAACACCCATGGGGTTCAGCCTGTAATACTGTCTTATTGTCTACTAAAGAATTGTACTTAGTAGAGAAAGTGCCATTCAGTGCATATTGCTACCATGCAAAGCTGTTCTATTCTGTTGATATAACCTCCTCCCAGGAAGTCTTATTTATTAAACATTGTTTCTGTTAGTATCCTGTTCTCTTCTCATTCTCCATCTCTGTGAAAAAAGCCATATCAATTTCTAGTCTCTGAAAGCACTGGAAGGAAGGTGGGATGGCTAAAGGAAGCACTAAATCATTGCAAGACCCCTTGGCCAGCTCTACTATAGGCTTTTTTTGACAAATTATTTTTATTTCTTGTCTTAATTTCTCATTTATGAAGTGGAAACAGTGATCCATGTTTTTTCTCTCCTGTTTTGTATATTCTTTCAGACTGTAAACTTCTTGGGGAAAGAAATCATTTGCAACATGTGTGCATAGTGGCCAAAACTACAGAGGTTGGCTTTGTGTTGGGATTATTTGATAATACTGTTGCAGACTACAGCAAAATAAATTCATAGCATACTGCAGGGACTGGATTGCTTACCCAGCTCACAGTAGATGAAGTTAACCTCAATTCATTTCAGAATACAACTGATGACTTAAGGTTGTGTGTGTACTTAAATTAATATTTTCAAGAAAATGCTTTAAAAGGGGATTTGTTTTTCTATTGTTGTTCTCCAATGGAAACCAGAGCACACTGTCACCATGTCAGTTCTCACCTTGCTACTGTCTGCTTATCTTTATTAGGGATAAAGCTATCTCTTGAATGTCTTTCTAATTCTGTGGTGAATTTCCACAAATACCAACTCCATCTAAACAATGGATTAACTAACAGCTCTTTTGATTCAGGATGTCAGGTATGAAAAATAGATGGTCACTCCACATGCTCCATTCCTATCATTCAAATGAAAAGTGTTGACAGGACAGAGCACTTTGTGTGCTCTTTGCAAGAGTATCCAAGGAGTCTGATAATGACAATAAGGGAGAGAAATAGTGTGGGATAGTGGAAGAAAGTACAATAATAACAACACTCAGTGTCAACCAGGCAAGAAGAAAGAGAAGTATTGCACAGCTCTCTGATGATGAATTGCCACAAAGGGTATCTTACTCTTCACTTAGATAGCAACATTAAAAGCCAGGACTTTGGACAACACCTAGAAGTGAAACCAATCCTGAACACAGAAGAATCCAGGCAAGCCCTCTCCCACTTATGACAGTTTCCCATTTTCTTCTTTGAATGTCTGTCTTATTACTTAAAGAAATATAAGAACTTTGGTTTGGAGGGAAAACACACACACACACACATTTGTTAAGATTTTATTATATAGGTATATATATACAAGAGAAGCATATCCTGCAGTATGCTATAGCAGCAAAGTGACAGAGTAAACATGACTGAAAGGTGAGTCTCACTGAATCAACATGTGATTCCCATCTTTACTGTGATTCCAACCTTTGCTTGTCCTTTTACAAGCTAAATGTAGCTGGGACAAAGTGTAACACAAGGCTCAGCTGCAGGAAAGATCTCACAAGAAGAGGGCTAATATTTATTGCTAGCTCACTCTTTCAAAAGCTCTTGGTTTGTGTGATCTGGAGCTTGGAAAATCAGTTCTCTACCATGAAATGTGACATTTCCAGCTGTGGTGTGGTTAATAGCCATACCTTGGTGGGCTGCTGGGGCAGCTGGGGCAAAGTGTAACACAAGGCTCAGCTGTAGGAAAGTTCTCACAAGAAGAGGGCTAATATTTATTGCTAGCTCGCTCTTTCAAAAGCTCTTGGTTTGTGTGATCTGGAGCTTGGAAAATCAGTTCTCTACCGTGAAATGTGACATTTCCAGCCGTGGTGTTGTTAGTAGTCATACCTTGGTGGGCTGCACATTATCTTTACTTCAATCTTGCAGCAATTTTGATGATGTCATCCAAGCAACCTCAGTTTGCAAGAGGATGTGGAGTTCTGTAAAACGGCAAAAGATGGACTTCTTAAAGCCAGTGGATCAATTGCTTAGTTGATTTAAGCAACTCAGAGTACTTGGTGCCAAAATGGGGGGGGGAATATTAGTAACAGAATGGATGTAGCACCATGCTTCAGGGTGTTTCATGCATCCAGTCAGCTTTGCCAAAAACTAAGCTTGTGACAAGTAGTAAGTGCACCTTATTTCATGCACCACTTGCAATAACTGCTTTCTGCAGTTACATTTCTGTATTTCTGCTGCACTAAAAATATCTCCATGGAAGATAAGAGAGGTGCTAGAACAGGCAGATGGCACTTGCTTATATTTATAACATGCATGTCTGGTGATAAACTATATGAAACACGGTAAAAGATTAAGAAATGTCTGCACTATAGTGAGGAATAAAGGTTTAAGATTTCTTTTTTATTTGAGGTTATATAGTAAACAGCTAACATTTTCAGATGTTAAACTGGTCAATCCTAGAAACTGTTTGCAGCTTGCAAATGTTTGCCTCATGTAACCTAGAAATGAGCTAGCCTAAGTCACTCACTCTAGGTATATTTACATACATGCATAATGGCATAAAAACAGCTCCACGATTACAAAAGTATGATGTTCTTCAGAATCAAAGTTTATTCAGGATTGCTTGCTCTCCTACCTTACCCTGGGACAATTAAGAAAAATAACACTTTCAAGCTCACCTAATAGAATCTCCCCTTGTGACTTAGCTAAAGTACCTCCTTCACATGCTGTGAGGTTTTCTTTTTCACCCTCCTCTATGAGATTTGCACATAAAAATCCCATTAAAAGACACAATGAATTCTTCATGTTCAATTATGAAGAAACTACCAAAAAAACAATGCCAGCCTTGGCTGAAGAGAACCCAGATCCTTGTCCACTGCAGAGAGATTTTTTTTTCACTTACTAGCACTGCTTCCCTTTGGAGAGGTCAGAAGTAACTCTATGGGTATTTCTTTCTCTGGAAAACAAATAATAACTGGAACTAACGTGACTAATCAGGCCATACCTCTAATGCAAGTATTTACAGCTCTGTCATAGTCAAGGAAACCGACATCCAAAGGATGGCTAATCTCATAAGAAACATAAACCACACCCAGAAATGCAGCTTTTCTCTCTCTGCTTCAAAAAGAGCTCTACACAACCAACACAGTATAATAGTGCCTACAGTACAGCATCCAGAGGCAAACAAGATATCTAACGTGATGTTTCCTCTACACCAAACTTCCAGCTGCTGAAGAGTGTTTCACTTTTCTATGCAGGACTGAGGACCCCATTAAAAGATTTGTCTCCCTGTTTTGTTTTGCTTTGTTTGGGGGGTGGTGGGTTTTTGTTTGGGGGGGGTGGGGGGGTGGTGTTTGTTGGGTTTTTTGGTTGGTTGGTTTGGATATGTTTTTTTTTTGCAGTTACTGTATTTAAGCACAAAGAGCATTCTATTAGGGTTTCTGCAGTTCTGGAAAGCAATTCCATATTTCCTACAATAAACCCATTCTAGAGAAAGACCTAGGGTATTGGTCATCTGTCAACTGAACATGAGCCACATGTGCCCAGGTGGCCAAGAAGACCAACTGCATCTTGGCCTGTATCAGCAATAGTATGGCCAGCAGGAGTAGGGAAGCGATTATCCGCATGGATGCAGCACTGGTGAGGCCATGCCTTGAGTACTGGGTTCAGTTTGGGGGCACTCACTACAAGGATGTTGAGGTGCTGGAGCGGGTCCAGAGAAGGGCAACAAAGCTGTTGAAGGGTCTGGAGAACAGGTCTGGTGAGGGGCAGCTGAGGGAATTGGGTTTATTCAGCCTGGAGAAAAGGAGGGAGACCTTCTTGCTTCCTCTGACTTGAAAAGAGACTGTAGTGAGGTGGATGTTGGTCTCTTGTCCCAAATAGGGCAAGAGAAAACAGCCTCAAGTTGCACCAGGGGAAGTTTAGGTCAAAGGCTAGGGAAAATTGCTTTACTGGAAGTGTGGTCAGGTGTTGGAATAGGCTGCCCAGGGAGATGGTTGAATCCCCATCCCTAGGTGGACTTAAAAGCCCCAAAGATGTGGTGCCGAGGCACATAGGTGCCGAGGAACGTAGTTTAGCATCATACTTGTAGAGTTAGGAAATGACCTTAATGATCTTAAAGGTCATTGCCAACCTAAACAATTCCATGATGTTGTATTTCCACTACCCTGATGGACTATTTAGGGCAGCCCAAACATTTTAGTACTTCATTGATGCTCCCTATGGGACACTTGCAGGCTATGGTTCAGAGATTTTGATCGAGGCAATGACAGGAGCCCCAGAAGGGCCCAAGACCAGGGAGATTTTGTCGCCGCTTTCCCTTCAGGCCTTCCCTCACAGCACGTCCGGGGAGGGACGAGGAAACACGGCACGGCCGAGCTCAAGGCCAGGAAACTGCCTGTCCGGCAAGCCGCTGACCTGGCAGCCGCCGCCCTCCCGTGCCGGTGGCTGGGCGGGCGGGCGCTGGCGGTGGCGGCGGCGGCTCCGCCCCGCTGCGGGACCCGCCCGCGTCAGCAGAGGCGCCTCCGTTCGCCGCTGTGACGCCGGTGGCGCTGGAACACCTGGAGGGGTGGCGGCAGCGCCTCCGGCTCGGCCCTCCCCTCCTCCGCGGACAAGGTGAGTGCGGGAAGGGGGGGACTCGTTGGGATCGGTGTCAGCTCGCGGCGGGCAAAACAGGTTCCGCCAGCAGCTGCTGCGACCGGTGCCGGGCAGCGCTGGGTGGGCGCCGCCTCCCCCGCGGGCTGCCCACCCGCCGCTGGGGGGAAGGAGGCGGCGCGGCGGCTGGGCCTGCGGCGCTGATTCCCGGCAGGGTTTGGCCGCGGTTGCAGCCGGGACCGGACCTGTCAATTTTATCAAGAGGTGAAATTAACAAGGCGCAAGATGGCATCTGCCCCTCCTTTTTGCCTTCGTTCCCCCTTGCCGCCGTGCGCTTATCTCGCCATGATTTACCCGTTTCTGCCTCGCTTCCTCCTGTACATCCTCTCTGGCTCTGTGCCCGCTGGAAGCGGGGAGGTAGGGAAGGGAAACGGCCGCTTCGGCTGCCAGGCTCCGGGCTGAGGCGCGGGTTGTCCGGCAGCGTTTGTACCTGAGGGCTGGCGGGGTTGAGGATCGTGGCAGGGCCTCCTGCGCTAGCTAGCCAGGCACCCGGGCGTTGACAGCTGGTGAAATTCGATTTGAAGCTTGGCTCTTTTTTTTGGTGAAAGAGTGATCTTGATAATCAGATTTTTTTCTGCATCCATCCACCTGACATATGAGTGTTTTTTATGTGCTCTGGTCGTCTAAAAGAAGGAGGAAAATAGAAAATGGCTTGAAAATTAATTGAAACACCAGGTCAGTTTTAGTGAAGGGCACTGTGCGCTGTTTTTCGTCAGTGTCGTTGTGTGTATGTTCAGCACCAAATGTAAGCAAGCCTCCTATTCTGTGCTGCTTTACATGGTGCTGATAGCCTCAAGGTCCTGCATAAGTCCTCTCAGAATGAAAATTCAGGTTCTTAGTTCAAATGTGTAAATGTGAAACTGAATTGAGTAATCTCAGGGCTATGTCCTTTAATCCCCTACCCTCAAGTTGCATTGTATAGATGTTTTGGAAGTATGGCATTGGAGTTGTTCTTCATGTTTGTTTGACTGTAATATTTTATACCTGCCTGCAAGCTTTGCTTTAAAGCAAGTAATATTATACCTGCCTACAAGCCTTGCTTTAAACAGCTTTTGACTGTTTCCAGGAAACACCTGTTCATTGAGGACTCCTCAAATCCCCCATGTTTTATTCTATAATTCCTTTTCAGTTCCTGGATGGTCTCAGAAAGCAGCTGTGAAGCTATGGCTGGTGTTCCACAGCAAACTGCTTGGAAATAAACTGTTGTCACGTTTTGGTCAGGCAAGGCAGCTGTTGTAAGAAGAAAAAAACCAAACAAACGAAAACACCCCACAACAACAGCAAAAACCTGTGTTGGATCACTTTTCCAAAGTACTGGTAGAGAAAACAGTAGGCTAGATTTTTGAGGCCACAGTGCAGGCTGCATTCGGTTATGGTAACTTTTCTGGTAATCCACTTTTTTTCCACTTTGTCTGTCGAAGGGTTCCCAAGGAGTGAGTGGAAGTACCACTTGTCAGCACTGGTCCAGAAGTTGTAGTTCTTGGTAGTACTTAGCATGAAGCCCGATGAGGAGAGGCTAAGGGAGCTGAGATTGTTTAGCCTGGAGAAGAGGATGCTCGGGGGAGACCTTATTGCTCTCTACAACTACCTGAAGGGAGGTTGTAGCCAGGAGGGGGTTGGTCTGTTCTCCCAGGCAACCAGCACCAGAACAAGAGGACACAGTCTCAAGCTGCACCAGGGGAAGTTTAGGCTCGAAGTGAGGAGAAAGTTCTTCACAGAGAGAGTTGTTAGCAGTTGGAATGTGCTGCCCAGGGAGGTCGTGGAGTCACCATCCCTGGAGGTGTTCAAGAGGGGACTGGATGAGGCACTTGGTGCCATGGTTTAGTAGTCATGAGATCTTGGGTGACAGGTTGCTGATCTTTGAGGTCTCTTCCAATCTTATTGATTCTATTCTTTTGTAACATCTCACATAGACATTAGCAGTTTGCTAGTCTTTCTTTTATATTGCTGCTGGAATAGAGTAGTCTGTTGGTTTAAACTGAACAACTTAATCATTGAAGATTTTTGTTAATACCACTGAAGAAGGAATTTAGTATAAAGCCACAGAGAACTTTTGTCTGCTACGCTGCCATAACTGGTATAACCAGTCAGGTTTTTCCTATGGCATCTCTACAGGAATATGATGTGGCAGGTAAATGCTGCCAAACCTTGGTCCTCCATAGATTCTTTATTGTCAGTACTTCATGAGTGAAACATTGTCATAACCAGAAATGTTCAGTGGACTCAAGAGTTAGATGCCAGTAACAGAAATTCACCACTGTAACTGAGAAAGGCAGTGGTGATGTTTGTGGGAGTTTCAAACACACACATTACTGGAGATTTGCAGGTTCAAGAAGGCCAGTTATGACTGTATGGAAGGGGGAAGGCTTCTTTAACATTTTTCTTTCACATGATTGTTATTGAGGTGTGGATGGAATTGCATAGTGCAAAGTAAAATTCCTGCTGACCCCTACGAGAGGATTGGATGTTTTTTTTCCTCTCAGAAGAGTTTTAAGCCCACCCATCTTGCCTCTTCTTCTCTGTTAGGGCTGCTAAGTTGTTCTGACAAATTCCCAAGTAAGATTTCCTGGAATAAATGAATAATAACAGCACTTTCAAATAGTATTGAAGACTGTTGGTACAAGTTGGCAGGAAAAAAAATGTGCTGATATCTCAGCTAAGCTAGAAGTCAAGAAATGTCTTCAAAGACTCATTAATACTTTTCAGAATCTCCTTCAACAGTGTTGCTCTGAAGCAGTTGATTCAAGATGTTTTACCACTTCTCAAACATAAAATTACTCTAAAGACAAAAAGTGCCACGTGATGCAGAAGCATTAACAATACAAAAGCCTGGAGAGTGAAGAATGTTAAACAAAGAACCAAGCAATCAAGAACAGGAGAAACATTTGACCTTTTAGTTATTGCTAGTAACAATAGTCTCAGGGTAGTTTTTCCCGTGGCTATTGTTAGCCATGGCAAACCGAGGGGCATTTTGACCCGGTTACGCAATCATTTACGTCAACCTTGGGAACTGTCTGTTCTGAGTCACTGAAACACTACTCAGGTCCTTCTTGCATGTAGCTTCGTAGGGATCACTGCTACTCTGGGAACACGCTGCTGATGTGTCAGTATCTGAGGACGGCAATGTAAAAGCTGAGTGGACTGTACATCTGTCAAGAGTATACAGCCTGTTTGGATCCTGGTGTTTACTCAAAGGGCTGTAAAAGATCACCCTGGCATTGTTGTTGTGCATGCTAAAACTGTTCTGTTAATCAAATCTCTTATCCATGGATGTGAAATGATCTCCTGAGGGGATCTAGAGAAAATTATTATCCCCTGTTCCCTCCAACAGCATTGTTTTCCCTCGGGTATAATAGCATTCCTTCCTGGCTTCTGCATGGGTGAAAAGTGGGGAGTGAGGCAGAAATTTGAGTGTTCATTGTCAGCAAGTAGGGTAGCTAAAAGAGCCATTAGTTTCACCTTTTAAACCCATATTTGTGCATATTTAGTGTAGTATACATGTGAAAAGACTTTTATGGGGGGTTTGGTATATCCATTGCTTTTCTCACAGGTTCTGCAAGGAAGGTTTCCTAAGATTAAGTTTTTAGACCAATTATAGGTAGAACTTGCCCCCAAAACCATCTTCATGTCATCTTTTCTAATTTGTGCACTGTAGGTGTTCCATATGGCATTTTCTTTAATAGATTTCAGCTAGTAAGTTTAAAAATACTGCATTTTAAACTAGGAGCACAAATGTGTATTGCAAAACAATTTGGTCGTTGCTTCAGATAAATGAACCATTTCGAATGAGATTAAATACCGGATTGCCTATGTCCCCAGCTTCCTGTGTTTACAGAGTGAGGTTAGACCTGCCTCTTAGTGTCATATAGTCAAATTATTCTTCCATAAAACACACACAGTGCTTATGATACTTAGGTTCTTTCCCAAGGAAGTGTTCTTCAGAAATACAAGTGGAATACTAGCAGTCGAGTAAAAGGTATTACCTGAGGGCAAGTTGATACTATGTGCTGTTCAGATACTGTTTCATAGTAAGCACCTGAAAAATCAGTATAATCTAGAAAAGACATCTAAATTTAGTTGTATGTGTAATTAAATATCTGTGTCTTTATGGAAATGCTGAAGTTCTGCAGGCAAATTATCTAGGAGGGTGATTGTTTGCCCCTCAGTCTTCCAACTGTGAGTCTACCAGCATTTATTGACATATTTTTGTTCTGAGACTGGATGTACTAGGTCTTGACTACATGTGCCATTCTTATCAGTGTTTTTCAGCTAAACCATTGTTTTTAGGAATTGGTTATTTTGCTTAAAAGAAAACAAAGCAAAGCAAACAGCTTCAAGTGTAATTTCAATGTGTGTTACACTCTTGAAAGGAGGTCACTTAATGCTTTTAAGTTTGACATGATAGTTTTAGGAAAAAATTCATAGATGCACAGAATGGTTTAGGTTGGAAGGGACCTTAAAGATCATCTAGTTCCAAACCCCTTGCCATGGGTCCACTAGACCAGGTTACTCAAGCCCTCATCCTATCTGGTTTTGAACACCTCCAGAAAGGAGGCATCCATGACCCTGGGCAACCTGTTCCAGTGTCTCACCACCCTCACTGTAAAAAATTTCTTCCTAATCTCAAATCTCCCCTCCTCAAACGTCAATCCATTCCCTCTCATCACTACAAGCCCTTGTACTAAGTCCATTCCTGGGTTTCTTGTAAGCCCCTTTCAAGTACTGGAAGGATGCTCTAACATCTCCCTGGAGCCTTCTCTTCTCCAGGCTGACAAGACCCCACTCTGACAGCATATATAAGAGGTGTATAGGACCAAATAGACAGAAAAGTTTTTTTTAGAGAGGAATATTAACAGTTGACTTGCTCCTTGAACTTCATGGGAGCAAAACCAGGTTTTAAAAATCAAGGTGTCATAGTGCCAAATTTCCACTGTTTTCAGGTTGATTAAAACTTAGCTCTAGCTGCTTGAATACTGAAAGCCATTACAGACCAGATGGATCAATACTCTTAAGCTGTAGGTGTGAGCAATAAATTTGCAATGTGCAAATTTGCTTTGTTTATCTGCCACTCTCTCCTGTTTATCTTGTGTGTGTCAGAGTCAGGAATATAAAAGTAAAATACTAAATGATAGCATAAGAAACAGGACCCTGGACACCACCCTCTGTTTGGACTACATTAGGAAATGAAGCACAATAATTTGCTATGTTAATTATGTATTCTGAAACATTAGAAGCATAATAATTATTTTTTGAATCAAGTAATTCTTAACAGTACTCTGTGCTGTAGTTTTTGGTCATCTGTCTTTCATAGAGTGTAAGAGTCAGTGTAAAACTCAGTGAAACACAGGCCAATATGTACATAACATCAGTAGTATTGCTGCTCATTTTGTTGCATGCACTGTTTGCAGACAAGTGCCAGTGTAGTGCTACAACATGACAGAAAGAAGATCCCAAACATCCAGATTTCTTCAGACCTTGTGCATGGTTTCTAATGGTGTGAGTCCTTATTCATGCCATCTTAGTCATTTAATATACCTGCTTGTATTACTGTGGTTTGTTCTCCACACAATTTACTAGCTTGAAAAAAAAAAACTAAGGGGGGGAAAAGTTGTGTGTTATGTTGGCTCAAGCTACATCCTTCAGACTCAGATTTATCTGATACTTTTATGGCTTTGAATACGTGGTTGGGGTTTTTCTTCTGCATGTTGAATTTTGTTATGTGTTTGGTTTTGTTTGGGTTTTATTTTTATTATTTATTTTAACTTTTATCCTTTGAGAGATTAAGACTAATAAATGGAATGGAATAACTGAACTTTTTACTGCAGTGTCTCATGAATCTCCACAGGGAGGAGAAAGAAATGGAAGAAGTTGTGCATCTATATGTTAGTTCCAGAGGTGCTTGCAGTGAAGGAAAGAATTGGTTCCAGTGGGCTTGGGGGCTGTGGCTGTGTGCCAAGCAGTGTGTTATTCTGCATGCTGCTGAATCTTTTTTGCTCCCAGTAATGTGACAGACCACCATGAAATCCCAATTCTAAGAGGAGTGGAAAAGTGCATTATTACTGCATTATTTGGCTGTATTATTCAGGTGCTTCATGCAGAAACTATCATTTCTGCATGCCCGGAGGACAGTGGGGAGGCTCTGGTTCAGGTACTCAAGAGTTGCTTTTTGAAGGTTCTATTCACTATCTGTACAGGGACCTAGTATGGAGACGCTTGTGTGATAATTTAGGCACCCCAGTTAGATAATTGGGGTCAAACAGCATGAATTTTCTTTTCCCCTCAGCATCTCCCAGGTGTATGAATATAGCAGGAGTCCATCTCCATGACAGATGCTCTCTCACCCAGTGTTTTTTTGAAGAGCATATAAAGCTTCTTTCTAGATGTCAGCTCCTTATAAGATTGCAGTATTTCTTCTCTTGGGAAGCTGTGGATAACCTGTAAAATAGATGCTTCCCAGGAGAAGTAGCAATACTGTGGATCTGTCAGAGACAAAGAAATGGACGAAAAGTTGTAGCAAATGGAAGGAACTGCTAATGCAGTGTTTGCTGACCAATTCTGCAAACTTTTGAATTAATAAACAAGTGCATCAGGGAGTAGTCTAACAGAATGAAAATATGCCTGGATTTAAAGCTAAGCATGGATGATTCTGCAGGATTAGAACATTAGTGATGAATCTTAAGAGCTTTAGGGGAAAAACTAAGTCTTGTCATCTGTCATATTGATATTGTTTAAACTCTAGATTCATTTTAGCTGAATTGCAGTGGCAGCTACTCATGTGGTTAAGAATGGGAATGCTTGTAGATCTGTGTAATCTTGATGCTGCATGCTTATATAGGCAAAAACTTCAGTTTTCACTCTTTTCCTGCACTAACCATTTAAATAATTCAGATAATAGGCTGCTCTATTCCCTTGTGCTTAGGAAAGGCAAAGTAAAACATGATTTGAAGCTCCTGGTCTGTGTGCTTGTAGACATGCAAGAGAAGATATAATTGTGCCCTTTCTAATCTTCATCTTGCAATGAGACTGCCTCTTGCTGTGGAGGCCCATGTACTTCAATCAGTTTGATCACAGCTTCCAGTGAGCAGTATGGAGGAGACAGTCGTCTGCCAAGAGATGCTGGAGGCGCAGATGGCATTGATTCCCTTTACCTAAGCACATTTTCTTCCCTTCAGAGTGTTTTGCATAAATGAAACAGTCACTCTGAACTTTTACAGGTATAATTAATATTGTTCTTTTTGTTACCTAGTGCCACTGTGCTGTTATGGTATTGTACATTGCTTGGAAGATTATTAATTTTAGTAAAACTACAATGCATGATTCTGCCATATTTGAAGGCACAAGTTGCAGGATTTTTAGGATGAATGGACTCTGAATTTGAAGAACCACAGAACATAACAGCTGCTTTGAAAGGACAATAAACTGAGAGGACAGTGCTGTCAATTAAGTGCAGACTCCTCTGTGTCTCTTTTGATGAACCCATTACTTTCACATATGGGTTGCTGAATCCTGTTCTGCCTCCCATTCAGTTCCCTTTTGTTGTTTCTGGATGCATCTCAAAAGAATGTGTTGCTCAGTCTACTGCCTGCCTACTTAAATATGCTAGGTCATCTTTGGGTATTAAATTTGATCTGTAGATCAGCATTTATCGTGGTTTTGCAAGGATTTCAGCTCATCTGTTACTTCTGAGAAGCTGTGATTAGACCAAGTTTGTTGATCTGTCTTTGCAGCTGAGAATATTCCTATTTGCCATCTTACTGCTTTCTTCTATAACTAAACTAAGAGCACATTAAGAGCTGTGTGACCAATGTTCAGCCAAGGAGAGATTTGAATTAGGAGGAAAGATTTTATTTTTTCCAAATTAGATTTTCTCATAACCTAGGAGAGCATTAAGATCTGAACTTCACCTTGCCACATGACACTTCTTATATTTAGGCTCACTGGAAAAGAAACCTGAGTTACACTGATAGACAGGACTCTTTATTTTCAATGTAGGTGTTGGAGAGAAGGCATTCATACTTCTTTTTCTTATGAATGCTCTTCAGATATTACTTGTATAAAATTTTGTAGCTCTTGAGAAACCAGACAACTTAATGCTGTAACAAAATGCAACATAATAAAGCTGAAAAAGAGAAGCAAGCATGTACAAATGTTGTACAGAGCATAAGCTCAAAAGTGAACCGAGGGTATGATGGAGTGTATACTGCTCAAAACAAAAGCATTTTGCTGCTTGCACAGAAAAATGTAGATGGTGTACTCGAATGGTCTTGGACAATATAGAGAATCAGATTTTCCATAGGACTAGAAATGCCATTCATAGACTCATAGAGTTTTTTAGGCTGGAAAAGATCTTTAAGATCATCAAGTCCAACTGTTAACCTAACACTACCAAGTCTGCTGCTAAACCAGGTCCCTTAGCACCACGCCTACATGTTCTTTAAACACCTCCAGGGATGATGAATCAACCACTTCTCTGGGTAGCCCATTCCAGTGCCTGACAACACTTTCTGTGAAGAAATTTTTCCTAATATCCTACCTAAACCTCCCCTGTTGCAACTTGAAACTGTTCCCTCTCATCCTGTCTCTTTCTACTTGAGACAGCAAACCAATCCCTCCACCTCACTGCAACCTCCTTTCAGGCAGTTGTAGAGAGCAAGGAAGTCTCCCCTGAGAGGTCCTCCATCAAGTTTCGTTTTGGCTTCATGGCTACTAAAATACCTCAGTAAGAAGATAGCGTGATGCAGTATGCTAGAAATAGTGTGGATTTCTTTGTGCATTCCAGGTATTTTGGCTTTTTATGGAAATAATTTGTAGGTAGGTAGCCTACAACTCAGGTAAACTCTGCCATAGATGCAGAGGTGCCGTAGTTGGCTGTTGGCAGGGCCATCTTGATTCCAGCATGTTTTGTTAGCTGTGGCAGAGGACTGTGTGAATGCGGCTGTAGGGCTCCTGAAGCCAGGCTGAGCCTAGAAACAGTTTAGTGCCCAGGTAGATAGGCTCTCTCAGGTTCTCCTTGCTCTCAGGTTGCAAACACAGAGCTTTGGTGGTTCCTCAGAGGGTATGCTAGGACTGCTGGCTTGTGAACCCAGTCAGTTCTTTATGGAGAGGGATGTTTCAGCACTGTGGTCACTTGTTGTGAAAGGGCCAGCTCAGGATAAATGCTGAAACCAAGGTAGCATCTGCCTGTCTCAAGGAATCACTTGCGAAATTACTGGGGCTGAGTGTGGACTTCAGGAAACCTCAGATCCAGCACTGTGCAGCAATAAACGTGCATTTGTGCTGTAACATAGCACTGCTTTCCCTAGCTAGACAGAGCCTGTGTTTGCTTCCCTTCCCCCCTTACATCTAGAGTGTCCCTACCTTTTGTTTGCCAAGATAAAGGCTAGCTGTCATGGAGATCACAAATGCTGCCTAACTCTTTATCACCAAAGATAATGGAAACTTCCCCATACAAAGAATTTCTGGGGTGCTGAATGCTTTTTTTAATTGAAACCTTTATTTTTTCAGTCTTAATACACTGGGAAGGAAAAAGGAAAACAAGTCCCTTAGAAGAGCTGGTAAAGGGCCTCAAACACAAGTCTTATGAGAAATGGGTGAGGGAAATGGGGTTGTTTAGTCTTCAGAAGACAAGGCTGAGGGGAGATCTCATCACCCTCTACAACTACCTCAGATGGGCTTGGAGTGAGGTAGGAGTTAATCTCTTCTTACGTGAGGCAAGTGACAGAACAAGAGGAAACAACCTCAAGTTGTGGCAGGTTGGAGACAGAAAACGTTTCTTTACAGAAGGGATTGTCAGCCATTGGAACAGGCTGCCCAAGGAAGTGGTGAAGTCACCCCTGTAATCATTTAAAGGATGTGCAGATGTGGTACTTTAGGGATGTGGTTTAATGGTAATAGCTTAGCAGTGGGGGTGGGATTGCAAGCTCTAGGTGAGCAGTTGGACTTGATGATCTCAGAGGTGTCTTCCAAGCTTAGCAGTTGTTCTATGGTTCTAACTCCTTGTGGCAAATTAAGCTTGTTTTTATGTATAAACCTGTATGATAAAGTAGGTAACTTAAAAAGTTTGACTGCAGTTTTTTGGGAAGGTATTGGTGGACTCTAGTTAGTGTTATGTGCTTTCACTGTAGCTGCAAAGAGCAACGCTCTTTTTACATCTGTTCAGGACATTTATGTCTTGTTCTTTGAAAGCATAATAGAGTTCAAAACTTAAAGTAGTCAAAGGTTATGTGCTTATCCCTTGGACTCCTTCTTCAGCCTCAGGGCCAGCATTTCACAAGTGTAGGGATTCTTTGTTAAATGGTTATGAAGTCCTGTTAGTTCCTGGATACTTCCCTGGGCTGTTTCCAGTCCTCTTTTATTAACATCTCTCACTTCTAGTGGATAGATTTATGACTTTGGGATTTCTTTAAAAGACTCTCGCTGCTTTTAGCTATCCCAGATGCTTTTAATAATGTCTTCTGTTACAGCTGAACAAGTACCTTAACTATCTTTGGCTCTTGGACTTGTAGCAGACAGTAGCAACACATGAAGTTAGACATTATAGAAAAAAGGAATGTAATTAAATGATGGGCCTGTTAAATGGCTGCCAGGACAATTTATGTGTTATGTGCAGCAATATCTGATGAATGAACTTTGTTAATGTGTCTTTAAAATCAGCTGTGAATGAAAATAAGGAATAAGGGTAAAGCCAAAAATATTGTTGATAGCTCTTAGAAAGAAAATGTACTGTAGTTTTCTCTGTTTGTGTGTGGGCATAGTGCAGTGTTATTCTGCTGTTGATTTTCACCACTCTTGTGTGAAGTCTTCTGTATTAAACCAATGGTAGCACTCATATTAAACCAATGGCAGGCAGACTTGGCTGTTCCGGGCTAATGGTTGTACTTGACAATCCTAAAGAGCTTTTCCAACCTAAATAACTGGGATTCTGTGTAGATGGAGGAAGTGAACCTCAATGATCACACAGTTGTCCTGAGCTCTTCCTGAAGAGTGGAGTGTACAGTGTGTACAGTGCCTTAAACTTGTTCCCTGGGTTGGTTGTTACCACTTTGTTCCACATAACACACATGTTATTCCATCTAGACAGACTGGTCTTTGCTTGCTGTCAAACCCAATGTGCTGCAGGATGACTGAGTCATGGATGTGTATACAAGCTAAAGCCCAGGTTCTTATCTCACTTGCACACACCCATGGTTGACTTAAGGAGGACCAGTATTAAACTGCTGAAGCCAAGCATAAAGTTGTTAGAAAACTGAAGTTAATGTTGCCTGTGCCTTGTGGCTCTAGAAAGTACAGCAAAGCCATGACTGATGCTGTCCATTCTGGTGCTGTAACACAACCAACCTTCAGAATCTTGTTTGTTCTTCTTCTTTGACTATTGTTTAGCTGTTGGCTTTTACCTTTAAACTCTTCTCTAAGACAGAGTTGTGATTTTACTCATGGTCTCTCCTGCAGTGCTTATGAGCACTTCACAAAAATGCTGATTTGGGAAGATTTCCTGCTTTGATAGAATCTTGCAGCATTTGCCAGGATGTTGCACAGGAGCTTTGCCAGGAAGTTTCACAGGTACTGACAGCACAGAAGCTGGAATCAGAAATCTGGGATTTGGGTCCATTCATCTCCAAATGGAAGTGCATTTGCTTCACAGTTGCAGGAGGCACTCAGGCTGTTTGTATTCCCTTGTTCAGGCTCCTGCAATGTATTCCAGTTCTTTTGCCACTCCAGTGCTAATAACTATGCTGTCTGTAAGCAGCACTGTGCTGGGTATGTTTCCAATGTCTCATGTCCCCAGTGCAGCCCCTTTTCTCCTTCACCCAGATCAGTGCCAAAGTTCAGTTTCAGCACCATTACCTTCCTAGCTGCTTTTTCCATTACCCAGGCAATCAGCTTCACATCTTAGTGCAGCCTCTTGGTGTGTCCATCTGTGCCTGGTCTTACCCAAGGCCATTTCCCAGCAGCACCATCTGACCAGTTTCTTTTTGGTTGCATCTCCAGTGCTTGTGTTCAGATGCTGCCTGTGTGCTGGACAACAAAGTCCTCTCCAAAGGCAGCAGAGGAGAAGTTCCTTGTTTATAAGGTGGGAAGTGGCATGTGTGCCATCTGGGCAGCTCAAAGTATAGTGAGAGACTTGAGTATCCAAGCTGGAGATACTAACTTACAAAATCTAAAGTCCTAATGCTTGCAAAACATATTCTGTCCCCCGGCATTATGGTGTCTCTCCTAGAAAAATCACTTGGTGGTTACATGTTGCATCTGTGGCTCAAAACATGGTGTAGCTAATGTTAAAAAAATAGAAAAGGGGGATATGGGTGGAAAAAGTAGCTGAACTTTGCTGTGGCTAAACTGTGGCATGAAACGCTTGACAGAGGAAGGTGCTTGGCGTGGACAAAAGTAACTGAATTTGTGCCAGGTAAATTTGCTTTTGCCTGGAGAAGCTGCTGACATATTAGGACATTGAGGTGGAGTGTATCCAAAGAAAAGCAACTAAGCTGGTGAAGGGCCTTGAACACAAATCTTATGAGGAATGGCTGAGTGAACTGGGGCTGTTTAGTCTGGGGAGAAGGAAGCTGAGGGGAGACCTCATCACACTCTACAGCTCCCTGAAAGGAGGTTGTGGTGTGGTAGGGTTCAGTCTCTTCTTGCATGCAACAAATGACAAGAGGAAATGGCCTCAAGTTCTGGCAGGGGAGGTTCAGGTTGGATATTAGGAAAAAAATTCTGCTCAGAAAGGGTTGTCAGGCATTGGAATAGGCTGTACAGGGAGGTGGTGGAGTCACCATCCCTGCAGGCGTTTAAAAGACACGTGGATGTACTGCAGGATGTGGTTTTGTGGTAGTAACTTTGCAGTACTGGTGGGATTATGAGCTCTAGGTGAGCAGTTGGGTTTGATCTCAAAACCTTTCTTCCAACCTCAACAATTCTGTGATTCTGTGACATAATAAATGGCAACAACAGCGTCACCACTGAAGTGTGTTTGTCAGATTTAAGGGAGACTTGTGTTGCATGAAGAAACTATTTGGTCCACAGACTGTACCGTGTTCTGTCAGAACATAGTAAACAAGGTGCTACAGTGTGGTAATTTTCTGTGCAAAAAGGTAGGGGTTTTCTAGTCTCTAACTTGAAAATTAGGGTTTAAAGATGTTTGTATTAACTGATAATTTCTTATTTTATTTAAGAGTCTGAAGGAAACAAGAAACATGGAAGGCCACAAATAGTAAGTACCTTGATCATTTTTTCTTACTCTGAAGAGCTAATGGTGTTTGGCATGTTTGTCACTGCCTGAGTCTATCACACATTATGTTCTGGTATTGAGTGTTTGTATGAAGTCACTGGTGCACATTCTGTTGGAAAAGAATAAACACTGAAAAAATGAAAAACTGCCAAAGAATGGAGAAAAGAAGTGAACTGACTAGAGAGAAAAAGAACATGTTATCAGTGCCCTGCTTGATGGGAAGAAGTTTATCAGCTGTTGTACTTCAAGAGCTTTATCTGTGGTCATCAACTTCAAAATATAGCACATTCTTTAGGCTGTATTTTCTGATTGTTTAACAAAACCTATTTATGTCTATAGTTACTTGACAAAAATCTGTTTAAAATATATTGACCAGTAAAAAGTTTCCACTGAATATTTCACAGAATCAACAAGGTTGGAAAAGACCTCAGAGATCATTAAGTCTAACCTATCACCCAACACCTCAAGACTAACTAAACGTAGCTTCCAGTGCCAAGTCCAATCCTTTTTTGAACACCTCCAGGGATGGTGACTCCACCACCTCCCTGGGCAGCACATTCCAATGGCAAATAACTCTTTCGTGAAGAACTTCCTCCTCACCTCGAGCCTAAACTTCCCCTGGCGCAGCTTGAGGCTGTGTCGTCTTGTTCTCATGCTAGTTGCCTGCAAGAAGAGACCAACCTCCACCTGGCTACAACCTCCTTTCAGGTAGTTGTAGAGAGCAATAGGGTCTCCCCTGAGCCTCCTCTTCTCCAGGCTAAACAACCCCAGCTCACTCAGCCTCTCCTCATAGGGCTTATGCTCGAGGCCTCTCACCAGCCTCGTTGCCCTTCTCTGCACACATTCAAGTGTCTCAATGTCCTTCTTAAACTGAGGGGTCCAGAACTGGATACAGTACTCAAGAAACCAAAATAGAGTACCTCTCAGCTTGAGCATGCCAGTACCAGTCCTGGTCTCGAGCAGCTCCCTTGCCAAATGGCAGTAATGTGATTAGAAATCTTTCGGTATCTTCAGCATAAACAGGAGCCAGTAAGCTCTCCAAATAAAATTGGAAGCTGGATTACAAAGTATAGTGGTAAAATATCGTATTTCTCTTATTCCTTCAGTTGGTTTATCACTCTTGGAGTAATATGTATTAATTCCAGCTTTTTTGTGTGTGACCTCATATTAATAACTCATTATTATTCCTTGTGCGTTTCCCCCAGAATTTTTAGTGACCATGGCATCACATGAATTACGGTGTTTTCTTCCCTTGACCACTGAACTAAGCTATCAGTTGTTTGCACAGCTGTAGCAGAAGTTAAAGCACACAGCTAGCCAGAGCCAGACAGCTTTTTTTTAAAGTAATGCTGTTTTTATTGAAGGCCCTTAGTCTGTTTTCTCATAATGCAGAGAGATCTTCTTGCCATTTATTAGAGATTGTAAATTTTGTATTTTAAAGGTGCAGGTCAGTACAGGCTTCACCTCACTTGTTGGGCTGTCTGTTGTCAGGGTGTGTAACGGTTTGTATGTGCAGAATTCCACAGGAAATGTATGTTTTGCATGGATGATTTGATTCGTGCTGTAGCACCTATGAGGCCTTTATTTTAATGGCAATGAAAGTAATAAATGAAGTTCTTGAAACTAATGCTTGGCTAAAAATAAATGGTCATATATGTTTGCTTTTAAAGTTTGGGGAAGCCAAGAAATTCTGTGCTAAGTGCATTTTAGATTTTGTTCTTGCTCACTTCCAGTTTCATTTCTTACTGTCCCATTGATTAAGGCACTGTTTCCTAATTTTCTCATTCAAAATACCTAAAGCAAAGCAACAAACCTCTGTGAAACAAACTTCCTTTTCAGATTAAGCTGTAAGTAGTAACTCTTCGGGCAGATGTGCCACCCTTTTGAGGAGCACATGTACCAGTGGTTTGTTTTTCAAATTGCTGTAGCAACAAATATCTCTAGATGTAGATCTGTATCTATGTTTCTCAGTACATGACTTGATCATTGAATGGCTTAGGTTGGAAAGGACCTTAGAGATCATCTACTCCAACCTTCCCACCATGGGCAGGGAATGCCTCTCAAATAGACCAAGCTGCTCAAGGCTTCATCCAGCCTGGCCTTGAACACCTCCAGGGAGGAGGCATCTACAACCTCCCTGGGCAGCCTATTCCAGAGTCTCACTACCCTCACACTGAAGAACTTCTTCCTAAGATCCAGTCTAAACCAACTGTCCCTCAGCTTAAAATCCTTCCCCATTGTCCTGTTGCTAGACACCCTTACGAAAAGTCTCTCTTCAGCCTTCCTGTGGGACCCCTTCAGGTACTGGAAATCATCTGTAAGGTCCCCCTGAAGTCTAGTCCTCTCTTGGCTGAACAACCTCAGCTCTCCCAGCTCATCCTCATAGCAGAGGTGATGTGCAGGTTGGGTGAGGAGACCTCTTGGGATAGCATCCCTGAACTGTCTGTGTATTGTGAACAGAGCTAGTGGATGGTAACTCAGGAATGAACCGCAATTGGTCACTTTCAAAATAAGCTCAATCTCTTTAATTCTTTTGGATTATATAATACAGCAAATTGTAGCAACTATTTATTTCCAAAGATCTGCAAAATCACTGCAACTTTTAATTTGTATACATAGGGAGAAAGCAGGTACTGCAGGAATTACTAACGGGGTGACACTTCCTGAAAGAGAGCAAGATTTCATTGTGAGGCTATATTTGCTATTAAATCATCTTGTGGAACATGGAGTTTGTCTTTAGATTGCACTTCTAAGTCTGCTACAGGATTGCAGTCTCATTTGTCAGTAGAAAATCATCCTTTTAGAAAAAAAAATAACCTGTTATGTACCCACAGTTGTTATGTAGTCATTGCATTGCATAAAGATAGGAGCTACCTACCTTCCACAGAGCATGTTGTAGTTATTTTTCAACTGAAAAAAAAAAAGGGAGGGCAAGAAATAGTCAAATTCCATTCATAAAATGAACTTCAGGAAATTCTGACACTGCTGAAACTGCATGAAAATTGCTGCCTTGCTTAAGCAATGCTACCTCACTTGAAACTCTCCTGTTAGTTTTAAGTATATATAAAGTTAATTCCATGGGCTGTAAGTCATTTCTTAATTGACTGGGAAGAATTCTTTGCAGCTGATTATTTTGGCAGTGCTGTGTATTAAAGGCATTCAAATTCCATAATAGGATGGAAATTACAACATTAATTGCTCTGTTATTAATGCATAATAAGGAAGTGCAGGTTAGAATATACTTACCTGCATGCAAATCCAATATTCTTGATGGAAATGTATTAATTTAGCACGTTAGACTCGTTTTTTTAAGCATCTTATTGAAGTTTTGTCATTCTATTTCTTAACATTCTAGCAATTATCCAAGGGAATTTTATGACCAATATGCTCAAAGCCAAGAAAAATCTGTAGTCAATAAAATGCAACAGAAATACTGGAAAACAAAACAAACCCTTATCAAAGTCACAGGGAAAAAGGAAGATGAGCATGTTGTGGCTTCAGATGCAGATCTGGATGCAAAACTGGAGGTATGTAATGTTTACATGATGACTGTTCTCTGCTAATTGTAAACATCTTTTCATTTCCATCAAGCCTCCAGTGTGTGTGCACATATAATAACAGATACTTTTTAGTCATTATTTTCTTGTAATATATTTTCCAATTTTTGGCAAAAGTACAGGGAATAGGGTGGCATTTTGAAACACACACCCCATGTCCCTCAAAGCTGATTTGGAACCTGACGTCTTTCATCTTTATTTTCAGGTTTAGGGGTCAGTTTTTTTCCTTTTGCTGGCACAGAGATTATCCTTTGTGCTTGTATCAGACTTATCCTTTACTTACAGCAGTTTTAAGATATTTTTTTTAAATAATATTCTGTAGTATATACAAATTGCATGGGTTTTTTTAATACAGCTATACCACATGTGCCAGGAAAACATGCAATATGCCAAGGAGCAAAGTGCATACTGCCCTCTGCTATTTGGAGCTTTTGTGCAGTTTGTAGGTTCATAGAATGGTTTAGGTTGGGAGGGACCTTGAAGATCATCTAGTTCCAACCCCCATGCAGTGGGTAGGGACACCTTCTACCAGGCCAAGTTGCTCAAGGCCTCATTCAGCCTGACCTTAACCACCTCCAGGAAGGGGGCATCCATGATCTCCATGGGCAGCCTGTTCCAGTGTCTCACCACCCTCACTGTGAACAATTTCTTCCTAATATCCACTGCCAATCTACCCTTCTCAAGCTTAAATCCATTCCCTCTCATCCTATCGCTACTATGGGGGAACAAGCCTCAAGCTGACATCTCCAATCCATTATAATAACTCATTAAAACAGGATTTTGGGTAAGTGGGTTCTGCCACAATCAGTGAGGCTTTTGAAAGTGTGTAAAGTGTAACCAGAGAAGGAATCCTGGTTTGTGTGAGAAATACAGTCTCATTGTCAATGTCTTCATTGCCACTGGGGAAAACCCAATATAATAAAGCTCTGAGAATTTAAAAGCTTGGACATCTTTGACACAAAACAAATGATAAGGGAATGGACTTACCAAGTGTAATAATCATGTTAATGTCCAGCCAAAGTACTGTGAGTTTTTTAGGAAAAAAGAATTGTACATCTTCATATGCATCCAGAGATATCAATAAAGGAAAACAAAACCCAAATAAACAACAGCCAAAACCAAAATAAACACACAAACACACCCCAAAAAAACCACCACCAAAGGAGAAAAACACCACACTAAAAAAAAATCCCCAAACAACCCACAACAAAACCAAACTGTGAGTATTTTGGTTAACTGTTAGCTGTTTAGAATAGGTCTGTTTCCAAAATGCTTTCATTTATTTTCCTTTTGTAGGGATTGGTCTGTCTGTAGTTTCAGTGGACAACTTGATTGTAAGAAAAACACATTTTGTAAGGAAAAACTGCTTTCAAGCTGGGAAGGTGACTCATTGTTCAAGAAAACAGTGATCCCTAATAATTTCTACCAAAAATTAAGCTCGCTCTTGTGTTTTAACGGTCAGTGTTTCTTGCATATACTTAATTATTTTTATGTGTGTTTTTGTTTCAATATCAGCTGTTCCATTCTATTCAGAGAACGTGTATGGAGTTGCTGAAAGCAATTGAACTGTACCAAAAAAGGATTTGTTGTAAGTATGATCAAATACAGCAGTTAAAATGATAAGGAGGTCTGCATTATGGAGTTGTTAAACAAGTGAAAAAGTCAAAATGCAAATGGGGAGCTACTAGTTTCATCCTATTTGGAAACAGATATCTTTCCTTGAGACAGCTGAAGGCAGACTTGCTTATTTGCTTCTGACTTGCTTATTTGCTTGAAGATCTTCTAATTCTTAATTTCTTTTCTGATATTATGCAGTGCTAGGTGGCAATAGTTATGGGAGAATGCTTGTTTATAAGCTGTTGGGTTTTTTCCCCATTACTTGCTTGGCTTGTTTTAAATTCAGAAGTGTCTTGTCTTGGAAATCCTAACTCTATTATGGATGGTTTTCATTTTTGATTCATAATTGACTATGAAGAATGTTTGGTTTATTACTAGTGTTAGAATTAAGTAATACATACTGTTAGGGTTCATTTGATAATGTTGACTTGGCTGTAACAAGTGTACAGTAATTAGTGGTTGTCATTAGCAAGAGAGAGGGACCTTGTTTGGGAAGTTTTCAAGCAGCAGCTTGTGTTAAACGACCTCAAAACATTCTCAGCAATCAATACTGTTTGATTCTTGCTGCTGTGATTCCTGCCCTGGAAGGGAGAATCCAGCCTTGGAGACATCTTTCAATTTACTTTCTTTTGTTGAGTGTTATCCTTTCTATTTTGCTGATCCAAAGAGTGTCAGAGGTAACATTTCAGGATCTGGAAGTAAAATTAAAATGCAGAATAGTAGTGTATTGAGTTCAAGAAGTGTTCCAAAATTGCAGGTAACATCCCTGATGCAAAGATACGCAGGTAGCATGTTCTACCAGAGTGTGCAGTGACTCTGCAATGGATTTGACTGTTAATACTTGGGGGTGGAAAGACAAAAAGATTTCAAGAGATCTTTCTTTATATTAAGCCCTTATCCTTACTGATAGGAGGAAAAAATTGGTACTATAGAAGACAGCCACTTTGGAAGATTAATAGAGAAGGTCATAATGAAATGTTTTTGTAAGGATGTGAAATCATGAAGACCTATGGTCCAAGTTTGGAAGTAGTCAACAGTTCAGTGTTAAAAACACTTTTCTTTTTCCTTTTTTTCCCTTTTTTTTTAAATTTGAAATATAAGTATTTCAGATATTTGAAATATAAATTAAAAAATAGTATTTGAATTGCATAAATTGCTGGAGTTGTAAAATAATTTTGCAGAGTCATTTGAAAAGAAATGTTCTTTCAAATGAAGTCCTAGATGTTTCCATAGGAAAAATTAATTTCTGTAGTCAAGCATGAAGAATGGACCAGAGGAGAAAAGCAAGTGAATAAGCTTTGGGGAGAATTTGCTTCACTGAAAGTGTGCTACAAAGATCAGCTGAGGCAGTTCAGGTTGGCAAAAAGGATTAAAAAAAAAAAAGCACCCCACAAACCCCAAGACTAAAGGTGCTATTATCAAGATTGGATCCTTTGTGTAATCTAAACAACCTAGAATAGAATACAATAGAATAGAATACAATAGAATACAATACAATAAACCATGTTGGAAGAGACCTTTGAGATCATCATGTCCAACCTGTTATCCAACATCCAACATCATTTAATCAACTAAACCATGGCACCAAGCACCCCATCAAGTCTCCTGCTAAACACCTCCAGTGATGGTGACTCCACCACCTGCCCGGGCAGCCCATTCCAATAGGCAATCATTCTCTCTATGAAGAATTGCTTCCTAACATCCAGCCTAAACCTCCCCTGGCGCCTTTTTGCACTGATGGAATCTTGTGGTTCTGGTTATATTAACAAATATCTCAAATGAATCAGATCTTTACTACATGCAGGAATTCCATGGAATTCTTTATCTTTTCAGTGCTGCTTGGTTGTAGAGTGACTTTACCTAATTGATCTTATTTCAGTTTTAAAGCTGTTAGGAACCTATTAAGTAACCTGTTTGACCACTCATTTATTTTTCTGTTAGTTCTTTCTCAGGAAGAAAATGAATTGGGGAAATTTCTTCGATCACAGGGTTCTCAGGATAAAACAAGAGCAGGAAAAATGATGCAAGCCACAGGGAAGGCCCTCTGCTTTTCTTCTCAGCAAAGGTATATGTGTCATAATGATTGAGTTGCAAAGTACATGGCATAAATGGTAGCTGATTCATTGTTGGCATAATTCCTTTTGCCATTTGAAATGTGTGAAGAACAAAATGACAGGGAAGTTGTTACTGACCAAACCTGTCAGTGTAACTGGCTTGCTATGTGGAGTTCTGCCTGATCCTGGGTTTTGTATCATGGACCTGCTAAGTTTGTGTATCTTCAGATCCCTGACCTGTACCTGCTCAGCTCAGTGGTTCTAAAGCTATACAGGTGCATCTCTGTGGCCTCTCTAGCAGTGGGGTTGTAAAGGAGCTGATGACAGGCCCTTCTCCTGCTTGGTGGCACTTCTCCATCTGCAGAGAAATGCAAAGCAGGCTTGTTGTAGAGATGTCTGGGTCCTGGAAGGGCAGGGGAATGGGTAAAGGAATGCCGTTTTCTGGGCCATGAAGTCTCAGTGTGAAACTTCAAGTAGGTGGAGGAGAAGAAGTCTCAATGCTATTTTCTGCTTTAACCTTATATCTTAAAGTGCCTCAGGAGAGGATCCTCAGATTGAGTAGAAGCAAATAATTTAAAAGATAAGGAATCCAGAGAGGGACACATGCACAAAAACCTACATGATGTTACCCAGAGCCTTGGTGTCTCACTGCCCCTGTCCAAGAGTTAGTAGCAATACCTGGTGGCATTATGAGTATTGTGATGATTTTTTTAATACATTATTGAGACTATGGAAGTTTCAAATTCACCATCAAGAGAAGAGAAAATTCTATTCCATATTTTACAGGATTTGGGGAGCACTCTTAATACTTTACAGCTTTAGTTTTGACAGTACAGCTGTTTGGCTCAAAATAAAACATCACATATAGAGCGCTGAGTATTTCATATGTTTATCTTGGGCTAGAATATGGTCACTACCACATCCAGCAACAGCCATGATCTTTAAAATATATGTAAGGCAGCTTTGAGCAAAGGAGCTCATGGTTTGCTTCTTTATAGAGCTTAACTGTTTATAGAAGTCCTAGAGTATAACATGTCTGCATAAAATTGAATTTTCCTTTAGAATGGCTGGGTAAGTATTTGTAGAATGTGAAAAATGTGAGGGGAAAATAAACCCCAAAGGCATGCTAAGAAATTCACATTTTATTATATATCTTAATGCATTTTTAAGGTGTCTTTTAAAATAAACCCACATAAAAATAAACTGTTTGTCTCTTTTTTTTCTTGAGACATCCTTAAGCTTATGTTGAAGTTGAGAGGGTTCTTGTTTGCATTGCATACCAATAGCTAGCTCAGAAGCTAGAGATGAAGAAAACAAGATTTGCTGGTTACTGGAGCTAAAACTAGTTCTCTTATGCTCAGGAAGCTCCTAAGTAACACATTAAACTAAGTCTACCTTGGTGTGTGGAACTGAACCCACTCCAGTGAGGTGGGTGCTGGCAACCAAGAGGGAAGAAGCAGCAGTAGGAAGCAAAGCAGAAGTTGGACTAATCCTGTCTAGTTCCTAGAGATCCTGTTAGGAGCTGAAGTGATAGCATAGAGAAGACAACAGTGTCCCCTACTGCCTTTCCAAAGTGCAGTTGCTGGAAGAAACATTTAAGAGAATGCTTAAATCCTTTCAAAAGTTAAATGTCTTTCAAAGAAATTGTTCAGATCCCATAAATCAATAATTAAAATCAGGTTGTTACTTGACAAATTATTTCTTTATTTACTTGTATATTTGAAGATAGAAGGCTGCGAAGATTAAAAGGAAGTGCTTTTTGTGAGGCTTAACTTGACAGTCCTGTGGTACATATCTGGTAATGAATTGCCTCAGGTAGATTTTTGGAGTTAACTTGTGAAGAGGAGTGTTAATAGCCTATGTACAAGCAGCTTCACTAGCTCAAATACATATACAGCTTGCATGTGTATTTTAGGTTCCTGTTCCACGTGTGTCTGTAACTGGATGGTCACTACTTGACCAGGAGGGTTGCAAACACAGTATTCATGCAAAATTATCCCTTTTGTGTGTATCCCCAGCCAAGCTGCAGAGCCATCTGAACGGACACTAGCACTTCAATGAACTCGTTTGGCTGTGCTTTTTTCATTGCTAGTAAAGTGTCGGTGGTTATATTGACTGTCTGCATCTTGTTGAGCAACTGTTTAACGGGTTCCTCTTCTTCCTTTCTTTCCTTCATGCCTTTCCCCAGATTAGCCCTGCGCACTCCTTTGAGTAGGTTGTATCAAGAAGTGGAGACTTTCAGATACAGGGCCATCTCAGACACGTGGCTGACAGTAAACAGGATGGAACAGTACCGCACCGAATACAGAGGAGCTCTACTTTGGATGAAAGATGTCTCTCAGGAGCTGGATCCAGATCTTTATAAACAGATGGAAAAGTTCAGGAAGGTATGAAGTGTCCTGTAGTTTCCTGATGAATGACAATGAAGCATGGTTTTGATTCTTCCAAGGAAGACATAATTCAGCAGCGCTAAGGATGCCATTTATCCGAATTGATCTTTCCCGTGTGACTGGATTCCAATTAATCTGATATGGAATACAGCACCCTTCGCAGAGGGGGCTGTGAGGAAAGATACAGTTGTAAGAAACAGCATTTTCCAGTAGCCTGTTCAACTTCAGCCTAAATCTGTATAATTGAAATAATATATATCTTTAAAGAAGGTTATCTAATTTTAAATACTTAGATATGGTCCCTGAATGACTGGGAGAAGAAGATACATCTGCTGTCAGCCAGGAAAATTGAGTTCTACAGCTACAAAGTATAGAATAACAGAAATGCTGTAGTATCTGCTGCTGAATTTTTTGGGGTGAAGTTGAAGGCCAACATTTTCAAAACTGGCTATTGCTGGATTTTGGAGAGGAGTTGCAAATGTTGAATTTATTTTTAAGTTCCTTATGCAGTTCAGCATGAGCCTGGGGCGATTGCTAAACACTAAAACTGCTAAGAATGCACTCTCCATAAATCTTCATTCAGTGTCACTCATGTTTCCTACACTCCTCTCCTCCCAAAGGCCTTCCAAGAATCACCTCGGTGGTGGTCTGCAGGCTTGCTTTTGGGCACAAGTATAGAATTTATTTGGATTGGTCTTGTCCCAGCTGATTCAGGAATGCTTGTGAGAACTTTACATTTGCTAGTGAGGCTCTAGAAATTATTTTGTTAAGAGACTGTAATACTCGCTATTTGCTCTTTGTACATGTAAAACGGTTTAGTTGGGACGGGACCTTGAAGATCTTCTAGTTCCAACCCTCCTTCCCATGGGCAGAGACACCTTCCACTAGACCAGGTTGCTCAGCCTCATCCATCCTGTTCTTGAACACCTTGGACGGGGGGGGGCATTCATGATCACCCTTGGGTGACCTGTTCCAGTGTCTTACCACCATCACTGTCAAGAATTTCTTCCTAATCTCCAATCTAAATCTGCATTCCTCAAGCTTCAATCTATTCCCTCTCATCCTATCACTACAAGCCCTTGTAAACAGTCCCTTTCCAGCTTTCTTGTAAGCCCCCTTCAGGTACTGGAAGACTGCTCTGAGGTCTCCTCAGAGCCTTCTCCAGGTGGAACAGCCTGAACTCTTGCAACCTGTTCCCATAGGGGAGGTTCTCCAGCCCACTGATCATCTTCATGGCCCTCCCATCTTGACTGTTAGGAAGAGTTAGGGTCCTAGATAGAACGATAGAATAGAATAGAATAGAATAGAATAGAATAGAATAGACCAGACCAGACCAGACCAGACCAGACCAGATTGGAAGAGACCTTCAAGATCATTGTGTCCAACCTATCATCCAACACCACCCAACCAACTAAACCATGCAACCAAGCACCCTATCAAGTCTCCTCCTGAACACCTCCAGTGATGGTGACCCCACCACCTCCTTGGTAGTGGCTTGTGCTTTGAGTAAAGGCCATAAAAACAATTACAGAAATCATGTGAAAATTGAAAGCAGAGACCTAATAACAGAAATTGTACTGCAGTGTACATGCATCTATGCACGTGCTTGTGACTTGGAGACACGTACCAAAGGAAAAAACCCTGTTCGTTGATGGCTTCAGCAATCTGTGACTGGAAGTGTTTGGAGCTGAAAGATACTTAATTTGGCATTTTAAAAGCTTGACTAAACCATCCTAAGGGGAAAGGACTGGTGTGCACCTAAGCTATGCCATTTTTTGTAAGCTGAAGTGGTGACAATAGCAATTATGGAAGGGGTGGAACAAATAAAACCCCAGCTTGTCATCTAATCTTTTTTTAATGCTTCAGTACAGGATATTCCTGTAAGTCTTGTGGCACCAGACACGTATTTTATTATGCCTTGTGGGAAATGTTTATAATGGCAAGTTCTTGCAGGTAAAATAATTGGTATGGTCCTGGCCTCAGTCAGTTGCTTATGGTATAATGTTTGATTTATTAGAAAAACACTTTAAAAAATGGAATGTTAGAATGAGTAAAGCAGTACTGGTAATGGTCATAACAAAATTGATTTATAGCTTTCTTGCAAAACAAATGCTCTGGAAGGTATAAATTATATACATGGCAAAGCAATTAAAATAATGTATGCTTTGTACAGTGAGCTGCTGTAGTTAAAAAGTTACATGTAAAATTTCAGCCACGTCGAGTTGCTGCGCTTCAAGGTCAGCATAAATCAGACTCTTAACAAAATGTAGTAATAAAAATGTGGAAATGCTAAGTAGTTTGAAATATTTCTAGGTCCAAAATGAGTTACATTCTGACATCAAAAACCATAATGAATGTAGATTCTAAAATTCTGGGGTGTTACCTCAAATAGTTGTAAAAAAACCTAAAACCAACCAACAAACAAAAAAAACACGAAAAAAATCCCAACTTGGAGAAGGTCTTTTGAACTTCTTTCCCTCTGACAACTGAAAACCTTTCAGGACATTGTAATGCAGAGAACAAAAAGCTCTGTATTTTGTAGCCAACAAAGAAGTGCCCTTGGTATCCACTCCTCTACGTATCCCATCTGTGCAACAGGCATCTCACACTGGTCTTTGAAGGTTTTAACATTTGCAGAAAGTAAACTTTTTGGGTTTTTTTCATTTTAGGGGGGAAAAAGAAAAAGTCCAACATCCCCCAAAATAAAATCCTCAAGCATAATGTATCTGGATAGCTGTGGCTTGAACAAGGCACAACAGTGGGTTGGGTTTTTTTAGTGCTTTACAAATGTAGTAGGCAAACAAAACTAATGGTGGATACTGTAGTCCTAAATAATTCAAGTAGAGGAGTTATTTTTATTGCCCTTTTGTTCCATTCTTGCTTGCAGATCTTAATTGTGCCATAGTGTGGCAGTGTAACGCTGGCTTTTAAGGGCTTATTTTGGAGCTGTAACAGCAAGTCATGCTAGTTTTGTGTTGAGTAGGGTATCCTAATTAAAGATGTAAGGAATTTGGTTCTCAATACAGTCACCAGAGAGATGTGTTGGATCTAGGCTGCATATCTAGTGATACGCCAGCAAGCAGTTAACAAAGCTGATCCTATCAGAGCACTTGAAAGGAAGCTTTCTTCCGACTTCTAATTACAAAAATCCTCAGTATTACCTTAGTAACTAAACATCCTTCTTCCTTCAAGTAATCAGTGGTGGATTATTGATCTTTAATGCACATAGTGCCTCAGCAGTATTTGTATCACGTGGTTATAGGACTGTTTTTCAAGTACGTAGCCTTTTATGCTTTTATCCTAAATGTATACAGATATGTTGCTTGGTTTTGGAGCCCAAAGCTAAATCAATCCAGATGGGTTTTTCATACCTTCCCTCAGAACAGCTTAGGCTAGAAGATCAATAGTTGAGTCAGTATTTTCAGAGCTGATAAAATCTGAGTGAAAACACTGGCATTTTTGTAGCTCTCTTTTAAAAACAATGAGGTAGTTGAAAGAATTTTCTAATGCTGTTCTTAGGGCATCAGTCTACACAAAACCCAGCGATGCTGCCACTTTGCAGAACACTGCAGAACAGCCTTTGTACATTGTTGTTGGAAGATAGCCATGAGATTGTAGCTACTTGAGTAAAACCAAGGAAACAGGTGAAGTATTTACTTTTCCCTGTAGAGTTCTATAAATATTATGCAACTTCATTTTTTTTTTCTTCTATTACCAATTTTTATGGACATGGTAGTGCTCCTCTGGATATAAAAGTGTTCCATCCCAAGTTCTTAGTTTGAAGTGTGGCTTGAGAGAATCTAAACAACACCTTGGCAAAGCTGTGATAGTTAAAAGAATTTGAAAGAGTTAATACTCCATTACCAAATTCTCCACCACTGATTTTTAAGGCTGCTTTATCTGTTTGAAAACTCTACATGATAGCATGAGTGCTGCCATGATGTTTGAAAAATATAGACCAAATAGCCCAAGTGCTGTTAGTCCTCCAGTGTCCTTCCTCCAGCTCTGAAGAAGGTAGTTTTTCCCCATGCATTTCCTGAGAAGGAAAATGCCAATGTGCAGACTGATGGGCTAGGATACCAGGCAACAGCCTCCTATGTTCAGCCTGCAGAAGACACTCTGCTGTTCAATTTTGCTTAGTTAAGCTATCTCAGATGCTCACATGGTCCAATACAGACTCTTTCATCAAACGTAAACCTTACAGTGCCACTCAAAACAAGAGAAAAGTGGGAGCTGAAAAGTTGCAATAATCTTTAGGCCAGCAGTAAGAACAGTCACATCTGTGACACGGCAAGGTATATGTTATGCTACATCAATCGAGCAAATTAATACTTTCTGTATTTGTTTTTCACTTCCTCTTCTAATCATCTGATTCCCCTTCATTCTGAGGCTTGAATCAAAGACTGAGTATCTTTGTACATTCCCAGTGGCTGTGCTGGAATCCCTGAAACAAAGCTGCACTGCAGCAGTGTACTGAGAATTGGGTACCTGGAGGGTTGGGCTCTGTTTCTCCCTGTTGTCTAGTCCTGTCTGCTTTGCCAAAGCTGCTTTCCCAGGAGCTCTGCTTCTCTGTGAACCAAACGAAGCTCAGATAGGACAAAGAATTCATTGAAGCTGTGTAAGGGTAAGAAGTGATGCATGAGCAGAGCAGATTGATCTGTCTGGTGTCTGTTTCTATGGTACTTGGGTGTTCCAGCAATAGTATGTGAATTTGTAGAAGAGTATGTATTGGGGTGATGTGTGGAAAAAGAGTTGTGTCTTGATCAATATATTTGGTCAAAACAGGAATGTGTGAGGGCAAAAAGTGGCGTGGTTTGTGCTGGGCCTCCTTGTTCTGGAAGATTAGAATGGCCCTGCCCCACAGAGCAGAGCCCTGAACTAGCTCAGTGGTGTTAGGGAAGTGGAGAAGATCCTAACACACAACAGGGTTGTCAGGACATTTCCCCAAAGACCCTAAATGATTGTAGGGCCCTTACTGCCTAAATGTTATTTAGCATGCAGCTGTTTAGAAACTTGCAAGCTTGCAGCTGTAATATTTGGGCACAGTTTATCTCAAGGTCTTCCTAGTTCTAGAACTTTAAATACTTGAAATAGAATCAATGCCCTTAGATGGCATTTTAAAGGTAAATCTGGCAAAAGAAAAGGAAAGGCAGTGAGAAAAATGAAAGTTCAGCAAGAAGAACTCATAATGATACAACAGTAGCTTAAACTGTTAGAAATGTACTAATGTAGGGAGGGGCTGGTCTGTGCAAGGTCTCTGTTAAATATCTATTAAGAAATACATTTAAAGCTTAATGGATATCTGGGAAATACTGAAGTTCTAAATCCATTGATTAAAAGGTCAGGAGGAAAGCTCTGAAATATGCATTCATTGTAAAAATCTCTGCAAGCATGGATAAAATGCATCTGCCACAGCCTTCCAGGGAAGGCTTGGGACTTACATTGCTGCTCCTTTGCTCTCCCTTGCCATTGCCTGGTATGAGTGCTTATGGCTGGTGCGGTGATGAAGAGGCTGTACCATGTTGCAGCATCATCTGCTGCTCACCTGTCCGTTAAGATCAGTGCCGGAGGCCCTGTGGGAATGTGCTGAATGATTTTGGGGTTTCAGTTCTCTCCTAAATTTAAAAACTCCTGTACAGCTGAGAAAATGCAAAAAGTCTAGAAAAGGATTAAACCCAAATATGATTCTGATCTTTGAGATAAGAACAAACTTGGTAGTTGTCATCCTTGTAAACTTAATTTCAGTTCATGGTAAAGAAAATGTAAAGGAAATCTGTGGACATTTAGAAGCTAACACACTGAGGAGTAAGTAAACAGTACAGGCTTCTAAATAACATTACAGGTTTCTTTTTGTTGTTGTTCTTTTGTATTTTTAATCAAATTATTAAATTAGCAGGGGAAAAAAAGAAACACCTGCAAATCTGGATTGTTGCACTTCCTTATGAGTGATTACTGGGAAAATGAATTTAAATTTACTAGGAAAATAAAAGCTCTGGGAGGCTGAGAGTTGAGAATTGTGGCTGAGGGACACTAAACAAAGTTTCAGAGAATCATATAATACAAAGATGGAAAATACCTTAAAGACCAACTAAACTCTCTTCCTGCCAGGACAAAATTGGGCATTTGTGGTATATTTTCCTACATCTAATAAACAGAATTCAGCTGAGGGTGACACTCTTAGAAGTTTTGTGGGTATGAGTGGTGTTCTAGTTCAGTTATTAGAAAGTCAACCAAAGGAAAATGTGCTAATGCTAATTACATCTGCAGATGATGTTGAGATGGAAAGTTTTTTTGGTTCTCCAAGGAGCAAAGTACACCAACATCTCAAAGCAGAATGTCTTTGGCTGTGCAGTCACAGTGGCGTAATCAGTAGACTCAGCTGCCATAGTTACAAACAGCAGTGTAAGTAATTGATGTTTACAGCCAGCTATAGCCATCACTGGGTACAACTTTGGGTTTTAAAAAAATAACTGTAGACAGCAGTTGTCTCTGTTGCTTTCTAGGTGATACTTGCATATTAAAATGCAAGGTTAACTTCATCTGGAAAACTTAAAGCACTTCTACCTTAAGGCCAACATTTTTGTCACCTGTTGGGGTGAGAAAGCAGATGATGATTTTTTGTGCTCTGGAAATGTCAGAAAGATCTGAGTAGCTTTAGCAGACTTCATATTAGATAGAATCATAGATTGGCTTGAGTGTGGAAGAGACCTCAAAGATCATCTAATTCCAAACTCTCTGTTGTGGGCAGGGACTCCTCCCACTAGAGCAGGTTGCTCAAAGCCTCATCCAGCCCAGTCTTCAACCCTCCCAGGAATGAGGCATCCACAACTTATCTGGGCAGCCTGTAAAGAGCTCCTTCCCACATAGTAAAGAGCTTCTTCCTAATGTCCAATCTAAATCTACCCCGTTTTAGTTTAGAGACATTGTCCCACCACATGCCTTTGTCACAAGGTCTGGGTAGCATTAGTAGACTTCACATTAGGTATGAGACTTGTGGAACTATAATATCCTTTCATAATATCCTTTCGCAATGTGAAATGGTAAAATCTCACTTTGATAGTTCTGCTTTATCATTCTTGGTTCAAAGTCTTCCTTAAAAAGAAAAAGCCCTCCCCCCAATCTGTTTGGTGGTTTAGGTTGCTCATTAGATGAATAAATGAGATTCCAGGAGATCCAATAATCCTCACTGCAAGATAGCTGTGTGCTCTAAAATTAGTAAGATGGTGTCACACCGCACTCTGAGATCCGCATCTTGGTGTAGCAATGCGATGGCAGAGATAAAGAGATAACAGCATGCTCCTACAATATGATGTAAAGCATCACCTACACATGTCACTTCTTGTGACCTCCATACCACCAAGGTGATGTTAGGTTTCATTCAGGTAAGGAATATCAGTACAGACATTTTTTGAGGGGAGTTCTTAATATGAAAGCATACGGTGTTGGAAATGTTACAGTTAATGTTTTACCTAGAAATTATAATGGTAAAAACCAAAACATGCACACCCCAAAAAGTGCTCTTTATACCAAATTATATGCTTTGCCTTGTCAATATTGTCTCTCCATGTAAAAGCAGATGGGGTTTCAGTGCTGAGCCTGTTTCTTCTGTGCAGTTTCTGCTGTAATGCTTTTTCCAGGTTCTCCAGTGTTAAATTCAGTCACATAAAGTAAAGAAACTCAATCATTTCAAGATACTTTGCATATAAAATGCTCAAGCATTTTAAGGCAGTTGTGAAAGATGCACCTTTTTTGAATGCATGACCTTAAGCAGAAATGTTCTTCACAGTCTGAGTGTTTTATAGTCTTTAAATTACCACTTCAAATACCATTTGTAAGAATCAGGGTAGACAATAAGATAAAAATCAATACTTTTCCGAAGCCATTTCATGTGTATTGAATATCACTGATGATTGTTACTGCATTAAAAGCAAAGTAACAACATGTGATGGAGATGCCCTTTTAAAAGCATAATAAGGGTATGCCACTTAAAAATAGAAACAGGCTTCTTGGAACAGATTACATCATCTGAAGAGGTATTGCATGTGGAACAGAGCGGCTTCCAGAGACTGGTGCTTGCCCTTGAGAGGTGGTTCATCATCTGTTCAGTTATTTTTAAGAAAGAAGATTCTGAGGTGAGAGTCAGTAAAATGGAAGGAAAATTAAGTGCTAGAGTCCAGATTTTTTTTTTAATGACCTTGTTTCACATAACACATACTGTGATAACCTAGCTGAAATTAAAAGAACGCTAGATTTGGTTAAACTGTGCATTTTCAGACTCGTATTTATTTCAAGGAAAGGCAGGGAGACACAGCCTTAAGAAAAAATTCTGTCTGTATAAGAGACAGAACTTGTAATATTTCAAGGGAATACACCAAATACATTTTACAGATCAGTGATTGAAGTCAATAATAAGGTTAAGCCCAACTTCAGTGTATTAATTATTAATTCCAATATTAAAAGTCTCAGATATGATTGGGCAGAAATCAAGCTCCAAGAATTTTTTTTTGTCTAATAATTATGGAAGTGTTTCAGTATAAAATATGATTTTAATTTATTATTTTTTTTAACAAAAAAAGGAGCAAGTGAACACTGTTTTAACCTAATTGTTCTGCTGTGTTTTGGCCTTAAAATCAGAAAGAAAAAATGATTGCTTAGACACTTTCTGTTGCTCACGTGAAAACTCTTACCCAGCAGGCTGGTATGTGTGGGCAAAGCCCCCTAACCCATCTGGATCATTATATGAATCCAGAACCTAAATGAAGTGTAAAAATATAAACATAATAGGTTGTGAAAGGAGAAGTGAGATTTGAAGAATTCCCTCAGCCTTAATAATCTGGAAAGGCCAGGAGGATAGCTAAGGAAATATTTCTTAAAAAAGAAATGAAATACAGATGTGACCAAACTCAGAGAATTCTGCAAGAGAGAAGAATAAACAGGAAGGGGAATACAGCTGTTGGGGAAAACAGTGTTTACACAAGGGAACCAAGTTTTCCTATGGTCACCACTGCCCAGGAATTCCTCATATACTTTCCTAAAATGCCTGGGCACTTCCATAATGTAGTCCATCTGCTTTAACTTCATAAGGCCTTTGCTATTTAGTTGCATGCTACAGAGGCTCTGAATGCTTACAGAGATGCTGTGTTTCACATAAAGAAACCAAATTGAAGATTAAAAAAAAAGAAGAAGAAAAAGCCAACAAACAAAAGGTACTGTTCTAACCAGGAAAAAGAAAAGCTATTTCATCTCTGGTTTGGGGATATTCTGCCTCAACCCTGCTTAGAGTTTGAATGTTTCCTTGATAGCACAGTGTGAAGTCTGAAGAGCACTACAGGAAGATTTGTTTGGGATTTTTTTTTTATAATCAGTCTTTCTGAGTTTGTATTTGGACAAAACATAATTAAATTGCTTTGAGGTAAACAAGGCATTCATATTGATGGAGTTAGTGTACACCAGCCAGGAACAGCAGCAACAATGCACAGCATTCTGTCCAACAGGCATCATGTTACAAGCGAATCATGAGTATCTAGGAAAACTGATTCTTAGGTAAATCATTATTAGTTAAGCAAACTAGACACCCACAGATCCATGGGCCCTGATGGGATGCACCCACAAGGAGTCAAGAAGTCCTCAAAATTCTCTTCAGTAAATGAGATAAACTGAACTGTGTAACTACTGAATGAATAAAATCTTGGGCATAGTAGAGACATTAGTTTTATGCTATGTTATGATTTTCTTTTCATGACCTTTTTGGTCTTTCAGTGTTCAAGGCTGTTATTACCTGGTCTCAGTTTCATGTCTAATCACTCTCCTTGCCAGCATCCATCTCCCTTTGCACCACGTGTGCTGAGCCATCCTTTGCTCTCAGGTTGCCTAATATGATTGACACAACTGAGTTCTGATACACTCAGTTCAGATTAGTTCTTTAGACCTGAAAGCTAATTGCTTTGGGTTTGCCATTTATTTCGGTCAGCCTGCTTTTTGCTACAAATTTTTGTGGTCATTTTTGGCAGCTCCTAGACTTTCATCCCATTAACAAAATCTCTTTGTTTTCAGACTACATAAAGTGATTTGTATCACTGCAAAGAATAGTTGGATTTTATCAACTCCATCATAGTCATTTGAGGAGAGGAGATGTTCTAAGTTGTCAGGACCAGCCTCTTCCCTAAAGAGGATATATGTTCATGCATGAAAAGGTGTGCTCATTTGCATTTTAGAACAGTCTGTGTCCAAAAATGCTTTTGTTGTAATTGCAACTGCAGACTGACAGGTGTGTGCTCCCTCCCAGAGCTACATTTGGGGCTTGTTATGTAGAAGAAGTCTATCCCCAAATTCTTAAGAAATGCCATTTAGATTAATGTCATTCTGTGTTCAATTAAAGAGTCTCCTGGTCACATGAATAGAAAAATCATTGGCAGTTATTTTCTTTGTATGTCTTTGCTTCAAGGTCTCCATTTGGTGTCAACACTTTGTTTTCCATTCAGCCTGGTAAAGCACACATCCTGGGTTTGACTCATACTGAAACCAATTACCAACAGAAAGTTGAGGCCTGTATCTAGGTTTCTTAAAGTAGAATAATGCAGAGCTTCTAGTAAGGCCATATTTATATTGCCTTCCTTTTGCTTAAATTGTTATGCCATGTTTATTCCCTCTTTTTTGCATATTGATCCAAGCTGTGAGAAACCTTTCCATCTGGAATGAGTTGGGTTATGAAGATGATCAGAAAGCTGGAGAAACTCCCCTGTGGGAACAGGCTGCAAGAGCTGGGGCAGTTCAGCTTGGAGAAGAGAAGGCTCTGGGGAGACCTTAGAGCAGCCTTCCAGTACCTGAAGGGGGCCTGCAAGAAAAATGGGGAGGAACATTTTACAAGGGCTTGTAGTGATAGCATGAGAGGGAATGGATTGAAGCTTGAGGAGGGCAAATTTAGACTCAAGATTAGGAAGATATTCTTACAGTGATGGTGGTGAGATGCTGAAACAGGTTGCCCAGGGAGATCATGAATGTCCCCTTCCTGAAGGTATTCAAGGCCAGGTTGGATGAGGCCTTGAGCAAGATGGTCTAGTGGAAGGTGTCTCTGCCCATGGTGGAGGGTTTGGAACTAGATGATGTTCAATGTCCTATCCAACCAAAACTATTCTATGAATCTGTGAATGAATCTTAGTAGCTTGAGGAGCATGTTATATGCTGTAATTAGAGAGTAGCCAGGTGGTGCAAGCTCTGAGATGGAGAGCTGTGCTTATACACAGTGTGTTCTTGTAAGGACAAAGTGTGGATGAATTAGGAAGAGAGGCTGCATATGCATTAGTTCTTGGCTGTCACACACCTGACTGCATGACAGCTTCTCCCTGTGATGCAGTTTGTTAAACAGGTTGTCCGTAAGTAATTTGTCGTGATTCTGGAGTAGAGGAGAAGACTCGTGCAGCCAGCAGTGGTGTCAGCTGGGAGGCAGCTGCTGACTGCAGCCCTCCTGCTTCTCCTGTACCCTCCTTTGGAGTAGGAGCCACAGTCATTTGGGTCAAAGCTACAGCATGGATGCATTGAGCTGGAGCTGATTTGATTTCTTTCTGCATGGGCAGAAGATAGGGAAGTGGGCTCTGGGTTTGAAGAGTGGGAGAAGACTGTTAGAAAGGAGAAGCCAGGAGTACACAGCCCTTTTTCTAGTGAAGGTGAAAGGTGCCCATATGAAGCTGAACTGGTGCAGAACTCTATAAAAAAAAAACACTCACTGCAATTTGAGAATAGGATCTATGAATTTAGCTTAAAAAAAACTTATTTTCTCCAGTTTAAATACAAGTAAACTCCTAATTTAATCTAAATCTTGTGTAAACACTCCATTTTTGAAGTAGATCTCATGTAAACTCTCTTAGTATCTGTTTCATTCAAAATAATGCTTAAAATAGTTTAGTTAAGCTGTAGCAGAGTGTCATGCCTTTTCCATTTCTGAGGCTGTGGGCTGAGAGGCTCTTCAGTCTTTTAATCCAATGTGACTCATTGGTGTTTTTTCACTTTGCCTGATTTTTATGTTGTGTTGTGATCTTAATTCCCATAATGACTCTGAGTGTGATTGTGAAAAATTGGAGACGGTTGCTGCTTTCAGCTTCTTAGATTTAACAAACTTTCCTTCATTTTACAGTAAATAGTGGTTGGAGTTATGAAAGCAATCTACATCTTATATTTGAGCATTGGTTGCATCCTGTAATTGATAGAAGTCTTTTTAAGAGCTGACGTATTTTCTGTGTTCACTCCATTTGATGTTTTGTTGCAATGAATTCATTCCTGCTAGAGCAATTGGATTCAGATTCTGACACTGCACTGTGTTGCTCTGTTTATGAAAGCTGGTGTGAGGCTTCAGGCTAAAGATTTTGTTGCCTAGTTTTTGGCTGGATGAATCTGCTGGGTTGTGCTGGGAAATGCAACTTTGATCAGGGCTGTATTCAGCTGCTGGATAAGTAGGAGTGCTTCTACAGAGGCTGTACTCTCACCAAGTTACATGCTCTGCCTGCCTGCACTGGGCCATACTAGAGGGGCAGAAATCAGGAATGAGGAGGAAAATATCTCCTTAATTCCTGGTAATTCCTTAGAAAAAACCTTCATATGTTTTCTGTTTCTGTTGGGCTGTATCTTTCAACCTGTTTGGTTTGGGGTTTTTTTTTTTCCTCTGAAGGGACTAAATTATTTTTTAATAATGGAGCAGGAAGTGTGGTCCTATTGCTGCAGGGCAGCTGTTCAGAAAGTTGTTATTTAGCACAGAGTGCAATATTACTTGCCACAGATAGTTTTCATGCTTCAGAGAAATTTGATTTGGATGTAACAGAACTTTGCTGCTGCAAAGACACGTTTAGATACAGAGCTTTGCACTACCATAGTGCTGATAGTAGGGAGGAAAATAGATCAAATTCAAGTCAAAAAGGAGAAAACCACATTCTCTGAAGACGTCTTCAATTAGAACACCTTGTTGACTGAACAACAGGAAGACCTTTGCAATATGAATTTAGAATGTCTTTAGTTGCTGGCCTGTTCTGATTAAATATCTAGCCCAGCTATAGGGCTGCTCCAACAATATTGTGTTTTAGCAAACTACCTTCTTAAAACAACAACATCAAAATTTAAAAAGAAGAAAAAAATCAGTTAGTTATACTTTTCCCCAGAGGATTCTTGTAGACAATAACACTGTGCAGTGCGCCACTTCCCCGTTACATTTGTCACAGAATCACAGAATACTAGAATGGTAGAGGTTGGAAGGAATCTCTGGAGATCATCTAGTACAACCTACCTGGTAAAGCAGAGTCACCTATATCACATTGCACAGAAATGTGTCCAGGTGGGTTTTGAAAGTGTCCAGAGAAGGAGACTCCACACCTTCTCTGGGTAGCCTGTTCCAGTGCTCTGGCACCCTCACACTAAAGAGGTTTCTGAGTTCAAGTGAAACCCCCCCATGTTCTAGTTTGCACCCACTGCCATTGCGCTATCACTGGGTACCACTGAAAAGAGCCCAGTCCCATCCTCATAACCTCCACCTGTTACCTGTTGATCAGCACTGAGCAGATCCCTTCTCAGCCCTTTTATTTTTTTCCCCAGGCTAAACAGTCCCATGAGTAAAAGTTTCTCTCAGCAATCCTCTAGGGCTTGAATGAAGAGAGAGGAGCGTTGCCTGCACTCTTGAGAATGCTCGCTGAAAAATAAGCTAGGCCTGTCCACAGAAATCCTCTAGATTTTGGCAATCCACTTCCAAAATTCAAACCACAGGTCTAAATATATATAACATAGGTAGGTTGGAGAAGGTACTTTATAAAAAAGCAGGAATAAGGACAGGACTGGGAAGGAAGTGAGACAGTAGGGAAAAAGGAGAGAGGGGGATAAGATACATGTGTTTGTGTTTGAATAAAGGAGAGAGGGAAAGCTGCTTGGTAGGATTCCATTTCTGTGATAGCTGTGATTGAAAGAGCAGAGGATGGCACAACTAACCTTTGGTTTTTCAAAGGGAAAAGAAGGAAGAATCTTCAAGCCAGCCATAACCTTACATCCTCACAGGGGTCAGAGAGCTGCTCACATCTGCTGACTGTCAGTAGTTGTGAAGTAAGCAGTTTTGACCATGGCTAACTCATTATTGCCAGGCTGGAGTTATGTTCTCAAGGCAGTAAAATTTTTACAGGCCGAGTGCAGAAGAACTGAGGAGGGAAATGTGGCATAAATGTGACACAAGCAGCAAATTTCATATTCTGCTGAACAGAATCCACAAAGTCATTGGGGCATGTCCCTAATCTGGCTGTTTGGTAAATATGATATTTGTATAATACTTGTAGGAAAAAAATCCTCTATTGGGACTTTAAAATCACAGTAATTAACTGAGTGTACCTAATAACATCTATTTTAAATGTATGTTTTAATACTGATGTTAAAGAACAACCGAAAAACAGCAACGGGATTCATTAAGCACTTTGCCCTTTAACATGACATTGTCCTTGACCCAGGTCCACAGACATGAATTTCAAACCAAGAAGAAAAAGGCATCTGACCCAAAGTCCTGAGAGGATAAGGACAGGGCTAGAAATTAGGAGAAAACTACATATTCAGGAGAACAGCACGAGGCAATGTGGTCCAAGCACAGAGAATCCAAGTAGTAGCTTATCTGGGATATATTTGTATCCTGTGCACAACAGCTGCATCTCCAGTGACTGGAGATAACAAACAACACCAGAGTATATGTTTGGAGCTCTAGATTAAGGAGTATTTTTTGTATTTTTAATCACAATTTCGTCTCTTTTGTATATTTCCTTTCTCCTCACAGGCAGCAAATTGCTAATTGCAGCTCTGCAACTACATTTGCAAGGTTTCTGCAACAGTTTTTTGTGAAAATGTTCTGTAAAGATGTAGCTCAGCTGTCAGCCAGTGGCAGGAGTCTCTTGATACAATTTTGAGTGAGCACAGATCACAGTCCACATCTGTGGCTTGAGAAACTGTAGAGGGACTAGAGGAAATTACTTAAGATGAGCTGGTTCTAAGTCAATCTGTCTCATAAATAGAGAAGATGAAGGCTTAGGGGTTGTTTTCAAGGGCGTAACAATGGGACGGGAGGCAACAGCTTGATGCTAGAGAAGGGTAGATTTAAATCAGACATTAGGAAGAAGTTCCAGAATCACAGAATGTGAGGGGTTAGAAGGAACCTCGAAAGATCAAAAAGCCCAATCCCCCACAGCCAGAGCAGGGTCACCTGGAGTAGGTCATGCAGGGACGCATCCAGGTGGGTTTCAGATGTCTCCAGAGAAGAGACTCCACAACCTCCCTGGGCAGCCTGCTCCAGGGCTGTGTCACCAGCACACAGAACTTTTTCTTTATGTCTCATGTGGAACCTCCCCTGCTCCAGCTTGTGCCCATTTCCCATTGGACATCACTGAGCAGTGCCTGACTCTGTCCTCCCAGCATTGCCCTTCACATCTTTATAAACACAAATGAGGTCACCCCTCAGGGTCCTCTTCTCCAAGTTAATGAGACCCATCTCCCTCAGCCCCTCCTCACAAGAGAGAGATTTTATTCCATTGATCTTCTTCGTGGTTCTGTGCCAGACTCTTTTGAACAGTTCCTTGAGGGGCCCAAAACTGAATGCAATATTCCAGATGTGGCAAAGTTCTTCACTATGAGGGTGGTGGAACACTGGAACAGGTTGTCCAGGGAGGTGGGGGGGGCCCCATCCCTGGAGGTACTTACAGTGAAACTTGGTGGAGCTCTGAGCAACCTGATCTAGCTGGGGATGTCCCCGCTTACTGCAGGGCATTGGACTAGTTGACCTTTAAAGGTCTCTTCCATCCCAATGCATTCTGTGATTCTGTGACTTGATTCTATGACTTGTAAGTTGCTGAGGCAACTCAGTCTACACATCAGGAGTTTATCAAGAATCATAGCTTGGAAGCTTGTGCTGGATGAATTGAAATGGTAATTAAGGCATGTATTTAAATACCTTATGGTTATTATTAGCGATAAAGGAAATTGTGGTGTTTTTTTTCCAGGGCATCACTTAGGTTAGGATTTATCAAACCTAACTTCAGACATCTGCTGTGTACATGTCTGCACTTAAACTAATCAACAAGAGCTCCCTTTATAGTCCAATGGAGAGAAATAGGCTCTATGTTACAATGTTAATCTGCTGATTTGTTCTGGCCTTAAACTCTCTAGCCAAACACATGGCTGCTATCTAGGAACTTAATCCAGTACAAATATACTAAACCTTCCCTGTTACATGCTTACATTGTTTTCTAGGTGGATAAGGTTCTAAAAGTCGTAATTGCTAAGAGATGAAAAGTACTGAACCGTATCATCCAACCTTAAAAGATTTTTCAGGTTGTTCAGTTCCATTCTGGGAGGTGATACTGAAATGATAAATATATCTATATAAATGTAGAGCTTTTTAAGAAACTATATTGAATGAACTTGGCTAAGTTGCACTAGACAGAGCCTAAATTAGATAGTTCAGGGTCCCTTCAATATAGCTTCTTTAAAAGCTCCTATATTTTTTTCGTTCCAAATTATAATTTATTGAGTGCCTCAGGGCAGCAGGACATGGTAGAGGCAGAAGTAAAAGCTATCAGACCATGATCGCTTCCCTGATGAAAACATAATTAACCCCTCCACTTGTCCTGTAGCAAAATAGAGCATCACAGGCCCAGGTGGGAATAGAAGACAAAAAAGTGTTCTTTTGTTTCTATTAATTTCATGGACTTGAGAAATTTTGTTGTATAACCAGTTGCATGCTGCACACTAATTTAGAGCTGTGTGTTGTATCAAAGCTATCATGTGTCAGTGTAAAGTGTCCATGTGAAATTCAGTTCTGTCATAGAATCCTTTCCTTGCCTGGTACACAAATATTCTCCTGTCGATAGCATCTTTATTAGCTCTTTCTGAGGGGGACTGAAGGAATGGGAGAGAGAAGCTTAAAATCCTACAGCCTTACCCATGAGATATCACCAAAAAAACCCCAAAAGACAATACTTGGAGTTTTGTGTAGAGGAGTTCAATTTTATTTTAACAGCAGTCATGATGTATGTATCAATATAAGCAGGTTAAAAAACAAACAAACAAACAAACAAACAATTCTAAGCCCTTCAAACTCTCCAAATTCTCAGATGGAGGATCACAGCTGAAGGCATAAGTTTGCTTGAATTCATGATGTCCAGGCACCCGATGGCAACTGTAGGGCTTTTAGGCTGACAGCTTTCAGTAGACTTGTGTGTATGTGTGTGCACGTATATGGTTATAGCCCAATGGGAGATTCAGAGAACATTACCACACAAGTGACAGAATGATGCAGACTGTTCATGGTCATGTTAGTGTCTTCTCCCTTGTAACAAGTGATAGGATGAGAAGAAATGGCCTCCAGTTGCACCAGAAGAGGTTTACGTTGGATATTAGAAGAAACTTGTTGACTGAAAGGGTTCTCAAACGTTGGAACAGGCTCCCCAGGGAGGTGGTTGAATCCTAACCCCTGGAGGTGTTTCAGAGAGGCAGAGATGCGGTGCTGAGGGTCACGGTTTAGCCCCAGACTTGGTAGACTGGTTGGACTCAATGATTTCAAAAGCCTTTTCCAAGTGAAACAATTCTGTGACTCTATGTTTACAAGGGAGGGATCTTGGATTATTTTATTTTGCAAATTGGACCGAGTGGCTGCTATAATTTTTAAATGCTGTGGTGGGATAAGCTCCACTGTGCTGGGACAAGAGTCACTCACCCCTACAGGTACCCAGTAAGGGCTCGTTTTCCCAGTGCAATCCTGATTTACGACCCGTGTCCATCAAACACTTGGCTATGTGCTTAAGTATTCCCTCACTGTGGGGCAGGCCTGTGATTTATTCAGTACTTTATGGTGTCATGGACAATGGGACGAAGTCTCACTTCAAGAACTGCTGACATACAAATGTTAAATAATAATGGGAGCTACTACTGAAATCAAAGGCAACAGTCACAGTCAAATGAAAATGTCAATTATCATCAGAGGCTATTGTTCTTGTGTGTGAATTAAAACTATTACAGCTGTTATTTTGTCTCCCATTCTGACTGCAAAGGTAGGTGAAAATTCCTGGGTTTGAGTCAACTAATTTTTTGAGAAGGAAAACTCTGTGTAAGAAGGATTCCATCATGAGAATGCAAATAGGGCCCAATAGTGAAAATAGCTAAAATGTAGCAGGTTTGAATGACAAAGTTTACCTGAGAGCTGCTGGGTTTAAGGAAACAACATTTCAGACATAATGTGACTTTTAGTAGTTCTTAGGTTGCTTCATCATAGTGGAAGGAGAGCAAAATACGAGTTAAAATCACGGGGATTTGGTTGTTCTGACTGGAAACAAAAATGTTGTAATTACAGGGGACAAACGTTTTATGATCCTATAGTGACTTTATGGTCATTCTGTTTGTAGACAGCTGATGTTTCAGGTTGAGGTGTTTGACAGAGAAGCTCCCAGTAAATGCAGTGAAATGCTGCTACTGCTGCATTAAATCTATACTTAAGTGCATTTCTCTGTATTATGGAATGGTACAGAACTTCTTCTGTCTCCTCCTCTTCCCTCCCTCCTCTTCCCCCCTTTTCTTTCCTCCTATTTGCTGTACTTTAGCACTTTTCTTCTATTACCTGTGTTCGGTCTGAGGGCTGTTGTGAACGTGCCACACTGAGGAATCTGACCAGATGAATTAGAGAGTTCAATTAAATCTCTGGGTAGTTATGGCAGATAATTCGCTAGTAGATGTACGCAATTATTTGAGTGGGCATTGGATAAGATTCTGTTGGATATCACTGTGTATCAATTGAGTATTTTGTTTCTCACCATGAACGCTTCAGCCACTAGTGAAATGGTCATTTTGGTGGCTGAAAAGTCTTTGTACTGTGTTGTTTCTTGTGACAGATGTACCTTGATCAAGCCTGTGTATAATGAGAGTTTTCCACTTGAGGATATCAGAAAGTTGTGCCAATTTGCATTCTAGAATCTTTATCTTTTACAGTACAACTAGACTAACACATAATTCAGCTTTCACTCATCTGCCTTCTTTGCATGTGAATTTGTTGATACGTTTAAACTACATGAGTGGCTTTTGCTTTACTACTGTAAGTGACTGGGGATCTGAGACACAGGCAGCAGCTCCATTCTGCTAGTCCTGCATAGGAAAAGAAGATAAAGGCAGGTGCACCTCTCCTCACACAGACAAAAGTTCTTTTTCAGGGCTGACATCGTAGCCAGTGCTTTTGTCACTTTCTGCAGCGAGACAGGTAGACCTTTATGTCCATAGAAGATTCATAGAATGGTTTAGGTTGGAAGGGACCTTAAAGATCATCAAGTTCCAACTGCCCTGCCATGGGCAGGCACAGCTTCCACTAGGCCAGCTTGCTCCCAGCCTCATTCAGCCTGGCCTTGAACACCTTCAGGGAAGGGGCATCCATGACTTCCCTGGAAAACCTGCTCCAGTGTCTCACCAACCTCACTGTAAATAATTTCTTCCTAATCTCCAGTCTAAATCTACCCTCCTCAAGCTTCAGTTCATTCCCCCTTGTCCTATCACTACAATCCCTTGTAAAAAGTCCCTTCCTGGCTTTTCTACAGGCCCCCTTCAGGTCTGAGAGCCTTCTCTTCTCCAGGCTGAACAACCCCAACTCTCAGCCTGTCTCCATAGGGAAGGTTCTCCAGCCCTCTGATTGTCTTTGTGTCCTCCTTTAGACCCACTCCAGCAGTTCAATGTCCCTCTTATGCTGGGGGGCACCAAAACTGGACTCAGTATTATTGCGTCATGACTGCAAATTTGCTTAATGGAGCTTATTATGATGAGATGCAGGGGGGGTGCATGCACAAGCACAGGCAATCATAATCAAGCCCAAAATGGCAAATTTCAGAAGTGTATCTTTGGAACACATTATGCACTTTAGATTATCTAAATTCATATCTCAAGAATAGTTGCCTTTCTCGAAGAACCATGATGTACATCTGCTTGCCTTCAGACCTAAGAGATGTTATTTAAATCTACTGCACTGCCCAAGTAGTTCTCCTTTTCAGCTGGACATTTCTGGCTTTTAAAATTTCATCTCCTAAAATTAATTTTCATCCATGTTTCTCACCAGGTCATAAATTAAGTTTTTAATAACCAGAGCTGAAGCAGATGAACAGAAGTACGCTACCTCTTCTTTAACCATTGTCCTTACATGTTATTTCTCCAAGTTGATGGAGCAGAGATTAATGAATACAATAAATAAATACTATTCCAACCCAAGGGAGCAATTTGAGTCAATGTAGTGTCTGCAAAATGCAGACTGTACCAAAGCACACTGAAATCAGGTTTAGTACTGTGCAAGATGTTGGGAGTCCTCACATCGCACGTGGAAAAGCTTAGCTGCAGGCATTATTTTGATCATAGCATCCCAGCGTGCTGGGAGCTGTAAAGGACCTTTGGGGATCATCTATTCCAACTCCCCCTGCTAAAGCAGGGTCACCCACAGCAGGTTGCCCAGCAGGCTTTGTACCTAGCATTACCTTTTCTGCTGCCCGAGTACCCGGCACTGATCCTGAATTTAGAATAAAAACAGACAAATCAGTGTGAGATTGTAATGGGCGCTTCTTGCTCGAGCTGTAAAGTTGCTGCATGTTTGTGTGAGCTGAGAATCTACTTCCTTATGCTTTCTGTGCTATATGTAGAAATGCTGTACTCATAAGGGTTTTGTCCTCAAATTGCAGCCTCTTTCAGTTTGCTTTTCATTTTCATGTAGGCTTTACAACACCCAGGTATGCCAGAAGGTGCTATGCTTATTTAATGCAAAGATATCTGCTGATTCCATCTGCTAGCAGAGTTTACCCAGAGCCCCCAACAGGAAGGTTTGCTATATTCCAGGCGATTTTTCCCTCTTGATTTACTTACCCCCTCCTTCTTTCAGCCTATACACACTCTATGCATGCTTTTCAAATCAACTAAGTGAGAGGTTCGGTGACAAATTAAGCTGGAAGCATCTGTTTCTGCTTCAGTGCTGGAAGTGCTGAGACAAAAATATTCTGTATGTAAAGTGAGTTAGTGCATTTATCCAACATAAATGCATTTTGGAGATGATGCTTCACCAGTTGAATTGTCCCTGAAACTGGGCTACTGCTGAAAATAAATTTTGCATGTTATGGTAGACTAAAAGAAATTAATAACCCAGATGCACTGGAGAGGACATAAAAAATTCCTTGAAATAGATGACAGATTTGTACTTCAGTAACTGAACATACTGAACAGCAGTATCATAGTATCAGTCAGGGTTGGAAGGGACCACAAGGATCATCTAGTTCCAATCCCCCTGCCATGGGCAGGGACACCCCACACTAGATCAGGCTGGCCAGAGCCTTATCCAGCCTGGGCTTAAACACCTCCAGGGACAGTGCCCCAACCACCTCCCTGGACAGCCCATTCCAGGGCTTCAACACTCTCATGGTGAAGAACTTCCTCCTCACATCCAGCCTGAATCTCCCCACCTCCAGCTTCATTCCATTCCCCCTAGTCCTATCACTACCTGATATCCTAAGAAGTCCCTCCCCAGCCTTCTTGTAGGCCCCCTTCAGATGTGGAAGGCCACAATTAGGTCACCTCAGGGCCTTCTCTTCTCCAGACTGAACAGCCCCAACTCCTTCAGTCTGTCCTCATAGGAGAGGTGCTCCAGCCCTCTGCTCATCCAGTGTTTAACTGTGGCTGAGCAGCTAGTTTTTTAGGAACCTGTGTTAGCAAATGTTTGCCCTTACAATCAAGCATTCCAAAGTTGGACTTTCAAACCCTCAGGATTTAGGATTTTAACATTTCTTTATTTACTTACTTCATTAGTTTAGTCTTTTTAAAATTCATTCAGATTTCTCTGGCATCTTATAGTTTATCAGCCCATTGATTTAATAAGATACTGCTTTCCAGATTTATGTTTAATAAGATTTAATAAGCTCCTTCTTTCCAAATTTGTGTTTAATAAGATTTAATAAGGTACTGCTTTCCAAAGTTCTATTTAATAAGATACTCCTTTCCAAATTTCTATTTAATAAGATGTTGCTTTCCAAATGGATGATTTCTTATCTATTTGTGGAATGCTGAGCCATTAACATTGTACTTAGATGTTTACATTGAGAAATTAAAAGCAGGTTGCTCCAGGTTGTTGATTTTTTTAGTGTCAATAGTACCATGAGATTTTCTTGCAGAGTATAAACCTCACAACCAGCCTCTACAGTTTGGGATGCTTAGGAGCTCTGTCATCATAAGAAGCCCACACTGCATTTGCATCAGTGCAGTTCTCTTACAGTCAGTCAAATCCTGATACTTTCCAGACCAGGATTTTGAAGACGTTTTGTTTGTTCAGCTTTAATGAAGTTAAATGTATGAATAAAAATTTGCAGGATGGAGACCACAATCAGGTCCTGTGTCTCATGTCTTAGAGAGTAATTGCAGAGAAAGGAGAAGATTAGTGTGTATTACATCAGCTTTCCCTTGAGTAGAAAAACAAAGGTTCATTCTGATAACTTGGGCAGTATTAAGCAGATTATGCTTTGTAAGCACTAAGGTTTTATGCCTAATTCTTGAAGCCAGAAGTAATCTTAAAAAGATGTCTAATAATAATTGGAATGGAAAATGCATCTATTAGCACACACAGAAAAAGGCAAAAGGTCATGCTGACATAGTATGTGGTGTTTCTTTCTTGGCTGCCCTGCCCTGCTGCTGCAAAATGGAGACTTCACAATAAAATTTCAATATAATAAAAAACAAATTTAAAGCAGCCTTATTTCAGTAGTTCTCATAGCATCATACCTTCCCTGCTGGGCAAGAGGAGCGTGTAGCAGTTGGTAACACAGCATTGAGTATTTTTAGTCACCTGTATGAGTGTCAGACCTAAGGGTTTGCATTGCACATTGTGTCGTGGATCACCTCTTTCTCTTGCTGAACGTGCTAGCTTTTAAAAGAGACACTAACTGCGGGTTCAGTTAAGACAAATCCTGACTTTCTTTCTTGCTAAATGTCCTTGAAGACTGCATGCAGGAAGATGACAACTCAGGCTTTATAAGTTGTTTGTTTCTGGATTTTTTTTTCTCTTTTAAGAAATTTGAGACATGAGATAGACCCCAATCCCAGACTCTTGTGGAAAGTCCTTGTGCCCACCTGCGGTTGTGGAAAATATTAATTGCATTTAGTAGTGCCTTTTTTTTTTTTAACCTTGTGGCTTACCATCTCTGCCAGAGTACTTATCTGCCCCAGAACTAACATTTCTTTTACTCTCTCAGACTATCAGTCTACAAAGCCAGAACTGTTCTTAATTTGGACTTTTCCACCAGTGCTTTGAGGTACTGAATAGGAAAGGGATTCTGGTCTCAGCTGTACCATTGTAAAACACGATTTTATGTGTGAGACATTTCCACTGACCATATTTCTCTGGATTTTCACAGCTGTAACTGAGATCAAAATTTAAGTCTGAAGTTTCTCTAGATTTTTCAAAGCCCTAAAACATCTCTTACTTAAATACCTTCCTATTGTAGTGAATCTTCCAGGGTGGGGGGGGAAAGATGCACGTAATCTTGTGTTTTGGCTTCAGTTAGAAGTTCCTTTTTGCACAGGCACATGATTTTCTTCACAATTCTTTTTAGACTGAATTTCTAAATCCATGTACTCAGTCACTATCAGCTAAAGCAAATAAAGGATTTGAAGACCTAATGGAGGACAAAGGTGTTTTATCCAGCATTGGATGAAGCTTCCATGCTCCTCCTACCAGTGCTCTCATCCTCCTCCATCGCTGCTTAGTTTTGGAGGCCCACAAGCTCTTCATGCAGCTGCTGTTTTGGCTAGGCAATTGTGTGTGGGATGGGACTTTGGCATGGGTAGCATGGTGTCTTGCTTGGGCTTCCACCAGGCACAAGCTAAAAGAGTAAGTGTAGAGTTATACTCTCTACAGAGAGAAACTTACAGGAAAACAATCATGGTTTGTGGTTTGGTTGTTGCCCAGTTCCTTGGAAGAAAACTAAAATTTGTGTACAAACTTTGTTACAAACACATTTGTTTTGCTAATATAGCATGAAGTTACAAAGTGTCCTAAAAGTGTGTACAAAGCTGTCATTAAAAAAATAGCATCTTGGGTACAAAACACCTACATCAACTTTCTACCGTGACAACTGATCATAGTAATACCACTACTGTTGTCAAACATGCAACTTGTGGAACAAGGGGTGTCCAGAGAAGGGCAGTGAAGCTGGTGAAGGGTCTGCAGAACAGGTCCGGTGAGGAGCAACTGAGGGAGCTGGGGTTGTTTAGTCTAGAGAAGAGGAGGAAAAGGGGAGACCTCATTTCGCTCTACCACTCTCTGAAAGGAGGTTGGAGCCGGGGTAGGGGGGTGGTCAGTCTATTCTGCCTACTATCAAATGACAGGACAGGAGGAAATAGCCTGAAATTGCACCAGGGAAGGTTTAGCTTGGATATTGGGGAAAATTTCTTTGCTGCAAGAGTGGTCAGGCATTGGAACAGGCTGCCCAGGGAGGTGGTGGAGTCACCATCCCTGGAGGTGTTAAAGAAATGTGTGGACATGGCACTTGGAGGCATGGTTTAATGACCACAGTTAGGCTGACAGACTCAATGATCTTAGAGGTCTTTTCCAACAAAACCATTCTATGATCCTATCATTCTGCTTAACAGGTGGTAGAAGGATAAACTGCCAAGCTAAAACCCTTTGAAAGTGAAATTGTTTGTTCCTAAGGGGACCTTGATGTTTTTTCTTACAAGAATAAACAGAAAAATCAGTCTGTCTGAGAAGGCAAACTTGAATGAGTGAATTATGGTTTTGGTAGTATTTAAAAGTTACTTGAGTGCTATATTGTCAAGAAGAGCTGCATGTTGACTTTGAAGTTTGTCTCCAACTATAGGTACACAGGGATGTCTCTGCCTGTATGTTAAGTAGTAAGCTTTTAGTTCCAGATATCCTGGTCAAGCTTTGAATTGCTCTTTCTGTAAAGAGATACCAAAATCAGCATATTTCCCAGTTATTATCTTCTTGCTGTGTATTTAGTACTAACACCCATGTTACAAATGGATTAGAAAACAACATTTCTATTAGAAAAATAGGAAAAATAGTAAGGTAGAAGGTAAAGAGATACATAATTTAGCATGTGTCATCCTGCCACATCTTGATTTCCATGGGGTTGTGCTACAGTGAAGTTCTATACAGACTTTAATTTGGTCTGTTCAGTTGTCCAGTTTCCCTAAGAGTTGTTTTTATATGCTCTTTTATGAAAGAGGAAGCGGGGGGGAAATCACTACCTAAGGAACTGTCCCTTTATTTGAAGGTTCAAGCTCAAGTGCGGCACGCAAAGCTCAACTTCGACAAACTGAAGACTGATGTCTGTCAAAAAGTGGATCTTTTGGGAGCAAGCAGATGCAATCTCCTTTCTCATGTATTAACAACATACCAGGTACGCAAAGACACAGTGACCTTCCAAAGAAAGAGTCCCTGATGATGTGGGGTTTTTGAGGAGGTTACCATGGTGATACTCAACTAGTATTGGAGGGAAGACGTTAAATTTGCCCTGACAGCGAATTGGTGTTAAAGCTGGCATTGCACTGACATTTTCTTGTGTCTTACAGACAACACTTCTTCATTTTTGGGAAAAAACTTCACACACAATGGCAGCCATCCATGAAAGCTTCAAAGGTTATCAGCCATATAAATTCACTATGTTAAAGGTAAGGAATATATCGATGTGTTTGCTGCCCAGGGATAGCAAGTAAGAGATCAAACAAGGATGTGGAAAGCACACATTCGTATTTTGGCCTTATATTGTCTCACAGTTTTATCCCTGCTCTGTCTTTTCATTTAAATACAACTTTTCCATTTAATGCTCATCTGGCTAGTCAGATCAAACACTGCATGTGTTTGACCAACTTCCAGTACATGAAGGCTACAAGAAGGATGGAGGGAGACTGTTTACAAAGGCCTGCAGTGATGGGATGAGGGGCAATGGCTTCAAACTAGAGAAGAGTAGATTTAGATTGGATGTTAAGAGTAAGTTCTTTACCATGAGGGTGGTGGAACATTGGAATTGGTTACCCGGGGAGGTTAGTTGAGGGCTCTGGGCAACCTAATCTGACTGAGGATTCTCCTGCTTATTGCAGAGGGTGTTGGACTAGCTGACCTTTGGAGGTCCCTTGCAACCCAGACCATTCTATGATTCTGTGTAGCGTGCAGTGACCGGTGAACATTTCAAAGGATGACACTATTCAGGGCTGCATCTATGTATTTAAGTGATAACTAGGACTGTGTTTGATTATTCATAAAGAATGATAAAAATCCAGCAGAATTAGGGATTTATGTGGCTCTCCAAAATCCCACAAGTGAATTAATACTATTTTGCCTTTGCATGTTTTTAAAAACTCAAACTCTTTACCTGAAAAACACCTTATTGGACTGGGTCTGTTTAGCCTGGAGAAGAGGAGACTGGGGTGGGGGATCTCATTAATACTGATCAACATCTAAAGGGTGGATGTCGTGAGAATGGAGTCAGACTTCTCACTAGTGTCCAGTGGCAGGACAAGAGGCAACACAAACTGGAACAGGAACATGTAATCATAAGGAAAAAAAAAATTCCCTTTGAGGATGGTGGAGCACTGGAGCAGGCTGCCCAGAGAGGTTGTGAAGTCACCATCTCTGGAGGCACTCAAAACCCACCTGGACATGTTCCTGTGTGGTTTCCTCTAGGTGACGCTGCTCTAGCAGGGGGGGCTCCACTGATGATTTTCAGAGGTCCCTTTCAACCCCCACCAGATTGTGATTCTGTGCTTGAATATAAGTATATGCAGGCTCATGGTTCCCACACCTGTAGTCAGACCTTTTAACCCTTGTTTGCTCTGGGAAATCCTGTTTACATTAACTAGTGATATTTGTTGGTTCATTTTAATCCTTGAATATGGAATATGTGCAATATCTGACTGAAGCCTGAGTTCAGAGTTTTGCCCAAGTATATAAAAATAACCAGTCTGTATTTTCCTGGTCCTGCCTGCACCTGCATAGGTATTTTCTTTGTCCATTACAATTTGAGGGTCAATAAAAGAACAGGAAAAATGTGGGGGAAAATAGTTAACTTCCCAGTTATCCCCATAGACATTTTTGTCCTGTAGCTATTTTGTGCAGCATTATAACTACATCTTTGGCTGGTCCTATTTGCATGGGGGGAAAATAGCATTTATGTGAAGGAGGCCTGATGGAAGGGTTCCCTGCAGAGTCACAGGGAGGAATGAGCAGCTTGCAGCAAAGCCACAGTTCGCTTGAAGAGACAACCCAGTTTGAAAATAATGAGAAGTCATGGCCTCATGAAATGCTCATGCATATGACACATAGAAGTGGAAGTTGGGCTGCATTGTGCTATATAGGTTGCAGCTACTGCAAAGCTCCTGGAAAAGAACCACCTGAAGGTACAAGGTTTCTTTCACCCCAGACTACCAAATGTGTCTGTACATGAATATGCTCTATTTAAAGTTGTTTTCAGGAACATGGTTTGGGAGGGACAGCTTTCTGAAATCTGAAGTGCATAAAAGGAATAATGTAGATCTGCAGAGATGTTTAATTCAGTTCTGGGTAAGCTCATGTGAGCCAGGAAAGCAGCTGAAAGAGATGAAGGCATCCAGTGTGTCCAGAGATCTGTGATTCTTCCCGTGGCAGGGAGGTTGGAGTAGATGATCTGTAAGCTCCCTTCCAACCTATACTGTTCTGTGATAAAGAGCTGTTACTCCTGCACCTTATAACATCACAACACACCAAACAAATCAATCTCTCCTGGGGACAAAGATAAGAAGAGGCTCGTGAACTGTTCCATCTTACCCATCCTCTGAAAAATCCTGTCCTGCAGGAGAAGGCCTCATTTGCTACAAAGTTAACAAAGCTCTAAGCTTCCTTCTTGCATAGTGCACATCATGGAAGATGGGATTTAGCCAGAGCTTGTGTCCAGATTTCAGCAGGAGATAGCTGGGCATAGTTACCATGACACTGCTTGTAATTGCCTACAGACTCACAAATTGAACTCCAGACCAGAAAAGAAAATCTGCTGTATTTCCCCACCATTGCAGGCACCTGCTTCACAGCCTGGGTTTAGCACAACCAGGGTCCTGCTCAGGAGCCCGGGGGGAGGATGCAGCGGGGGGCAGCTCTCATAACCTCCCTATGTTAAAATGTTTCTAAGGAATTTATTTCTCTTTGCTTTGATACAAACCAATTCAGTCTTAATTTGTCTAGGCAGCCTATATAATTTCTTCATACCTATATTGCTACTTTATACCTAAAAGTGTGATTACTTGAACAAGACACATGATGTGTAGAAATATGTTGTAACATTTGAAGACCATGGAGGGAATGGACCTCTCCTGGAATGTGCAATACCCTGCTGGTGGAGGAAGAGAGAGCTTTTGAGATGTTTCTTCCCTTTTGGACTTCCTCCAGTCTGACTTTGAAATTAGGTTAGGAATCTATGATGACAAAAGACAAGCTATATTGAGTCCACACACATGTAACAAGCACTCCCTTGAAGCAAAAAGTAGCTGTAAAAAATGGTTGTGAATATTGTACTGTGCTTGGGATGCAGCCTAACTTTGTTATGAGAATCTTAACCATTTTTATTGCTGGCCTCTTATGCTGAAGTGTAGTGATTTCCTGCTTTTGCTGAGAAATTATGCTAATCAGGAGGTAGATTTTGTACTACAGAATTCCATGGAACTCTGTACTTTTAGAAGACAGCTGCTTGGGAGTAAGACTATGTTACTGCATTTTAGTGTCGCTCCTTAATCCTACATTCTAGAGACTGAAAGAGATCATTTTCTATACCACAGTTAAGTCCCCTCCATAATCTTTTTCCCCCCCAATTAGTAGGTTTTCTTTGTTTGTGTTAAATCATTGCTAAAGAGATCAAACTCAAGTGGTTGCATCAGGTGAGATTGTGTTGCTTGAGAATAGATGCCTGCTGCCACTGCAGGTACCTTATCAGGGTAGAGTCACTTCACCCAGACTTGTAATTTATGAAGGGTGTGGGACTTCCACTAGCCTTGTATCTCCTCTGCTAGACCTGGGTGTGGAATAACAATATATGTTTATGGTCAGGGAATTGATCCCTACCAGTCCTATCATATGTTCATGCCAGAGTAACAATATATTAAGAAGGAGTTGCAAGCTAATTCTATGTTGAGACTACATGGTATTATTTTTTTATGAAGCATAATAAGTGGCTGTAGCTGATCTAGGGTAAGAGAAGGTTTTGGTCTAGCTACCCAGTGAAGATTTTATGTCTGCTCTCAACTTTCTGCACTAAAAATAGTCAGTCAAAATAAATAACTGCTTAAAATGTACATATAATAATTCAGTGTGCCCAATTCTATGAGAGTTAGCCCTTTTAGAATACTTTTCTCTATGTAATATCTTAAAAGGAATCTTTCCTAGTAGAAAATTTTGAATCTGGTGCTTGCAAATAATTTTTCTCATTTATGATTGCAGTTCTGCTACTAGCAGCTTAATTTTGCTCATACAAATGAGCTTTCCAAATTAAACTAAGCATGCATGTGTGTAGGATTAGGGTTTTTTTACTTTAAAACAAGAATTTAAAGACACTGCTAATATTTGACTTAGACATGGATCATCTTACTGAAAAATTAGAAGGTGCTATGCACTGGGAAATTACTATTTGTATTTTGTAGCATGAGTATATTAATCTACCAGGTTTACCTCAGGAAAGAGACTCTGCAATGCCTCTCAGGATTGTTTCTGGAAAGAACACATTGTCTTTAGAGATGTTTGCCAAACTCCCCCCTTTAATGAAAAGCAGCCCACTTGTTTTCTTTGCTGCAGGGTATATGCTGAGAGTAGTATAATTGTGCTGTTGCAGCTGTATTTCCCAACTGTGAGTTTTATCCTTGATGAAAGAATGATTATTAATGTACTAACAACTCATGATATAAAAGTACCTGTTACTGTCTCCATTAGTGTAATGGTAAAGATGATGGGCTGCTGTTCTGGTAAAGCCTTTCAGGTTTCATTGCCCCGAAATTACCACCTATCACATCAATACAGATTTATTTCAGAGGCTACTTTTCATCAATAATACCTCTTCTGTCACCATCTATTTGCCCTATTTACTGAATGACATTTTAGTTGCCATTTTTTACACTTTAATGCTATAATACCAAGCTTTCTGAAGAGTTCATTTGAGTCTGGAAACAGTAATAGCCCTGGTAAGGGAGTCAAAAGGCATAAATCTCAGTGCATTCATTTATTTCTGTGCTTTTTACATAGTTTGGAGAACTCTGATCAAACAGGTTCTACATCACTGTTTCTTTCTGCTGACCTCTGCTGTAGTCTGGTATCCATTCCTGGTTCTGTGTGGTGCACCAAGACTTTACTCATAGGCAAGACTCTGTATAATTTTACATCGCCGGGTTTCGGGGGATTTTGTGGGGCTTTGGGTTTTTAACCTGATGGATCTTCATAGGGAACTTCTGAGACTACCTGGTTTTCCTCTTCCCTTTCAGCTGTTCCCCCAGATGAAACATATGATTCTGTGATATCCAAGTTTATGTCTCCTCACTGGTGTGTGCCATGACATCCTGAGATGTATCCATGGTTCCTGAACCTGCCCTTAGCTGTGTTTCTTTGATTCTCTCAGTCAAAAGGAGGCACATTAGTTGTCTAAGAGACTGAGGGGAGCTATGAGTGAGCTGAGTGTGTTGTCGACACTCTGGTTTTGTGTGCAGTCCATATGATCCTGGCTTGACATGAAAGCAGCCAAGATGCAGGTGAAGGCATTTTGTGAGTGAGTAGCAGTCAGCTTTGCAACAGTGCCTGAATTGGAACCAGAGTTAACTCTGCAGCAGAGGATCCCCTTGTTGGCTTGGATGTTTAGTCTGAGTATTGGAAGCAAGCAAAATATCACTGGGTGACTTTTGGCCGTAGAGACAGACAAGATGGGCAGAGTGAATGACTGTGAACTTGTGCTGATAGTGTGCATGGTCTTACCCTCATTTTTGTAGTTAAAGAGTAATAAGGAAGATGGGAAGATAACTTTCTATACATGCCAGGATCCTACCATAAAGTAAATGCTAAGTCCACATGAGCACTCAGAAGAGTGCTGTGAAGTTACATTTGTGTGCTCTGAGCTAGCAAAGTCAGGGTGACTTCATACACCCATACACCAAATTGTGCTTGCTTTTGTCTGAACACCCTCCGGGTCTTTACAGGCTTGTTTAATCACTGCACATTCTAGATGGGGCTGCACATTCTAGATGGGGCTTCTAACCCTCTTCTGATGTAACCTGAAACAGTTAAGAGAATATCATAGCTTGATTTCTACAGCTGCTGACAGTGGTGATCCAATTACAGTGGGTTCATGTTTAGAAAACAGTTGACAATGACTTTTTAACACTCAGTTTTATTTCAGATCCATTCCCTAGCTTCCTGGATCTACCTTGGTGGTAGATTCTCTACCATCCCTGAAGATATTTAAAAGATGGCTTAGTGGTGACTCGGCAGTGCTAGGTGTTAACAGGTGGACTTAATGATCTTAAAGGGCTCTTCCAACCAAACAATTCTATTCTACATCTCAGTTCATAGTGCACATCAAGATGTGGAGTAGAGGAAGATGGGGGGGGGAGGGAAATCCATTCTTTTCTGTCAGAATTTGAGGGAATATTGCCAGAATTAAATTGTTACACTGAATTCTTGCATTCATATACAGCTACTGACTTTTATCATAATCTCCATTAAAGCTATGTCTATTTTTCTAGCAGAGGAAATAGTCACTGCCATTATTATCACACTGTTTCCTTCCCAAGGTACTTGTGAACTCTATTTCTATATACTTTTTGTGGTTTGATCACAGTCTTTTAACTATGGATTTCCTCAAATGCCCATGAAGGAAGCATCATAAAATATAGCTCTGTAAAGGAGGATGCTGATTTCTCTGTATTTTTCTTGGTGAAGATGTAGAAGATTTTATTGCTGATAATTTTCTTTAATTTATACAATTAGGCAGTGGTTAAAGTAGTTCTGTTTGTTGTTCAGAGACATTACATCCTCTTGGGTGGGCTGTGTGATGCTATGCAGTGACAGCAGAGTACCACAACTGTTGCACCATCCCTTCCTGATTGCAGTGGTTGTGTGTCCTATTGTGAAGGTGTCCAGGATGGTTCAAGTGCCCGAAGGAGTGCAGTCCCTATAATGCAATGCTCTGCTGCCTTTCTTTGCACTGCAGAGAAACTGTATTTGGCTTTTGTGCAAGGGTAGTGTATATTCTTATATTTGTGAACTGTGGTCCAGGTCCTCTTGGAGTCAATGAAGTGACTCCCTCTGATTTTAATAGTACAAGTGCAGTCTAACCAATACCCAGTACCAGTGCAGTTAAAGGGTGACATATTTGTTCACAGGTGACCTAGCATCCATTATTTAGGATTCAAAGAATTCAAATCCTAATCACACTTACATGTGTGATTCTAGTCAGCACTGTTACAGTGGGCCCCCAAAAGTGGCAACCACAGAACAAGGTGAATTTCTTTAATGCCTCTATTTGTTATTGCTGCTTTTGTGATCCCTGATCTTTTAACACATGATGTCTGCAGTGCTAAAGGTGCTTGTGACAAACTAATCTATAGTTCTAGATAGAAGGCTTAACTTAGTGAGAGGAGGGGAAAAACTGCAGCTGCAGTATACAACAGGCCCATTAGTTTTGTTTCCAAAACATTGAAGTACAGGCAAATACTGAGCCAAGCAGAAATCAGAATGCCCTTTCTGGGGACTCGTCTGTCCTGGTTAAGAGGGAACTGCAAACAAGACCTGGGAAAGCTTCTCTTGTAACAGATGGACTGGGGACTCGTAACTTTTGTTCAATAGGTGAGATGAATTTAGCAGTCATGGTTGGTTTTTTTCCTCTCTTAAACTGTTCTGGTAAAACTTGCTACCATTTGGTTGAAACTTGAGATGCAAACCCATTAAGTTTTTGTGTTCATTAAGTTTTGCACAAACTTCAGTTATTTGATTTTCTGTACAGAAATCCTGACTGATGCATAAGAAGGACAGCTAGTAATGTACTGATCACTTCTGTAATGTCAAAGAGTCAATCTGCAATGCTCTATGAGTTGGCTTGTTCACATGTCCAAGTTTGGGTTATAAAAATTCTGACCATGAAACTGCACATTGTTATCTTGAAGCACAGCTTTTCAGATTGCAAAGGGACTGTAGAGTGTAGTAATATCATAGCAAGCCTCTAACTTGAATATGCATCCAACATTTTAACCCCTTCATTTTCAGATTCAGAATACAAATAGAACCTTCTCACTACACTGTAGCTACCGAGGTTGCATGAATTGCTGTGTCGGGAAAAACGAAGTATCGTAGTATCAGTTAGGGTTGGAAGGGACCACAAGGATCATCGAGTTCCACCCCGCTGCCATGGGCAGAGACACCCCACACTAGATCAGGCTGGCCAGAGCCTCATCCAGCCTGGTCTTAAACACCTCCCCAGCCTTCTTGGAGGCCCCCTTCAGATACTGAAAGGCCACAATTAGGTCACCTCAGAGCCTTCTCTTCTCCAGACTGAACAGCCCCAACTCCTTCAGTCTGTCCTCATAGGAGAGGTGCTCCAGCCCTCTGCTCATCCTTGTGGCCCTTCTCTGGACACCTTCCAGCACCTCCAGATCCCTCTTGTAATAGGGGCTCCAGAACTGGATGCAGTACTCCAGGTGGGGTCTCACCAGAGCTGAGCAGAGGGGGAGAATCACCTCCCTTGACCTGCTGGCCACACTTCTCTTGATGCAGCCCAGGATCTGATTGGTTTTCTGGGCTGCAAGTGCACACTGAGAGCTCATGTTGAGCTTCTTGTCCACCAGCACTATGAGGAACAAACAGATGTGAAGAATGAATTTTCCTCATCTTAAAAATGAGACAAAAACCAGAGACAACCCCCAAAAAACCCAAAGAAATATGCTGCCAGTGCTTGCTTTCACATGGTATAGATGGTTTTACTTAGAAATATTAGAAGTAGCCAAGAGTTACCTTCCTATATAAAGTCTGTTCATATGACTCAATTTGAATGAGTGTCTTCTAACATTTCTTATTTTGCTTCTTTGAATAGTTTTGATACAACTCAAACCCATTCTTGCTTAATTCACATAGGTTCTGTAGTCTGGTTTGGCTTTAAATTATACACCTGATTCCATTTTGCTGTCTTCTCTTTGTGTTGTGCTTATGATCTAGAGCTTACAAGATCCTGTGAATAAATTAACAGAAAAAGCAGAAAAGGAGGACCTGCAGATGGAGAGTACCACATCAGAACAAGATCAGCAGAGTCAGTAAGTCACAGGGCCTGTATAATAAGGGGTTTCATGTAGAATCTGCTTTCTGGTTGCTCAAGTCACCAAACCTAAACGGGTTAGGTGGTGCAAGTGGTGGGATGCCACTGAAGTTTGGGAAGTGCCTTTTTTTCCCCCCACAGAGTCAATGTGAGCTCATCCAGTGTCCCCTTCCCATCCCCCAAGCCACTCAGCTGCCCCCTGAGTTGCCAGTTCTCTGGGTATGTGAACTCCCTGGGCTACTGCAGGGGTAGTGTCATGGGGTGATGCAGGGAAGAAAAGTGGTCCTGCACCATGTCCATGCTTGAGGAGAGCTGGAGAGCAGAGCTCCATCTGCCTGGCTGGTTTGGGAACAGACTTGTGCAAATGGTTCCAGATTGCTTGGAGTGCCTTTGGGGTTTGCATTTGTACCTTTTCCCTTTGAATTAAGTTTTCTTTCTGATCATTGCAAAGACAGACTTCTTTGGTGGTGGTGGTTTGTTGCTGGTGTTTAGCTTTTATCTGCTCATTGCTTGGACATCACCAGGGGACACATGGAAAGGTGGCACCTTGGCCTTCAGGCAGCAAGTTAGTGAACCAGTCCAGCAGAGGTAGATGGCAACAGGGGGAAAAAGGTGAGTTTGCTTGCAGTAGGTGAGCATGTGAAACAAGGCAGGAGTGACTGGCTCCTGCCCACCACTGCAGCTAAAGGCTTTAGGGAAGGATGTCAACTAGGAGAGCTGGCAGAGGTATTTACTGGTGTGGGATGACTCTGGAAGGTGTCTGTCTGTGGGGAGCACGAGTCCCTCTTGCATGTTTGCATGGGCAGAGGGTTGTGAGCTGGGAGCAGGTTTGCTTTTGGCAGCTGGCATTAGGGATGAGTGACAACTTAGGGAGATGCACACAGGCTCTGAAATGGGAGGATGAGCCTGGATGGAGAGAGGATGATCTTCAGCCCTGTGCCTGGGCTTTAAAATCATGATAAAAGACCTACTAAAAATGAATTATTTAGTGTAAGTCTCACTAAACACACAGAGGAGCTCAGCCCCAGCAAGGAAGCCCAGCCAGCACCCGTGGATCATATTAAGAGTAGCAATCAATCATTGCCCTAACAACCGGGGGGCCACCAGGCCCCCCGGCCTTTGTAGTCACCACCACCATCACCCAGTGTGCACCATGGGCACTCACCAGAGATGAGAGGAGGATCCTCAGCCCAGATGGGCTCAGCTTAGGGCTGCTGCCCTTCCTGGGAGGGATTAAATAGGGGAGTGGGTGGGCAGGGCCAAGTGGCCACACCTGGGGTAGGAGGAGACTCCAATAGAACCCAGGTGCTCTGGATTTGAGGGGGAAAAGGGAGAAAATAGGGCAGGTGATGGACTTTAAGGATGTCAGGTAGTGATAGGACTAGGGAGAATGGGAAAAAAAATAGAAATGGGTAGATTCAGATTGGATGTTAGGAAGAAATTCTTCCCCATGAGGGTGGTGAGACACTGGCACAGGTTGCCCAGGGAGGTGGTGGAAGCCTCATCCCTGGAGGGTTTTAAGGCCAGGCTGGATGTGGCTCTGAGCAACCTGATGTAGTGTGAGGTGTCCCTGCCTATGGCAGCGGGTTGGAACTGGATGATCCTTGAGGTCCCTTCCAACCCTAACAATTCTGTGATTCTAAAACAATTTTGCAGTTTAGGCTGAATGTTAGGAAGAAATTCTTCACAGAAAGAGAGATTGGCCATTGGAATGTGCTGCCCAGGGAGGTGGTGGAGTCACCATCCCTGGAGGTGTTTGAAAAGAGCCTGGATGAGGCACTTGGTGTCATGGTTTAGTTGATTAGATGGTGTTGGATGATAGGTTGGACTTGATGATCTTGAAGGTCTTTTCCAACCTGGTTAATTCTGTGATTCTGTGGGAATCCAGACACAACTGGTCTGATCACACCAGCTAATAGTAAGCTTAACACAGGAATTCCTGAACTGGTGTAACATGTACATGAAAACTAATAAACTTTATGGTGAAATTAAGAGGTTTTTAAAGACTCATTAAACCTTTAGATGTTTGAGGGTTTTCCATCTTTCCTAGCCTTCTCTTTATTTTTCAGCTTTTGCTTCATTTTTTCCTTGCTAAAAGAAGCAGTAAACAGCTACACATGGGAGAAGATACACGAGCATTGTATTTCTCCCTTCAGCAGCATCTCCTTTCACCTGGGAATAGGAGATGGATTCCTGATTGCTTTGAGCAGCGATTAGTTTTTGTAATGTATACAGCATCGGTTAGTAATCCAATGAAGCAGTCGGTACTTAGTATAAAGTACATCTAAGTGAGCTGATGCTATCAAGGGTTGAGTTACCTGGAGCTCTGAGGTGAGAGGGACTTATGAATGGGCTTCTATGGGGAGAGGAGACAAGGAGAGCGAGATGCGATCCCTCCCCTATGGGACCATCAGGATTCGGTTGCGAGGGGATGCAACACTGATATAATCCTGCTGCCACCTGTTGTTTTGACTGTCCTTGGTTAAATGAAGCACCCAAAGGATCAGCTATCAAAAAAAAAAGCAGAGAACAGCTTGACTGATTAGTGGATTTTGCTCAACTATGTATAAGAATGGATTGTTAAAGAGTTCCGTTTTCCAGTTCCTTTTCCTGGTTCAGTTTCAGATCTACTGCCCCAAACCAGCTTATAAATTGGTGTCAGGTTTGATGCTATCCAGATCAGAAAGGACTTGGCCAAGTACCATTTGGCAGGTGGCTGTCTGCACAGAACTTCCTTGAATCTGCTGCATCTCCTGTGACAATACCAAAGAATTTCATGAACAATTGTTTTCCTCAATGTTGAATGTAAAGTTGTAGAAGAAATGCATGCATTTTACAAGATGTGTGCATGGGCACCTACCAGAAAAGGCATCAGATGCCATGGCATGGTTGTATTTGGTTTTATTCCTCTATTATCTTTTCCCTTCTCTCTCTGTTATAAAACTGAGGGGAAAAATATATGTTACTGTTTTACTAAGGCTGACCATAAAAAACCCTAAAATCTGTGATTCTGGAAGAATTACACAAAGCGAAGCTTTCCTCACAACCTTTCCATCCCCAGTAAACAGTCATTGTACTAGAATTTGGCCTGAACCTAACTTTCCTCTGCTCTGCCACAAGCCTATCCTCAAGAACAGGGGAGGTTACTCCTCCTGTCCTGTCAATAGAGGATGGGAGGAATGTGCCTACACAGTCCTCTTCACCACCACATCAGGCTTGTGGCTGCTTCATCTCCTGCTGCTTGAATGGCTTTACACACACAAAGTCAATAGCAGTTGGAAAGTGTATATTCTTCACTCAGGAGCTTACCTTCATATAAAAACTGCCTGTAAACCACAGCTGTGGCCTTTTTTGGCCTTGTTTTCTTTGACTATCGAGACCTTTTTCCTCAAAACTGCTGACCTGGTTCTTTAGATGTCTGCTGACTTGGGACAAAACTCACCTGACTGTTGTTTTTTCAATTAGTTGCTGTCAAAAAGAGAAGTGCAAAGCGGTTGGGGTTTCGATGGGATTTGTTGGGAGCAGTTGTACCTACTTTATAGTAGTTACAAAAGACCCAATCTGGAAAAGCAGACTACTTTCTATTACAGCAACTTAAAAATGGAAGGGTGGTAGGTTTTAACAGTTGGCCTTCAATCTAATTTTGGCTTTGCCAAAGAAAGAATAAACATTACCATCATACCAGCGTATACAGCAAACGAAGAGTCCATCTGATCAGTTTATTATTGATAGAATTCTGTGACCAGAAAGAGAAAAATGTATTATTATGCTATAGGCTTAGAATTGCTTTCTCAATTATTTATTTTTTTTTAATTATTCTTTGCAATTAAGGTTGATTTCATTAGATGAGGAGAGCCACACCAAGGAATCAGACTATTCAGGTATTTTATTTCCTGTTATCATAACTTCGTAACTGCTGTAATAATTGATGGGGGGTTTTTCGCTTTCATGTCTCGTATGTTCAGCTTCACCCAGCAAATCCCTACAAGTGCATAAACCTTAAGGCCAGGAAGATCTGCTGAAATTAATCTCTTACATGTTACATGCCACTGTATTTTTCATTCCAGTACTCTGAGATAGGTCAAACAGCTTGTCTTCCAAGGAGTAATTCTTACTATGGGCATGTCTTCAAGGACAGGAGATACAGATTATTAGGTGTCAAGACGGGGAGGATGTGCCACTTATCTTGCTAGTTTGTTCCAGTGACTAGAGATGTACTCTGTTAAAAACTTGATTAATTCAGTGGAATTTCTGCCCAAAAGCTAGGCAGAGTCATACTCAGCCACTGCCCATGCTCTAATGGGTTGTTGTTACCCAGTGAAAGCCAGGCTCTAATTCAAGGTGCACAGTGAAAGAATAGGAGCCAACGGACACAACTGACAGGAAGAGAAATTGTGGTTGTGTACTAGGAAAAAGATTTGTTTACAGTGAGGGTAGTGAAGTGCTGGAAAAAATTAACCTGGAGGGGCTGTGGAGCCTTCATCCATGGAGATCTTCAAGGCATGCATCCCTGTGGAACCTGATCTAACTTCATAGCTGACTCTACTCTGACAAGGCTCTTGGATAAAATGGCCCCCAGAGGTCCTTCCAGCCTAAATAATGCCATGTCTTATAATATATCTTTTTCTACTAAATTAAAGAAGAATCATTTTAATATGTGGTATTTTATCCTCCCTGAAGAGACTTTAAAGGTACTAACTAATCTAACTTCATAGCTGACTCTCTAACAAGGGATAAGATGACCCCAGAGGTCCTTCCAGCCTAAATAATGTCATGGCTTATGTATTTTTATAAGAAATTAGTAGAGAATCACTTTAATATGTGGTGTTTTATCCTCCAGGAAGACACTTTAAAGGTGCCACATTAAAACCAAGCCTCCTCTCAATCTTCCTTTCAATGGACTAACCAAATGAAAGTCTTGAAAACATCCTTGGTTTTGAAGTTTTTTTGTTTCCATTCCACTTTACAATATCCCTTTAAAAGTATGATGTATATACAACTGGACATTTGTGATGTTGGTCTCTCCTGGTGTGTTTCTAGAAGTTAAAATCCCATTCCTGATTCTATATCCAAGAAGGAAATCTCATTTGCTGCAGCATCAAGTTAGAAGCTCGTATTTGAATTTGTTGTTTACCAAGACCGAGTTGCCTTTGGCCATAGCTTTCCAGGATCGTTCCTCCTTTCTGCAGCATGGCTTTTATTCCTTATTCCTAGGGATAGAACTTACAGCTTAGTGATACTAAATTCTTCCATCTCTGACCTCAGAAACTGAAGGATTGGCTTGAATGACCACTTCTATTAGTCTGGTAGCTGTTTGCACATGTTTCTCAGGAGGGATTTTGTGTTTACTTCCAGGCGACTGTTAAAGCCATTGAATAGCCATGAATATAGCACTAAACCTTGCAGATCTAAACTAGAAACACTTCTACTTTGCAATTATTTCTCCTAACAACTGGGGTTTGGGTTTTTGACATCTGTTAGTTGTCATGTTCCTAATCCATTCAATATGTTCATTATATATATTATGTAGTGTTAACATTTTAGCTGGAAGGCCATGCGGTGCAAAGTCAAGTTGTTTCTAAACAAATATCTTTACCAAATAAAGCTCATGGCTTTATCAAAGGATGAAATTAGTTGTGGTTTTTAGCTGGGTCTGCTTTCCATAAAAAACACCCTCTTATTATAGGAGTATTTATTGTACTCTTTTGCTGAATCCCATACTGAGCAGGAGTCAGGTGATGGAGTAATGCTGAGCTGCTAGCTCATGGAAGTTTCACCCATTTTTGCAATTAATTAGCTCAGATCTCGTTGTGATGAGATATTTTAATATTCTTGGATGCAACGTCTGACTTACATTTTCTGAACAGATGTTTCCTAGAATCCCAGTTACTTATGGGCTGCAAAATATTTCACCATTATCCATAATATAAATACCTTGTTCTGTCTCTTTCTCCATCACCCTTTAAAGGAACTGAAGTATTTTGGGATACTTCTGCCTGTTCTGCTAAATGTTTCCATCTCCATACAGCAGTAGGTCTGTGCCATTGCTAAGATTTATTGGTTTTTCTTGAAGTACTCTGCCTGGACTGAAGTAATACAGATGTAGTGCTACTAGTGGTGGAGCTGTGTTTCTTCCTAGTTTTGCTCATCAACTACTTCTAACTTTCAATTTTTTAATCATTTGCTCTGCAGTTTCCCTGCATACTTTGACTGTTTTTAAGATTGGCTCCATCATTTTTACCATTTAATTAAGGCAGCCTTTCAGCAACAGCTGAACTTTTTTCACTACAGAACTGTGGACATCCATATTCCACCTTTCATGAGCTTCTCAGATTGTAGGGTTTTTTCCCCCTCTGCCAGTCAGTTTGTGCATTGTTATAGAATCATAGATTGGCTCAGGTTGGAAGGTACCTTAGAGATCATCTACTACAACCTCCCTGCCATGCCTCTCAACTAGACTCAGCTGCTCAAGGCATCATCCAACCTGATCTCAAGCACCTCCCAGGAGGAGGCATCCACAGCCTCCCTGGGCAGCCTGTTCCAGAGTCTTACCACTCTCTAATTTTTCTCCTACGTGATCTAACAACATCCTTAAACGTGTCATGAGTTGCCTCCCCCCAGTGGTTCATCTTTTGGCACATGGGCACAGCCTTGCTCCTGTGCCTTCAAGAGCTCCTGTTTGAAGTAGGACCAACCATCCTGGACCCCTTTGTTCTTAAGGGTTGCTACCCAGCGTACTCTCTGAATTAATTGCTTAAAGAAGCTGAAGTCTGCCCCCCAGAAGTACTGTGATTAACCTCTTGTACTTGCCTTAGTTGGCTGAACTCAGCCTGGAGACAGGCAGGTGTGGCAAGTGGGGATTCAAAGGGAAGTCCACCACCCCAGGTTATGCTTCAGAAATTTGCCTCACATCTTAGAAATATTTGTATTTGTGTTCTTTCATCTGTTGTCATCAGGTTCATTTTAAACATGAATACCAACAACTGTTGAATCTTACAGTGACATTGTTTGTAAGCAGAGTCTTGTTGTGCCAGGTGTAATTTGACATGTTTGTGGATCTTGATTGCAGCTGACAATGGCAAGGATGTCCTCTCCACGTTACAAGGAGATTATAACCCGAAGCAGAACTCAGGTGAAGAGACTTAAGAAAACTACCTCTAGATGTATCCATATTGATTGTCAGTGTACTGCAGATCTTCCTTTGCTGCTTTTCCTTTTTTTCCCCCTTTCTTTTTCTTTTTTCTTTCTTTTTGTGTTTTTTTTTTATGTTTGTTTTGTTTGGCTTTTAGGTGCCATAGATGACTTACTCGACCTGCAGCCCGAAGAAAATGGTATGAAACATTTGCGTGTGTGTGTGTGTGTGTGTGTTTCATCTGCTTTTCAACTGCAGGCAACAAGTATTTTAATCTTAAATCTTGCTTGTTTTCATAATCTGAAAGGCTGAATGAAATTAGCTGCAGTATTTAAACAGTGTCAGCTAAAGGAAACTCAGCTTCATACACATGCAGAGGCACTAGTGCAGATGTTAGAATACGAAGTAAACCTTGGGGATAAAATGAGATGGTTCAAGGTTAGGTATACTGGACTAGATCATATTTGTCCCTTTGAAGTAGGTTCTGTTGTAAACTTTACCCCTCCTATAACATTTCTCAAACTTCTTTGTGTTTGGGGTTGTTTTTTTCAGTAGTTGTATCATAACCCTTGGCAATACTCTAGTAACCACAGGATTTTATATCAGAAATCTATGAGGAACAATTGATTTAGTCATTTTAAAACCATGTAAGAACTGGTGACTTCTTTCAGGCAGATACTTAATTAAAACTGCCATGCTCTTCTCAGATACACATAAGATTCCTTCCAGGTTCTACTCCTACCCTCATCCTTTTGTGAGGTCTGTGGCAGCTCAAGGGGATATGCTGGGTTGGTTTTTTTTCTGGATACTGTTTTGCCACTAACACATGAAAGATCTAAAAGCTTTGTGTTGACTTTCCATATGCAATATGAGTATTGCCCTATAATTTCTCATTTGGTTTTCACTCATACATCTCAAGTAAAAAAAAAAACAAACAACTTTTCAACAACAACAAAAACTGTGGCAACTCAAAATCAAAGGAAAGAAGCACATTTAAAAATCCTTTTGTGCAGTTTAGACAGACCAGGAGTGTAATTTGGGATACTTAGGGCATTGCCTTCGTGGTAGGCAAGGAGCAGAGCATTGGCAAACACCTCAACTTTGGATTTGCCACAAGCAGTCTCTTGCACTGACCCACATGGGGAATCACCCTTGAACACAGAAGCAGGGCAAGTTCCTCAGCTCTGTAACAGAAGCAGCCCTAACTAGTGGAAGGGTAAGGTAGTGATGACTTCTTTTCTGTGGTTAATAAAAAAGGGCAGTGCACATCTGAGAGTGGCCTTTTTTCCTTCTGATTCTCTCCTTACTCAGTTCTACTCCTTGTTGGGCCTTCTTGATGGAGATATAGATAATGCACACATTTCTTGGCCACACCAGTTTAGTAATGTCAGTCAGAAGGCTGTTTGGTTCTTTCTTCAGTAAAATAACAAAATCAGCCTGCAAAGAGTTGTCTGAGACAGCTGCATCAGATAAAGATGGTTGTGTTAATGTTACAATATCAGCCATTTTCCCTAATTTTACACATTTGCTAGCTTTAGGCTAATGATTATGTTTTCAAAGCCAGGCTGGATGTGGCTTTGGGCAACCTGATCCAGTGGAAGGTTTTGAAAGTCTCCAGAGGAGACTCCACAACTTCTCTGGGCAGCCTGTTCCAGTGCTTCAACGCCTTTACAGTAAAGAAGTTTCTCCTTATGTTGAGGTGGACTTTCTGAACTTTGGAAAACCAAAGTTGCTTGTGTGCCTTACCACAAGTTTGAAAGAAGCATGATGAAGATAAACCATTCTGGGTTTTAGTGATGTAACATCATCAACACTGTTAACGACCCCTTGTGTCCTCTGCATACTCCCACAGTGGAACTCTAAATATTTCCAAGTAAAACAACAGTTGGGGTTCCTTGGTAGCTCTCCTTTCACTTTCCACTTATTTTGTGAACTGTATAAAAGGCTATGATCCTGCTTACAAGTTTCTGTCATTTTTATTTAATTTTTAATTATTATTTTTTTAATTAACATTTCTAAAATGGGAAAAAGTTGTTTCAAAGGAGTGATGGCTCAGAGCTTCCTTCACATCAGCTGCAGTTCGGCTGCTAGAACAACTAGCAAGGGGAACCAGGAAAAAAGTGTCCTTAGTTATTTCTCAGCAGCCTAAGAAGGGGGAAAACAAAATTACTATGGCATTGACCAGTGTAGAAATCTCACTGTGCTTAGCGTAAGCTGTTATCCTGGGGAAACAGCCCAAGAATTCAAGTGCTGGTCAGAAGGTCTATCCTGATTTGAGGCTGGACAGATCCTCTGTTGCCTCTGAAAGGGGCAAAAGAGTGACACTCACAAATGGATTGTGATGGAAAGTTTAAATGTGTTTTACAGAAGCTACAAGCATAGTGACAAAAGAATCCCAAAGTGTACAGAGTCCCCTATAGCACACCCAAAGGCCTCCCAGCACTTCTCTTCTCCCCACCTGAGGGTATACCTGAAACCCCCAGGGCTCTTTCTTCCCTCCCCCACTGCTAGGCTGGTCTCAGGCTGGCCAGGTCTGAGACTGCCCCCCACCCCACCTCCTTCTCCTCCTGGCATTAGGCTTAGCCAGACTTAGGAGGCCTTGAGATACTCCCCCAGTGTTACCCAATAGGGAGCATCTCCCACAGGGCAGAGAGGGAAGAAAGAGGAAGAGAATGACTTTGCAGGTGGATTTATAGGGTTCAGGATATTATGGGTGTGAAATAGGCTGCTTCCTGAGTCCACCTCACTGGGCAGGACTCCTGGGACACCGGAGGTGTAGCTTATGTGGCAGGAACAGGAGGCACCCAACCTAAACTGCCACAAGGTCATAAAGCTCATCTTAAACATGTTCTCACAAAATTCTAGAATAACCTCCAACCCCTTTGTTTTCAATTTACACCAATCTGATGATTATTTTTTTCCAACAGTTTCCCATAATGCTTCAAAAAGCAACATAAAAGCAGTGCTTTGACTATCAGACCATGTATAGATTCTGATGTGCTGCTTAATAGATGATTGTTTTTTTAAATGCATGCTTGTAGCTTTCTTTTTTTAATCAGAAAATAATCTTAACAGCAGTGAGGTTATCTGAGATAATCAAGGAGTTATTTGTTACCTGAGCTATGAGCCCAGATGTCCAAGAGAATTGGGGCTGAAGGAGAAAACAAGCACGCAAAATTATTCCATCTCATTTAACATGTAAAGCCTAGACTGGATAGTTTTTAAAGGTTCTTTCTTTCCTTTATTTGTCTAATTTTTTTTCTCTTGACTCTCTTGAGCTGAGACAGCTTCAAAAGATCCATTTGTGAGATCCTTGGAGGCAGAACCTGGCGATAAGGATGACATGGTATTACTGAATGAGATTCTCAATGCTTCCTCCCTGGATGAAGGGGAATTCAGCAAAGAGTGGACAGCAGTTTTTGGACAGGTTGCACTTTCTGATCACACCATGAACTCTTCAGCTGGAGATGTGGAGAACACCTCATCATCTGTGGCACCAACACCATCAGGCTATTTGCCCTCACAACTGTTAGACCAAAACATGAATGACTTGCAGTCATCTTTACATGGTAAGAGCTCATCTTGTTCTGTTAGCTTTTTGGGTTTAGAGTCTGACTTTTGCCTCTGCAGCAGCATGGTGACACTTTATGTTGGGCCATAGCTGCAGAAACCCTGGAGTTCAAGCAAAGTGTGGCCTGGAGAAAAGCATGTGAGTAGCATACTTGTTTTTCTAGCCCTGCCTGTCCAGTGTTAGTGAATGAAGTACCCTAAAATCTAAAGTAAGAATTACTGTCTTGAATGTTTTCATTGAGCTTCCTGAAATATTCTGTGGGCTTTTGAGATTTCTCTTTTTTTTTCCTGTAACAGAAAATCTGTTTGAGTGGGTTTTACTGTTTAAATCACAACCTCTGTCTCTGCTAAGAGGCCAGAGAACCAAAGATGATTGCTATATTTTGTCTGGGAATACTATTTTTAAACCACTTGGTGAAAAACCAACTGCACTCATTCATTTTCTAGGTTGGTTTGGTTTCATTTCCAAGCATCCCATACAGTTGCATGGAGGGATGTGGGTATGGTAGAATGGATTGTCTTATCCTAGCAACCATACAGGTGGATTTCTGTATCATTAAGGCAGTGGAACATCTCCCTTATGAGGCTGAGGGAGCTGGGGCTCTTCAGTTTGGAGAGGAGGAGCCTGAGGGCTGACCTCATGAATGTTTATAAAGAAGTGAAGGGCAGTATTTGGAGGATGGAGCCAGGCTCTGCTCAGTGATGCCCAGTGACAGGATAAGGGGCAATGAGTGCAAGCTGGGGCATAGGAGGTTCCACATGAACATGAGGAAAACATTTTTCACTGTGAGGGTGACAGAGCCCTGGAACAGGCTGCCCACAGAGGATGTGGAGTCTTCTTTAGAGACGTTCAAAACCCTCCTGGTTGGATTCCTGTGTGACCTGCTCTATGTGAACCTGCTCTGGCAGGGGGCTTGGACTGGATGGTCTTTCAAGGTCTCTTCCAACACCTAACATTCTGAGATTCTCTGTGATTCTGTGATGCCTTTTGTAGGCTGGTTGTCTATTGATGCTCAGCTACTGTCTTTCTCTCTTTATTCTTCTATGCAGTTCATTATCTTGGGTTTTCCAAGCTGCTGCTGGGGAGAGAGGACAGGAAAGAGGGGAACTAGGACAGAGCTTTCCTGCTGCTGTTTTGGCCTTGATGAAGGGAAAGAGGATGACAGGCTGATGATAACCAGCCAACAGCAACTACCTTTATCCTCCCCACAGTCTGGCTAGAATTCTCCTAGGCTTTTTTTAAGGTGGAGATGGACCTTGTCCCCTTATGGGCTCTGTCCCAAGTCACTTGAGGAGGAGTGATGTAGCAGACCAATTCCATCCTGAAGACTCCTTCTTGGAACCCATGCAACTTGTACAGACATACATGATGTAAAATGATCTGTCATAGAACAAGAAAGCTAAATTTACCTTACAATTAATACAGTTACCACCACCATCCCCAAATCAAGATATTATGGTCTACTGATTTAAGTGCTTAGATGGAAAGTGGGCAAATGCCATTTGCAATGATGCAGTTTTAGAGGTATTTTCATGATGAGTTACATACACATATGAATAGGATTGATAGAGTGAGGAGGGGCTGGAAGAGCATAGTATGGGACCACATAAAAGGTAAGCTAAAACCATCATGAGATTTACTCACTGCATGGCCAAATTAAACAGTTTGTGACCAGAAGCAGTATCTACTGAAAGGGGTGAAGGGCAAAATGAATAACACCTTTCATGATACAGAGACACAAAGCAGATTTTAAGCTAATTACTGAAAACAGCAAGAGAAATATCATGGGATTGATTTTTCCCTAGGGTTTTTACATGTTTTTAAACATAAACCTGGTTTTGAAGGAAAATTTGAGGTGTAAATAGCAAACAGGGCTGGACATCCATTCCAAGGCTGTTGTTACCACTCTACTTTGCACAAGATGCTGGCATGGGCTGTGCTGCTGGGACTTCAAAATAATAAGTCAGATGTGTTGCATTCAGGGAACACTGGGAATGGAAAATGCACTCTAGTTAACATGGTGTCCTTGACTAAGAATAACTCTGTATTGCAATAATAAAACTTGTTAGTGTTTTCAGATGGATTTCCAAGGTTTCAATAGGAGATATTGGTAATTATTGGCATTTGAAAAGTCAGGGATTCATAGATTCATTGAAGGGTTTAGTTTGGAAGGGACCTTGAAGACCATCCAGTTCCAGTCCTGCTGCCATGGGCAGGGACACCTTCCACTAGCCCAGCTTGCTCAAGGCCTCATCCAGCCTGACCTTGAACACCTCCAGGGAGGGGGCATCCATGACCTCTCTGGGCAACCTGTTCCAGTGTCTCCCCACACTCACTGTAAAGAAGTTCTTCCTAATCTCCAGTCTAAATCTGCCCTCCTCAAGCTTAAATCCATTCCCTCTTGGCCTATTGCTACAAGCCCTTGTCAAAAGTCCTTTTCCAGCTTTCTTGTAGGCCCCCTTCAGGTACTTCAGAATAATCAGATGGCTCTGGTTGCTAAGCAAAATGCATTATTTCAGCTAACTTCCATAGACTGTTTTCCTTTTCAGGGAATTTTTTGGTTTATTTTTAAACAGAGGGTGAAATTCTGCCTAATTTGGATCTTGTGGATTCTCAGCTTTCATCTTAAACTGCATTTCATTTTCCCTCACAGCGCTTCTTTCATGATGTGATCTTATCAATAAATTTGGGAATAGAGAGAGTTTTCATATTATTTAAATGATATCCTAACAGCAGTATAAACTCAGCTAAACACACAAGTGGGGAATATTAGAATATATAAACTATGGATATTTCTACATCTCCTACGCTTCCCCCCGCCCCCTTCCCCCCAGTTGGTAGGGTTGCTTAACAGTTATTCAGTGTGAGGTGCTACACTGGAGCCTCGATGGTGCATGCTTCCTGTGTGAATTTGGCCTTGAGACCATAAAGATTCTTAAAACTCACATGCTTAACTTTAAGCACATTAACTTTTCTATTAACTTCAGTGGGATTACTTACTTATTTTACGTTAAGCACGCTCATAAATCTTTGGGGCTTTGTTTTCGCTCTGCCTTAGATCTTAATCTGTAAAACAGGCACAATGCTATGCAGGTTATAAACTGTTACAGTCAGGAATTCCCAGCTCGGAGTTTTCTCTGGCTGTATTTATAGGCAGGCTCTAGCACAATGGGACTTTGAATCGCTCTAAGACTACCAGGTGCTGGTTTACAATACATATAAATGTGTGTGTGTGTGTGTATACACTAGAAACAAAGCATGCTCTCAGCAAATCTTTTGGATTCTCCTCCAGATATAGCTGTGTAGTTTGGTTGCCTTTCCACTGTTTTAGACCAAGCTTTCTCAGTTCCGATGTTTATGGCCTTGTTTACTTACTCACACCACCAAGGGCTCCTCTTTGTCTTCCCTACATATTCCAGACGGTAAAGGAGACGTGCAGCTCACCATTTCCATTTCTGCATTTCATTGTGATAACATTTGAAGATGCTAGCTGAAAAGTAAGCTGTTTGGTTTTCTTGCTGCCCTGGCAATATTCTTTTGTCTAGTCATGTAACAAAGCCATCCTGTGGACAGGCAAACCAGGACAGGCCTATGACCAACAGCTGCTTTCAAAGTGATAGGCTGCAATTTGGTTTTTTGAAAGGCAAAGTTGTCCTCTGTAGCTCACTGTGAGTGGCCACTGAACACATAAAATTCATGAAAGTATTCAATCAAGATTCTGTGTCAGTCTTTCATAGATGAGTAAGTTCATTACCAAAGCATTCTGTGGAGCCGTTTTCGGGTGGATGTTTTTGTAGCTGTTGTTAGGTTCTTTTTGTTTCCCGAGTGGTACTTGAGCTACCTGCATTTCAATGAACAGAGCAGCAGACCACAGCCTCTCTAGGGGACGTGCCACTTAACCAAGCCCGGTCCAGAGACTCAGAAGGAGGGCTCCAAGGATTTAACTGCCCTGTGGTGTTTGCTCTGTGGTCTGCCAGTCAGACACATCGATGTAACCAAACATCAGTGAGTGCTGGGGGAGCCAACTCCTGATCTCACTGAAGTCACTGGGACTTGCACAGAAAATTTCCAGGCAGCACTCCCACTCATTTCCATGAAATCAGGATTTGGCCCTATTTGTTTAAGCCTCTTGATTTATCCATCTGCCATCCACTGACATATAAAACCACTTTCTGGTGCTACATCTACAAAACCCAAAAGCATTAAGGTCTTCAGTAGCTGTCTGTAACATCCTCTGCCCTTCTCTTCTGTAACACAGCCAGAGAAAATACCAGTCTGAAGTATTAATGCCATACTTTTCATTACTTATGGTTCAAATGTGCTTGTTTGAAAGACTAAACTGTAAAAATCCTCATTGTCAGGGGGCACAGGCTAGCTCAATCTCCTTTTCCTAGAACAAATATGTGTGAGCCCTCTGCATCCACATTTTGAAAGTTTTTTGTTTGTTTCCTTAGCAATGCAGAGGATGTTTGAGGCTTAATTTTCCTTCCTAATTCATGTGATTTTTATAGAAACACTCTTCTTGTCTCTCTTTAGTAACACAGCTTGGGCTTCTGAGCTTTTGTAGTCAAGGTAAGATTAGAGAGTGATGAGAATAATCTGTAGAGAGAGGATGGGTTTGTGTGACTTATGTGGCTGTTAAACTGTCAGGGCACTGGGTACCAGTGTCTGGCAGAGCTCTTAAAGGGGGACAAATGGGGAGAGGAAGGGCAAAGGGATGTCAGGGCTCTGGGTCCTAATGCCTGACAGGGGTCTCAAAAAGGGGACAAGGTAAGGAGAGGAAGTCCTTCAGCAGCCAAGTTGAGGCCTTGAGCAGCTGAGTGAGGTGCCCATGGCAGAGAGGTTGGAGTAGATGATCTCTAAGGTTCTTTCCAATCGAAACCATTCTGTGATTCTATGACAAAGAGAGTAGAAAAGGATGTGAGAGCATGAATTTGTAGCAAGGAAAAAAAGAGTGACTAAGGAAATGCTGCATGCAGTGATGATTCCCCTGCAGAATTAGATATACTACATCCCTGAGACGGATGGATAATTGATCAGGCCCCACTTAAAGGGGATATTATTGACATTAGAAATACAGCTTGCAGTCCTCTATGTGTGATAATTTCACTAGCTGAAGGCAGGGACAAAAACGCTCTGCTTTTGCCCTAGTATGTTTCCTGGCCTCATGCACTGCATTTATCATTAGTCTTCTGTGCCTGTGGAATATGCACGTAAGATAAAATATATTGTGACTATCTAGTTTCAGTTTCCCCTGCTTTGTCACCTTCTCCCTGCTGAGAAGATCCTTTCAAATCAAGAACAAAAGAAATACTCCATTTAAACCTAGCTTTAAGTTAACTCAAAGTAGTGCATCTTGAAATGCGTTCTTTAAAGTGTTTGGCAAGAAATTATGTTTTTTTCAGAATGAACCATTTCAAAATCAGGTGAAAAATATTTAGGGGGTCTGTGTCTTGTTGTTGTTGAATAGTTGAGGAGATGAAATGCTTTGAAACTGTAAAAGTAAAGAAAGGTGGAAAATAATGTTTAAGATCTGTGATATTTTTACCCGGATGTAAGCGACATCCTTCTTCCTACAGTTATGCTTCATTCAAGTACTGTACTGGCCTTTATTCTGTGATCAGATAAAAGAAACAAGGAAAAAAATAATCTTTTGTAACTACATTAAAGGTTTGTAAACAGTACAGCTGCCTGAATCTGGAGATGATGAAACTGATCCACAGCTATTCTCTTCTTAAGGACCTCGGTTGTCTGCAGCATCTGACTGCTGATTTTTTTGTTGTGTATGAGGCAACAGCCATAACCATCATCTTCTGCTCCATCCTCTGATGTGTGCATTGTGCTGCCAGACAATGGGGTGCTGGAGTTAAAGGAATTCTTCACACTAATGCTGCTGTATTCTTGAATTTTAGGATGGGCAGCTCACAGTGTGAGCCCACAGTCTATCCCACAGCCAGCACAGAAACCAGACAGCCTGAATGTGAATGCTAACAAGACGCCGGTGAAAGGTGATACACTCATGTCTTGTCTTGATGTCCTACTGATGTTTCAATACAGTGATTTTCACAACAAAACCTCATACCCCATTCAGCTTTTAATGCTGTGTTAGACAGGAGGAATTGATTTCCTAATGGGGAAAAAAAAACCCAGCAGATATTCTGAATTTTATGTCCTACTTCCCAGTCTGACAAAACTGCTTTCTCCTAACAATGGGGAGGAAAGAGTGAAAAGAAGTTGTCAGGGATAATTTAAGCTTTAAGTCCATACCTAAAGAAAAGACTGCCCTGCTTTTCCTTCTAAGCTGTGGCTCTTGTACCTGTCCAGGCTTCTCAGCATAATGAAACCTAATTTTGTGGTAGTTGCATGTCGAGAATCCCTCATGAATTACTCTTATTTCAGTGTTAATTCTGTGTATGATATGTGTATGCATATTTTGTTTTTAATAATCTTCAGTGCTGGTAGTAAGTCAAAAGAGTAATTTGCTATATAATGAGGGAGCTGAAACTACAGTTGCTTTTACTACTATAATTTTGAGTCACACAGAATAGCATCTGCGTGCACTTTGTCTAAGCTAAATAGTGTTTTAAAGCTCTAGGAGAACATTGTGGCTAAAATACAGTCTACTGATAAGGAAGAAGAGCCCTAATTGCAAACTTTGTTGATCACTTGCATCATATCAGTAATCATCTATTTGAAACTTAATTCACTTCTTGCAACTGAGCCAAGAGTGCTTTGTCCTGCCATCTACTGAGACAAAGCCCTGCTGATTTTGACTAGGGTTTTCTGGAGAAGTGAACCAGAACATGCTGAATCCTTTTCCCCAGTTTGTAGCCTCTTCTGTGCAATCTCATTTGATCAGAACCTGTGTCAAAGATGTTGAGCACAGAAGAAAGGAGCAAGAAGGAAAATATTTCTCCTTCCCCTGTCTCCCAGAATTAAAAGCCTGGCATTTTTCAGCTGAACACAAAATAAGGGGGTGAGGGTGTTTCGGCAACTGTTTTGGAAATGAGTGTGATACCTTCACCAGAAAAAGGAACAGCCTTCAGCTACTTTGTGCTTATGAAAGTGGCAGATAACGTCAGCGTGGCGGACACCAAGATGAAAGTGATGCCAGGCAAAGCCTAGTCCACGAATTCCTTGTGTCACAAAGAATGTTTTCATGTGATGACATGTCTCTGAGTGGAAGAGCACATCGTATGTCACTAGCAATGTAATATATGTCAAGCACAGGGTCACAAAAAACAAAGCAAGTGGTGATGTTGCTTCTTTATAGCAGTCAAAGTTGTCACTGCTTTAACTTGAACATCTGCCCCCTTGGAATAGGGGAGGATAGGAGACCTCTGTGAAAGCCATGTGCCAGTGTAGACACATAAATGCAATAGAACAGCTGGTGCTGGAATACATTACTGCTTCAAATACCATTTTTTTATCTCCACCCAAAAATAAACCCTAATAGTAGAAACTGTACTTGGGACTGCCTGTCAAATGTAACCCCTGTCTCTCCAGCCACTACCTTCCCATTAAAACTTCATTCCAGATGAGTAATGACCTTATGTGGTCGTATACAGGAGGGACAGAACAGTCACATGAGCTGAATTTAGGCAAAGGAATTCAGTCCTGTAAGTGAGGTTGAAAGTAAAATTTGCCCTCACTTTGCTTTTGCTTTATTTGCAGGCTTGCAGGTGCACACACATACAAATAAAATACCTCTCAGGAAAGAAGGCTGGCCAGAGCAAGGTTGTTTCTATTTTTAATTAAAGTGTTCCTGTAGTTCTCGTGGCAGGCACCACATAAAATACACAGGCAGACAGATGTAAAACATCCATTCTTACTAAAGCCCCATATTCTGCTAAAGGCAGTGTTTTAAAATGCCATCACTCCTTCTGATGTTCTTGTCAGAAGTGCCCTTAGTAATAAATTAAACAATTGCATGGCATTTGTTTGACCTCAGTCAAACACTCAGTCAGTTTGGGTTTTAAACAGTTGACAAGTCTGTACTTTTTCCTTTTCTTTTTTATTTCCAGAACCCGCAAAGAATCCTAAAGACTTGACCGCCTGGTTCAGTCTCTTTGCTGACCTTGACCCATTATCCAATCCTGATGCCGTTGGGAAAACTGATAAAGAACATGAATTGCTTAATGCATGAGTCAGCTGCCTATGGTAACTCACATTCTTCCATTCATCAACACTGTTTTGGGGGTTAAACAAAAACTAAGTGGGAATTAGTATGCTGTCGTGAAGCTATAAAGTATGTGCCATGATAATAAAACTGGAGGGAATGAATCCCCTTTTATACAGGTACAGTTACTTGCTCTTGGTTTCTTTGGTTGTCCTTTTTTTTTTTTTGTATAAAGAGTTTGCATTTATTTTCTACGTGGATTTACACTGAAAACCCAAATAAAAAGAGGAGGTAAAGAATCAGGGCAGGTTTCTTGCCACATTAGACTATCTGCTGGAAAAAAAAAGTGGCTTTGCCTGAGGCGACGAGAAGCTAAGCACTGGAGTGAAAGATGGCAAACCTATTTTTTTATACTGTTTCTTGAGTAAATAAATTTTAACAATAAATTGCTAAATAAATAAATAAAAATCATGTAAGTGAGGAGGCTGCATGAGTCAAATGTCTGTCATGTATATAATCTATATTACTGCTATGTTAAGCTGTCAAGGGGATTTGTTTTGTTGGTACTCGCAGTGAAAAAAAAAAGCCCTGTTGCTGGGGCTAATTGTTGAAGAGAAATACATTTGGGTCTGTGCAGCCATGGAAAATTGTGCCCTTTCTGATTTCTCTTACTAAACAAACTGCTCTACATAAACAGAAGTCCTGCCCAGCAGGCTGCTTTTCTGAGGCATTTCTCCATTGCACCAACAGAACTTGCACCTGTTTGCAGAAGTTTCTGCTGGTGGATGCTTTACCATGCCTTCAAAACATCCATACTTCTGTTGGGACTATTTTTTCATCCGATTTCCTTCTGCAGCATGTGTTATTTTGAGCTTGTTGTGACAGAAACTCTTTAATAAAATGATTTTGACAAAAAAAAAAAAGGCAAAAGGAAAGAAAAGCCCTTTTGTTCCCCCTGGAATGCTGGTGTGCTCCTGTTGGATTGGTACATAACAAGCATCTGAAAATAAAAATACCTGCCCCGTTCCTAGAGAGTGCCTTACAATTCGTGTCATTCCCTCACACTCCTTCTGAACAGTGAGAAAATTTTACCTCATCCTGTGTCCCTTTGCCTCCCTCTTCTCCTTTTACAACAAAGGAAGGTAAAAAGGTTGTGTCAGCAGCCGCTGAAGATCCTACATTCCACATATCTGCTCTCTGTACCAGCTTTGCAACTGCCATGGGTTGAGTTGGAGCTGCAGCATTTGGCCTTTTTCCATTCAGTTAATTTTCTTTTTTCATTGGTAAAGTTTTTCACTACCAGTAAAGTAACGGTCAGTTTAACTAGTTAATCCTTGCCTCTTTGACTAAGTACCTGCATTGGAAACAGGAAAATAATGATAAATATAGAAGTTAACCAAGCTGCCCAGCTTCTTGAAAGCAGCAGATCATCATTTGGTGGCTGCGCTGTATCACCATTAATGTGCTAGCTAAAATGCTTCGTGATGTCAGTGGATGGGGGTGTTAGACTGCCTGGAATTTATCTGACTGAATCCTCTGTCCCAAACTGGAGTCTTCAAAATCCCATCCCATAGCCTGGAACTCTCAAAGTACTTCAGTTTGTGCCACAGAAACTCTTCAGCTGTTTCCATGTAGAATAGGAAAGGATGTTGTGGTCATCTCTTTGCACAGGTCACCAGTGCTGAGACTGGTACTCAAGTTGTGGAAGCTGCTCTAGATGCCTAACTGTTTCTAGAGGTAAGGCTGGGTTCCTTCCACAGCATATCCTGCAGTTGGGTAGTGGCAGCTCCTTGCGCAAGGTAACTCTTCCCTGAGATGTATACCTTGAGCATTAGCTCAGGAGCCTGAGCTCCTGACTGTGGGCTGCAGTCTATGGCAGGAATTAAGACATCTACCCCATGGATAAACTGGGAAAATACCTAAGGTTTACACTGGGATGCACTTACACTTAGGCGTGCTAGTTTGCACTCATAACATAGGATGTCTGCCTGAAAGCCTCTTCATCTTAAACTGTAATTATCTGCAGTGCCAAAAATGTGAGGAGCTCAAGGGATAGACTGGCTGCTTTTCATCCCAGCTTTGTTACCACTGAAATCATTAAACAGATTCTTGCAACTTTAAGCAAGCCTGTGGTTGCTAAACTTGCTCTGGATTATGTTTGTCTTGATGGTTGCTAAAACACTTGTGGACAAACCCACTCCAGCATTTTCAGTAGCTGCAGTAGCCGGGCTAAAAGCAAAGATGAGGCTGCGCTGACTTCAGAACAGCTAATTAAATGTTGGGGGGGGAGGGTGGTTTCTGAGTCTTAAAGAGCAGTTGTGTTTGTTTTTTTTTCAGGTCACAGACTCTAGACTTCCAGGGTTTAAAAAAAGAAATAAATTTAAAAGCTCCTACATTGACTGGCACCATTAAGGGCATTACAGAAGCAAATCATGGCTGCAGGGTTTTTTTTCCTCCTCTTGATTGGTTCCTTGTAAGCATTGCTTCATTTAAGCATGCAAACCGTGGCTGCAGGGGGTTTTTTTTCCTCCTGATTGGTTCATTTTAAGCATTCATTTCTTTCTTGTAGTATGTAATTTTAATTAACATTAAATTTGAATTCTTAGTCTTTAGCCTGGGCAATCTTTTCACACCTCCCTTTAACAAAAAACCCCAAATTTTAAAAGAGCCAGAGGTATTGAAAATATAATTCATTTTGCTTAAAGAGGAGCACTTTAAATCCCTATGTACAACGCATTATTGTCATGAATATTTTGTGAAGTTGAAAACTAGAGCGAGAAAGCTAATGCTGGGAAAGACCTTTAAGATCGTTGAGTCCAACCATTCCCTAGCTCTACCAAGCCTGGGGCTAAACAATGGCTCTCAGCACCACATCTCTGCCTCTTTGAAATGCCTCCAGGGATGGAGATTCAGCCACCTCCTTGGGTCCAGGGTTTGAGAACCCTTCCGTCCAACCTAAACCTCCCTGGTGCAACTTGAGGCTGTTTCCTCTTCTCCTATCACTTGTTCATAGGGAGAAGAGACCTACACCCATCTCATTCCAACCTCCTTTCAGGGAGTTGTAGATAGCAAGAAGGTCTCCCCTCAGCCTTCTTTCCCCAGACTAAACCCCAGTTCCCTCAGATCTCAGGATGTTAGGGGTGATCTTCCAGTCCAACCCCCTGCCAGAGCAGGACCATAGAATCCAGTGCAGGTTGCACAGGAATGCATCCAGATGGCTCTTGAAAGTCTCCAGAGAAGGAGACTCCACAACCTCTTTGGGGAGCCTGTTCCAGTGCTCTGTTTCCCTTACAGTAAAGAAGTTCTTCCTCATCTTGAGGTAGAACCTCCTGTGCTGCTCCTCAAGTCCTGTCTCCTTCAGACCTGCAAACAGGCATTTTTCAGGCAAAAGTCTTAATTACAAACAGTGCTCCCTTACTACTAATGAGGTGTACACCATGTGCTTCTCCACAGCCTGAGCTGCTGGGTCACTCAAGGCCTCTGTGCCATTTGGAGGGGATGCTCTGTGATATGCTCAGCAGTAGCTGGGACAACAGGGTAGTTCATCACCCTGGTGAAATGACAGACTGATTGTTCTTCACAGGTAAAGTTCATCTTGGTTGCCTCGTTCCAGTTTCTTACTCTGCTTTAGTAGTGGGTGGTGAAAGGTGGTGCAGGTGAAAGGCAGTGGTAACTGAGTAAGTGTCTTGATTGGGAAGCTTATTGAAAATGATATATTTGATTGTGGTGAGTTGAGGTTTCTACAAATCTAAGAACAGCTGCCTCAGGAGAATTGGGGTGTGCACTTTGGGGACAGAGCAGCTCATAGGGAGAATTACAAGTAACTTCACTGGCCTTCTGAAGTGATCAGAGCTTCCAACATAGTGAGATATGACTTACCTTGGTCCATTTTGCTGTTTCCATATCCAGCATTGCATGGGCATGATGTTGATGGACTTCAAAGCAGGACTACTCGGCCATAGGCAGCCACCAGCCTTCCTGCAACAGACTCTCATAAATGGGCCTGCACATGCTAGAATAAAATGGGATCTAAGCAACAAGGTGACTGTGAGTGGAAAAACAGCACTAGCAGCAGCTTTGCTCCAAGTGGGGATAGCAGGAGGCCTACAAGCCCGGACAGCTCCAGGATTTGTGTGGAAAAGCTCAGCAGAGCAGGGGGTTGACATGAGGACACAGCACCTAGGTGCTGTGCATCATGCTGCATTTTCCTGGGGCCTCTGGCACTGCCATCTGACATCTTCTGTCACATCCCACTGCAGGTGCCAGGGGTCAGGTTGGAGAAGGCCCTGAGCAACCTGATCTATTTGAGGTGTCCCTGCTTACTGTCAGGTTAGGGGAGGGTAGACTCAAAGATGTTTTCAGGTCCCTTCCATCCCAAAGCACTCTATGACTCCATGATACTGAACAAGAACCACTGAGGAATGACTGGGAGTTGTGATGTCCATGCTTGTTGATGAGAAATAGGTGGTCTGAAATAACCCCAGGGCAAAAGAAGATGAGCTGAAAGGTCCTATCTTCTCAGCACAATTCCCAAAGATGATTACTCAGAGCAGCAGCAAGGCATTGACATGGTGAAAGTGCAGCTGCCTGCATTGGCTGCCTCCTCATTTTTAAAAGCTCCTCTCCTGCCCACCATACAAGTTACTGCTTCCACCCACTCGGTCCAGCACCCATCTACCTTCTCCTCACTGGGAGGCACTGGGGCAGGCCAGCAAGGATGAGCTGGGCAGAGGGACAGAACCTACACTTACTTCATCAGTGAAGACTGGTTGCAAGAGCTGGAGATCTGCCACAGTAAGCCCTGGTTAGCCAAGGACCCAGTGTACTTCAAGGTTTTTTTCCAACACCAGAGGTGTGTGAGCAACCTGGAGCTGAGCCCCCATGCAGCCCAGGCACCCTGGCTCAGCTAACATTTGCTGTAAATCCTGCTCTGCTTCGCCTGCTTTTACAATTTCTGCTCCTTGTAAAATGTCTTATTTTTAAACAAGCCACCATATGGGAAGTCAGGAAGCAGAGCAACAACCAGGCTTGCCAACAGCCAGGCAGCAGAGGGGCTGCCTCAGCTGAGAAGCAGAAACACTGAGACAGTCTAGCACCGCCTTGGCACACCAGGCACAAGCCAGCTGCCTCCAACTGTTGGGGCTGCCGTCCTCACTCAGCGTGTGCTTAGCATGCAGAGCCTGGCTGTGATACCACCATACACACAAAGACTTTCCTGTGACAGTAAACAAGGGGACCGTGGCCAAACAGGCCCTGCAGGTTCAGCCAGCCCCAGCGGCAGCCTGGCTCTGCAGTCAGGCCATCACCCAGGTGTTCATTAACAGCACTCTCCTGAGCGTGAAATCGACTTTTCCCCTCACAGGCTGAGTAGAAACCAGTACAAGCACAGAATCACAGAATGGTAGGGGCTGGAAGGGACCTCAGAAGATCATCCAGCCCAACGCCCCTGCCCTGCTGCCTAAGCAGGATCATTTAGGGCAGGCCACATACGAATGCATCCAGATGGATCTTCAAAGTCTCCAGAGAAGGAGACTCCAGAACCAATCTGGGCAGCCTGCTCCAGGGCTCCATCACTCTCACAGTAAAGAAGTTTGCCCTCATGTTGAGGTGGAACTGCCTGTGTTCCAGTTTGTATCCATTATCCCTTGTTCTATCACAGGACACCACTAAAAAGAGCCTGCCCCCTTCTTCTTAACACTCACCCTTCAGATACTTAGAAACAATAAGATCTCCTCTCTGTCCTCTCTTTCCCAGACTAAACAGCCCCAGGTCTCTCAGCCTTAATTTTCCCTTCAAGTAACACAAGGTATTTACTGTACAGGAGACCACCATGTTAGACCTGCTGAAGCAGGTCCAGAGAAGGGCCACAAAAATGGTGAGAGGACTGGAACATCTCTCCTATGAAGGCCAAGAGAGCTGGGGTTGTTTTGCCTGGAGAAGGCTCCAGGGATATCTTACTGTGAGTTTCAAAGAGGCAGAGATGTGGTGCTAAAAGGACATGGATTAGCACCAGACTTCATGGAGTTAGAGCATGGTTGGACTCAAAGGTCTTAAAGGTCTTTCCCAGTCAAAATGATTCTGTGATTCTATGTAAAGGGAGCCTAGAAGAAAGACTGAGAGACTTTATTTTAACCAGGGAGGAGGCCAAGGGGCAGTAGTTTTGAACTGGAGAGGGTAGGGCTTAGATTGGATATAGAGTTTTTATGATGAGGGTGGTGAAACATTGGAACTGTCTGCCCTTGGGAAGTTGCAGATGCCTCATCACTGGAAGTATTCAAGATCAGGTTGGGCAAGGCAATGAGCAACCTGACCTACTGAAAGATGTCCATGGCGGGGGTTTGGACTAGAAAACTTTAAAGGTCATCTTCAACCCAAACCATTCTGTGAGTCTGTAATGAAGTGGGAAAGCTGTTTGCCAGGCAGCAGCATACAACTGCAGCAGCACAACTCTGCTCTGCCAGAGCAAAAACTTGATGTGCCCAACTTTATAGCAATTAATCCTCAGTGCAAGGGTGTGAAGGTTTGGCAGCATGTAAATTAAAAAGGGAAGTGTGCTGTAGCTTGGAGGTGAAGGTCTGGTTCGTTCTGCCTGCCAGCTATTTACACTGCTTGCTGCTGGAATCATTATGGAGTAATGAATACCAAAAAAAAGAGTTAAAAACCACAAGGTATTTCAGGAGTGACTGCAGACCTACCTAAGCTGTTCAAGAAGTTACAGTCAGGTCTTCTTCTCAAACAAAAGTCTTTCATCTAGGCCCAGAAGCTATTCTGTAGGGTATTTCTTTTCTTTTGGACTTCACAGCTCCTAGGGCGGCAGGAAGGGCCCCCGGACAGGTGCTGGAAGCCATATGCTTCGTTCATCAACAGGCTGGAGAGAAGAAAACAGTGTTAACAGTGCTGCACCATTAAGTCATCCACCCTGTCCCCATCTAGGTGGGTGGATAACAGCTGGCTGCAGGAAATAAGCATGCTGAATGTAACAGGAGCAGGAGCCAGCAAGGACCAAACCAGAACTCCCACTGTTATTCCAAGTGCAATCCTCAGCATCAACCCTTGACACATAAAATACAGAAGTTAGCACCACGGGTCAGTGAAGTAACTGCTTTGCTGTTACAGCTGCATATTTTTGTGGGCCGCTCAGGCACTCTGTGTGGTCTTCCGTGATCACCTCTGCCTTGAACTTGAGCACCAAAGCTTCAGAACACCAGAGGCTGTCAGCAGAGAGGAACTCTCATCATGGCAGGGTGAGAGATTAGTTTGAAGAATTGGAAAAGACCTGGAGAGAGGGCAGATGCTCAGCCCCTGAGGGGAGATGCTCAGCTAGATCTGATGCCTATGAAGAACTGGTCAGAAACATGAAGGTTAGGGTCAGCTTTGACCAAAGCTACACCAAGACAGTAAAGTTTAGGATCCTGAGGGGAAGGGAGAAAAGCAAAAACTGGATAAAAACTTCTGACTTTTGGAGATTGGACTTTGGCCCTTTCAAGGACCTTCTTGCAAGTATCCCATCGTATGACAGCCCTGGACAGAAGCCTAGGAAGCCTGACTGATTTTCAAGGATCTTCTGCTCCAAACTCAATCCCTCCTCTCTACTCTGCACTGTAGAAGGCTTGGGGAGAATCTTATCCATATGGGAATAGGGAGATTGGTGCTAAAAAAGATGGAGCCAGACTTTTCCCAGAGGTGCCAGACACAATGGGCACAAACTGAAATGCAGGAGATTCCATTTAAGGATCCCACATTACTGGTTTTTTTACTGTGAGTGTGGTCGAACTGTAACAGGTTGTCCAGGGAGGTCATGGAGTCTCTGTCCCTGGGCAAAAAGAAACCCAGAACTTATTTTTCTACAGGCACAGTTATTGGTGTAACTGTGCTTTGTTCAAAAGCTCAGTCTTTAATTTAAGGGGAAAATAATATATAATAATATAGCTGTATTTTATATAGATATATTAAAAATATATAATTATATATAAAATATATAATTTTATATATATATATATATAATCACACAACTTCCTCTGCTCCCAGGCTTCCAACTCATCTGCATCTAAGCTTCCAGGCTGCAGCTCAAGGCAACCAATCTAACATCAAAACTTGTTACAACCTGAGATAAAACTGCTTACTGCCTTACTGTCCCTCCTCACTGCAGGGCCGTTGGTATAGATGACCTTTAAAGTTTCCTTCCAATCCCAGTGCATTCTATGATAAAACACCAAATTCTTCTTAAAAAGGAGCTCCTCTCTCTATCCAGCTTCACCTGATTACTATTCTTTCTTCTTTTCAATGGAATGAGGCATTTTGTTTGCATGTTCACTCACTTTCAGTGTAGTCTTTACTGAGGAAACACTCTCCCTTCTCAACCAGTGTTTTCTTACCAGCCCTGCTGGAGTGACACATTATTTCTTTGACCTGCTGCACTCCAGAAAACCACCACCTGCTCTCCAGTTTGTCACTTCTCCAAAATTACAGTGCTGTGGAGAAGGTGACAGAAATCCAAACCACCATAAAGCTGCTCAACCACCTCTGCTTTGTGGGAGACTTCATTCACGTTTGACACAAGCCAAAAAATCTTCAGGAACCAGAAATGACCTTCAAGGAGCTATACCAAATGTGTTGGGGTTTTGTTGTTGTTGTGGTTTTAAAGTGTTAATTCTCTGGAGATTTAGACTGGAGGTTAGAAAGAAATTCCTTGGTGAGGGTGGTGAGACACTGGAAGAGGTTGTGCAGGGAGGTTGTGGATGTCTCCTCCCTGGAGGTGTTCAAGGCCCGGTTGGATGAGGCCTTGAGCACGCTGAGCTGGTGGAAGGTGTCCCTGCCCATGGCAGAGCAATTGAAATTGGATGATCTTTCAGGTCCCTTCCAACCCAAACCATTCTATGAATCTATAAACCTCCTTTAGCCAAGCACCAGCTCTGAATGGCTGCACCAGCACATCCCAGTAAGCGATGTACTTTCCCAGCCTTCACTCATTTTTTCCTTGCACTTATGTTGCGCAGATGCATCACAGGAGCTATGGCTATTTCCTCTCCGTTGTGCAGCTCCAGAGTCCTGTCTGCATGGCTGTATTTTGCACAAGTAGCCAGGCTGTTTTGCCACAGTAACTGGTTCCTTCTTCTCCTGGTCATCTGTCATCTTCAAGCTGCTTGGATTTTACCTCAAGTAACAGATGAAGGTATTGATCCATTACCATGGAGTAAGGCCAGGAGCTAGTTTGCTAAGCCTCAGTGGTCTTTGCTTGCTACTGTGGTGTCAGCCAACATCTCTAACCCATTCAATTTCTTATGTTTATTTTGTATCACTCCAGGCTTATGTTTAAATACTACCAAGTTACCAAGGCTCTACCCTTGGGCCAGTATCTGGCCCTTCCCAAGGGCTGGTTTCTCAGGAAGCCATAAATCACTTCCCTGACAGCACTGTGCTTCCTAAAACAAGCAGGTCACTCTCTGTTGCCCCCTACTCATGCTGTATGGAGGCCCTTAAGCAGCCCTCCAGTCTCTGAAGAGCCAGGAATTACTGGAAAATCCAGTGGTCAGGTAGGGGAAGATCTTTTAGTCACACAGCAGGGAAACAAAGCCAAATGACTTCATTAGCTCTTTGCTCTCAGCACGTTTCAGACTGCTTGTCTTGGCCTTGGGGAAGGCATGGGCAGTGAATAACACAAAGCACACAACTTCAAAGCATGGCTTAGGTGGAAGTGGCAGGTTACCGCAACCAGGCGAGACCGAGGTTCAAGGGGTGGTGAAAATGTTCCCTCTGGTGCAAGTTGCATCATGGCTTCTCAGGACAGCCTGCATGCTTTGGGCAGAGAGAACACCCTCCCACACAAGGACAGCTCCAAACTGCTGCAGCCAAATCCATTTAGAGGATGAGGCTGTTGGGAAGGTTTTCTGACAGCAAGCCCTAGAAGCTGGTGATGAAATGGCTGCAGCCAAGTTGTTTCTGGCTGAAGCGTCGTCCTAGCAGGGTGGGATGTTGCAGCCTTTGAAGCTCAAGACTTTCACCACTTCCAGTAAATCTTCAGTTAATGTTTTTAACATAGACTCATAGAATCACTTTGTTTGGAAAAGATCTTTGACATCATCCAGTCCAACCATCATTCCATTAAGCCATGTCCCCAAGTGCCCATGCCCACACGTTTCTTGAACACCTCTAGGAATGGTTTCCACACCCCCTCTCTGGGCAGCCTGTTCCAATGCCTGACCAATTTCCACTTAACACCTCCAGAAGTTCAAGAATATGAAGCTCAGTCACATTTCCCCCTTGGTGGTGGGCCTGAAGCATCACCAGTTTCAGAGCAGCAGCCTGCCCAGTTCTTCAGTCACATCAAAACCTTCTCATCTTTGGGATGCTGCAAACTTCAGCTGTCCACAGAATCAACCAGCTTGGAAAAGACCTCAGAGATCATCAAGTCCAACCTTACTGATAATCAGTACAGTCTGCTTACTGATAATAAACACTAACTCATTCTTGGTGGTCACTGCCAAGGTGCTCTTCAGCAAGCACTGACTTTGGAGCATTTACATTTATTTTAATATTATTCTTTCTTTCTCCCTTTTAGAATAAAATAGAATTAAGCAGGTTGGAAGACCTTTGAGATCATAAAGTCCAACCTATCATCCAACACCGTCTAATCAACTAAACCATGGCACCAAGTGCCTCATCCAGGCTCTTCCTAAACACCTCCAGTGATGGTGACTCCACCACCTCCCTGGGCAGCACATTCCAACGGCCAATCACGCTTTCTGTGAAGAACTTCTTCCTAACATCCAGCCTAAACCTCCCCTGGCACAGCTCGAGACTGTGTCCTCTTGTTCTGGTGCTGGTTGCCTGGGAGAAGAGACCTATCCCCACCTGGCTACAAGCTCTCTTCAGGTAGTTGTAGACAGCAATAGGGTCTCCTCTGAGCTTCCTCTTCTCCAGGCTAAGCAACCCCAGCTCCCTCAGCCTCTCCTCACAGGGCTGTGCTCCAAACCCCTCCCCAGCTTTGTTGCCCTTCTCTGGACACCTTCCAGCAACTCAACATCTTTCCTGAACTGAGGGGCCCAGAACTGGACACAGGACTCAAGGTGTGGCCTGACCAGTGCTGAGTACAGGGGCACAATGACTTCCCTGCTCCAGCTAGCCACACTATTCCTAATACAGGCCAGGATGCCACTGGCCTTCTTGGCCACCTGGGCACACTGCTGGCTCATGTTCAGCCTGCTATCAACCAGTACCCCCAGGTCCCTTTCTGCCTGGCCGCTCTCCAGCCACTGTGACCCCAGCCTGTAGCACTGCATGGGGTTGTTGTGGCCAAAGTGCAGCACCCAGCACTTAGATGTGTTAAATCTCATGCCGTTGGACTCTGCCCATCTGTCCAGCCTGTCAAGGTCCCTCTGCAGAGCCCTTCTGCCCTGTAACTGATCCACACCTGCTCCCAACTTGGTGTCATCTGCAATTTTACTGATGACTGACTCAACCCCCTCATCCAGATCATCAATGAAGATATTAACAGGATGGGGCCCAGCACTGATCCCTGGGGGACACCACTGCCAGCTGGGTGTGGCACCATTCACCACCACTGTCTGGGCTCAGCCCTCCAAACAGTTCCTAACCCAGCACAGAGTGCTGCTGTCCAAGCCATGGGCTGACAGCTTGGCCAGGAGTTTGCTGTGGGGGATGGTGTCAAAGGCCTTGCTGAAGTCCAGGTAGACTCCCGCCTCCATCTGGAAATAATTGTTCTGCAAGCCAAGTGACAATCAGTTGACTCATAGCAAACAACACAAACCCAAAACTGTCAGTAGATTTACAGCACATCCTTTAGGGGTTTAGTTTAGCTTCACACAGTGAGACATCAAATGGTTTTCAACAGATAACTCGAATTTTGCCACTGCACAAACACAGCAGAGGGTACCCAGTTTCTAATGAAGATGAAAGAGGAGTTGTTCCATGCTCTAAAGAAAGAGAACCCTCATTAGATGCAGAAATAAAATATGCTAATTTTAAGCATATTTAATCATTTGGCCATTTTTAACTTCATTTTTCCCTCCCAACTCCTTCCTAGAACAGCATTGTGCAGAAATCAACAGATGAAAGATTATCTTGTTCTAGAAGACACCCCACAGTGGTCACAAAGATAAAGCAGTCAACGTGGTTTTACCGAGGGGAATTCACATTTAACCACCTTGACAGCCCTTTGTGAGGATGTAACCATGGGGACAGATGATCATAGAGCACTAACGTGGGTTATCTTGATTTCAGGAAAGGATTTAACATAGCATCCTTGCAGCTAAGCTGAGGAAACTTGGCCTGGACGATCAGTCAGTGAGGCGGGTGTGGACTGGTTGAAGGAAAAGGGCCAGAGGGCAGTGGCCAATGTGAGAGAGGCTAGTTGGAGGCCTGTGTCTAGTGGAGTCCCTCAGGGGTGGGTTCTGCGACCAGTGCTGTTCAATACACTCATTAGATGAAGGCAAGAGGGCACTGTCAGCAAGTTTGCCAATGACACCAAACTGGGAGGAGTGGTTGACACACCCAGCCTCTGCTGCCACTGAGTCTTGGACAGGCTGGAGGTGGGTGGGGAAAACTTTAATGACATACAACAAGGACAAGGGTAGGGCCTTGCACCTGGGAAAGAACAATCCCATGGATCAGTATAGGTTGGGGACTGACCTGTTGGAGAGCAGCGCAGAGGAGAGAGACCTGGGGGTCTGGTGGACAGCAGGAGGACCATGAGCCAGCAAGGTGCCCTTGTGGCCAGGAAGGCCAATGGCATCCTGGGGTGGATTAGAAGCAGTGTTGTTAGTAGGTCCAGAGAGGTTCTCCTCCCTCTCTACTCTGCCCTGGTGAGGCCGCATCTGGAACATTGTGTCCAGTTCTGGGCCCCTCAGTTCAAGAAGTACTTCAAGGAACTGCTTGAGAGAGTTCACTGCAGAGGCACAAAGATACTGAAGGCAGTGGAACGTCTCCCTTGTGAGGAAAGGCTGAAGGAGCTGAGGTCTCTTTAGCTGGGAGGAGCCTGAGGGGTGCCCTCATTCACGTTTATTGATATGTGCACGGCAGTGTTGGGAGGAGGGAGCCAGGCTCTGCTCAGGGATGTCCAATGATAGGACAAGGGGCAATGGGTGCAAGCTGGATCAAGGGAGGTTCCATGGGAACATATGGAAAAACTTTTTCACTGTGAGGGTGCCAGAGCCTTGGAACAGGCTGCCGAGGGGGGGTGTGGATTCTCCTTCTCTGGAGACATTCAAAACACACCTGGATGCATTCCTGTGTGACCTACTCTAGGTAATCCTGGGCAGATGGTCTTTCGAAGTCCCTTCCAACCCCTAACATTCTCTGAGCAATACTAAACTCTAATCTCCTTCTCACAGTGTTTCATCCCCACTTTCCAAAACAAAGCAATGAGCCACTGCTTTTGTGTCACCCCCCACCACTTTTCTTAACTATAATCTTTATTTAAATAAAGACACAGGAACTTCTATACCAGAAAAAAAAAAAAAGGAAAATAAAATACAAAGCCACACATCTCCTTGTGTAAAGCAATATTGTGTGAATAACTTGAATACTGGTCAAGCACAGTGGCTAGAAATAACAGTACAGCTATGTACAAAAAAAACCCCAACACCCTTTAAACAATATTTGACAGATTTCTACAGCTGGGTGTCGGGGATACAATGGAGAGAAACAACTGCCCAGAAATTTACATGGCAAAGCATTAATTAGCTTTAACACATTTGGTTCATAAACCTTCAAATCTGCTAAGAACAAATGTGCAGTTTAATTAATATTTAGTTTCTCATGGGAAAAAAAATGATAGTAATAAAAAGACAACGTAATAGCATCGTAAATATCGTACAGAGCTCATCGCTCGTCTAAAACCCACTCATTGTATCCCCCTGGTAACCTAACACCAAGAAGTCAGACTACAATTTCTTCCCTGGACACACACAGCCAGAGCATCAAAAAGGTCATCATATTGCAATGTTAATCTAGAAAGGGAAAAAAAAACACCAGAGGAGAAGCGGGGGGATCAATCTTAAAAAGGAATTGATAACTTCTAGCATCAGGAGGATTTTCTCCCCTCTCTCTTCAGTCTATAAAATATGGAGTGTTTGCACCTAGGCCTGAGATTAGTAGGGTTAAGATGGCTGCTGTGTTTCAAGAAGGTTTTTCAGAAGGCCAGACCTCTGCAAAGGGAGTCAAAAAAAACAACCCCCCCAAACAACAAACCAACAAACCCAGTGACTGTTTTATAGGCTGCAAATTCCACCTTGTAACACAGTGTTAACAAAAACTCCACAATAAAAAGCTTCATCTACAAAGGCAGCACATATTTAGTGAGTTACTGGCGGCTCACGCTCACCTCCCCCCTCCACTCATCTTCAAAAGACAAGGGGGGGAAAAAACAACCCATAATGGAGCAAGTTTAACTGCTCAGTAGCTGCAGGCTACCAATCTCTTCAATTCCTGGAAAAGGTGAACTTTATTCTCTTAGGAGCAGAGAGCAGAAATCTACTTCCAGTGAGCTGAGAGCAATGGGGCAAGAACATCAAGTTTTTATTCTGCCTTTGGGGTCCTCTTGGTATCACAGAAAATTGACAGCAATGGAACAAGAGCAGAGCATCCCCAGCCCCTTCCTGCCATGTTCTGTTTTGAAAAAGTGTCCAGCCTGCAAAGCCAGGAGTAGTTTACAATGATTTTGCTTTTATTATTCACACTTAAGGAGGGGGGAAAAACACACTTTTACACACATCAGGAACTGAAAGTTATGGGAGAAGCTTTGATTAAGTAACACAAACATAAAAACTATTGTTTCCCCCACCCCTCTTTAGAACAACCCAACTTGCTACTCCTGGGCCTTTAATCCAAACACAATTACTCACTACATAAATAAAACGTGGCTCATCTAACACTGCTTGACAAAAAGCTGAAAACCTAATTTCCAACCAGCAAATGAATGAACAATTTCCAAAGGAGAAACTGGACGTTTCCAGGAGGGAAACTGAACATTTCCAGGGGAGAAACTGAACATTTCCATGGGAGAAACTGAACATTTCCAAAAGAAAAGCTAAACATTATATTGGACTTTTTTCTCACTTCTTTTCCAGACGGTAACAGTAGCATTTCACATCCTTAACTGCCAACACAAACATGAGAGGAAATCCCCATCACCCCCCTGTGAAACCCGAAAAGTTTCTGTCCTTTAACAACAACAAAAAAATACCCCAAACATTCTTGCCTTTCAAAAATCCTCTCACACACACGACGTGGAATGTTTCTCATGTACAGTCTAGTACTGGACACTTGATTTGCAAACAGTTTAACAGTCATTAACTGAGCGACAACCTGAAACCTTTAAATGCCACATTATTATTATTTTATCTATTGAAATGACAGTAAAATGCAACAGTTGTTTTCAAACTCGTAAGCACGTGACAAAAGTGATAGAAACATCATAGAGTTGCTGCTGGTTCTCCTCATGGGTCACCCATGTCCAAGGCTCATCCTTCGCCTGGATCTGAATGCACTTATTCCAAGAAAGTGGAATGTAATGAGGAAATATTAATGCATAAAACAAGGAAAGGCAAAAGAGTGATGTTCCCTCTTTAGCTTTGGAGCTGTAAAATAGTTTTCTATCCCAATATGATATACATTCCAAGTTACCTGAGTTTACACTTCCAGAGAAGTACCTGAAGCTAGGCCATAAGGGTGGGCACTGTGCAACTGTTGTGGCCATTTTTATGTTTTGTTTTTTTTTTTTTTCTTTTTCATTTTTATTTTATCCTTTTTTTTTTTAAATCTTTTTTTTTTTTAACCTTTTTTTTTTCCTCTTTTTTTTTTTTTTTTTTTTTTGCATTGTGTGTATTACAGAAGTTAGAAACATAAACACCTGGATCCATTGTAAACATAATCCTGAAGTACAGTATTTTCCATAGGACACAACACAGCAAGACATTTTCTATTCAGACAGGCAACTTCTTTTTTTTTCTTCCTTTTTTTTTTTTGTGTTTTTTGTTTTGTTGTTTTTTTGTTTTTGTTTTTTTTTAATATATATATACATAGAGCTTATTTATACTGGAGGATTTGAAACAGAACACAGGACACAGTACTAATCTGGTCAAACGTACTATGAAATGCATAGTCTCCACTTAAAACTCTTAATGATATATGGGTTCTGCAGGCATTGCTGCTCTCTCGCCAGAAATGCTGAGTATGAATTCTGTCCCTGCCAAGAACAACTCTGTGTTGGGTTTGGTTTTTTTATGTTTTTTGAATGCAGCTAAGTGTTCCATGTTCTTCTCAAAAGGCTGCCACCTCATGCAGTGTCATCTCCTCAGGGCAGAGGCCTGCTCCACCTTGGTCTAGATCAACATGTAGCTCTGAGGAGAGGAATGGTCTTCAGCCTGGATTTCCTGCAGGAGCGGCGGCTGCTGCTGGGAGGGTTGCTGTGCCGGGACCTCTGTGGAGTCCATTGTGCTGGTTTCATCTGACAGAGATGAGAACGAGACCCGAGACGAAAGCTGCTCGACAGTCAGGCTGCTCAAAGCTGTGCTTTGACCAGAGTTTGGAGAGTTCTTCAGTGTCAGGTCTGAAGCGGGAAGGAGGGGGCCCAGAAGTTTTACAGGACAGAAAGCTGATCCGGTTGGGATGAAATTAACCTTGTTTTTGTCAGGGCATGAAAAGAGAGGGGCTGAGACAGGCTGACGAGACCTACAACAAGAGAAAAGAGATTAGACAGCTGGCTGGCCAAGATCTCTCTACATGTCATGAACTTTGTGGTTCTACACGTGGCTAGAATGCAGATGGCGAGGAATGGGGATTAATTGGACAGAGGGGCAAACATCTTCCATATTGGTAGTCAGCTAACTGATCCACAGCATCAAAACCAGTACTGCCACAAAAAGGACTCGATAAAGTTACTGAATCCACATGCAACTTCCAGCCAGAAAAACCTGCAGTACAGATGCACATGAAAAAAAAATGTCGTGGTAATTTAGAATGGCACGGATCCTTCCTGACTAACAGCAATGCGGCAACAACACATCTAAGTGGTATTCAATCCCTTGGAGAACCTCCAGGAAATAGACTTCTTTTCCATATTCTGCAATTTGTCTGGAGGCTTCCTCCACAACCCAATAGTATTCCTCCAGCATCCAGCAGGCAATGAGTGCTCTTAGAGCAAGGAAATGCCCCCTCCTTAATTCTTTCATCCACAGGAGCTAAGCATGCAACCTCAACAGCATGTTCTCAAATGCTGCTGGGTCTAGAGGAAGGAGACATGATGTCCAGGAGTTTAATTTCCAGTTTCTTGCTCAGCAAAAATCTTGAGCCAAGTCTATGCCATAAGCATGCTGCTATCTACAAACACTTTACACAGGTTTCATTCCATTTGGGTTATCTTTTATTATGTTATCAAAACATAACCTAGGCTTGAAACTGATAAAGAATTATGACAAGGAGGGGTTTTGCTTTAAGCCATGAACGTTTAAAAGGTTAATAATACTAAAATGTGTGTGTATATATATATATATATGGAAAGAGGTTTATAAATGCTTAGGAAATTAAATGTACCTTATCTTTACAGCTTGGATATTTATTTTTTTTGCTGCCTTTTATAAATGCACAAAAAGAGTTCAAGCATAATAAGAGTCCATTTCCTCTTCAAACCAACATGAACACTTCAAACTTCTCCTTCTGTACAAACTCTAAGAATAGTTTTGCTCCTGAAAAACTCATCAGCTGGAATAGTTTATTCATCTGCAGTTGACTGGGGTCAGTAAACAGGTTTACTGCTTTGCAGACACCAGCTGATATAAAAGGCATTACTTACGACATTTCCTCAAAGACCTTCACTCGCTCACATCCCTCTGGGGGCTCTCGTTTGAACATGTAGCTGTTGTTTGGTTTGGGAGATGAGGCATACTTGGGCAACGGTGAGCTACTCCCACTGTCTGAAAATTTAAAGCAGTTATATTACTAGAGATTGAGAGTGCTTTAATTAAATGTGATTTCCAAACACGATGCCTGCTGTTTGGTTTGCTTTTTTTCTTTCACAGTTTAGCCACCACGCCGGTTTGCTTCTACCACAGTGCTTCCTTTTATTGCAGCCCGTTCCTGACAGCCTGCTATAGCACATCTCTTCTGAATAAAAGCTTCAGTGCAGCAGCAATCTATCATACAACAACACACACAACAGGAGGACATTTTTATCCAGAACACTGCAACAAGGAACAAAGCAGAGCTGTGACCCTGCAAACAAATACATTCTTTAGTTAAGTCATTCCAAACCCAGAAATTAAGAACGTAATATGCGTAATACATGCAAAAGGATTGTGAGTAGCAATGGTAACAAACACCTTCTCACTGTATAAACACAGTTATTGGAAGATGTGTGTGTATACAGCATGGACCTTGCTTTAAAGCATAATTCTTCACTGGAATATTGACCTCATTTATCTCATGAATAGTTGCAAAGAAACAAGGCATGTTTGTAATGCAGGTGCTGATGCATCAGCATTACAGCCTCCTACCTTACTTGCTTCACAACTGTGAGGTTGATTTAGCACCCAAAATGAAATTTCCACGATGAACTACTATATGATCCAGGTAGTCTTTGTAACTTTGTTTTACCAGACACACTTAGAACTGAAAGTGTGAAAGACCTAGGACATAAGGCAGTAGGCAGATCTGATTGCTAGGGGTTTGGACAAGGCAACCTTTGAAGGTCCCTTCCAACCCAATGCAGTATGTGAAAAACCTAAGAGAAGACTCAACTCTGGTTAAGAGATGCACAAAGGGTTTCATAATTAGGGCTATGAATCGGTTCACTTCAAACACTCATCCTGACAACCCAACATTCAATGCATTAAGGAAATAAAGTCAGTACAAAAAGGATTACTCACAGAGAATTAGCTGTCTGCAGTGGTTTCTGCCTTTTCAAAGAACATGTATCTCAAGCTAGTATTTGTGCCTCTCTACTATCTGCTTGGGCTTCCAATTAGGAATATGAAATGGCAAAGTTGAAGAGGATCCTCCAAATGACAAACATCTTATTGGGAGAGAAATAACCGCTCTTGATTCAACTCCTTTAGGTCTTTCCACTGATGTGGGGTGCCTTACCATGTTTATCTCAGATACCTTTGTTCTGCTGCTGTTTCACATGTGCCCTTTTAGCAACAGTGGAAAAACCAACCCAAGCTTCAAGCACCATGATCTGGATTCACTGAAGCACATCAGGTTGTCTTTTAACAGCTTGCAGACAGTAATTACATAAACTTCTGTACAACTGTGACTCAAACACAAAGGCTAATCATTAGAGGTTTTGAAACATCTCTGTTTCCTCTTACAACAAGACACAAATCAACTCAGATGTCACACTTCCCTTTGGAGATTTGCTACGAAAGACAGAAGACCACCAGCTGAGGTGAACCTCAGCAGTGTATCGATTATGCAGCTCTTCCCTGCTGTAGAGTGAACACACAACTTCTAATGACAGAATTTTAGGTGTCAACTGTAGCAAGGCAGAAAAAAAGCTTAGAGACAATGCAGATATTTGCTAAGCTGGGAGCATGATGGCTCTGTTGGCATCTTTCCACTGTTGGCCCACACAGCTCATTCCAAACAGAGAAATCATTAACAGAACCCAGACAGTTTGTTTCCTCCTTCTAATATTTAAAAAGGAAGATCCAAGTTTCTATTTAAAAAAAAAAAAAAACACAACCTGAGACACAAAATGTGCTACTGTTCATTCCCCCAAATAGTGGAAAACTCTGGCAGTCCATCCAAGGGGAGGATCGAACTGAATTCAACATTAAGTGAGCTCTTGGAAGATTTAGAGCCTTGACTAGGCAGTTCAGCTTTCGATCAACTTTTCCATTTGCTTAGCTCTATTTGGCTGAAGTTTTCTATATAAGACAGCTAAAAAAACCAAACAACAAACAAACAACAACAAAAAACCACCACAAAATGGACTTGTGTAATTTAACCATTCTGTTTCTCTCTTTACCCTCCCTGCTTTCAAAGTTTCCTAAGTTGATAGCTTTTCGTGTTGACCAAACACACCCCCCACTCTTTGAAAACTAGATGTGGTTATCATGAGCTTCACACATACGAGCTTGGTGTTGGCTCCACAAGTGCAGCACTGGTGTGAGAACAGAAGGGTGGTGGGTAAACAGGCTGTGGGGCAGTGGTAAGATGTGGAATTCACAGTTTAAGCCAGTCACCACTTGTGCATCCTGTAAGCTCTTCAGTGCTAAATGGTCTCAGTATTAATCCTTAATGACAATGCAAACTATGTGTTCTCAAAATGTGCTACTTGCACACCATTTTTTTACTGTCTCAGAGGTTGCAATGTCTTCACATCAGAGGACACATCTGCATCTTCCAAGCTTCCACCAGTAGGGTGTACTGCTGGTGTGCTTCAGCCAACTCATCACATTTCATTAAGATGACAATGATTGAAGATTAACAGATGTAACCTTTAAAGTGAGTTTACTGTAACCACACAGCAGACAATATGGAGCCTTAGTACACAGAAATTCTGAACATAAATATTCAAAATGGATACATACTGTTATCCAGGAAACATTCAAGATTGTAACCAAACATTAAAAATACTATTTCAACCAGAAGACTTAACACTACAAATTTTAGCTTGCATATATTAGCTGAACAAAGGAGGAAAGCTAAAAAAAGAAAGAAAGAAAAAAAAAAACCCCAAAAAACCAATCTGTAAACCAATTTTTTCTGAGTGACTAAGCTTAAAGGAAACAAAAAACTTTGCCAGTGAGCCTTGGGATTTGTTTTGATAAGTTGGAAAATACCTTTTGTTTCTCCAGACTATCTAAAGACTTCACTTTCAACTTTCATTTTCAAACTATGAATCAGATGCCCAGAAGTTAAAAGGTATCTCCAGTTCATCTTCATGAATATGCTGCTTGTAACAGCCTGCTAGCAGAGTGGGAATATGCTGTACAAAGGTACCTAGACCAGAACCTTTGTCAAACCAGGTTATACTATCTATTTTTGTACAAAAACCTCCAAAATTCAACTGCTTCTACCTTAGGATGCCTTCGAACTTCCTCCTGTCACAGATGCTAAGTGTGCTGTGTAGGCCTCTGAATTAGTCTGGTGGATCAGAGTATCAAACCTCTATGGGTGGCCTTCCGGCAGCAAGGCAGACACTTACCTTGCAACAGGCTGCTATGTGAAAACAAAACCATCAAGCCAGGTGCCATTAAAATATTTTCTCTTCCAGCCTTCCCTCTCTGCTCCAGTTAACACCATTCAGTACCACTGCTCCAGTGTGGGCCTTGTTCTGAAATTTAGCTTTCACTGTCTTTTGAAAAATTCAATAGATTTAGCAGCTTCTTACAGGAATGTAAACCAAACAGCTGATACAGTCCAAAGAGCAGCTGTGAGGGCCTCGGGCCAAAGCACAGCTTTGCACAAGAAATAAAAGATGCTTTAGAAATGTAAAGCAGTACAGAGTGCTGGCTCCTCTCACTGCTCATGTCTCTCAGTCAAACCAACTAACCTTCCCTTCCTATTCAGCAGCACACTCAGGAGCATTCATAAAGCTGATAATTGTATGTTTAATGGTAAAGCCAAGATATTCCCACAGAGAGCAAAAGAAAAACTCAACTGGAGGGAAGTAACAGAAAAAGATCTTGGGTTTAAAACATCTACAGATGGTTAGACAATGCAGGTTTTAGAACTTAACAGGCCTCACAGCAAACTCATACTTTCATTTCAGCATCACAAAAACCTTTAATATGAAGGTGTGAAACATTTGGTGAGCTTAGTTTTAGAAATCAGTTAACGGCCACAACAGAAGTTAATGAACCACCTCCCAAAACATGCTGTTCCTTTATCATTTCTACCTATATCCCTCATTAATCTGTAACTTAACTATTCTGAAGATAACCTTCTCATTCAGAACTACCACCCCAGGGGACCTTAATGATCTGAGAGTAAAAGGCACCTTTCTGACTATACTTTTACAACCTCTGAGTAAATGACTTTCTCCTGGAAAACTGCTATGCAGTTTTCTAGTTTATATCTTCCATAAGCATAGCACTAAGCACCTTAAACTGGTAAGAGAAATGCTATTATATTAGCTTCACAAAGTTAACAGATGCCTGCTTACCACCATCACCTATAGGCCACTATTAAAAGTAGACATCTAGCATTAAAGCCAGTCTTAAAACCAAAATCCACAAATAAGTATCTAATTCATTGTGAAGTTCAGAAATGAGTTTTACTCCACTAAGCTGTTAAAAAAACCAAACAACAAAGACAGCAGATAAATGCTTGAAAAGCATTAAGGAGGTTAAATGCACTATTTCATACTGGCTTCACTGGCTGCAAATAAAGCACCACTGAAAACTTACTGGGATGAGTACTAGCTGCAAAAGGGATCACTCATTTCCTTGGCTTTTAACTTAGATCTGTTATCAGGACATTCACAAACAAGTTTACCTGTTGAGATGCTTCCCTGCGTGCTTGTATCTCTGTAGTGATTCACTTTGGCCAACACATTGCAATCCACATGCACTACTATAAGAAAGAAAAGTAGTGTAGGGGGCAACTAAGTACTCTGTTATTTTTGGAGCATGGCCAGCTATCACCTTGAGCCAAGACTTTTACTTTGATGTGGTTAACTTGCACACGTGCACACACACCCCAACACACACCCCCCCACTACACAACGTGAGCAGGTGGATTTGTTTTTCACTACTTCCTTTTAAATCCAAGATAGGAAAGTGTTACTTTCCAGAAGCCAGGAAAAACTAGTGTTTCTGCCACTGCCTTCCCTAATCTTATTTCCAAATTAGTTTATGAGTTATTAAATAGAAAAGTATTTACAGAAAAAGCTTCATTTTGCTGGTAACTTCAAAATACTACTCATTCAGCTCATTAGTAAAACTATACTAAACCTTAGAAGGTTTCATTTCCTCTACGAAATTCTCAGCATGCATTTTTCATCCAAACCCTGCACCCCTCCAAACTAAGGTCCATGCTTCCAGCTAGCTGACCAGAAGCCTGAGCATAATTTCATTAGTAAACAGTTGTCCAAAGAAGTCTTCTTACACTGGTGCCTGTATTTTCATACTCTATGCTCTGTCAGGAACTCTTAATTGCTGAAACTCCATTTTACTCCCTCTACAAAACCAAACTACATTTCACAGACATTGGAGGGAAAAAAAATGCAGGATATTGACATATAAACACATAAATTACTCAGAAATTTGGGGTTGTTATGTAACAGACACAGACAAGTAACTACTCCAAACTCTTATCTGAGCTCCTCACCAAATAGCTTCAAGTGTTCAGAAGCAGAGCACTTTTAAAAGCAGTCCAAAACTCCATCACCACTTTGATCAGCAAGCAACTCACCCATGATGATCATCTATTTTCTACCACAAACCTTCTTGAAACCTCTTTTTGACATAAACACATTGCACTCTGAATTCTTCAAGTTAGAATCTTCATAAATAGTTAAAGACTGTTTGCTGTGCTCCTCTGACGTATTTATGGAAGATGTTTGTGAAGTTTCACAAACAAGAGGGAAAAAGATATGTAAACAAACAAAACCAATTCCAAGAGAAATCCTCAGTCCCTCCCACAACCACCAAACAAAACCAAAACTGATGTAATGAAGTCAAATGAAGGTAGTTGTAAAAGCAGGACATCACATGCCTCCCATAGGTAAAGGTGGGCCATTCTACTCTCACCTTTATCACGGTCATAGAGTAAATCTTCTGTTGAGCAAGGGCTCCCATCCTGAGATTCAGGAGGGCAAAAGGGAGAGACACATGGTGAGTGACTGCTGCAGCTGCTGCTGCGCTCCTGGACAGAGGGAGTCTGAGTGTCAATGCTTCGCGTACTGCTGCTGCGGTAGTGAGCAGGTAACGGAGCCCTTCGACCGTCGGGGATATCCAAGGGCTGCAGGAGAAACAAGCAGTTCAGGTTAGAGAGGAGAGATCAAGCTCTCAGCCATTTCAGCTTGCAGCACTCAGCTGAAGCAATGAGGCAGGGCCTCAGGAAGAGCAAACAAGCCATTTGGAAAAGAGCTTTTTATACAAGAAAATAAGGCCACGTACAACAGACACAACACACGTTCGTTACTTAAGTGCTGGGACAACGCGCAGATGGCCCCAAGACAACTTTTATGCTCTTAATGCAAAAATTAACACCAAAATCCACTGCAACTTATATGCTCCTAGTGCAAAAAATAACATCAAAATGCCCTTCAGTTTACATGCTCCTAATGCAAAAATTAACACCAAAAGGCCCTTCAACTTATACGCTCCTAGTGCTTCAAAATTAACAGCAAAAAGGCACTTCCTTACCTGTTCTAAATGCAAAAAATCAACACCAAAATGCACCTCTACATGTGCTAGCATTATGTATTTATTATTTTTCATGAGAGCTAAAGAAAAAAGAAAGGAGAAAAAAAAAAAGCAAGCCTCCCCAACATACAGATCTTTAATTATAGTTAATCATCCAATTTTCAATAGAGGTCACTGTTATGAAAGAAGCATCCAGACAGAGATCACACTTGGAAAGCAGAAAAAGTGTGGAAAAAAAACCCCAACAGCATGCTATTGCCAGCTGAAGTACAATCCTTAAGAGACAGTATTAATTTATATTTAATATTAAAGACTTAAATGAAACCAAGCTTTGCTTGTAACTTCTGGTTCTCTGGCACACCTCTACATCCCAGCCTTCACTTCTATAGACAACCTCTGACAAAATGGCAACTAAGCAGATGATGCACAAGGTTCACAAGCTTGGTCTTGAAGCAAAGCTAAGTAAGCACTGCCTCCTCATATCAGCATAGTTGGCACTGGCCAAGGGAACCTTGCATCCCACCCGGCACTGTACTGCATAGACATGTTCACAGCAGTAGACTGGCACACTCTGCTTGTTCTTCCCAGTGGAAAATTAGTTTTAGCATAAAGACAGCGCAGCTTTTAAAAACAGGAAATCAAATTGTAATTACAGTTTTGTTTAAAAGTGAAGAAGAAAAAAATGTCTCCAAAATTGAAATAGCATTTTTATTCTCACGTCAGTGAGGGCTGTAGTCAAGCCCTAGTGAATAGCTTATATGTTCCAGCAACAAAAAAAGTAATGTCTTTTTCCTTCTCACCTCAGATGGATATTTTTGTTTTATTGCCTTCCTCTCCCCCATAAAGTCCAAAACTGTAACAGTTTGTTCCAGGGCCTAAAATTTAACCAAAACCTTTTGCTACCAATAAGGACACGAAACCTGCTGGCCTAGTATCACATTGCCCCCTTCTCAGCAATGTTTGATCCAGAAACCCACCACCTATTATACAACATTGCAGACATAGCAGAGCAAGAAGATCCTTTTCTTCTTACATACCTTCCAGTTAATACCATTCCACATTTCAACTATAAAGAACATTGCAGTTGCTACATCAAGCGCTGAAAGGTTGGGACACAGCTGTGTGGTCTGTTCCAACAGCTCGGTTCACATTATGAGTTCCAACATGACTACATGTTGCTATTCCCATCACCCCCAGCAGCCCATGACTCATTCAGTGCACAGGATAGAAGCATTATATCATTTGTTACACAGAAGAGAGGTAAAAATCCAGACCAGAGCTGTCGAGAGGATACAGCCTCTTGATTAACATAACCAAAATCAAACCACTGCCATGCAGAACAGTGTTTCTATTTCCATCTCTGCCATAAAAATCCCAGGAGATGCCAGAGTGTCACCTGAAGGAACATCTCTCTTTTATGGTGTCTTTTCTAGAAGCCCAGTCTACCCAGGACTGATTTCCATGAGTCTTCAACATTCACAGGTGTAGAAAGAAGCTACAGGAGCCGCACTTCAGACTCCTACAGTGACATGCCGTCTCCTCAATTACCTGAAGAATCACATTATTATAGAAGCCTGATGGATTTGTGTTTCTCCACCCAGGAAGTTCTCACACAGGTGTGATAAAAAGAGAACAAAACTTCAGAAGCTCTCCTATGATAGAGAAACAAAAACCTAGGAAGAAATCCAGATTTCTGACTTCAAAGCAGTAGGACCTGTATCTGATGAGGAGAGAATACAAACACCAAACAGCTGCTCATTAAGTGAGTAGCCTATGCTCTATGTAACAGGTACAGCAAGGATTCCTGGGAAGGGAAAAAGTAAGTGATCACATAATTAAAGACTTCAGCATAGCACAGATCTTCTTCCACACCTAGAGGAACAATGTAGTCTTACATAGTCAAGAAGCATGTCCCAAATCACAGGCTGGAAAGTGTCCAGGAGGGCCATGAGAATGATCAGAGGACTGGCAGCCCAGCCATATGAGGAAAAGCTGAGAGAACGGGGTTTGTTCAGCCTTGAGAAGAAAAGGCTTAGAGAAGACTTTATTACCATGGACCAGTAAATAAAGGGCAGTTAGCAGGAGGATGCAGACTCCCTTTTAACAAGGAGTCCCCCAAGGAAAAGACAAGGGGTGATGGGAGATTCCAATTGGATTTCAGGAGAAAATGTTTCCCATGAGAACAGTTAGACATTGGAATCATCTCCCAAGGAAAGCAGTAGATTCCCTATATTGGATACTTTTTAGACTCAATGTGACAGGGCACTGAGCCAGATCATTTCAACTATACTGATACATAGAAAGGCTGGACTTTGGAGAAGAGAAGGCTATGGGGAGACCTAATATCAGTCTTCCAGTACCTGAAGGGGACCTACAAGAAGGCTGCAGAAGGACTGTTTCCAAATGCCTGCAGTGGTAAGACAAGGAGCAATGGCTTTAAATAAGAGGAGATTCAGATTGGATGTTAGGAACAAGTTTCTTTACCATGAGGGTGGTGGAACATTGCAACAGGCTGCCCAGGGAGGTAGCTGAAGTTCCACCCCTGCAGATATTCAAGGTCAGGCTGGACAAGGCTCTGAGCAACCTGAGGATGCTGACTACAGGGGGCTTGGACTAGCTAACATTTGGAGGTCCCTTTCAAGCCAAACCATTCTATGATTCTGTGATCCTTGGGGTCCCTTCCAACCTGGCATTCTGTGATTTCAACCTTCACTTCATTAAAATTTAAGGTACAAAAAGTTATCCCCTGGCTCCAAATATACACACAAGTAGAAAAAGCTAAATATTGATCCCTCTTTCCAAGTAAAATAACTTCTGTGGCATAGGAAATGCCTGCAAATGTTTCAGATTGCTGTGCTTCTGTATTTACCTTTCCCTTCAGTTTGCCTCTAAGTGCAAAAAAAAAAAGGGGGGGGGGGCAAATATTAACTACAAGCATTCCACTTTTAAAAAATTTTGTGTATTGAATCTGAACCCAATAAAAAGAAACCCCAAAACTTTAGAAGTTACTTTCCATGAGTCATGCCTAAACTATTTTAAAAAACTGAAGTCCTTACAACCTTCAGAACGTAAGAAACAGGGTAACTAATTTGGTGCAGCTGCTATTAGATTTCATAACGCTCAATGCATGGCAAACAACTAGCAATCACTACATTCTACACACTGGGGGTTTGACTGGTCTTGGGTTGTTGGGTTTTTTTGCAAGCATGTCCAGTCTTTTACTAAGCTTCTATCAAATGCATTCTGACAGGACATCTGCCATCCCCCCGCCAGGATCATGTATTCTTGGACACAGTCACACGCTACCCTCATCTCCCTGCAAAGGTATGGAAATGCTCCACTGGACAACAGCAATGTAATGGCAAGATTCACCACATTGTTTTCACTATCCATCTTTTTTAATGAAAAAATTCAGCCAAGTATCAGGATTGCTACTGTGATAGAATATACCATTTGGAACCGCACCTGGAGTGCTGTGTTTAGCTCGGCCCCCCCCAGCTACGCAGGAGAGGATTGGGTCCAGAGGAGGGCTACAAAGATGATCAGAGGGCTGGAGCACCTCTGCTGTGAAGACAGGCTGAAAGAATTGGGACTGTTCAGCCTGGAGAAGGGAAGCCTCTGGGGAGAACTTAAGAGCTGCATTTCAGTATCTGAAGAGGACCTACAGGAAGGCTGGGGAAGGACAGGTTAGAAGGGCTTGTAATAACAGTTCAAGGGACAGTGGTTCAAAACTGGAGCAGGGGAGATGGAGGTTGGACATCAGGAGGAAGTTCTTCACAATGAGAGTGCTGAAATACTGGAACAGGTTGCCCAGGAATGTGGTTGAGGCCCTGTCTCTGGAGACATTCAAGATCAGACTTGATGTGCCCTGGACAGCCTGATCTAGTTGGAAGTGTCCCTGCTGACTGCAAGGGGGCTGGACAAGATGACCTTTTAGGGTCTCCTTCAACCTGATGCAACCTGTGAATCTGTAAAACACTCTGCTCTTCACAAGCCTTGCATCTGTTTGGGAGGGAACTTCTTCAGAGCAAAGCATTCAATGCTTTTGATTTAAAAAACATTCTCTGGACTGGAACACAAAGGCAAACAAAGCAAAGTGCTTCTTCCTTCTGGCATCAATGAAGTCATCAATGCATTAGCTAAGGCGCCACAATGTATCCTGGGAAGGAGCCCTTGGGACAAAACAAATGAAGGATATGAAGATTTAAGCAAGGTTCCTCTGCAAATTAGAAAAAGTCATTTTATTACAGCATTCATCTGTGATTCTGTGATTTAAGTTTTCTGATAGTTACATAAACCCACCTTGCTAACTAGTCTCAGGAGCATTAGAAACCAAACAAGAAACACAATCATTTTACTTACAATGTGCGACAGTCTATCAAAGCTGCTTTGTTGCTAATTACTTCTGTGTACCTGAGTAACAGCTCCCATAGAATTTTTTTCCTAATAGATCTATGAATGTGTCCAAGTCCTGCTGAAATGCATTTTTCATTCTTTTCACAATGTATTTTGTAAAAGGGAACACCTCTTATTCCCCACTCCCTACAGTAACTCCATTACCTTCTGGTACCAGTGTCTCCAATGTTTGGGGTTGTGGAGCTGCAACAGGACAAATATTAAAAGCCTGTCACAACTTCACAAGAAGCTGATTCCTTCTTCCAGGTTATAGTGGGAACAGAGACACACCATCACAGTTTCCTGGAAAGCTAGTCAAGCAGTTGTAAAACAGGTAGGAAAATATAACCAGGATCCTTGAATAAGTGTATTAGCCAAAATTAAGATCTATTAGTAAATCTGAGGAGATAAAGAAGTGACTAAAAGAAGCCAATTTTACTTTAGCTATGTAAAGGAAATAAAAGGGAGAACACCTTCAGCTAACTAAGCAAGATGAATGATCTGCAGAAATACACACACATGGCAGGGCTGAAAAGAATTAAATACTTAGAATGTTTTGATCTCTAAACTTTATGATCAATCAGATTATTAAAAGGTAATGACATTACTCTATCCCCCCACCATCTTTGTGAAACAATAACAAGACCAATGTCTACAACAATTATTTTGACAAGTGACTGTGCTCTAAGAAGTACATTTTCTACTGTAATTAAAATACTGGTTTTTTTAAAAGCAAAGAAAAGCATTTCAAATAAAGAACTAGAAGATGGCACAAGAGAAGACAGAAAATTGTATTTAAAAGAAGTAGGATTGCAAAAATTTAAGTCAGCAGAAAAGAAAACAGAAAGTATGTATCATCATCAAAACAAGTCTGAAAAACAAAATTAAACTTATTTTGATGGTCTATTCCAACCTGGTTTGTTCTATTCTATTCTATTCCATTATATTCCATTCTGCTCCTGGGCTTCACCACAGGACTACTTCAAACATCTCCTCAGCTGCTCTTCTGGCCTTCAGACAACCTTGAAGCCAGGTGGGGGGTGGTCTCTTCTCCCAGGCAACCAGCACCAGAACAAGAGGACACAGTCTCAAGCTGTGCCAGGGGAGGTTTAGGCTGGATGTTAGAAAGAAATTCTTCACAGAAAGAGTGATTGGCCATTGGAATGGGCTGCCCAGGGGGGTGGTGGAGTCACCATCCTGGAGGTGTTTAGGAAGAGACTGGATGGGGCACTTGGTGCCATGGTTTAGTTGATTAGATAGTGTTGGATGATAGGTTGGACTCGATGATCTCAAAGGTCTTTTCCAACCTGGTTAATTCTATTCTCTTCTATTTGTGTATCTGAAGACTAATCAAGTATGAAACTGGGAGTAAGGCTTCACTGGGAGCCAAATTAAAAAATACTTTGAATAGCACCCATAAAATTTCTTGTATTTTAAGTTTATTTTTGTCCTGTTTATCTCTTAGTCTCATTTCAAGATAGAGAATAAGAAACAGCTTGTTAAAAAAAAAAAAAATCCCAAATTTACACTGAAGAGATGAGAGGAATAGGGGGAAAAATATCAGGAGCACTAGGCTAGAATTTTTAAAATTAAGAGAATTCAAATGGATTTTACTTTTACTTGGGACAGGCAAAATGTGGTTATTGAACTGAAATGGATGAAATCAGACAGCTAACAGAAATGATTTTTAAAATGAGGTAGCGAGCTGCCCCTATAATAAAGGTTATTCCTTCTCAGGGTTTTTAGCAGGTCATATGCTGCTGCCCAAATCTTTCCTGGCAGGTGTGTATAAATTCAGAGTAGGGCACAAAGTGTTTTATGAAGCTGGATTAAGATCACTTCATACAAGAAGGTTGAACGTGCCCTGTTAAAACCGAAGCGAATACAGGTTAAAAGAAACCAGCCAAAAATCTAAATGCAGCCCAATTTTACCACAATTAGAATAATTTCTCCTTCCTACAGCACCCAAAGCAACCTTTGATTGCTCTGTTAAAATCCTTTCTAAAAACAGAATGGCAGAACATGGAAAGAAAATCAAATTGCTTCACTAGCAGTGTATCTAGTGAAGTTTGGATTCCTACGGTTTCATTAATTCCTCACTTTGAACCTAGCTGCCCCAACTCCCCCAGGCTAAAAAGAAGCTAACTTCTATTAGGACAAAGTTCACCAGCAGTAGGACTAAGTAAATCACTCTTGTTAGGATCTTCCTCATGTAAGATGTGAGATCTACTAAACTCAGAGGCAGTGCTAGGAATCCCACAAGAAGTCCCACTAGCTCAGACTTCACAGAAATGAAGTTACATAGCAGGAAACCCTCTGCCCACAAAGATGGGCTTGGCTTTAAGGGCAGTGCCTAATTTATGATGTTTTCTTCTGCCTGAAGACTCCCCAGTAAGATGTTTGGAGGAAGGTTTCACTATTGCCTTGGTTGTGTGAACTGCTGAGCAAATCTGGCCCCAGTCCAACAATGCACTTAAGTATGTGCTTAACTGCTTTGCTGGATCAGAGCCAGTACATTCAGTAGCTTAGGAGACTGAGTTCTGCATCCCGAGTAATAAGCTGTTAAAGCCCAAGGACAACATTTATGAAGATGATTTGTCTGATAAATAAATGAAATGTCCTCTACCAGGAGAATACAGCCCTAGCCATAGCAGCATCAGTGGTGGCACTGTAATACAGACCTTTTCATACCCTCTATGGAGGTGGTGGAACAAGGTTCATTGATCTGGGCTTTCTCTTTCAGTCTGTGTGTTTCATCTTTTCCTTATTTCACTGTTATGACACACACCCCTTCTAAAGGGATGAGGCAGCCCCAGGAAAGCAAACAACATAAAACTTCTATTACTACAGTATTTCATTCTTAAGACAGCTTTGCCTGCACAACTAAAGCCCTGGACAAACCAGGGCTGCTCCAAAACTTTTGAAGTTTACTGCCCAAATGAAGAACTACGAATAGCAGGTTATGGAATCGTAAACCTCTGATGAAAGTTTTATAGCTTGACCTGTCCACTGAATTGCTGTTTCATGACCATTCACAAGAAGAGAACCTACATCTTTTTGTGAGGCACTGAAACAAGATGCCCTGGGAAGTGGAGGAGACAGCATCCCTGGAGGTATTCAAAAAACCATGTAGACATGGCATTCCAGGGCACGGTTTAGTGGACATGGTAGTGTTGAGTCGACTTCATGATTACAGAGGTCCTTCCCAACCTTAATGATTCTGTGATCATAGAGATTAGGAAAAACAGTAGTTTACTCCACAGCAGAAAATTTTCATTGGCTGTTTGGGAATCAGTGTGTGTAAACCAAGTATTTCATAATGCAAGTATCACCTAAGCATTTTGATCAGTGCTCCTCAGTAACAATTCCAACACTCCAGTTCTCCCACAGTATTTCCCATACAGAGATCTCCTATGATGGATGACAGTGGTACCATGAAAGTGTAATGGTCTACATTCAGTTTATGAAACAAAACCTGAAGGGATTCTACAGGAAGGCTGGAGAAGGACTTTTCATAAGGATGTCTAGCAACAGGGAAAAAAACGGGGAACGGTTTTAATCTGGGGGAGAGTAGGTTTAAACTGAATCTTAGGAGGAAGTTCTTCAGTACAAGGGTGGTGAGACTCTGGAATACATTGCCCAGGGAGGCTGTGGATGCCTCCTCCCTGGGGATGTTCAAGGCTAGGCTGGATGAGGCCTTGAGCAGCTGAGTCTAGTTGAGAGGCATCCCTGTCCATGGCAGGAAGACTGGAATAGATGATCTCTGAGGCCCCTTCCAACCTACACCATTCTAGGATAAGCTTTAGAAATCAAAAAGCAGAGGATAGCACAAGAAACTTAAACCTTGCCTAAGAAAAAGAACACAAAATGAAGCAAATTAATCTCTCTCCTGGTCTTAAATTACTTACTACTGTGGCCTGAAGTATCTAAATTCTCAAGCACTTGCATTTCACACAAAACCTTCCCAAGTTCTCCGCAGAAAGAGCTCTCTCAGTAAAGTATGTTTGGACAGAGGCCTTTTCAAAAACACAACCAACAACAACAACAACTAATAATAATAATGATGATGATGATAATAATAATGATGATGATGGTAGTAATAATAATAAGCCAACAACAACACAACAACAAACACTGCCCTAAAACACTGGAACAAAATTTTCAAACCAACAGTTCTTTGATGGAAGTTATTTGCAATTTCAGCCACGAAGAAGGTTTCTCACAAGAAGGTTTCTCATGTGTTTATAGATTACTAAGGAAAAACAACCATAAACATGGGTATATAAGCTCACCTTGGATACTTCTTCTTTTCCACTGTTTTCCTTAATGAATACTTTCTCCAGTTCTGGACTTATTCCTTCTACATTACACGGCACACGTGAAACAGTTGATTTTGGCACTGAAATGTTTGACAGTGGCATAGGGACTGATCTGGAAATAGAAGCCTAGAAAGTAGAGAGTAAGATGATTTGAAGTTGGAAAATGAAGTACAGGCACAGGTCTGAGACCAGTACTAGAAAAAACACTGAAGAATTAAGCAGCTGTGCATTAATTCTGCCAGCTACAAGACCATTTTTCTTCGGCAAATTTGAACAAAAACAAATACTTGCATAAATCAAAAGCCACTAAAAATCACCTCTGCTCAAAGAGGTGTTCTATAATAAGTGAAGTAGTAAAATGCCTTTATCAGCAAGTAGGCAGGTAGATGTACTTTCCAGATGTACAGAATGCACAGTAGGGGGACAGGGAGCACTGGTGGTTTAACTAGGCTCCAAAAGGCATCTCTTAACATTTCTAAAGCTTAACCACTCAGCTGAAATATTCACTTTATGCACTTTTATTCCCTTTAGGTTGGCTTCAGTGAAAGAAAAATAAAGCATTCATTCTGAACTTTTTATTTCATTACCTTACAGCTTTATGAACTTTATGTCAAAGGTCTTAAAATGAAGCATTTGGAGTTCACATGAAGTGAGGAAATAAATACAAGGATGGTTTTCAGAAAAACCGATTTGAGCAAAGCTTCCCAACAGGAAACATTCACAGAAGTGCACATGCATCTTCTGCAGCCAACCTCACAAGCTTTACCTTGGCAGCTTAGGTGGTGTAACAACCTTACCACACAGCACAGATGCACCTATGATGACAGCCATGACCAGCACCTGCTTCCCCATGTATGTCCTCTTGCTCATAGAGCCACAGGATGCTTAAGACAAGGTATAACAACTTTTGAGTTCTTGACAAATGAACCTTGCACAATGTGCAGCTCCAAAAGTGCGTGACACTTGTGCAGAGGCACTCCCTGACTGACAAAACACACTGCTTGCAGGATGGCTTCCCATCATGGTGCCAGAACTGAAAACTTCAGCAGCCTCATCAGAGAGCATCTTATAGAGAAATCAAAATGTTGCACAAGTCATGGCAAAGTGTGCTTCAAGTAGTAAAGAATGTTCTTTCCAAGCATACATCCTAGATAGATTTCAGTCTGTGCCCAAGGCTGTTTTAAAGTTACTATGAATAGTGACACAGGTACCTGCAGCAGTTTACTTTGAGATGGAGAACAAAACCCTTTTCCATGCAAAATGCAGTGGAATTCTTTGTTAGAGAGGCATAAAAATTTCAGGAAGAATATCAGTTTCCTACTTGTCTTCATCACAAAATTAGATTGTAACCACAAGGCTCTACCCAAGCAGAAGAAGGAACAGAAAGGATCAGCCACCACAGCTCAACCTCATTTCTAAAACACCAGCTATTTAAAAAGGCAGTCAGGAAATACAAGGACAGAACCAACATTTCCTGAGTTCAAAGAGTGGGCTGTTACTAACATGGGGTCCAAGTTAAGGATCCACTCTAAGTGAAATTTAATCTGGACTCAGATGTCTGCACTGTCAAATGAGACATGATTAACTGCCTTTTACAAGTGCCTTAAGGTTCACAAAGTCGCTGACTGACCCTTGCCTGAGCTTTAGAACTTGTAATTGGGTTTCAGTTTTGCTGGCTAGAGCAGACACTGCATGGAGCATCCTCCTTTGTACCCTGCTGAGAAACTGGTTCACGGGCAGGTAATTTGTCCAAAGATATTCTGCCTAAGTGTCAGCATCTTCATAATAGGAGAAACACAGATATACTCAGAGCACATTTTTATAGCCTTGTGCAATGTGAAAGTCACCTGAAAACAAACACTGTCTTAGCCAAGCTAGTGTTAAAATGATCAGCTGTATTTAATTTTGCCTAAGCTCATACATCCCCATGAAAAACAGGCAAGAAATAAGAGAGAAAAAAAAAAAGAGCTGTCAGAGAGGGAGCCTGAGGTTAACCTCTCAAGAGAGGAGGACATTGAATCCATAGTCTGATGGCTGAAGTCCTGTCATCACAATGCCCATTGGCACAGAATGTAAAATGGCCATCAACGTAATCTGGACATAGTATTTGCATTCTAAAAATTACATCTGATTGAGGTTTTACAGGAAGCCAGGGTGACTGGAACAAGAACAGGCTGGTGATAGCAATTTTTCCATTTAATATGATGCAAACTCCCAAAATACATTGCAGCAACTCTACTGTAACACTGCCAATGCGACCACAAACTCATGCCAGGAGACAGGATCCTGTACTGACAGCGGCTCTGGACTACCAGAACCGAGAGAGATGGCCCTGACATAACTCTGAAGACAAAGACTTTTATTCTACAGCGTGTCACCAGGATGGAGTACTGTGAGAACCATCATCTTTATTTCACCTGAGTTTCAGATCAAGGTGAATTGTCAGCTTTCTCTTTAGGAAGTAAACACCACGATACTGTTTTCCTTGATGTCATGTAGAAATCAGCTCTCTGGCCAGGAAGCAGCAGAAAGATTCTTAAAATGACACAAGGAATTGAGGTTTTCCCTCAAACCTCTGGTGATACTGTTGCTGTCTTCTACTGATGAATACATTGTAAGGTGAATTACAAGTCTGTTCCTAACAAGCAAGTCAGCGTTCTGCTTGTTGCTGGGCTGCTTACCCTTGGAACTTTGTTTTTCCTTCCCCAGCTCAGATGAAGTTGGGTTGCAAAACTGATAAGGAAATACCTTCCAGAGGAGCACAAACTTTTGAAAGAGGACCCCAAAGATCAGTCTTGGAAGCAAGCATGTGTTCCTGAAGAGGCAGGCTTAACCTGGCCACGCTCACAATTTTTACAGCATCTTAATGGATTTTAGTTGCTGTCCTGCTGCAAGCCCTCTTTTATTATGACTATCAGATATGTTTCAGCGCAGATGCAATGGCATCAGGTTGTTAAGCATAAGAAACCGAACAGAAGAAAGCCAGGAAGAGAGAACAGGTTGTTCACCCAACTCTGCTAAGGCAGGAGGTTAGTAAGAGCAACCATCTACTTACCTGAGTCTGACTGATTGCTATGTGGTTGCCATGGAGAGGTGACTGACGTTCCTTCTCTTTACTGTGACGGCTGCTCTGCTTGCTGCGCTGAAGCTGCTGCCTCAGTTTGGCAATCTGCTGGAGAGAAGTTCAGGTGAAGTGAGAATGAATTCTCAAATGGGTTAACTACTCCAATCTCCCCCAATCAAGTGAATCCTTGTTTACAAACAAGCACTGCAATCATTGGCACAAACAGAAGTAGTCAGGTGATGTACTTGAGAGAGTCCAATAGAGGCCTGCAAGGATGATGGAGGGACTAGGAACACTGCCTTAGGAAGAAAGGCTGAGAGACCTGGGGCTGTTCAGTGTGGAGAGGAGAAGACTGAGAGGGGATCTAATTAATGTCTATAAATATCTGAGGGCTGGGTGTCAGGAAGGAAGGAACAGCCTCCGATCACTTGTGCTCTGTGATAGGACAAGGGGCAGTGGATGTAAACTGCAGCACAAGAAGTTCCACCTCAAATGAGGGTCACAGAGCACTGGAACAGGTTCCCCAGAAGAGCACTGGAACAGGCGCCCCAGAAGGGCACTGGAACAGGCGCCCCAGAAGGGCACTGGAACAGGCGCCCCAGAAGGGCACTGGAACAGGCGCCCCAGAAGGGCACTGGAACAGGCTCCCCAGAAGGGCACTGGAACAGGCGCCCCAGAAGGGCACTGGAACAGGCGCCCCAGAAGGGCACTGGAACAGGCGCCCCAGAAGAGGTTGTGGAGTCTCTTTCTCTGTAGACTTTCAAGACCCACCTGGATGCATTCCTGTGCAATATGTACTAGATTCTACGGTCCTGCTCTGGCAGAGGGGTTGGACTGGAAGATCTCCAAAGGTCCCTTCCAACCCCTAACATCTTGCGATGACAAGTTGTAGCAATAACTGGCCAATAACTGGCTTAAACTGGGGACCACAAAGCCTACAATTTCATTTAAAATACCTTAAACCAAAGTTGTCCAATGGCAAATCATCATAAAAGCAAAGAGCCTTCACAAACACTGGAAATCAATATGCACTGCACCTTGGAGAACTTCTTTAATGCATTTAATAGCATTTTCCTGCAGGCTAAATTACCACAGATTCCTCCAGGTAGACAGAATTACCTTTTCTACTGTCTGCTGCTAAGATGGCTAATCACAAGTCACAGATCTTAAAGGTCACACACAACTTAAAGCCACTGTCCATATGACCTGCTCCTTAAGAAAACAAAGAACTTCATTTGGGTATTCTTCCACTTAGAATCACAAAATGGTCTGGCTTGGAAGGGACCTCCAAAGGTCATCTAGTCCAAACCCCCCGCAGTCAGCAGGGACATCCTCAGGTTGCTCAGAACCTTGTACAGCCTTATCTCAAACATCCTCCAGGGACAGGACCTGAACTACCTCCCTGGACAACCTGTTGCAGCGTTCCAACACACTCATGGTGCAGAACTTGTTCCTAACATCCAACCCAAATCTGCTCTGCTCTCATTTCAACTCATTGCCCCCGGTCCTATCATTGCACGCCTTTGGAAACAGTCCCTCTCCAACCTTCTTGTACGCCCCTTCAGGTACTAGAAGGCCTCCATTAGGCCTCCCTGGAGCCTTCTGTTCTCCAGAGTGAACAAGCCCTGCTCACTCAGCCTGTCCTCATAGCAGAGGTGCTTCAGCCTACTGGTCCTCTGGACCTGCTCTATGAGGTCCACACCCACCCTGTGTTGAGAGCTCCAGAGCTGGATGCAGTATTCCAGGTGAGGTCTCACCAGAGCAAAGCGGAGTGGCAGGATGCCCTCTCTCCATCTCTGGCCATGCTGCTTTTGATGCAGCCCAGGATGCCACTGGCCTTCTGGTCTGTAGGCACACACTGTTGGCTCACATCCAGCTTCTCATCCACCAGAACCCACAAGCCCTTCTCTGCACAGGGCTGCTCACAATTTCATCACCCCCCAGCCTGTGTTGATATCTAGCGTTGCCCAACCTAGGACCTTACACTTTGCCTTGTTGAACCTCACAAGATTCTCCACAGCCCATCCTTCAGACTTATTAACCACACCACTCAGCTTGGCATCATCTGCAAATCTGCTGAGGGTGCACTCACTCATTTATTCCTCCTGGATAGTTTCTACAGGAAAGAATATTTACCTCTATCAGCATTGTCTCAGAAGTTTGGACAATGTGCAAAGTCACACAACAGGTATGGACACTTCCTTAAGACTGGGTCATTTTTACTGTTGGGCTCAAGTCTCACTCTTCCTGTGCTCAGCCCACTGGCATATATGGCAAAGCATGCAAGGCCCCATTTCATTTTTAACTCAGAGATACAATTTTTAAGAACCTGAAGGGCAAGTAAGGAGAACTGAATGCACATGGAATTCATATTGCAAAGAACTTCTTCAGCTGGAAAGTAACCTCTCTTTCTGAGTGACAGCTTACAAGCACATGCACTCTGTGGTAAACTCTGAGTAGTTAAATATATCACTAGTGCTCCTGCTAAGCAGCTCTGTGTTGGAGAGTCACTTCACATCACTCTTCACAGTGTCAGAGATGACAGTGCTTAGCGAAGAGGTTTGGATGGAGCTTTGCTCCAGGCTGTGGACTTCTCTTTGTGGTGCTTCTGGTATCACTCACAATAGAAGAATTCACCTTTAAGGCTTTATATCAAGTCTTGCCACAGCTCGTTACCCATGTTCAGAGAACTGCTGCTCAGAAACGGCTGAATGCTTTCATCTTTCAACAGACAAACAGTTCAGGCTTCCATTATGAGCCTGTGTGTAGCACACATTTATAAAGACAGAGTCCTCATATGACTGCGACAAGCTAGATCTAGAGGATTGGGAGACTATTTCTTGAGGAAAAGTGCAACTCAGGCACCATGTTGGCAAGGAGTCTGAAGAGGTACTTCATCTCTACGAACAAAAATGGTCTAGAACTTCCCCATTCCTTCTGTAGGAGTAATGGCAATTAGGAAGCCTAGCTCCTGAGAGACAAAAAAACAACCAGGTAACCACTCTGGTAAGTACACATAACATCTACAAACATTTATCTTGACATCAGAATGTTGGAGAATGGGGAGAACAGGGCAATGATCTTCACCTTCCCCTTTAAAACCAGAAGAAAAAAATGATGCCCAGAAGACAGCTGTAGACTGAGATGGCTGCCTACAGGAATAATGGTTTACTGTCATACAGCCAAATACAATGACCATGAAAGATGATTAAACAAATAGGAAGTTTGGGGGGAAAGTCCAAACTTCTAAATTTATTTTTTGCTTGCTGAATATTTTTCCAGCTCTAAGCGCACTTGAAATAAATATGAATCTTGTCTATATCCCTTATAATATGTCTGCAGTCTAATGCAACTAATGGCACAAACCTGAGAAAGAAGCAAATTAGGTTATTTCATTCCAAGACTGGAATAATCTGAGTATCCTGATAATTTTTCATTTTAAAAGACCTAGCAACAGACTGCTAATAAGAAGGAAAATGTCACTTCTCATCATTCCTGGCCAAATGCTCATTAATATTAACCAGTCAATAGGCTGTATTTCTACAAATCAAGCTACACAACAAGGTTAACTTCCTATTGCTGAACAAGCCACAAAGTCCTCATTAGAGCTCGGGAGACTGAGCTCTAAGTCATTTGTTAATAAACAAGTTAAGCAGTAGGGCAAAGAGCAAAACAAGCATTAGAAATTCACCCTAAACCTTTGAATACAATCTTTTGATTGGTATATGAAAGCCCATTAAAAGTGCAAGCTCTCATATTTGATTCTCTTTTATTCCAAGGTCCTTTTCAAGTACTCTGGGAGAGCAAAAAGGACCTTCCAATGGGGAGTTGCTGGCTTTGGTATAACAGGTACAGCACACAGAGGTGTTTAAGAGAAGTAAAAAATCAGCTGTCTGAAATACTCAGGTCTTTGAAAAACTACACAACCCTAAAACTGTTTGTTTTAAACCCTGAGGTTTTGCCAGTTCTGGGCACATTCCAGAAGCTGGGTAAGCTCTAACTCAGCTTCAACAGAATTTCAAACTAAATATTGAAAGGGGAAAAAAAAAAAAAACCCTGTTGAAAGGGGAAAAAACACCAATGGCTCAAACCACTACTTTCTTTGTGGCCAGTACAAAGACTGATAGCAATCTTTATCTCCTAGTCAAGACAAGCATCTCTTAAAATCATGTTAAAGCACTCTGCCATTACGTTACAGCAACTTTTATTCAGGACTGTAAAATCAAGCAGTAGAACCCTTCAGAATTATTACTTAAATAAGCAAATGTTGTTAGGAGATGATAAAAAGCTACCATATCAATACAAAAGTCATATTGAGATCTGAGGAGTGTTAAGATTGTTTTTAATGGATTCACTACAAGCAAGCAAGCATTGCTTACTTCACTGCTAGACAGATTTAATCCTGACACCACTTATTTCAGTTTGAGGGGAAAATAATTTCCAACTAGCCAGAGGTGAACTTAGTTTTATTTTTAATGTGGTATAATAAAGAAAACATTTGTGTGCTTGGGATCTTAATTCCATACACACTCCTTTTTAGGTATCTAAACTGCAAATCTTTTGAAAAGCCTTCCCAGTTGTGTTAAATAACTGCATTTAATTGCAGTGATTCTTCAAGCTAAGCAAGGGGAAAAAAGCCTACTTTCTTTTAAACTTAAAAGCACACTGAATCATCCTTTATCAACAGCAGTGAAAACTATGCATAGAAGCATTTGGCTAATTTACAACATCCTAGAAATCATTCCATTAATTGCTGGACCAAGAAAACAAGGCTGCAGACTGCTAGGAAAAAAGAAGGCAACTGTAATCTACTTGTTTACTGCCAAATGCTATGGGAAACAATTCAAAGTGCTGCGCAGAACTACTGTTACCTATGGTACTCATAACAAATGCAGTTGCCTCGGAGAGGTTATACTTTTATTTCCATTACTTAAGCTCCTGCTATCAGCTGCCTATAGCTTTGTCAAATCTTCTCTGAAGTCTACCAAGCAAGACTCAGCTCTTCTATCCCCTTCCTACCAGAAGCTGATTCAGGAATGAGATGAAGTAAAAGAGAGGCAGAAATAATTTTATCATTTCATGTGTTAAAACACTTTATTGTAGTTGGTTTGGTTTTGTTGTTGCTTTGTTTTTGTTGTTTGGTTTTTCTAACCTGGAAAGCTCTGTTGGCCAATGCTTTGGAAGAAAAAGCCAAGCATTTATCTGGTGTTCCTTCATGGTGGGAATGTGCCCCTCTAATCCCCTCGGGGAAAAAAATATCTTTAAACCTGCTGAAGCTTTAACAAAAATTTCAGTTTGCACATGTTCAAGAAAGATGTCTGGAAGTGGCAGCTGCATTTGCTAGTAATTCCATCTCCAGTGGGCTTTACAGTTTGAATAGAAGTGCCCCAGAGAAATTCTCCTTCCAGAAATTGCAGATTACTGTGGCACAAAGAAGCTGAGTGTGCCAGATATCGTTGGTATTGAACAAACTCTTAATACTCACCACACAGGCATTAAGTAGCCCAACAGAGAAGCTGGAACCAGGACTTGCAGATGAGGAAAAGAAAATAGAAAGGGATAAAGAGGCAGAACAGACAAAGAGCTGGAGGTAACTGAGTAAGAAGTTAAATAAGGGAAGATAAACAAGGATTGGCTGGATAATGCATGCAGAGTGACACTGAGACCATGAACCCAGGGAGCTAGAAAAGACAAGAGAATTGATTTCAGAAGCTACAGAAAGAAAACAGAGGAAGAGGAAGAACTTTAAACTGAGGAAGACAAAGGCAGGTTTGGGGGTGAACCACCACTGTAACAATTCCCTTCCACACACCCCATTTTTTCCATTACTGTGTTCTATTGGAAATGAACCACGAAACTCACTGGCCACATGCTTCTTATCTTTCTTTTGTGGTCAGTCCATAAAGAGAGTGGCAACCTAGCACAATGGATAACTGTTATCAAATGACAGAGACTTGCTCACATGCTGAAGTTTTCACTATCACTGACACTCACAGCCCTGTGGTGAAGAAAAGCTGCTTGTTGCAGAATTTGATAGGGAACTGCCAGAAGTAAAAGCAAGCAAGCATTATCCTGGAAGTGCAGATGCTATTCCTGCTTCCACTATAATTCCTTTGTGCTGGTGGGTAATGTTTAAGACAAAATTTTTCAGACACAAACCTAATTTCTGGACACAATCTGTGATTCTGAGTGCTTCCTCACAGCTGCAGATGAAGTCACCCCAGCAACTGAAGGCCCACCTACTAATTGCATCAGCTATGACGGGTTTCATGACATGGAAATAGACAACTCTCTTTGGATTGACATCTCTTTGGCCCAGCTTCTCATCTTTAAAAATGAGGCCACTGGAACTCAAGATTATCCCATATTTGTCAAATCTCATTTTAAAATTCAAGTAATTAAATTTACATCACTCACCCTGACAACTACTCTTCCTATCAATCACTGTTCAGCAGATAACTACCTATTGCCAACAACATCATCATCACCTCAGATAATCACATTTCTGAAACAACATCATCTCCTCAGATAAACTCATTTCTGAATGTTCTCTTGAACAGGGAGTGAGGGCAAAGGATGCAGAAAGCCCAGAGTATCAGGAGAAAGTCCCATCCCATGATTCACTTCTTAGAAAGAAATATGTAGCTCTTAAAGAGAGGCTGCACGCTTCCTGACAGGGGCATGGGGCTGACTACAGGCCAGCTATTAGGGACTGGACAAAGACAGAGTTTCAGGAACACTGGACAGAATGGAATTTACTGTGACAAAAACTAAACCACCATTGTTTCAGCTGAGCTAGACACCATTTTACTGCATCTGCTTTTTCAGGATGCAAATCCACTTCACTTGGTGGGTTCTTTTTGGGGGTTCTACAGCATGAAACACAGGACTGAAGAGCATTCAAATAATCATACCATCACTGGATCAACATTTACCCTTTTCTCACATTCATTAAAGTGATGTTCTCCTCTCTGTTTCAATCCAGAAACTTGAACACAATTTCTAAGCAAGAAGATGCCAGCATACCCACTTAGACTTTGCCTCCTTCTGGAGAGGAGCGCTCAGTAACAAAAAGCCAGCTAAGGTAAATCTGAACAGAAAAATGAGTAAGCAACAATTTGGTTCCTCAGCACTCACTCTGGACATTCCTTCACAGCCAGTACTGTGTAGCAGGAATTGAGGAAATCCAACAGGCATAAAATAACAGCCACTCTTCTGTTGGAAGTAAAACCGGTTTCAAGAGCAACAGAGAAAGGGTGCAGTTTCCTGGACTCCAGATATGGATTAAAAAATAAACAATAAAAAAATAACCTTGGGCATATCAGAACTGGAGAGGCTCCACTGTGCAAAGTTTCTCACCTCTTTCAGCTGATCAGCACTTCCCCATGATGCTGAGCGCTGATGTGATCTCTTTTCAGCTCCCTCTTCAGCCCAGCAGCTAGGTGTCTAGAGGGGAAAAAAACCAGAAAAGAAAACACACTGCACTGAATTCTCCAGGTAAGAAAAATCTCTGGACACAGATTATTGCTATAGCCCTTCTGCTGTGCCAAGAGTTCAGGCACTATACGTGAAGAACAAATTTCAGAATGGGGTTTGCAGCAGTAATAACCTCAATAAACTTAAATATACATATATGCACACACACAGACAGAAGATGAGGACAATGCACATCACCCAAGAAGGAATTAGAGGCCTGACAATCACAACCCCCCCTGCCCCCTGGCTAATCCCATCTGCACTACGACATCCATTTCAAAGTTTTCTCTCAGTGGACAGTTTAGAGAACCACAAGAATATGGAAATTAACTCAGAGCCCAAAAGCCAGGATTCACTTCTCCCATCTGTCTTCTTTAATCAGTGGGCCATGTAATCAATCCCTTCAGCTAACTCTGACTTGATACAGAGTTTGATACATCTTTTATTATTTTTGGCACCCATGTGCACAAGCAGATCAGTGAAGGGCAAGCTTTTTCCAGACTTGTCTGCAAGGCCAGAGGTTTGGGGACTGTCCTTGGATGTAGGAGCTATGAGGTTAAACCCCAAAGATTGAGAAGGGTCTGGAAGGCAAATCCCCCAACTCCTGTGCTTACTCCCCAACAAGACTCTTATGAAATTTGAGGGTATCCACCAGCATTTCAGAACAAGAGTGTCCACTGGCTGCCAGAGAAGCAATAGGAACATCTTAAATCCAGGGAGAGTTTGGGGTTACACATGAATATATTTCTGAATAGTTAGGTAAAAAGTAAACAGGGTTTTTTTTTCAACAATTCCTACTATGAGCTGAATCTTCCATGTTAAGGCCACTAGAAATAAAACTATACCACTGAAAACAGTGAGGTTTTTCAGGAAGGGATAAGGACCACTGCTGATATTTCTCAAAGACAGACATGACCTCAAAGAGGACAAGTAGGATCCAGGATCCACCTCTGTGCAGGACTTCCTTCCCTGTTCCATCACAGCTTGCCTCACTCTTGCTTCCTCTCTAAGGTCTAGAAATTTCTACAGCACCCACACACTTAAGATATGTTTTGCCAGAAAGAAGGCTGGCAGCACGGAGTACACCATGAAAACACCAAAACTCCTCACCCTTGCTGGCCTGGGAAGGAAGCTGGAAGCAGCCCTCCAGGGTCAGGCCACTCCAGCCAAGTCGTCCAGACACCATTAAGCACTGAACTCCAGTTTCAGAACACAGGCTATACCTTCATAACCTTCATAACATGGCCTACAGCCCAGCATCCAACTCCTACGAGCTAATATTTCATGTGCTAAGGCATTTTGTGTGCACAGGCCTACGTATCCCACTTGTGTTTTCTGCCAGCCTTGCACTTTCCATGTTTTTAGTGTTGGGGTTTTTTTTTCCCCCCCTTCATTATTTTTAGACCACCAGGAATACTTCCACCAAAGACTCAGTGTGCTGTGTGGGAGTTTAAAAAGGAAAACTGTTAAAACAACAACAACAGGGGGAAAAAAAAAAAACAGTAATGAAGTTTTTGATGCATGTTCCCAGAGGGGAAAAAATAAAACCTCTTCATAAAAGTTAAGGTTCTGTGTATTTATTGTATGACCCCATTTGTGTAGGTCTGAGGTAAAAGCCAGAAGGTAATGTGGCTATGAAAAAGAAATAACATCAGAAGGGAAGAGTTAAAACAACTATTTAAGCAAGGTCCTGCATCTGGGTCAGACCAGTCCCAGGCACAAATCCAGGCTAGGTGCAGAGTGGGTTGAGTGTAGCTCTGAAGAAGGACACTGGGTTTGTTGATTGATGAGGAGTTCACTATGAGCCAGCAGCAGCCTCATGCAGCCCAGAAAGCAAGTCCTATTCTTGGCTGCAGAACTGCAAGAGAGTGTGGCCAGCAGAGCAAGAGAAGGGATTCTTTCTCTTTACTCTGCTCTCGGGAGACCCCACTTCAAATACTGCACCCAGGTCCAGTGTCCCCAGCATAAGCAGGACACAGTATAGTTGGACCAGTTCCAGAGAAGGACCACAAAGATGATCCAAGGGCTGCAGCACCTCTGCTGTGAGGACAGGCTGAGGGAGCTGGGGTGTTCAGTCTGAAGAAGAGAAGGCTCTGGGGGAGGAACCTTACAACTAACTTCCAATACCTAAAGGGATCCTACAAAAAGGCTGGAGAGAAGCTTTTTATAAGGGTGTCTAGCAACAGGACAAGGCAGAATGATTTTTAGCTGAGGAAGAGCAGGGTTAGACAAGGTCTTAGGAAGAAGCTCTTCAGTATGAAGGTGGTTGAAACTCTGGAATAGGCTGCCCAGGGAGATTGGGGGTGCCTCCTCCCTGGTGGTGTTCAAAGCCAGGCTGGATGGAGCCTTGAGCAGCTGAGTCTAGTTGAGAGCCATCCCTGCTCTAGGTAAGGAGACTGGAGTAGCTCATCTCTAAGGTCACTTCCAACCTAATCCATTCTGTGATTCTACTCTGAGGCAAACATGAGAGTCCCTGCCACAGACACTCTGCTTGTGCATGCATCTGCTCACTCCACACTTCAGTACAGTCACGCTCCAAATTGTTCCTACAGATTGGGTACTCAGCTCCCTGAAATTTGTGTAAAACATTCAAAACCTATTCAAAAACACTGAAGTGGCCTGCAGATTTTTAAAGAACTAGAGAAAAAAAAAAGTAGGAAAAATTTGCTCCTTTTTCAACATCATGAGCTTTCATACTCTATTACAATTTACTTTCCCATTTAAATTGCTCTTTAAGTATTTTCCTATATGCCAAGTACAGCTGGAACCCATACCCTCCTACCAAACCAGACTACAATAAATAAATAATCAATGCAAAGGGAATTATTTGAAAATTTATGTTCCAGAAAGTGCTTTCTGAATAACACACAGCTTCATAGTTTGGGGAGCAACTCCAAGGTGAAGCAGAAACAGGCACTGCAGGTGCTTGAATATTTACCGGTCCCGTGTACTACAGATTGTTACATGCTCAAAGCCTTTCAAGTAGAGTTTAGTAAATAGAACAGAAAAGACACTGTCTAAAAAGCCAGTTTCTCAACAAAGAGAAAAAAAAAACCTGTTAAAAAGATGCATCCAGAAAGCAGAAATACTGATCCAGAGAGCAAGAAGAGAAAAAGTAATAGCTAGACCCTGAAGGTGATCATCAGTAACACTGGAGACTGTTAGTAGAGAGAGGTAGGAATCCTCGTACTTGTTGTTTTAGTTAGAAATCAGAAGTAGTCAATATTAAAGATCCATTCAGTTCATTTGTATTTTCTCAAATGTGTCTCTGTGGTGATAGGATGAGGAGCAATGACTTTAAACTGGAAGTGAGCAGATTTAGATTGGATCTCAGGAAGAAGTTCTTTACCATGAGGGTGGTGGAACACTGGAACAGTTTGCCCAGGAAGGTTGTTGGGGTTCCCTCCCTGAAGATACTCAAAGTGAGGCTCGACAGGGCTCTAGGCAACCAGATCTAGCTGAGGACGCCCCTGCTGCCTTACTGCCAAGAGGGTTAGACTAGATGACCTTTGGAGGTCCCTTCCACCCCAGACCATTCTGTGATTCTATGACACTCTCCAATATTATCTACCTGGAGGCAAAGATTGAGAGTTGCTTTCACTCTCCAGTAAATTGAGTCAAGTCACAACCTTCCCAAATATACATACAAGCATCAGTAAACAACAGGCAAATCATTTGTCCCTTGATTTTATTTATGGTATTAGATTACAAATACTAGATGATGTTCCTAGCACAGTACTGAAGCCAGGCAATGTTATATTAATGTGCAATTTATATTCAGACAGAGGGGTAGAAAGAGGTGAAATAAACAAGCAGTTTCTGGAATATTATAGCAAGCCCATCTTCTTCAAACTATAGAAATTGCCACTTAGATAATAAACTGTAACCCATATTATATGAAGACAAGTTTTGGGGTTGCAACCCAAAGTCCTTATATTTGAATATGTCAGCAGTGTGCCCAGGTGGCCAAGAAAGCCAGTGCCATCCTGCCTTGTATGAGAAACAGTGGCCAGCTGGAACAGGGAGGTGACCCTCCCCCTGTACTCAGCACTGGGGAGGACACATCTTGAGTACTGTGTTCAGTTCTGGGCCATTCACTATAGGAAGGACATTAAGATTCTAGAGTGTGTATACAGAAGGGCACCAAGGCTGGTGTAGGGCCTGGAGCACCTGGCCTACAAGAAGTATCTGAGTGAGCTGGGGTTGTTCAGTCTAGAGGAGACGAGACCGAGGGGAGACTGCATGGCTCCCTAAAACCCACCCAAAGAGAGGTTGGAGCAAGGAGGGAGCAGCCTCTTCTCCTTGGTGTCAAGCAACAGGACCAGAGGAAATAGTTTCAAACTGTACCAGGGGAGGTTCAGGCTGGATGCTAGGAACTATTTCTTCACAGAGAGGGTTCTCAAATACTGGAACAAGCTGTCCAGAGCACTGGAATCCCCATCCCTGGAGCTGTTTAAGCAGTGTGTGGCCCTCGCATGTAGGGACACAGTTTAGGATTGACCCTATACTGGGTCAAAGGTTGGACTGGATGATCTTTGAGGCCTCTTCCAAATGGATGTTTTCTGTGAAAATGCCTTTTTTTCTTTTTAAACAAAAGAAAAACCCCACACTTCCCACCCCCACTAAAAAAGGAGAAAACCCAAACCAAATAAGACAACTTCTCACTTCTATTCAAACAAATTCTCCTTTATGAGCATCTCATACCTCACTTGAATGTTGCCATTTACATCACAGGGGTGGACAGCATCTTTAATATGCCACATTTTACAAAAATTGTTTTCCCCATCTTTATTTACAGCTTCTACAGAACAGGTTTATTCATGGAAGCTTTCACCTGAAGCTGCAAAGAGTATTTCTCGTGTGTTAAGTACGCAGAAAAAATTATACAAGCTGAAAATTAACCCCAAACTGTATCAGAAGAAAGAAAATTCTGAATCAGGAGAAACAAAACCAAAGACATTGTACCTTAAGTCAGAAACAGTAAGAGGGGTCACAGGCACTAATGGTTCATAGATTTGTAGAATGGTTCAGGTTGGAAGGGACCTTGAAGATCATCTAGTTCCAAGCCCGCTGCCATGGGCAGGGACACCTACCACTAGAGCAGCTTGCTCAAAGCCTCATCCAATATGGCTTTGAACACCTCCAGGGAGGAGGCATCCATGACCTCCTTGGGCAGCCTGTTCCAGCATCTCACCACCCTCACTGTAAAGAATTTCTCCCTAACATCTAGTTTAAATCTGCCCTCAAGCTTCAATACATTCCTTCCTGTCCTATCACTACCCTTCCTTGTAAAAAGTCCCTTTCCAGTTTTCTTGTAGGCCCCCTTCAAGTACTGCAAAACTGTTAATACTTGAGAGCTGAAAAAAAACCTACCTTACACAATCACTTAAGCACCAACTGAACTTCATGAAATTAAAGGATTATTCCTGCAAGTCTATCTTCAGAAACTAAGATTTAAACCATTTTAGGTGGAGGACCTTGAACCATTAGGTAACACATGCTGCAGCTTCCAGAGGAGAATTGCTGGTGTTTCAAAATCACAGAATGTTAAGATGTTGGAAGGGACCTCCAGAGATCAAGTCCAAGCCCCCAGCCAAAAGCAGGATCACAGGGTAGTCTGCACAGGAATGCGTCCATGCAGGTTTTGAAAGTCTCCAGAGAAGATTCCACAACCTCTCTGGGCAGCCTGTTCCAGTGCTGTCACCCTCACTGTAAGGAAGTTTCTCCTCATGTTCAGGTGAAACCTTCTACATTCAAGTTTGTATCCACTGGTCCTCATGTTATTACTCTGCACCACCAAAAAGCGATTGGCTCCCTCCACTTGACACCCACCCCTCAGATCAGATCCCCTCTCAGTCTTCTCTTCCAGACTAAACTGCCCCAGGTCTCGCAGCCTCTCTTCACAGGGGAGGTGCTCAAGTCCCCTAATCATCCTTGTGGCTCTCCACTGGACTCTCTCCAGTAGATCCCTGTCTCTCTTGAATTGCAGATCCCAGAACTGGACACAGTAGTCCAGGTGTGGTCTCACCAGGGCAGTGCAGAGGGCGACAAGAACCTCCACAGACTTTCTGGGCACACTTTTATTGATGCACTCCAGGATACCATTGGCCCTCTTGGCCCCATGGGCACATGGCTGTCCCATGGAGAACTTGCTGTCCACCAGGACTCCTGGGTCCTTCTCCATATGAAGGTTCATGGTCCTAGTCTCAGCTGACAGTACTAAAAGCAGCATGTATGTGGAATAGGACATTGAGAACACCACATCTGGTTGCTCTCCTCACTCTTAACATAAATGACAATTACTATTGTTCTTACTCACCTAACCTTGAAGAGATTAGCATTCCTTCCAACACGTTTGGTAATTCTGCCTTGCTTTTCCACCCCTGAGAGGGATGTACACCTACATTCTTTCCACTCCATTTAGATCAGAATGCCTGCATTCAGTACCAACCTACCTAAAGCTAAAATAAGACTGAATTACTCCAGAAATCACATGTCTTGCAGTCAGCCTTTCACTCTAATTACTATATCTAGCCTGCCTGAAGTACAGAGTAACTACACTAGGGAATGGGTGCAAAGATTCAGAAAGCAAGTCTGGGTTTTATCATAGAATGGTTTGGGTTGGAAGGGACCTCCAAAGGTCATCTAGTCTAACTCCTCTGCAGTAGGCAGGGGCATCCTAAACTAGATCTGGGTGCCCAGAGCCTTGTTGAGCCTCACCTTGAATATCTCTCCAGGGATGGGGAGATATTCTCAACTACCTCCCTGTGGTGAAGGCACATATTTCATATTCAAATTAATAACCTCTTCATCACACTCCCTGAGCAACCTGTTCCAGTGTTCCACTGCCCTCATGGTAGCAGTTATATTTCTGAAGAACTTCCACTATTAAAACAACCACAACAGCAGCACTAGAAGTCTGATGAATCTTCAGATGTTTCTAAAGCATTCAAAGGCCCTCTAGAAAGCTGACTGAAAGAGCTGGCCTAAAAAGTTAGGACTTAAGAGTATGGGTGATGACTTCTCTTAAAAGATCACAGAATCCATCAGGTTGGGAGGGACCCTCAAAGGTCATCTTGTCCAATCTCCTGCAGTCAGCAGGGACATCAACTAGGTCAGGCTGCCCAGGGCCACATCGAGTCTGATCTTGAATGGCTCCAAGGATGTGGCCTCAACCACATCTATTGATAACCTGTTCCAGTATTTCACCAGCCTCACTGGTGCTGGAGCACCTCTCCTATGAAGACAGGCTGGAAGAATTGGAGCTGTTCAGCCTGCAGAAGATAAAGCTCCAAGGAGATACCTTATAGCTGCATTTCAGTATCTGAAGGGGATACTGAAGCCAGGGAAGGACTGTTTAGAAGGGCTTGGAGTGACAGAATGAGGGGCAGTGGTTTGAAACTGGAGCAGGGGAGATTTAGGTTGGACATCAGGTGAAGCTCTTTACAGTGGCAGTGGTGAAATACTGGAACAGGTTGCCCAGAGGTGCGGTGGAGGCCCCATCCCTGTAGACATTCAAGATCAGACTGGATGTGGCTGGGGGCAGCCTGATCCAGTCGGAGGTGTCCCTTCTGACTGTAGAGGGGTCAGCCAAGATGACCTTTGACAGTCCCTTCAACCCAACTCAATCTGTGGAAAAAAAGGACTTAGAATAAAGCTCATTAGAAGTTCATCTGATTGTGATGAACAGCAGAATCTGACTCTATTTAAATACAAGAACTCTAAGAAACATGGAACAGCTCTAATCACCACCTTCATGAAACCCTACAAAATTTAGATTAGAAATTAATGTTTAATTAAGGACAAAAGGTACCTTTGACAGAAATAATTATTCCACCTACAAGGTAAGATATACTGACAGTATTGTTCACGAGTTTACAGGTAAAACAAGAGATCATTTATTCTGCAATGAAATATACTCACACCAAAAAAAGGTTTCATTGGTTTTCATTTTCTTGTTTTTATTTATTTTCTTTGTTGCCACTCTGCTAACCTACAAAGTATTATTGGGTTGGGACCTCCAAAAGTCATCTAGTCCAGTGAGCAGGGACATCCTCCACTAGATCAAGTTGCTCAGAGACTGATCTGGAGTATCTCCAGGGATGGGGCTCTCAACTGCCTCCATGGACCTCCTGTTGCAGTGTTCCACCACCCTCATGGTAAAGAGCTTGTTCCTAACATCTAATCTAAATCTTCTCTTCTCTAACTTCAAACCTTTGCCCTTCATCCTATCACTGCAGGTCTTTGTGAACAGTCCCTTCCCAGCCTTCTTGTAGCCCACTTCAGGTACTGGCAGGATGCTATTAGGTCTCCCCAGAGCCTTCTCTTGCCTGAACCACCCCAGCTCCCTCAGACACTCCTCGTAGGCCATGTGCCCCAGGCCCTTTGCCAGCCTCATTACCCCTCTCCAGACACACTCCAGAACCTCAATATCCTTCCTGTAGTGAGGAGCCCAGAACTGAACACAGTACTCAAGGCACGGCCTCACCAGTGCTGAGTAGAGGGGGATGGTCACCTCCCTGTTCCTGCTGGCCACAGTGTTTCTAATACAAGCCAGGATGCCACTGGCAGCAGAGGTGTTCCAGCCCCCTATTTTTAGCTACTGTCTATTACATGAACTCCCATGAGCTAAACTTTTACTCAACCAACAAACAAGAAGCAGTAGTAGTATTTGTGCTGTTACTCAGGCAAACAGCAAGGTTTTAACTAATTTAACTTAATTTGTCATGCATGCATCCTATCAACAACTTGGAACTGGATATACTTCAAACTACATAGAGCTCAACCAACCAAAAAACTCACCACACAATCAAAGCATTAATCAGTATTTTATGATCATTTATAAGCTTCCCTACTGAAAGTTTTGGGTGGAAAAAACCCTGGAATTCACCATGCCAATCATTATGCTCAAAATTTACATATTCCTATAGTCCTGAGTAGCCAAGACATGCTTTTTACAACTCAAACACTGCTAAATGCTTGATTTATGCATCATTTGAACAAAAAGACAGCCCATATAGTTTGTTGTTAAAAGATGCCCACATAAATCCAGACCATGAAACTTCCCTGCCCTTATCCCTTTGAAATAACACTTCAGATTGTAATGACAACAGTACTGCCTCTACTCTCGACATCTGATTATTCTGAAAAGGTAAAACCATTACTTTTTTTTTTCTCCTTCCTCCGTGAGCTTTGTTTCTGAATGAGGCAAAGGGTGACAGCAAAGAGGTCAAATAACCTAAACACTAGTTGAGTTCACTAGGGAAGCAATTTTACTGCCAAATTCTTGGAGCTCAAATATTTATAGAATAAGTTTGTTTCTCTTTTCTGTAACTAGTGAAAAGGTTTGTTTGTGAATGTTTAAATATTCCAAATTTTCTATCCATAGGGATAGTTGGAAAGTTTACCAGGAGAAGTTTTAGAGAGTGGGGCTAAGAAATGCAGTCGCTACGAAGTATGCTATTGAAAATCTCCTGGAAATGATGGTTTCAACACAGACTTTCAAGACAGCACTGTGGAAAGAAGGCACTTTGGAGTAAATCCAAGATTAAGATCTTTTTTTAGGTAGACTCTTCATGACAGCAAAGATCACTGCTGCTGAGATTTTTTTTGTTGTTGTTGATTCTTTCACTTTTGGTTGGGTTTTTGGTGGTGTTTTTTTGTTTCCTAAAACTGCCTGGTTTCAAAGGGAATGGTTAAAGGTTGCACCAGATAGATGATCCTTGGGGTCCCTTCTGACCTGCCACTCTGGGATTCTGTAAATGAGTACAACATGAAGACAGCATTCTCTTAAATGGTCTCCCCACAGTTTCTAAAAGTTTCCTTGAAAGATTTTAATAATCTGATTCCCAAGTTCACTAAAGAGGTCTTCTGGAACATACAGATTCATAGAATGGTTTAGGTTGGAAGGGACTTCTAAGATCATCTAGTTCCAGTGGCCCTACCACTGGCAGGGACACCTTCCACAAGCCCATCTTGCTCAAGGCCTCATCCAACCTGGCCTTGAACATCTCCAGGGGTGGAAGAGCCTGTGAGTGGTTCTACAAGACTTGTGGGTCCCTGCAGGTATTTGACATAGAATCATAGAATTGTCAGGGTTGGAAAGCATCCCAAGGATGTTCCAACCCCTATGCCATGGGCAAGGACACTTTCCATTAGGTCAGGTTGCCCAGAGCCACATCCAGCTTGGCCTTAAATTCCAAGGATGGGGTATCCACTACCTCCCTAGGCAACCTGGTCCAGTGTCTCACCACCCTCACTGTCAAGAATTTCTTCCTGATCTCCTGTCTAAATCTGCCCTCATGCTTCAACCCATTCCCTCTTGTCCTATCCCTAAAATCCCTTGTAAAAAATCCCTTCCTGGCTTTCTTGTAGGCTTCCTTCAGGTACTGGAAGGCAGATCTAAGGTCTCCCCAGAGCCTTCTCTTCTCCAGGCTGAACAGCCCCAACTCTCATAGTCTGTCCCCATAGGCAAGGTTCTCCAGCCCTCTGATCATCTTTGTAGCCTGCTCTGGACCTGCTCCAACAGCATCTTTTGATATAGCCCAGCACACAGTTGGCTTCTGGGCTCCTAGTTCACCTTGCCAGCACATGTTGAGTTTATCATCTACTGACAACCCCAAGTCCCTCTCCTCAAGCCCACTCTTGAGCTACTCCTCACCCAGCCTTTAGTTGTGCTTGGATCTCTTTTTTCCCCCTAAGCAGTCTACACTTACCCTTCTCCCATGAAAAGAATTCCTGCATTACATTACAGGATATTGTAGGGAGAGATGGAAAATTTATACATTTTAACTTGCACTGATCAATTCAGCATTACACAAAAGACTAAAACCCATAATCAATTTAAAGAGCTGCTGTGTGATATTTTAAGGGCATCATATGCATCCATAAAACCAATTCTTGGTGGCAAAAAGTTATAAGCACAAGGTAGGATGGTAGAAGTATAAATTTTTCTTTGCAGGACAGCTCTAATAACAATGGACCCAGAATCTTGGCACAAGAGAAAGAAAACTGGTGTAACAGCCGCCCCTACATATTATAACCAAGGGCAGATAGTTTCTTCTAGTTTCCAATCTAGTTCAGTACACAAACTCAGATGACTTACTCCAGACCATAGCAACACTACAAAAAAAAACCAAGAATGCAACTTTTGCTAATCATTTGTGGGGTTTAGAATTACTTGTTGTTTTACCTGTTTGATAATCATCATCTTTGTGGGCAACAGCCCTCAGCAGGAAGAAGAATCAGGCAAGAAACAATGTTCACCTTTCTAGCCACAGAGTACTGGAGCGCTATGAATGCCACCTGCCAGAGGTTCCTGCTAAGGATAGAGCCCTGAGGAGGATTTAAGGATATCACACAGGTACCAGGCCATAAATAAAACTCAGCAGCCTTCTATTTGTTGCTGGGGGTAATGCTCTCATTCCGATGCCTGGCAACTCCCCCATGAAGCAATTTGTCTGTCTTGCTACTCTCTCATGATCTACTCTCTCATGATCACAGTGCATGCTCACTCCCAGCTTCCACTTCTTGATTTCCTCTCTAGTGACAAATGGATCAATTCTTCCTAACAGTTACCTCTCTCATTTTGCTTCTCCACACATACAAATAAACATATTTGAGACCCACAGATTTCTCACCACAATTCAGAGAAACCTTCAGTTTGTCTGCCACTACCATTAGGGTAACTTTTTTTTCCCAGTGCAATATCGCATATAGCAACTTCAAAACAACACAGATACAGGGCTGAGATTGAAATCTGCTTATTTAGTCTCAACAGATCTGCCCACATACAGAAAATTATTTTTAACAGCCATCATCTAAAAACACAAAAATATTATCGGTCACATCCCAGGTTACTGAATTGACACTGTACTACTGCACCCTATTTTTAGGGCTTCTTATCTATAATGAAATTAAGTGAATCCACATTTCTTCAGGATTAAACTGAGCTCAAATTCCAGCTGAGGTGATGAACACATTATCAGGAAGACATCATTTTACAGCTTTTACCTGAGTAGATTTATCTTTCATACATGAAGGGTAGTTTACGTGGGGATCACGTGGCCACTGTCCCGTGAGGTAAGGTCCTGTTATTGTGTCCAAAGAAGAGGTTCGCCTTATGGTACCAGAAGTTCTGATTTGCTGGGATTTTGGCCTGTCCACTGTAGAAAACCAGAACAAAATCAACAACAAAAAAAGGTCAGGCTAGATTTGATATGAAACATTACAAACTAGCTATGACACAAGAACACATCAGAAACCTTAGTTTAAATGCCACGCTGAAAACAATGCAGTCACATCAGATCAAATAACAGCAAAGGAGAGGGGGGGAAAAAAAACATAAGAAAGGAAAAAGTGAGCAATTACAAACACCAACACTGTGTTCATATGCACTTTAGCCATATCTTCATATGTTTTTTCATGCAAAGAACTGGGCTACTTAAATATTTCCATCAACAAAAAAGCATGAAGCAAATTCAAATACAGCCATGACATAATTCAGGAAAGTCAGAAAACATTGTAATATTATTATATTTTATATGCTAAGTACCAGTACTGGGTTACTCTTTTTTCTTTTAAGGCAGCTTGCTTAGCTTTCTGCTGCAAAAAGGACTTTGGGTCCTGGTGGACAGAAGCATGACCATGAGCCAGCAGTGTGCCCCTGGGGCCAAGGCCAATGGCATCCTGGGGTGTGTTAAAAGGGCTGCGGTTAGCAGATAGAGAGAGGTTCTCCTCTCCCTCTACTCTGCCCTGCTGAGGCCACATCTAGAATACTGTGTCCAGTTCTGAGCCCCTCAGCTCAAGAAGGGCCTCAGGGAACTGCTTGAATGAGTCTAGCACAGAGCCACAAAGATGCTGAAGGCAGTGGAACATTGCCCTTGCAAGGAAAGGCTGAGGTAGCTTCTCCAAGTCTGTTTAGCTTGGAGAAGAGGAGCCTGAGGGGTGATCTCATTCATGTTTATAAAGATGTGAAGGGAAGTGTTGGGAGGATGGAGCCAGGCTCTGCTCAGTGATGTCCAATGACAGGACAAGGGGCAATGGGTGCCTACTGGAGCAGAGGAGGTTCCATGTAAAGAAAAAGGCCTTTTTACTATGAGGGTGCCAGAGCACTAGAACAGGCTGCCCAGAGAAGTTGGAGTTGCCTTCTCTAGAGACATTCAAAACCCACCTGCATGCATTCCTGTGTGACCTTCTGAGGTCCCTCCCAATCCCTACCATTCTGTGACTCTAGTTCTAAATATTAAAATGTAAGTCATGATAAAAATTACAGGTCTTAAGAAGATGAATACTAAATTTCTTGCTCTTGTGTACACTATTCCATACGATTTACAAGATCCCAATACAGGCCTTAGCAAGCTGAGCGCGTGTGACTGTATTTCCCTCTGACACAGCTCAGCTCATGGCAGCTACCCCATGTTTGTCTTCACTCCTGCAATCTTTCACTCCTCCCTGTACCTCTCTCCCCATACACCCAGATCATGGATTACTTTTTCCTGCATTTCATTTGGAAAGCTGAGAGTAGGGTGATTCATGAGATTGATGTGGGAAAGAACAGTTTTATAGCATGCTGTCTGGATCATCTTGCTTTGTCCTTTAGGCAAAATTACTTCATATATTTGTTCTCTAGACTTCACACAAGTCAACCTAAGCCCTACACTACAGCAACCATCTTACTCAGCCATACTAGAAGTTAAAATGAAATCAGAAGACTTGCAAGTTAGTCACATGCTAATCTGACCCCACCAAAACCACTGCTCACAACTTGAGTGCAAACCTGCCAGCACACTTCTGAGCACAAACACAACCACTGAGCTCCACATTCATTTTCTCCTCCTGTATCTTCTACAATTGCTGGGTCTACATCACCAATACTTTCTATAGCATTCAGGACAATGTTCAGGATACAGCTTGCTCTAATACAGAATGCTCGTAGTATAATGTATCATTGTGACAAGACTGAACCAGAGAAATCACAGATTCATTTTGGCTGGAAAAGACCTTTAAGATCACTAAGTCCAACCATTCTCTAACTCCAAGTCTGGTGCTAAACCACATCCCTCAGCACCACATCTGTGCCCCTTTCCAACACCTCCAGGGACAAGGATTCATCCATGTCACTGGGGAGCCTGTTTGAGTCTGAGAACCCTTTCAGAGAAGTTTCTAATATCCAACCTAAACCTCCCCTGGTGCAACTTGAGACCATCTTCTCTCAGTTGCTTCCCATTATTATTCCTAATAAGTACCACACAATGTTAAGAGCTTTAAGTCTCTTAGCTGTAGGACAGGTACAAAGCATGGCAATCATGAAGTGTTGAAACACTTCACTAGTTACTCACTTCCAGTGAAGAGCACCAAATAATGCTCTGAATCGGAAGCATGACATTACGTCATGTTGCCTTATCTACAGACCAGCTCCCTACAATTTCAAGCACATCTATCCTCACAGAATTCCATCTGTAACAAATATGCATTTTAAGATTTTTGAGCTCTTCAAGGTTAAAAAAGCACCTGAAACCCAAACTAAAGGTGGCAATTTAATGACATGAAACCACTATTTACATTTGCACTGAAACACAACTTTCACTGTCACACTATGGCACCACTCTACTCTCTTAGCTTCAAGGTTGAACACTTCTCCAAAAGCTGTTTAGTAGATATATATTGCATGCAATAACCTCTCAGGAATGTGTTTAATATGCAAGCAGTTAAATGTGCTAGAAAAAATTTAAAGCAAGTTAGAGGCTACTCAAATTGGCAAGAGAATGTCTGAAAGATGAGAAAGTAAGGGCTAAGCATACCTTTGCAAACTTTGCACTAAAGAAGTCTTGCTGCAAAAGAAAAAAGCCAAGCCCAAAATATAAATAGCCTATTTTCAAATAGAAATAAATCAATAACTATCTACAACCAGAGAATGAGCTACAGTCTGTGTTTTGTTCTATATCCAGAGGCAAGGCAACAGCAACTCCATTACAACTGAACACCACCAGAAGTTACTACAGTTGTGCTTTCCAATGCTACTGTCAAACCCTGAAGACAGGACATGCAGCCTCCTAAGTCCCTACTCTTTAGCATTTCTTTGAATCACAAGAGACTGAATTGTTCTCAACTGCATAAAACAATTTGAGTTAGCACTGATTTAATGCTAAAACAATTCCACTCTGTGGTCTGGTATGTGTTGGAAGGGACCTCCAAAGCTCATCTAGTCCAACACCCTCTGCAGTAAGCAGGGACATCCTCAACCAGATCAGGTTGCCCAGAGCCCTGTTGAACCTCACCTTGAGTATTTCCAGGGATGAGGCTCAAACCACCTCCCTGGGCAACCTGTGCATGTTCCTTCCATCTACTTTCAGATGGCATGCACAGATGTGTCAACCCACCCCGTGAAGTGACTGAGTTCAACAAGAAAACAAAAATACACCCTTTAAAAGCCATAAATACAGTTTCCCCCATTACAGGCAGAGCTGGCTTAATAGAACGAGTAGAAACAACCACAGGAGAGCAAGAATGAACAGGACTCCAACAGTGCTGAGGTGCTCTCAATAACAGTTTGGGCTCTCATGCTATTATGATATATCCTTACATCATGAAAAACAAAAGAGAAAGGATCTGTAAGCATGAAATTTGAAGAATCTTCTACAAATTAGCATTTGACAAGCTGTCTTGTACAGTCAGGTACTTAAAGATGACAGAGTGCCATGGAGAGCAGCGCTGAACTGGACCATAGCAGTGGTGGCTCAGATCAGCTTCAATTGTTATCTAAAGAAGGAAACTGCTCTCAGGATTTATTTTTTAATTTTTGCTTTTCTTACCTCATTTCAAGTCAGGCTTCTCACTATTCCAGGGAGCTACTACTGAATCATAGAATGGTCTGGGCTGGAAAGGACCTCTAAAGCTCCTCTAGTCAAACCCCCTCTGCAGTAAGCAGGGGCAACCTCAACTAGATCAGGCTACCCAGAGCCCTGTCAAGCCTCACCCTGAATATCTCCAGGGATTAGGCCCCAACCACCTCTCCAGGCAAACTTTCACTTTTTACTCCCCGCCAGACTTTCATTACCAATGGCATTTTCATGCTGGTATCATGAATATCCTTCTCCTGGATGGAAACTTTATGCTCCAGTTTTCTCACAGAAACAAACAAAAACGTACAAATACTATCTCATATGTGAAGCACTTCAACAGGTCCTGAAGCTAGCCAACAGACTTCATCCTTCAGAAAGGCTTCATCAGTGTTCCTGAACTTCTTAAATTGCAGGCTGATTTGACCCAAGTTTCAGTCTGTGCCTCATCTGATAATATCCAAGTATCTGAATGGGTTTCACTACAGTGTAAATCAGGACAATTCCTTTGTCTTTATCAGTCATGCGTGACAGATCTCAAGGAGCTCAGAACAAATAAGCTTAGGAGCACAGCACTTAAGCAGCAAAATCTTACCTGGAAAAGTGAGGCAGAAATTACAAAAGCAAGATGCAAGCTTATAGTGCAGTGGGTTGAAGTTACCCCCCAGAACAAAACTGCCACACACAGGAAGGCAAAATGCTTCGTGTTATTTAAAGTATACCCCAGGTTTTAAAGGCATGCATTTAAGGGTTATTGCTACACATTTCTGGTCACAAATCGTGTTAAGCAAAATGACACAGGGTCCACTTAAATACTCCAGCTGGTGAAATTCAGTATGATTCTACCTCCCAGCAGCAATCAACTACAACTGCATGAAATCATGAAATTATGGTGCGGCATTGGGAGCCAAAAGAATTCTAGTTATACCACCTAGACTGACTGAAAAAAAGGTTTCCACTTCTCTGCCAGCAAAATGTAATTTAGTAGGAGACTAACACATGACAGCTCTTTTGAAAAGGACATAGGGCTCAAATAAAACCATCTGCTACAGCTCTAAAATGAAGAGACTGCCTTCCCATCCAACACAGAGGCAGCACGTAATCTCAAAGCCACGTTCACAGTCCATTGTAGCTTAAATAATGCCTTCTGCCATGTGTGAGATGAGGAAACTCACCTGCAGCAGAAGAGCAAGGCTGACAGCTATCATTGGTACCATTAGAAAAGCTGCTTCAGCTAAATCAACCAGAACTCATCTATCATTATCTTCCCCTCTCTTTTGGAAGCTAGCAGATGCAGTTCAAATTTGGCCAAAGCTTTTCCACTCACATCCCTGCATGGATATATGCAGCTTCAAAAGACTAAAATTATCCCAAGAACTTCTCTCAGATGACATATTCCTCTCAAGTTGAAAGAAAAGCATGAAATGAAATTCATTCTTCCCTAAAACTAAGACTATCAATATTGTCACATCATTATCAGTGTCAGCTAACAGTGACACCCTCCTGCCCAAAATGCCAGACCACACTATTGCTCCATGTAGTATCTTGATATTTTTCTGGAGAGTTCATCTCTAACTTGAGCTATTTACCCAAGGCAGCCAAGTCATAACACCATGAAATATCAGTACTAAATTCCACAATAAAGTCTCATGTGATGTCATTACTCTTCAGTTCAGTTGCCAACACTCTAGGATCTTCTGGTTCACCTTCAGAGCTACTAGTGAAGTAAATCCCAAGCCATCTTCTGATGCATCTCTAAAAATACTGCATGTTCAGCTCTGTGAAACATGAGTCTTCATTATGTGCACCACACTGGCTTTGATTCAGTTATATCAACTTCAAAAATTATTCCCTAATTTCTATTTTTCAGAAACCAAGACAGAAGAAAAAAGGAAGGGGGATGATACTCTGAAGTAACTACTCTAAACAGACTGACACAATCTACTTTAATTTCTTCTCATTATCCATAACATCAAGCCAATCAAAGAAAAAACCAGAAGGCAGAGAACAGGATCCCAATTTAACCAAGACCACCTGAGGTATTTTCAAACATCGAGGTCCATGAACTATTTGCTTTCTGCATCCAAGATTCTTCAGGGGAGGGGAAAAAGGGGGGAAATAAAAAGGAGTGAAAGAAAATAAATATCAAGGAAACAGTCTTCCACACAAGCAATGCCATAGGTTGGTACTCAGTAGTCAAGGCAAATTTGGTCTTGCACCTGATGAGACCAGGAGGTTTATAAGCATTCAAACTGAACTGCATGAAGCAGCAAGTCTATCCATATTAGAAACAGCCTATACTGGGAAAACAAAATAAACAAAACCCAGTTTGATTCTGAAGGGAAACTGCAGATGAAGACCCATAGCAAGAGGTTTGGCAATCAGCCATTTTGAGTTATCTTTGCCCACTTAGGCAAAGAAGAGGTATCCTGACCAGTCACTGTATCCAATAGGTGGATTGAAGGCATTTCCTTCCATCAAGGTTTCATGTGTGACTCTGCAAGGACATCCAGCCCCACTCACCTCACTGCACTGGAAGGCCCGTTGCTCTGAGCCAAACTATGGATACCCAGAGGAAGAGGGACAGATGGCTGCATCTGTAGGCATATGAATTTCATCTCACATACAGCTGAATCTCAAAACCTTGGTTGCCCATGCACAGATGCTGAAACGTGGTCTCTACATCATGTTTTCATTCCACCCAACAACAGGTCAATTAAAAACATGACTACACATAAATCAGATTTTGTTCACAGCAAAACTCCCCTGTTTAAAATCAACATTATCCTCAGAGATAAAGCAGAAAAAAAACAACCAACCACACTCTTATCTTAATAAGGAAAGTAAGCAAACTATAAGGAAGAAAGTTTCAGCCCTCTAAAGCTATATTATTCTTATAACAAGGAGCACTGCTGGCATGGATAAGACCTGTATACAAAAGACAGCACTTAATATCACAAAAGCTGGTTTTGTCCAACAGATGTAACCTACACATTTGAACTGAGAGGACATCAGGTAGATAAAAGACTAAATCCAAACTGCTCAGATTTTTTTGTATCTTTAAACTGTATTTTATTTTGTAAGGTTAGTGCTTTAAACTTAAACACTACACAAACACCTAAGCAGTATAATTTAATAAAGCTTAGTGGCAGACTTGGTAGAGTAGGGTTAATGGTTCATAGAATGGTTTAGGTTGGAAGGGACCTTGAAGATCATCTGGTTCCAATGCCCCTACCACTGGCAGGGACACCTTCCACAAGCCCATCTTGCCCAAGGCCTCATCCAACCTGGCCATGAACACCTCCAGGGAGGGGGCATCCTCTACCTCCCTGGGCAACCTGTTCCAGTGTCTCACCACCCTCACTGTCAAGAATTTCTTCCTAATCTCGTCTAAATCTGCCCCCCCCCCCTTGAGATTCAATCCATTCCCTCTTGTCCTATCACTACAATTCCTTTTAAAAAGTTTCTTCCTGGCTTTCCTGTAGGCCCCTTTCAGGTACTGAATTCTGCTCTAAGATCTCCCTGGAGCCTTTTCTCCGGGCTAAAGAGCCCCAGTTCTCAAAGCCTGTCTCCATAACAGGGGAGGTTCTCCAAGCCCTCTGATCATCTTTGTGGCCTCCTCTGGACCCACTCCAGCAGTTGCAGCCTTCTTACAGTTTCCCACATAAATATTTCTATGCTCAAACCAGTCCACTGAAATCATGCCCCAGCGCTATCTTACTGTTTTCCCCTCCCACCTCTCCATCCCCTTTCCCACTCATTTGGATTCAGAGAAGGCAATGCTATTTTTAATTGAGTAGACTTTTCAACATCACATAGTTAAACTCCTAACCCAGCAAGTCCTTCTCTGACTCTGCTCTAATTTGATTTTATCTTTCCTTAAATTGTGCAGCACCAAAACCGTGTGCAAGAGTCCAGATGATGTCTCAGCAGGTCTCTGTGTGGCAGGTTGCTCAAGACCAGACCTGTGCCCAGTACTTTTACAGTCACTTCCTGCTGGCAGCATAGAGATCCCACCATCACCCAACTCTACACTCTGGTACCTCCAAATGATAGACTCTCTCTTAAAGGAGAAGATGTTCCGCTCAAACACAGCCTCACACATACAAGCCTCCATTTTCCACTTTTAAATCTCACTTTTGAAAATCATTATCTCAATTCCCAAGGTCCTTCAAACTCTTCCTGCCTTCTAATTAAGCCTCTCAAAAATTCATCAATGGTTTCATCATTCTTAATTTTAAAATTTGCCTAAACAGATAAGATCCACTCCTGTCTAGCAAATCAGTTCTCTTAGCAAAACCACCAGGTTAGCATGACACAATTTGGGAAGCTCATTTTGCACTTGAACTTTCCTCCCTGCTTTCCACCAGCCCTTCAATTTCTTCTGAAGCTTCACCTGCAGCTGAAGTCAGACCAACTGCATTTTAGAACATTTTTTCACATTTTAAAAGCACCAGTGTAGTTATCTCCCATACTCTGGTATCTACTCTCAAAGTGTCACATCCTATTTAGAAGATAGTCTTAGAAGCTTGAAGTGTGAACTTTCAAGGGTTTTTTTCTAGAATTCACAAACTGCATTGGATTGGAAGGGACCCTCAAAGGTCATATTGTGCAACCTCCCTGCAGTCAGTCACCTCAAATGAGATCAGGAAGCCACATTGAGTCTCACCTTGAATGTCTATGGGACATCCATCAACCACATTCCTGGGAAACCTGTTCCAGTATTTCACCACTCTCATTGTCACAAGCTTCCTCCTAAATCTCTGCTCAAACCATTGCTGCTCAACCTGCCATTACAAGCCCTTCTATACAGTCCTTCCCAAAGCCTTCCTGTAGGTTCCCTTCAGATAATGAAATGCAGCTTTAAGGTCTCCACAGAGCCTTCTCCCCAGGCTGAACAGACAATTCTTTCAGCCTATCTCCATAAGACAGGTGCTCCAGCCCTCTGATCATCTTTGTGGTCCTCCCCTGGACCCACTCCTGCAGGTCCATGTCTCTTGTGTTGGGTGCCCCAGAGCTGGGCACAGTACTGCAGGGGAGGTCTCTGAATTGACTTTATTAAAATATTCAACCTGTATTTAATACAGTTTTGGCAATTGCTACTTCCAAATTACCTTCTCCCTTAATATTTCACTTCTTTTATTCCTGGGTTAAAAAAAAAAAAAACCCAGAAAGAAACAAAGAAATCAATCACTGTCCTTGTTGAAAGTTGATTACTTGTGTCATCCTGGTGAGCTCAAAGTACTGAAGAAATATCTGTGCTATTTCCTCTGAGATTTCTGCTACGATTGCTTGGAGTTGATTTTGAAACCACACACTCCTACAAATCACATCTCAGATCATCCTGAATCTCCTTCTTGGTACCAAATGGCTGCAATTGCTTTTTTCCATATTCTTCTATTAGCATGTCCCTCCTGTCTTGAACTGTGCAAAGTCCAAGCCTGGTCAGGTTTTAACAATGCTAAGCTCAGTTTCACTTTTTGATTGATAGTGTGACATTCCTGTCTCAGTTCTTCCTGTTGTTTTCCTGTACACTCTCTGCTTATTCCTTATCCCTTTTTGAGATAAGTGTCCATGCAATCAGATCACATCCTTGAGCTTTCCCCTCATGTCTCAAAAATTCCAACGGTGTGAACAATCTTCATTAAAATAGTCTCTCCATATTCAAGTCAGAGCAACCCTCTTCAGGCAATTTTCACATTGTTTCCTTCTGAAATCTTGACGCTTTAGTCCAGATTTACGAGTTTTAGAACATAGCTCTAAGCAGGATTTATTTTTGCTGTACAAGCATGGAAATTTGCATGATTAAAAAAGGCCTAGTTGCAGAAAACATGTAACATTTGCTTATACAGTGCCAGCACACCCATTTCATAGAATCATAGACTCGTCAGGGTTGGAAGGGACATCAAGGACCATCTAGTTCCAACCCCTCTGCCATGGGCAGAGATACTTTCCACTAGATCAGGTTGCCCAGAGTCACATCCAGCCTGGCCTTAAAAATTTCCAGGGATGGGGCTTCCATCACGTCTTTGGGCAACCTGTCCCAGAGTCTCACCACCCTTATGGGGAAGAACTCTTTCCTAACATCTAATCTAAATCTCCCCTCCTCTAGTTTGGATCCATTCCCCCTAGTCCTATCACTACCTGACCACTGCTCCCAGACTGAGTTGTCAGACTTGGTAATTCCCATGTTCAGTGCAGCTAAAATGAGTTTTTGCTATTATTCTTACAATCAATAGATCTCTTTGCATCCTCCAAATTCTTAAAAGGTTACACACACAGCACTAAGTAATATCACAAGACTCCATCTCAATTCTTTGGAATGAGATTGAGGTAGGTGTATAGAACACTTGGACAAGGTAATTTAAACAATATATGGACTGCACACTTTCAATACACAAATTGCTTTGAAAGCATGAGCCCCTCTGTTTCTCCAGCAATGCCCAAAGATTATCTGGATCTCCTACATTTAATATTTGTTTCAAATCATTTCCTTGCATGGATGTTTCTCCAACACACTGCTTTTAAATATGTATGAGTTAATCATATTTTTTTGCCCATGAGGAAATTTTTCTCTTCCAGATTAGGATTTACTCTAGCTCTCCTTTGCAAAGAACATCAAACACTTCACATGCATTTTATGGTTTGTTTGTGGGGGAAGAAAACATCGCAAGGATGATTATTCAGGGCAGGGTACCAAGGTACAACAAAGGAGCCACTGAGGGTAAAATACCAGAGAAATCAGAGTATGAGAGAAAGGATGTGTAAGGGTATTCCACTATCAACTGCCACAATTCAGCAAACACAGCTATCAGTTAAGAATGAACATTTTAGGACCTTGAAGAGAAATTTATTTCTGTGAAGACAGCTTCTCCTCCAACCTGGCAGCTTCCCAACTACTGTGTAAACCCTAAGTCCTATTCTGCATTCTTCAGCAGTTAACTGATATTTTTAGAGTTACACTGTTCAAAGTCTGTTCTGGGACATTCAGCATAAATCTGGGTTAAGTTTTCATTGAGCAAAGTCAATTCCCCATTACTTGCAAAAGCAGCAAGTTAAGATATCATATATAACCAAGATTTCTAATAATACATGACACACCAGATATGGAGGTGTAACACTTAACTGCAGAGTCTCAGCACTGCAAAGCCACTTGGGTTTTGCAAGGTACTTTGCAGGGCTCCAGACTCCAGAAAGATTTAGCTGACAAGCAGCACTGAATTTAAGCTGACTCCATATGGGAGAACTGCTGTCACCAATGCCTTCCAGAGCACAGGCTGCACCACACTGATACCTGCATCAGCATCTTCTAGTCCTTCTGGGTGACTGAGGTCTGTCATGACATGCAGTAGGAGTAGTATTGAGACCCATGTGAGACACTGTGTCCAGTTGTGGAGCCCCTATTACAAGATAGAGATGGGTGTGCTGGAATGTGTCCAGAGAAGAGCCACAAGGATGATCAGAGGGCTGGAGCACCTCTCCTACGAAAACAAGCTGAGAGAGTTGCGGTTGTTCAGTCTGGAGCAGACTCAGAGGAGACCTTATTATGGCCTTCCAGTATCAGGAGGGGTCCTACAAGAAAGCTGGGGAAGGACTTTTTAGGATGTCAGATAGTGATAGGACTAGGGGGAATGGATCCAAGCTAGAGGAGGAGACACTCAGATTAGATGTGAGGAAGAAGTTCTTCACCATGAGGGTGGTGAGACACTGGAACAGGTTGCCCAGAGTGGTGGTGGAAGCCCCATCCTTGGAATTTAAGGCCAAGCTGGATGTGGCTCTGGGCAACCTGACCTAACGGAAAGTGTCCCCGCCCATGGCATAGGGGTTGGAACATCCTTGGGATGCTTTCCAACCCTGACAATTCTATGATTCTATGTCAAATACCTGCAGGGACCCACAAGTCTTGTAGAACCACTCACAGGCTCTTCCACACTGTATGTCCTTGGGGGAGGCTGAGTTACAGAAGCACAGCACCAACAAAATTCAAGGTTTATCCAGCAGTATTTCTGATCCAGCAGAGTTACAGCACTTCATCTAATGAAAGCAACTATACTGTAATCCCTGACAGCTCTATGTTCACAATTCCAGGCATTCATGTCTATGCTTAGGTAATCTGCTCCAGAACAGGATGATGGCTGACTCCATGTATGACTCCATGTCACACTCTGAAGAAGTGAGCTCTGTATTTATAGGCTAATTTCCGAGGACCAGGATTAAGAGAATTAGCTACCAATTGAGTATTGAACAACCAGAAATCATCCAGTTTGGTTTCCACATGCTGACAGATGTCAACAATTAGAGCTTTGATTCCACTGCTGCAGCCTAAATACCTGCATTCAAATGTTTGGGGGTTTTCTAACCATGAAGTCTTTTAAAAAAGTAGACCTAGACATATTCCAGCTAGCCAACCTTCATGAAGTATTCCCATCAGAACTCAAAAAATCAGCACTTTCCACCACCAGAGAGTAAAAGGCACTTGATATAACAATGCCCATTCTGCCATGCATGTAATTGTTTCACAACTGTATCATTCCTGCTACACAAAACATTTCTAGGCTGATTTACACTTAATAAACTACACTGAGTTTCAAGTTTGCAGTATGAACACCAGTGATCTTGCAGTGACCACTCGAGCCAGCTGGATAGGAGTTTTAATTCCTGAAACTCAGAAGTGGCTACAGCTAATCTCCTTCCTTAAAGTGATGGTGAGAGTGCAAGAAAAGGAGGGTGAAACTAACCTTGTTTAAAGAAGTGACTTGCATTCAAGGAATGAGACACAAACTATTCTTCTAGCTTTGACTACCTCATGGCAGTGTGAGAAGAAAATACTCCATGGTGGATTTTCACATTATTCAAATATGTGAAATTTTGACACTTCAAATGTGAATTTGCAATTCAGAAATGATGGGATTGCTATCAGGCTGTTCTTAGTCACCACCCTTACAAGCAAAGTACAAGGCACATTCATCCTAAAGAGGAAATCAGACATGTAGCTTGGATAAAACTAGCTTTAGGTTGTGCAAAACAAGTGGTATCTAAGAACTAGTACTGCTGATCACTCATTTGTATTTGATACACAAAATAATGGCCACTGCAAACAGCTAATCCTCACTTTAGCAGCAGTGAAAATTAAATCCTTACAAGCACCAGCATCTGTGTCGTCATTGCTAGGGCACATGCAACATTAAATACAAAGGGTCTGACCCATACAGTACCTTGCAGTAAGGTTTCCAAATCCAAGCTTCTAACATTTACGACTACTGGGAAGGATACACTGTTTCTGAAGAAGCAACACCTAATATGGAACACTAATTAAGAGACCTACTAAGAAAAATTAAGACTTTCCAACAAAACCATCTTCCACTACCCACCACCATCCCTATTTACAAATGGGTTGTGCAGAAAATTACTGCCCCAGTGTAGACATCCACACCTCTGTGCTTTCCACCTCCTCAGCAGAGAAAGCTAATCTGGTTTTGACAGGGTGATAGCCAATACCTTGGTAGGGTATCAGAGCAGGAGCTGATAACAAGTGGTGGAGATACCAAAGGAGCAGGAAAGGTACAGAAGAGAAATCAACAGGACCAGGTAGTATTCCTAGGTCAGAGACAGCAGGCTGGGGGCACTCCCCAGCATGGCTCTACTTGGCCTGGCAAAGTTTTCTTCTCCAGGACAGATTTTTCAGTAGCTCCCTGTCCTCTTCTGTCTTACTAACACCAGAATACATAGTCTGAGCAGAGTCATCACCAGACAGTCCAAGGGGACCATACAAGGGAACAGCTTTGGTCTCAAGTGACACAGCTGGAAGAGCAGGAAAGGACTGCTGAGAGAGCATGCATTTCAGTTACAAACATGGCTGAGCGCTTCCATGGATGAGATCCTACCTTCAGAAAAGAGCTGGAGAGATTGAGTCTCCATTCCAAAGGGCTGATGTTACACAGTGCATCACAATCCAGTGTGTGCTATCCATACTGCAGAAGTCTCAAACTGTCATCTCTTTAGTACCCATTGACTATTTTCAAGCTTTAGGATTTCATTTCCAATTCAAGAAGAGTCCTAACACAGGCTTGTGGTAATGAACTTGAGGCAAATCAGGAGGGGGGGAAATTAAAGCATAACTGAAAACCAATCTAAACTTTTCAGAAGTAAACACACACACAAAACATAAGAATTAGATTATTAAGAATCCCCTTTCCCCTTCATTCTAATCCCCTATTCTCTTCATTTTGCAATTGCCCACGCCTTAGAAACAATGACACAAAGGGGATAATCTCTGACTGACAACTTGCCGGTGGATGTATCCCTTCCAATGGAGGGATGTAAATATCACATTTGCCACTCAGAGCCTTAAGCCATCACTTAGGCACCACAGATTTACATGGGAGGCAGCACTGAAAGAATTCATTGCATTTAAATACTAACATTAGATTATCAATGTTACCTAGCTCAAATCTTCAGCAACATTTTCCTGTGCTGTATCTTTAGCACAGGGTTCTCTCTTTTTTAAAAGTATCTTTTATTGATGAAAAACTCAGTGTTTAAACCCTACTCTTTTCCTGCACATATGTTAAATCCATAGACAGCTAACTATCATGTCCAGCAGAAGAAAACCAACGCAAGATATTGCCAACCAATTTAAACAGGAACTTTCATTTTTCACTGTGAGAGAACCTAACTTATTACCTTCTTCAGAAGATAATTACTCAACATGTGAAGTTCCATAAGGAAAAAAAAAGTATTTCAAATATTCTCTTTAACTGAAACTGAGGAGCATCTACTTTACTTCCAACAGATTGTTACAGCCATTGATTTCAAGTCCTGGTTAAACTAAAATTTCAGTGTTACTGTATCAGTTCTCTTTCATTTTCCTGATGATACCTAGAGTAGCATAAACCCCATTTTCAAAAGAACTAGCTCTCCAGTGTGAATTCTAGCAATGCAGCAAGGCTCATTGGATGTCATCCTATAACTGGCAAACACTGGGGTTTTTTTTGGTAAGATTCTCAAGCACATTCCCTTGGATCTACATTTCCTGCATTTTCAGATATATTTTAAGAACCTCAGTTCACCCCAAGATCATGGGAAAGAACAGGATGAAACACAAGAGCCATGAACTTCAGAAACCAAATTTCAGTATTAGCCACTGGTTTACTATGCATGGATCTTGGCAAGTAACTTCAGCTTGGCCATATGTGACACACCAATACTTGCTTACATCCAAAGAGTAAGAATTAAAGGTCGGGCAGTGATTTAAAATAGATCTATACATACACTTCACAAGGTATTTCCTCCACGGGACAACAGGGTGCTCTCTTACCAGATGATGTTTTGTTACAACACCACTCAGGTTCAGGAGAAAATATCTTTCTGTTTTACTTTCCTGCAGTTGTTTTAGCACTTGAAAGAAACTGAATTAATTTGTCTTATGGAACTTATTTATTTAAGGACATTCAATACGCTATACTCATTTAAAGTGATGTTAAAACATGTAACTGAAGAACCTCTCGGTTCAAGACAACTGGTTCAAATTTAGCCAGTGTCTTTTATTTCACCATATTATATTCCAATGAAAGCTCTTTTTTGGGAAGAGAGAGGGACAAAGCTGGAGCAAAACTGTTTTGGCCATACAATTATGGGAATACTATTATTCAGGCACCAGGAAATAGGAAGCGTCACAAAAATTACTTCCTTACCTACTCTTGTTAGAAATGAAGGAAAAAATCTTCTTGATCTCTGGTATAAATACTTATGATGCCAAAATATTGGATGGCTTAAAGCCAGGATATTAAAATAGTTCTGCCTTTTGAAGTCTGAATTTAAGGTTTTTAAATACTGATATCCCTTACAAGTCTAGGGATCAGCAACACTGTCTGTCTTACTCCTCACTCCAGTAGTTTTTTTATCTACCTGCAGAACAACAGATCCACAAATTATTCCACACTGAGCTACACAGTTTACATCTTTAATTTCTCTTACTAATGCTGGCACTGCTTCAAGAGTTATGCTGGGAAGTAAAAAATACTGGGAACCTCTAAGAGCCAAACTGATTTTTTTTTTTTTTCAGATCTCCTTAAAACCAATCTGTGCCTCCAAAATTTGATATAGAAAAAAGCGTTTGCTCTACAGACAACATGAGAGAAAGCTAGAAAAACACCAAGCATGGGGGTAACAGCACCACCAGATTAACACTAAACAAATCAAAGCATTTGATGAAAGCAATAGTGAGCTTGAATCACACAAGTCAGTTACATCCTCATGTATACAAAACACCACATACCACGTGAAAACCCAAACTGAACAGGAAACCCACTCTCATATTTATACAAGCTACTTTACATAACAGCAACGACTGATTTTAGCCAGTTTAGGCTAGAAAGAAAACAACTTGCTTTTAATGCTGTAAAACATAAGCAGTCACAAGGAGCAGGTTTTGTTTGACTGTCCAAAGGGTTTCTTTTGATTATTACTGGAACATCCTTTATTGTCATAAACCGGGCAGCCTCACATTCTGTTGACGTTACATTTATGCAATCAGAGACTTATCAGATCTATTCCCTCTAAGAAAACCAGGTGCTGTTTCATTCAGACACTTTTCAGATTGCCAGCTCCCCCCCAAAAATGAACATAGGCTATGAAATCATAGCTGCTAGTAAGGAACAAGCATGTCTGAAAGGGGAAGAAAGGAGCAGACTCACACATTGAAGGTTTATCCTACAATACTAGGCTTTCTGCCCTGGCACAGCTTTCCTTTTCTTAGCACCTTGAAATCAGTATACTGCATCCATGATTTCTCATCCACTCAGTGTCAATACTAATCAAACAAATACTGGCATCCATGGTTTCCTAACAACCAGAGCGCCTCAGATTTGCTTAAAAGAAAATACCAAATTCTTCAAGTTTCAGCTCTAAACACCCAGGGGTTTTGCTACAGAACAAAACCACTGATAGCATCTGAGAAGGAAAGGAGAGAAACAATGATGATGGGAGAAGAAACAGAGCATGCTGCTTTCATTCATGTAGTAGTGATGTCAACATCTGCAATGGTAGTTGCTCTGACCTGTAAAGGCTCAAAGCTGGAGTGTTTTCACAAAGATCTCCTTTATAAAAAGAGCCTCTAGCAAAACATTAAAACATCCACCACAAAATGGCTTGGGAGGATAGCCAGTTCAAGGAATCCACACTGGGAAAGGCTGAAAGGAGGTGGGGAAGGGACAGGTGTCTCAAAGAAGAGAAAAACATCTATCCATCAGAGTCACAGGCAGTCTCCAGCACTAGCAATATTCATGAAACAATCCAAGTCAGACTGCAGAGCCAAACAGATCCACACTGGTGAGAAAAACAACAGGATTATACCCAGAGCCTAAGCTCACATTTTTACAGCAGTGGGAAATGGGCTGGGGGGGAAATAATAAAAAAACCACCAAAAACCAAGCAGCCTTAATCAAGTCATTTCCCCAAGACTTGCATACTGATAACAACTATAAATAGCTGGAGTAGCACATTGTTTAACAAGCTGCATCAAGATGGTCTGTGTTTGAAAACAGAACGTTCTTCCCCCCCCCACTATTCCAAGTCCTCCATTATTACTGCAGCAGTCCTCCAGCAATCAATTTTCTATCTGCTGGTATCACCAGACAGGCTACAAACAGTTTTTAGCAGCCACACATCATGTGCTAAAATGCAGAGAACGAGCAAGGAAAACAAAGACAAAATCCTGCCCCGTGGTGTGCAACTATATTCCAAACTTAAGTACAAACAGCTCTAGGGGCTTTTTTTGGGGGGGGATGGGGGAGAAGAGGTTGGGGGGATCTGGTAACCCTTCTTCATTTACAAGACTGAAGTAATTTGGTATCTTATTCCCCTAGCCTGCTAGAAAATGGTGCCTGCATTTTGGTAAAATAAAGCTGTTGACGTGTGCAATCGTGGTCATTATTAGGGCGATCACGTTGTTTTCATTCATTCATTCAGGATTTGCTGGAGGATGTCAGCTTCTGCAGCAGCAGCTGGCTTGACCTGGAGGAGGGGGGGAACAAATTCCTTGCAGTGCATACAGATTACAGAGTGCATTTTTTGATGGGCCATTTATGATTTTTCAGAGATTGCACTCATTAAAGCGAATCGAGCCCTGTATGCTGCTAATGTGGCTCACCATCAGGCAAGCTCAAACAAGTTTAATGATGAAAAAAGTCATTCAAGTACTCATTTACAGTCTCATTTATTAAGGCTAAAGTAGCCCAGGGATGAAGATGACTAAAACCACTTTCTAAAATTAAAATTTCCCCTCCAACAACAACAAGAGGAATTATATGGAATAATGATAAACATGACAGCTTTGCTGAATTTTTCCTTGCTTGCAGGTAACTTGCTCATATTCCTCCCTCTTCAAAACACCTTAAGCACAGACCTTTCTACGCTGCACCACTACAATGTTTTGCTCTGGGTTCCCACAATTAAATAATTCACAGCATTCAGCAGCATCACTATTTTTATGTCCTCTTTCTGGTCGTTGTGCCTATCTTCCTACTAGCATTTCCAAGGGTTAAAGAAGGAAGTCTACATTTAGTAGTGGGAAAAACATGATCTTTAACATTTTAAATACAGCTTGAAGGAAGCAAAGCCACTGAAGCTCAGTTTCATTTTCAAGCACGCAAAAAAAAACCTCTCTGCATAAATAAATGATCTTTTTGAGAAGTTATGGAGTATCTCTGTGCAGTTTATAACCCAACCAATCTGAATAAGCACAAGTACTCTGTAGGGTAAATTAACTCCACGCATAACTGGCAGTGACATATTGCTCGTTTGCTAAACACTCCCCATGTCCTAGGACTGTTCTGATGACAAGAGATTTGCCCGAGCAACAAACAACAACAGATTGTAAGATTTTACTACACAGTAAAACGGAAAAGGAGTGGGGGGGAAAAGAGAAGGCAACACATTTCTCTGCTAGAAAACAGGTTGGCAACCGAGGCAGACCACAATTTGCCACAGAAACACAACACAGTAAGCCTTAAGGAAGGGACAGAACAAGGGAGGGGTATTGAGAACCACAGAAAACGTTCCCAGAACGAGATGATGTAGGATACCTGATAGCAGGGGAACATAAAAAGTGCATTTAGTCCAATTCATTCAACTGCTGGAGTGATGGGGGAGAGGGGGAAGGTTAAGATGGCCACTGCCACTTTAACACATTCAGTAATTTAACAGACAACCTGCCGCAGGTTAAGTTGGGCTCGTTAGGAAACAGTTTTACATTGGGAGCTTTACAGGCCTATTTTGGATATGTTTGGGTTGGTTTGGGGTTTTTTGTGGTGTTTCGTTGTTTACATAGTGAAGGATTCAGTATTAAGTACCACAAGGAGACAGACCCTGTTACTTGGTTTTAAGCATCACAAATAAGGGAATTTCCTTCTGGTTTTGGAACCCGTGCTTTAAAACATTACATATTTTAACCTAAGATGTTGCAAAATTCCAAGTCTTCTAAGAAACCAAGGTCTGCAGAAAGGAAGGGCGTCTGAGGGTTGGTTTTAACACATACACACACACTTAAGAACTGGGTTGTGACACCCCAGATACAGATCTAACCCATTATCAATCGGTACTAAATAATTACACCTGTAGAGGGGAAGAGGGTTAATTTTAGACTCGCGCCTCTGTTAACACACCTCCACTTCCAAAGCCTGTGAGCAAGCAGCGCAGAAGGCACCAGGAACTCTGCTCTCGGAACCCCTCGGGCTGCTTCCCTGCGCAGAGGGGCAGGGCTGGAGTGGCGGAGCCGCCGGCAGCCCCCCCAAGGACAGTGGGGAGGGGGCGGCGCGGCTCACCCTGGCTCCCATCCACCGGGGAGGCATTTCATTCCGAGACTGGAGTTGCGGGGGAAGGATGGGGCTATTTTTCCCAAGCTGGATCTTCACCGAGCCCGGGGAGGATGACATTTAGGGGCTCACCCGCCTCCTCGGGGGAAGGCGGCGGGACGAGGCGCTTTCCACCGCTCGAACGCCCCCCTAACAGGGCAAACACGGCATCCGCCCCGCTCCCTGACGTGGCGAGCGGAGGTGTTCTAGGGCTTACCCACATCCCCCCCATTACTCTACACACTCCAGGACTCCTGGGGGCTGCTCCCTCCGGGCCAGACCAGCAGCTGACCCGGAGGTGAGGGCACAACGAACCCCGCACGGGTGAGCCGAGGCCGGGGTGCCCGGCAAGCACTCCGGGAGAACTGGAAAGTGGGCGCCGGCTTTGTCCCAATGTTTTACCTCTGTACACCGGGGAGCTGGGGCTCCGTCTCTCAGGTGAGCTGCTCCTCCTGCTGCCGCCGCTGCTCTCGGGCGAACGCCGCTGCCTGCCTTTCACCCTGCCCGGCTCCGCCGCGCCGCCTCCCGCTGCCAACGGCGGAGTTGCGCTGGGCGGTGGCGGGCTGCCTCCACCGCGACCCCCGCCGCCGCCCCCCGGCCCGGTATTGCTGCCCACCGAGGCGGAGGGGGACCGGGTCGGGCTGTGCTGGTTGCCCCGCAGGAGCTGGTATGGGACGGTCGCTCGGATGGGCTGCAGCAGCCGACTGGTACCCGCCGAGCCTCCCCCTGCGCCGTTACCTGGGCCCCCAACCGTGCCGCTCCCGGCAGTGGGGGACCCGGTGGCGCCGCGCCTCATCCTCTGCGGCGGAGGCTGGTGGTGGGAGGCGGGGGTCTGCGAGGAGCTGGATGAGGAGGACATAGCGGGGATGCGCAGGACCCGGTTGGTCGCTTGCTCCGGCTGCTACCGGGGGCCCGAGCTCGGCCACCGGCGTCCTGCATGCACCGGCCGCACGGGGAAGAGGAGGAGGAGGGAGAAGGGGGGGAGGAAAGAGGGAGGGGGCGGGGCGGGACAAGCGCTTCACGGCCCGAGGGAGTCTCCGCGCCGCCTGCCCAGCTGCCCCCGGCGCTTCCTATCGGTGCCGGCGGCTACTCCCACGCCAGGCTCTAGCCATTGCTGCCCGCCCCAGCGTCGTGGGCACCGGGGGCGCTGCCCGAGCCCCTCGACTGCTCACATCGTACAGCGCTGCCCGCTCTGTGCGGTCGGCGGCAGGGCGCGACGAGGGCACAGGCAGCCGGATAGAGTAGGATGAGGTGAGGAGGAGGCGCTCCCAGTCAGCTCCTGCTCCTGCCCCCGCCAGCGCCCGGGACCAGCAGCCACCACCATCCGCTCCCCGCGCCGCCCTGCCTCCGAATGGCAACGCGCAACCCCGACGCCCGGCCGCGACGGAGAGGGGCGGGCAGACTGATTCGCTTATTGGCCACCACAGCGGCGCTGTCTTGGGCTTCATTGGCCAGCAGCTCTATCGCTCTAGGTTCTCAACCAATGATGGGGCTCGGGGCCGAGCAGCGGGGCGGGGTCTCCGGCGTGGGCAGGCGGGCTGAGGGAAGTGGGATGTGGCAGCCGCGGGAGGGGCGGGGAGGCGGCTCCGGGGTAGGGCTGGGCGGCCGTGCGGGGCGGACCCTGCGGGGCGAGGCGGGGTGGGGAGGCGGCTCCGGCTGCGTCCGTGGGACCGCCTGCCTCTGCGGGGCACGTGGCCCGGCCGCTGTCGGTCTGCGGGCGCCCCACGGAAGCGACGTCTTGGTGCGGGGAGGGGAGCCGTGGAGGCAGCCTGGCCGGCCCGGGGCGGCTCTACTCGACAGGCTTTTACCCCTGGCCAGCGGCCCATTTCCTCCCGCAAACTTGCCTCCGAGGGTGTGCAAGCGGCCCGTAAAGATGGCCTCCTCCGCTGGCTCCGCGGGGGCTGTCCGGCCGACAGGGCCTGCAGGAGATGCTGCGGTGGGATGCCCGGGCCGGTGGGGCTGTGCAATTTGGGAGCACTGGGCTGTACCGGCGATGGATGGAGAGGGAGGACAGCACTCCCCCAGGGGGGCTGTTCAGTAAGGTACCAAGATGTGTTCTTGAGTTTAATAGGCTTTAGGAGGATGCTGACTGAAGAGAGCAGGGTCTCGGAGCCATGCCTCGCTTTACCCCTAATCCCAGCAGGCTTTCCATCACATTTACTCCACTCTTGTGCATGGAAAGCTCAAACACAGCCAAAATTACCTGTAACAACGTTTATACTAATCCACTGTACGTGACTGTCGAGCCTTAACAATAATTTTCCTTTAGCTAAGGGATGAAGATGTTCTTCAAGCTCTAATTAAGTGTAGTTACAGCATTTCATAAGTGTGTATGAAACTGAGGTGATTTTTTTTTTCTTGATGTACATCCAGCAACACTTCAGACAACGTCAAGAGGAAAATAAAAAGTTTTAAAGTGATGTTAAGTGCTTTTGTTGAGCTTCCACTAGATGAATTGATAACATGAGTCAACGGGACAGAAAGAAAATAAAGATGAGTAGCTTAATAGCTAAGAAAATAAATGTCTATAAGATCAGAAAGATAAGTTGAACTGGGTCCAGCCAGAAGAGTGTTTATTTTGGATCTGACACGAATGGGATGCTAATGGAGGTGAAGGAAAAATGCAGAGCTTTGCTCCATGGAGGAAGCTAGCTCAGTGTGGTAGCCTCTCAGATTCAAAGTGTGGCTTTAAAAAAACAGAAAGGACATAGAACAGACACTAGAATGGCTGGTTGGTGTTTAACAAGCTATATTTTACTATATAAGATACTGCTTTCAAGTCACTCAGTAGTCAAGTAAAGGTGTCACAGAATTAAGTATATCCCTCTTTTCAATTGCATGATAAACACTCATGATTGTCTGGGTAGCACCCTTCAGGTTATTACACTTAACTCTGTACTTCTGAAGCTGTCCACACCTATCCTTATCCCCTGGTAGCCCAGGAACCAGATGATAGTCCCAATATGAAACTGTATTCTAGGAAAATGCATCTATTCATGGGCTGTTAAGGAGACTTTGTTTGCACTAGCACCATGTGATGCAGTCAGCGCGGTTATGTTACAGAAGGGTTGGAATAATACACCTCACATCCACATCAGCATGTGCTCAGCCAACAAAGCCACCCATATAAATTAATTTTAAGAAAAATCAGCAACCATGTATTTTTCCATTAGTCCAGATCTCCCCTTTTTTTTTCCCCTGCTAGCACAAGCCAAATTTGTTTGTCTAACTGTGGTGGAGGGACTTTTCCCTCATGGATTTTGCACTGTGCTTAATCAAAACTTCTGTAGTCTATCTAATTTGTTGTGGGTTTGGTTTTGTTTTTCTGCTTCACTGCACTGGCCAGAAAGCATTCACCTGTAGAAGCAGTCTGCCCACACTCATAGTAGTGCTTTAAACACTAAGCATGTTTTCCTACATCTGAACTTTTGTCAGATAACAGAATCACGGAACTGTCAGGATTGGAAGGGACCTCAAGGATCATCTAGTTCCAACACCCCTGCCATGGGCAGGGACAATTTCCATTAGATCAGGTTGCCCATAGCCACATCCAGCCTGGCCTTCAAACTTCCAAGGATGGGGTCCAACCACCTCTATGGGTAACCTGTTCCTGTATCTCACCAACTGAGATGTTGCTGATACAGTAATCATTTGAAATCATTTGGTATCAGCTGAGAAAGAAGGTGTACCTTTGACCAGGACAACAGCTGATACGTGGCAGCTCTTGCCAGTGCTCAAGGTTACATCAGATTGAAATAAAGATGAACCATTATAACTTTGGAATTAGCTGCTTAAAAATGATTCCACAGTTGTTGCTAATACTCCCATCACGTTCTTCCCCATCAAAACAAGTGAGATCATAGAATCAGAATGGTAGGGGTTGGAAGGGATCTCCAGAGATTATTGAGTCCAACTCCCCTGCCAAAGCAGAATCACTTAGGGCAAGGTCATGCAGGAACACATCCAGATGGGCTTTGAAAGTCCCCAGAGAAGGAGACTCCACAACCTCTCTGGACATCCTGCTCCAGTGCTCTGTCACCCTTACAGTAAAGAAGTTTTTCCTCATGTTGAAGTGCAACTTCCTGTGTTCCAGTTCGTATCTACTGCCCCTTCTCCTATCAAAGAGCATTGGAAAGAGCCTGGCCCCTTCTTCTTGACACTCACCCTTCAGATATTTATAAACATTAAGATCTCCTCTCAGCCTTCTCCAGACTAAGCAGCCCCAGCCTTTCCTCTTCAGACATGTTCCAGTCTCTTCATCATCCTCATAGTCTCTGTTGGACACTCTGGTATATCCCTGTCCCTCTTGAAACTGGGGAGATGTTTGAATAGGTTGAGTAGATGCTTAAAGACAAGGTAAATGTGACACAAAGAAAATCCCACCAACTCCCAGTACAACAGAAAAAAAACCAACCCTTAACCACAGGACACAGCAGCAAGTTTTCCTTTCCAAACAGGCTGGAGACCATGCCAAAAACCTTACAGTCCAAACTGACCAACACACCCCCTGCATAACCTGAAAAGCAAGCAAAGAAAAAAAGGGTCTGAGGGCCACCTCCCATCAAACTGTTACCAGATACATCAACAGCTGTAGAGGGAAAACTTTGCTCCCCAGAAGTTATTTCCATCTTCATCCCTTTCTTAACTGGCATTAGCATACACAGTTCAGGAACACCATGCCATGTGCCCAGGGAACAGTGATTTCAGAGAAGAGCAAAGCATTCTTCCTTATTTTAAAGTGGTTTGCCAGCTGCTGAATTTTTCATTATGTTTTTGGTCTAGGTTTCAGAGTTCATCCCTGAGGGAATGCCATTGCTCTGTAATATTCAGGAGAAGATGTAACAGGGAGAGTGAAGCAAAACCTGAGCTCCTCTCAGAATCTTCATGTCTTTCAGAACCCCATGTTTGCCTTAAATACCCTGAGACAACTTTTCAAAAGCCGCATAAGAGGCACTTCTTACTTCTCATTTCCATTGTAAGAAGCTACCTCCTCAGACAGGAGGTGCTTAAGGGAGTTTACACTGGAGGTAACTGGAATGTCTGAAACTTCAATCCTCTTGGGAGACAGGGGGATCCTGAGCACAGCTTCTGGGAGAGAGGCATCCTGAAAGCAATGGGAATTACCCATCACAGCAGAAGTGTGGGAGAAAGGGAAGGAACTCAGTGCAGCAATGCCGACCAAGTATGGAGCAAAGCTGCAAGCATCTCTGTTACCAGTTACTAATGGGTTTATCTCATGGAATGCAGAAAGAGGTTTACTTGAGCATCCAAGAAGGTTCAGACAGTCACTGGGCACAGTGCAACCCTAATCTTCAGTTTGTTCCTACCTGTAGGCTTTAGAGAGGAAAATCTTCAAATCTGGATATCTCTTTTTTAAGGTCCCTACCTGGGCATAAGGCCATCACTACCCTGTTCCCAGTGTATCTGCCTGCTCCTCTCATTATTTTTATTTCTCTCTTATCTCCCTCTGCCTATGTTTTCTTTGCTGCCCTTTGCCCATTCCACTTAGAAACACTTTTTTCCTGACTTTCTATGAAGTTTTCACACAGTGCTTAATGCAAAACAGTAGTGAGAGAGGACACATTTATCTTCATGTATCTTTGGATCCATTCCCTGCATTTTACTTCCTCATAATGAATTGGGAATATTACATTTGGGAAGAAAGAAATAACAAAATTAAGTACTTACATCCCAGTAATATTATAAAGGAGACCACCATAAAGAATTATCTGTGGCCAAAGACTAGAACAACCCCAAACAAGCCAAACTCTCAGCTGGGTCTAAAATAAGTGCTCCACTATGCACTTGCAGCATCCCTAGGCAGGAATGGGAGTGCCCTTGTGTGAAATGCTGCTCTCTGGTGCCATTCTGTGCTGAGGCAGGAGTGGCCAATTCTCCTAGAAAAGGTCTGGTCTGTCTCAATGTGTTGGGTTACTTTTGCCTTTGAAACAAATTCTAACTAGAGCAAGCCAGTCATGGAAAAACCAAAATACATGGAATTATCTTTACTAGTTTTTGGTTGGGTTTTTTTTGACAGCTGGACACTGCCTTCATGAACCACACTCCATTTTCCCACAGCTCCAAATAGCTGATGGCATAGCTATGATCTCTTCAGGTCAGCTGAGCACTCTGTTGCCAGGTTTCTAGGGGTTGCCTTGCAATTGTGCCCGTGAATTCTCCAGGGCTGCTTGTACAGACAGCTCCACTGCTGGTTGATACAAGAGAAGAGGTTGGACTTGAGAAGTCTGGGTGAAACACAGAGGTGCAAGAAATGGGACACACACAAAAGAAGGAAAAAAAAATTGGGAAGGAGGTGATAGGGCCAGGACTCAGGCAGAGAGAGTAAGGGAGCCAAAATGGAGCAGGTAGAGGCAGGCAAAACTTCTGTGTCCCCATTCAGTGCCACTTCTAGCACTTCCAATTCAGGATGATTTTCATGTCTCTACATGCTTCAAGTTATTTTCTAACAACAAAAATGAAACCCACTACTGAGGACTTAACCTCCACAGTGCTATCAGCCAGTTTAGGGCCAAACACGTGGCCACACGTTAAGTTTCCTTTCTGCATGTCTTTGTTTTCCTGGAGATGTGAAAAAGGCATTGAGCAGAGGAATGTTAGAGCTACAGTGTCCCAACAGCATTTATACTAGGTCAAAGGGGAAAAAATATATTATAGTGTTGTCTTTTTAGTCAGATGCTACTTGTTACTCAATTTCATTCAGTACACAGGATTGTCACTATGAGTACAGACTGCAGAATGAAAGAGCCAGGACAGAATAAGGACTGTATGATTTTCCCTTAGGAAAATTAAACACCATTTTAGTTAACTGTCTTTTTTTTCCCTGCCTACCTGAACCTTTTCTTTTTTTATTATTATAGTTTTGTGATACTAAATAACTCACTTAAACCACAACCTGCCCATTAACCATCACTTTTGTTACAACAAAATCTTATCTCACCTGGAATCAGACCTGCTGCTGCACTCTCCTCTTCTTCAGGAAAATAGGCCAACCACTTAGGACTTTTGAATTATGTATTCCTTAGGCATTTGGTTTAACATAAAGGCAAACATTCAATTCACAGCTAAAATCACCAAACTTTCTTCTTTCCAGAATCCTCATACAGTTGGAATTTTTCCTTCCTGTCCATTGGTACAGGTAATGCCATTCAGTATTTCCCTTTCACTAACAACCACATCAGACCATACCTCAGAGAAGCTGAGTTTTTTCTGTAGCCAACAACCCTGCCCTACATAACTGTTCTCAATTTGGTCACTTGACTCAATCACCATCTCCATTCCTTTTCATCACCTGGGGAAAATAGTACCTTGAATGAAAAAGGTAAAAAGAGTAAGCAAAAAAGAGTAGAAAAGTTGAATATATTTATTACTTTTTTTTTTTTAAACTTCATTTTTTTTTACTTTATTATTTTACTTTACTATTTTTACTTTGTGATTTTTTTACCTCACTAGTTTTACTTTATTATATTACCAAATATAATGAATGAAAGGAAAGGCACCATTTCGTGTGAGCAGCTACCATGCTAAGGATATCAGGAAAGCACAAATGTGCTGCATTTATTTGATATATTACATATAATAATAGTTATTATTATATCATCATCATCATCATCATCATGATTGTCTTCATTGCCATCATTATTATCATTATATTATATTTGGTTTAGATAGCATTTTACTTTTTACATGAGCAGCATCCCCTTAACATGGTAGATTTGAAGTCGTTGTGACCCGTTAAAACAGTTGTAAGTGTCTGGTAGTAGAATCCCTGACATCTTTCATTACAATTTCTTGATTTGGTCTGTATCTGTCTTGTTATGTGGTTGTTGCTGGGCTTTTGCCTCTCTTAATTTTTTTCCTACATGTTGCTAGGCAAAAAATTAGAGAGGCAAAAGCCCATTTAGAGCTTAGACTGGCCACTGCTGTGAAGGACAACAAAAAATCCTTCTACAAATATATTAATGGCAAGAGGAGAGGCAAGGACAACCTCCACTCCTTGGTGGACATGGAGGGGAATATTGTAACTAAAGGTGAGGAAAAGGCAGAGGTACTTAACACCTTCTTTGCCTTCTTTGGCCAAGCCGCTCTCCATCGTTTTTCACCAGTCCTGTCTCACTGGAGAGGTCCCAGAAGACTGGAAGCTGGCCAGCGTGGTGCCCATCCACAAGAAGGGCCAGATGGATGAGCCAGGGAATTCCAGACCTGTCAGCCTGACCTCAGTGCTGTTGGGTTTGTGCTGGTGTTAATGAGGGTACATTTGGACAACACTGATTTCTAAGGCAAATTTGAGGGTTTGGGAACTCCAACCTCAATTTCAGAGAGTCCTTCTATGGGTTTCTTCTACCTCTCTATTTATCCTACTTTTCCTCACAAATAAAGCCTTGTTCACCACCACCTTTCTTCCTGGGCACAACAAACAGCACTGGACGTTTGGAGCCTGTCAGCACTGTTCCTTTACCAGCCAAATGGGCTGCTGTTGAGTGACACAGTGGACTCCACAACCACTACTTGGGAAGCAAGTGTGCTGTCCCTACCTCTTCAAAGCAGGAGAATATTCTCTTGTTAAGTAGATTTTGCAGCTGGGGAGGAAGAATAGGAGTTGTTTAAAGAATTTAAAGGGGCCTACAAGAAAGCTGGGGAGTGACTTTTTACAAGTGGTAGGATGAGAGGGAATGGATTGAAGCCTAAGGGGATAGATTTAGACTGGAGATTAGGAAGAAATTCTTTCTAGTGAGGGTGCTGAGACACTGGAACAGGTTGCCCAGGGAGGTCATGGATGCCCCCTCCCTGGAGGTGTTCAAGGCCAGGTTGGATGAGGCCTTGAGCAAGCTGGGCTGGTGGAAGGTGTCCCTGCAGTGCCAGGGGGATTGGAACTAGATGATACTTAAGGTCCCTTCCAACCCAACCTGCTCTATGAATCTATGAATTTTAGGGTTTACTATTCCATAAATGACATCCTCTTAATAAGGATGTTCCATTTGGAGAGCTTCTATGCAGAAAACACCTTATGGGGCCAGAGCAGATTCACAGCTCTAATGCAAAATGCTGTAATGAATTATTATTTCCAGGCAGATAATATATTCCCCCTGCAGAACAAATATTTACTTGTGGATGTGGTTTGTTGGTGTGACAGCTATAAACCAGCCTTTAACAGTTTGCCTAATTCTAATTTACATACAATAAAAGTGCATTTACATAACACTGAGGACCAAACCTGTGAAAACAAGGAAGTGTGCAGTTAACTTAAAAGTGTACCATGGAGGTAGCTTAATATTTAAGTGAACTATATGATGGTTTTTTTGTTTTAACTGTTTTAACTCGGGTTTGTGGGTTCATGCCACAGCCTTAATTGCATTTAAAAGCAGGTTTGGGAAGGTGAATTTCCTTTGTAGCTTTTACATCCCCAACTGAAATAGAATGCAAAACTTAGGCACCATTAAAAGAAAGACAAAGGAAAGGGAACTGCTGACAGGTCTCAGCAGCTGGGATAATCCCCCAGAGGGAGAGGTGGAAACCTTTTTCTAGGAGTCATTTAATATCAAATAAATGTGGCATTGGAGAATGAATTGTAAGGCATGATTGGTTTTGTTGTTGCTGTTCATTGACAGAGGGAGGGCTGCTTGACTCAGTTGAGTCTTTTCTGTGTTAAGTTCAGTAGCAGTAGGAAACATGGAGAATGTTACAGATATCATTTTTATTTATTTCTTACTGGCATTTTGGTTCTTGCTGTAACTGTAAGGCAGTCAAAGCATGAATAATTTTACCCTTGTACTGTGGAGGGAAGCTATTTTTTCAGCAAGATCAAGCCTTTAAGAGCTGCTGAAATTCAGGATCCCTGTATAAAGTCACCATCACCAACGCAGCTACATAGTGGTTTAATTACAGTTCTATAAAAGATTTTGCACACCCAGGTCCTACTATTAAATGTCACACTTTAGTGACAAAGCTCTGAGGAGGGCAGCTGAGTAAGCTGTATGTGCTGGCATGGCGTGTTCTTGGTCTTCAGTGGAATCCAGGAGACTGATAGAAGGCAACAAATAATCTTTTGCATTGGTACAGTAGGATCATGTCTATAATCAAATATAATTATGGAATCACTACCAGTCAGAGCTGTTACAGTCTTACCTGTAATCAAGAACAGCACTGCAACATTTCTTACTCTCCAGAGGAATCTGAGATTTATGGGTCCTTGGAAAGAAAAATCTTAATGGGAAAATCTATCTATATGTGTTAGTTGCCCACAAAGAGAGTTCTTTCTCTGAAAGATCAGAGGAGTTCCACTGAAGAACATCTTTTGGATCATTTCTTCAGATTCCTCATAGTCTTAAACGACAAAAAGCCTACACTTTACTTGAAGAAGTGCTTTCCAAGCTTGTCACGTGCAAATGTGGACTGGCCAGCCACGTAGCTCAGATGTAGGGACACATGATTTTCCTGATGCTTGAGACAGGACTACTACATCCAGATAAACAGCTGAAATCAGTATCACCATGCAGAAATTGAACTCTTTGATGCAACTGTTCAGTTTTTGAAAGGCCAGGATGAAATGGCTCAAGTGAAAGATCTCCTGTAGTACTGAGTTATGGCTTTGGCTCTTCCAGCAGAAAGTCTGCTCTATGAGGGAACGTTAAACAGAAAAGGGAGCTGGAAAAAGGATGGTAGGTGAGATAACTCATGATAAGAAATATAGAAAAAGGGAGTACAAAGTCCAGCTGATCATAGAATCATAAAATACCTTAAATTGGAAGGGACCTTAAAGATCATCAAGACCAAACTGCCCTGCCATGGCCAGGGACATCTTCCACTAGACCCAGTTGTTCACCCAGCCTGGTCTTAAACACTTCTAGGAATGAAGCATCCACAACTTCTCTCAGCAACCCATTCCATTTGGAAAGAAGGGGAAAGGAAAGGAATTTTTTGGCTTCTTAGCTCACATGGGTTGGACTGCATGATCTGCAGAGGGCCCTTGCAACCCCTGCTATTCTATGATTCTATGAATCTGAGGCATCTGAAGACAGCTCTGAATTCAGAAATGGGTGTGGGTGGGGAAGCAATGGAAGAACAGCCTGTTACCTTAAAAATGTTACCCCAAAAGGTTTGGAAACCAAGGAATAAAAACACCTCAAAGCTCCCTAAAGAAAGCATGGGCTTTGTTCTACAAGTTACATAGGTAATCTGTGGAGTTGATCTGGAGGGCACAAGCACTGATAGAGACTCCTCCCCATACCAAGCCTCTGAGTTAGGAGAGTCAGCTCCTCCGTTTGTGTATATGGCGACAGTTCTGCCAAATACTTCCCAGATCAGCAAGCTTTATCAGTGAGAAGGATCTAGGCTTCCATGCGAGGATAATCCTCCCAGTGGTGTGTCAGGCTTGGGGAAGGGTGTGATTATCATTCCAGAGGAGTGTAACGTGAGCCTGTGCCTCCTCTTCAGCCAAGTGGTGGCTAGATCAAGTAGGCTTCGCTCTTTGTTCACCCTTTCTTCTCTTTATTTCCTTTTACTTCATTTCATTCATCAAACAACCTATCTTCATATTAACTTCTTTTATCATCTGCATTTAAGATCTCCAAAGCAGAGAGCTGCTCTCCTGGATGGAGTCCTCAGTCCTGTGTCAGAGCTTGTTGTGCAGAACTCGGCATCAGACAGAACTGCTCTTTTCTGCTGGCTGTGCTCACCATGAGTAGAGGAACCATGAGCCTCTTATGCACCTGAAATGCCAGGAGGTTTCTAACTCAAAAACACTTGAAAGGACACGAAATACAAAGGATGTAAGTGCAAACATGATTTTATTTTATGCTATTTTATGTTATTTTTCAAACCTGTTTCAGAGCCAGTGGTCCTATAATCATTAACACAGTGCCTAGGCAAGGCAAGAGCAGAGCTTGTTCCTGCTGCAAGCCTGGGCTGTACAAGAGAGCCTGAGTGAGCCAGGCCATGAGTGGTGCCTTGGAGGTGTGAGAGCAGCAGCAAGAACCAAGCCAAAGGGATCCAGAGAAGGCCTGACAAGAGGCTGTGCTCAGTGCTACAGAGGAAAAGAAGCAACTCCCAGGGAACCCAAGAAGCTTCCCCATCCTGGGAGCACAGAGAGATTCCTCCTCAATCCCTGCCCCCCAATCCCTAACATCCTGTGATCTTTCTGTGCTGTTGTTCCAAGCTGAATATGCCATTTTCCAGTTGCCCATACATCTCCTTCTCTCAGAAGCTCTTTCATGCATGTCTCTCTGGCTTTCTTCTAAAGAACTATCCCCAAAATAGACTGTAAAGAGAAACCTACACAGCCCTCCTTCAAAGTTATCTGAAATCCCACTATTTTCATGATGCACTCAGGAAACTGAGAGTTTGCCTCAGTCTGTGACATTTTCAGTGGGGACTGCTCTTTTTACTTGTTTTCTAGATTTGTAAATATATTGAGTACTACATTTTGCAGTGTAGATATCTAGTCTACCCTAAATATATGCTCTAAATTCACTCTTCCTCCCTTCTTCCTTTTTACTTCAATTTCACTTATAAAGTGACTGTCTTCCTGGATACAGCACTGGTGAGGCTGCACCTCTGGGTTCAGTTTTGGGCCCAGAAAGGCAACAAAGCTGGTGAAAGGTCTGAAGAACAGGTCTGGTGAGGAGCAGCTGAGGGAACTGGGGTTGTTCAGTCTGGAGAAGAGGAGGCTGAAGGGAGACCTCATTGCTCTCTACAACTCCTTGGAAGGAGGTTGGAGTGAGGTGGGGGGTGGTTCTTCTCCATAGTACCAGGTGATAGAATGAGAGGAAATGGCCTGAAATTGTGCCTGAGGAGGTTTAGGTTGGATATTTGGACAAATTGATTTCCTGGCAGAGGGATCAAGCATTGGAACAGGCTGCCCAGGGAAGTGGTGGAGTCACCATCCCTGAAGGTGTTCAAGAAATGCATGGCCGTAGCATTTGGGGAAATGGTTTAATGGCCATGGTGGTCTTAGGTTGAACGTTGTACTTGATGATCTTAGATATCTTCTCCAACTAAAACAATTCTATGATTCTAGATATTCCAAGTTCTCTTGCTTTAAGCACTGCCTTTTGGGGTGTGCACAGCAACCAGTACCATATCCCATGACACAGCAAATAATACCAATTCATCATTATTTGTAGCTCTGCTCACATGATACTGATGAGATTTCCAAAACCACTGACCTCTCCCCAGACACCTGTAGCAGCACAGACACAGCAATATGACTTGGCACTAAATAACATGATGGCAAAAGAAGTAATTAAAGCCAAAGACGTCAGGTGGTTTGAGGGACTAACACTGTGTCCATTTCATCACTTAAAAAGAATGTAAAAATGTAGCTGGAAAACCAAACCTGTGCAGAATTGCACACTGTGGTCTAATCAAAATCCTTTTGCAAGCAGGATCTCATCCCTGTTTGGGGGGATTTGCAGGGACCTCTGGAAATCATCTAGTCCAACCCCTCTGATAGAGCAGAACAAATCACACAGGAACATGTCCAGGTGGGATTTGAATGACTCCAGATGAAGAGATTCCACCTCCTCTCTGGGCAGCCTCTTCCACTCTTAAGTTTCTCCTCATGTAACTTCCTATGGTCAAAGTTGTGCCTGTTGTCTCTTGTCCTGTCACTGGGCACCACTGAAGAAAAAGATTTGCCCCACCTTTCTGACACCCACCCTTGAAGTATTGACAAGCATTGATAAGATCTCCCCTTAATCCTCTCCAGGCTGAAAAGCCCCAAGTCCCTGAGCCTTTCTTCACAAGAGAGGTGTTCCAGTCCCCTAACCATCTTTGCAGCCCTTTGATGTACCCTCTCAAGCAGTTCCCTGTCTTTCTTCAACTGAGGAGCTCAGAATGCAATTTCATAAAGGTGTGAGAATCTCAGGATATTTCAGATCAACATTTTCTAATTTGTAACATTCTAAAACAAACACACACACACAACCCCCCCAAAAATATAAACCTGAAGCCCACTGGAATGCATAACTTATAAATCACTTCCAGAGAGTGTGAAAGGGGACAGGAAAGTGCAAGTTGGTAACCATCGTGGCTGAGAGCCTGAGAGCTTTGTTTATTCTCCCAGGCAACCAGCACCAGAACAAGAGGACACAGTCTCAAGCTGTGCCAGGGGAAGTTTAAGCTCGAGATGAGGAGAAAGTTCTTCACAGAGAGAGTTGTTAGCCATTGGAATGTGCTGCCCAGGGAGGTGGTGGAATCACCGTCCCTGGAGCTGTTCAAGAGGGGATTGGACGTGGCACTTGGTGCCATGGTTCAGTAGTCATGAGGTCTTGGGTGACAGGTTGGACTTGCTGATCTTTGAGGTCTTTTCCAACCTTATTGATTCTATGATTCTATGATTCTCTAACCAGATTCTGCTCCAAGAGTCTGCACCACAACTAATTAACCATAATGCTTTATAATTGTATAAACAGAATCTAGAGTAGATCTGTATGATAGAGCATTAATTCTGCCCTTAAGAAAAAGCTTCTCTTTTTTTAGTTACACCATGTGGTGTTTAAGAACTGCCTCCTTATGTTCTCCCTTATAAGGCAGATCTCTCCTGTGAGCAGAGCTTTGGGAAGATTCTGGAAAACACCTCTGGTTAAGGCTGGCCAGGTGCTTTCTTGCAGGATTGACTACTGGAAGCCCCATTTGTGAAGCTGAGGTGGTTCCAGCTGCCTCTGACCCTGCCTGTATGCAGCCTGCAGTGAGGAAAGGGACTTCCTCATAAGGCAACACTCCAGTCCCTTAATCATCCTGATAGCCCTCTGTTGGACTCTCTCAAGTAGATCCCAGTCCCTCTTGAACTGGGGAGCCCAGAAGTGGATGCAATATTCCAGGTGGGGCCTCACCAGGGCAGAGTAGAGGGGGCGGAGAACCTCCCTCGATCTATTGGATACCCTGTTCCTGTAGGACGCATCCCAGGATACCATTTGCCTTCTTGGCCACAAGAGCACATTGCTGTCCCATGGATAACTTGTCCACCAGGACTCCTAGGTTCACAAAGAGTTAAGAAAAACAAAGAACAAGGGGGGAAAAAAAACTCCAACAAATAGAAAATTACAAAATTATTGGTAAAGGAGGAGGGGTCAACTGAAAGCTGCCAATACCTGAAGGGATCCTACAGGAAGGCTGCAGAAGGACTTTTTATAAGGGTGTCCAGCAATAGGACAAGGGGGGAATAGTTTGAAGCCGAGGGAGAGTAGGGTTAGACTGGATCTTAGGAAGAAGTTCTTCAGTACAAGTGTGGTGAGACTCTGGAAAAGGTTGCCCAGGGAGGTTATGGATGCCTCCTCCCTGGGGGTGTTCAAGGCCAGGATGGATGAGGTCTTGAACAACCAAGTCTAGTTGAGAGGTCTCCCTGCCCATGATGGGGAGGTTGGAGTAGATGATCTCTGAGGTCCTTTCAAACATAAGCCATTCTGTGAATTGCCAGAACAGGGGACTGGGAGAGGGAGCTGAAAAAGTGGGAGAGTGGATGAAAAGAGAAAGAATGTGCATCTGTTGATTAAATCTTCTCTTGAATAAGAAAGAACTGCTAAGATGGGTAAGCAGATGGCCAAGGTGTGTGAAGTTGATTTCAGGAGAGCATAGTTTAAATTAAATATTTGCATTTTACCAAGCAGCTCTATTTTTGGTTATAAACACGGAGAAGTCATCACTTTGACCCAAAGTGAGCAAAAGGTAAAAAGTAAAAATAACTCTCCAATCTCATGTCTAGAAGCATAAATAAGAGCCAGATCCTCAGAGCATTATGGAAAGCTAAAACATTATCAGGAATTTGTGTGGGAATTTGGGTGGTTGTTGGGTGTTTTTTGCAAGCAGCTGTCAGAGAGCCCATTTTGGTCTTCTGCCACTCGAGCAAAATGTGTCTGTGCAGATGAAAACAAGATGACATTTTCAGTATTTTACTGCTGTTTTCCATATATTACAAGCTAGCTGTGCTAAATAACACTAAAAATAGCCCACGTTATTCTATGCAAGCAAAGAATTTTAATTGGCAGTGGTTTCCTAGAAACACTCAAGAACTTGAATAGCTGCACAAGTGTTCCAGACGAGCCACTGTGTGAAGAACAACTATAAAGTTTAGGAGAACAAAGGTCCCATTGCTTTAGATTGCTTAAAACACAGCATTGCACAACGTATTTGGAAGCTGCGGTGCATCCACTGGTGTGAGCACTCTGCTCCTTTGATCCAGCCATTGGGATGCATCAAGTGGACATTGCTGTGACATCTGAGCCCCACGTTAACACACATACACACACACCCCCTGTAAGTCTGTACAGTAGGCTTTTGTGTTTGTGTATCAGCTTTGGTTACTGTGTCTGCAGTCCAGCATGATTCTCTCTGGGGAGAGAACCACAGAATCATCAAGGTTGGAAAAGACTTCTAAGATCAAAGAGTCCAACTGTCAACCCAACATTACCATGCCTGCTAAACCCTGGCCATATCCACATGCTTTTTTGAACACCTCCAGGGATGGTGACTCCACCATTTCCTTGGGCAGCCTGTTCCAATCTCTGACCACTCTTTCAGGAAAGAAAGTTTTCCTGATATCCAATCTAAGCCTCCCCTGGTTCACCTTGAGGCCACTTCCTCTCATTCTACTGCTAGTTACCTGGGAGAAGAGACCAAAACTCACCTCTTTACAGCCTCCTTTCAGGGAGTTGTAGAGAGCAATGAGCTCTCCCCTCAGCCTCCTCTTCTCCAGGCTAAACAAGCCCAGGTCCCTCAGCTGCTCCTCACCAGACCAATTCTCCAGGCCCCTCACCAGCTTTGTTGCCCTTCTCTGCACCCACTAGCACAGTTATAGAATCATGGAATCACAGAATGGCTTAGGACCTCAGAGATCATCTACTCCAACCTCACTGCTGTGGGCAGATATGCCTTTCAACTAGACTCAGCTTCTCACAGCCTCATCCAACCTGGCCTAAAACACCTCTGAGGAGGGGGCATCCACAACCACTCTAGGCAACCTATTCCAGAGTCTCACCACCCTTGTACTGAAGAACATCTTCCTAAGATCCAGTCTAACCCTACTTTCCCTCAGCTTCAGACCATTACCCCTTGGCCTATTGCTAGACACCCTTACAAAATGTCCTTCTCCAGCTTGCCTTCAGATATTGGAAGGCAGCACCAAGGTCCCCACCCTGAGTCTTCTCTTCTCCAGCCTGAACAACCCCAGCCTATCCTCATAGCAGAGGTGTTCCAGCCTTTGATGATCTTTGTGGCCCTCCTCTGTACTCACCGCAACAGTTCTATGTCCTTCTTGTGATGGGGACACTGTAGAGACCCTAGTATTAGAGGTGGGGTCTCACAAGAGCAGAGTAAAGAGATCTTGGTAGCCCAGACATATCCCTCAGCTCACGTGGGCTCCTGGAGCCCCTGGCAGCGATAACATCTCCACAGCCACAGAGACAAAAAATATCTTTGCTTCCCTCCCACCACCTTTCTACCCCAGTGCAGAAGGAAGCCCAAACTAGAGAATCCAGGTAATAATAGCAGTTCAGCAGTAACTTCTGAAGTTCCTACCTGCCCCTAAATTATAGCTTGTAAGTCCTTTACTCCCCACCTCAGCGTTACACACTTGGTACAAAAGTGCTGGGCTGAGCCTACGTACAAACTAAAATTTGACATCTTCCAAAAGCAGCCTAAATGAAAAGTACAGCACAAGCTGTTTTCAGACATTAAGAGTTGTCTTGAAAGCATCATTTTTTTTCTTTCAAGATGTGCAGCATACTCTCAAGCACACAGCAGCAGCTCCAAGAAAACCTCATCCTCCAGCATTCCAGATTTTTATGGGCATGCTTTAATTAAAAGCGTTCTGCAGAACAAGGAAACATGAATCTTTAGGAGCAAAACATTGATTTTTGAAAGCAGACTGTTAGGAATTTGTGTGGATTCAAGAAAGGAAAGGAAGTGTTTATTGTTATTAAGTTAGTTGGTGTGCCAAATTCTGTGTTGTATCAGCAGTTTGGAAAGAGAAACCTTGATCTTAATCTACTATTATCCTTACCTCTAAATAACAATGGCACATCAATAGAATAACAAGATCAGAAATGTGATCTGATATATTCCATGGCTTATTTAAAGGAAGAAACTTCTACAAGAAATTAATTGGATGATGAGAGCCAGAATAATCAGTTCCACCTATTTTATTTAACTCCTGTAGACAGGGAGCATACCAGATACACAGAGGAAATGTGCAGCTGTTTGCACCAATAAAACCTGTCAATCGATTTCCTATGAGCTGCTTTTTCATGCTTTACCAAATCAATCCTAAATGGTTCTAATTAGATGGGATTTCTTAGAACATGCCCATTTACTCTGGGAAAGCAAAGAACTCCTCCCTGAGGTTGTGCTGCACCTTTGAAGTGTGCATTTGTGAGTGTCCTTGTTGCTGGGACCATGCAGTTGTCCTCTTACCTTTTTTTTTAATCAATGGATATTTTCTGTCTCTCAGTCTACACTGAGATCATAGAATCATAGAATACATAGAATACATATAGAATACATAGAATAAACCAGGTTGGAAGAGACCTTCAAGATCATCGCGTCCAACCCATCAACCAATCCAACACCGCCCAAACAACTAACCCACAGCACCAAGCACCCCATCAAGTCTTCTCCTAAAAACCTCCAGTGATGGCGACCCCACCACCTCCCCAGGCAGCCCATTCCAATGGGCAATCACTCTTTCTGTATAGAACTTTTTTCTAACATCCAGCCTGAACCTCCCCTGGCACAGCCTGAGACTGTGTCCTCTTGTTCTGGTACTGCTTGCCTGGGAGAAGAGACCAACATCTGTCTGTCTACAACCTCCCTTCAGGTAGTTGTAGAGAGTAATAAGGTCACCCCTGAGTCTCCTCTTCTGCAGGCTAAGCAACCCCAGCTCCCTCAGCCTCTCCTCATAGGGCTTATGTTCCAAACCCCTCACCAACTTTGTTGCTCTTCTCTGGACTCGTTCCAGCAAGTCAACATCCTTCCTAAACTGAGGGGCCCAGAACTGGACACAGTACTCGAGGTGCGGCCTAACCAGTGCAGTGTACAGGGGCAGAATGACCTCCCTGCTCCTGCTGGCCACACTGTTCCTGATGCAGGCCAGGATGCCATTGGCCCTCTTAGCTGCCTGGGCACACTGCAGGCTCATGTTCAGTCTACCATCGACTAGCACCCCCAGGTCCCTCTCAGCCTGACTGCTCTCCAGCCACTCTGACCCCAGCCTGTAGCTCTGCATGGGGTTGCTGTGGCCAATGTGCAGAACCCGGCACTTGGATGTGTTAAATCTCATGCCGTTGGACTCTGCCCATCTGTCCAGCCTGTCGAGGTCCCTCTGCAGAGCCTCTCTACCCTCCAGCAGATCAACTCCTGCCCCCAGCTTGGTGTCATCAGCAAATTTACTGATGATGGACTCGATGCCCTCATCCAGATCATCAATAAAGATGTTAAAGAGCATGGGGCCCAGCACTGATCCCTGGGGCACACCACTGGTGACTGGCTGCCAGCTGGATGTGGCACCATTCACCACCAATGGCTTGAGTTGGAAGGGACCTTAGAGGTCATCAATTCCAAACCCTGTGCCATGCTCAGGGACATCTCCCACTACAGCAGGTTGCTCAAAGCCTCAGCCAGCCTGATCTTAAACACTTAGAATCATAGAATTGTCAGGGTTGGAAGGGACCTCAAGGATCATCTAGTTCCAAGCTCCCTGCCATGGGCAGGGACACCTCACACTAGATCAGGTTGCTCAGAGTCACATCCAGCCTGGCCTTAAAAACCTCCAGGGATGGGGCCTCCACCACCTCCCTGGGCAACCTGTTCCAGTATCTCACCACCCTCATGGGGAAGAACTTCTTCCTAACATCCAATCTGAATCTACCCATTTCTATTTTTTTCCATTCCTCCTAATCCCATCACTACCTGACACCCTAGAAAGTCCCTCATCAGATTTCTTGTAGGCCAAGGCCACAATTAGGTCTCCTTGGAGCCTTCTCTTCTCCAGACTGAACAGCCCCAACTCCCTCAGTCTGTCCTCATAGGAGAGGTGCTCCAGCACTCTAATCATCCTTGTGGCCCTTCTCTGGACATGCTCCAGGGATGAGGTGTTCTCTGTTCCAGTGTCTCACCACCCTCACAGTAAAGAATTTCTTCCTAATGTCCAATTTAAATCTATCCTGATGTAGTTTAAACACATTTCTCCTTGTCCTGTCACCACAGGCCCTTACAAACAGTTCCTCTGCAGCTCTCCTGGAGGCCCTTATCAGGTTCTGGAAGGCTGTTATAAGGTCTCACTGGAGCCTTCTCTTCTTCAGGCTGAAAAGATCCAACTCATTCACTCTGTCCTCGTAGGAGAGGCACAGCAGCCCTCTGATCATCTTTGTGGCCCTCCTCTGGACCCTGTCCATCAGATCCACATCCTTCTTGTGTTTCCAGAGAAACCTTCCAGAATCCAGAAATCATTTATCGTTTCTTGTGTGCGACAGTCTCACACAGTAATCTCTGAACTCCCACCCACTCCTTTACACACAGTGTAGAGATTATCAGTGGAAACACAGTGTCTGCTGCACCTTGGAGTAAGTCACCTCTCTCTTCATTGACCTTTTCCCACAGCGTCAAACGGCCACACTCATCCAGAAGATCAGAGAGAGCTTTATCACAGTCCCTTTCTTGCTTAGGAAAACATCCTTCAGAGGTCCACCCTGCTGGCCTCACTTCCTGTCCTGGAATGGCTTTCCAGTCTCAAAAATAAAAACCACTTGTAGTTATGCTCATGTTTAGTACTTTGAAGGATTGCATGATGCACAAAAACCTTCTCAAGCTGAAGTGAAACCTCCTGTGTTCTAGTTTGTATCCATTGCTCTTGTCCTATCACTGTCCACAACCGCAGAGAGCCCAGCCCCACACTCTTGACCTCCACCCTTTAGCTATTGATCAGCACTGTTAAGATTCCCTCTCAGGCTGCTCTTCTGCTGGCTAAAGAGGCCAGGTCTCACAGACTCTCCTCATCAGAGAGCTGCTCCAATCCCCCCAGCATCCTGTAAGCACACACACACAGCGCCATGCTGCAGCTCACTACTCAATTCCAGTCACAAACAAAGGGAGAAGTGCTTAGGTCCCCCTCTCTTCCCACTGGATGCAGTCCCCCCACCACCAGCCAAGGAACTGTCTGGACTGGCATGTAGGGAAGGGCCATTTCTGGAAAGAGTAGGGAGCCTGAGAGGATTCCACCCAGCATCGTGGTTCACCCAGCCAACCCAACACCAGCCTGCCACCTTTTGCAATGGGGAGGAACTCAAAAATGCTTTCCTACCTCTACTGTCAGCAGCTTTTACTTTGGTAAGAGCAGCTGCATGTCTCCTGTTGTCAAGAAAATGGTTGCTGGCCAGGAGACTTGTGCTACTCCTGCTTGTGGAGAGATAAACTCAGCTAAACTGAGTTCCAGTTTAGCTAGAGGACCCTGCCTGCACAGGTGTGCTGCTGACATCCATGGTGGAGTGCAGCTGGGGGAGTGTTCTAGATAGCTGCAGTGATTATCAGAAGCAGTGAGTTTAGTTTTTCCCCATCCCCAAATGTAATCTGGATCAGATTTCCCTAGATGAATAAAGCTGGAAGAGGAAAAGGAAAAGCTCATGCCTCCTTTGCTGCAACACCTGGCACTGGAATGATGCAGAAGATAGAAGCTGTATAGCTGAGACCTTCCTCTTCATGAGATTATTTTAATTCAGATTTTTAATTTCCTACCTAAATTAGCCCTCAGATTATCATGTTATTAGCTTGTCCTGGATGGGGGTCCTCAGTCCTTGCTGCTGATAGGGATTTTGTGTGTGTAATTAAATATCCAGAGTGGAGCAGCACCTCTAGGAGCAGGGCAGGGGGAAGGTAGGAGGAGCTCCAGATCATCACTGTAAGGGTGTCAGGCTGCAGGCCCTTCTGTCATCCTTGGAAGGCAGGCAAGAGTCATTGCCTTTCCTTCTCTGCTATCTTTCTTTCCATCTCTTTGCTCCTTTGGCAGAGTGAAAAAATGTGAGGGCTGGGAGCAAAGAGCTTGTGTCTTGCAGGGATGGGCTCCAACTGACCTAATATTTATTACATTATATATAAAAGTAGGATGGAAGAGTTGCAGCAGGAGAGACAGAAGGAGATTCCGCTCCAAATACCCTGTCACCCAAGGCTGGAGGATTCCTCCAGAGAAACACCATGACCATGCAGCTGGTCAGCATGCTGAACACCCAACTGTCTACCTGAAAGGAGGTTGTACTGAGGGTTGGAGGATGCTCTCTTCTTCCAAGTAACAAGTGGTAGGAAGAGGGGAAAAGGACTCAAGTTCCACCAGGGAATGTTTAGGTTGGATATCAGGACATATTTCTTTGCTGCAAGAGTGGTGAGGCATTGGAACAGGCTGCCCAGGGAAGTGGTGGAGTCACCATCCCTGGAGGTGTTCAAAAAACATGTAGCCATGACACTTAGGGTCATGGCTTAGTGGCCATGGTGGTGTTAGGCTGATGGCAGGATTTGATGATATTAGAGGCCTTTTCCAACTGAAACAATTTTATGATTCTATGGTATTTAGGTGCTCAGCATGGGGCAGTTGTGCTCAGGTTTTCTGTGGAAGAAAAATGCCTCTGGTTTCTCACAGCAGTGAACCTGCCAGCTAACATGGAGTGAAGTATAGCTGCTAAGACTTCCCCTGGAGACCCCATCTTCTCTTTCCTCTGCCAGCCTCATCCTCTTCTCTTCTTTAATAAAATCAATAATCTTTCTCAGCTTTAGCAGTTTCGTGAATTCTGATTAAGCTCCATGACAGGGGCTGTGTATTAAGAACAATAGAGAAGAAGACTTTAGTGTCTCAATCTATGAGGCATGATGGTTTCTTCTTTAGGCAAAAGGTTATTGATGTGATCTTGGGTTTTCCCAGCGTGGCCTCTGTCAATAAAGGGCTGGCAGACAGCACACTTATGGTACAACTTCTCTTCCCTGCAGACCACTTCTTCAGGATGAAGACCCACTTTAATTGTTCCACGACTCCTCACATATTTAATTAATATGTCTTCAGTAAGAAAATTAGAAGTGCTTACAAGGATTAATACAGTGAGAAATATAGTAAGTAATACAGTGAGTGGAGTGGGTTGCTGAGGGAGGTGGTGGAGTCACCACCCCCGGAGGTGTTCAAGAAACATGTGGACATGGCACTTTGGGACACGGTTTAATAGCCATGGTGCTCTTAGGCTGATGGTTGGACTCGATGGTCTTAGAGGTCTTTTCCAACCCAAACCATTCGATGACTCTGTGATCACAAAGGTACAATCAGGAGGGGGAAATCAGAGGGGCCTCTAGCCCTGCCTGTCAACCAAACAGCCCTGTGCAAGTTTCTGCATGACAGCGAAATTCAGTTCAGCATTTTGGCGAAAAAGAAGCCTGAAAGTGACAGGACATGTCATCTGACCACAGGAAGCTGTGCTGGCACAAATTCATGAAGTAGAAATTGGAAACCTATACTCTGAAGTTTCATGTCCAATGATCCAATATACACTTTATGAGAATTCTCCAATCAGATCCAGCTTTGCATATTTGGCAGTTTATTGTTCTTGTGTGGAAAGAAGTGAAGACCAAACAACCTCTTTGATTCCTGAAGACACTTTTCACCATTTAAGATTGCTCATTTGAGAAGGGCAACAAAGCTGGTGAAGGGTCAGGAGAACAGGTCCTATGAGGGGCAGCTGAGGGAATTGGGGCTGTTTAGTCAGGAGAAAAAGAGGCTGAGGAGAGACCTTCTTGCTCCCCACAACTCCTTGAAAGGACGCTGGAGTGAGATGAGGGTTGGTTTCTTGTCACAAGTCACAACAGGACAAGAGGAAATGGCACCAAGTTATGCCAGGGGAGGTTTAGGTTAGGCAGTAGAAAAAAACTTCTATATGAAAGGATTCTCAAAGACTGGAACAGGCTGCCTGGGGAAGTGGCTGAATCCCCATCCTTGGATGCATTTGAAAGCTGTCTATAGATGTGGTGCCCAAGGATATGGTGTAGTGGTAGCCCTGTAAGAGTTGGATAATGGTTAGATTTGAGGATCTTAAAGGTCTTATCCAGTCATAGTGATTCTGTGATACACATCTCAAGATAATTTTCCACAGAGCCCACTTTGCAAATCCCTATTTTCAGTCCTCACTAGTAGGCTCAGTTGGGCTCACTTCTTGGCCAGTGTTTTTCTTTGGAAGGCAGAGAAGTTTCAGGGAATTAGACATTTAGGGAGGAAATGATGGAATTCTGCAGAGACATAGAATCATTTTGTTACTTCACTGGTTCTTATGGAAGAATCATCTGAATGAAGTTCTGGAACAGCTTCTACCATCAATTTCTGGGATTTAATCTAGCCAAAACCATCCAGAAATCCTCTTTGCAGACATGTTTTGTTTTCTATAGTCTTGCAGACACTTTGTGTTTTCAAAGTGGGTTTCTTTGTTGCTTCTGGTTCTTCTGTGACTACAGTAGGACCTAAGCATCTTGGTTTAATGACCTTATAGCTTTTATGTATTTAAACCCTTTCATTTCTGCAGTGGGTTATGTGAAAGAACATTCTGTAAAACTTCTTCATAAGTATCTGAAGGGTGGGTGTCAAGAAGAAGGAGCAAGGCTCCTTCCAGTGATGCCCCGTGGTAGGACAAGAGGCAATGGATACAAACTGGAACACAGAAAGTTCCACCTCAACATGAGGAAAAACTTCTTTACTGTAAGGGTAACAGAGCACTGGAACAGGCTCCCCAGAGAGGTTGTGGAGTCTCCTTCTCTGGAGACTTCCAAGACCTGCCTGGATGTGTTCCTGTGTGACCTGCCTTAGGTGATCCTGCTTTTGTCAGAGAGGTTGCACTCGATCATCTCTGGAGGTCCCTTCCAAACCCTACTATTGCATGATTCTATAATTCTGTGACTCTTTGTAAATCCTATTTTTGTTTTTACTTATTTAAATATCTGCTACTTGTTGCGAGTACCCACTCCACTGGGAGCCTCCAGAGATGGCAGATGCCAAAAGTTCCATATTTGGAGTGAACCAACAAGAAGGGAAAAAAAATAATCTCATCAACGTGCTTTATTTGGGAAGGAATCTTTGGCCTTTAAGAAAGAGAAAAGGAGGAGAGAATGAAAATCTTGACAAGGCAGTACCTTATTGTTCAAAACTGTGCAGAAATGGCAAGGAAAAGGAGCAGTCAGTGAGCCCATGGTAAAGGTGACCATGCCCTTCAGAGCTGTTACCGCTGCAGTCAGATTGGAAAGCAGATATCCACAAGCTCAGGGAATAGCTTGCAGCAGGATGAATATGCCACAAAGATGAAGCTTGGGGAAACTGAATCCAGAAAGAGGAAAACTAAAATTAAATGTAAAACAGCCTGATAAGGAAAAATGAAAGAATAATCAGGACATGAAGGTTAAAGGTTTACTTTTTTTTTTAGTTATTTCAGGATGCAAAAGCTTTCTCCACTGTTTCCTATTTGCATTTGAAAGTAGTTTGATAGCTTGGATTTGAGGTATCCAGAAGAGGACTAACCTGCTTTGGGTCAGTTCAAAGGTGACGTAGACAAGTATTCAAAACATGCTTGGTAGAAAAGTCAACTTCACTGAAGTTTACTTTAAACTTTCCCATACTGCTGTTCCAAGAGCTGTCTGAGATTATTATAACTGCAGAATAGAGGGAGGAGGTAGAAAGCACAGTTTGATGGCACTTAATATTGTGTGTGGGGGGGTGTTTTCCTATTGCTGTTATCATTTTTTTACCATTAACAATGCTCCCATTGATTGTCTGGGTCTTTCCTACAGCAGGAAGGAAGAAAAAGAACATTAAAAAAAATTATCTGCTACATTGAAGTTACATTAGAACATAGCAGCTCTAAAGCTGGGGGTGTTCACATCCTGGGCTGCATCAAAAGCAGCAAGGCCAGCAGATTGAGAGGTGATTCTGCCCCTCTGCTCTGCTCTGGTGAGATCTCACCTGCATTATTGTGTCCAACACAAGAAGGACATGGACCTGCTGGAGTGGGTCCAGAGTGGGGCCATGAAGATGATCAGAGGCCTGCAGCACCTCTCCTATGAGGACAGGTTGAGAGAGTTGGGTTTGCTCAGCCTAAAGAAGAGAAGACCTTATAGCTACTTTTCAGTATCTGAGGGGGACCTGCAGGAAGGGTGGGGAGGGATTGTTTAGAAGGGCTTATAGTGTATAGGACAAGGGGAGATTTAGGGTAGGTATAAGAAAAAAGTTCTTCAAATGAGAGTGGTGAAATGCTGGAAAGGGCTGCCCAGAGATGTGTTTGAAGACCAATCCTTGGAGACATTCAAGGTCAAACTTGATGTGGCTCTGGGCAGCCTGATCTAGTTCTAGATGTCCTTGCTGACTGCAGGGGGGTTGGACAAGATGACCTTTGAGGGTCCCTTTCAGTCTGATGCATTCTGTGATTCTTACAGCTCCTAGTACAATAACAGGCAGAATGTACCCAGATGGTGTGTAACAATGCTACAGATAAAGACTAGGACCAAATAGCGGCCTGCAGTACCTGAAGGGGGCCTACAAGAAGGCTGGAGAGGGACTGTTTCAAAAGGCCTGCAGTGATAGGACAAGGGGCAATGGCTTTGAAATAGAGAAGAGTAAATTTAGATTAGATGTTAGGAAAAAGTTCTTTAGCATGAGGGTAGCAGAACACTGGAACAGGTTGCCCAGGGAGATGGTTGAGGCTCCAACCTTGGAGGTATTCAAGGTAAGGCTTGACAGGGCTCTGGGCAACCTGATCTAGTTGAGGATGCCCCTGCAGAGGGGGTTGGACTAGATGACCTTTGAAGGTCCCTTCCAACCCAGACCATTCTGTGATTCTATAAACCCCACCACCACATCCGTGCTCCATTACTCAAAGAACTGTTTCAGGTATTTGAGCACAGTGCTTTTTTTCCCTTACCAACTCCATACACAGAAACAAAAGAGCTTGGCCACTTAGACCATGATGCAAACTAAAGGATATTTCCTCCTTTGTCCTTTGTAACAATTCCTGCCCTTCCAGCCTAATCCATGTGTGCCACAAGGTTTAATTACACAGAAGCCAAGATGAAATTGGAGGAGCCCAGTAACCATGGAGATTGGCAATCAATAACATAATACTATTTGTTTATAAATTATCCATAGACCATATATTCTTCTGTGTGAGGCAAAGAGGCAAGGGAGGTCCAGGCAGAGTGCTCAATTTATCCTTATCTTCTGAAATCCAATGTGATGATGCTTTCTGGGGGTGGCTGCCTTCCCATTAATAATGTTGCTTACCAATTGCTCAATACAGTATGGATTAGGGGAGATGACTGTATTTGGAGGAGAAACAGAAAGCTATTCAATAGAGGAGTCAGGTAAAGGAGTCAGATAAATACAGGAGTCATAAGAAGCTACAGATATCAACAGAGGAGTCAGATAAAATAAAATCTAGAGGCTGGATACTGAAAAGTGCTTCTTGTTTTGACCAAAACCCTTAGCAGATGCTACCAAGCTGTGTTACATCTCATAGCATGATGAGGAAAACATTATAAAAGTTTGGGGAGGGACTGCTTAGAAAGGCTTGTAGTGATAGGATGAGGGGCAATGGTTTGAAACTGGAGTAGGGGAGATTTAGTTTGGACATGAGTAAGAAGCTCTTTACAATGAGAGTGGTGAAATACTGGGACAGGCTGCCCAGGGATGTGGTTGAGGCCCCATCCCTGGAGACATTCAGTATCAGACTCAGAGTGGCTCTGGGTAGCCTGACCTAGCTGGAGGTGTCCCTGCCCACTGCAGGGAGGCTGGACAAGATGACCTTTGAGGTTCCTTTCCAATGCAATGCATTCTGTGAGCCTGTGTGAGCACCATACACAAAACACACTTCCCAGTCCTAATTCTGTTTTCCAATTAAAAGATCCTCACCACAGAGCTCACTAATGGTGACAACCATAGTTTGAAGGCTGCCTCAGATACCGATGATGAACCCAGCAGAGGTTTCCAAATCTTATGGTTGCCTTTCCATTTGGGTAGCAGAGATTAAAGCATTGCTTGTCTTCCTCCTTACTTTTAAAGAAGCAACTAATCACGGCTAGCTCAGTCGGTAGAGCATGAGACTCTTAATCTCAGGGTCGTGGGTTCGAGCCCCACGTTGGGCGATTAGTTTCGGGGAGTGGTGTGGCTCAGTTGGTAGCACATAAGACCTTTAATGGGGAAGGTTGTGAGTTCAAGCCTGCAGTGGGCACTAGTGTCCTCCCTACTCTAGTCATGAGGTCTGTGGTGACAGGTTGGACTCGATGATCTTTGAGGTCTCTTCCAACCTTAGTGATACTGATACTTTTACCATTCTCCACTGGAAAGTCAATACCCATCAAAGTTTAAACTCTCCACATGCTCCAGTGGTTTTTTTTCAATATCCAACCTAAAGCTCTCCTGGTGCAACTTGAAGCCATTTCCTCTCCTATCACTTGAGACTGCTGAGAACAGAACAGCCCCACCTGGCTCCAACCTCTGTTCAAGGAGTTGTAGAGAGCAATGAGGTCTCCCCTACGCCTCCCCTTCTCCAGGGTAAACACCCCCAGTTCCCTCAGCTGTTACTCAGAAGACCTGCTCTCCACCATCTTCTGGTTTAGTTTCACTTCAAAGGAACCCAGCTGTTTTTTAGAACAGTAATTCTTTCAGCTTTTGGCTTGGAAGGAAAAGAAGAATTTTCCATTAAGATCTATTTCAATGTTTTATTCCCATTTATTCTGCCACAAAATGAATATTAAGACACAGAGATGTGGTGTCGAGGGACATGGTTTATCATCAACCTTGACAGAGTTAGAGAATGCTAGATAATGGTGGCCAGCAGACAGAGAGAGGTGATTCTGTCACTTTGCTCTTGTAAGAGCTCACCTGGAGTACTGCATCTGGCACTGGAGCCCTCAGCACAGGAAGGACATGGACCTGATGAAGGAGCACCACAAAAATTAACAGGGGGCTAGAACACCTCTGCTACAAGGACAGGCTGAGGGAGCGGGGGTTGTTCAGCCTGGAGAAGAGAAGGTTGTGGGGAGACCTATTAGTGGCCTGCCAGTACCTGAAGGCTGCAGAGGGACTGCTTCCAAAGGCCTGCAGTGACAGGACCAGGGGCAATGGTTTGAAATTAGAGAAGATTTAGATTGGGTGTTAGGAACAAGTTCTGCACCATGAGGGTGATGGAACACTGGAACAGGGTTCTCCTGGAAGCAGCTGAGGCCCCATCCCTGGAGATAGTCAAGGTGAGGCTCAACAAGGCTCTGTGCAGCCTGATCGAGTGGAGGATATCCCACTGACTGCAGGGGGTTTGGCCTAGTTGACCTTTGTATGTCCCTTCCAACCCAAACCATTCCACGATCTTAAAGACCTTTTCCAAACAAAACTATTCTATGATTCTATTAGAAGTGGAAAATATTTTTATATATTATTTTACAGTTTTAAGTACTGCAAACTCAGGTTTGAACTTTTTGATGTTTGTTTGCTTTCAATTTCAGTTAATAATTCTTAAAGATCTTCCAGAGATGTATAAAATTTGTCTCCCCAACACTTGACAAGTCTAAAAGGCAAAGCATGGAGAACTAAGATCCTTTTCAGAACAGTTTTATCATGGTGCTTCAGTGTATCCAGAGGGTGAGAGGATGTAGGAAACTGGATTACATTCCTGATTAAAAATAGTGTTATCTGATCTGCATGGGGAAGATAAGAGGATGACTGATTTTTTGGTGACAAATCCCACTTTTGCAGCAATTACATAATAATTATATAATTGCCATAACAAATCCCTGGTTGCTGCCTGCTCCAGAACATTCAGCATCTCTTCAGCTTCAGCCTGTGCCTGCTGAGCTCCTGCAGTCAAGTCAAGTTAAACATGTGGGGTGCAGATTCATAGATTCACAGAATGGTTTAGGTTGGAAGGGACCTTAAAGATCATCTAGTTCCAACCCCCCCTGCCATGTGCATGGACACCTTCCACTAGACCAGGTTTCTCCTCTTGAGCTGTACTGTAGTATGTCCATGGTTAATGAAAAGCATTTTGCTACTCTGAGTAGTAACAAAGCATGTTTCTAAAAAGCATGGAAGGCAGCCACATTTTCCTAGACTTTCTCCCTGTCATTTTTTATATTTCACTTCAAAGGAGAGGTCACCCACAATCCCTTGTCCCTGAGCCTCATTCTTGGAAATATTTAAGTCATTCAGATTAAAAGAAAATGCAAAAAATGAGCTGGATGTGATTCCCTACCAAGAGGGATCACTGTTCTTGACCAGATTGTGCCAGTTCTTTCATTATGAGGATTTTTTTCCACATGTGACATTTAAAATTGATCAGTGGGAGAGGGATGGAGAAGGGGAGTGAAGGGAAGGCAGTAATGAAAGTAATAAACAATTTGGTGCCTGCTAGGGAATGTGTCCTTCTTTAAATGACAAGATAATGATGTGTTTGGGTTTGTGTTTATGAAGTGGAGTATTTTCGCACCAAGCCAATATCAACACCTTAAAAAAGCTTGAGAACATCCAAGCATGGTTTGTAGTTAAGATGGGAAAACATTTTAAAATGGCAATGTGAATTTAATCCCCTCAATTAAATGTAAAATGTTTAAATACTTAAACCTGATTGCTGCCAACTGCAATTTCCTATAATAAGGAATTATGAGGGTGGAGAGTGGTTCTTAAAGGCACACACTTCACATGAAAGCAGCAAAGATCCAGGTCTAGAAAGTGCATCTTCATCTATGGATGAGAGCTGGGGAGGGACTTGAAAGTTGGGGAGGAACTTTTGACAAAGGCATGGAGTGACAGGACCAGGGATAATGGTTTCAAACTGGATGAAGCTGGATCGAGATTAGACATTGGGAAGAAATTCTTCCCCATGAGGGTGGTGAGGCACTGGAACAGGTTGCCCAGGGAAGTTGGGGAGGCTCTAAGCCTGGAAGTGTTCAGAGGCTTGGAGCCTTGAGCAAGCTGGTCTAGTAGGAGGTGTCCCTATGGGCAGGGACATTGGAACTAGATGATCTTTAAGGCCCCTTCCAACCCAAATCACTCTATTATTCTGTGACTCTATGTACATAGCCACTTTGTTCCTTCACACAAGTCACACAACTGGGAAAAGTTCAAGGGCATTCTCCATGTGGACTCACAGGTAAGTGCATCATTAACAGCAGATAGGGCAAAACAACACAGGTGTCCAGCCAGTAGTTGTATGAAGCATCTGATACCCAAAGGACGTAAGAAAATCCTTCTGGAGAAATTGAAGACTGACCTTACATGAGATAGCTCTTTGTGAATAATCAACTTGCACATCTATCTATCTATCTATCTATCTATCTATCTATCTGTGAGGACAGGCTGAAGGCACTGGGGTTGTTCAGCCTGGAGAAGAGTAGGCTCTGGGGATACCTAATAGAGGCCTTCAGTACCTGAAGGGGGCTACAAGGATGGAGAAAGACGGTTTATAAAGGCCTGCAGTGATAGGATGAGGAGCAATGGCTTCAAACTAGGGAAAAGTAGATTAAGATTGGATGTTAGGAACAAGTTCTTTGCACAAGGGTAGTGGAACACTTGAACAGGTTGCCCAGGGAGGTAGTTGAGGCCACATCCCTGGAGATATTCAAGGTAAGGCTTGACAGGGCTCTGAGCAACCTGCTCTAGTGGAGGATGCCCCTGCTTACTGCAGAAGGGGTTGGACTAGATGATCTTTGAAGGTGCCCTCCAGCTCAGACCATTCTATGATTCTATGAATCTCTCTCTCTCCCCCTATCTCTACGTATCTATGTATGTATCTGTGTCTCTCTCTCTTTCTGTTCCACCCCCTTTCTCACCCCCCCTCACTCTCTGCATCCATACAAACATACATTCCCTGTGGATGTACCTGGTTTTACATGTTTCTGTTGCCCCAACTTTTACATAGAATCACAGAATGGTGGAGGTTGGAAGGACCACTGGAGACCATCTAGTTAAACCCTCCTGCTTAAAGCAGGGCCAACCTAGATCAGGTTGCACAGGAATACAGCAAGATGGGTTTTGAAGATCTCCATAGGAGACTCCATGGAGGCTCCACAACCTCACTGGGCAGCCTGGTCCAGTGCTCTGCCACCCTCACAGGAAAGAAGTTTCTCCTCAAGTTCAAGTGAAACCTCCTGTATTTTAATTTGTACCCACTGCCCCTAGTGCTATCACCAAGCACCACGGCAAGAGCCCAGCCCCATCCTCGTGACCTCCACTTTATAGGTATTCATAAACTTTAATTTGCTATAACCTTGAGGACAAATCCTGTTCTCAGTTATGAAGCTGTACGTTACAATAACTTTGCTGAAATCCACATTTGTGCAAGAATCTCTTTTTCCTTTCAGAATTGCTTTTTTCTTTTTTTTTTTTGTGAGTGCATAAAATATCTCTATGCTGAAGACAAATGTAGGCATCATCTGCTGGCAACTACGCTTCATGCAAGGCCATTCCCAAGGCTGTTTTGTCGCAGAGCTGCAGCACACAGCAGATAGAAAACCACTGGCTGCTGGCTACAGCTGGACAGTAGAGTCTGAATTTCCACCCTGGTCCATTTTGGGAAGTGGTCATTATAAATGAGCTTCCTCTACAGCTCTCTACTTTGAACTGCTGTTGACTTCGTAACTAAAACTTTATCTACAGAATGAAGTTTTATTTTTGTCTGGCTTTTGCCTTAAATGCTTCATATTCTAATTTCCTCCTCCTCCTCCCTTCATGGCTGGCAACAGACCAGCTCTTTCATTACATTGGGAGCAAAGAAAGCCCAGACCACACTGTCAGGACTTAAACCACTTTGAACAAATCAAAATACTTATTGAAAAGTAAATGAATTCCCATTTGGTAACAACAGGTCTGATCTCTACAGAAATAATTCATCAGAAGAAGAGCAGGACGAACAGGCCGAGATCGATAAATTCATCCTGTTTCCAGGGACTTTGCTGGAGCCACCTCTGGCAGTAGCGCTCAAGCTTGGTTCCCTACGTAGGTGGCCAGAGGAAGGGAGGACAAGCCAGAGGGTGAGTCTCATCTTAAGACTGGCCAAAGAGCTAGTGGATGGAAACTAGGCTGACTGGGATTGTAATTAAGCACGTCAGCGTGAAGGAAGCCCAGAAGAGAGATTTGTATTTGAGAAACTCCCTACTTGGACCTTCTGGCCTGGCCTGAGCTAACACACCATCAGGCACTTAATGAAAGGTACCTACAAGTCCACTTTGGATCTATCTGGGACAAAAGGTTTGAGGGAGGAAATGCTCAGGTAGGAATCACCTTTCTTCTCTGTTTATCCCAAATTGCATCACCTTAATAATGTAATAATCACTATACAAGAGCAGTTGAAGATCAATATATACAGAGGGAAGGTAAACAGAGTAAGCCAAGTGTTGCTAAGTTACTGTGCTCTCAAAACCACTTCTGCAAGGTAGAATCTCAGTATTTTTAATTTATTATTATTATTATTTATTTGGGAAACAACTGAAGAACTAACCAAACTACAAAGGACATTAAAGTCCAATAACAGCAACAAAATAAAAAGCCTTTGAATCAATTGGCAAGATAAATATAAAGCCTTTAACAAAAGTCCTATCTAAACATGTAAAAAGACAAAATCTGAGTTATGGGAATCTAAAAATGTCTTTAAGAGCAGAATAAGCCAAGCAGATGCACCAGGAGTTTCTAAAAACAGCTGAGGAAAGAAAAATAAATTACAGTTTCCATAACACCACACACTCCTTAATTTTCTCAAGGAAAGGAGACAAACAGCAGATCTCTTCATAAAAAGGGTGACACAGTGGCCAGGCTAAAGGCCGAAGGTCTTTTTTCAGTGCTAACAAGTATCAGTTGCTATAAATAAAGACTTCCCTTCTCACTGTGAAGGTCCATTGCACCTGAGTCTTTGTTTTCTGAGCCTGTCTCCTTCAGATTTCTTTCCAAGTGAGATTTAGGTGGATGCCCAAAACTGACCTGCCAGAAGAGTTCCATGAAGCTTTGGCCATGCGCAGTTACCCTAACCATAACGCTGATGCTCACCAACAGGTGAGTGAAGGATGTTTGTAACTGAGGCTCGTCTTTTTCCTTTGTTTGCTTGTAAGCAGTTTCTTTTGTGTTCTCTTATTGAAGTACATGTGTTGACTGACTTAAGAGGACAGCCCTGTAAATGAGATCTTTGATCTCAAGAGTTTATTTTATCTTTGCAGCAAGGAAAACTGAATTGAATTGGCTGGAAGAACTAAGCCTTTTCTTGTCTCTGTTCTACAGCTGCTGCATCTTTCTGGGGTCATCCTAACTTCCACTGCTAGATATTCTCTTTTGCTACAGAAATAACAAAAAGGCTTCTCCAGCATCTATCTCCTCATAAGCTGCAGTACAAGGCTGAAAGCTTTCCAGCATTACACAAACCATACAGCATGCTCAGCCTGGCTTGCTTCTGTAGAGCGGATTTTTCAATGAAGCACTGAGCTGCAATACAGCAAAACTCATTGAGCTACTCTGATTGATACCTCATCAGAACAGAAACTTCCAGCAAACATTCACTGACTTCTTGGAGTAAAACACAGCCTAGAAACATTGATACAGGCTGCATTGTTTATGTTAATGTACAGGGGCATTAGGGACCACTGTGCTATCCACTACACGTACACAAGAAAGGACTAAGGAGCATAATTGCAGAATCACAGAATGGTTTGGGCTGGAAAGGAACTTATCCAGGCCTAACACAGCTTTCTAACTTTGTGAGCTCATTACAGAATGCCAGTGCTAATGAAGAGCTGCAGTACAGCAGATGGGCTTCCTTCTCCTTTCTACAGCACCAAATGGGAGCCTACCTTTGGAATTTGAGGAGGACCTTTTGCCTTTTGGTTGCTGTAACAGATACTCTCTGGCTTTGAAAGGAAATCTGGTTAATTTGGAATTGCCCCATCATCAATAGAAGTGTTGCAGTTACCCAAGAAGGGAAGAGCTTACCCCTAGGATCTGCACTTCTGGTTCCCCTCCTTACTCACTAGTCTAAGGAGAGAGAACCCAAAGCAGGATGAATTGTCACGTCATACCAAGGGTGGTTGGAGGGAGGAGAGCAGAGCAGTTTCTCAGGCACAGGTTTTATGCTATTGTTCACAACCCACTGGCCAGGAGGTTGCTTTTGTGCTGTTGTGAACACAACAGGTTCTCCAGCTAAAAATGCAATGACCTGTGTGTTATTTTGAGATGCTGCAATTACCATGGTCAGCGTGCTCTCTGCATTTTGCCTTCGTTTGCTCCAGGTCAGAACCTCTCCTCTGTGACCACACAAGTGTCTATTTGTCAGCTGCAGTACATTTGGATCATACTTTACAGAAAACATCAGAAACTGGATCTGTAACCACTCCCTTGACTGACCTGCTGGACATGGCCTTGTCTGGTTCCACTTCTGGCTTTGTCACCAGGGAATTGTCTGGAGGGACCAGCTTCCAGTCAGCTTTCTGTCAGGCTGCTCTGGATGCAATTATTCGTTGATTTACCTTTGAACATGTGGGTCTCAATCCCCTTTTTTTTTTCCACATTTAAAATTAGATTTTTCCAGAGCCTGTACTGAAAACTTTTCCAGAGGAAATAAGAAGTGTCTTGTTATGTTTGATTTATTAAAAAGTTTCATAAGGAAGCTGTCAGACCAGGCAGAGGGGAAAATGGGGAGGACTGCAAATGAAACTCAAAATCTGCCCTGAACTAAAGTAACTTTAAATAAACTGCTGTGACAAAGCTCCCATTTATAGCACTTCACTGGACCATGATCAAATCTCAGGCTTTCATTGTTAGTTCTGGGGTTGGTCACGTGTCTTAATCTCAACATTAATAACATAAGGGATGACATTGCTTTCAGTCCTGTCACTACAATTTACATATATATATACAGGTAACACAAAGCAAACAGCTCTGTTCAAGGTCAAGGTTCATAGAATGGTTTGGATTCTAGTTCCAACCCCTTTGCCATCAGCAGGGACACCTTCCACAAGACCAGTACCTGAAGGGGACCTATGAGGAAGCTGAAGAGGGACTATTTTACAAGGGCTTGTAGTGATAGGACAAGGGGGAATGGATTGAAGCTGGAAGAGGGGAGATTTAGACTGGAGATTAGGAAGAAATTCTTTACAGTGAAGGTGGAGAGGCACTGGAACAGGTTGCCTGGGGAGGTTGTGGATGCCCCCTCCCTGTTCAAGGCCAGGTTGGATGAGGCCTGGAGCAACCTGATTGTATGATACTTCCCAGTTCACAGCCACACTGTCCTCAGAGCAGTGTCACGGATGCCGCCTAAACCACGGCACGTCACCAACACAGCACAGAGAGTAGATCAGCTGCAAGTGGGATGGATTAGATTAGAAGGGCTCCCATTTTTAAACGACACTGAAAAGATTTCCAAACTCAATTCCCAGCTTCAAGCTCCCCTGAAGTCTGAATGGTCACAGCTACAGTAACCAATACAGGTGAAGCTGAGTATTGACTCTTAACAAGTGACAAATAACTCACTTTTATTTAGCAATTATTTTTTGCAGTGCACCACAGGTATTTTCCTTGAAACAATCACTTCAAAAATATTAAACACATACATTAACAAAAAAATATATATAAATTCATGAAAACACCCCAAGACATATTCACAATGTTCATTTCTCCATCATTTACAGCATTTATCTCAAACACTGCAAGAAGATGCAAGTCTGTATTTTAAACACAGAGAATAGATGAAAATAGCTACTCACATTTGGTAGGATATAAATATTCTACCCTGGAGAGAAAACAAGTGCAGTCTTTTGTGTGACACAGATCATTATTCATCACAAATGATGATGGCACATCAGAGAACTGTTGGTCATGCAACAGCAGCTCTGGTTTTAGTTGGGGAAAACCAGGCTCCAAGCTTGTGAGCAGGGGACACAGTGGTCTGTCAGAAGGCATGTTTAGGTACTTAGCCATTTAATTTAGCTGGATAAGAAACAATGTAATGTTTTCCTGTTGTTAAACATTGCCATCTGTATCTCTGGCACACAAATTAAAAAAAGAAGGGTGTGACCATTAAAATTGTGTGTCCTGAGATTTCCTTCTTCAGGGGGCAAAGAGGTTAAAGTGGAAAAGCTGATCTGTGTATAAATCAGGAACACATGTGGTGCTGAGAACAAACAGCAGTCAACAGGCAGGCAGGGAGGACTTCTCCAGGCACAAAATGTGATGGACAAAAATACCCTCTACTGGGAAAGGAGCAGAGCAACCGATGTGCACTTTGAATTGGGTAAGTTTTACCAATTCTGGTAAGTCTTCATTATTATTTAGTTGCTCATAATTAATTCTGAAGCCTTAAAACTTGGTTTAACCTTAAAAGCTGTCTGCCCAGTTGTGCAAAGCAGCATTGCTTCAGTGTTAATACTGGTTTCTAGCAGTAGAAAATGATCTTAACACAGGTAAAATGATCTGAGTGAAACAACACAACAGTGCAGACACGAGTAGACTTCATCTTGAAGCTATGAAATGTTTGTATCTGCAGCCTACCTACTGTAAGTAGACACCAACAGCCAGTCTCCTGCTCAGGTTGACACAGTTTTGCACCATTTCTTTGGCAATAAACAGATATATTTAGCATGGTTAAGTTATAGCTCACTTAAAGCTAAGAAGCATAACACAGTTGTGTATAACAATCCTTTTGATGCAATGCCAGTAGCAGGCCCCCAAAATATTAATTTGATTAAATCAGTCTTTATCTTCACCTTAAGACTTGTTCCTTGACAACAGACAAGGAAAAAAGAAAAAAAAAAAAATCAAGCAAGCATTATGGGTCACAAAGCACTGAATTTTCAAGTGTAAAGTCATACCAAAACCTTGATAAATTCTCACTGACGTTACAGGTGAGCAGCTGGTCAGGAACGTCATTACGGGTGCTCTGCACTGCTAACACATGTGGTGCCAGGGCAAAGGGGACATCACTCAGAAGATCTGACATCAAAGAGCTGCTTTCCAAATTTTGACTCCTTTCATTTCCCACCTCTGTACTTGATGTAGTCAGCTGTGATCTGTGCCCTGTGTTTAGCTAAAGAGAACAGAAGAAAAGAAATTTAGGCGCCACACATGGGGCAGCTAAGGCTTTGTGCTTAGAACCATCTTAACCTACTAACAAATTAAACCAAAATAAATACAAACACATCAGTTCAGTTTCAGAGTGTGCTTCAGGTAGATAAAAACCACACATTGATAGAGTTCTCCAGCTCAGGCTGACTTGCATTAAGGCTAAACCAACATTTTTTTTTTTTCAATTATTAATGAGATTTCTCCACCTAATGCCACTCTGCATTTATGAAACCCCTAGAGCTGCTGAGGCTTTTCGTTATTATGTCCTGTCTTCTTTAGGGGAAATCACACAGAATGCCAGGTTAGAAGGGACACCAAGGATCATCTGGTCCAACCTCTCTAGGTAACAGTACAGTTGGAATCAGGTGGCCCAGCAGCCTCTCAAGCTGAGTCTTAAAATTGTTCAACAGAGGGGAACCCACTGCTTCTCCTGGGAGGTGATTCTGTTGTCTGACTTTTCTGATGGGGAAAAATTTTCTCCTGGATTCTAATGAGAATCTCCCCTGGGACAAATGAGAATCTCCCCATGGGACAAATCTTTCCCATGAGACTCATGTGAAAAAGGAGTCTCCATCCTCCTGGTAGCCACCCTTTATGTACTGTTCCATGGTAATGAGGTCTCCCCTAAGCCTTCTGTTCTCAAGGCTCAACAAACCCAGTTTATGTTATCAAATTACTTCACATAATTCCTTCCATAAACTAAAGAAGCTCCATCCTTTGTTCCTTCTGTGCCTTTTCACATGTTGTCCAACAAAGGCATGATTTTGATGGTTAAAACCCACTCCCCCACCCTGGTTATTTCAAAACACTAATGATGTTGCTTTCCAATTGGAAATGGGCCTCCATGAGGGGCTGGTAAGGTCTGTTATATACATGCCCATACATACACTGCTGAGAAAGTGCTTTACAGAAAACCACAGTTAATAAAACTTAACCAAAACCTCTGAACTACAGCCAACAGCCAGCTCTGGAGCCCTCAACACAGAAAGGACATGGATCTGATGGTGTAGGTCCAGAGGAGGGCTATGAAGATGATCAGGGGGCTGGAGCACCTCTGCTACGAGGACAGGCTGAGAGAGCCACGGTTGTACAGTGTGGGGAAGAGAATGCTCCAGGGAGACCTAACAGCAGCCTTCTGGTATCTGAAGGACCTACAAGAAAGCTTCAGAGGGACTGTTTGCAAAGGCCTGCAGTGATAGGATGAGGTGCGATGGTTTGAGATTAGAGAAGATTTAGATTGGATGTTAGGAACAAGTTCTGTACCATGAGGGTGGTGGAAGACTGGAACAGGTTGCTCAGGGAGGTAGTTGAGGCCCCGTTCCTGGAGATATTCAAGGCGAGGTTCAACAAGGCTCTGAGCAACCTGATCTAGTTGAGGATGACCTTTGGAGGTCCCTTCCATCCCAGAGCGTTCTATGATTCTATGATCTTCCTTCTCATCATGGCCAAGTAGGCTCAAGGTAAATATCATAACAAAATGAATAAATATCGTCTGCTACAGACATATTCTCTTACTAAGAACACTTCAGAACACACAGAACAGTACTTTATGGTAAGGATATTCATATTTAACTCCCCCCACCCCAATACTTCAAGTAAGTAGTGAAATTTGTAGCTGCTATAAACTTTAAAACTTCCTTTAATTTCCACTCTGCATAATTTGTTCCACACCCTCGTTAAAGAAATAAGTTGTGGGGCATTTTTTTGAGGTGATGGTGATTTGTTTGTGTTTCATCTGTCCATATTCTGAAGAGGAGAGTGGAGCCAGAAAGCCCCAAATGAAAAACTGGAAAAGGTTACAGCTAAGAATCAATTAAATTCGGGTCTTCAAAGACCCTTCTGGCCTCCTCCCACTCCCACATTCCAGGGAAAAATGATCCCTCAGTCACTGTCCTATTCAGATGATAAGCAGTAATCCCTAGAATCTACTGTTTATTTTGTCTGGCAAATCATACTTTTATGAGCACCTGTTTAGATCTTATTTGTCCCACAAGCTGGATGAACTCAATTTACAATGCAAATTAGACTAGCTTGTGGCAAAACTCACTTGAAAGAGGGAAAAAGAAATAAATCAGAGCAAGCCTCTGAAGATCATCAAGTCCAACTCCCTCGCTAGAGCAGGGTCACCCAAAGTAAATCCCACAGGAAGACATCCAGGAAGGTTTTTAGTGCCTCTAGAGCTGGAAACTCCACAGCCTCTCTGGGCAGTCCGGCTCCAGTGCTCTGCCACCCTCAAAAGGATGAATATTTTCTTTATGTTTAGGTAGAATCTCCTGTGCTCCAGTTTTATCCACTGCCCCTTGTCCTGTCACTGGACACTACTGAGAAGAGTCTGGTTCCATCCTCCTGACACTCCTTCTTTAAATTTTCATAAGTATTAATGAGATCTCTGCTCAGTCTCCTCTTCTCCAAGCTGAGCAGATCCAGCTCTCTTAGCCTTTCCTTCTAAGTCCCAGTCCCCTCATCACCTTAGTGGCTCATCTTAGAATCTATTAGGTGTCTATGGACCAATTCTGGTTTCAAACAGGAGATTTTCAGCCGTGCCTAGCACACTCCTTGCAGTCAATCACCATACTTTGCTATTGTAGAACTGCTCCTGAGAACTACTGCAGTGATATTCAGATCACAGAATCACAGAATGGTCTAGGTTGGAAGGGACCTCCAAAGGTCATCTAGTACAACCCCCTCTACAGTAAGCAGGGCCCTATTGGCCTAATGTGCAAGATCTTACCAAGCTGGACATATTTTTGTGCTTCCAAATCCTTTAAATAGGCTAAGACATATTTCACTCACAGACCGGAGAATCCACATCAGTGGATCTTGATGAAGCCAACCTGAGCAGCAGGCTTTTATAGTGACTGTGGTAATGAAGAACTGAACACTAGTGGTGAACATCAGTCCTCCATCAGTGTGGAGACTGCCCAAGCTGGTTGCAGTGCAAACACCAGCATTAGGCTCTGTGGTGCAATCAAAGTCGAGGTTAGGAAATGGCTTATGTTTTCCTGCATGCATTCTTCAAGCATTTATAGAACTGCAAGTCTTAGAGAATTTGATATTCCCACATTAGTCACACTGCTTTTGACTTAAATGCCTAACTTATTTATCCAGAACACAATCTATTCACAGCATATTCTCTGGACATTAGCTAAACAAAGCATGGCCAAATGCTATGACACACAATCCTGCTATGAGAAATATTAATTGGATGCACTTAGAGGATTGCCAAACAATTTACATTCTGCCAAACACCAGGGAATAAAAACCAAAACCCAAACAACCAAAAAACTTGGTTAAAATTACAGAAGGTATGGTAATAAAATTTAATTCAAATATGGAATGTGTTCTCTCTTCGTTCTTGGTTTGCCATCCAAATGAACAGGGATGGAAGAAACAATACCTAAAGATATATATTTAAGCAACTTGGTCTAGTGGGACGTGTCCCTGTCCATGGCAGGGAGGCTGGAACTAGATGGTCTTTAACATCTCTTCCAACCCAATCCATTCTATGATGATTCCTCCATGGTCAAAGGTCTGAATGACAATACACAAGACATAGACCTGACAGAGTGGGTCCAGAAGAGGTCCATGAAGATGAACAGGGGGCTGGAGCACCTCTGCTATGAGGACAGGCTGAGGGAGCTGGTGTTGTTCAGCCTGGAAAAGAGAAGGCTCCAGGGAGACCTAATAGCAGCTTTGCAGTACCTGAAGAGGGCAACAAGAAGGCTGCAGAGAGACTGTTTCCAAAGGCCTGCAGTGATAGGATGAGGGGCAATAGTTTGAGATCAGAGAAGTGCAGATTCAGAGGTTTTTTCACCATGAGGGTAGTGGAACACTGGAACAGGTTGCCCAAGGAGATGATTGAGGCCCCATGCCTGGAGATATTCAAGGTCAGGCTGGACAAGACTCTGAGCAACCTGATCTAGTGGAAGGTGTCCCTGCTGACTGCAGAGGGGGTTGGACTAGATGACCATTTGAGGTCCCTTCCAACCCAGACCATTCTATGATTCTATATAGCAATACAATTTGAGGCCATTTTGTGGTATTGCAGCAATAGTGCAGCACAATGTAACTCAGGATTTATGGAGCATTTTGCAGTTATTTGTGCTGTATCTAGAAACAGAACTTGTCTTAGGGGATTGCTCTTCCAACTGTGTTTCAGCTGGTGGTATTTAGGGCCTTTTTAGAAAATTTGTAGAAATTCCAGAGTGAGCATCTCCATTGAGGACAATGACTCACTTTGCAAAATACAAACAGCAATGGCAAAGAGGAACAGAGGGAAGAAGAAAAACTATTCACAAGGTGCTCCGAATGGTTAGCACTTTGTATGCAAATCTTTAAACTGGGAGAAAAGGATCAGCAAAACCTTGCTTGGGGGGTGGGGAATGGTACATGACAGGATAGTTTTTAAATGTCACCAAAAAAAACAACCCAAAACATCAACACCAAAACACCTCCATACCCAACACTACAATAAGTATGCACCACCTTCCTGAGACAGCAGTCTACTGGAGAGAGTCTAACAGAAACTATGAGGATGTTGAAGGGACTTGAACATCTCTCCTATGAAGAAAGACAGAGACCTGGGGCTGTTCAATCTTAAGAAGAGAAGGGATCTTATTTATGTCTATAAATATCTGAGGGCTGGGTGGGAAGATGAAGGTGCCAGGCTCTTTTCCATAGTGCTCAGTAACACAACAAGGAATAAGCTGGAACACATGAAGTTCCACCTCAATATGAGGACAAACTTCTTTACTGTGAGGGTGCTGGAGCCCTGGAGCATGCTGCCGAGAGAGGTTGTGGAGACTCCTTCTCTGGAGACTTGGATGCATTCCTACATGGCCTGCCCTAGGTGATCCTGCTTTGGCAGTGGGGTTGGACTTGATGATCTCTAGAGGTCTCTTCTGACCCCTAAGAGTCTGTGATTCAGTGTAAGAAGGGAAGAAACCCACCCAGATAAGCACAATACATATGCCCCTGAGGTGGTTTAGAAAACTTCATGTGACTCCTAAGAGCTGCCTTTCTTCTAAGGTGCACTCAAAAGTTTAGCCAGCATCCTCTCCAGGAACACGAGAGAAAAAAGTTATTCCTATCTGGGAGAACAAAAGTAAATGGAAGAAGTAGTGCTGGAGACCTTGCAGTAGCTTGTTGCCACATCCAAATGGCTTCTGGTGGCTTGCTTTCTTAGCAGACAGCCAGGGATTGTAACACTAGCCTAAGACTGGTGGAGTCAGTGGTTGCAGCAGGGCAGACTTCCACACTGAAAGCTTCGGGCTAAGAGCAAGTCCTTGGAGAGGCTTTTAGGAGCAAGAATGGATGTCAGTGAAAATCAGCTTTTCCATTTGCTTTGGGCTCTTGTTTCCCAGCTTCTTATGCTTCTCATTCTGTAATACAGCAGTGATTTGTCTCTCTTAAAGAGATCCTGCTCCTTGTACAAATGTTATGTGATTAATAGGTAGCATGGTTTCCCCCATTTATCAATAATGCTGCTCAGGGTAAAACAGAGCCAGACTGAAAAATAAGCATTTAAGAACAGTTTTCCTGATTTGTGACATATATTTGGGGGATTTTTCTTCTTAATTTTCCTTTTCACAATTTCCTTTTCATTTTCTTCTTTAAAGCATGCTTTTCAGCTGCTCCTTGGACTAGAAGAGAGTCAATGTGAGGGTAATGTTGCTGAAATAGTAAAGAAAAACATTCTAAAGAAAGAGTGAAAAGTACCTCTAACAATCTACAGTTCTGCTCTGTTGCAGCAAAGCTCCCTACAGAGTTATCCTGTCCTGAAGAGAACAGCAGGGGAATGTCTGCTACACCACACTCTGAGTGTCAATAACATAGACATTTGCACATCCTTACTGGCATCAAAGCAATTAGAAAAGTGTAATTGTTTAGAACTAGCTCCTTCTCTAACAGTTTGGTATTTCAAATGCAGGATGGACTTTCTGTGATTGGTACAAGCTCCTTGCCCTCTCCAAGAGCTAAACCTAACCCTGTTACTCTCTGCAGAGGGGAAGAACTGCGAGGCTGCCATTTGAACTCTGCATACTCCAAATGTTCCACAGTTAAAATGTGTTAGTTTTACTACCCTAGCAGATACTAGATGTGCCTGTCAGTTTTATTTATGAAACACAAATGTAATTCTACCCTAAAAGTATTCTTCAGTACCACAAAAGACTGCAGATCTAGCATCTAAACCAGCTACCTCTTTTGCTCAATCTGGAAGAACACAGTAGGTTGTTTTTTAACAATTTCACAAATCAGAACAGGATTAAGGTTCTGGTTTTGCTATTACAACAACTGGGCACAAGAAATACCTGGAGAGGGTTTGATAATGAAGTTAGAAAATATACTGAACTTAATAGAACCACAATTCTATAATGGTATCTCTATTCCTAATTAGTCCTTTCATTCCCTTACTCCTAACTTCTAGCATTTAATTGTTCCATTCAGTAACTGTTTAAAGAGAGAGAACCAGAACATCTCAAAGGTGGGCATCTGCCATGGCAAACCATAAAACTGAAAAGACAGGGATAAGGTCCAACATGAAGACAGATATGGAGAACTAAGAGAAAGTAGAACAGAATTCTAAACCTTCATTAAAAATGCTGCACCTTCATTTCCCACCATAATTAAAATAATTACACTCCTATCTTTCCTCCTATCCCAACCAATTTTAGCACTTTGGAATGTGATATTTGAAGAGCTGTATCAGTATTTATGCCCTCCCAGCAGCAGGGTTCACAGAATCACAGAATGTTAGGGGTTGGAAGGGACCTTGAAAGATTATCTAGTCCAACCCCACTGCTAGAGCAGGATCACCTACACCAGATCACACAGGAACACAACCAGGAGGGTCTTGAATGTCTCCAGAGGAGACTCCACAACCTTTCTGGGCAGCTTGTTCCAGGGCTCTGGCCACCCTCACAGTGAAAAAGCTTTTCCTTATGTTCATGTGGAACCTCCTATGCTCCAGCTTGCACTCATTGCCGCACCTTGTCCTATCACTGGGCATCACTGAGCAGAGCCTGGCTCCATCCTCCAACACTGTCCTGCACATCTTAATAAACATGAATGAGGTCACCCCACAGTCTCCTCTTCTCCAAGCTAAAAAGCCCCAGCTCCTCAGCCTTTCCTCACAAGGCAGACATTCCACTGCCTTCAGCATCTTTGTAGCTCTGCGCTGGACTCTTCAAAGCAGCTCCCTGTGGCCCTTGTTGAAGTGAGGGTCCCAGAACTGGACACAACATGCTAGATGCGGCCCCACCAGGGCAGAGCAGAAGGAGAGGAGAACCTCTCTTGATCTTTTTTGCGGCCCCTCTGGAGGCCCCTGAGCTTAGGGCACTGTCCTAACAGGTGAATTTTGGACTCTGCAACATGAACAGTGTGATAAGAATTATCTTAGAAGAAAGAGAGGAGTTGGTTTAGTAAGGAACAGTTTATCTGGTTCCTCTGTTCCTTCAAAGCACTAAGGAAGCTATTCATAGCAAAGATCTCACACAGCATAATAAGCAACATGAAGAGTGTTCAGCACATTGTGCTTCTGCCAGTGCCAAGGAATGTTCCTAACAAGGCCAGATGTGTTGTTTTTTCTCTTTATTTTTCTGTAAGATGTATGCTGAAAGATTAAAAAGTTCATGAAAATGACTCTAGTCAGTAAACTGCAAGCCAGAAGAACTGTAATTGAAAATGCAGGCAGCTCTAGATAGCCAGCAGTGCATTCCACAGCCACAAATCACAAGTGAAGGACAAGTCAGTATATTGCAAATGAAGAGAGAAGTTTGATAGATGCTGATAATGGATTTGTCCTCTAACTTCATGTCGTCCATGAGCACAAACTACTCACATGTATTTTGCTGTTATCTTAATTCCTGATGCAATACAAACGTTAGGTAACTTTTCAGTACAGAATCAGAAGAGCACGGGTTGGAAGGGACCTCCAAAGGACATCCAGTCCAACCACCCTGCAGTAAGCAGGGACATCCTCCACTAGATCAGGTTGCTCAGAGCCTTACCAAGCCTGACCTTGAAATGTCTCCAGGGATGGGACTTCAACTACCTCCCTGAGAACCCTCTTCCAGTGTTACGCCACCCTCATGGTGCAGAACTTGTTCCTAACATCCAATCTAAATCTACTCTAACTTCAAACCACTGCTCCTGGTCCTATCACTGCAGGCCTTTGCAAACAGTCCCTCTGCAGTCTTCTCATAGGCCCCTTTCAGGTACCGGCAGGCTGCTATTAGGTCTCCCCAGAACCTTCTCTTCTCCAGGCTGAATAACCCCAGCTCCTTCAGCCTGTCCTCACAGCAGAGGTGCTCCAGCCCTCTGATCATTTTCGTGGCCCTCCTCTGGACCTGCTCCTGCTCTGCACCGTGTCCTTCCTGTGTGGAAGGCTCCAGATCTGGAAGCAGTACTCCTTGAATAATTGACGTAGTCAGTAACATCCGTGAAGTGTCTCCCCAGAACATTGGTAGCAACAAGAGGAAAAGCAACAAGAGCGATAACAATTTCCATCCACAATAAGAGGGAAGGAAAAGCAAATTATCTTGGATTTCATTTTCAGGAAAAAGTCAATTAGAGTGCACAAAACAGAATTACTAGTCTGAACCTAAGTGAAGCTTCCTTCAGCAGTACCTGCAAACAACATCTTCAACCATGCTTTCAGAAGTTTTGTGACGTAACAAAACCCCTGCATCTTCCTAACAGTCTCTCTCTTCAGTCTGGAACATAAATGGATTCTCAGGCAGATTCATGGAATGGTTTGTGTTGGAAGGGTCCCTAAGGATCATCTAGTTTCAACCTCCCCACCATGGCCAGGGACACCTTCCACTAGACCAAGCTGCTCAAAGCCTCATCCAACCTGGCCTTGAACACCTCCAGGGAGAGTGCATCCATGATGCATGAATGAAAACTGCTGCACTAAGTGCTTTGTTCTGAGGTTTTCATTGTGCTGCTTAAAATCCACACATGAAGCAAGATTCTCAATGTGTCCTGTTTAAAATATTAGGCAAGTATCTCCTAACACAAATTTCCACCTGCTCTCTCCATAGCCAATCAAGGCAGTAAGAGAAAGGAAGGATGGATATGTGACTCCCAGTTCCTCCATACACAGTCTGGAGCACTACTCAACAGCACCTTCAGCAAACAGCTTGCCAGGAGCCAGAGTTTGTAAAGTTCCAATCTATAAAGAGTAACAAGACAGTTACCTTCAGCACCTACTGCTAAGGCTTTTTAGATGCAGGAATCAAAGCAGTAAAGCAGCAAAGAAAAGGAAACCAGTTTTGGTCATCTTATTATTAGGTTGCCCAGGGAGGTGGTGGAGTCACGTGTGGACATGGCACTTTGGGATGTGGTTTAATGGCCATGGTAATCATAGGTTGATGGTTTGACTTGGTGATCTCAGAGGTCTTTTCCAACCAAACAATTCCATGATAGCATGATCTCTTTCAAGTAAGGCGGCCTCTTTCAGCCTCCTGGTTCTCTATGGAAGGAAGATAATTTGACTGTAATGAAAAGGAAGAAAAGTGCTTTTCTTGCTTTTAAAAGATATTTGATTTTATCAAGGACTACTAATTGCATTTCCACAGTAGGGGAGTATTCTTGGCATTGGTTACACTGGGGAAGAAAATAAAATTTAATTAATTAATTAAATTTGCAAGTAAATAATTTGCATTTTTGTGCTTCAGATAAGAAAATCTGCAATCCTCTACACAGTCTTTCACAACTGTCTTTCAAGGCAGAAATGACAGCAGTTACACATTGTGGTGAAAGGCTCCAACCACACTGATAGGAAGTACAGAAACACATATTTCTCTTTTACCAATATTAGCATTTTGGACTGAAATGAAGCTGTTTTCACTTCATATTTCCTTTCCATTGGATTGCTTACTGACATTTGGGTTTTTTCTCCCCCCAGGAAGTAGGACTGAAACTAACCTAAAACCATTGTTATTTTCCCTACTTGGTGGTTAGAATCACTAATAAGCTGCCCTTTACTACAGTCTTTCAGCTACCATTTCTTGCTAATGCATCATGTTGTAACTATCACAGTACCATCAGGCTTTATTAGCACACAGTCTCATCAAGTGATGTATGATCTACATTGCATTTTAGATCAATTTTAATATTTGGAAAGCCCAGAAGGGTTGCTCTCCCAGAGGCAGGGTGACTGACCAATCAATTTGTTGACAGCAGCAAAGTGAACCATCATTACTGGCTTTTAGTCCAAGCACATGTGTTTGGGCAAGAGACACGGGATAATCAGGAGTTTTATCTGGGGATTAAGCTAGTCAGAAAATCCCAAAATTACAGGAGGGCTGAAAAAAATGTGATGGGAACATCTGGGCACCCAATTTGAGCATCTCCTGCTAAAAAAAAACATCCAATGTAACTGAATAAGCTTGCAATTAAGTCAAGCATATAGTGAGTCTCTGCCTAAACTAAATAGGGAGGTATGCAAATTGTGCTTCTGGATCCATGTGCCTTGGTCACTATTTGGAGTGCATGCTCCTTTGCAAAAGCCTGGTTTGCAAAACAAAGAGGCTGCCAATCAGGCCAATATCTCTGTTTAATGAACATTTTACACTGCCATTTATAGGTACTAAATAATGAAAACAGATCATGTTTGCATGTCATTCTTTGCCCACAGGAGGTGATTTTGTCCTTCTGTTGCTCAGATCTTACCAAACTGACCACAGCACTGACTCTGGACTTCACAGGCAGGGCTGTGGGAGGGAGGGATGCTCCAACCCATTTGCTGTGTTTCCATGTATTGGCTGGACAGATAGAATACATAGAATAAACCAGGTTGGAAGAGACCTTCAAGATCATCGCGTCCAACCCATCAACCAATCCAACCCACCTAATCAACTAAACCATGGCACCAAGCACCCCATCAAGTCTCCTCCTGAACACCTTCAATGATGGCAACTCCACCACCTCCTTGGGCAGCCCATTCCAATGGGCAATCACTCTCTCTGTATAGAACTTCTTCCTAACATCCAACCTAAACCTCCCCTGGCGCAGCCTGAGACTGTGTCCTCTAACATAGAACATTCAAATCCTATCCGGAAAGACCGTAAGGAAGGCTTCCTCAGTTCTTGTGGCCATGAAAGCTCAACTGAAGTTAAACAAAGCATCCAACAGCATTTTACACTTGCAAAGTGCTACAGGGAAGTGCCTAATCGGTGTTCTTGAGAATGAACTGTTAGACCCGAGTTCAGAGAAGAAGTTGGTGACAATCATGTTAATTCACATCGCTCAATTTCCACTCCCGTTCTCTGTATCTAATAATATAATGCTTCCCTTTAAGAAGGATACAATGGACGTAACATTCCTGATGTGACCATGATCACCAAGAATCTGAGATAACCCCAGATGGGTATCCTGTTGCACACACAAGAAGTCTCCATTTTAGAGTGGAGAAAAACCCTACAGGATACCTCCAGGTCTCACTGGTTGACCCTGGATCAACAGACACACAAATCAGAGTTTATAAAATGTTGCTTGTGAGACCATTGCAATCTGACAGGCAGAAACAGACTTTTGTAGGGATGATCATGCTGGACTTGGACTTGGTACCACCCAGATCTGGTACTGGGAGTAACTGGAGTCAGGTTTGGGTTCATGCTGGCCAGCCTGCAAAACAGTCAGGCATTGGAATAGGTGGTGGAATCACCATCTCTGGAGAGGTTCAAGTAATGCAGAGGTTGGAGTAGATGATCTCTAAGGTCCCTTCCAACCTAAGCCATTCTATGGCATGGCACGTGGGTACATGGTTTAGTGGGCCATGGTGGTGTTGGGTCAATGGCTGGACTTGATGATCTTGGAGATCATTTCCAACGGAAACAATTCTGTGATTCTACTCATATATATAATATCTACATTTACCCTCCTTCCCTGCTAAGCTGCCCAGCTGCTGAGGACAGACAGAATTCCACTGGTCCCTACATTCTGGAAGTCTTCCTAGCATGAAAATACCTCTTCAATATTTCAAACAGATAGCAATATGGATATTACAATACAATGAAGCTTTATAAAGTATATATGCTACTGCATAGTAACAGAGTTGATTTTTTTCTAGCTGACTGGGCTATTAACTTTGTTCTCAGTAAGCTCACAACCTTACACTGTGCCTTTCTTCTCAGATGTCAGCCCTTTCAATCTGTGAGTGCACATGGGCCCCTCGAAGAACGGCCAGAGATTTACTCTACAAGCTAAGGACGGAGGGAGCTAAGACAGATGATGTCCATTAGAGCCAGGGACACTGAAAATCAGTCACCCTCCTTTAAAGATAATGTTAAAACTTCCCTTCCTACAGATCAGGATCATACACAACAGCTGAGTAAAGCATCAAATCTTTCTTCTGATGGCTCCAGTGCTCAGAGAAAAGACCATGCTTAATGACTTGAATTCTAGAATTCTAGCTTATGAGAGCTTAAAATGAAAGCCAGTCTAAGCAGCAACATTTTCTATAGACACAATATTTTGTCCAAAAAGGAGAAACCCAATCACAAATATTGGCCAGTTATTTTGAAACCTAACCCACTTTCTCTAAAGCAAGTGTAGCAAGTTTCAAGTGATGCAGTGAATGTAGCCCAGAGCAGCCTTCTTGGGATTTTAAGTATGGGACCCTCCAAACAATACTCTAAGAGCTGGGTGACTGATAAGAGACATGATCTCTAATAGCTCCTTTTCAAAAAATGTATGAAAATAATTCAGCCAAGTTTTAGTAAAAAATGGGCAATATGAAGTCTGGAAAAAACCAACTGATTTTAATAGAATATATATTTTTTTAAGGAAAACAAGGTCACATTAACATTATTCACGACCTAGAATTGTATCTTAGGGTATCTTAGAAGTCAGTCAACTTCAGCAATACTTCCTAATTTCTCTAGAAGAGTAAGAATAAAATTAAATTTCAATTTCCCCCTCCTCTGTGCACTCACAGCTCCCATTACCTCTTCCTTGACATGTTGTATTTCTATCTTGCCAATTGATTCATATGACTCCTAACCAGATGCCTGAGAAACTTATTTACATCCCTCCAGAATCGTTTCATAGCAGATCAATTTAACAAGCATATGACCTCCTAATTCAGATATAAAAAATATCTGCTTCTCAATACTTGCCCCAAATGCTGCACACCAGTATCTATATGCAGAAAACCACAGATAATTTCCCATCTCCTTCAGGAAGTGAGGATTTTCTATTTGCTGTGTTCTCAGTTGTTAGTAGTAAATTGTGAAAAGCAAGGGCACAGGGATCACAGCAGAATGATTGTGGTTCATAAAGAAAATGATGTCCTATGATGATAAGTATCACAGCAAGGTATATAATTAAGAGTGGCCATAACAACAACATATAAATTAGATAATTATGGATTAAGCAATCCCTCTGGGGATTCTCTCTTGCCCTAGAAAACGTATAACAAGCTCCTTAGATAGAAGGCAGCAGCTATTAAGTATTTGAGGGAGTAATAGGACTATAAAGAAGAAAAGAAAAGAAAAAAAACCACACACAGCAAGAGAAAAATCTTAAATTTGCAATCTACAGAGGTCTCTTTTTGGCAGTTTGTTTTAATCCTGGTAGAGATTTCACCCATTAAATCTGCTGCTGTCTGTTGGCTAAAGAGCACATGTCAGATTCTCAGGAAGTTGCAATATCAAATAAGCAAGAGCTGATTCTTAAAGTAGAAACAAACCACGGCAGCTATTACCAGAAATGTTCTTTCTTTGTCGATGTTGTTGCTTACATCAATTTAATAATCCCAGGTGCTCTGGCCACCAGTCCTACAATAATCTTGATAAATCCTAATTCACAGCCATACCATCTGTCAAAAATATTTTGTGATGTCTCCTAATAGATATGCTACATAATTGCTCTCACAGTAGGACAGAAACACATGGTTGCACTAATGTGCTTTACCAATGGAGCAGCTCATTAGCAAAAATAACCCCACCACATTACTGGGGTTTCCAGCACTCTTCCTATACCAAACCCCAGCCTTTCCATTCTGTTATTGTCTATAGCCTTAAATTCCCAGTGAAAGCAAAGAGAGGTTGAATTATCTGGAAATTGTACTGTAATAAGGGAAAATTCTCAAGCTTGACAAAATAAACCCCCAATCTCTCTTTCTGTTACGATGGTGTTGCAGTTAAAATGAGAAGCTTTGTTGTATTTCACAGTCACAAAGAGACTAATTTAAGTTCTCAGCCCTGCAGAGCGTTAAGCATTTTGGCCCTAATCCAGAAGAGCACTTAAATGTGCCTATGACTTTTAGTTCATGAGCCTGAAGCAACTTCAGTGGGATCATACATGCTTGATTAGGCCTAGAGAACTCATTACTCTACTGGACAATGCATCTCCCTAGGACTGCCTGTGTGTCAGGAGATGACCCTCCCAAAGCTCCACCCATACTTACAGAGATGGAGAGGGTGCTCCACATGGGACTGTGCAAAGCAGGTGCCTCTGTTCCCACTCTCTGTAGCGGATGATGATATGCTCTGCACTTTAGCCACAACAGCCCCTGCCAGAGCTCCAGGCTTGGGGCAGAGTGGAACCTGGGGGTACTGGTTGACAGCCCTCTGAACGTAGGTCAGTGTGTGCCCAGGTGGCCAAGAGGGCATCCTGGCCTGGATAAGAATAGTGTGACCAGCAGGACCAGGGATGTGATTATGCCCCTGTGCTCAGCACTGCTGAGGCTGCATCTCAAATACCATGCTCAGTTTTGAGCCTCTCAGTATAAGATGGACATTGAGGTGCTGCAGCAGGTCCAGAAAAGGGCAGCAAAGCTGCTGAAGGGTCTGGAGAACAGGGCTGGTGAGGAGCAGCTGGGGAACTGGGGTTGTTTAGTCTGGAGAAGAGGAGGCTGAGGAGAGACCTCATTGCTCTTTATAACTCCATGAAAGGAGGTTTTAGAGAGGTGAGGGTTGGTCTGTTCAAACAAATAACAAATGACAGAACAAGAAGGGCCTCAAATTCCACCAAAGGAGGTTCAGGTTGGACATTAGGAAGAATTTGTTCATTGAGAGGGTTCTCAGGCATTGGAACAGGCTTGCCCAAGGAGGTGGTGGAGTCCCCATGTCTGGAGGTGTTTAAGAATCACGTAGATGTAGTGTTTAGGGATATGGGTTAATGAAGGACTTGTCAAGTGTTGATTGAACTTGATGATTTTAAAGATCTTTTGCAGTCTAAGCAATTCTGTGATTCTGTTTGGACTAAAGTTGGCCTTTGAGAAGATCCCTCCTCTAGCAAGTTTCTAGAACCTGCAGTTTCCCTAACACACATGCACTATCAAAACAGGAGCTTCTGTTACATGTTGCTAGTTGCAGCAAGATGGCCTCAGTGTAACCTTTCATTTTTGCATGTAGTTAAATAATCTATGCCAGATTATATAAAAACACATTCAGTAACTGCACAAACAAATTCAACAGTTCCTAAGCAAATGGGAAATTCCAAAGATAGTGACAGTTACCAAAAAACACTCCAGAAGACACTTGCTTCCAATATCAGACTCAACCTCATTTCCCTTTTGAATAAGGAAGTGACCCATGGACAAAGTATTACTTCATTCTGCTTTAAATCACACTTCTAAAAGCACTGCTATGTCCCACAGTCTAGATTTAGTATCTTGTAAACCATATTTTCAAATGAAAGCAAGTTTCCAGCAACTGAAAGATTCATTCAATGGTTTGGGCTGGAAAGGACCTTGAAGATCATCAAGTTCCAACCCCTGTGCAGGGATACCTTCCTCTACACCAGCTTGCTTAAGGCCTTATCCAGCCTGGCCTTGAACACCTCCAGGGAGAGGGCTGGAGCTTTGTGTGTCCCAGGCTATAACTGGTAGAGAAATCTTAGCAGAGCTGATTCAGTCTGGTGGAAGACTCCACTAGACTGTTCTCAGAGAAAACCTGTCACTGTAAGATGTTAACAGAATAGAACAGAATAGAACAGAACAGAATTAACCAGGTTGGAAGAGACCATTGAGATCATCAAATCCAACCTATCATCATCAGGGCACAGCAGCCATCCAAGCACCCAAAGATGGGAAACTCCAATCTACCTAGTACTCCACTAATGGGTTATTTGGAGATCCATTTCCAAGGACCATTGTGCCTTGGGGCTTTGGTTTGCAGATCACAGGATGTTAGGGTTTGAAGGGACCTCTGGAGATCATCAAGTGCAAACTCCATGCCAGAGCAGGAGCATAGAATCTAGCACAGGTCATACAGGTACATATCCAGGCAGGGCTTGAAAGTCACCAGAGAAGGAGACTCCACAGCATCTCTGGGGAGCCTGTTCCAGTGCTCTGTGACCCCTACAGTAAAGAAGTTCTTCCTCATGTTGAGGTGGAACTTCCTGTGCTGCAGTTTACATCCATTGCCCCTTGTCCTATCACAGGGCACAAGTGATCAGAGGCTGTCCCTTCCTTCCTCACACCCAGCCCATAGATATTTATAGACATTCATTACATCCCCTCTCAGTCCTCTCTCCAGACTAAACAACCCCAGGTGTCTCTCAGTCTTTCCTCATAAGGCAGTGCTCCAGTCCATTATCCTTGTAGCCCTCTGTTGGACTCTCTCAAGTAGATCCCTGTCCCTCTTGAACTGGGCAGCCTAGAACTGGGTGCAATATTCCAGGTGGGGCCTCACTAGGGCAGAGTAGAGGGAGAGGAGAACCTCCCTTGATCTGCTGGACACACTCTTCTTAATGCACCCCAGGATCCCATTGGCCTTCTTGGCCACAAGGGCACATTGCTGTCCCCTGGATAACTTCTTGTCCACCAGGACTCCTAGGTCCTCCTCCACAGGACTGCTCTCCTTTTGAAGCTGGAAACCTCCTGGTATTTCAGGCGCATAAGCAGCTCATGGTTCCTCTACTCATGGTGAGCACAGACAGCAGAAAAGAACAGTTCTGTCTGATACTGAGTTCTGCACAACAAACTCTGACACAGGGCTGAGGGTTCAGCATCAGGGGGTGATAGGACTAGGGGGAATGGACCCAAGCTAGAGGAGGAGAGACTTAGGTCAGACCTTAGGAAGAAGTTCTTCACCATGAGGGTAGTGAGACACTGGAACAGGTTACCCAGAGAGGTGTTGTAAGCCCCATCTCTGGATGTTTTTACGGTCAGGCTGGATGTGGCTCTGGGCAACCTGATCCAGTGGAAAGTGCCCACGGCAGGTGGGGTTGAAACTAGATGATCTTTGAGGTCCCTTCCAACCCTGACAGTATTATGATTCTAAAATAAGTGTACTACTTCTGGAGAAACATTCTGAAAAGCCCTCTTTGGTACACATGGATTAAATATTTACACAGACCAGATGAACAACAAGATATCCACACTTACAGGCACACAGCAGAGAAACAGAAAGCAAACACACAAAGACAGTCTATTATACTCACACATTTATAACATGCAACTTATAATGGTAGCTGTGGCAATAAATGACTTATGTAAATGTTTGCATTTTCCATCACTACTCACCATGCTAATTACTCTATGCAATTCATTAACATTCTAGCTACAATTTCATGCTTGCACATCCTAAGTATAAAAATAAGATACTCAGCAGTATCACACAAGCAGCCTTCTGACTGTTTCTTTTTCAAATCAATATTGGTGACCTTGATAATATCACCATCTAATTAGCAATGCTTCCTGTATGATAGATCACAAGGAAAGTGTGAGCATGATGAATCTTCTCCTGCAGGACATTCATACTTCTAGAACGGGCTGCTATGGGAGTCTCATCATGTGTGTACAAGAAAACAGTCTCTTACCTGTGGAGGTTGGTTGTACATTGGTCTGGTCTCTGGAAATGAAGTTTTATCCTTTGATTCTCTATTATGATCATCAATGGTGTCACCTAGCAAAGTGAAAAATTACATATTAAAATCACTGAAAGCCTTCACATTTTATATAGAATAAGAAAAACTCAAGACTTGAGTCTTCCTAAAATCAAATTACACAATGTCCTTGGAAAGGAGGAACTCCATTGCCCCTTTTGCATTTTACTATTTTGAACACCAGGAAAGAGAAGGGAAAAAACCCAACCAAACGAAAACTCAACAAAACAAAGCAGAGCAACATTGAGAAGTGGTCTGCAAAACCCAGGAACAAATCTGTATCAATCAGTAAAAGGAGAAAAAAAAATGAGGGGACAAAAAGAGAGAGAGGAAAAAAAATAGGCCCCTAGTTTTGCACACTTTAGAGCTACTAAGCCCTAATATGGCAAACTGTCAAACAAAGGAAACATAGCAGTAGGAGTGAATATCTGGTGCAAGGGTGATACCAGGTGCACACATCCATCACATCCCAGTCCCACATCAGGCTGGGAGGACACGTGCACTGTTACTCTATCCCCATTTGTAACCTCCTCTCCACAAAGAGCATATCTGTGCAGAGTTCTGCAAGAGAAATGCAGCTTACTGAGAGAAAGGGTCTGACTTTGTGCCAGGACAATGAGTACTGAGCAAGCTGAGCACTGACCTCCTCCACCGCAGAGATGTGGCTAACTCTTCCCAGGATTTTACTGGGGAGATGTGATTTGGTTTATCCCAAAAGCTGCAGCTGGTGCCACTCTAAGACAAGCAGATCACAGCAATAAACTAGAGATAAGAATGTTTCAATTGATTGCAAAGGGAGAAGCTACATCATTAACTTTATTAAAAGGCAGAGGCAGCAAAACACAAACCTCAGCATTGTTTCTCAGATGTTGTACAACAAACATCCACCTAGCTTAGTTTCTCCAATCTTCTCTGTTGGAGGGAGAGAGTCTAAGAAGTTGTAAAGATTTTGTGGATTGTCGCCTTCTGCTCTTGGTGTTACTCCGTAAATGGTATGTAAGAGGAGCCAGTGCAGAGAAGTGAAGGATTTAGTCACATAATTCCAGTTTTATTTTTATTTGAACTGACTGCTTTCTGCAAAGGAGTCTTTTGAAAGTCTGTATCCTTAAAGAGTCCTGCAGCAGCCATTCTAAATGAAAGGGTTCAAGTTACTGTAGTTTAACTCCTCTGCTAAGCCTGTGGTTTTGGCTGTCCTGTTCCATTTTCTCCAGAGCTTTAGTTAGAACAGGCACACCTGGCAGGAGCTGTGGGGAACAGCAGCCAGCTTCTGCCTGTGCCCAGTTAGCCTGGAAGCTAATGACACCCAGGTCTGTGCATGCCTGCTCCACGATGTCATCGTCCCCCATGGACTGGGTACAGTCAGGGCCCTGGGTACAATGCAAGATTTGATAAAGAATCTTATGACAACCAGCATCAATACTTAGTCACTGGGCATGCTTTTAATACCCAAGCATTATTTCTAATAGTGTCTTTGAAGAATTACCAATAAACTGTATTTCTTATATGTCATTAATGCCTATTAATTCCATTAAGATCTACACTTAAGATCTTTCCTGAAAAAAAACCAGGAATTCTCTACATAAAATAACCCAAAGCACTTGTATTCATACCATCTCTAAAGCAAAAATGAGGGGGTGGAGACTAAAGGAGATGGGGAGTCAATTAATCTTCAATTCCCCCTCCCCAACAGTATGAAAACCAAACTCTGTAAGCTCTGTATGAGAATGAGTTAAGTAGCAGCCAAGAAGATAAATCATGTCAAATCATTAGTGTATATTTGTAATAAAATAAAGAGGCCTGCATGGAAAATTTATCAGAGGTCTTGTAAACAAACGCTGCAACGAAAAACTGCAAAGCTCTGGGAGGTGTGAAAATGGTTAACAGATATATGAAGAGGACACTAAGATGTATTTTTGGTACCTTTGCTGTGGGTGAGGATGCAAATACATTTCAATTGTACCAAACTTAGGCTACAGCAGTTCCTTCAGAAGTAAGGCTACTTAAAACACTTGAAACAACCTAAGGAAATGGTCTCTCTAAGCAGCGGTCCACCTCCAGAAGATTTCAGAGGTTGGTTGAAGAAACATCTGCCATCTGACAAGGAAGATGAATGACCTTTTGTGTTCCCTTCTAGTCCCACATTCCATAAAGGATGCAGCAGGAAAGACTCCGCAGGATACTCCTCCCTAAAATCAGGATTTGTCAAGGGAACTTAGTGCTGGCAGCATGGAGACTTGTGAAGATGCAAGCCATCTGAAGTGAGCTGGACAAAGATGCATCAAGTGTGGAAGGGAAGAGCTGTAGCCAGTCAGCTGCAAGAGGACAGCTGATTGAAGACAGTGAGATGGCTCACATGGGGTAAAGTCGGGTGCAAGCGTAAGTGAAAGAGTTACCCCAAAGGTTTAACAAAGACAGAAACACACTTTTTACTCCTTGCCTTTACAGAACATTCCTAAGAACTCAGGACCAAAAGACCAAATCCATGTTTGTTAATGCTATCCAGAATATAATTTTTTTCCCCCTGTGATTAGTTTTCTTTAGGATAAAAAGAAATCTTGGTTTGAAATCAGGACCAAAAGGTCAACAATGTAAAAACGTTCACAGGAAAGCAAGTTTAAGAACAGCTCATTTGGAGAGAAATGACATTTTTTCGACTTAGAACTTTGACATCCAACTCCCAGAGGTCAGAAGTTCTTGAGGAGACCAAAATGTAGGGGTATCTATAATGTTTCACAACTCAAATTGCGTTTGGAAATTGAACTTTAATGCAGAGCTCTTCTTGCTTAAAATAAAATACAGTAAAATGAAGCACATGTGAAAACCCCAACATCTTGGCAATTTTTCAGGCATACAGTCCTGCAAGCATAAGCCATGAACCTTGGTATAGACTTCTATCATTTGAGTTAATGGATTTAAAACTGTTATAGGCAGACCAAGCTGCCTGTGATGTCCATTAGGATCACAGAAACACAGTGTTAGGGGTTGGAAGGGACCTTGAAAGATCATCCAGTCCAACATCCCTGCCAGAGCAGGATCACCCAGAGTAGGTCACACAGTAATGTGTCCAGGCAGGTTTTCAATGTCTCCAGAGAAGGAGACTCCACAACCTCTCTGGGCCTCTTCTTCCAGGCCTCTGTCACCCCCACAGTGTAAAAATGTTTCCTTATGCTCCAGCTTGCACCCTTTGCCCCTTGATCTATCATTGGACATCCCTGAGCAGAGCCTGGTTCCATCCTCCTGACACTGCCCTGCACATCTTTATCAACATGAACGAGGGTGCTCCTCAGGCTCCTCTTCTCCAAGCTAAGGAGACCTCAGCTCCCTCAGCCTTTCTTTAGCAGGTAGATGTTCCACTGCCTTCAGCACCTTTGTGGCTCTGTGCTGGACCCTTTTGAGCAGTTCTCTGAGGTCCTTCTTTAACTTAGGGACCCAGAAAAGGACACAATATTCCAGATGTGGCCTCACCAGGGCAGAGTAGAGGGGAGGAGAACCTTCTAATACACTCCAGGATGTCATTGGCCTTCTTGCTGGCTCTGTCCATCAGGGCCCCCAGGTTACAGCATTCTCCCAGAGAAATCAGGATTTTGGGTGTATTTCTTTCTCGTACCTATCTCAAATATCCAAACAGATTTGTCATCCTTCTTTCTACCAGCCCAAATAATAAGTAAACCCTCACACACCTCCCAGCTCCACCAGTTCCCAACCTTGTCAAGCTTGCCATAGCTGGACCCATCTTGTTCAGCTACTCTTAATTTTTTCTCTAATTATTTTTGTTTTGTTCTGTTTGCCTTGCTTTCTTCATCGACCTAAATTCTAATCTCTGTCCTTAACTGGAAGCCAGTCTCCTTTCCCTGACCTGGTATTTTCTCTTCTACACTGCAACTCTGCAATCTCCTTTGTCTCTCCACCTGTTAGGAAGGTGGATGAAGGTAAACATCCCATAGAAAGACATCCCAGGAGATCACAGACCTTTGGCAGCAGGAACTGATGTGGATTCTTTTGAGCACTTCACACATTTTGGTTAACAGCTTTTCATTGGGGATGGAACCCCCCAAACAATAAAACATCCCTCCCCTCAGAACACCATGAAAAAAACCCCAACCAAACCATCCCTCCCACCAAAACACCCTGGAAGAAAAGAACCCCAAACCCCAATTTCCTTACACAACCCTGATGCAAACAGCTATTTAATTACACTTTTGCAAAACCAAAGAACTGTAATCTGGCTCTGAAAACAAAGCAGATACAAAACCTTAGTGGGAGCGACTACCAAATACCCACCAGCACTCCCCAAAAGCCTTTCATCAGAACTGAACTGCAAATATGTTCATAGATAAGCCAGAAGGACCACTGTAACCATCTAGCCTAACCTCCTGTATAAATATAGGCCATGACAGTTCTTGAATTGATTTGTTTGAACTAGAGCAAGTTTAAAGCTCTATTTTAATTAAGAGATAACAGACAAAATGATTCATTTTTACAAAACAATTAGATTCTGGCTTATATATCCCTTGGTTTCAAAGCCACTATGCAAAGTTTTAGTCATAAAACTCCTCTAAAAAATTAATAATCTAAGTCATACATTTAAAAGTTTAAAAATTAGAAACAAAGAGCATCCCATGCAGTGCAAACATGGTTTATGCATCAGATCACAGCATGGTTTGGTTGGAAGGAACTTCCAAAGGTGAGCTAGTCCAACCACCCTGCAGTCACCAGGGATATCCTCCACTAGAGCTCAGAATCTTGTCAAGCCTGACCCTGAATATCTCCAGGAATGGAGCCTCAACTACCTCCCTGGGCAACCTGTTCCAGCGTTCCAGCACCCTCACATTAAAGAGCCTGTTCCTAACATCCAATCTAAATTTCCTCTTCTCTCATTTCAAACCATTGCCCCTGGTCCTATCACTGCAGGCTTTTGGAAACACTCCCTCTTCAGCCTCTACCAGAAGGCCTCTATTAGATCTCCCTGAAGCCTTCTGTTCTCCAGGCTGAACAGCCACAGCTCCCTCAGCCCGTCCCCATAGCAGAGGTACTCCAGCCCCCTGATTATTTTTGTGGCCCTCCTCTGGACCCACTCCATCAGCTCCATCCTTCCTGTGTTGAAGGCTCCAGGGATGGATAAAGTACTCCAGGTGAGGTCTCACCAGAGCAGAGCAGAGTGGCTCTCCATCTGCTGACCACACTTCTTTTGATGCAGCACAGGCTGCCACTGGCCTTCTGGGCTGCAGGCACACACTGTTGGCTCGTGTCCAGCTTCTCATCTACCAGCACCCCAAAGTCCTTTTCTGCAGGGCTGCTCTCAATTTCATCATTCCCCAGCCTGTGTTGATACCTAGGATTGCCCCAACCTAGGTTCAGGACCTAATGCTTTTCCTTATTGAACCTCATCAGATTCTCCTCAACCCAATTCTGCAACCTGTCCAGGTCCCTGTGGATGGCATCCTGTCCTTCAGACCTATGAGCTGCACCAGTCAGTTCGGTACCATCTGCAAATCTGCTGAGGATGCATTCAGTTACAATGCAGTGCAATAAGGTTTAAGCAGGACATCACTGGGAAAAAAAAATCTATCAGGAAAAAAAAAATCATGCTTCTTGTTGTGAATTATTATTTATCAATGGGAAAATATTTTCAAGTTTGAAAAGAAAGCAGTTGACATATTTATCCTACTGTCCAGATAAGCCCTTATTTCAAATCCTCAGTCTTGGAGACTGTTTTTAAGTTACATTAAGCCTTTTCCAGGCTCAAATAAATAGCACTGCACTCAAAGCTTGGTCAGATATATGTTCCTCCTTCCTCTGAGCTGGTGCTGGATTTACACCAAAATTCTCCAAGTTCCACTGGCATCTTTTTCCAAGAACTGCAGCCAGGTGTTGCACAGGAAAAGAAATCCCAAGTCCAGGCTTCAGCACCACCTTCTTTAGACCTCAGAATTTTTGATTTCTTCAGAAGTCTGCCTTCATCTGCCTATCTGGACCTCAGCAAACTCTGATCTAAAAAGGTTCGACCACAAGTCTGGCTTCTACTCAACAAGGAAGTGGCACTGCTATTTATACTCTTTCCTCTTCCAGCATTTTGTTATCCTCAAGCTGTGTAGTCATGATCAACAGACAGCATTTAAAAGTCCAGCCCACCCTCAGTTTACAAAATTCAAACCAAGTGTAAATATATTTGAGAGTCTTCAGTAACTCAGATTGTAATTTGTCCTGGGCTGTGCAAGACTCCTGTGAGACTGAAGCCCGTGCACACCAGCAAGCAGTAACCACCTACCAAATGCATGGATTTTCAAATGTCACCTTCAGCTTGGAAAGAAAGACAGGCTATTTCCATTACACTTAACTCTTTGTTGTCTGTCATTATCTTCTTTACCTTGCACAGAAATGGCAAGGACAGAGGATTCTGGCTTCTACTTGGAAGCAAAAAGACAAAAAGTACTAAGAGAGGATTAGGAGGATCTGAAAACAGGGGAGGCTGACTCTGTGGGAGCATCAAAGTTTTACTGCAGTTTCTTGCCCGTCTTTCTTGCTAATCCTCCCGTCTCTCCCTGAGGTGAGGAAGACAGGCCAGACATACCAATTTTAAGGCCCCCTGCTCCAGAATAAACTGAACTTAAGGCTTCAGTCCTTCAATAGTAGTAGTGCTTTTGGTCTTGGGAGGTACTGAAGCAGCAATGGAATTTCCCCTCCCCTGCAAAGGTCTGAATCTCAGGAGTGCCTGCAACAGCAATTATCTGCAAAGGGGTTTGATAGTATCACTTTTCTGAGTCCTTCACTTCTCACAGACTCTTTAAACAGCCTCTAGCTCTTTCAGCACAGATGGAATGTTTCTGCTCAGTCTCTTCCTTGCCTTGCTCGTTTCTCCAGTACCCATTGCCAAGGTCTCACATCTTCCATTTCCTTCCAACACCACTGCAACCTTATTAGTAAAAACTTCTTCTCCTTTCTTTCCCCATACAGCAGATGGACAATCAGCAACAGATGTCAAGTAGCTGCTGTTCTCACTGCCTTTTCCATTCTCAAGCCTCTTATTAGTTGCCCTTGTTTATTTCCAGAAGAATCCATAGTTTCATTTAGTAACAAAGAAGAGTGCCAAGGTGGCAATCCATAATAGGAGTCAAATACATTCACCAGCCAATTCCTACCCAACGAGTGAGCTGGGGACTGCAGTGGGGCGGTACCAGGCAATACTGCTGGCAGGTCCTGGTACACAAAATTTTGCTGGTTTCATGAGATCAAGACAACTAACAGAAGACAGAGGGAAGAACTTTAGAAATCTTGGCTAACATGCATAGAATGATAAAATGGTTTGGGTTGGAAAGTATCTTTAATGGTAAGAGAATCAGAGAATGGTAGGGGTTGGAAGGGACCTCTGAAGATCATGTAGTCCAACCCTCCTGCTAGAGAAGGATCACTCTGAGTAAATCACACAGGAACACATCCATGTGGGTTTTGAATGCTTCCAGAGATGGAGGCTCCACAACCTCCCCAGGCAGCCTGGTCCAGTGCTCTGCCAACCTCAAAGGGAACAAGTTTTTTTCCTTATGTTTATGTGGAACCTCCTGTGTTCTGGTGTGTGTCCACTGCCCCTTGTCCTGATCACCAAGTTCAGCCCTCTTGAATGGACTGTACACAATTATAGCTAAATATAATAAACTATGCAATTTGGCAGTTCCCACCAGTGATTAACACACCACTCAATGAGCCATCTGAATCAGATAAGACACTGGGCAGTTGCTGTCCTCTTCACAGGGAGAGACGGGACATGGATGGATAGGTGGCTTTTCTCTTCTTAGAAGTGGAACTACCTTTCTGGCCAGCATTAGTGCTATGAAAGCTACATATTAATCCTCATTAGATTCCATGTGCACATGGCCAAAACATAATAGCCTTATAAGAATATGTATAGATGGCAAAACAATGAAGTCATCCTAGTTTCAGGTCACCTCATCCTGGTTATTCATATCAACAGCAGTTTCATTTCAACAAGCTAATAATACACCCTAAAAATCCAACATATCAGCAAAAAAAGATTCTCTACAGCTGCAACTCTCAGCAAAACAAGAGTTTAAGAGTTTAAGCTGCATAAGGGTGAATGAGAAGGAAGTCTGTCCAAGCCCATGCTAAGACAGAGGGCTGTGTTAGCCTAAGCACATACATGGTAAGTCTCTGGCAGCCTTATAGTGAGTTTCAACAGTGGTTTTATAGCTGGCTAGTAAGGAGTCCTACAAATGAATCTTTGAATGGGACTAGAATTCACCAGTACCTTCTCTAACAATCCCGATGAAGGATGAGAAAAATCTACATAAACCCTGCAGCACAAAAAGCCTGAAAGACTGATTTCTTCAAAGTTGCAAAAGGGAGGGGGAAACTGTCAGAAGGTAAATGTTATCCTGAATGTTCTTGCATTTACAGGCATGAAGCAACAAGGTTCAGTCCTTTCCCAATGAAGAGGAACAGCAAATCCAGCTATGAACATGCCACTAAAGATTATGGGAGTGGCACTCCAAATTGCCACCAAGCTTCGTTTTGGTGTCCCAGCCTTCTGCAGGTGATCTTAATGCAGAATTTTCATTTTCCTGAACAATTCTGCCAGCCTTTTCTACTTGCATCCCTCTATCAAGATCACAGCAAAACCACAGATTAAAAACTCCCCTACAGACACGTTTGCTCTCTTTTTTAAGCCAACGGAAAACTTTCAGGCAGATGACAACATAGAAAGAAAGGGAGAGAGGCTCCTGTAGAGTTTTGGTTTGGTATCTCAGATCTGCATACTTTTGCAAAAAGCTCTTTATTGCTGTGGGTTTATTTCCAATTTCTTAAAAGTTTTACTTCTTTCAAAGCCTTCCTAGATCCTAAAACAAGGGACCCATAGAGTTTAAATCCAAATCCATCTCTAGGCACTTCACTGAGGCTAAGTCATTCCAGCTCTCCTGACCCCCCCCTTCCTATGGCCGCCTTATAAGAGGTGCCCAACTCTTTTAGAAAGCTGATAAATCAAAAGCCAAAGTTTCAGAGCAAAATTCTGGTTGGAAGGAATCCCTGGAGGCCCCACTAATCCAACCTTCAGTTCAGCGCAGAGCTAACTTCAAAGTGAAACTATGTTCCTAGGGTGCTCGTCCAGCTGAATTTTGAGTTTCCAAAGATGATTTCACAGCCTCTCCTGTCTCTCAGTTGTTGGGTGGTTTTTTTTTGTGCCTCTGCTATTTGTTACTTCCAGGTCCACAGTCATGCTCAAAGAAAGCTGTAGAATCCATTCAACCATGAGCCAAAATCCCCTGTGAATAAATGCTTTTTAACTTTGGTTTTAACTCATGATACTTTCATGTCAAGCACCAAGAAATGCTAACGATCAATCTCATTCTGATTTACTGCTGTGATGCATCCATCTAAGTACTTTCTCCTCCATTGTATGTGCAAACCAGCCTAAGCAGCCCACAAAAACACTCAACCCCTTCACCACAGCATTATCTTTCAGTAGATCTCAATTTTCCATCTTGCTCTTCAGAAATCTCATTCTAGAGTTCATTACCCTAGATGCTGCTGCACTTTTCTTACCTAGTTGCTATCAGAAGGAGCAGGCAGCAGACTTAACAGCTACTCAATGCATCCTTAGTACTGAAACAACCAGTGATACGCAGGTCCAAGCAAGGTTTTATGGGATCATAGAATGGCCTGGCTTGGAAGGAACCTCCAAAGGTCAGTTAGTCCAACCCCTTCTGCAGCGAGTAGGCACATCCTCCACTAGATCAGGCTGCTCAGAGCCCTGTTGTGCCTCACTTTGAGCAGCTCCAGGCATGGGGCCTCAACCTCCCTGGGCAACCTGCTGCAGTGTTCCACCACCCTCATGGTGCAGAACTTGTTCCTAACATCCAATCTAAATCTGCTCTTCTCTAATTTCAAGCCATTGCCCCTCGTCCTATCACTGCAGGCCTTTGCAAACAGTCCCTCTCCAGCCTTCTCAAAGGCCCCCTTCAGGAAGGCCACTATTAGGTCTCCCTGGAGACTTCTCCAGGCTGAACAACCCCAGCTCCCTCAGCCTGCCCTCATAGCAGAGGTACTCCAACGCCCTGGTCATTTTTGTGACCCTCCTCTGGACCTGATCCATCAGGTCCATGTCCTGTGTCAAGGGCTCCTGATGTTCCATCATTTCATAAGAAAGAATTGAAAACAAAAGCTACACAAAGAGGTGCATGTCCTCTAAGTCTTCTGACCCAACAACCATACTTATCTGGGCATGTGTGCCCATGCCCCAGGGAGAACCTCAGAACTATTCACTGCTCTTCCTTTCTTTGACTGATACTGTTCTGGGGACATCTATTATATGTTAGCATTTATCATGAACATTGTTCTTAACAAAAAGAGTCTCCAAAACTGCCTGGAAGGCACAGATTAGATGTCACAGGCCAGTCTCCACATGCATTAGGTCTCAGTTTTTGACATTCCTAGAGAACTTTTAATGTTCCCGTCAGTTAAGCCCTTCTGTCTTCACATCAAAACAAATGCACCTTCCCAAGCCCAAGTGAATCACTTTTCTTGGGAAGTAAACCATTTAATCTATTTTTTTTTTTTAAACAGCAAAGTTTCCTAAGATGATTATCTCTTTGTTCAAAAATGTATTATTTACATAATCACTGAGTGTTAGCTTATTGTCAGGGTCATCTACATCACTTCAGTCCCCCCCCCCAGATTAAGTATATTGTTTTAAGGTTAAGAATAAAACACGAAGTCCCTTAACTTTTTAGATGTTTGGAGAAGTTTAGTTTTAATTTATATAATCTCTTTCCAGTTCATGCTCAGATCTGTTTCCTGGGTAGCAACAGCTGTCTACATTTAGCTATATGGATGGACTGGTACGTAGCAAGTGCAAAAGAAGCAGCAGTTTGCATGCTAGGACAATATTATTGTATTATTTGCCTGCTTCTCTTGCCTAACTTTGTCTTCTTTACCTTTGATGAGAAAATGACAGTCATGACCTCCACAATACTTCCTGCTTTTTTCATATTTTGCTTGGAAGGCTGATAAAAAGCTTAATCTCAAAACAATAAAAGTCTTTACCTCTTACTGATGAGCGGTAAAAGGCTTTGGGAAACATTAGTAACAACAACAAACTCAGCTGAAGACAATAGCACAGCTCACACAGAGTCCTGCTGGCAAGGAACCTCCCCTGAAACACATTTTAGCTGTAGCATTTTCTTGTGGCTAGTTAAACCAACCTCTAAAACCCACCTCAGATTACAGGTGGTGTTCAACAGGTAGAGATTTATTGTAACAGTCAACTCTTCCCTACGATATTAAGATTATTTCATTAGCCTCATTCAACTACATGAGGAGTCCCCTGCCCCTGCTTGATTTGTGAGGTAATACTAAAGGCAATCATGTCCAGAATGAAACTAGCACACTGAAGGCCACTTTGATGAGGACAGAGGTTTGCCTGCAAGGAGGTCTGCTTCTCAGCTCTCAGTTACACTCTAACTCACGTATCAGTAGGTCCAGCACCCATTACAATTATTTGCCTATCAAAAACTGAGGTGCTGATAACCTAGGATTTGCATACAAGCTTGCTACATCAACACAAATTGCGTTATCAAAAAAACAATAAATGCAAATGCAAGCTGGTTTTGGTCTCCTAAGGAATGAGATTTACATGACCAATCTTCTGTCCCTGATAATGCAGAATAAACATCATCCAATATAGTTGAAACTGGCACAGAGACAGAGGAGTTGGTGATTTTTACAGAATACAATCATCTGTGGATGGGAGGTAAGGAGAGAACCGGAGTAATGCCCCTGCTGACAGAAAAACCCATTGCTCTCAGTTCTTCTGGGCCTGCTAGAAGGTCAGCTGGCAAATACTGCTGAGGGATAGTCACTGGGAACAAAGGGAGGTCACTATAACAACACAGCAAAATAGTCAGGGCTACTGTAGAGAGACAAAAGGATTGGGAGATCTTCAAGGAAGTCTTTGTGAAACTGAACTTCATCATTTCTCCTATTCCAGGGAGTATTTTTATTCTCTTGAGACCATTTCAGTTATGTTTAAATATGAAATATTTTTTTACATAATGAACAAGAGGGGGAAATCCCAGAGAGAAGACATCAGATTCTATCAGTCACTCAATCTGGAGGTGTTCAAGGGAGGATTGGACATGGCACTTGGTGCCATGGTTTAGTCATGAGGTCTGTGGTGACAGGTTGGGCTTGATGATCTTTGAGGTCTCTTCCAACCTTGGTGATTCTGTGATTCTGTGTATTAGGGCCACTTCCATCTCTGTCCTACTAGCTGCTGTGGGATGCACCATGATAAGCAAATGAACACACACAACCTCATTCCCAACAACCAGCCTTCTTATGTCAGCAGCTGCCTGCAGCATTCATGGGAGTTACTAAGAACTGGTTTTGTCACATCTTCTAGAAGTTCTGAAAGTACCAAAAAGCAAAGCTAATACTTTGTGGGAGAAGAATCATGTCTAGCAAGTTGAGGGAGGTGATTCTCCTGCTCTCCTCTGCTCTGCTGAGACCCCACCTAGAGTACTGTGTCCAGCTCTGGAGTCCCAAACACAAGGAGGACATGGAACTGTTAGAGGGGTTCTAGAGACGGGCACAAAGATGACTACAGACTGGAGCACCTCTCCTGTGAAGACAGGCTGAGTTCAGGCTGTTCAGGCTGGAGAAGGGAAAGTTCCAGGGAGACCTTAAAGCAGCCTTCCAGGATTTGAAGGGTGCCTCCAGAAGCGCTGGAGAGGGACTTTTTACAAAGACACAGCATGACAGAACAAAGGATAATGGCTTCAAACTGGAAGAAGCTGGACTGAGATTAGATATTAGGAAGAAATTCTTCCCCATGAGGGTGATGAGGCACTGGAACAAGTTACCCAGAGAAGCTGTGGAGGCTGCAAGCCTTGAAGTGTTCAAAGGCAGGTTGTACAAAGCCTTGAGCAAGCTGGGCTATCAGGAGGTGTTCCTGCCCATGGCAGTGGACTGGAACTAGGTGGTCTTTAAGGTCCCCTCCAACACAAACCATTCCATGATTCCACGAACTAATGTATGGGACAGAACACTCACTTAAGGTAACTTTTATAGAAATAAAATAAGAAATCTTCTCCACAGCAATAAACTTTTTTTATACTTAAAGTGTCACCATCCTCTCAGAGGCATAGAATTAAAAAGGTTGGAAAAGACCTCAAAGATCATCAAGTCCAACCTGTCACCCAAGACCTCATGACTACTAGACCACATCCAATCCCCTCTTGAACACCTCCAGGGACGGTGACTCCACCACCTCCCTGGGCAGCCCATTCCAATGACGAACAACTCGCTCAGTGAAGAACTTTCTCCTCACCTCCAGCCTAAACTTACCCTGGCACAGCTTGAGGCTGTGTCCTCTTGTTCTGGTGCTGGTTGCCTGGGAGAAGAGACCAACCCCCTCCTGACTACAATCACCCTTCAGGTAACTGTAGACAGCAATAAGGTCTCCCCTGAGCCTCCTCTTCTCCAGGCTAAGCAACCCCAGCTCCCTCGGCCTCTCCTCATAGGGCTTGTGCTCAAGGCCTCTTCCCAGCCTTGTTGCCCTTCTCTGGACAAGTTCAGGAGTCTCAATGTCCTTCTTAAATTGAGGGGCCCAGAACTGGACACAGTACTCAAGGTGTGGCCTAACCAGTGCTGAGTACAGGGGCACGATGACTTCCCTGCTCCTGCTGGCCACACTATTCTTGGTGCAAGCATGGGAGCCCTCACTCAATTCTGAAACAAAGTTAAGCAGAACTAATTTAAAACATAAACCACCACACACCAAGTTTATATAGATACACTGAAATACAGCTTCTGTGTGGAACCAATCCCCCTAATGCAGTAAGTTCAATCACAGTATCTAAGCTTCCACCAGAAGGTTTACAAATCCTGTTGCTCAAAGAGCTTCCCCCTCCACATTTTTCTACATGGCAGCCTGGCAATCTCATGTCACTGTGACTATATGATGTCAATTCTGAGCAGAAAACCTTATGGTACATCCACTGCTGCTTTTGCTTTTCTGACACATGCTTGCAGAGTATTTCTGAACACAGCAGATTTTGTTTTCCTCTACAAAGAAGTCTAAACTCTCTGTTTAGATTTTGTGTGGTAACAAGTTTATAAACAACCCCCAAATTGTTACACGAAGGTTCTAAATGTTAAAAAAAGAGAAGACCTACATCTGAAAGGAATCTCAATAAGTGATTCAACAAAACAAACACAACATCTCAGCTTCCATAACTCCTTCAAATACTCATTTTGATTTACGCTACTAATTCCATTGTATCGCCACCACCTTCTGATCTACCGCCGATTCAGGAAAGGGGTCCAAAAACAACCAAATGAACCAACCAGGTTAAGAAACTGGCAGCCTCCCCACAAAATAAAACATAAGCCCATTTAACCTGTCCTCAGAAGTGGCACAAACTGGTACAGCAGCTAATCTTTGGAGCAGACCTCTCTCATGAACAGCCAGCTCCACGGAGATGATTAAAGGACTACACAATTTTTGTTAGTTATTTAATTTTTGAGAGCACACAGGTCAATAATGTGGATTAACTAGGATTAAAGTGTTATTTTCCACCTACTTGTGCGCTTTAAGCTGGTTTAGTATTTCTAGGAACTTCATTTTCAAGCCAGCTTTGTAGAAGAAACCACACTATGGGACTTCTTGGTTACTTTTGACTTGTGTGTAAACACCATGGTAATGTTCATTTCAACATACTATCAGTAAAATCAGCTTGACTTTAAAGACAATGAGGTAAATGGCATTAAACATTCATGGATTTTTAGCATTTCTGGCTTCAGTCCAGTAAAACCTTTCTAACCATTTTTAGGATCTTCAATTGCAGTTTCATGTTACAGCAAAGATCTGTCAGATGAAAAAAAAAAAAAAAAAAAAAAAGCATCAGCACAAACAAGCACCAGCAGAATTCCTTAGAAGTGTCTGAAGAGGAGGGCAGAAGTTAGGAGTGAGAATGTCTGAGCAGAGAAATTTAATTTACAAAGTCTAAACAAAGAGCCACCATGTTAAAACAGGCCATTTAAAAAGAAACAAGGGGCAACAGATGCAAAAGTCCAGCTGACAAGTTTTTGGCTGCATCTTTCAATGAAATATCAAAGTGTTTGTACAGTAAGAAGTGACACTGACACTGCCCACGAAGCAAAGAGGAAAACAATGCAACTGTGCAGAACTTTAATTTGGAGCACAAGCCCTATGAGGAGAGGCTGAGGGAGCTGGGGTTGCGTAGCCTGGAGAAGAGGAGGCTCAGGGGAGACCTTATTGCTTTCTACAACTACCTGAAGGGAGGTTGTAGCCAGGTGGGGGTTGGTCTCTTCTCCCGGGCAACCAGCACCAGAACAAGAGGACACAATCTCAAGCTGTGCCAGGGGAGGTTTAGGCTGGATGTTAGGAAGAAGCTCTTCATAGAAAGAGTGATTGGCCATTGGAATGGGCTGCCTAGGGAGGTGGTGCAGTTGCCATCACTGAAGGTGTTTAAGAAGAGACTTGATGGGGTACTTGGTGCCATGGTTTAGTTGATTAGATAGTGTTGGATGATAGGTTGGACTTGATGATCTCAAAAGTCTCTTCCAACCTGCTTAATTCTATTCTATTCTAATTCATTTTAAAAGTCTGCCAGGATTTTCACAGAGATCACAGAATGCCAGGTTGAAAGGGACCCCCAAGGAGTATCTGACCAAACTTTTCTAGGTAATCATATAGTTGAAATGAGGTGGCCCAGCAGCCTGTTAAGCTGAGTCTTAAAACTGTTCACTGCTTCCCCTAGAAGATGATTCCGATGTCCAACTGTACTCACAGGGAAATAGTTTATCCTGGATTCCAATCTCCCCAGGAGTAACTTGGACTCATTACCCCTTGTTCTTTTCCACGGGACTCCTTGTAAAAAGGAAGTCTCCATCCTCCTGGAAAACACCCTTGATGCACTGGTCCATGGTAATAAGGTCTCCCCCAAGCCTTCTCTTTTCAAGGCTGAACAAACCCAGTTCTCTCAGCCTTTCCTCATGTGGCAGGTATTTTGTACCATATTCTTCACATACTTGGAGAAAATGAAGGAAAGTCATAGCCACCCAGAACTTTTCTCATCAGCTGTTAAGGGTGTGGAACCATCTGCAGGGTCACTTATGCCCTTCCCTAAACTCTTGCACAGAAATGGCATCTTCCAGCTGAAACCAAACCATTTCTATTTGTCAAAAAAGCAACAACAAAACACCCACGCAGGAGGATCACAGCGGCTTAAAGAGCACAAAGCAGACAAGCAGTTTCCAAAAAAGAGCATTTCCTGTTTCCTGTGATGGCAACACCCACTTCCCCAGAGGCTTTGGGGAGCCACTAGGGTGAGCTGTGGTTGGTTTGTAACCCTGCAGCCAGGGTTTCAAGGGAACCCCAGGCTTATGGGTACTGCAGAGCAGTGCTCACGTGGCAGCTACATTAACAGCGGCTGTCAGATCTAAGAAAAACTTCCTGATGCTCAAAGATGAAGAACCACTCTGTCTCAGGCTTTGGAGCTTGCAACGTTGAGCAGACCACAAATGCAAAGGTTTCTGAATTCCCCAAAATCCAACAGGCAGATTGTCCCAGAGGCTGAAGTACAATTTTTTCCAGGTTCTGTGGCTCCTTACCCACTTGCTCAATGTCAAGTTTCCAGACAGGTCTGCCCTGCACACGTCATTTTTCTGCAGAACACTTTCATGCAATAACACGATCAGAACAGAGTAAGTATCTGTTTCAAAACACAACACACCACAGACAAGGTCACCCTACAAAAGCTGCACACATCTGGTAACTCCCTTCTGGCTACTATTTGAAGAACTGTCAGTCAACCTGCAGTGTGAACATTATTACCCAAGGGTAAGTTTTCACAACAAGGCTGAGTCAGGCTAACAGCTCAGTGCTGCCAAAAGGAGCGGTCCTGCCTCTCCCTCCGGCCTCTGTGCTTCTGTTGTTTTCATTGTGGTGGCTCCCAAAGTCTCCTGAGCTCTTGCAAGCCACCTGAGCTCACTGAACTGGTTAAAAAAGGTAAATGCATACTCCGTTGCTTGCTGGTTAGGTTGCTGCCAGGTTAGTGAGCTAAATCGGAGACATCAAATGAGCTGGCAGAGCTGGCACAGGGGCGATGGAAAGTAATCCTGCTTCCAGGAGCAAGAAGCAGGATGAGCCATTCCTCAGACAGGTAAGTGGCTCAGCTGTCTGTGCAAACACCCTACAGCACCAGGCTTGCTTTTCGTCGTGAGAGAAACAGAAGGCAGCATTGTGGATCTAAATGCAGCCTCCACTCTAGGCATGACACAAATCAACATGGAAAATTTTAAAGGTGTGCTAGCACTCAGGGATTAAACCCATGGTGGAATTCTTCAACACACCAAAATACTCAAACACTTCTTATATTGGGAAATTACTCTTTTTGTTAGCATCAGTGGGCTGTGGGAAACTAGAGATTCAAAGATCCATAGAAAGGTTTGGGTTGGAAAGGACCTTGAAGATCATCTAGTTCCAACCCTTCTGGCACTGGCAGGGACACCCTTCACTAGACCAAGACTGCTTAAGGCCTTGTCTAACCTGGCCTTGAACACCTCCAGGAAGGGGCTATCCACAATCTCCCCGTGCAACCTGTTTCAGCATCTCACCGTGCTACACAGAGACTCATAGAAATAGAGACACATTTCTACACAGCTCTTAGGATTTCTCTTTTACCAGAGCTAACTGAAGGCTGCTGCCTGTGTAAGGTCTTTGCTCATCATGGCAGGTCTGAATTCAACCTGGCAGATTTCAGCCAAAGACACACTGGGGCATCAGGTAATTAACGAGAACAGACTTGCTCTAAGGATCAACCCTTTGGAAAACCACAGCAAATTTAGTAACCACATCCATACACCTAGTTAAAAAAACAAACTGGTCTGGCCTGCTAGCTTCAGTTAGAAACCTAACAGCCTCATTTCCTGGACGGAGCTGAAAATAAACAAAGCCATCCCTCCATGGTTCAGGGAGCAGAAAAGCTGGCAATTGGTTTTCTCCAATGGAAACCAAACAGAACTAGTGCCTTGGTCCCAAACACATATGAGACCCAGAGCAGTCATATTGGTTTTTTCTTCCCATTTCTAGCCATCCTCCTTCCCACCTCCATTTTGTACTCAGTACTTGGAGAAGAGCACAGACCGACAATGTCACCCCACTGTCTCCCTAGAAAACAAGCTAAGGAACCAACAAATCCCAAGCACAAAGGCCTGTGTTACCAGATACCTATTTTCAAGTGGTTGAAAATTGGCAGCAGAAAATTCTAGGTCACAATGACCTGGACTCCTGTATCTGATAGGCAGCGGCTGCAGCAGATTAATGATCTTCACAGAACAAGAGAGAATCCAGTTTCCATGATGCAGTTACTGCTTCACGTGCACCCTTCTTGAACACGTGCTCTGGAGAACCTGAAATCCTCACACCATGATCTGCCCACAGCTGTTATGCAGCCTGAGGTGCATACAAACCAGAAGGTGAAAAAATCCAGATCCATGCACACAAGCTGGTTTTTTGCCCTCCAAAGACACAATCTCTGTCTGGAAGGCAACTGATTTTGTACCAGTTCAGTTTTGGGCCCCTCACTACAAGAAGGACATTGGGGTGCTGAAGTGTGTCCAAAGAAGAGTAACCAAGCCAGTGTAGAGCCCTGAACACAAGTCTTATGAGGAATGACTGAGGGAACTGGGGCTGGTTAGTCTTCAGAAGAGGAGGCTGAGGGAAGACCTCATAACCCTCTGCAACTTCCTGAAGAGGAGGATGGAACAAGGTGGGTGTCAGTCTCTTCTCACATTCAGCAAGTGGCAGGACAAAAGGAAATGGCCTCAAGTTGTGCCTAGGGAGGTCCAGGTTGCATACAGAAAAAAATTCTTCACAGAAAGGATTCTCAGGCATTGGAACAGGTTGCCCAGGGAGGTGGTGGAGTCACCATTCCAGGAGGTTATTTAAAAGATGCATGGATGTGGTACTGTGGGATGTTGTTTAGCAGAAGCAGCTGAGCAGTACTGGTGGGACTGCAAACTCTAGAAAGCAGCAGGACTCGATGATCTCAAAGGTCTCTTCCAACCAAGAGATGAGTATGACAAACTTGGTGCCTTGAGGTTTACACAAGCATGGCAGCAGGACAGACACTGTCCACAGCCCTCAGACCAACTCAATGCTGCCAAAATGTGTAGATCAGCCTCTACTCTCTGTTTTAAGCTGTCTGCTCCTCCCATTCCCCTTCTGCCCTCTGAGGCTAGTCTGGTTCCTCAGGATGTCCACTCAGCTCTCTGATCCAGAAGAACTGTTTCTGCTGGCTGAATTTGCTCTAACCTCAGCAAGCAGATTTGGCTCTCTATCAGGTATCTGAATAGTACTGAGTGATGAGACATTAAGAACAATAGAGCAGCTCACTGATGTCCAAGGATGCACCTGCATTCCTAACCTCCATATCTGTCTTCCCTCTTAAACTAACTGGCTCCATCACTTAAGCCCTTCAAACCAATATTCACCTTACTAGAAGAGCACAACACTAACCCAGAAGGAAGTCCACAAAACTGCAGAAAAATTAAATGGCAGGAACACAGAGGCTGAAGAGGGCTGAAGGAACTGGTTCTCCTCCATAGGAGAGCCTAAGATGGAGTGATTTTTCTCAGCAGAGCAACTCCTGCATGCAATATGATCAGTCACCTTTCATTGTTGCCTGGATAAAGGTGATGTTGTGGGAGACCACACGAGCTGATCTAATTACTCACCACCACGAAGGAGGGGATTACCTGTTCCACTCACTTGAAGGTCCTGCCCTGGCACTGACTCTGACAAACATCAGACGTTCCACTTATTAACTCACCCTTTTCTGGGAATTGAGCTAACTGACCAAGTCCAGCAAACACCAGAGCTGCAGCAAAGTAAGGTTCACCAAAGTGGAGGAAAATAGCACCTTTGCTTTTTAGGTGGCAGCAAAGTGATAAAATTGTATTCTCCTGACTCACAAAACAACAGCCAAACAACTCTTAAGTGAGTAAGATCAGAGAGTCATAAAATAGAATCATTAAGGTTGGAAAAGATCTCATCAAGAGATCAAGTCTAACCATCAAACCAACACTACCATGACCACTTAAGTATGTCCCAAAGTGCAATGTTTACAGTTTTTGGACACCTCCAGGGATGGTGACTCCACCACCTCCCTGGGCAGCCTGTTCTAACACCTGCCCACTCTTGCAGGAAAGAAATTCTTTTCTAGCATACAACCTAAATCTCTCCTGGCACAATTTGAGGCCATTTCCTCTCATTCTATCACCTGATACTAGGGAGAAAGGGCCAACACCCATCTGGGCTCAAACCTCCTTCCAGGTTCTTTTACAGAGCAGTGAGGGGAGGTCTCCCCTCAGCCTTCTCTTCTCCAGACTGAAGAATCCCATCTCCCTCAGCTGCTCCTCATAAGATATATTCTCCAAAGAGAGATCCAAGATCAGACATGGGAGAAAAGAGCATACAGGATTTGCCTTTGAGATATCCCACTCTACTTACCTTCAAAGCTTTTCTGGTTAGAAAAAAGTCTTTGTTTTCCTGTAATCCCTTTGGGGCAGAAATTAGGAATGTGGGATTAATAAGAAAAGGAATAATAAGGCCTCAAAACCAACCACTCTCAAAGTATCTAACCAACCTGGAGGTCAGAAGACCATGCCTGTCAGGACTTTGTCAAGATGTAGGGGGTAATTTACTGGGAAAAGGTGGGACTCCACCTGGAGTGTCCAGCTCTGGAGCCTCCACACAAGAACATGGACTTGTTGCAGCAGGTCCAGAAAAGGCTACAGACATGATCAGGGGGATGGAACTCCTCTCCTATAAAGACAGGCTGAGAGATTTGGAGTTGTTCAGCCTGGAGAAAGAAGGCTCTGAGGAGACCTTATTGTGACCTTCCAGTACTTAAAGGGGGCCCATAAAAAAAAAGATAGGGACAATCCTTTTAGCAAGGCCCTTTGCAAGAGGACTAGGGGTAATGGAACCAAAAAAGGAGAGACTTAGACTAGATAGAAAGGAGACATTTTTTTATGATGAGGGTGGTAAAATATTGGAACAGGTAGCCCAGAGACGTGGTAGATGCCCCATCCCTGGAAACACTCAAGGTCAGATTGGACAACCTGATCCAATTAAAGATGGCCCTGCTCACTGGAGGAGGGTTGGACAAGATAACCTTTAGATGTCACTTCCATCCTATGATTCTATGATCAGAAGAAAAGCTCTGCTGCAGAAGAAGAGTTTCAGATACAGGATGTGAGCATCCCAGCAACCAAAGAGATCTGGGGAGGAAGGAAATGCCCTGGCACAGGAAACACTCCAACCCTACTCTGCTTGCCTGATGTCTACCCCATATTACAGACACCCTGCATGCCTTTCCTTTTAGGCATCAGGTGAAATTATGCCTGCAGTGAAAGAAGGTGAGAACAGGGTTTGCTGCTTTAGTAACAAGAAAATCAAAATCAGAAGCACAAAGCAACAGGATTAAAAGCTTCTCAGGGACTTCAATATTTATGTTGAATGAAGGTGCAAGAGATGGATTCTGAGTTTGCCTTCCTTGAATTTGTTTCCAAATTAATTAAAAAACAATGTAAAAAGTAACTGGACAACAAGGGTGTTCTGAAGCATGATTTCCTTCTCCACATCTGCTTCTGTGATCAATTTACAGCTATAGTTGCAATCAAAAGTAATGAAAATTCATCTTAGAATGAGTGTCTCCATTACTGTCTAGAATCTCAACTCAAAAGCTCAGGACAGACCACAGAAGCATTATTGCTGCATTAACACCAAATGAAACCCTTCCAAAACTTCATCACAAGAGGTCTCAGATTTCAGAAAGGGGCTCTCAGTGGCACAGACACACAAATAATGACTTTCTTTCACCATCTTACTTCTAATGTGTGCTTGTCAGGTGAGCAGTCCTTGAGTCCCAAGCAGCATATCAGAGAATGGCGTTCAGAAAACAACCTGACCACCTTTTGATCTGTCACGTGTCAGCTTAAATTATCCCAGCCCTACCGACACTCTCAGTGTTCCCAGGGGTCCAGCAGGAAAACAGGATTATTTTCTTATCTCGACCCACATGGTATGGCTTTATTTACCTGTATTAACCTGAGACCAGGCTGTTCTCATCTCATGCCTGCATTACCTACCATCACCCTAGCTTGCTTCCCACAAAACTAAGTGTCATTTGTGCTAATTGGTGCTAAGTGAACCAGAAAGCAGAGAATGGCGGGGATCCAGCTGACTCATTAATACCAGTGTAACGGATTAACCCTTTTACATTGTCTTCCCACCTCCCCCCCCAATTAGTTAGCATCAGAGGTTTGAGACTGCACTCTCTGGAAACATAAAATGGGACAAAGTGTTTGAAAACAAAGGAGGACATCTAGGAACAACATCATTTTCTGCCCCAAGGACCGTTATCTTCATATTACCTGGGAATAGTATTTCTTTTTTTACATGTTAAGCTAGACTTGATGCAAAAGGAAGCAAGAGAATGAGCCAGCCTATCTGGAGAGAGGAAAACATTCTGATCTGTACAATTAATCCATAAGAAACTTGTCACATATATGAAGAATGCATGTCAGCACGAAACACACAACTAGCTCCTCCCAAGTTCACAATAGTTATTGACTGGGATTATAAAATTACTAGAAAACATTAAAATTCAAGGGGTTCCTTTTTTTTCTTCTAACATATGGGCAGCACTTATTGATTTGTGATGTGAAATGACGGGTTTGGTTTAATCAAACTGCTGTTTTGAAAAACCCCTTCTAAACCAAACAGTTAGTCTGTGGTTTGACAAGATCAGGCATTTATTGCCCCAAACTTATCTGCTTTAAAAAGTTTGCCTAAATGTCTAACTGCTACCAAAGATGAAGGACTCCTCTTGGTGCCTTCTATTCCATCTGATAAAACACAAGCATCTTTATTCCCTAAAAGAAGCCTATGTGTGAGTGTGTGATGCATATACCATTCATTAAAACAACACATCTCAGACAATTTAAGGAAGAGACCTTGTTTTTGGACCAGTGGCACTCCTCATTATGCATTTACACATATACTTCACCAAAACCTGGATTATATCGCTGTAGAACTTGAATGCTAATGCTGAAGACTTAAAGCCTGTTTTATGCAATCTGTGTAAGAACATCACTACATAAAATGTTTCATTGTGCAGTAAATTCTTGTCTGTACAAAGGCTTCTCATGCTTTTAAAACCTTCACTTACAGTTTAGTGAATATTCTGCTTTTAAGACATCCATCCAGCATTTCCATTTGCTTCACACAGTCTGTCTCAATTATACTACAGCTGTCTCACAGGGCATGGCTGGCCATCTCCATCACGAACAACCACCCCAGAATCTGAAGTTCTTGATTAAAAAGCAAATGGTTTTGTGAGCCAAGCTAAAACTACTGCAGCTGCTCCATTTCACAAACCAAGCACCATTCAGCTGGGAAGAATGGCACCGACTCGGAATTGTTCTTCCTGAGAGTTTTCACAATAAAAACAAACCACACTACTTCCAAATTTTCAAAGACTTGGGGGGAAAAAAAAAAAAAGTCTTCACTATTCTGGAAACAAGAGTTTTCTTTTTACTCCAAGCTTTTGATTTCTACATCAGTATTCCTCTATGAATATAAAAAAAACCCCACACCAAAACACAAAACCAAACCCAACCCCTCCCCCAAGCACGCACACACCACATGGGTTCCTGTAGATATTTTAATGACCATCCACAGCAGACTTGTAGGTGTATGAAAAAGGAACTGCAGTGCTTAAAACACAACAAATCAAGATGCTGCTACTCAGCTGGGCACTAGTGGAGCTCTTAAATCTCATATTCTGTGACAGAATGACTCACAAAAAATACTTACTATTTTTATTATTGATATAAATTAACACAATTCTAAAAGAAATGTCATTTCCTTCAGCAAGACAAAATATCAATCAAATCCTCAGCCCTCGCTCTCCAAGAAAATCAATTTCTCTCCAACATAAGAAATAAAACAATCTCATTCTAGCGAAGGCCATAATACATCATTTGGATACAAGTCATGTTTAGTACAATGTACTGTGCACAACTTCTGCATTTGTTGCTTTTTTTTTTTTTTAAGGTAACCACACCAAAATATGTCTGCAGAATAACAAAACCCCATAAAGACACCCAAAATGTACCCCACAAAAATGCTGAGAAAGAAATTTTTTTTCCCCCCTTTGCTGAAACTCATGCCATGAACACACCAGATGCAAAACGATTACATAGGTTTGCTCCAATGTTCTAGCAACACTCTCTTGGTGGTCAGGCTAGTTCGTGTAAGTTAACTTTCATACTTCAAAAAGACTGAGTGGTTAGACAGATTTGGGTTTTCTTTTTTTAGTTATTTGGCTACACGAAATTCATTTGATGTCTTAGCCAGAAATGAACTGAATGTAGCTGAAACCACTTCCCATTTTATTCAAATGAAAATATTCAGGAGTTTTCCCCAAGCTATTTTTGACTGGTGCAAAAAATGAGAACCAGCTCCTTCAAGGTGTTTAAGTTCACTCATTTCCCAGTAATTAAAAAATAAATTATAATAATAAAAAGGGGGGGGGGGGGGGGGGGGGGGGAGGAAGGAAAAACCTTGGCTGTATCAAGGATTTTTCTTTAAAAAACTGTCTATAGTTTCATTCCTGTGTGGCCTGCCCTAGGTGATCCTGCTTTGGCAGGGGGTTTGGAGGTCCCTTCCAACCCCTAACATTCTGTGATTTCATTTCTTTCTTGCCTTTTTCCCTGTTGAACTAGATTAGAAATGCCAGGTTACACAAGGCTTCAAAATACTACAATTTTCAACATGAAAAATCAGGAAACCCTCCAAACTTGGTCTACCTTTTCATTCTACATTTAGGAGATGGAAAAGGTTTGATTTTATATTGCCAGTTAATGACGACTGGGTTTAGGCTACATGTATCACTTCAGTGGCTTAGCATCATTAAAAGCTAACTTTACATATTTGTTGCTTTTTTTTCAGGTAGTCTGAAAGTGGTAAGACAAGAAACTAACAGCACTGAGTATCTTCTGAATATTTCTTTAAAAAAAAATATCAGTCCTCCATGAACTAACTGGTGGATTTGGTATCCTAGGTCAACAGACTCCATATGAAAATGAACAGAATTATTAACTGTTGTTGTTTACAGAACTGGCTAAAATTAACTTTAAAGACAACAACAGACACTGTGAAAGATAAGAGAAAAGTCAATATTTATCTGGAAATTATAATTTCCAGTGTCATTGGAAATGCTGCTTTGAAACCCTTGTATTTCATAGTACAGAACTGATTTCTTTAGCTTTTTGTTTTGGTTTGGTTGGTTGGCTTTGTTTTTCTACAGCTAAGTTGTGACCTTAAGAAAAATAAGGATTTATAATGGTCTTCCTGCAGCTCCTGTCACAAAGTTCTTGTGCCATTTCCAGGCTGGATTTTGTTGTTTGCTTGTTTGTTTTTAAAATATCTTTGAGGCAGTTCAATTCAGCAACACTTCTGAACTTCCTGAAGCAAAACTACTAGTTTCATTTTAGACAGTTACTCCTTAGTACCCTTTGGGGAAATAGCATGTACTGAAAATTTATACTTCTGGGAGCAAAAGGTAACAGCTTGAATCTATTTTTGATTTTTACTCAAGTATCTACATCCTTTTACTCAAGAATCTACATTTGATTTTTACTCAAGTATTCACATGCACCCAAAGGAAGAATCCTGCCCTACTTTTCATACTCGACTCTGTTACTCTAGAAGACAGGAAGGTGCAGGCTATCTGGAGGCCACATAAAGTGCCATGGAAAATACTTCCATTTGTTATGGCACCTGCTGAATCCAAGTCAATAAACCCGACATCTCACTTGAATTCCCCAGGGAAGAAAACCATTACAAGTTTTTAATGAAAACCCCATTTGCTGTCTATTATGTGTGCACATCATCACATGTCACCACTTTCTCACAGCAACTGAGTTTTTCTAGGTGAGGAGAATGAGAAACTGAATCTTAAATAATTTGCTTCATCAAGAACATTATCAAGTCTGGAGGTTCTGAAGAAACAAAGAATCAGCTTCAGGATGCAAATTATGCAAATAAAAGAAAGTTGTTCTAACCATAACAGAGCATTCTGAAACTCATTTTGTAGCTGTTACTTTTGCTAATACTTTCCAATTCACTCAGATGGAAGACCTGCTACTCCAGCAATGTTAGTAAGATAAATCAGGTGACATTCCTTAAGGGCTTGGTGTGGTTTAACCCCAGCCAGCAACTAAGCGCCATGCAGCTGCTTGCTCACTGCCCCTGCAGTGGGATGGGGAGAGAACTGGGGACAAAGTAAAACTGATGGCTTGAGACAAAGACAGCTTCATAGGACAAAAAAAGGAAGGGCTAATAGCAAAAATAACAACAACAATAATAGTATAATTACAATATAATACACAAAACAAGTGGTGCAGAATGCAATTGCTCACCAAAGCCCAGCCAATTTCTGAGCAGTGGACCCCTGGCCACCTTTCCCCCCAGTTTATATACTGGGCATGATGTCATGTGGTATGGAATAGTCCTTTGGTCAGTTTGGGTCAGCTGTCCTGGTTTCGCCCCCTTCACCCTTCTCACTGGCAGAGCATGAGTTGAAAAGTCCTTGACTTAGTATAAGCACTACTTAGCAGCAACTCAAAACATTAGTGTGTTATCAACAGGATTCTCGTACTCAGTCCAATGCACAGCACTGTACCAGCTACAAAGGAAGAAAATTAACTCTACCCCAGCTAAAAGCACAACAGCACTCAAAACAAAAAGCTGGTAAGGAGCATGTAAACTATGGTCAAAAATGTAAGACCTCAAAATTTGATTGAAGCACATTTTCAAATATATATTCTTCATACATAGCTGCTTCAAAAGGAAAGCTTGAGTTAGACAGTTGTGCAAAATAAAAACTAGCCACAATCAATTCATGTTCACAAGCACCAAAATGTACTAGGCATCTACAGTAGTCATTGTGCTTGTCCTTTATCAGGCCTAGAGGTGTGGACTGGGTGTCACAAGGCTAAAAAGTACCTTTTCCTGAAATCCCAACCATGTAAGATTGACTTGGATTTTGGGGCAAAGAGTGAGGCACAACCTCTAGATCAAAAATAAGATCAGAATCAGAAACAAGCAGACCCAGCAGTATGTCAAGGGCTAAGAAGCAGTGTTTGGACTCAATTCCCGCTTTGATAAAATACCTTGGGAGCAATGGAATCAGCTGGATACTATGGGGTGCCTATGGGGACAGGCTGCAAGAGTTAGGGCTGTTCTGCCTTGAGAAAAGAAGGCTCTTGGGAGATCTTAGAGTGACCTTCCAGTACCTGAAGGGGACCTAAAGGAAAGCTGAGGGACTTTTTACAAGGGCTTGTTGTGAAAGGATGAGAGGGAATGGATTGAGGCTTGAGAAGGACAGGTTTAGACTGGATATTAAGAAGAAATTCTTTACATTGAGGGTGGTGAGACACTGGAACAGGCTGCCTGGCGAGGTTGAGGATGCTCTCACACTGATGTCCTTCAAGGCCAGGCTGGGTAAGGTCTTGAGCAAGCTGGTCAGGTAGAAGGTGTCCCTGCCCATGGCACAAGAGTTGGAACTAGATGATCTTCACAGTCCCTTCCAACCTAAACCATTCCATGAATCCATAAATGTGTCACAACCTTTTGTCAGTAAGTCAATCTTGATACACATTCATTTACTATGAAAAGCAGCAAAAAATTCAAGCTTGCCCTCTCACTTAGTGTTACTGTATTTTAAAGTTGAGTTCTGACTGAAATAATCCAGGATTAAACCCATTTAAATCACATGAACCCTTTGTTCTCAATCATCTGCACTTCCATTAACCTGAAACTGGAGAGCTGACACTGACATTTGAAAGAATGTAACAGCACCAGATTCAAAAGCTACAAGATGTTTTCCACTAAAAAGCAAAACAAAACAAACAAACAAAAAACCCCACACCTAAAAAAAAAAAATAATTATAGAAGTATTTTTCAGTATGAACAACTGAAAGAAAACTTTCAGGTGGCAACACATTAGCTTCAGTACTACCACAGTAGCACTATCAATAAATGGATTTATATAGTAAAGCAACCCCAGTTTCTTCTTACTGCAATGCAACATTTCCCATATTACATGGAGTTTATCCACTCCTTTCCTCACTATTGATCTCCTACCAGGGACTGCAACATTCAGGACATGGGAAATAACTTAGAACAAGGGCTGTGTAAAAAGGTAAGACATATTTTCTGGCTTATATTTTTTATTGATAATAGTAAGGGGGTAAACTCGAGGTTTTTACTGCACAGCATTTACTGAAACAACTTTGGTCTGGAAAGGTAAGACTAGAGATAGGCACTGTGGAGTGGCTGAAAGACAAGACTAAGAGGTTGTACTCGCTGCTATATAGGGCAGTAGAGGAAAGCAAAAGCACAATGACTTGTCATACAGTTTGTGGGTGAAGACTTCAGTCTATGTTATGCAAGTTGCCACCCTGGACAAGTTATCACTTTCAAATTTCAAAGACACTCATCACCCAGTTTGCAGAGTGACCTTCCTCCAGCATTAGATTGGTGGCCAAGCGGCTTCTGCATACTTTTGTTCATTCTTCTCACTAAATTTGTAGTGGTTCAGAAAACAGGTGAGGGCTGATTTTATCTCACACACGTTTTAGAGAATAGAGAAGTAATAGTACACAGAATCAGCAAAATGCTGCTTGCAAGCTCCAATTAAACTAATGAAACACTTTTTAAGTGATCATGTTTTAAGTCTCTTCAGACTAATGAAGCAATGCAAGCACATAGCTACTAGATTTAAAAGGGATAATTTTTATTTGTTTTTAATATAGATATATTAATGGTACAGCAGTAAAATGGATGATAATGCTGCCTGGGTTCATGGAAAATCTAAAGCAAATGGGAATCAACATTTGGGAAGGGCATGTTCCTTTGGACTATCAGACACAGCTTTAATCAGCTTATCTTGATGGCAATATTTGTCTTTGCAGGTTATTGTTACCAGAACAAAAAAGCCACCCCTTCTGTCTTCTTTTGTTCTTAATTAAGCACTTCTATGCCTTTTTATCTCCCAGTTAGGCCACTTCATTTCTACGCTCGCCTTCCTGCTTCCCATCTTTGCTCAAACAGCTGTTCAACAGTACCAGAATATCTTTGCATTTTTACTGCAACGCCAAACATGTGAATGGGACCTCAAGCTGATTTTAGAGTATTTACCTGAAGTAACATGATTCTTCATCTTGTAAGTCACTCCTAGCCTGTAGTTTTAAAACAGCTAAGGCAAGGTATAAACTTGCTAAAGGAGCTAGTCCTTCAAACTGTCTCTGCTGTTATTCTGATGCTTCAGCAAGAGAGTTCAGTTTATTAAGCAGGCAGGAAACCTCAAAGCATGTGTGCATGCATGTGTGGGTGACTTGTTTTTCACTAGCTTAGTGAAACAAATCAAATCACCCAAGAAATCAAATGGCTAGACTGACTCAGGTGCAGGGGAGCAGTCAGGCCCTCTCGGTGGCACAGATCTGCTAAATGAACTCATCAGTCCTATCTGCACCATAAATGGAAGCCTCTTGGGTACAGCCCCATGAGATTATTCTCCCATTATTCATAAATAATTTCTCCTTTTTTTTTTTAACAGAAAGAGGCACTTGAAGCTAGCACTAGGCTGTGCCTCAGAACAGGGGGGTGTGTGAACACTGAGGGACATTTATTGCAGACCAGCTAAGAATCAGCAATTCACTGAGTTCTGAAGTTTCATCACTTATCACACATAAAGCAACACTGTTTTTTGCATGAAGTTTTAATATAGCAAATATAGCAATCAAAAAGCATCATGTCTTTGGCACTTCAAGGCAGCCATTTTTTGTTAAGCATTTGTGATGAGTATCTTTCTCCAGGACTATTTGCAAATCCTTCCTCTTGCTTTGAAAGCATTGCTAAGTAAAATGTTTCCTTTAAATTCTTTGCAGCAGAAGCTACTGGCATTTTAAAGTTGCAATGGCAGAGGAGTATCCCCATGGAGAAAAAAACACCCACAAAACATCAACAACATGCCATCAGAGCTCAGCTGAGTATGAAATAGGGGAACTTAAAAGAAAAACACTTTATGCATGTCCAATAGAATCCAATTTACTTTTTTAAATTGCAGCCTGGGATTAAGTACAAAATGTCACTTTGTCTGTACCCCTAAGCTTCATTTGCATTAGACCCCATAAGTCCTCAAGATTTTGGTATATTTTCAACCTCCTATTACTACCAAGGGGGTTGGGACAACTTCACTTCCAACACGCTGCTACTGCTCCTCCATGTTATATTTAAAGTACTTATACTGTGGAGAAAAGTCTTAAAACATTGCAAAAGGAGAACAAAAAAACCCAACTGCAAACAAAGCAAACCAGCAAAGTTAAACATTAACTGGTGGACAACATTTGTATGCACATATCTGACTGCAGAACCACTAGACCAAGCTCATTAATATCTCTGTATGACTGCTGGACTAGCTTGTGGTGACCAAGGAATTCTGCGTTGCTGCACTGGCCCAGAAGCAGATATAAAAACCTTCAACACACCACCCCCAGCAACTCAGACATTTTACTCTTCTTGTGCTCTGAGAAGGATCACTTTACTTTGTTTCCAGCTAGTCCATATTCCTGTTGGCAGCATTCCTCTGTGGGTAAAAGAGTCTGAGACACAGAGCTAAGTTGTTTTCCTTCCTCTCCCTGTTCCCTCTTCATCCACTGTTTCTGGAATCAATTTACATTAGCCTTCATCTCTCTATTTTAAATGAGGTCAATATTTTTGTATTTTGTTGTTGTTGTTGGGTAGAGAAAGATTAGAAGGAAGGACAGGGGTTTTTCCCCACATAACTACAGAATTAATACCAAGTCATGTACGCTTTCAAAATACTAAGCAATCAAGAATGAAAAACAGCACCATCAAAACCCAAGGTATCACTACTCAGCTTAACACAGCTATTAAAAATCTACTGAGTATCTTTTTGGCATCAGCCTCTCCCAACATAACCCCAATTCAAAAAATTTCTAAGCAGATGCCCACATGTTCTGGGGCACTAAATGGAAAATTGTACCTTTCCAACAGGCCTTGGCATGTGATGTTTGGAAAAGTAAGAGAGAAATTCCAGATAACACTTCCAGATAATGTTATTTCTTCCCTTAATTGTGTTACCCTTAACATATCCTTGTATCCTCCCATGGGGTTTGATCCTGGTCCTGTGAGAAGTAATTCACTTCAGTGAGGCAAGATAAGCCTACTACCACAGAGGAGCAAGGTTCTACTGGCTACTGAATATAAGCTACTCAAAAGATACCCTCACGATGCCACACAAGGAATTCAATGAAGGCACCTAAATGGGAGTTACATGGGCACTGAGCCTTCCTGGGGCCAATTCAAAATATTAAGTTAGACATTCTATCAAAAGATTTGACTTTATTACAATAGCTTGAGCTCTTGATTTGTTTATAACTGCCTTCTCTCTGCATCTAACACAATGCTGCTCTGCCTCTCTGTTTATCCAACTTAGATCACTTCCATTATTCTGGTACTGAGGAAAAGGAAGGAAAAAAAACATTAATCATATCCTTACTGAGTAACTTTGAACTGATAATCTGAGTTTCTTACAGTTAGTTTGAGTAATGATGGCTATGCCTAGGTTATCAAGCATACAATTACATTGTACATGTTATTTAGCACAACATACAAACCTGGCTGTGCTTGCTTTATGGGAATGAGCATCATTCATACACTGTTTAAAACAAATAATACATCTATCAGTGATTAAAATGTACAAGGAGAGATTTCTTTCCAAAGCACTACAAAGTCAGTCCCTTCTGGTTTTTTAATTCATGATTTATGACCTATTAATTGTCTCTGTTTTGTGATTCTTTGTAGAGTCTTCCTGCTGCAGAAAGCGATGATGGTTCTTTGTTAAATGCTTTGCTGTTTCCCGTTGTGAGAAATTAATTGACTGTTGCTGTCCAAGTCCTAACAAACAGCACTGCTACTGTCCTGCCCTAATTATGCCATGCCTGCGTTTTACATAGCATTTCACACTACATTTGTTTCTCTACTTTATATTTTAGAGCAGCTTATTTGTAAGAATGTGCATTTATGTTCATATTATCTTGACCTAACAGACCACATCTGATTGCTTTTTAAACGTATGCAAATAATTGGCTTGGAAACAAGGCACAACTCCAAGTGCTGCAGTTACTGGGAATGCTAGAAAAGTTAAACTGGGATGGCACTTTAAATAAGCTCAACTTGTCACTTGAAGGGTATGCTTTGCTTTGGGCCCAGTAACCATAAAATGGACCTATCCAATTATGTCTACTTACCTCACTGAAAAACAAGCCCAACCTGCTGGAGAATTCAGAGTAGGTTGTGTTAAAGGTAAAACACTGGTTTAGGAAGCATGAATAAGGAAATGTCCAAAATAACTTCTCAATATTCCCAAACATAGTCTCAGATGACTACTGGAATAAAATAAATCTGAGTACTGAAAAATAACAAGTGACTTTAAAAAATAACTGTAGTGGTGGTTTGCAGTTGGAAAGTTCTAAGGACTCAGGTAGGAGAAAAGACTGTAAGTAAAGGTAATTATGTTACTAGATCAGTTAAACAGAAATATTAGGCTTTGGGTCACAGAAGGCCTTTGAGCCTACATCCAGAAGCAATTAAGCTTTGAAAATGGAATATGAGTGCAGAATGACTGTCAGGATGTAACTACAGGTTTGCACATGGTTTGTAATTGGTATTTTCTCTGATGGACATTAAAAATTACAGCCTCAACAAAGAATTTTGTTTTACAGCAATTCTAAACCCCCCATCCCCTACTAACCCTTCCCTCACACAAAGATCTGGGTGCCTGTCCCATTTATTCCCACTCTGCCAGCTCTTCCTCCTCATTCAAAAGCACCAACTCTCTTTTCTTTCCAGGATGGTTTAATTTACCTACATTCTGAGTGCCTGTCTCAGATGCTATCTGGCTGAGGAGCAGCAGCAGTTTTCATTTTCACAGCTAAAGAAGGGCTGGTGCCTCCATAAAGCTAGTCTAGTTAACTACGAGTGTTGGTAGACAAACAGGAGAGAGATTGACTCTGCCTAGAAAATCTGTCCTGCCCAGAGGCATTTTACCAACCAAACATACAAAGTATGTAAAAGAAAACTTAAATGAATCAAACGATAATTCTGAAAGACAAACTCTCTACCAGTGACTGAGCTCAGGTTACCTCAGTGAAGCTGTGCAGCATTTCCTTTGAGAAGGGGAGAAATACAGAAGCTTTCAATAGAACTTGTAATTATATCCTCATATACTGTGATTCAGGGAGAGAAAAATCTGAACTACAAATTCAAAGCCCAATCTGCTTTTGAAGCACAAGGCAAATTCAATTAAATTTCTGCCATTTTTAAGTTCAAAGCTACTAAAGCAAAGAATCCATAGCAGAAGGCAAAGATCATTCTGAAGCACAGAAAGCAAAGCACAGTCACATCTTCAACATTTTGCTTTTCAAATAGCCTGTTGTCATTAATCAGGGCCGTTAAGATGATGTGTGTGGACAAACAGTTAACACTGTGCAATCAAGCCTTAACTTCTGCATTTCCTGAGTTTGGTTCTCAGTTCCATAACTGACACCATCTGGCCAAACCCTCAAATACAGCTTCACACAGGGGATATGTGACACCAGTTGGAGCAGCTCAAGCAGTTCCCATCCCCACAGCTGCTGGTCACCAATCCTGTTCTGCTGTTCAGCAGAACAGACAATTCTCATGGTTCTTCATCTCTTTTCAAAGCAAAACACTAGGCCTATTCACCCTGGAAAATACTTTGACTAGGACTTGGAGAAAAACTTATAACAATTAGTGTAACTAACTGAGTTTCCCCTACTTAAAAGGTAGTAATGGCCTCAATAAAATGGCTGATTAGAAAAAACATTCACAGGTTTCATTCAAACAGGGCAAGAGGTAATGGGCATAAACTTGAACATAGGAAGTTCTATCTAAACACAAGGAGGAACTTACTCACTTTGAGGGGGGCAGAGCACTGGAACAGGCTGCCCAGAGAGGTGGTGGAGTCTCCTTCTCTGGAGACTTTCAAAGCCCACCTAGACGTGTTCCTATGTGATGTGCTTTAGGTGATCCTGCTGTGGCAGGGGGGTTGGACTTGATGATACCCAGAGGTCCCTTCCAACCCCCACCATTCTGTGATTCTGTGAAAGCTCAAGCACAAGCTAGTGTGGGGCATGATAAACTAAAGCTCATGCACCAGACAGGTCTCAAACCTTCTGCAGAGATGACAGTCAGGTTGACAAAATTTGTTTTAAATCAGTGACAGCTAGCAACTTGCCACATCCATTAATAAAGTAACTCTGTCAGTAAAAATCTCTACATAATGCACAAAACTCTAGTCTCCACCAGTCTCTACAGGTTGTCCTTATGCATGTTATGAGCACCATTTTAGCTCAAGCATGAAAATTTGATGAAGATTTGTGCCAGATAATTCAATTCCCCAATTACTGCTGATGCCAAAATCATTCTGAGCACTTTTTCTGGCTTCACCTCACTGCCACATTAGCTCCTTACTCAGAACAAGCCTTCACCACTTGTACTGCTGCTATTTTTCTTTTCCAGTGTACTCATGAAGACATCAGCTGTGTTCTCTGATGAATTCCCAGATGCCATCAACCATGTGTGGGAAAAATTACACAACAAAATTTTTAAGTTTTCCAGACAACTCCCAAAATTTTGTTCCCTAGATCATGTTCACCAGGTCACCATTTAGCCACAACCACCCTAACTTTATTTTTTAAAGGGATAAAAAAACCTCCACAGTTTTCCCTTGATTTGTGCAACTCTCATCTACCTTTCAGATGGCAAATTCTTGAGGACAGGGACTCTTAACACTGCATCATAAAGTTGGCTACAAGACAAGACAAAGTTATTACCCAACAGGAATTGCTGCTCTGCAATGTTTTTGTTTATATCAGAGCAGAAATAGAGCTTTTATTATAGAGACTAAAGGCATGGGATGAAAAAGAGAATCAGTAACTGCAGCTGCCATGTTCTGAAAGCTACGGGCAGCGTTTTTTATTCCATCCCTCAAGTGAAAAATGTCTTCCTTTGGCCTTAAATATATTCATGTCCAAAGGAGAAATTTAGCTAGTTTATTACCTTGTTCTTCCCTCTAATGGACTGTTTCTTTCAAAGCTACAGTCCCTGTACTAACACAATAAAATCTTCACACATACACAACAGTGTTTTGCTTAAGCAAGGGCTAGATGCTCAGAAATGATCCAACGCCCCTTCCTCTAATGACTAGCCAGCAGGAATGTTCAGGCACAGTGTAATCACTCCCCTACTACACCCAGCATTGTTGCACTAAACTAGAATTTAGTTGATCTACTTCTGGGAGTCATTTATAACATTCTGAGTTCTGTGGACAGTAACAGGGTCATAAATGAAGCTATAAAAAACAAACTCTTTATCAGCTGGACATCTACTTCTATTCCATGCAAGTTTGGTAAATATGAAGATTGATGACTTGAGCAATGCTCTCTGAGAACACTGTTTATACTGCAAAGTGGAGGTGATTTTTCTTTCATTCTCTAGTTTTCTTCGTGTGCTATTTGCACACTGGTTGAAAAGTCAATCTGGTTACAGGTTTATAGTGTACATGTGTTTCTCAAAGTGAGATTTCAGTCTTGATTAAACCAGTCTATTAAAGCATGTGTGATCATGACGAAAACTGTGGTGTCAGTATCTGCACGGTTTCTTTTGTTAGTGAGCAGTGACAACAGAAGAAAAATTCTATCTACCATGCACCTAGTCCCATGCTCTGTGCCCAGAGCTTTGTGAGTGCTGGAAATTAATACATAAGACTAGAACAAAGTCAATTAAAACTGCACGTTCCATATGCCTCAAGTAGATATTGAAAACCAAAAATTAAATCTACTTTTTCAGTTGCAAGGAATAAATCATTTGTGCTCTGTGTTTAAGAGTATTTTCTGGTGCAAAAAAAAAAAAAAAAGACTTTGAAGCAAGCTGTCATTTAACAGGAACTTGCAATCAACAAACTAGAAAAATCAGCAATCTTTTTCTGTTTAAAACATCCCAAAACATTGATTTTTTTTTTTTATGCTTTGAAGCATCTCTATTGTCACTGCAAGCAGAGACATAATGCCATGCTTATGGTATATGTAGGGCTACACAGACCCTTGCTGACATTTAGCTACCTGCTTCATTTCTGTGATATAAAGCAAAACTGCAAAATACAAATACACCATTAAAAACTGTTCTGAGGAGCCATGCACAAAGCTGATTCTGTGCACGGAGTTTTATATGCAGAAAATTAAAATACATAGAATACATAGAATAGACCAGGTTGGAAGAGACCTTCAAGATCATCGCGTCCAACCCATCAACCAATCCAACACCACCCAAACAACTAACCCATGGCAAATGATGATAAATGATAATGTTATAAATACATATAATAAAAAATAGATATTTAATAATATATAATAATATATAATATTTAATAGTATTAAAATATATATATATAAATATAAAATGACGAATAACTCCACTACTACAAGAGAGCAGCAGCTCTTCTATAGTTGAGAGGAGGAGGACCCTCCACATACACACACAAATCTTACATCTGCACTATAGTTACCTTGAAACTGCACAGCACTGAAGCACAGCATAAAGAAGCAGGTATTTTACTAGTGCTTTCCTACAAAGAGCTCCCTAATTTTGCAAGGCGTTCTATGAAGCAGTGCATTCTGGTTCTAAAGTGTTAAGTGTAGCCTCTGGAAACCTTGACAGTAAACCAGCTTAGGAAAAAAGGGTTCTGAAGGTACTAGTTAGTTCTAAAAGTACTTCACCCCATTTGGTGATAGTCAACTGCAAGAATAAAACAAGAAGAAAAAGCCATGAGAAGATAGTCACAAAATCCACAGTTACTTAGTCATACGTAAGTTGGCAATCTGAATCATAAAATAATCACAGAATGGTTTGGGTTGGAAGGCACCTTAAAGATCATCTGGTTCCAACCTGCTGTTATGGGCAGGGACACCTCCTACTAGACTAGCTTGCTCAAGGGTCCATCCAAGCTGCCTTTCAACACTTCCAGGCTTGAAGGCTCCACAATGACTCTGGACTTTTCAGCTGATATGATTTTTTTATGAGGGAAAAAAAAATTATTTCCATACCAAGAATTTTGCAGCTGCTCAAAACATATTCCCTACTAAGAAAGCAAGATTCAGATTTGCTTTAAACTGTGCCAGGACATAATTTTGTACCTAACAGAAAATACTGATGAAGCCTCTAACAGACTTAAACCCCTTGGAGATGTGCATACAGAGGTATCATGGTCTCTACCTTCTCACTGAGTTAACCTGATGGATCCAACTGATGGAGGGGAGATTTAGACTGGAAATTCGGCAGAAATTCTTTACAGAGAGGGTGGTGAGATGCTGGAATAGGTTGCACAGGGAGGTCATGGATGCCCCCTCCCTGGAGGTGTTGAAGGCCAGACTGGATGAAGCCTTGAGCAAGATGGGTTAGTGGAAGGTGTTCCTGCCCCTGACGGGGGGCAGGGGTTGGAATTAGGTGATCTTAAAAATCTCTTCCAACCCAAACCATTCTATGAATCAAGCTGGGTAATTAAAAACCAAGGACACTCAGTAACAGCAGCAAGCATTAAGAGAGCTAACTACTGAGTAACTATCTTAGTGGCATCAATACAATCATGACACCCTAACTTAAACAGATTTTTCATTTATGTTAAAGAGATTGTTCACTTCATTCTGAGATACACTTCTAATTACTTTTTCCTGTCTCGAGTTTCAGAAATGACCAGTTTTCAGAGAAAGAACTGCTACTAAAAACAAGCCTCCCCTGCACTGCCCACACACATTTTCTGATTCATACTTGTGAAAAAAAAGAGCAGCATTTACTATAAAAATCCAGACAACTGTAATAATCATTTTATAAGAAGATCTAGACTCTCCTCATTGCATGTTTATGTACAAAAACGTAGCAAGTACACATATGCTCTATAGGTTTACCTTGAAGGCTGGTTTCACAACCAGTTAAGTGCAAGCTGTAGCTGAAATCAGCTGTGCTGTCATCTCCTCTCTCCCCACCTGCATCCCTATCCCAGCATCACCACCCTCAGGCCAGATTCTCAAGAAGTACTTGATGATCAGTTGATCAGTTCTCTGATCCAGGCACTCCGGCAGTGTTGGCACACAGAATGTACATGGCTGCCACCTTTCAGGGGATACATACACAGGCTTGAGAAGAAAAACACATGGAACCATGGACTAACAAAAACTATCTGCCAGTTTATGCTGACAGTATGCAAGATAGCAAATGCCACGGATGACAGTAAATGCTATATATAAATTTATATCAGTTGTCATAGGTGGAACCTGAGTTTCTTTACATATGCTCTGTATCAACCTCTCTCTTTATCTACAATCCTTTCGCAGAAAGCAGAACACTGCAGGCACAAAATTCTTATTTTTAAAAGCCTACGGGTCCCTCATTTTCTCAGCCTGACATTAATGATCTGGAGTCTAGATTCTACAGGTCCTCTTCTCGCAAAGCACCAGCAGTGTCCCCAGTTGGTACATTTCAATAAACATTCCTGTACTGGGTGACTGAAACTATCCAAGTCATTGCTGATGTAAGTTTTGAGCATTTACTGCCAAAAAAAAAAGAGCACTGTAGCAGAGTTCTAATGCATTCAGAAAACAGACAACTACTGAGTCTAATATTATACAGAGATTTAGACTTCAATTAATTGGTAAGGCAAAAATCAGATTTTTCCACATTCAATTACTTGTTTTCAAGAGTACACCACATGGATGTATGATTAAAAGCCAAAATAGCTCTTAATCATATAGCAACACACTACAATGACTCACCCAGCACAAATGTCAACAAGAGATCTCAGCAAAAGTTAGTTTATTTTTAGTATGTTATTCAGCTGAGCACAAAAGTGAAATAAAAGATCAAGGATGAGGCGCTTTGCTAGCTGAACACGCTTATCACAGGAGGTAGTGGAAAACTAAGATGGTTAACCATATAAAATTACAATAAAAAAGCCAAAACATAAAACTTACTAATCAAGATAAAAGTCTAAGAGGGAACAAATGGTAAGGACCTGGGTTCCCCCAAACCTTCCAAGCTGATGAATGCAGCTCTTAATAGCAAGCAAGCAGTAAAGCATCAGACAAGATCTTTAGCAAACACAGACTGAACTATTACAGATTAACTGTTGGACCATTCATAGAATGACAGAACGTGTCTGGCTGGAAGAGACCGCCAAGATCATCCAGTCCAACCTGTGCTATTTGTCAAAGAAAAATCTCCTGAGCAAACAAAGACCCCCAAAAAAACACCAAAACCAAAACCAAACCAGAGTCTTTCAAAATATTCCACATCTGCAGTTTTAGTGGCTCTCTAAAATCAGCAGCTGTCCAGATATCCTATGGTAAAAATCAAATGTAAATATATCTGACAACTAGTCATGAGATGCTGTATACAGCTCGAGCTATTTTACCTTTAAAGTTGACACCTACAGGACTTTCCAGTGAATGGAAAACTTCTCGTAAGACTTCTACATCAAGCCCTGCCACGCTGGCTAATTTTGCTGTGTTCTGTTAAACACCATGGGTGGAGAAAGCACTGTCCTCCCTCCAACAATTTTATTTGTTAGCAACTAATATAAAACACTTTTAGACCAAGGGAAAGCAGAAATTACTGTAGTCCTAAATGTTAACAGTGTTAAAAGTGAATCTTTAAAGAACAAGACAGCACCTATGGCTAAACATACCTAGGTATCCCCAATCAGAGTGTATTTTGAAGACCATAGACAAGTCAGAGCACAGCTGTGCCCCTGGTATCAGAATCACACCAGCAGAAGAAGCCCAGTTCTTTCCACTTCTCTGATATCCAGCATATGCAGCTATAAAACCTGCTGGACCATCTCATTTCAATTATGCTATTACCTAGAAAGGTTAGACCAGATGATCTTTGGGGTCCCTTTCAACCTGGCATTCTGTGACTTTTTTTTCTTTTAAGTGCTAACCATATCCTTGAGAAGTCAACAATTCATTTTACTGGTAAAGTCTGAAAGTCCTCAGATGTTCATTTCCATTCCATTCCAGAAAACCCATGTTTCTGAAGAGCAGGGGTGGGCTAGAACTGTTGAGATTTTTACTATAAAACCAGGAGATTTCAGGTAAGCAAATACGAAGAAGAGGAAAATACATAGAGACTGCCATGGAAGACACAACAGTGTGCCTGAATAATGTGTTGGATATGTCAATAGAACCAGACATCTAAAATGGAGTATAATCTACATGTAAACATTGTTCTCCATTCCCTCTTGTTTGTTAATGCTTAGGAAAAGAAATGGTACGTGCTAAAAATCAAATTATCTGACTCTGATCACTCAGTCAATGATAAGATGCAACACAATCCAAAAATAACCTTAAAAAAGCACAACTCTGCTTTCAGTTTCTGAAGATGGGTGTCACAGCTGAAAGAATAAAGTTTACTGTAACATATGACTAACTGTTATCATTGTTTAAGGTACCTACTAAAACTTTAAGGAAAGACTCCTAATTTCAGTTAAAATGCTTGGCTGAAAATAATCACTTCTGGGAAAATGATACCACTTAACAAGAGATTTAAGTGAACTCACAGGTTTGGAACAGGACTGATGCCCAAAAAAAGGCATTTAGTAGACTTCCTTTCCTTGAACATGCCCAAAAGATCGTGAGACATCTGACTTTTAGTTCAAATATAGCCTCCCTGTTACACTGGACTAAACTGATACTGTGAAGTTACAGTACAAACTCTGTAGCAGCCACCAGTCACAAAATAAGGGGAGGAGTTAAGTTCTATTGAGCTGTTGAACCTAAAGAACCACCTTATCTCAATACTCTTTTAAACCAATCATTTTCCAGGCAAAAATGATTAACACTTGCTCTGGAAACCATGCATGTGTCCATAGAACAAGTAAACATCACAGTTCCAGGTGGCAGCTTGTGCTCCCAGGGACAAAGCAAGGGCAATCTGCTCTCAGTTCATGAGATTCCTAAAAATTCATGCTTTTTAAAAAATGCTTCTCTTGTATCCATGCCTTTCCTCCCTTTTAAAGGCCTCAAATTGAAATATGAAGTCATCCAGGCATCGAGTCAGCGTAGAGATTTGCAGAAGCCAGCAACTTTCTTTCATGGAAAGATGCATTTGTAGAACATCATTGGCTCATTGTACTCTTAAAAGTCAGCTTCTGGCATATGACTGCTCTCAGGTTGCCTATAGTTGCTTCTACTCCAACAAGCTCACCAGTAACAGGCTTTGAACCCCCCCACTGACAGGCTTTGAACTCACCTAATATGGTGGGCTTGTAGCAATAGAATATGAGGGAATGGATTGAACCTTTAGGAGGAGAGATTTAGACTTTATATTAAGAAGAAATTCTTTACAGTGAGGATGGTGAGACACTGGAACAGGTTGCACCAGGAGGCCATGGATGCTCCCTCCCTGGAGGTGTTCAAGGCCAGGCTGGATGAGGGCTTGAGCAACCTGTGCTAGTGGAAGGTATCCCTGCCCATGGCAGGGGGGTTGGAACTAGATAGTCTTCAACATCCCTCCAACCTAACCCATTCTATGAATCTATAAAACTATGATGCCTTTAGGAACAGCTGAAGATCACAGCTTTATTTCTGCATTGGAAGCCTGATCAATCTACATTCCAGCAAATTGATTTCATTGCACACTCCCTTGTTCCACTGCTCTTCATGTCTTGCACACATTCTCATCTCCTTTGAATTTGGGGATTGCAGCAAGTTTCGTAACAGGAAGGCACACCCCTTAACATCCAGCTTTTGTATGACTAGATGGCTTGTCATCTTCCCCTGGCATGGGCACAATTAATGGAAAATTTACTTGCCATGTAGAACAGTGAGAAACAAGTCCCAGGGAACAATCAGTGCTAATGTTTTTATCAACTCAAACATATGACCTTCTTGCAACTCTCCTGAAAGCTACTTTCTCAGTAAGGTAAAGTCAAGTGTAGACTTGACTACCTTTTATTCTTTTTCTAAAAAAAAAAACAACCCACAAACAAAACCCCAACAAACTAAAGCTTGCAGTAAAACACACCAGAGTTTAGGCAGCTAAATAAAATAATTCCAAACAAAGGATAAAAATAGTATACATTCAAAAAGCAAACCAAAAGAATTAGTATCAATCCCCTATCACAACACTTCAGTTGTGTTTGTGGAACAAAGCTACAGCTACTTGAGTTTTTGTAAATGTCAAGCTCATCTATCAAGCCTTGTACATATAAACCATGCTACTAGACCAATAAAACAGCACACTGCTGAACTACTCCCTTCTGAAAGCAAAAATAACAGCATGTCAGCATGAAGATCTAAGGCTTGAAAGGCTGAAGAGGCAGGCCAATGCCAGCCTAATGAAGGTCAAAGTGCAAGGCCCTGCACCTGAGTTGAAGCGATCCCAAGCAAAAATACAGGCTGGGTGGAAATGAATAGAGAGCAGAGCTGAGGAGAAGGACTTGGGGTGCTGGGTGATGAGAAACTCAACATGGGCCAGCAACATGTACTCGAAGCCTAGAAAGCCAGCCCGTCCAAAGAAGCATGGGCAGCAGGTTGAAGGAGTGGATTCTCCCCCTCTACTGCACAGTCATGGGACCTCACCTGGAGCACCCCAACACAAGAAGGACATGGAAATCTTAGAGGAAGACCAGAGGAGGGCCACAAAGATATCAGAGGGCTGGAACTCCTCTGCTGTGAAGATAGGCTGAGAGGGCTAGGATTGTTCAGCCTGAAGAGGATTTTAAGGGAGCCTCCAAGAGAGCTGGAAAGGGACTTTTGACAAAGCATGGAGTGACAGGATGAGGGCAATAGCTGCGAACTGGAAGCAGCTCAACTGAGATTAGACATTAGGAAGAAATTCTTCCCCAAGAGGGTGGTGAAGCACTGGAACAGATTGCTCAGAGAAGTTGTAGAAGCTTCAAGCCTTGAAGCATTCAAGGCAGGTTGGATGGAACCTTGAGCAAGCTGGGCTAGCAGGAGGCATCCTGCCCATGGCAAGGGGCTTGGAATGAGATGATTTGTCAGATCCCCTCTGACCCAAACCACAAAATGCATGATTTCCATGCTCCAGACCTAGCAAGAAGCAGGCAAGTCACACTAGTTTGGCAGTGATGATACATTTAAAAAGCACCACTATACTATTTAAAATTGAAACTTTTTGATCCATAAATTAAGTCAGAAAAACTGCAGAACAATTTCTCTCTAATGAGTTTCTGCTAGAAGGAGGAAAGAAAAGGGACTGAAATCTGCATTTTCTCCTAATGCAGCAAAGTAGCAGTTAGTGATGAAAGCAGGAATGCAATACATTTTTCTGCTAAATGCATGGAACTGTTACCTACAGTAATTAAATTCTTTCCCTCCCTACAAAACAATGAGCAAAACATGCTCAAAAGTTTTGGATGAGATGAGCTCTATTTTATTGCTTTTTTTTTTTTTCCCCCCTCAAGTACAGGTACCACTCTGTGTCACAGCTTTGAATTTTCAGAACAGGAATCTAAAACTCAACATTGATTACATCATACAGATCCTGTAAAGAGTCAGTAAGGCAGATGACAAAAATAAATGTGGAAAGGAAATGAAGGTATTTTCTAGAACTATTTATAGTAATCCAGTCATGCTGAACTGATTGTATTTCCTCCTATATTGAAAATGCACAGACAGCTGCATACAAAATAGATGTCACCAGCTTTCAACTTACATCCAGTGGAATAAGTAACAGGTAAATATACTTCTTAGGAGTCTAAAATTGCTTTCAGTTCGCAGAGGGAAAGAAAACTTTACTGTGGTCAGATCTTGAACCAAATAATTTATATAGATAATCATATCTCTCTCACAATCACCTAAAGATTAGGTTCACTTTTTAAAGAATTATAATTTTCATATTGGCATAGTGCTTATTTTAATCAATTAATTCAGGCATGGGTAAGTTGTGGGCAATATGAAGACGGTTAAATAAAAGAAGCTGTAAAGCATAATTATAACCTAAACTTTTCCCCCAAGTGTCTGGAAACTGGCCAAAAGCTAGAGGTTTCTGTAAGGTATAAGTCTTCTGAACAGCAGGAGCTGAGTTCTGAACTGGGATAGTTAATAGTTTGTATCATGTCTCTGGGAAGTTCTGCTTCTTTCTTTCTATCTCTCCGGTTTAAAATCTGTTAGCTTTGGGGTCAAAAGGGCACTCTAATTTACATGGACAAATGAACCTACTAGACAGGCCACCTGAAATCAGTTAGTGCAAAGGTAAATTAAAGACATATTTGTTCCCTCTCCCATTTCTTCTCATGTTCTAAGGCATTAACAGAGGATTGAGTTGCAGTAGTTCCATCATACACAATGCTTAATGTCCCTGAAACTTGCCTTTGTGAAGAGGGCATGATCATGGAAAACACTAACACACCTGACTGTATCACTCCCACTGAAGAACAATACTAGCACGCAAGAATGAACTGGTGTCATGAGACTGGACACAATCAGTATTTTTTCAGCCCTTTGCTACTCTGCCTGTTATTTCACTGTGTGAAGGATGTAGCTAGAAGACCTCACAGGAAAAATCCAAGAACTGTGGAGCTCTGCTGGACTTGATTGGCTTCATATTTAGCTTTGAATACTCTATCAAATTTATCTCCAGTGCACACTCTTCTTTAATTGAGGCTATTCCTTCAATTCACTATTCAGAAAATAAGTCACTGGCAATAGAAAACCACAGACATGTGGCTGGCTAAGAGCATGTACAGAAGCAGGGGGAGCACATGAGGTAAAGTTTTAGTAGTGTTCCATATGGAGTAATTCCATAGCCTAATATTTCCACTACACCATGTAAGCAAGGGAAAATAGGGACAGAACTTAAGGGAGGGGTGGAAAAAAGTAACCAGATACCCAGTTTACAATGAACTGACTAGAACAAAGCCCTCCTGATCCACAGTGCTGTCTATTCAAAATGTATTTATTTGACTATCTACAAAGATACTTCCACCATGACTACAGCATGAATGATGTTCACTGGCAAGTAAACCTCAGTTTTACCTACAAAAATAACAACTGTACAGAAATCCATCTTGAGTAAGTAGGAAGGCCTAAAAAACCACATCTCTAAAGTTTCAAGGGAATCTGCAAACTATTCCTGAGCTTCCTCACCCTATCTCCTAGAAGGAATCCATCATGAAGTCCACCACTTCAGGGTGTATAATAATATGTACAGATAAGATGTTTCCACTCAAGAAGGAAAATTATTTTGTATCAGTGCCACACTAGATTGTGGGAACTGTAAGAATACAGAAAGCTCTTATCTTTTTGTTCATCAAGTGTACAAGCCAGGAGCCTTCTGTTTTTTGTTAATATACATGCCAGGAAAATCTAAAAGTAGATAGAATTTTTACAACAAGCAGGAGTAAATGCACTTCAGGATATTTCTGCCCCAGCTTGGTTAGCATTTCAGTGTGTTTCTAAAGCAGTGATGGTCACATTTCTTACCCTATTACCTGTACACTGCACTCCACAACTCAGTTTCAGAAAAATCATTCAACTTACAACTGAAAATATGAGTTCCCAGTTAGAAGCTGGTGTTTTGGAGGATAGCAAGAAGGACAAGAAGCATGTTACATCATGTTCAGACTTTCAGATGGAGGCAGCAGATCAGCAAGGCACATGGTTCAGTCCTCTCAAAAGGGGCAGGCTACAATGGAATCCTGGAACACTTCATCAAGAGACTGGTCCTTAACGTTCCAGGTAACACATCAGAGCACTTATGCTACCTAAGTCACACAGACAGACAAAAAATTAACTGTTGGTTGCTCCACAGTTGGCAAAGGTAACAGAGGGTACACACAAGGGAATTCATCACTAGCAGAATGGAAATAGAAGTTTTAATGCCTCTGAGAGTGTGTTCATTTGCACCCTGCATTAAGCCTGATCTCCAGAGTCAAGATCAAAAGTGCCTAGACATGTTCTCACCAGAAATGTCTTAACTTCATAATTCATTCTCTACACAAGAAGTTCATTGACTTTAGCTACAGAATGTAAGCAAACAGATGGCTTATGCTGCCAGGAATGTGCTGAAGATTTCAAGAAATATAAATCCAGAGGATTCAGAAATTTCTCTGAACCCAAGAGAGAGGGCAGAAAAAGAAGGAGGAGAAGGGAAGTAATAGACAAAAATCACCTACACATATCACACCTTCTAAAATAAGAACACAAAAGAGCAACACAGACATCCTTGGCTTTACATCTGAGTCATCAAATACAAGCTAGAAAATAAAGCTAGAGAAGGGAGGTTAGAAAAGAGTAGCTAGAGCTCGGTGTGTGATGTGCAACTGAAAGATACTTGCTGACATGAAGCAGGTATGAGCCCGTATTGCTTAACCAGCACAACACAGCACAAGAAATTGGGGTGGGATGTCTTAAAAAGCCAAAATAATATAAAGATGCCTTTCCCTTTTGTTTTAAAACAGAAGACTACAAAAATGCCCCAAACATTCAAGATAAATTAGCTCAGAAGCATAAGCATAAAGAGTGGAACAACACTATTGCATTACAGAATCACAGACTTGTTTCAGCTGGAAAAGACCTTTAAGATCATTGAGTGCAAGCACTACCAAATTCTGCCAAGTCTGGTGCCAAACTGTGGCCCTTAGCACCACATCTACGGATCTGAACACCACATCTATGGCCCTAATCAGCTTTAAACCAACTTGTACAGCAGCACTGCGTGCTTTGGGTTTAAAAAAAAAGGCAATATGCAGGCAACTAAAATTTCCAGCACATTTTCTAATCTGAAGTCCTCAAAAACTTCTTATGCTCACACCTGGAGTGAGAAAGTGCTGGTTAGCTCTTACTATTATTTTTAAGAGGAGAAGATGCCATTCTTTTACCAGCTGGCATTGTCAGCCCCTGCCCCCCAGGCGGGCTGAAGGCACAAACAAAATGCATGCACCCTCTTCCACTCAACAGCTGCTCCAGCAACGCACCTCCCAGCAACAATGTGGAGCCTCTTTTCATCAACTTTCAAGCAATAATGAATGCATTTGTGGCTGTGACAAGTTGTAGAGCACTCAAAAGTATGATCCTCAATTATTTTTCTTACAGTTCTCCCCCTTCTTTCTTTTAATACTTTCTTAATATTCCTGAAAAGGTAATTTAGTCTGAGAGCAAAGACTTGCGAGTATAGAATTTGTCTGGTTTTTAATGCTACTTAAAATGAAAAGCAGACTGTAACAAACCACGACTCGTCGTCTTCCCACAGTAAGGGTCGTTCTCCATGTACAAGATCAGAAGGGGAATGCTGCCTGGAAAAGTACCCTTGAAACAATAATCTAAAAAAGCAGCTGTCTCAGAAGCCACAAAATGTATTCAGGATTGAAATTCATTAGCCGTCACTTCTGCACATAAACACAAGCGGCCAGGATCTGATTGGGAAGTAGCTTTAACTCCTGCCTCCCCCACAGCATGTTCCAGGCATAACAAGCACCTTTTGCCTGGAAATTAAGACGGGGCAAACAAGAGATGATGCTGCTTTTCCCCCCTCACCCCCTGACTGGCTCACTCAAGAAGCAATGGATCTCAGATCTGGTCCCTGCAGCCTGAAGGTATTCAAGCTCCTGCCTCCCACAGGGAGCCCTCCAGGTCAGCCACACTTAATTTGCTTGGGGCACCTTTCTCCCCTTCCTTTTGAACTAAACCTGGCTGATCCAGAAGGGAAAGGTTGCCTGGAACAGAAGGGTGAAACAAATCAGAGTCAACCTAATGCCCAAGAGCTGGGAATAAACTCTTGTCTCTTCACGCTGTCGTTTCGAGGTTTGTGTTTCCAGGTTTTTTTAACCTTTAGTCATTTCAGTTTAAGGAAAAAAAAGCACAACCCCTTAACACAGATGGGCTAGGGAGTAGAGACCAGCATTCCAGTCTCCTTACTCCCAGGTCACTGAAGTTCAATGATTAATGCAGTATCAGAGAAGCTCCTACAGCTTGCATTATTGAAGTAGAACCAATGTGCAGCCAATAAAAACAGTGGAGGTCCTCCCAACTGGACTATTTTAGACTTCAGTGCTAGAAGATGTGCATCTAAACGTGCAATGCCCAGGTGGAAATAGGTTAGAGGTCTCCTGCTTCTTGGATGAATGCTTGAACAAGCATATTATACACCAAACATATCTCAAGAAGAACTTGCACTAACTTCAGCTTTTAGTTTTGAATCAAGTGGACAGATATGCTTGATGTACACCACCTTGATTCAGACACTTCAGCCTAGAGAATACCAAGAGTTGAAGCCTCCTGCCTGTCTGCAAGCATTTGCCAGTGGGTCATTTTAGGTAAACAAGCTCAAATCACATTTTGTAACCCAAACTTCAGAGATCATTTCATTCTGCTTCTTTCCTACTTTTTTAAAATCTCAATGCACAAGTTGGAAACTACTACTAGGTCTTTCCTGGATCTCACCTCTGGTTCACTCAGTGGTAAAGTGGGAGTAAATTCTCCTGAGAGTTGGTATATTCAAATGAAGCTTATATTCATCTGGAGTCAGCACATTAAATTTTGTTTACATCTAAGGAAAGCTCTTTGTGCATCTCTATAACAGTGTTGACATAACTTGTGGGTTAGTAAAACAGTTCTAGCAAAATAAAAACTCCCTCCTAATTCTCTTCCTAATAAAGGGTGCATTGCTATGTGTGTTTAATACCCATGTTTTAAAGATAATATTGGCTGCTTTCATCTGTAACAGCTTTGTTAATGCTTTTGTAAATCAAATCTTCCTTAGTGGCAGCCTTCCCCTCGTGCAAGACGGAAGAATGAAATCATTCGGGAAAAATTATATAGACAAGTTCCCACTGAAAAAAACAAAATGGCAAAGAGAGAGCCACAAAGTCCCATTCCCTCCCTCCCAACAAACTGAAGTTTCATGCAAACTGAAAGAAGGCTAGAAGTTAAATCTTGTGGCTTTTAAATAGTTTCTCTCTTATTCAACCCAGAACAGGAAAGCTAGGAGCTTAAACTCCTGACCAGCTGCAGAATATTGCTGGAGCAGACAGATCTCAGTGGAAAGAGATATTAGGATTATATGGTCTAACAGCAAAAATATTTTATTTTCCTTAGTTCCAGGAGAGGTCTGGGACTTTGGATCATTTTAAGGAAACATGTGCATTTTAACTGAAAAAAAGGGCATATTGTACATGTTGAATGGCTGTCACATGCTCTAAGACCTCATCATTAATCTGAAGGTAATTAAAAGAGGGTGGAGAAAAAACCAAACACAATCTCAAAAAGAAATGAACCTCACCACTCACAACTGAAAACTAGCAATTGTGAAAGCTCTCTCTACAGTTTGTATTTGTATTCTGGTTGATAAAATACAAAATCCACATTCACCTACTCCATATTCCCCTAACTTCCCTCAGACACCCTGACAAAAACAAGAGGGAGATGAAGAGACTGTAAACATCTGCTGAGTGTATTTGAAGTTCCACATTTATCTCAGCTGCTGGAAAGGGAAAAGAGAGAAGCATTCACACTGTATCAATATTCCTGAGTTAAACTCACTTATGCTTTTCAATGATTTTCTGTCCATTATAATTCCTGCCCCATATAGAGTTTTTGTAGCAAATAAACATTCACAGATGATTCAATATACAGAATTAAGAATGTGATTACATCCTGTGCTGTACATGGTTAAATGAAGTAACAGCAAAGTGTGTGCTCACTGCTAAAGAGACAAACTGCACAAGCAAAACAGCCCACTATTTCTAAGGGGTCACTGCATTCCTCTTTATTTTTCACTATGACATAGAAGGACATCCCCATGACAGCAGAAATAGCACTAGAATAATTTAACAAAAGAAATAGCACAAGAAGAATTTATCAAAAGGTATAAAATCAGTGAAGTGATCATGGTCACCAAAAACTGATTACTGTATAATTTCCCCAGCAAGCTGTGGTCAATTCCGTGAGCTTATTTTTGACTGAAGGAAAAGAGAACAATATCAGAACTGACTCCACACAGCCCTTACTTGTGGGAGAAAAGCAGCAGGAAAAAGCTGAAGATCATTTAGCTGTGTGAGCAGAGATCAGAAAGCACATTATATTTTTGGCAGCCACTAAAGATGTGTCACGGCAGAAGCAGATGAGATAGCACCAAAGTGCAAAACAACTGACTGGATTAATCACCTACATCCTTTAATTTCTTTGGCCCTTACTGAAAGGTACTTAATCTAGCAGATCAAGAAAGGGCAGCTAAATTAAAAATAACACCTTCATGCACAAGGTGACAAGCCATCTTTCAATTTATAAAGAAAAGCCTTATATATATATATATATGTATGTTACTATGACATGACTTGAAACACTTGTGAAACACAACAGAAGCTTCTGGAGTTCCTTTATACTAATTTAAAATAAACAAACAATGCCCCTTTGGCAAAGTAATTTTTCTTCTTCCACTGAAAAGATATAGAAAAACATTTATTTGCCAGAGAGAGAGAGGTGTGTGTGTAAAATCAGCTCACTGTAACATTTCCTTCACAGAAAATCAACACTGATTAACATCTGTGGAAGTCTGAATGACTCCAGCCAGACAGGCAGTGATTGCATGGGCTAATGACCTGGGCTCTCTTTGCCCTAGCCATGCTGTAAATTGCTGTAAGAGGGACTTCAACCTGAATTTATCACTTGCCAGAGTAAGCAACTTGCACTCCTGCAACACATTTTTGACCTCCTCTTTTTCAGCTAGCCCTAGGTGTAAGGTTCACCTTACGTGGGAAACTCAGACTTGGGCCAAAAATATATTATCACATCAAGGACTATTTTCTTTGCATTACAAAGCAAAGAAGCTTTTAATTCTAAAACACATTTAACAATCAGCTTATATTCTGGGAAATAACACAACTAGCACCTGAAAATACCTACTTTTACACTCCATTTTGCTGTTTTTCACTCTGTTTCAAAATAAGCAATCAGTATTTTTCTTTCCTATATTCCAACTGTAAATTGCTTTAAGAATGCTATGGAGCAACAGACAAAGGCTGTTGACTAGTGAAATTGTTAAGAATCCAGGTGTCAAAAGCCAACACCTCACTATAAGCAAAGGTTAAAGAATACTATGTCAACTAGGTAAATACATCATTGCAGAATAGTAATATCCAAGAAATGTCTTCATCTTTTCTGAGAATAAATTTCTTGGGGGTTGGGGGGAAAAAAAAAAAAGAGGAAGGGATTTTCTTATTTTCTTACTTCAGTATATTCTATTTCCGTCATTATTTGCAAGAGTTACAATCAGTAGAACTGAAGCTTGCAGCAGTTTGGAGACCTGGACACATAGAAAGCGATTACTCTACATCAAGTTAGAAGACAGTTAATAGGAAAAACAGGAACACAACTCCAACCAGTATTTTCTTAGAGGGCTGGCAGCAAACTGTCAGATGCATGTGTGACCTCAAAACAACCTTTTGCCAGATGCCTCTTTAACCTCTTACAATTACATCAACTTCTAAAAAGGCTGGGACATCTTACCATTTTCCTCCTTTGGTGATGCAAATTAGGAAGATGTGCTTAAAAGCCAGATTAAAACTGTTTGGTTGTGTGTATTTTTGTCTGTCCTAAAGCCCTAAAATAAAGCCCTCTAATACAGCAGCACATAATTCTTCTGTCTCTCCAGAATTAAAACTGCTGTACAAGTTAAATAAGAAGCCTCCATATTCTGGTTTTTTCCTTCCCTTGAGACAGTGTTCAAAACCAGGTAATTTTTGAGATAGCTGTGAGTTAAGGGGGTAAGATAAAGTAATCAGTAAACAACTTTTAATACTATTTACCACTTTAAAGTTGTTGTGGGGTTTTTTTCTTCCTAAAAAGTATGTTACACATCCTGCAATTGCCATCAGAGGCCAACACAATGTTTCATATTATTTATCTGCTAACACTCAAAGAAGGGCATTTCTGTAAATTCAAAAGTCAGCAAATTTGGAGTGTGGAAGCATCACAAATGCGTTTCAGGGGCTCACATCTTAGAAAGCAAAAAAAAACTAACCACCCAAAAATAAATGCTACAAAAAGAAAAGTAGGTCATGTACACTGAAGTGCTGAAAATACTAACATCTGATTTGTGGCAGTGAGATAACTGCTTTTAAAATCTAGAGGTGTACAACCAAAATGAAGGATTGCACAGTTCTTTGTCAACAGAAGCTGGCTTTGACGAGGCATGAAAAAGAAAGATTCCCTGTGCAATACAGAACCCAAGCAAAAAAAAATCCTTTAAGAAATATACCTCCTTATACAGGAAAACAATGAATTTCAGTTGTTCTGTAACCCAGTTCCTTTAATCTGCATAAGAGATGCTGAGTTCACTCAACCAAATCACTACTGGCTTTCAGAATACAATCAACACATGCTTTTCAACAGTATTAATATAGCATGAAGCTTGTGCTCCTAATTATTCATGTTTTTGCATTCTGTTTTTTCCCCCTGCTGTAAAATATGCAAATTTACTTCTTTGTGTTATTTAGGTCCCACATGGGCCTCAACAGATCTGTTTGGAAGGAATTACAAGCCAACATCTTGATACATGCTGTCAACATTTCAAGCTTCATTATTTTTATTAGGTTGGAATGCCATTCTAGATTTGATATTAGGCTTTAAAAAGCTTTTTATAAATCTGGTGAAAACCTACAGTCTAATAAAATGGTGTACTGATAATTACTACTACTCTGTGTGTATGTGCATGAAAGAGAAAGAAAAGCCCCACAACTCTTGAACACAAGAAAAATCCCCATCTAGTGGTACTACTGAAAAACACAGTTTGTTTTTGTGCAAAATTAGTACCCAAGAGGATTAGTTTGACTTCATTACTGAATGAAGGGTAGCCATTACCTCCTTATGCAACTAAAGAACAGGAACAGGAGAGGACTGTTTCTTCTGAATTCCTCCTCCTCCCTTTTCAGTCAACTCTCTAAAATTCAACACCTAACTGCGCATAAATCCCATAAAGCAGCACCTTGAAAAACAAAACACTTCATACAGTAACTTCTGGGTTTGCATCACAAGTACTCACTTACAGGCTGACATGTATAAACTATTCTTTAAATACAAATATGAAAAGAGTTCTCCAAATCTCAGCTTGCATGAAATGCTTTTAATCTGAAATGACATAATGAAATAATAGCTTGATTATTACAAAAACTGCAAGGCTAGAAATAGCTACACAGGCACTGAGTGTTATATTAAAAAAAAAGGTAACACAAAGCCATTGATGCAAAAAGGTAAAGGACATTGAGACACTGCCTGCTTCCAACTGGCACAAAGCCTTCTGCATTTCTTTAAAGTAATAGTATATTTTAAAACACTGCAGCAGCCCAGCCTTCCTTACGAGCACCGCTAAAAGCTCTTTAAAAATTAATGACAAAACAGTGTAGAGATTCAGAGGAATCTACTACACATTACTACTGACTCCTTGAAAACAAACAGCAGCAGGAACTCTAAGATTTTACAAAGCTTTGGATGCTTTCAACTTTGAGGTGTGTACACAAAGGGGGGGGAACCAAAAAAATATTTGAGTTGTAGTAATAAACTAGTACAATTTGGGAGGATTACTATATTACATTTCCTTTTCATAATAGACTCACTCCTAAAGATTTCAAAATACGCATTCCTCTCAGAAACAAACACCTAAGAAGCTCTTTAATAGCTATGCAGAGATCTCCATTACTAAGATCAGTATGAAAATACTACTACCTTATTGTAGCATGCAATTTATCCCGTTCTTCCTTCCACAACAAAAAGTACCCCATAAATCTGCATGCAGAATAAATTCATGGCAAAACAGAAATGGGGAGTTGGAGAGGCACAATATAGATAAAATTGGTCTGCAGGAACAGTCAAGATATCCAGAACTAAAGACTGACTTAGGTTGATTCATTTACTTTTCTACAACTTCAATACAGAATACTTTCTGATTTAAGGATGCCCTTTTGCAATGTAACCACAGTTAATAAAGGGAAACATCCATCTGGCTGTAAATCATATTCTCCACAGTCCCTGAGTCCTGAGTGAGGATGCTCCAGCCTACAGATGAGGATGATTCTGCATAAAGGAATTACAATAGTGAATTAACCAAGTTATATAAATACTGAATACCTCAGAAGAAGGTTCAGGTCCCTCATTTAGGAGACAAAGTTTGGATGTCTTGCAGAGATTAAAAGAGTAAATCACACTTGACCATCAAAATTCTGCTATCATTCACCACAACTTAACAAATTAATGATGTACTCTTTTTGCATCCTGTTATGTTCCTGGCTTTGTCACAGCATGTGGTAGTGATGTTCTACAACACCTTGCTTATCAAACAAAAAATTCCTGAACTTTCCACCTAACACCAGTTCTCTCCTACTTTCTGATTAAGAAGGAAATATTAGCCTCATGCTGTATTCCACCTCACAGGATGAAATATGATTGTTTCCACCTCCTTTTCTGTGTGGTTTTTAATGCTGGTGCAAGCCTGGCCACATTTGCTCTGTATAGCTCCTTCTCTTCAGGTATCACCACTGAAACAGAAGGTACATGTTGGTTAACTTCACAGATCCAAGACTGACTTAAATGCCACAAGTTCTTATTGGGAAGAGATTTCAAAGCACTTAATTTCTTACATATATGACTACTTCTGTTCTCCAACAGGCAAAAATCAGGCTTGCTCCAACAGTGAGAAGCATAACAAAATTTGATTACTAATTCTAGATGGCCTCCAAGAATCTAGGAAAGCACAGGAGGGAAAAGGGGGGTTTACAGAGCAAGAGTACCTGAGGTACTTTCAGTACCTGAAGGGAGCCTACAGGGAAGCTGGAGGGACTATTTATAAGGGGCATGTGGTGATAGGGCAAGGAGCAATGGTTTTCAACTAGAGCAGGGTGGATTTAGACTGGACGTCAGGAGGAAGTTCTTTACTATGAGGGTGGTGAGACACTGAAGCGTGTTGCCTAGAGAAATTGTGGAGGCCTAATCCCCTGAGGACATATTTTTCCCTCTTCTTTCTCCAAGAAATAAAAGGAAATCACTCCTGCCCACATCCACAGATTATGAGTGAACTAGGCTTTTTGTTCTTTCATGCTTTGACTGAAACACTGGGCTTAGGAACCAACTTAAAACATGAGAAATTAAATTCTTCAAGACTGTTCATTGCCCACAGCAGTATTCACACTAATGGTCCTATAATCCTACAGAGATTTGTTGAAGTCATTTAGTGCTGGTATTCTAGAATATTTTACACCTACATTTTAAAAAGGTTTCAGAAACACCCCCCCCACAATCTGTGTAATACAAAGGCGACTAGCAGAATAGCTAAGTGTTAGGGTTTGTATGCTTTGTTGGACTGCCTCCATTCCTTGATAAAAAAACCTCTAGATAAGTATGCCCTTAAGTGCTGACCTACAATTCTTCAAACTACAGTTCTGACCTAAAATTCTGCAACTACATCCTGACCTACAATTCTGCAACTACATCCATCTAGCAAGACAGCTGATATGCTTCACAGCCAAGGTTGATGGCAATTCTTCTGCCCAGTAGAAGTCGGTGAAGATGAAATCACAGTCCATTTCATTACAGTTTGATAAATTAACTGGTCTGAGCAAAAATGAATAAGAAATAAGGAAGATTCAAGTAAACCTGATAGTTGTTAAGTTTGTATTTAACAGATGAATTTGATATGAGTTTTTATGAAGCAAGTTTAAATAGTCCTTGATAGAACTTCAGGAAAAAAGAATAAAGTCAAATTGAATCCAAACCCAGAAACAGCAATTGTGGGATACAAGCAACACTTGGGTGCAGAACTCTGTGCCAGTTACAGAATTGGAAACTCTAAATGGTCTCCAGCCTCTTTTAGGATGACAGTATGTCTCCTCTGACCCTTTCATGATGCAAGAGCTGAAGCGATTTGAAGTAGCCATCAAAACCAGCGCAGATGAACAAGCTCTAGTGGAAAACAACCATTAAACATCACCAGAGTCACAGATGTGAAATCAGAATTGTTTTAATGAAGCAGTATTACAAAGAATACACATTCTCCTCAGAAAGATTGTCACTAGTCTCATATTGTTAGATCTTAATAGTCTAGAGGCTTTTGTGACTTGAAACTGCTCAAGAAATAAAACTTACATGGACAAACACTGTAAGAGTCCTCCTAAAACCAAGTGAAAAAAATCACAGCAGCAGAAGCTGGTATTAATGATGACAGATTTACAAGGAGGAAAACACAAATTTCCAGAAGAGGAAAAAGGAAAGGATCAGTTACAGCATGACAGCAATGAATTTTTATCTTCTGCACACTTGAGCCATCTGACAAGACTGTGAAAGAGCTTGGGTAGAGTTGCAAATTTAACCAGTTCAGAGATGAGTAAACTTTGGATTAGTTTTTGAGTAGCAAAAAGACTTTGACCATCCTACACTCCATAATTTTCATGAAACTAAGCATGACTAGAAATACACAGATACTTCTTGGCTTCTAATATAAAAATGACTTTGAGGGTAATAGTAAAAGGAAGGATTCTGAAACAACCCCCAGTCCTGTAACAGCTACAGTAAGATATTCTCTTCTCACAACTCTAGTCATAAATCTAGAAGCCTCAGCTTTAAGCTTTCTTGTTTTGTAAGGAGGAAACTTCTCCTTGCTCAGAATATGAGAGGAAAACAAGAAATCTAAGTTTTTCAATGCTCTTGAACGTTCATACCTACCTAAATAAAATTTCAGCCATTTAGAACAAATTATGAGAGCAGGAATATCCTTCAGGAAAAGTAAGAATTCTGAACCGTTTTTATCATGGCTTCTCTTAACTTTTCATTTTGTAAGTACCTCAAAGAACTTTTTGCATTTCAAAGATGATAAGAATAATTTTATACAGAAGCACCACTTACCCACAATAACAAATCCATCTGCTTCTCTCTCCGGCACTGTAACCTTCTTTGACTCTTGACTTTTTCGGAAGAAGCTGAACATAGCCTCTTTTTTTCTGCTTCTTCTAAGCTGTTACCTAAAATAATGACAAAACATGTTAAATAATTGTATTTACTGTAAGAATTTAACACCATGCTAAAGCCACAACCATAACATTGCATCTTACTCTTTATTACTAGGTTTGAAACACCAAGCATTTGATGTCAGATAGATCACCAGTAAGTTGAAATAGTAACAACATCAACAGGACAGAAGAAAGTGAAGTATAAAAGCCTCTTCTGTAAAAATTATTAATGGAACCATTAAAAAAAAACAGACAAACAAACAAAAAAAACACAACAACAAATAACCAAAAAACACCCCAAACTTCAACCTTTCTAAATAGAATTGAAAAAAGGAAACTCTCTTCAGCATTTACCCAGCACATTTCCTTATTTTTCTGTTTCTTTAGATTGTTGTTAGACAAACTTTCTCAACACAGTTAGTTGTAAAGCATCTAAATCTTGAAGTCTAAAACATGATCCTGTAGAAAATGCAGCTCTGTAACACATGAATACTTCAATGAAGCAAATTTCATCAGAGACTTTCAGTCTTCAGTGTCTGTGCGTCAATTGAAAAGAGCAACACACCCACCCCAACAATCTTAGCATAGTTTCTGAGATACTTGGGTGTATTTCATTAACAGTTGCCACTGATTCCCTTAAAAGAAACTGCAAGAAAATCCTATGCTGCCATTTTTCCCTAGCTGTAATTCATTAAAAGAATCTTCCGAAGTAACTAAGAATTCACCAGTTTACCACAGCTAGTATAAAACAAGGAAACCAGGGGGATAAAATCATCAGCTGCAAAAATCTATGCTCAGTATCTATCTCAAGACTGGCAGATTACACAGAAGCAATTCTGAATAGCTTTAAAGGGACAAATTCATATTTAAAACCCCATGAGCATTCATTAAGCCAGAACACAGGCAGTTGGGCCAGCTTTTACAAAACTGAGTCCTAGGAGCCACTCCATAAACATGGATACACCATGAAACATTCTTTGAAGCAAATTCTCTAATTTTTCTGAACTTTAAGACTCAAGGAAGTTTCTCTTATTCCAAGAAAAGCTCTATAAGGAAGTGGCACTCTTATGAAGAACAGCCAACAAAGCTATACAAAGCACATCTTCACAGGCTCAGCTCACTGAGAGGACTACCAACCTAACACCACTACTGAATGCAGTAACTTAGGGTCTCCTCAGCCTCTTCCCACAACAGCAGCTCCATCCCTAGCAATGGGATGGTAAGAAAGGGAAAGAGACACCGCAGCAGCAGTCACCCTTTGAAGATGCCGTCACTTCCAGCCCTTGAGGGCTGAACTTGGGACCAATGGACACCAGTTTATGGAGTAGTCTGTGACTGAAACAGGCTGTGTGCCAAATGCAGAGAGGATGGTTTAAAGAAAGGTATGTGATGATCTTCTCTGCTAAATTATCAATATAAAACTGGGAAAAGTGGAATAATGTAGAGTTTGAGAAGCAGAATCCTGGTTTACTTCGCAGGCACCAACATTTAAAGGAGAAGGGACAGACAAACCAAGAGCAACAAATTTAACAAAGAAGCATTAGATGGTGGGAAAAAGAGAAGAGTCTTATCATGCAGTGTTTGGATTACAAAATAAATAAAGAAGAATATATACATATATATATATAAAGAAAGGAAAGATAACAATCCTGGATTAATTGTCTGCCAGAACTTCTTACTTCCCATCCAAGTGTTCATGATACCATAACCAAGACTTTTTTTGCCCTAGACAGGGACCTGTATCAACTGACTGCATAATCAGCACTGACTATTCACCAGATATAAAGTGCCTCACACTCTGCTCTTACAAGTGATTGCAAACCCTTCCCTACTCCAGATCACAGTTTCATGTGAAGTGTAAGCACTGGCTTTCAGGAACAGAACATAAATAGAACATGGCAAAGGCAGCAAAGATTTAAACTCTGGTCTGACACCTGAGACTTGAAGACTGAATATCCAGCAGGCTGCCCAGCTACTGCTTGCTTTCGCTGACACAGTGCAATTTCCAGCAACCAAAGAAACTACACTAATGCTCACAAGAGGATGACTAGTGATCCAATGTCAGGTATGCAGCAATTAAAAAATAAATGTTACTTGTCTGCACTTTATTCCTTTTTCTGCTTGTTTTCCTACTTTACTATGTGAAATACTGGTATTTCCAGTTCCGTGGAGATTACACAGTAGAAACTCCTAATTATCTCATTTATTCCTTACCTTCCCCCACACCCAGGCTCAACACATGGCGCCAGCAGCATATTCCTTTTTCAGCCCTCAGGGAATAAGTCTTCTCCTGCTACCAATTAGAGTTGTCAGTCCCATAGCTCAAGTGGTAAAAACCTGTGCTGTAATGCTCAAGAGTCAGGTTTCTGCTCCAATGATGTATGAAGGAGAGGCAGTTGTGGAACAGTTTAAAATGCAATTTTACCTTCATCCTAAGTGTGCAACAACAAGAAGCAAAATCAACGTGATGTGTCAAATCTTACAGACAGCTTTGGTAAAGGCTCAGGTTCCAGTCAGCCACTTCAGGTGCCAGAGCTGCAGTTGCTCCAGTTACACTTTTTTACTCCTTGAGATCTGCACTGCTGTACAATTTTCAGCTCTACCACATAGTGTTCCATTGCCCTTCTTTCTTGCACAAAGAAAAGCATCTTAATCAGTATATACATGGCACAGTAGAGTTGTATAGGGAACCATGCATTTAAATCCTGCATATTTAACACACCTAAACTTCACTGCCGACATTTCCATTCAGAGGAAATTAAGAATCACTAGCCAAATTAATGTTACAAGCACTTTCTCATACTAGATTTTTTTCCCTTTAATTAACAGAAGGCAGCCTGGTATCCCAATTTTTTTCTAAACCCCACATTATTAATCCTATTCATGTACATTAATTTTTATCTTGTAGCTGCTAGCAGTATTTCTCAAACAGAAAACAAAACAAAACCACACATCCTTTGCTTAAAGAAACTAATAAAAATATCCCCTAAGCTCAGACCTGAAAGTTCTTATGCAGTTAAAATCACTGCTCCAGCAGTAAGAAAATAACATACGTTGTGTTTTGTGACTGGGAATGTTAGGGGGAAGTGGTAAGAAATCACATATTGAAAAGACTAAGGTGCTCAATGAGGCTGTTTCCTCCTCTGGGTATTCACCACTTAGAAACAAAACTTCTGGTTGTAGATCTCAGGTCTGCATAGCTCATATTGGGGATGGAGTATTTCTGTACCTTTGCTGAAGGGAATATTAAATTTTCATTAAATGATAAAGAATGACTAAGAAAACAGAGGAGCACAGAAAGAAAAATTAGAGCTCTATGCAGTACAGCCAGGTAAAGGAAAAGCTGCAGACAGGCAACGCTGGGATATTTGTGATATTTGCTCTCTGAAGAATTTTATCAAGTGTGTTACTTCAAAAGTAATCATAAATCTCTCCAGTAACAGGAAATGCAACCCCTACATTTCTTGAGTTACATGTTAAAAACAGAACAAAGCCCCTGTCCAACAAAGAAACACAGAGCTGAATGGAAACACTCGTGCTCTTGAAGATAACAACACAGTTTAAGCACTTGCAGAATCAGGCTGGAGTTTTACTACTTGCAGATAAGATGAGGTTTCAGTAAATGAAAGCTGAGAACAACCAGTTTCCACACAAGTTTTATTTCAGAGTAAAAATTACATTTGAAGTTTGTGGACCCTGATGCATGGCTACACAGACTAGAGGAAAAAAAATAAATAAAGGAAGAAAAAAAAAAAACCAACAAACCAACTTAGTTGTGGGTTTGGTTTTTTTTCTTCCCCAAAAGCTGTCAGCACAAAATCACTGAAAATACACCCTCCATTCAGACACAGCACCAGGTTCCTGCAGGAATTTCTCTTATATAGCACAGCACTTTCCCCTTCCAGATGGGATTGATTTTATTTCTATAGGAGACCTGAAATTGAATTCACTGCCTAAAGATAAAAATCTCCCTTGGTAGGGATATACAATTCCCTTCTCCTCATGTTTCCTCCTCACCAAAAAGTGAGCACAATTTTTTCTTTCTCCACTCTCAGTCGCTGATAGTTAAGAATAAGGCTTTTGGCAGCGCTTCAGTCATTAGCAAGTAATCAACTGTGAACTACAGCAGTTCTGAGCGGCTGCAAAAAATAGTTTGTCTTTCCCGAGGCTCACAGAGCATAGGTAGGATTGGACAAAGATGGGTTACAGAGCTGCACAAAGGAGTTAATTTAATCCTCCTGCATTTTGTCAGTCTCCTTTGACAAGAAGTATGGGTGACCTTTGAGCCAAACTAATATGTTAAATCCAATAGAAAATTTCTATACAATGAAGATCCCAGCATATTTAGCTTTACTTTTCAGCTTTTCACTGCATGTTTACAAGTGACAGGATGAGAAAGGCAATTTAATATTAAACCCATCAATGATACAGACTTAGATGAAGACAGGATGCCCACGAATATAACAAAACAGAATTGCAGTGGCACTGCGGGAAATGACATAAATGATGACATGAGGTCAGAACAAGAAACAAAACTGACTATAGGAATGCACCAGAATAATTTTACACCTAGCTCTTTAAGCTATATTATCTATGGAAGGAGATAACAGAGCATCAGAGCAATTCTCTCTTCCAGATCAGCATCTGCTGAAGCATTCAGAAAAGGAGCAAGATGTCTACAGTCCTGTAAAGCTCTGCTTATGACATAAGAACAACCACTTTAAGAGCCAAAAAGGTATCTGTGACACCAAAACAGAAGTTTAAAAGCTTTTGGTAAGTTACTAAACAAAGAAGAACAAGAAAACAAACAAACAAACCCCAACAACACCAAAACAAATATTTCATAGAATTATCGAATGGTTTGAGTTGGAAGGGACCTTAAAGACCATCTAGTTCCAACACCCCTGTCATGGGCAGGGACACCTCCCACCAGACCAGGTTTCTTTTATCTGGCATGAACATTAGGCATATTCCTTTAGTTTTCACTTCTTGGAAACAGAAGAGTCAGGAAAGTAAGTGTCAAGAGAAATAAGAATACAAAAAGTGGATACATGCAAAACACTAACAAAGACATTCTTGTTCACACAAAATGTGAATATTTAAAGTTTTCATAAAGTTCAAGGGATGCAGAAATACCAAGAACTATGCAACCCAAATTAACCAAGCATAAAAAACACTCCAAGATGCTGAATCGTGAGAACTCAACCACAATCAAGTCAGCTACTAAATGCAGAGATGATAAAAGCAAAGATAGGAGTGAAATAACAGTACTCAAACCAGTGTCAACATTTAGTGGTTGGACTTCATGATCTTAGAGGTCTTTTCCAACTAAAACAATTCTATGATTCTGCTATTCAAAACCCTCAAGAAGATAGAGAATGCTAAAACAGAAACCAAGTTAGATACGATGCAATAGCCAATAGACTGAACCTTACTTCTTTGCCTGCAAACAGTTCTTCTCACAACCAACCTTCAACAGCTGCGAGGCGTGATACAGACAAGCATTTGTAAGAACTTCTACCTGCTTTTCTGACAACTTCTTCTTTCTAACAATTTCTACCTGGTTGTCTACCCTTCAAATGTGGCAAATAGCCCTGTAAAAGCAACTCTGTAGCTGCCTGCTACATCTTCCTCCTTTACAGTTACAAGATCTCTCCTTTAAAGTCTCTGAAGATATGCTAAGGAGATAGGTTTATTCTCTTGCAAGTAAGCTACTGAAAAGATGAATGGCATAGTGACACTAAGGAGATGACAGCCAGTTACACCCCATCAGAGATACAACCCCCCCAGCATTCCCCTTTGCAGTCACATGCCGATTCTGCACAGCTTCTGGCAGTAGCTTACTTCCTTGGCAGGCTGGTTCAGCTTGTCGAGCTATCACCACGCTAACCTAGCCAACCAACAGAGAACACTCTGTGCTGATTAGGAAGATGAACTAACCCATAACAGGTCAGAACAGCCAGCCAGCACACAGGCAGCATCAAGATCAGCCTTTTAAGCCACAGCAGAATTAGATTTTCTCAATTTTACCCTGAAACAAAGCTTCTGGAAACAGGAAATCACAGAACCACAGAACACCTGCAGTTGGAAATGACCTCTGGAGTCACCTTGTCCAACCCCCTACTTCAGCAGGGACCACTACAGCTGGTTGCCCAGGACCAGTTCCAGATGGCTTTTGAGCATCTCCAAGGAACGTGACTCCACAATCCCCCTGGGCAACCACTGCCAGTGCTCGCTCAGGCTCACAAATGTTTCCTCAGAGGGAACCTCCTGCACTTCAGTTTGTGCCCATTGCCTCTGGTCCTGTCACTGGACAACACTGGAAGAAGCCTGGTTGTGTCCCATTTGCACCCTCCTTTCAAGCATTTATATGCATTAAGATCCCCCTGAGCTTTCTACTCCCTAGGCTGAACAGTCCCAGCTCTGTCAGCCTTTCCTCTACGTAACATACACCAGTCCCTTAATCACTGTTGTGGCCTTTTGCTGGACTCTCTCCAGCATGTTCACACCTCTCTCTGGCCTCACCAGAGCTGACCAGAGGGGAAAGATTACTGGCAACACTAAATCTAATGCAGCCCAGGATACCATTAGCAACCTTTGCTGCAAGAGCGACTGGGAGGAACCTCTCCACACAAGAGACAGTCAGTGAGTTTAGCACCATACTTGGTAGTTAGAGAATGGTTGGATTCAATGATCTTACAAGACTTTTCCAACCAAAACAATTCTGTGATTTTTAAGATGCGTGATGAGAGTGCCACATCCATCAGTGGCTCTGACTCTGGGGATCAAGCATAAGCTCTCTAATGGTGAAATGAACTTGTATTAAATTCACAGAACAGAACAGTTCCATTGGAAAAAACCCACAATGATCATCGAGTCCAACCTCCTGACCACTTCAGGGCTGACCAAATGTTACAGCATGTTATTAATGGTACTGTCAAAAGGATTTTAAACATTGACAGGCTTCAACCACTTCTCAAGGAAGCCTGCTGCAGTGTTTGACCACTCTCTATAAAGAAATGCTTGCTAATCTGGACCTCCCCTGGCACAACTGTGGACCACTTCCTTGCACTGATAGCAGGGAGAAGAGCTCAGCACCTTATTCTCCACTTCCTCTCCCCAGGAAGCTGTAGAGAGCCATGAGACTGACCCTCAGACTCTTTTTTCTCCAAACCAGACAAACCCAGAGTCCTTATCCACTTCTCACTTGACATGCCATGACCCAGCTGCATGGTTGGGGTCACCATTTGTTGTTGTATAGATGTTTTATGCACCTAGAGCAATGCTTTGTGGACCAGATGTAAGCAGGCAAAGACCTTTATTAAGTTATATAGTCTATCAGAAGGCACATGTGTCATATCTCAATTGGTCATTTTCTACTGGCATACATGTAATTAAGGCATACAATAGGTCAAAATAACAAAACAATATTTTAACACATCCAACCAAATTCTGCCTAGTTTCTCTCCTTCAGTTCCAAAGTGTTTACATTACTCTCAAAGACAAAGCACAGCTTTCTCTAATTTGAGCAAAGGCACATCTTCCCTATAGCCTTCTAAAGCTATCAAAAAACAATCCTTCTCCTACATTGATGCCCTCCTCTGGATGTAATTTCAGCACACAAACCTGCATAGTACTCATGGTTGAGGCCACACCTGAAGACAGCAGCTCTTTATGCTGTATTTGATGCACCCCAGGATCTCATTTCCCCTTTTACAGTATTACAGAATCATTAAGGTTGGAAAAGACCTCCAAGATCATCAAGTCCAACCATCAACCCAGCACCACTATGCGCACTAAACCATGTCCTGAAGTGCCACGTCCACACGGTTTTTCAACACCTCCAGGGATGGTGACTCCACCACCTCCCTGGGTAGCCTGTTCCAACACCTGACCACTCTCACAGGAAAGAAAATTTTCCTAATATACAACCTAAATCTCCCCTGGTGCAATTTCAGGCCTTTTTCTCTTGCCTTAGTGCTAGTTACTCTGGAGAAGAGACCAACCCCCACCTCACTCCAACCTCCTTTCAGGGAGCTGTGGAGAGCAACGAGCTCTCCCCTCAGCCTCCTTTTCTCCAAGCTAAACAACCTTCAGCCACTCCTCACCGGCCCTGTTCTCTAGACCCACCACTAGCTTCGCGGACCTTCTCCGGACCTGCCCCAGCACCTCAACGTCCTCCTTGGCAGTCAGGGGCCCCCACACTACTCAAGGTGTAACCTCACCAGTGCAGAGTACAGAGGGAGACAACCACCTCCCTGGTCCCGTTGGTCACAGCGTTTCTGACACGGGCCAGGCTGCTCTCGTCCGCCTGGGCACAGGCCGCGGCGGGGAGGCCGGCGAGGGGAGGCGAAGCCCCGGGAAGCAGGGCAACCCAGCTTCCCAGGGCTTCGCCTCCCTTCGCCGGCCTCCCCGCCGCGGCAAGCTGCGCCACCCGCCCCGCCATCACCCGCCGGCCCGCCCAGCTCTGCCGCCGCCGCCACTCACCAGCCCGCCGCCTCCGCTTCCGGGTCGCGTCAGAGCGAACGGGGAAGTCCTACCCCAATTCCTCCCCGCTTTGCTCGCTTGCTTCCCTCCCTCCCCTTTCCCGGTGCCGCCTCAGCGAATAGGCGGGAAAAAAAGTCTCGCCGCCATGGGAGACGTCCATGAGGGGCCGCGGAAACGTATCGCCACCGCTCACCTAGCAGAGAACATCGGGCAGCCTGTCTGCTTCGTGGGCCGCGTTGAGAAGGTTCGTGAGCGGCTTCGGTTGGGTTGCCTTTGGGGGCTGAGCCGCGGAGCTTCAGGGCGGGGAAGGTCTTGTCCCGGGGTGCTGTTGCCTGCTGCCGTTTGTCCGGGCCTGAGAGAGTCCGGCGGGAGGCGTCTGGAAGGGTTGGTCGTGCAGCTTGCCCTGGCCTGGGACAGCCCGGTGGCTCTGAGGTCTTTTCCAGCCTGCTTGATTCCAACCTGGTGCCGTGGTCTAGTAGTCATGAGGTTTTGAGTGACAGGTTGGACTTGATGATCTTTGGGGTCTTTTCCAACCATATTGATATTGACTGATTCTGAGGTGGCTGTAGGGGTTGGGTTGGACCTGCAGCTTGCCCTGCCCTGGGAGAGTCCGGTGGCTCCGGCAGGAGGTCGGGAGGTGGCTGTAAGGGTGGGAGGTGGCTGTAAGGGTTGGATCTTTCAGAGAAAGGCCTGAAGAGCGGTTCTGGTTGAGGTGGGTAAACATTAAGAGCTGCCTTCTGAGCTCACAGGCGTCCTGGTGTCTTTTGTAGATTCATCCGAGTGGGAAGCTTTTCGTGCTTTCGGATGGAGAAGGGAAACATACGACTGTGGAGCTGAGCGAACCTGTAAGTTAAGGAATGTTTTGGAAGTATTTTAGGTTGCCTCTTGTGGGTACCAGAGGTTTTATCCCTGCTGAAAGCTCTGCATGCATTGAGTTTTGGTGGGGATTAGAAAAGATGTCTGGAGATAGTCAGTCCAATCACCCTGCTAGAGCATCGTCACTCGGAGTAAATCACCCAGGAACACATCCAGGTGGGTTTGAATGCCTGCAGTGATGGAGACTCCACAACCTCTCTGGGTAGCTGGTGCCAGTGCTCCGCTACCCTCAAAGGGAAGAATTTTTTCCTTATGTTTGTGCGGGAAAATGTGCATCTGTTTTGCCCCTTCTGAAGGCTGTGGTTTTAGTCAGGGAAGAAAAAAATAGTCATCCTTTCCCACCTATGTTTCATTGCCTCTGCTTCTTGTATCTTTCAGCTAACTTGCAGTCTTCATATTCATGGGCTGCCTTGGTTTTCATCTGATGCTAAGAGACAGAACTCATTCCTTGTCAGACACACCCCTGTTTGGCTGCTTTGTCTTTACTCTGTTCTTTACATTGTTTACAGTGTTTACATACCTGTAAATGTAGAGCTTGCTGACTTCATCTGCAAACTGCAAGAAAATGTCTTTCCCACAAGTTCTGCCTGTACCTTAGCTCTTTCTTTCTTGAGCTGCTGATAAGGTTTCCTGTCTTGGTTGGTTAAATCTTAGAACATCAGCATCTGACCAAGGGTTCCACAACTTCCCATAACTGAGTAAATGGCTGAATTTCATAAATGCATTGCTACAGTGCCAGGCACTTTACAGCCTGTGTTGGTGTGCAAGGGAGAAGAAACAGGTGTGTGCAGAAAAAAACACCATGTCAGGTTCATCTCACTGGTTTGCCTGACATAAATCGAAGGACTTTTTGATTTGCTAATTTAAATGCTCTCTAACTTTTTACCTTCTTTGTTTGCATGGGTGTAGTTCCTCCTTTCAACAGAGAGCCCCAAACTTAACAGGGAGGGAATCTATTTCTGTGTTCCAGGAAACTTGCTAGAAAGAGTTAGATATTGAAAGAATGTTGCTAAAATTGTGCTGTACTCCTAAAATTAGTATCTTAAAAAAGAAAAAAAAAAACAAACATATTCAAGCTTTATACTTTTGGAGTAAGATAATTTTTTTTAGCCTTCATTGTTTTCTTTTATTCAACTAAAAGCTTGTTATTGGCAGTGTCTTTCTGTTCTGAACACTTAACTGACAAGATTATTTAAGAAATCATTTCCAATCATACCTCCTGGATCTGGAATCTTGGAGCTGCTCTCTGCCAGCTCCTCCTCCTCAGCTCTTAGAGAGTTCTGTAATTTACTTAGGTTTGAATGCAGTGCATTAAAATCTGGATTCTACTGCTGGCTGTGTCCAAGATTAGTCTCTACTCAGGGATTACATGACAGAGTTTTATATACTTACAAACTGTTACCTTCCCTCTGCTGTTGCTGCTTTGGTTTTTTTTCTTGTGTTGGTACTAATTTGGTTGTTACAAAACCTGTAAATGTTTAGTGGCTCAAGGCTTTTGTGGTTTGGGGGTTTTTTTTGGGGGGGGGAGAGATAGAGGTGTTCAGCAGCACTGTTGTCTTTGACATGGAACAGAATCTCTTGTCATGAACAGACTGCTAGTTGTGGAGAGTTCTAGCTGAAGTGCTGTGCAGTTGAGACAGCTCCTAATTTAGTGATACTAATTTCATATTTGATATGTTTTCTAGCTAGATGAAGAGATCTCAGGAGTTATTGAAGTAGTAGGAAGAGTAACAAATCAGGCAACCATCATGTGCATGTCGTATGTCCAGTTCAGGGAAGACAAGAGCCCATTTGGTAAGTAAGAATATACATTATGACACTTTCATGTTGTGTTCTGAACTCCCCTTCAATAAGTAATAATTGAGAGCCTGACTGAATGTTTTCTTACAGACAAGGTCTTTCTTCAAGCTGCCAGGTGTGGAGTAGAATGTAGAAAAGGAGAGTGTCAGGGGTAACATTCTGTACAAAATATACTGGTGTACTGTCAAGGGGCTGACTCACAGCTGGAGCCAGTCTAGATCATGGTTTGATGATTCTCCCACTCCTGACCACTTCATTTGGACCTTCCACTGAACCTTGTGTGACTCTGCCCCTAGCAGGCCTAAAAATAACCCTTCAGAAAGCCAGCAATGAGAGTGGGAAACTGGAGAGGATGAGCAGGACTGGGAGTGCTCAGCTATACTGCTGTAAAATAAGAAGTGTTTTAGTACTGACATTTGCCTGTGGAGAATTTAGCCTGTGCATCATAACCATTTTCTTTGCCCTGTTTCAGATCTGGAACTCTACAATGAAGCAATAAAAATTATTCATGAATTCCACGACTATTTCCCATTTGGCACTGAGAAGAACAATTGATTTTTCTTATTAGGCATTTAGAGCTTCAGGGGTGACAACAGCACTGTAACTTTCTTGGCTGGCAACATGAAAACAGTTGCGTTTATTTCCACCAAATACAGTGAGAAGCTGCTGTTAGGTGTGCTGTGGATTGCCAGTGAAGGTTGTTCTCTTTGGAAACGTAGTCAGCAAGGAGGAGAACATTTCTGTGGGTATCTCACTGTCTGTATATATTTAACTTTTTCAGTTTGTCTTGATAAAAACTTACTGAACATGGAGGGGTATTTTGCATTTTGACAATGGTCTCAAATAAAAACCATCTGGCTACGTTTAATTGTTCATGTCAGTGTTACACACCAGAGTGCTGTTTGCAGAGGTACGTTAACCCTTGTTCACATTTGCTGACACAGTTTTAACAGAGTGCAGTACAAGCTGCCCTTTACACTGATGTTAAAACCTTTAGAAGATGTCTGGTCAGGCTTGGGGATTTTCAGCACTGTTGAGTTCCCATCACAACCTTTATTCTTGGTGGGAGTCAAAGCAGAACTACCAGATTCAGTCAGGTTGTCATGGTGATTTTAACCACCTAAACTTCTACCCAGTTTCAAGTTTTACTATCCAGGCTACTTACAGCGGGGAGCAGAACTCTTACATCTCTTAAGGTAACACAATGAAAGTAAAATACAATTTTGGAAATACACTCTGTGAAATGAGGCCTTGAGCAAGCAGGTCTAGTGGAAGATGTCCCTGCCCTTGACAGCAGGGTTGGAACTAGATGGTCTGTAAGGTTCCTTCCAACTCAAACCATTCTATGAATTAATAAATTAAATATTTCAAAAGCATTTTAAGTAAACCTTACCCATGTTCATCAACTTTTCATACAAACACATTTCAGGTGTAGGCTAGATTTAGCTTTGTGAGCTCTGTGTATTTTTAGAGGCATCTCTGGTTTTGGGGAAGGAACTGATCGTTTTAAAACTGAGTTACCAGAGTTACTACAAACCGAGTGAATGATCAGTTTGAAGACAGTGACAGAGTTACTGCCACTGGGAAGGAAGGGGACTTTAAGTAGGAATCAGGTCTCATCCAGCACATCAGTAGATGTGGCATGTGATGCCCTGTAGTTCTTTCACTGCTACATTTTAGTGCTCAGTAGAATGCCAATAACTGCAATGCATGAAATCCAGCATTTAGAAGACTTCTGTACTATTCTATTTCAGAAAATTGGTGTTTTGTGCATGGACCTACACTCTAGGCTAGAAACTTTGTGCAGCGTTTGTTACCAAGAGTATCCAGGCTGCCACTAGATGGCCATAGCACTTTAACCTCTACAGAGACTGGCTTGGATGGTTTGAACACAGCTGAATGGGAGATGCTGGATTACCTCTGTCAGTCAAGACTCCTCTTGTCCATCCAGCCCTGCAGTGGCGGTCTGTGGCTAGGTGAGCATTGTACAACTAGAAATGGCTACTATGTGCTATTCATTCATTTGCTCCTCTCCCGACAGAATCTGTGAATGAAGGGCTACTCTGGCTTAAATGTCTACACTGACAAGACAGCAATGCAAACTTGTCTGGCAGTCACTGTAATCTTGACTGATCCTGGTCACCAGACTTGCTCTGCTGTCATTGCTTGGCTGTGGACACAGGAACAATCATGTTGTGCAAGCAGCCTGTCTATACAGTGAGAAAGTGCTCGTGCTTCCTCAGGGAAGGTAGGCCAGGCCAAAGCACATCATGACATGACATTAAAGAAATGTGATCAGCATGAACCTTAAGGTCCCAATGCTTTAATGTGCAAAGCCTCCCTTCATCTAGTTAACCCTACCAGAGTTGAGCAGGTACCTGAAAACGTTAAATGTTAAAGTAACTGCAGCTACCAAAATGCTATACGTTTTTTGGTGAGAAGACAAACAAATCACCCCCCAAATTACACCTTTATGAATTAACATCAAAGCAAAGGGAAAATCTGATCATTCAAAAGCAGCCACTCAGTCTTAATTCGTCAGTTTTGCAAATAGTGTAATTACTGGCCTGAAAGCCTGATCACCAAATACAACAGCCAGAGCTGAGAGTTGTACCGTGCCAGAATTATGCATGCATCTGTAATCCACAACACGTCAAAGACATGCTGAGGATCACAGCAAGCGTCTCATTAAGTGACAGAATTTGACACAAACAGGTAAAGTCAGAAACATCATCACCGAGTTCTCTTTACAGAAGAGAATGAGGCATTGCAAATTAGTAGTTGTGTTCATGTGGAGGTAGAATTCATCATGAAAAACATACCCTTGACACATCCAAATCTTTGTTTCCATGAAGCAGATTTTATTGCCTGTATTTATATAAATAGGGCATCACACATTAAACCCCAGTTTACATTTACAAATGGAGAGCATTTTGAAGAGCTCTTCAACAGCAACATGAAGTGTGCAAAAAACACTGGAAAGAGAAATAAATACCCTAACAAGAGGAGGGAAAAAAAAAAAGAGAAGAATTAACTATTCTCCCATGCCTACAAATAAAAAGTACCACTTTGATTTTTTTTTTTCTTTAAAAAGACCATTAGGCAAAAAAATTTCCATCAGAATAAATGCAGCAGATATAAACCAATATTAATGCTAAACCAAAATAAACCCCAAAGTCCTGAATATAATTATCATGTGATGAATGCATCTACAGAAAAAAAAGTTTCCATGCTTTATCTTGTTGCAATTCCAATCAAACACTTAGAACCAGTGGTATATTACAACTGTGTTCTCCCTTAAAACACTGATTTTCACAGTCCTGGTGGTATGGTACCAGTTTATTGCTAGCATTCCACTTAGTATTTCATAGCACATAGCTCATATACTGGTTCTACTAGTAAATAAACACACACCAAATAAACTGATGTTATTATCACATTACCTTAAAACAGGTTTGGTTTGTTGGTTGGTTGGTTGTTTTTTTCCCCCTAATTTGTGTGAATTTTGTTGCCTACAAAACCAAGGACAACACCACCAATTAGCTCCTAGCACAGTGTTAGCAAAATATCACTGACTCTCTCTCAAGTTAATAAATGATCTTAATTCCAGCTGATAACGGATCTGGAACTCCTTCTGGTCAATGACCTCCAATTCTGCAGCTTTTTGAGAGCAGACTGGTGTCTGCTAGTGACCAGAAGCAGGATTGATACAGGTTGATTTCACACTTCCAAGTCTATTTAAGGAGTACTGGGAAATGCAGATTATCCAAGAGCCTTCAATCAAAACTCAGCATGTAGTTTAAAACTTGGAAGTATTTACAGATCTCCAATCCTTGAGATTTCAGATCTTCACAGTACTACCTTGAAAATGAATCAGTCAAATGAAACCTGCTATAGTTCACCTGCACTGCGCACTGAAACAGACACAGGACTTCTCGGGGAACTCTTCTCTAAGGTGCAGGCATCCCTAGGAGACAAAATCTCCAAGTTCTTTAGCATTACAACTCCCATCAGCTAGGTCTGTAGGTAAATTAAGTAAAACCTTGAACTGTAAAGATACTGTTTCACTACTAACAAAACTTGGGAACAGAAGGAAACAAGATTTTTCTTGAAAATAAAAGTCTTCAGAATACAAATTGTCAGTGGCACTTTGAATGAACTCAGAAGGAAATGATGGTTTGCATACATGAAAGTGTGATCAGACAGTGAACAGAGGAATCCACAGCACAGCTTTGTGATCTCCTGAAGAACACTTCTCAGGAGTCTGCTTTCATTCACACCATGTAAACACTGCTTCATTTAGGAAACAAATCAAAGGGCTGATCAGCATCACCTTGAAAACTTTTAACGAAGTTCTTTGGATTTTGGCAAATCCAGAGTCCACAGTTCCAGGGGTTTTGAACTCAACTGCTTCCATCTTCTGGACAAGGACCACATTCTACACCCAGAGGCTTGTTCCTACCAAGCACAGTCATACACACAGCATTTTACTAATCTGGCAGCAATTTATTTTTTCACAGTAAGTCATAAATGACCTTTATCTCAAATACATGCTTGGACTATGATGAACATCCATTCCTTCTCAACCAATATTTATGCCTGGACAGTCTCTGCTGGAATGAGATTCCCTGTTGTATCCAGCTGCATACACTTACAAGAGCAGGCAGAAACTGGGCACTCTGTATGGTCCCTAGACAGCAACAGCAGGAAAAAAGGAAAAACACGTTAAAAACAAAAGGTTAACAAGAACTTGGTAATCTACACATTTAAAGTATGTGCAGGGACAATGTATCTCAGAAAAATCATGGCATAATAGGTAAGTTTTGCAGGTGTTCTAAACTAGCAAAACATTCTACTGATAGATCATATAGAATGGTTTGGGTTGGAAGGGACCTTGAAGATCATCTAGTTCCAGTCCCCCCACCATAGGCAGGGACATCTTCCACTATACCAAGTTGCTCAAGGCCTCATCCAACCTGGCCATGAACACCTCAAGGGTGGGGATGCTCACAGCCTCTCTGTGCAACCTGTTCCAGTGTCTCACCCTCCTCACTATAAAGAATTTCTTTCTACTCTCCAGTCTAGATGAAGCAAAGGAAGGATGTCCTACTCACTGCAGTTGGAAGTAAGAAAGATTTTAACACCAGCTTACCTGAACCAGCTAAGCATGTGTCCAGCATGTCCACCGTGCCTACAGTTGTGACACCAAGTAAACCAGTTGTTGAACTGGGCTAACTTCTTGTCTTTGCTAAGGTCCACTTTTTCATCTGACTTGGATCCTCCTGTGCAGAGGCAAACCCACCCCCACAAAGATGTTTGTAAGTTGTTACGCTTCATTTGTGTTTCAGTAACACTAGCAAAGTCTGAAAGTAAGAACATCATATGAAGAAGTGCCCTGATTTTAACACTTACAAAGCAATTTTAAGAACTGGTGGAATGCCCAAACAAGCACAATCTTGCTGAGCTGTTGTTTCACATCTTACAGACGTGCTAAACTTGCCTGTTAAGTGATACAGACAGAATCCCTTTGAACAGTCATTTCTGTTTCAGTGGGGCCTGTTTCACTGCACACAAAATCTGCTTTTGAAAAAAAACCAACAAAATCTAAGTGATGAACTGGAACAATCACAACATAGAAGTCATAACAGATCAGGGAAAAAATGAGAAATCACCTAAAAATACAGAAAAATCAGTCATTTGGAAATTGTATAATTCTGAGACTGAGACATTTAGAACCAAAAGATTCTAGTCATGCTATTTCTTAGCTATGACAGCATGACCCACACATTTTTTCATACTTAGTGACACAAAGTGTACCACTCTGAATTTATTCTTCCTCTTCCAGCTGAAGATTAATTCATTTACATTCCAAGACTTTTGCAGCATCCCTGCATCTCAGGAAAACTTCCCATTTTGTATTTTTTAAAGCTCACAGTACTGACCACCACAATACTTTAATCTATTCACCACAATACTTGAATCTTTTCATCTGTCTAAGCATGGAATTTCACTGACAATCTCACTGGGAAAACTGTCAGAACCATGTAACTATGATACCAAAGAACTGAGGCAGAGGTTTCACCATAAAATAAGATGGGACATGGACAAGCTTTCAGCTATGGTCTTCCTTCCAAATGACAAGCATGAATACAAATAGGAAAAGGTGCAAGGGAAGATCTTCCCACAGCTACTGCTACCTAGGCAGGATGTTAGAGGTTGGAAGGAACCTCTGGAGATCTTAGAGTCCAACCCCACTGCCAGAGCAGGGCCATAGAATCTAGCACAGCTTGCACAGGAATGCACCCAGTCAGGTCTTGAAAGTCTCCAGAAAAAGAGACTCCACAACCTCCCTGAGGAGCCTGTTCCAGTGCTCTGTGATCCCCGTGTTGAGGAGCAACTTCCTCTGCTGCAGTTTACATCCACTGCCCCTTGTCCTATCACAAGACACAAGTGAGCAGAGGCTGTCCCTTCCTTCCTGACACCCAGCCCTCAGATATTTGTAGATATTTATTAGATCCCCTCTCAGTCTTCTCCTCTCCAGACTGAACAGCCCCAGGTGTCTCAGCCTTTCCTCACAAGGCAGTGCTCCAGTCCCTTAACCATCCTGGTAGCCCTCCATTGGACTCTCTCAAGTAGAGCCCTGTCCCTCCTGAACTGGGAAGCCCAGAACTGCATGCAATATTCCAGGTGGGGCCTCACCAGGGCAGAGTAGAGGGGGAGGAGAACCTCCCTCAATCCGACAGACATACCATTGGCCTTCTTTAACCAGAGCTCTAGCTGAGTAACTAATCCCCACTGAGTCATACCTGGACAGCTGGAAACTGGTGTTCCCATGTTGATCAAGCAGAGAGCACAACGAGGAAGGGGCTTACGGCACCCAGGGCAGCTTGTGACTTTCGACTTGGTTGGTGAACCGCTAACTCCATACTGGCTAAAACCTCGTCCCTGATGAGGAATAGCTGAACAGCTGTAAGAGATTGATTTTCCACAGAAATTGCAACTCACAAACACCTAGAGAGAATAAAAGCCTGTTAATTTTTTTCTGGTCTGGTTCCACTTTTGCTACACCTGAATGAATTCATTTACAAGCTAGCAAACGCTTCTTTAGCAGATGTTCCAGAGAGTGCCTTGGAAAGCCAAGGCTACTTATGAAGGAGTTCCTAACACCTTGGCTTATAAATGTGGCACACAGTCCTGAGAAGCAAGCTTTAATAATGCTCACTTACCTCCAAAATATGCACAGTAACTAAAGCTTGTAATATTTCAGATCAGGGTGGAGAAGGGAAAGTTCTGGGGAGACCTTAGAGAAGACTTCCAGGATTTGAAGGGGGCTACAGGAGAGCTGGAGAGGGGCTTTAAACAATGGCATGAAGTAACAGGACAAGGGGTAATGGTTTCAAACTGGAAGATGCTCGACTGAGATTAAGCATTAGGAAAAATTTCTTCCCCTTGAGGGCAGTGAGGCACTGGAACAGGTTGCCCAGAGCAGCTGTGGAGACTGCAAGCCTGGCAGTTCAAAGCCAGATTGGACAGGGCCTTGAGCAACTTGGTCTAGTAGGAGGTCTTCCTGCCCATGGCAGGGGGTTGGAACTAAATGATCTATAAGGTCCCTTCCAACCCAAACCATTCTATGAAAATAATAAAAAGCTGTATCTATAGTACAGAAGAAATCAACTTTACACATCTTGCTGTATAATTAAATCTGATCTCTCCCAACTTACTGCCAGGTGACTCACTTCAGAGTCCTCAACATGAGGATTTTCCTGATAATCTTTATCTGGACACCTTATGCAACAAGTTGTGGCTTGATACCAAGGAGCACACAGTTTAAACTCTTTAAGGGCTGTTTATGTGGCTCACATCAGGAAGGAGCAGTAAACTCAACTTTCTCCTAGCTGGAGCAGCATGGATGCAGTTATCCTGAAACAGCTGTGATGGCTACATGAATTCAGAAATAGCCTTCCTTAGAATCCCTGGGGGCCTAGGGCTTGTAACACACATACTTAGCAGACAGGAGAGAGTGGAAAGTGCTGTGGTAAAACCATGTTGGCTAAAAATGCCACCAGATGTTAAGTAGATAATATTTGGACAGGGTGTTACTTTTCCATCCAGCATATGTTCAGAACTGATAATGCAAGCTTCTGCTGCTTCAACTTCCAGTTGAAGGTTCAAGGGCTTCAAAATAGCCTTGAGGTTTGCTTCAAATAAAACAGAGCTAATTTGATCTAGTTCTTGAATCAGTTCCCTAGTTTTAACATCATCCTCACCCTGATGCTGAATTCAGCTGGATGACACATCTCTTGATTTTGTTTTTCAACATGGGGGAAAGTTGAAAAGTTACAGTTCCTGCAAGACAATCTGTTGTTTGAAAGAAACAGCTTAAAGAACACAAATAAAACAGGAGAGGCCAGAACTGCAGGTTTGTTTACCACATTTCTGTACTTTCTATCACAGCAGTTATCAAGTCCTTTCTACAACCAGCATTTAGAAAAAAACACAGCTACATTTTTAGGGCAGCCTTAGCTGAAATCTTTTTTTGCACACAAGTCCTCATGAAAGCAAAGGTACAGTCAGCAACTTTTTGTCTGCAGAAGCACCACGCCACCTTCCTTTCTGGACTGGTCATACTTCAGAGAAGAATTAACATTTACCTGGGCTAAAGGTTTTGAACTGGGATCCAGCTTACTCCTGTGGATATCAAATTCTGCACGTTTATGCCAAAATCTCCAAGCATCTAAAAGATTCCTGTAGTTCTCAATCCAGTATTGAACCCTCTCATCCTTAAGTACATCTGATGGAGAACCCTTAGAGGCAGGAAAAAAGGTCAGACACACTGAAGAAACACAATGCATATTATTCACTGTTTCAAAAGGCTTTACAAAGTGTTCTACAAGACAGGACAAATAATACAGTACAATTTGTCCAGAAAAAAAGAATAATCTTTTCTTCAACTATAATGGGAGTTTGATAAAAGTCTTCCTTGGTCTCTTCCCCCTTGTTGAAAACACTTGTGCTGCCATATCCTCCTAAAATTGCTGCCTGTCAGATGAAGGATTCTAATATTCTCCCATATGGTCTGTACCATTGTCAGCATTGCACACGCAGTTAAACACAGTTGCAGCTATAGTTAGCACTGTGTGAGGGCCAAGACAGGTCCCTCATAAAACAAAACAAAACAAATGCCTATAGACAAACAAAAATCTTCCCATGGGTTCTCTACCAAAATCCTTGAAGAAAGAAAGGAAAATAAATCTGTCAGGAAACAAAGCAGCAATAAGCAGGGGAGTAGTTACTCCCACTACATTTAGTGCAAAGGACTATGTCTTCTTTTGGTCTCTTTCCCCTCTTCCTCCTCAAGCTGTCTTCAGGCAGAGAGAGTGAAGATACATCTTCACAGTTATCACTGAGTGTTTGAGAAGATTCCACAAAACAGGCATGATATACATTGTCTCTGCCACACCTGCAGTGCTGGCTCCACCTCTGAAGCCCTCAACACAAGAAGGGCAAGGGATTGTTGAGGTGGGTCCAGAGGAGGCCACAAAGATGGTTCAAGGGCTGAAGCATCTCTCCTATGGGGGCAGGCTGAGGGATTTGGGATTGTTCATCCTGGAGAAGAGAAAGCTGAGGGGAGACCATCTAGCAGCCTTCCAGGATTTTCAAGGGGGCTACAGAAGAGCTGGAGAGAGACCTTTTACAAAGACATACGGTGATAGGACAAGGGCTTCAAACTGGAAGCAACTCAGTTGAGATTAGGCATCATGAAGCAATTCTTCCCCATGAAGGTGGTGAGGCACTGGAATTGGTTGCCCAGAGAGGTGGTGGAGGTGCCAGGCCTCCAAGTGTTGAAAGTCAGGTTGGAGGGGGCCTTGAGCAAGCTGGTCCAGTAGGAGGTGTCCCTAGCCATGGCAGGGGGGTTGGAACTGGGTGATCTTTAAGGACCCTTCAGACCCAAACCATTCTATGAATCTGTAAGTTTAAGTATCACACTGCTAAAGCAGCCATGGTTAGTTCTCCTCTGTAAGCATTTCTTCTCCAGTGGAACACTAACCTGTAGCATGCAATAGCTTGCTGTCTGGACATCTCCAGTTCTGTCAACATAACTTTCCATCAAGTCAACTCCATCTTTTGTCAGCCCTGTTAATAGTATTCCCTCCAAATTCCCAGCATCTTTCATTTCATTTGTCAGCTTCTCAATGAATCTGTTCAACTATTAAAAACAAAACAAGACATTATTTAATTTTTAGTGGCTGTTAATCCCTTTCCTGACTCATTTCTGTTAGCATGACAAAACTTTTCACCATCTGAACAGCTTTCATTAAGTCTCTGCTGCTGACAGGATATGTTTCTTGCTGGTTGTTACTGTAGTGCAAGAATTCAAGGATTTAATCAACAAACTCTCCACCTCCTGTTAGGAAGTGCAAAGAGGGAGGTTGTGTATTCTTTAAATACTTCAGTGAATTTAAAAGGAAAACCTTCCTGCTGTAAACCCAAGCCTTCATTCAAGGGAATGCAAATATCTGGAAGTAAATAATGAATACCAATAATCTCCAATAAAACAGGCATACAGGTGATGCATTCAACCGACTCCCATCTCATGAATACTAATAGAAGTCACAAACAAGTAAGGTGGAAACAAACACAAATGAAGCTGAAGGTACAAACTGAAGATCAGATTATATTGGGACCAGACCTTTTATCCTACTCTGATGAGAAAAGGCAAGTCACTCCTTGCTTCTACTGTTCACCCCCCTACCCCCGAGTTTCTTCTGCCTCTAAATAAAGCCCAGATTAACAGTTTGCTTAGATGTGCAACCCCAAACTCACCTGAGCATCGTTGAGGAACTTGCAAGCAAATGCCACTCTGTCTCGTACTGCTACATTGTTTTCATACTTGGGAGAGAAAAATGGCAATATTAGCACCACAAGCAAGCTTCCACTTTCTCAACAGGTTGTTTGGCACAGTCAGAACATTTGCACTATTGTGTAACTAATACTGTGAAATTGATCATGTACCAAGAAAATATCACATCTGAACAAAGCCAACACTAAACATCAGATTGTTTACACTCAGATAGGGGCATCAGAGCAACACTGTGGCTACTGGAACACTCCTATGGCAGCACAGCCTGGTACAAGACATCCTCTGGGGAACTCTAGAAGAAATTTTGCAAGCCATTGTAGATCTGGGCTTAGTGCTTCTAGCACATACAGATAGCAAAGAGTCACCAGGTCACAGGCAGGAAGAAAACCAAAGAAACCTTCATCCAGCATGTTTACAAAACAACTGGCCTGATGACTCAATTCCTCCCTAAAATCACAACTCAAAGTTAATAAACAAACCAACCAAACAAAACCCAACACTAAAAACCCAGAACAGGGACTTCTCACAAATATATTGGCACTCCAGGTGCAGCAATGCAGTAATATTTACTCTTTGCTTTTTAATCCTTTTACTAGATGTGACACTGCTTTAAATCCATCACTACAAAAGCAGCATTTGTGTCTTGTTAGTCATTTGTACAACTACTAATCATAATAACAACACAGAATGGTTGGAGTGAGTCCAGAGGAGGATCACAAAGATGATCCAAGCACTGGAACACCTCTGCTATGAGGATAGGCTGAGGGAGCTGGGATTGTTCACCCTGGAGAAGACTCTGGGGGGACCTTAGAGCTGCCTTCAAATACCTGAAGGGATCCTACAGGAAGGCTGGAGAGGGACTTTTCATAAGGGTGCCTAGAGACAGGACAAGGGGGAATGGTTTGAAGCTGAGGGAGACCAGGGTTAAGACTGGATCTTAGGAAAAAGTTCTCCAGCATAAGGGTGGGGAGACTCTGGAATAGGTTGCCCAGGGAGCTTGTGGATGCTTCCACCCTGCAGGTGTTCAAGGCCAGGTTGGATGAGGCCTTGAGTAGCTAAATCTAGTTGAGAAACATCCCTGCCCATGGTGGGGAGGTTGGAGTAGATGATCTGTAAAGTCCCTTCCAACCTAAGCCATTCTATGGTTCTGTGATTAATTCCTGCAGTATACAGCACTTCCCCTACCTACATGTGTATACATACATATATGGACTTATTACTTAAAAGAATTTTAACAGGAATTTACTCACCAAAACACCATCATATGAACCAGACTCGCTCGTCAGGAAAGCAAACATAGCACACAAGTAGGGGTTGTTCAACTGCAGTCTTAGAGTACTGCACATTTCTCTCCAAAGTGAGTTCTTCTCATCTGTGTAGCCTGACAGAGCCATTGCTACTACATTAAGGTTCAGATCACCTGATTTATTAAAAACAATATCAAGTTAAGCACTTAAAAATAATCTGAGTTTAACTGTGCTGGAAAGCACCAGCTTGAAACAGGACATTTTGTCAGGATGCAGGGCAAAATGCGGCAGAATTAACACTAGGTAAATGAAATGTGCACACACCAGCATTTATTAGTTTCTGCTTTAAATGCCTCTGGTAACAGCTCTAAAAGTCCCAAGTCAACACCCATGACAGCCTGACTTATACTTTAAGCAACATTACACTGGTTCTGTGATTTTGAAATGGTTTTGAACTGCAAAATGTCTTCAAAGCACTATGATAAAAGATTGTCCTTACCATAATTCACATCTACAAGAAGGATAAAGACTGTTGCAAATATAGCCATCACTAAGCAAGCCTAGAGGATGACAACTGCATCTATCAGCTTCATTTAACCCATTCAATCTATCCCATCTACATGTTATTCTAATGTTATTCCTGCCAGAATGACTCCAAAAAGGGGCAATATGAAAAGTAAAAGATTCCAAACAGCTCCCTTTGTGTCTTACCTACCCACTTCAGTGGCAAGGTCTTTTAAAGTTAATAACAGAGCACAGATGCAAATTGGAGTTGTAGGAGGAATACTGGCAAGAACACAGAACAAAAATACCTCCATCTCCTGGCTCCACTGTCATGTGTCCCCTCACACATGGCAACTCCTACAAATATTACTGTAGAACAAATGCCTTCTGCAGACACTGAACATTACATTTCAGTTATTCCACAGCCCTTGCACTGGTGGGAAGCTGCAGACAGCCCAACAGAAGCAGATTCACATGACATGCAACCATTAAAACAAAAGAATCTAGTTCTGAGTGCACATCAAGAGGGCATTCTGGACTCCACCATCTATTTTAACTAGGCAACCAGCACCAGAACAAGGGGACACAGTCTCAAGCTGTGCCAGGGGAGGTTTAGACTCGAGGTGAGGAAAAAGTTCTTCACCGAGCGAGTCATTCATCACTGGAATGGGCTGCCCAGGGAGGTGGTGGAGTCACCATCCCTGGAGGTGTTCAAGGGGAGACTGGACATGGCACTTGGTGCCATGGTCTAGTTGTGGGGTCTGCTGGGACAGGTTGGACTTGATGATCCTTGGGGTCTCTTCCAACCTTGGTTATACTGTGATACTGTGATAGATGCTAAGACATCTGATAGCCTGAGGGGTGAAAGATCAGATCTGTCAAGAGTCTCAAGCTCCAACAGAACCATTTCCAGTGACTATTTTATAGACAGCAGGCATTTTTTCCACACTAGCTTCCACAATGCTCTTCACAGAAAGAAATCTAGCAGGGTGCTGCAGAGCCAAAAGCAAAGCCACTAAACACAGCCCGCACCTTTTCCCGAGGAAGCTCCTTTATTCAGGATTTGTATCGCTCGCCGGATGTCCAAGTTGAAAAGGGCTACAGCAGCAGCTCGCTCCCAGTCTCCTTCCTGCTCCAGGGAACTTAAAAAGGGTTCCACATCCAAGTCTGTTCCCTTCTTGATCCACCCGCAGAGCTGCAAAGCCAAGGATCTCTCCTCACTCAGATACTGAATAATGTCTGCCTGTCTATCAGATCCGCTCCTGCTGTGCCTGAGGTTCTCTGTTGTTCCTAGAAATGGGAAGTAAGTTAAATCATGCTCAAATTTGCACAAGTTACCTTGCTACCCCAATGCTTTGATTTCCACCAGAAAGCAGAACACAAAAGCTGAGTATCGCATTTTAGTACTTAAAAACTCCACGGTAAGGAGCAGCACACACAAAATTATTTAGATCTGATACAAATGATCCATCTAAACTTGACACAAATTCCCAACCAAGTCTTGCTTCTTTCCTCTACCTCCTAAGATCTTGGAGGTTCTGGGTACAGTTGACAAGAGTTATCAGTATGTGCAACTTGAAAATACATAACACAGAGCCAAGCCTTTGCTCTACCAGCTCTCTTCTTCTCAGCAAGCACTGAGGTGCTACCATCTTTCCCAGCACTGAAGATGGGAGATTTTGTTGCACCAAGGAGCATAAATAATAAGACCAAAAAAATGAACAGAGACAGAAATACTCAAATAATAGACTCTACTAATAAAAATCACACTGAGCATAAAAGGCACAATGTGATACACCGGGGGTGATTGCCACTTAAGGACAAGTCATCTTATTTATAGTTACACGAACACAGAGTCATAGAATGGTTTCAGTTGGAAAAGACCTCCAAGATCAAGACCATCAACCCAACAACACCATGGCCATTAAACCATCTCCTGAAGTGCCATGTCTACACAGTTTTGATGACCTCCAGGGTTGGTGACTGCACCACCTCCCTGGTCAGCCTGTTCCAACGCCTGACTGCTCTTGTAGGAAAGCATTTTTTCCTAACATCCAAAAGTTAGTGTGGTTAGTACACTAGCAGTGACTACAGTAAAGAACCACACCCCTGAGTGGAGCTTCAAAAACTGTAAGTTATGGAACCACAGAATCTCAGAATTGGTTTGGTTGGAAAAGACCTTTAAGATCACCAAATCCAACCATTCTCTAACTCTACCTAGTCTGGTGCTAAACCATGTCACTCGGCACCACATCTCTGCCTCTTTGAAACACCTCCAGGGATGGAAATTCAACCACCTCCTTAGGGAGGCTATTCCAGGGTTTGAGAACCCTTGCAGTCAAGAAGTTTGTTTTAATGTCTAAACTAAACCTCCTCTAATACAACTTAAGGCCATTTCCTCTCATCCTATCACTTGCTACTAGGAAGAAGAGACCCACACCCACCTCACTACAACCTTCTTTCAGGTGGGTGGGGAGTAAGAATTTTCAGCACCACAGTCACAACTCAAATGTTTGAAATAGTTCAGCTGAAGCTCTTTGTTTTTCTGATTACCAACTTTCCAGGAACACTGACAATTCTGGAAATTACTGCAAGATAAACTTTTAAAGTGTTTCTGTTTAGTTTACCAAACCTCTTCCCACCTGTGCCCTGTGATAAGACAAGGGACAACAGATGTAAACTACAGTGCAGGAAGTTCCTCCTCAACATGAGGGTCACAGAGCACTGGAACAGGCTCCCCAGAGAGGTTGTGGAGTTTCCTTCTCTGGAGGCTTTCAAGACCTATCTGGATGCATTCCTGTGCAACCTACACTAGATTATATGGTCCTGTTCTGGAAGGGGGGTTGGACTCAATGATCTCCAGAAGTCCCTTCAAAACCCTAACATCCTGTGATATGTATTTCCATTTAAATAGTCAACATTTTTAAAAGACAGACCCCTGAGTGCATCATTCTGTAAACAGACTACAAGAGAACTTAGCAAAGTTGGAATATTCTTACCCAGAGATGACTTCACGATTGATTTAATGCCAGCATAAACTAAGGGACCTTTGTTTCCTGTTAGTTTTTGATCCATGTCTTCAGTATACTGCTTCATAAGTATTTTCACGTATAGGAAGCTTGAGTTTACCCCAAGTGTTTGAAAAGAACTGTTGGTTTTTTTTAAGTTTACTGTCACATCCTGTATCTGCAAATAATTTACAGGACATTGCATTATAGGTACAGACTTTCATGCATCTCACAGAACTGGTTTACATATAAAGGGGTATTACTACTTTAGGATATAAATTGCAGTAAAACAAAGGATATAATGCAGGGTGTACCAAAGTGATTTCAGCTGAGGATCTTCATTTCCAGCCAGGAGGTGATTTCTCCAGACTTGTTCAGTATCAAGACCATACCTCGACAGAGCTCTGAGCCGCATTTTGGTTGCTATGTCTTTTTCCAAGGAATTAGCCTTCCCTTCTTCTGTACACTCATATAAATGTCTTCCACAAGCCCACATTAAGGAGGTGACTGGGCTCCATGCAAGGGAAATCCTTTCAAAAACGGTGAAGTCAGACATAGTTCTGTTGGGAGTCACCACTACCATTCGGTTTTGACTTGTGGGATGCCAGGCAAACGAAGCAATGTAATTCTCACAGGGCTGGACGCTCCTCTCGATTATTGTTGGCTCAGTTTCATCTCCAATAGGGGTGGGAGTGTGCTGCATGTCATACAGCCTAATGATATTGCTGTCCCTCGTCAAAGTAGCCAACAGCCCAGTTCTCGTTGGGCACCACGCGACTTTAGTTAAGGGTTTTGGTTGCTCTGTCAAGGTCAAAACAGGCTTCTCAAACTTCCTTAAATCCCAGATGGCAACCTGCCCTTCATAGAAGGAAGCTACGCGATCGTGGAAATAGGGATCGACAGTCACCCCTTGGACAGCCTTGGTGTTGACAAAGATCTTTTGGCTTGTGTTCCTCAGATCAAAAATAGCCAAATTCCGATGCATTCCAGCTAACAGCAGCTTCTGGTCACGTGGCAGCCAACACAGAGAGAGGCAAGCGTCGTTCTGCCCCAGTTCATAGAGTGGCTTCGTTACCACCAGGCCTGCTTCCGGATCTCCCGATGAAAGTCTTACTTTCTCTGCAGCAACTGCAGTCTCTGGAGCGTATTTGCTGCTGATATCCCAGATCAACACCGAAAAGTCAGCTCGATGCTTGTCTAAGCCAGCAGCCAGCCAGTTGCTGTCGAGTGGGTTCCACGCCAGGGTGTTGCATTGCCGCGCGTGTTTGGGAACGAACTCTTTGCCTATCAAATCTTTACATTTTGAGTTGTGATCCTGACCCAGGCTGGTAAGAACCACTCGACCATTGGCCTGTCCAACAGCAAGGAGGCACTCGGGGTCGTACTTGGGATACCAAGCCACGCATTTCATATAGGGCGTGTCTGAATTGATCGACAGGAGGGTTGCTGTCGTTTCCTCCGACAAGCGCAAGGACCCCGCCTTCAGCTCTGAGCTCACAGCAGAGTCAATGTGGTACAGGCTCAATTCCGAATCGCACACAACAAACCTGTCGACGTGGTGTGGGGCCCACAGAATGTCAGGTTTGGAGCCACTCATGTTTGGGGTAAATTGAGACACAATTTAAGCTCTTGTAAGAAGGTTCAGGTGATATCCATGCATATGGAAACTGTTGAGAAAATAATTGGTAGGCATGTTGTCAAAATCCAAATTCCTTTGTAGTCTGACATCATGTTCAAACAAAAATAACTTTTATCCCACATGTTAAACTTAGGGTTTAACACACAGACATTTCAGGTCAAAAACTTAAAACATTCTCTGCATTACCTCACTTTCCCTGCAGCACACTTTGGTTTTGCTGGTGCATACCTACCGAGGCAGAACCAACCTGCTGAGACAGAACCAACCTACTGAGACAACCACCTACAAACTGTCAACAGCATTTACTGTGTTTACAAGCTCCACAGTTTTAAGGAGTATTAAGGGCAGTAATATGGAAGGGATTAACCATGATGTGATGTGACATGACATGTGGGTGTGCTGCTGGTACAGAGCCACTCCCTAAAACACGTAGAAGAGAATTTCTCTAATTGAAGCACACTAATTGACCAAAATTAGACTCTGTTTTGTCTGAAGTCTGTACCATACCTAGAAAGGTTTTCTCTCTTTGTGGATTTCTACAAAAACACAACTCTCTACTCTTATTCTACTGCTCCTAATCCTGCCTTCTGCCCCAGTGTTACCTTTTCTTTGCTCATATTCGGCTTAGCAGCACTCATGAAAAACCACTACTCCTGAATTACATTTACCTTTTCAGTAGCTGCATGTCTGTAATCATTACATGTGCTGAAATATAAAAGGCATCACAGATTCTACAAATCTTTTCTGTAATTGGAGAAAGCACCACGCTAGGCTAGGTTACAAGAAAAGGCTGCGTTATTTACATCTCCCGAGCCTCCTTCGTGTCTCTGATGGTTACCCCCAGCCCGGCTCCTACGTGCTCTGCGGGACCCGAGGCCCTTGGCCGTATCCCGGCCCGCCTCGCCGCCCCACACTCAGGGGTAACGCGATGCAGGAACTGCAGAAAGAGGAGGCCGCTGAGGCCCGAGGGGACACCACAACGGCGAGGACAATCAGGAGCACGGACAACTGCTACCTTCCCGGGCGCGGCAGCTGCTCACCCACCCCGCGGACCCTCCGACAGGATGACGACCACCGCCGCAGCCGCTGTCAGAAGGGGAAGGGACGGCGACCCGCCACCTGGTACCCGCGCCGCCCAAAGAGGAAGAACGGGAAGCACAGGACGGCTTCCGGTTGCGGGGGGGGAAGGAAAACCGGTGACGCTTCCGGCGCGCTGGGCCCAAAGAGCAGGCGCACTTCCGGCGCGTCGTTGCGCAGCATCAGCGCGCGCGGGGCGACCTCCGCCGGGTAGAGTCCGCGCTCACTTCCGGTCTCGGGCAGGGCGTCTGTCGGTGCTCCGCGGGGCAGCCGTGCTCGCAGCTTGCCGCTCTTCAGCCGCCGTCCCATGGGCGCCGCTGGCGGGAGCTGTGCGGAGAGCGCCCCGCAGCCTGCGGCCCTTCAGCCGCGATTCCTCCGCCGGCTTCGCGGGATGCGGAGTGCCCGCAGGCTGGGAAGTGTAACAAACCCTCGGGTTGGGTTTGGGTGGCTTTATTGGGTGGATTTCTTTCCAAACCTCTATGGGTCATCGGTTTTGTCAAAGTGAAGTTTGCTTTGCTTTTTTCATTATTAAACTCGTGACTTCCAGTGCTCCAAGTGTAGTGCTGTGTTTTCGTGTGGTTGGTTGTCAGACCTGCTGTCTCATTGGCTGGAAGGGTAAGAAACGAATTTTCCACCATCTTTGAGAGGTCAGACGAATGCATTAGTAAGTCTGGTACCCAACACACAGAGTTGCTGAGGACCTGCAGTGAGAGGAAGGTACACTTGCAAATGTACCTTCTTTTTTTGGAGTGAAATTTCTGCAGTAGGCGCAGAGATCATAGTATCCCTGGTGTCAATAGAATCACAGAACGTCTGAGGTTGGAAGGTTCCTCTGGAGATCACCCCCCTGGCAGGGCCAAGCTAGAGCAGGTTGCTCAAGATCTTGCCCACCTGGGTTTTTTCACTGTCTCCAGAAATGGAGACTCCACATCCTCTGGGCAAACCTGCTCCAGAATTTGATCACTCTCGAAGTAACAGGCTGGGAGCAGAGTGGGTTGACAGTGGCCCTGAAGAAAGAGACTTGGTGCATTGATTGAGGAGGTCACCATGAGCCTGCACTGTGCTCATGCAGCCCAGAAGGCAAATCATATTTTGGGCTGCATCATGAGAAGCATGGCCAGCAGGGCAAGAGAGATGATTCTGCCCCTTTACATTCTGGTCTTGTTAGACCCCACCTCAAATACTGCATCCAGTTCTGGTGTCCCCAGCATAGGAAGGACACAGGGCTGCTGGAGCAAGTCCAGAGGAGAGCCACAAAGATGATCCAAGGGCTGGAACACCTCTGCTATGAGGACAGGCTGAGGGAGCTGGGGTTGTTCAGCCAGAAGAAGAGAAGACTCGGGGGGGGGGGTGGGCTTTAAAGCTGCCTTCCAATACCCGAAGGGATCTTACAGGAAGGCTGCAGAGGGGGATTTTCATAAGGGCATCTAGATACAGGACAAGGGGGAATGGTTTGAAGCTGAAGAATAGCTTTAGACTGGATCTTAGGAAGAAGTTCTTCAGTATGAGGATGGTGAGACTCTGGAATGGGTTGCCCAGGGAGGTTGTGGATGCCTGCTCCCTGAAGGTGTTCAAGACCAGGTTGGATGAGGCCTTGAGCAGCTGAGTCAAGTTGAGAAGTGACCCTTCTCATGGCGGGGAGGCTGGAGTAGATGGTATCTTCCAACCTAAGCCACTCCATGAGTCTATGATTTACCTAGGAGGAAAAAAAATTCTTGGCCCTTTCTGATTCGAATTTCAGAATCTGCTTTTCTGCAAGCCCTGGAGATGTGCACTTTTTTCTCCATTATTAACTCTCTTTAAAGTTGTCTGAAATATAAGAAATTCTAAGTACTAATTTCTTCTTCAGACACAAAGCCTGAGAGATGGCCTGGGAACATTTAAATGTCACACTTTTGATGACGACTTTGGCACTGTCAACAGTCAGGGCTGTCATGTAAGCTAGAAGTGCCTTCCCCATTTCCATCGAGCCATCTCCATTGTCACAAAAATTGCCAAAATTAGGCAGCTTGACTTTGATCAACCAAATTGTTGAAAAACAGATGCAAAGGAAGCTGTGTTGTCAGGTTAATAAAGCAAAGCCTGCCCTGGTCTTGGGAGCTGGGTGTGATACAGTCTGAGGAGCAAGACCTCAGCATGTGCAGTCTAGTTCAGGCAGCCACACGGACAAACTCAGTCTTCTTGGGTGATGTGCATGGGTGGTTTAGGCTGGATTTGAAATGTGCTGTTGAAGTGAGTCTCTCAGTGGACTCATTTACTGTGCTTTGGGTTCTGGACCAGAGAGAGGTTGCAGCAATCTCAAACTCAATAAATTGATTTTCTTCAGGTGAAACTGAACTAAATCATCTAATGTGGAACTGCTCTTAATGTATTTCTGCCCTCAGCAAGTGGTCAGCCTGCAGGAGAAGACCCAGCAGGTCTTCTGGATGAGAAAGAGGGTGGAGTGGTCCCAAACTCAAGAAACTGATGTCCTTCAGATGAAGCTGAACTATATTATCTAATGTGGAAGGGCTCTTAAATGTATTTCTGCCCTCAGCAAGCGGTCAGTCCACAGGAGAAGACCCAGCAGGTCTCCTCACATGGCATATTCACTGCTAGTGAGCCTGTGGCACTGTTTGTTAATGGCTACATGGAGTTAGAAGCTGCCCATCAAGCAGAGCTAGCCCAGTGGTGGGGTAATTCAGAATGCACCATGTCGATGGCTTACTGAGAAGAGGCATCTCCTTTCAGGAGCTGTATTACAAAGAACCCTGCAGAGCAGCTGTCTTTGCAATTAACACGACAAAATCAGGGCAAATCATGCTCACATCAAAGGCTGTATCCAACAGTTTGCATGGGTCCACAGGTTTGATTGTATGGCAGTGTGGATGTTGCCCATCAAATGTGGCTGCTCACAGTGCTTACCTAACAGTCTCTGTCAGCAAATTAAAAATCAAAATGATCTGATAAAGATGTGGTTTGTATTTTTTTTGTTCACTTTACAGTTGGTTAGTTCCTTTTGTTGTTGTTTGTTATGATGCACCTCGATCGGTGCATTAATCCTGTGGGGGGAATAATGTTCATTGCTTCTCTAAATGGTGTAGCTCAGCTGGAGCTGAGCATTATCTGAGTCGAGTCACATCTTTGATTTGGTTCTGTGCATCCACACTAGGCATGGTGCAGAGCACACTGGCACAAAAAGAGAAATCAATCAGATACATCTCCTCTCCTGCCCTGATTTTTTTTTTTTTTTGCACCTTTCTGCTTACACAGAGTTTAGAATATTTGACACTTCATAATTGTGGCCTTCCAGTATCTGAAGGGGACCTACCAGAAGGCTGGGGAGGGACTTCTCAGGATCTCAGGTAGTGATAGGACTAGGGGGAATGGAATGAAGTTGGAGGTGGGGAGATTCAGGCTGGAGGTGAGGAGGAAGTTCTTCACCATCACAGTATCACAGTATAACTAAGGTTGGAAGAGACCCCAAGGATCATCAAGTCCAACCTGTTCTAACAGACCTCACAACTAGACCATGGCACCAAGTGCCACGTCCAATCTCCCCTTGAACACCTCCAGGGACGGTGACTCCACCACCTCCCTGGGCAGCCCATTCCAATGACGAATGACTCGCTCAGTGAAGAACTTTTTCCTCACCTCGAGTCTAAACCTCCCCTGGCACAGCTTGAGACTGTGTCCTCTTGTTCTGGTGCTGGTTGCCTGGGAGAAGAGACCAACCCCCTCCTGTCTACAACCACCTTTCAGGTAGTTGTAGAGGGCAATGAGGTCACCTCTGGTCCTTCTCTTCTCCAGGCTAAACAATCCCAGCTCCCTCAGCCTCTCCTCATAGGGCTTGTGCTCAAGGCCTCTCCCCAGCCTTGTTGCCCTTCTCTGGACACGCTCAAGTGTCTCGATGTCCTTCTTAAACTGAGGGGCCCAGAACTGGACACAGTACTCAAGGTGTGGCCTAACCAATGCAGAGTACAAGGGCACAATGACCATGAGAGTGGTGAAGCCCTGGAATGGGTTGTCCAGGGAGGTGGTTGGGGTGCCATCCCTGGAGGTGTTTAAGCCCAGGTTGGATGAGTCTCTGTCCAGCCTGATCTAGCGTGGGGTGTCCCTGCCCATGGCAGGGGGGTTGGAACTAGATGATCCTTGTGGTCCCTTCCAACCCTGACTGATACTGTGATACTATGATAACTTTCTGGACACAAAGGTGTCACAAGCAAAAAGAATTCATTTGAATTGCAGGAACACCCCAAAACATATTTAGTGAAATGGACAATCTTCTGTTTCGTTTTGTGTTTTGGTGTTTGGGGTTTTTTTGTTTGGTTGGGTTTGGGTTTTGGTTTGTTTTTTAATAAAATGAAGTGCAATGGCTACTTCTCATCCTTTTCATGTGAAAAAAAGATACAGTAATGTAAGAACAGCAGCAACAGTCTTTGCATATATATATATAAGAGAACATTTATATGATAAAAGAGACTCATAAATATACACAGTGGTTAATTTGAAATTCCTTTGAGTATCATTACAGAGGAATGTTCCACTCAGCTGAATCAGAGCTCTGTTCACTTTCAGCACTTTCAGAAATGGCTCACATATGTGCACACTGCTAGACAGGAATTTTATGTACCAGAGGTCAAACTCACGTGAAAACAAAACCTGGAACATGTGGGATGCATTCAGTCCTGGCAGCACCCTGTTTTCTGTAGCATTAAAACAGAAGCACATCATGTCAGAATAGAATTCTTTACAAAAGTAGAAATTTACAAGCGCTGTGGCTAACTAGGAGGTAGATTTACAGACAGCCAGAGCCCAGCACTAGAAAGTAAGCAAGCTCCATTCCCAGTAACTGGATAGCAGAAGGCTTATTAAAACCCCAGCACAGTCCCTTGTGCATGTGCATTTGGGCTGGATCCAGTTGCAATATAAATAACCTCTGCAGCCTGGGGCCTGCCTGTTTGAGCTAAAATGTGGAAAGCAGAGATGCAATGTCTTCTTTCTAATATATCCTTCTTACAAAGATCCTCATATCCACTAGCTCTCAGTAGAGAATCCTGGCAGTGTCTGCTGTGTGTTTCAGTATCAAATAAACATGCTTGTACTTGGAAGCCAAGATTCATTTTGCACATAGCCTTCTGGTCATTTAATGACTTCTTGAACAAATGCTATGGAATGACACTAAATTGGGGGGCACTGTTGATCTGTTTGAGGGTTGCAATGCTCTGCAAAGGGATCTGACGTGCTGCATAGATCACAGAATGTTAGGGGTTGGAAGAGACCTTGAGAGATCTAGTCCAACCCCCTTGCCAGAGCAGGATCACCTATACCAGATCACACAGGAACACATCCAGGCAGGTTTTGAATATCTCCAGAGAGGGAGACTCCACAACCCCCCTGGGCAGCCTGTTCCAGTGTTCTGTCACCCTCACAGGGAAACCCCCCAGCTCCCTCAGTCCCTTCTCGTAAGGAAGATGTTCTACTCCCTCAATCATTTTTGTGGCTCTGCACTAGACCCTTTCAAGCAGTTTCCTGAGGTCCTTCTTGAACTGAGGGGTCCAGAACTGGACCAGATGTGGCCTCACCAGGGCAGAATAGAGGGGGAGGAGAACCTCTCTCCATCTACTAACCACAGCCCTTCTAATCCATCCCAGAATGGCATTGAACTTCTTGGTCACAAGAGGACATGCTGGCTCATGGTCATCCTTCTATCCACTAGGACCCTCGAGGCTGAGGTCAGTTGTATGAGATTTAACAAAACCAAAGGCTGGGTCCTGCACTTGAGTCACAACAACCCCAAGCAATGCCACCAGCCTGGGGGAGAGTAACTGGAAAGCTGTCCAGAAGAAAAGAACCTAGGGGTGCTGTTTGACAATTGGCTGGACATGAGCCAGCGATGTGCTCAGGTGGCCAAGAAGTCCAAGAGTATCCTGGCCTGGATCAGCAATAGTGTGACTAGCAGGAGGACAGAAGTGATTGTGCCCCTGTACTCAGCACTGGTGAGGCTGCACCTCGAATACTGTGTTCAGTTTTGGGCCCCCCACTACAAAAAAGGCATTGAGGTGCTGGAGCAGGTCCAGAGAAGGTCCACAAAGCTGGTGAAGGGTCTGGAGAACAGGGCTGGTGAGGAGCAGTTGAGGGAACTGGGGTTGTTTAGTCTGGAGAAAAGGAGGCTGAGGGGAGAACTTCTGGCTCTCTACAACTCCCTGAAAGGAGGCTGGAGTGAGGTAGGAGTTGGTCTCAGGTGATAGAATGAGAAGAAATGGCCTGAAATTGTGCCAGAGTAGGTCCAGCTTGGGTATCAGGAAAAAATTCTTTGCTGCAGGAGTGGTCAGGCATTGGAACAGGCTGCCCTGGGAGGTGGTGGAGTCACCATCCCTGGATGTCTTCAAAAATGTATGGACATGGCACTTCAGGACACGGCTCAATGGCCATGGTGGTCTTAGGTTGACAGTTGGACTTGATGATCTTAGAGGTCTTTTCCAGGCAAAACAATTGTAGGATTCTATGACTAGACACTGGAATCTCATACATTACCATGTCTTGACTCAACTCTAGTTTTTGCTTCAGTGGAGTTTTTCTAGTTCACTGTTTTGCTGACGGTGACAAGCTTGTCTACAAGCACAATAACAGGAAATAAATTAGACCTCATCAAAGAACACTACTAATCCTTCTTGAAATGAATCCCCTGGAGGACAGTTTAGTGTCACATCTTGGGGGAAAAAAAATTGCTTCACTTCCCAACTCACCAAATAAAACAAAAAAGCCTTTTTCTCTAAGCCAAGAAATACAGAAACTTTGAGGATTAGTAGAGAGCTCTACAAAAGAGTTTTTCAGGGAGACATCTGGTATTAACTAAGCATGTGGGGCTAAAATTCAATCCTTCACCTGCAACGACCCCGTGTAAGAATGTGTGACCCATGGGAGGAAGAGGCAGATGACTTCAAGTCAACCTTACCCTCTTTTTGGTCAGGGCTGCTCTAAGAGCAGGTTGTAGGTATGTGGATACTGGACCATAAGGAATCATTTACTTGTTTGGTTACCTCCCATTAGCTTTCATCACAGTGGCTTACAGGCTGTTCCACAGGCCACAGCTGCCCAGGGGGTCCTAAAATAAACTTATAATGCAAAGCCTTACCTGTGTATCCACCCTGGCACCTCTGGCAGGGTTCAAAGGGAGGTTTGGGCAGGGAAAGTTTTGACTGCTCTGCACAACTTCTGCTCATGAAAAGTTCTACAAATAGATGAAGGTTGTGTTATTACAGAATGGTTTGGGTTGGAAGGGACCTGAATGATCATCCAGTTCCAATCCCCCTGCCATGGGCAGGGACACCTCCCACTAGACCAGGTTGCCTTTCACCTGACAAGAGTCATTGGAATGACTGCACACATTCCTCCTGGAAAGTAAAGGAAGGCAGTACAAAATTCAGTACTTTGGTCTCCTTCCTTTTGAATGAGTTTGCTGTGCCGTTTCTTTTCACCCCTTTCACAACTCAAATGTCAATTCCACGCCATTCTTGTGAGACCCCACCTGGTGTACTGTGTTCAGCTGTGGAGTCTTTATTACAAGAAAGATATGGACGTGCTGGAATGTGTCCAGAGAAGGGCCACAAGGATGATCAGAGGGCTGGAGCATCTCTCCTATGGAGACAGACTGAGAGAGTTGGGGTTGTTCAGTCTGGAGAAGAGAAGGCTCCAAGAAGACCTAATTGTGGCCTTCCAGTATCTGAAGTGGGTCTACAAGAAAGCTGGGGAGGGACTTTTTAGTGTGTCAGGTAGTGATGGGATTAGGGGGAATGGATCCAAGCTAGAGGAGGGGAAATTTAGATTCAACATTAGGAAGAAGTTCTTCACCATGAGGGTGGTGAGACACTGGAATGGGTTGCCCAAATTGGTGGTAGAAGCCCCATCCCTGAAGGTTTTTAAGGCCAGACTAGATGTGGCTCTGGGCAACCTGATCAAGTGGAAAGTGTCCCTGCCCATGGCAGGGCGATTGGAACTAGATGATCCTTGAGGTCCCTTCCAGCCCTGACAATTCTGTGATTTGTGTGTCACACCCACACCTCTCTCCTAGTTAGAATGCTCCCTCTGCAGGCACAGCTTTGCTATGTCACAGTTGGCTCTGCTATTAATAGATTGGGTGATCAGTCATGAAATGGGAGGGGTTGGAAGGAACCCCTGAATATCATCTAGTCCAATTATGTTCTTATCAGAAGATTTCTTCCGTACTTGCCTGCACAGACACAGGTGTAGGGACGTGGTGAACCTGACTCAGAATTTTCTGCATCTCTAACTTATCACTTACATATTTCTTTTTGGTTTGCTTTGAAACTGCTCCATCATTTGTACAATTACAGACTGAGGAAAACAAAACTGACTCTTATGTCCCCATGCCTTCCCCTTACCAGTAATGTCCCCTGACCCCCACGTCCTTCACTGGGCTTTCCTGCAGCACTGGGCTCAGCATTACGTGCATTCCACTCGGCCACCCAGCTGCTTTCTTCTGCCTGCTGGTTAATGGATGATACCTTCTGGTTTTGTTTCTCCACTAAAAGCATAAATTGAATCTATCATCTCCTTCACACAGCCTCCAATTACCACCAAAACTGTCAAAAATTAATATGCTCAAGGTCTTTCTGATTAATCTGGTTGAATCAACTGATGAGTTTAAAATATACTGGGGAATGAAGAAAAGGAATGTAGAAAAGCAGAAAAACAGATGGGAGCATCACTTAAGCCTCATTTCCTTAAGAGATCAACATAGGTTGGGCAAGGAGTGGCTTGAGAGCAGTCTGCAGGAGATGAACTTGGGGGTGTCAGTTGATGACAAACAATATGAGCTGCCAGTGGTCCTGGAGTGTGTCCAGAGAAGAGCAACAAGGCTGGTGAAGGATTTGAAGAGCATCATAGGAGGAGCAGCTGAGGGAGCTGGCATTGTTTAGTCTGCAGCAGAGAAGGCTGAGGGGAGGTTTTATTGCTCTCTACAACTCCCAGAAAGGAGGTTGGAGTGAGGCCGGTTACTTCTCCCAAGTAACTACCAATAGGACAAGAGGAAATGGGCTTAAGTAGTGCCAGGGGAGGTTTAGGGTCAACATTAGGAAAAAAATCTTTACTGAAAGAGTGGTCAGGCATTGGAACAGGCTGCCCAGGGAGGCGGTGGAGCACCTCTGAAGGTGCTCAAGAAGCTGTAGATGTGGTGCTTCAGGATACGGTTTAGTGGTCCTGTTAGTTGGGTTACAGTTGGGCTCAATGACCTTAAAGGTCTTTTCCAACTTCAATGATTCTATAATTCTATGATCAATCCCTATACAGGTACCTAGAGTTTTGGATGCTATGTTGGCACTGCTATGATAAACATCTGTAGCACATTTTAGAAGTACAGAGAACTAAGGTATCATAGAAGTTTCATAGTGGCAGAACATGACTGACACACACTGCTGCACAAAGGCCTGTCTGTAATCTAAGGATGTGGAATTTAGGGATACAGGAATATAACATCTGGCTGTGGAAGGTCTTTGTCTTTGGATCTGGAATCCAAACTCGAATGATGTGGTGGTTCAGACTCAGCTGGTGCTGTTTCTACTGCATTCCACGAGGTGGTACAGTCTTGCCATTTACATTTTCTTACCTTAACAACTGCTTTTTTCAAATGGTGAGTATGTTTTATACAATTCTTAGGAACAACTCCTTTCTGAGCAACTTTGGCAACTGTCTTGCTCCTGTAGTACCTGTTTGCTCCATACACTGCTGCTTGTTGAGTTTTTATCTGCTACTTCTACCACCTCACAGCCACGTCAAGCTTCATTCTTTTTGGCCACTCTTCAGCAGCTTAAAGCTATAACTTAAAGCTGTAAGCTAAAACTGTACTCCTGTCTTTGAACTATCAATGTCACTCCAAGTATTATTCTTCATATATATATGCATAGGTCTCAGTCTGCATATGGGAAGAAGTGAATGTCAGAAATGAGATGGGGTTTGAGTAACTTTATGTTGATAGCTACATTCACAGGTCTTCTTTTATTTATGCATGGTTTCCTTTCAAAACCACAGTCTAGACATTCTCAGCTCTGCACTCAGTTCAGAGTGACATTTTGACACCGAAGTCTGCTTACGGATCAGTAATTGAGCAGGATATGAGGGTCAGGAATCCCAGGGGCAGGAATCCGAGGGTCTGCCTCTTTTACATGCATACCACCTTGGGTTTTATGGTAAAACTGATGGTCAGGTTTGAATTTAATTATGTACATGGACTGAACTGGAAAAGATTTTAAAGCTAATACAGCATATTCCTTGGTTTTCACTAAATCATAGAATTGTTAGGGTTGGAAGGGATCTCAAGGATCATCTAGATCCAACTCTGCTGCCATGGGCAGGGACACCTCACACTAGATCAGGTTGCCCAGAGCCACATCCAGCCTGGCCTTAAAAACCTCCAGGGATGGGGCTTCTCTCGCCACCCTCAGGGAGACACTTCTTCCTAACATCCAATCTGAATCTACCCATTTCTATTTTTTTCCCATTGCCCCTAGTCCTATCACTATCTGACACACTAAAAAGTCCCTCACCAGCTTTCTTGTAGGCCCCCTCCAGATACTGGAAGGCCACAATAATGTCTCCTTGGAGCCTTCTCTTCTCCAGACTGAACAACCCCAACTCCCTCAGTCTGTCTCCATAGGAGAGGTGCTCCATCCCTCTGATCATGTGTGGCCCTTCTATGGAATCAGTTATGGTATCTATGCTAAATAATTCTTATATTGATTGATTGCATAAGCAGAGGAAGCAGGATTTGGTCCTGCATGTGAGGTTTTAAAGGACAAAACCCACATGTGTGGCTGTGAGAAGTGTCAGCTGCACAGGTATGATTTTTTTACAAAGGTAGGTCCCATTCAGTTCTCCATCCTGACAATGTCCAATGATGGCAGCAATCCATTTCCAGTTTTGTCAGACCTGACATGTAGTACTAGTGAAGGACCACTGGAACACACAGCACACCTGCTTCATATGTATGTGCTCTGCAGATATGCTGAGGAAGCTCAGGAAGCTGTGTGAGGACCCTAATCCAGAAAGATTTGTCAAGCCCAGTGCTGCCAGCAAGCACTGAAGCAGACCACCACACTGTCCCTCTATGTCTAAAGCCATTTGCCACAAAACCCAATATCAAGGACCCAGGAAGCACAATAACAGAATCATAGAATTGTAAGGGTTGGAAGGGACCTCAAGGATCATCTAGTTTTAACCCCCCTGCCATGACAGGGACACCTCACACTAGACCCTGCTAAAAAGTGACTTACATTAACTGAAATAGCCATTGGTTTTCCTACAACAGCACAAACTAAACTGCCTTTCAACCCAAACCATTCTGTGAGTCTATACTATCTCTTCCAGGAGCTGCATCTCATTGTCTAACTCCTGGTGAACTCCCATTTATGGGAGTCAGGAGCCTTGAGTACAAGGAAGAGAAGGATGGCTTGGCTGTGCACTGTGCAGCTGCTTCTCCACCTGCAGAAACCCGTTAAGTCTTCTCAACCCCTTTAAACCAGTGTGAGCCAGAAGGTCACTGCTTTGTTTTCCACATTCATGCAGAGCTGACTAAACTTTTGTAGCAAAGCAGCAAAAATGAAGACTATAAAGTCTATAAAGTGAAGAAAATAAAGGGCTCTTTTACAAGTTTTCTGCCGCTCTAATCAGATTACCCTACAAGAAGTATCCTTTCTTCATTCAGGTCTTTCTGTGAATCCCCAGGCTGCAAACTTGGAGAGCTCTGATATTTAGCAAACCATTTAAAAAAATCACAGAAGTCATTGCTGCAAGAACAACTCTGCTCTAAATCTCTATCAGCACTGCCTGGCAACACTGGCTCCTGTGTCTGCTCACCCAGCTCTGCATCCTCAAGGGTGCCATAGGACACTAAACCAGGAAAGGACACCTCTTGCCAGTGTCCACTGCTTTATCCTTTGGTGATAAAACCATAGAACATCCTCACTGACTGAAAACATCACAGTTTCCACTGGCAAACAAACAAATTCATTATTTACATCATATGAGAATGTTAAAATCAAGAATAGTTCAGTCATGAAATCCTTAAATCTTCTGCTGGATCACAGAATGGTCATCCGGTCCAACTCCCTCTACAGTAAGCAGGGGCATCCTCAGCTAGATCAGGTTGCCCAGAGCCCTGGCCTGGATCAGGCCAAATGAGCTAAACAACAGAAGCTAAAAATGGTTGATCCTAACAACGGCTTCTCTCTCCTGCAGAGCTGATCATTATGAGGTGAATTCCTTTCCTCGCATCCTTACTTCTGACAATGCAGAAAATGAACATGCAGGTAGTACCCCCTCTGCTCATGGTAGAGCAGCAGCAGTTCTTGACTTTGGGAAGCTCTATTCGTCTCTTGCTAACAACTATCAAAATGAATTCATCTTTTGCCTTAACCCAGTTCAGTCACTGTCTGTCCCCAGGGTCCGTTCAGACTGTTTAGCAAGGCTGCCTGTTCATTCACCATCCTGCTGTCTGCACTCCTCTGCTGCTTCTACATCTTCACATTTCCCTCTGTTTACCCTTAAGTGACTGAAGATCCTCTACACTTCCTGCACTGCAGTTCCAAATATCTTTGGGAAACTGATTATCACATTTCCTCATGTGGAAATTGCTGGCAAAGACATTCCTTTGGGGGGGGAAGACTACAGATAGCATGGCTGAGACCAGCCACCACTCTTGGTAGAGACAAATGTATGGAGAGTGTAGATTTATTGCAGCATTCCTGCACTTTTCTTGTTTAGCTGATTTCTTACCTCTTTTGGTGCCATCTTGTAGTGATAGAATGAGGGAAAATAACTTTAAGCTTGAAGAGGGCAGATTTAGACTGGAGATGAGGAAGAAATTCTTTACAGTGAGGGTGGCAAGATGCTGGAACAGGTTGCTTAAGGAGGCTGTGGATGCCCCCTCCCTGGAGGTCTTCAAGACCAGGCTGGATGAGGCCTTGAGCAACCAGGTCTAGTGCCTGTGGCAGGGGGCTTGGAACTAGATGATCTTCAAGGCCCCTTCCAGCCCATCCCATTCCATGAATCTATGATGTGTTAGATTTGTTTATAATTCATAAGTTGGTCAACATTCTCCTTTTTAAGAGGAGAAAAATCACCCAACAAAAGTTCCCTTTCCTAAGTCAAAGTTCATATTAGAAATGGAGGTTAACATGGAGTAACAATGTTGTACTGGTCCTCAAGTCAAGCATTGCAGACCTTGTCATGTCAGCAAGAAGAAAGCCCAGCACCTTGAATGTACAGGGTGCCAACAACCACAGCTTTATCTTACAGTGCCACCAGGAAGAAAACAACAAGATGCCTCCATGAGGCAAACAGCAGGACACCAACAGGTTTTTACAAACCATATCGAAGTAGCACCTTCCAAAACTCAACTCGGAAGCAGCTTGAGGACTTTTAAAGTCACCTCATGAGATTACATGTTCTGCTGGCCACTGTGACTACTTCATGCTCCTCAGTCTCTCTGACAGATGTCCAGGTTGTCTTACAACTAATGTTAAAACTGGGTGTTGTGTAGCCAGGACATTCAGCAAGTGGATATTGAGCAATGCAAGGCTAAATCTTCCAAGGCTTTACCTTGCACTGGAGCAGACTGCCCAGAGAGGTTGTGGGTTTCAAAACCTGCCTGGATGCATTCCTGTGCAGCCTGATCTTGATGATCCTGCTGTAGCAGGTGGGTTGGACTTGATTATCTCTAGAGATCCTTTCCAACCCCTAACATTCTGTGATTCTGTGAAGCAGGAACACAGCTCTAGACAAGGCCCTTACACACCACAGTGTAAGCATGAAAGCCAGAGAGCGGCATACCCCCACAATCACATCCCTTGCAGCACCCCACTTCATCTGTAACCACTGCAACACCACTGAATCTTACAAGTCTCCATCTAGAAATGAATGTCAAGCCCAGAAGCACTCCCTGGAAACCTAAGCAGCCAAGGATGTAAGGGCTCAGTGTAACAGCAGTGGCAGTAAAGGCAAGTCACTGGCTCCAAGCTGTACCTCCAGTACAAAGCCAGGTGGAGAATGTGTCATGCTGGACATGAAGCTATGGAACAGCATTTACTCTGAGCTAGGTTATTCATCCCAGTAATCTGAGGTTAAGGGCTCTAGAGGCGATGAGCTGGTGCAGGAGGTCCAAGACAGGAGTAAAGATTTTGCTCTCTGCTTTTGTTGTGCCTCAGTTCACCCAGCACGACCCCTCACAGATCCAACCTTCTAGATCTAATGCCAAGGAAATGCAGTCCCCAAGTTCAGCAAGCAACAGGCACAATGATTGTACAAAGGCAGAGGGAGAAGGGAACCTTGACACTCATAAACCCCAGTGTGCATTAACCAGGATACAACACTGGTAGGAGTTCAAAGTAAACCTCTCATTAGTGACTCATGCAAGGCAGCAGAACTGTGCCTTCTCCACATGGTGGAAAGAGTACACATTAGCACTGAGACACCACAGAGGTGTTTAACAACCCTGCTGTAAAACAGGACATAAAAGAGAGGTTTTGTATAGCACTGCTCAGGATGATAAGCAGAACTTCCACAGAGCTGCCACTTTCCTGGAAGAGAAGGGAGGCTCCAGGCTGCAGAAAGGAGTTGACTACAAAGTAGTCCAACAAGATCCAGAGGAGCTGAAAGGAAGATGTGCAGGTGCCAAAACACCTCCCTGCACAGATGACAAAGCATTTTAGGATTGTTCAGGTGGTAAAAAACACAGAAGTCCTCTAGTCCATCCAGGATTAAAGGAGAGCCAGCCACAAGGCCAGGTTGGGCTACTCAGGTATCTACACTCCTGCATACAGGCAGATATCCCAGAAGAGCAAACCTCATCCTTAAACCTGACCACCCTGAACAACCCAGACCTCCTGAGGACAGTGAGGTGGAGAGCCTTGGGCTAGCATTAAACAGAGATGGTGTTGCCTGGCAGCAGGAAACACGAAGATCTGCAGCTGTACACTGAAAACCCACCATGAAGGTGTTCCCTCAAGTTCAGTGACCCAGGCAGCAGCATAACACAAGAGTGTAAACTTAACAGGGTTTGTCCTCTCTCTGCTACTATTGACTAGCATGGGACATGCTCCCTCCACAAGGACTGAACCTTCAGGGTGGCAATTTGCCACCAGCATATATGGATTTGTTAAAATGCTCTGCTGAAAACACACATTAAATCCACAACTCTCCAAAAAACCCATTCAGCAATACTGAAACTCTTGGCTGCAGATCTGGTGAGTGTGGCAAAGACCAGGTCACACCAGAGAGCCACCACCACATATATGTAAATCATAGACTGGTTTGGGTTGGAAGGGACTTCCAAAGGTCATCTAGTCCAACCTCCCTGCAGTCTGCAGAGACAACTCTCACTAGATCAGAGCCTTGTCAAGCCTGACCTTGAATATGTCCAGAGACAGGGCCTTAACTACCTCCCTAGGAAATCACCCTCATGGTAAAAAAGCTTGTTACTAAAGGGATGGTTTTCAGTCAGAACTGCTGAGAGTTTCTTCTTCAAGCTCCTTGAAGAAGTGCTGGCCAAAGCATGGCCTGGCACAACTGCATTTACAGCAGGATATTTTTGCAGTTACACTAGGATTATATGAAATAATGATCTGTGAATTTAACTCTTTCTGCAGGAGAAGGCATTAGAATTATAGAATGGCTTAGGTTGGAAGGAACCTCAGACATCATCTCCTCCAACCTCTCCACCACGGGTAGGGATGCTTCTCAACTAGACTCAGCTGCTCAAGACCTCACCCAACCTGGCCTTGAGCACCTTCAGGGAGAAGCCATCAACAACCTCTCTGGGCAGCCTATTCCAGAATCTCACCGCTGTCGTACTGAAGAACTTCCTAAGATCCAGTCTAACCCTGCTCTCCCTCAGCTAAAAACCACTCCCCCTTGCCCTGTGCCTCTGGACACCCTCATGATAAGTCTCTCTCCACCCTTCCTGTAGGATCCCTTCAGGTATTGGAAAGCAGCCCTAAGGTGTCCCAGAGTCTTCTCTTCTCCAGGATGAACAATCCCAGCTCCCTCAGCCTGTCCTCATAGTGGAGGTGTTCCAGCCCTTGGATCATCTTTGTGGTACTCCTCTGGACTCACTCCAACAGTTCTGTGTCCTCTTCTGATTAGCAGTTGTAGAATGGCTAATGATACATAAATGCTACTTCAGTAATATGGTTTGAAAGCAAGAAGATACAGCTGATGCACGTGACTTGTCCCACTGGGACTGGTGTGAATTTGGGATCATTCAGATCCACATTTGATATGACAACTTCTGCATGGAGAGGTCATGAAGCTTATCTGAAATGAAAACATGGCCAATGCCTTCTGAGAAGTATTTACTGGAAGGAATCTGAACAAGAGGCACAAGCTGCAGATTTGCAAGGTGCCAGAGATAAAGCTCAAAGTCTAAGCCACCTGAGAGGGAAGTGTTTTACAAGCAGGATGCTGTTGATTAGACTTGACAAATTATGTTTTAATCAGGGTAAACAGACACCACCCATTCACTGCTACTGAACATTGACCAACAGGAACAAAGGTTTCATTGTTAACCCTGAAGCACTGCCAGCTTCTCCACCTGAGAGTTTGCTTTTCTAAGCAGTGTTTGAACACTGGCTTTACACACCAGCACATTACCTGTTCACACGGAACCTCCTCTGCTCCAGCCTGCACCCATTGCCCCTTGTTCTGTCACTGGACATCGCTCAGCAGAGCCTGGCTCCATCCTCATGACACTGCACTGCACATCTTTATGAACAGGAAGCAGGTCACCCTTCAGTCTCCTCTTCTCCAAGCTAGAGAGTCCCAGCTCCCTCAGCCTTTCCTCAGCAGGGAGATGTTCCACTGCCTCCAGCATCTTTGTGGCTCTGCGCTGGACTCTTTCAAGCCGTTCCCTGAGGTCATTTTTGAACCCAGGGGCCCAGAACTGAGTCTGCAATAGAATCTGAAAACCCTGCTAGTTTCACTGGTAGATGTTTAGCACTTCTAGTGCTGGTGAAGCACTTGTGTGCTGGGGGAAATGCCAGATCCGATTTTGATAGGATTTGCAGTTAATTCCTGCAGAGTGCTCAGCTGGGCTACAAATCCAGGAAGGATATGGGCTCCAGTTTACAGCCACATCTTCCATTTGAGATAGAATAGCCAGAGAACAGTTAAAATTGTACTTCCAAACTTAGTAGAGCTAAGAGACTGAAGACCACAATCACTTAAAAAACAAACAAACCAACCCAAAAAACTACAGAGACATACCTATTTGTTTTGATTTCTACCATGGATCTGGCCTGAACTTATCATTTGTCTTCAGTATTGTGCTTTCCATGTCCGTAGGCAAGGAGAAAGGAGACAGCACTGAAAAGCACAACATTTGGGTGATTCCTAGGTTAGAATTCATGCAGGACAATGAAAGGAATAAAAATAAATCATAGTCCAAGGTTTTAAAGGTGCAGGGTATTAATGCATGTTGATTTCTAAGGGGTTTTGATCAGTTCTTAAACAGAGGAGGAAGACTCAAGACCTTGATTACCTGAGACCATCCAGAGCTGCTGAGGAACACCAAAAGCTCAGGGTGGAACTGGGAGGCGGCAGCAGCAAGAGGCAGGCAGCTGATCCAGTTCTTCAGGTGACTGAGGTTACTGACAAAGCTCCTTTCCTTGTTGTGGGTTAGGATTTTATCATAGGAGGAAAAAGAAATCAGAAGAGGGCAAGTAGCTGCTGTAAGTTAGGTTAGAAAGTCAAGCAAACCAGGCTTTTTGACTTGAGGATGCCAAAGACAGGGCTTCCCATGCAGCACAGGTTGGCTTTGTACAAGTGAAGGACAGTTCTGCAGGCTTAGGTACCTACTCAAAGTTGAAATGAAATAAGCAAGCCGCTCACCTCAGCTTTCTGTTCCATAAACATTCCTCTGAAACTCCCACCTCTGTTTCCGTCTCAGTTTGTTGGCACTCAGCTTGGCAAAAGATTGCTCACCAAGCCAAAAATAAGGTGGTGACTGTAGCAGTACTTAGTGGAGAGCTGGAAAATTCACGTCCATTTTGGAAGAAACTGCTTCTGCAAAGAATTCCCTCTTCTCCAAGGAAAACTTTTTTCATACTTCTCCAGCACAACTGGCTGATGGAGCTTGGAGCCAGTCCAGCTGTCCATCCTACCAAACTGAGAAGTATTTTAAGCATCATATGATAGAACATGGTTCCAACACTTGCTGTGGTAGTAGTGACTCATTCAGGCTGATTTAAAATTGTGCTGTAAGTCAGTTAACTTTTATTGAAGACACCTACTACATCCCATACAGACCTGAGTGAGCAGCAGCTCCTTGGCAGCATGAAGATGACAGCAACCCAGCTGGCATCACCTGTTCCTCAGAAAGCACTTTGCAGAGAAGGAGATGAAACTATTGACAGGAAAAGGAAAGGAAAAAAGGTGTGTGTGGGGGGAAAGAATAGAGAAAATCTGTTTAAAGACAAATCATACCTCTAAAGAGGACCAAAAGAGGTGACAACTTTCTCAGACCAAGCCATCCAACACATCAGAGAAACCCCAGCTTAGACACATGGGTATAAAGGTGTAGTCAGCCCCAAACCTCCAGCAGCCAAGGTTTCCACCAAACAAAGCTTACAGGATAGTATACAGGGGAAGGAAAGAAGGGACTGTCCTTCATGGCCTGCAGTTTCACCACAAGAGAGTAACATTACAATGGAACAGGGGGCTGAGGGAGCCTGGAAAGAAAAGTTGAAAGGAAAACCAGTGGGTCACAGCTCAAACCCACATCAGATCTAAACTGCAGCATTAACAAAAGCCTGCTTAGAAGTCTCCCTGCCACAGCTTTTTTGACTAACCACTGCTGAGAGCATCTCTGTAATTTGTTTGTACTGGCATTTCAAGCAGCCTTGCAGGAATAGCCATTAGAAAGCTGCAGAACTGGAGAGCTCAAGCTGCACTTTTGAATTCTGGGACTGCTTTTCCTCTCTCAATGCCAGATCTCACCCTAACACCTCCAAGTCAGATCCCATGGTGCAGCTGTTTTCTCAAGTCCGTGTTACACAGGGAACAATGAAAATGTTTGCTGCAGGGCTCTGATTTTGTCACTTCCTCCTCACAGAGTTGTTAGAACAAACCCCTCACTACCAAATTTCTGGGACCCACAGAAGGCCCCCATGAAGGTGAAACAATTGTCCAAAAGGAGGAAACTGCAACAAGCACTACACAGCTTTATCTTCCCTGCACCTTAGAACAAACTCAGCACTCCTTGGGTGTAAGATACTTAAAATTTCTTTTTGTTTCACACTGGTGCACAGAGATAAACTCTGCTCAACTCTTTCAAGCCAACTGAAGCTTTCTGTAGGTGAGCTCACCTTCACTTTAAAGATATTTCACTTGTGTCTACAAGTGGTCATCAAATTCAGTCTGCTACATACCAAAAAAAGAAGAAAAAAACCAAAAAGGGGGCAAATAAAGCAAGCCTGTGCTTCAAAAACAGGTTCTTTTTTTTTCCCCAGGGCTGTAGTTTTTGTTCTGTTCCAGTACTCACATCATCCTGCAATAGGCTGGATTTAGTTTGATCCTAGCAGTTGATGGATCTAGTAGAATAGAATAGAACAGAATTAACCAGGTTGGAAAAGACCTTTGAGATCACTGAGTGCAACCTATCATCCAACACCTTCTAATCAACTATACCATGGCACTAACTGCCCCATCCAGTCTCTTCTTAAACACCTCCAGTGATGGTGACTCCACCACCTCCCTGGGTAGCCCATTCCAATGGCCAATCACTCTTTCTGTGAAGAACTTCCTAACCTCCAGCCTAAACCTCCCCTGGCACAGCTTGAGACTGCGTCCTCTTGTTCTGGTGCTGGTTGCCTGGGAGAAGAGACCAACCTCCATGTGGCTACAACCTCCCTTCAGGTAGTTGTAGACAGCAACAAGGTCTCCCCTGAGCCTCCTCTTCTCCAGGCTAAGCAACCCCAGCTCCCTCAGCCTCTCCTCACAGGGCTGTGCTCCAAACCCCTGACCAGCTTTGTTGCCCTTCTCTGGACACTCCACAGCAACTCCACATCTTTCCTAAACTGGCACAACCTGTGCCTGCAGCTTCCAAGAGGAGCTTTTAGCATCTATCCAGTTGGCTGTTGCTCCTCAGCAAAAGTATTCAGGCTTTTCAGCCCAGTTACATTGGTTGTCACCCACTTCCTGCACTTGGAAATGGAAGAGGTCAGTAGCACCAGCAGGGCCCATTGCAGTATTTCAGGTAATAAACCACAGCTGTGCTGTGCTTGTGCCTACTAACAACCAACACTGCAGATGCAAGAACACCTCCCATCTCCCCAAGTGAAATAGTCTGAACATTATTGTGCAGCAACAGCTGAAAGCTAGAGTAGAAAGCACAACTTTTAAATCTTAATAGGGTGTTGGGTTTTTTCAAAGAGGTTCACTGAAAAAAATATCTTTTTTTCATTATAGGGTTGGTTAGTTTTGAGTAGTTTTGCTTTGAGGTAGCAGCTGTAGTCTGTTCACTCAGGATTCTTATGAAAGCCCACCTCAAATACTGCTTTCAGTTCTCGTGTCCCCAGCAGCAGGACACAGAGCTGTTGGAGTGAGTCCACAGGAAAGCCACAAAGATGACCCAGGTGCTGGAACACCACTTCTGTGAGGACAGGCTGAGGGAGCTGGGGTCTGTCAGCCTAGAAAAGACTCTGGGGGGACTCTAGAGCTGCCATCCAGTCCCTTAAAGGATCCTACATGACGGCTAGAGCGGGACTTTTCCTAAGGGTGTCTAGCAATAGGACATGGGCGAATGGTTTGAAGCTGAGGGGCAGTAGGTTTGGATTGGATCTTAGGAAGATGTTCTCCAGTAGGAGGGTGATGGGGGTCTGGAGTAAGTTTCCCAGGGAGGTTGTGGATGGCCCCACCCTGAGACTGCTCAAGACCAGGTTGGATGCAGCCTTGAACAGCTGAGTCTAGTTGTGAAGCATCTGTGTCTATTGCATGAAGGTTGGATTAGATGCTCTCTCAGGTCCCTTCCAATCTATGCCATTCTGTGATTCTATGACTGCAACAACACAGGGACACTAAAAAAAACAAGACAGTGCAAACCCAGGAGCCTGCTTCTGTGACTTATATGACTAAACCCATCACTTATGATTAATTCTACACTCAAACCCCAACCTTTTGATTTCAGAGCACGAGTAACAAGAGAAAACAGCAAGTGTGAGAAGCTTTCTGACTCTCCTGTATCCACCCAAGGTGAATAGAAATAATGTTTTTATTAGAGCAAACAGTGCTGCTGTGCCATGTTCATGGTATACAGGAGGGGTGAATGAAGACAGACATGAACTGTGTATGAGATAACTTATTTTATTTTATTCTTTTTTTCCTCGATTCTCAACTTAATTTTGATGCTAAAAACTGATCAAAGGCACTTCAAAGAAGGTATTTCAGAAACAAATCCTTATGGTGAAAATTCCAGACACGTCACCAACTTCTACCTGCCATGAGGGACACAACTACCTATAATAGCAAAGTGAAACATTCACAGGTTTTCAGTGGAGCATACTGTCCAGCAGCAGTATCCAATTCTTTTAGAACATTAACATTTGTGGAGTATTTTAAATACAACACGGTAAAATTACACTTTTGGAGTTCCACAGAAGCTTTTCTTGACAGAACAAAAAACAAATAAAAGCACAAAATTGCCTTTCCAAGTGGTCCTGGATCAAGTGATCTATTTTCATCTGTGCGTGCACTATCGACACCAGCAGCAGGCACACCAGAGAAACAACCAACGCCCTTGTGCCACACAAAGAGAAAACACCCTGCTCAGACAGCAAACTCTTGGTAAGAGGTCTATCAGCCACCCAGTAACAGCCATACCTCTGGCAGCCTAAAAGAACAAATGGCATCATGTGAAGGAAAAAAAAGTAAGTTATTTTTCAGTATATACCCCTAGCAAAGCACAACAAAAAGTTTCCTGAAAAACTGAAGGTACTGAGAAAGGAGCTTCCACCAGGTGCTGACACGATCAGTGTCTAACCTCTTAAATAAGGCCAATACAGACCACAAAATGAACTGGAATGAAAGAAGAGTAGAACTGGTCTTTGTCTGCAAACAAAGATTAACATTATTGTTTGACTAAGAGCAGTGCTCAGAGGGTAACCTTTTGGCACTCTCGTTCTTTCTGAACTCCAAACCACTAAACCAAGGTTAAAATGGCACCCTTCTCCACTGTGACATGCCCACATCTAAGTGCAGCAACTGCTGCCCAGTACTCTCAGGAAAGCAAGTTCAAACTTTTTAAATGAGTCATTTAAATCACCACAGTGCCAATGGAAGCTTTGAGGCTTTATAAAGATCAAGAAACCTTTTAGAAACAAACCCAAACCACCGAGCAATAATCGGCAGAGCCTAGGAGAACTTACGTTGTTGTGCTTCAGAAAGATCTACCCTCCTGAAATCCAAAGAGCCTCCTCAGGCTGCAGAAATACTCAAACTCCAGAAATACTTTCTCAAAGCACAAAGACCTGAGAGTGAAACAACAGACTACTAACAGTAGTGTAATATTGTACATGAAAATTATACTAACAGGTCACATTCCAACCTTGTCTACTGAAGCTTTTGAAGGGAGTGAGCTCCAAAGCAGTTATTTCAGAGGCATCAGCTGATTGTTATGGCAATACAATGCACCGGAGAACAAGAGTCCTCTGTTGACATCACAGAATGGAACCACTGATACTTTTCTAGCTTGCCTGGAAGGAAAAGAATTCTTTGCAGTGCTGTTAGAAAAACAGATTCAGAGGCTTAAGAACAAGGACACTTGAAAACAAAGCAAAAATGGATGTTTGAAGAAAAGGCTACTCATATTTCTCCAGACAGGCCACCTATTTATCACAGGGTAGTAAGCTCTTTAGCTCAAGAAATGGAACTTCCTCCTTTGTTTCTCAGTTGCCTCTGAGGTCACACATGATATTCCTGCCCCACTCTGCTAAACCCACAAGCCCCAGAATGGCTGCTGAGAAAAGGCTTCACCATGAGCTCAGCTGGTTTGACTTGCCACCTCAGCAGCCAACCTATGTGAAGCTCAACCATCTCACTGCCTGTGTCCTCTTGTCCACCAGAGACTCGAGCATGATGAAACTGAAACCTCAAAGCCAGGTCAGGAATAGGAAGAGGAAAACATGTTACCTCACAGGGCAGCACAAGCAAACAGGATACAAATCTGGAGAAAACATGCAAGACTAGTTCTGCCTTTTGTGGCAGAACATCTTTCAATGGCCAAGGATGAACTGAGGAAGGCAGCTGTAAGAAAGGAACAGCACAGCAGTTCAGCAGATCTTCTACATGGGCTGACTTTACAGAGAGATTAAGTTGAGATCACGACTTCATTTTGTAGCTTCTTAAAGTATTCCAGAAAATGTTAACTGCATGTCTGAACAATGCCACTGGAGTTATCAGTACAGATGGATTTCACAGTCTGACTGGATTGTGCAGCATGTGGGATAAACATTGAGGTCACAGGAGGAAGCACCTCTGATGGTACCATCCTTTCTCCTCTGGACAAGCACCCCTCTGACTGCAGCAAGCTGGAGACTTTTTTTCCTTTTTGAAACTAGTGCAGTTCTTATTTTCTACTGAAGGTTACAGAAAACAAAGCTCACGTCCCTTTCGGTACTTCAGAGGCAGCCTTGCTCATAAAAGACCAACAGATTTAGCCCTGCAGGAACTATTCCTTTAGCTAAAACTTGATCTATGAACCCAGCCCTTACGCTGGCAGAGATGGATGCAGTGCTTCAGCTCCAGGAGACAGATCAGCCAGAGACTGCCATCATGATGCAGAGCAATGGTCAGAAAGAGAACAAAGACTCTTTACTGTTGGACAACAGGCAGAACTTCAACCTGTAAAAGAAGTATCTTTGGGAAAAAAATAATAAAGTAATTCCAGTACTTTATGGTAACATCCTCTTCCAGGAACATCCTGAAGGACAGCAGCAGTAAATAAGGCTGTCTGCTACCAGTATGTGCCCATTCCAGAACAATGACTGGAGGTAATTAGGTTATGTCCAAATTCATCAATATGATGAAGGTGAAAAGTGATAAAAAGATGAAGAAGCTTTTGTCCAAGTGGGGAATAATGACACACTACGTGTCAAGCTGAACCCTATCCCCGATATTGCTATTCACTCACTTTGAAAAAAGAGAAAATCAGAAAGCTTTATGTTAACCATTTAAAACACAGGCTTGGCCTCTGAAACTTTTTCAGTGATTAAAACACCTCTTTTGTCCCACACCAAGAAAGTCTTTCCAGTTAAGAAGCAGATACACTCATAAAGTAGTGGAGAAAATTAATGCACTTCGGAAGATTCCTGCATTCAGGCTTTCTTACCTGAATTAACTATATACTTCAACTCCAAAACAAGTGAAACAAGGATCATTGAACACTTTGCTCTGAGAAAAGTAACAAGAAGCAGATGCAGAAGAAACTTTAGAAAAGTGGAGGGGAAAAAAAAAAAACTTCAGAGAAGTGAAGAGTAGGGAAAAAGTCAAATTGGCTTTCCTGCACTTTATGTTTGTACCTGTAAAACTAATGAACAAGCCAACTCCACCACCTCAAATTATACTGGTAGGAAAACTTCAATGGAAACAAACTGATTATAATACTGGCTGAAACCCAGTGTTGTAATGCCCACTGCAGCTTTGCCAAGATGCTGTTCTTTCTAGTTTACACAGGTGTGATGGAAGAGATTTCTCTTTCCAAAAACATCTGCCTTACCTTATGCTGAGAAATTCTGAGATGAATTTTTTACAACCACTCCATAGGGGAAGCCAATTAAAAAAATACAAAACAAAAAGTAAGCTCCAAATATGTAAGCAGCTTGCATCATCTCAGCCATTTAAACAAAACCAACTATTTCTGGGTTTCTCCCTGGAAAAGCAGCGATCCAGGTTCAAGTTTTTAAGCTAATTCCTAGCAGTGAATTCCATTTCTGATACAATTCAGATTAACCTTTGGGGTGGATCTCATCATAACCTGTCTTTCTCATTAAGGCAAAGCAGACTTGAGACTCCCATTTTCACACCTCTCCCTTCCTTCTGGGGCAAGGTCAATTTCACACAAAGGAATTTCAGGGTATTTTGGATCTAGAGAAGGCCCTCGGGAAGTTACTGGCAGTGCAGCATCCAATTTCTAATATGAGAATGGACCTAAAGGAGCATCTGAGAGGAAATAGAGAGAAAAACTGGTAACAGCAAAACTGTATGATTATCTTTGAACCTGTCCACTACGGGTTTTGTACACATTCTTCCAGATATTAGTGTACCAGAACAACCTTCTATTTCACAGCTTTAGGGCCCCAAGTCTTCATGAGCAGAGCTGCAAGGTCACACTCTCCCAAAGAGTCAGATCCAGCCTCTGCTGTGCACACAGTGACAGAAAGCACTGCCAAGGTGATTTCTGAAATAAGAATCGCCAGTCCATGAGCTTTTTTTTCCTAGTCCACGAGCTTCACGCAGGAGTTTGAGGAGGCTCTTAGTCATTGTACTGGCTTCTTGCTCTCTTCCAAGTCCAATTAATTATCAGAAATTTTTTGCTTTAGCTTCTGATTATCCTCCAGTGCTTCAGTTTTGCTCTGCTCCTCTGCTTTCTTTGCCTGATCAGGATTGTACCGATACAAATAGCCATAGGGGCGGAGATGATAAATCAAATATTCCAAGTGATACATAGTCACAGAATCCACGTAGTGGAATGAGACTGCTAGATCAGAGCAGCACCCAGGACCCTGAAACACAGATCAAGCCAAAATAATCAGCAATTAATTGCAAAGCAGGCCCTGGATTAAAGATCCAGCAAGAATTCCAACACATACTTGACTCACAGGAGGTAATTCACCATCATCAGCCATGCACATACTTCAAAATGTAATGGTAGGCAATGTGCACTTGCTGCCCAGAAGGCAGCCATGTGCCAGGTTGCATCAAAAGCAGCGTGACCAGCAGGATGAGTGAGGTGATTCTCCCCTCTCTAAACTGCTCTAGTGAGACCCCACCTGGAGTACTGCATCCAATCCTGGCACCCCCAGCATAAGAGGGACATGGAGCTGCAGAAGCGGGTCCAGAAGAGGGCCACAAAGACAATCAGAGAACTGGAGCACCTCCCCTATGGGGACAGGCTGAGGGAGCTGGGACTGTTCAGCCTGGAGAGAAGGCAGCTCCAAGGAAACCTGACAGCAGCCTTTCAGCACCTGAAGGGGGCTACAAGAAAGCCAGGAAGGGGCTTTTTACAAGGCCTTGTTGTGATGACAGGCAATTGATTGAAGCTTGAGGAGGGCAAATTTAGACTGGAGATTAGGAAGAAATTCTTTACAGTGAGGGTAGTGAGATACTGAAACAGGTTGTCCAGAGAGGCTGTGGATGCCCCCTCCCTGGAGGTGTTCAAGGCCAGGTTGGATGAGAACTTGAGCAACCTGGTCTAGTGGAAGGTGTCCCTGCCCATAGCAGGGGGGGTTGGAACTAGCTTCAAGATTCCTTCCAACTTAAACCATTCTATGAATCTATGAAAATGTATCACACATAGCTGCCAAAGCTTCCTTCCAAAATAAAGATGGACAAGGTCTTCTGGAACATAGTTTTGTGTTTTGGCTGGTTGTTTTTTCTTTTTTACAAGATCTTGTTGATAAGTTGCTAATATTCTAACTCTAATTGATAAGATTATGTATTTAAAGAAACTAAAGAGAACAACTGTTACATAAGTGCTATTGTTTCAACAGATGTGGTGCTGAGGAACATGGTTTAGCACCATACATGGTAGAGCTAGAGAACAGTTGGACTTGATCTGAAAAGTCTTTTCTAATCTAGGCAATTCTGTGATTCTCCGATGGTTGGACTTGATCTCAATGGTCTTCTCCAACCAGAACAAGTCTGAACTCTTAGACAATGTTAACCAACGAGCACCACAAGCAAGTCTCAAAATTAGTTCTATTTCTACAGGTTTTATGAAAAGCAGCTGTTAGGCAGAACATAGAATTATAGAATCATAGAATGGCTTGAGTTGGAATGGACCTTAAAGATCATCTAGTTCCACTGGCAGGAATACCTCCTACTCAACCAGGTTGCTCAAAGCCTTATCCAACCTGGTCTTAAGCGCTTCCAGGGATGAGGTGTCCACAACTGCTGTGGGCAAGACAGAGGCCACAGTATCCCAGGGCCACCCTCCTCCTCATTAGGCTGTAATGTAACCAAGCCATACAGTTTCAGCACAGGCAGCTTGGAATGACCCATGCTGGTAGCTGGAGAAGTTAGGAACAGTGTGAGATATGAGGGAACAAACCAGAAAACTAACTGCAAGAAAGGCAGCAGTGGTGCCAGTAGACAAATACATCAAAAGGTTTCATCCTTTTTTGCTGTCTACTGAGGACTGCAAACCAGCATTCATAATAGAATCTTCAGGAGCTCTTCCAGAACGTTCAGTTCGGAGCATTGCCTTTTAGTCAATTAGTGCATTCAAGATATCCTCACACAGGTGTATGACAGGATATCACAACAGAATTTTCTTTTCTCAACTCTACTGATCACCCATCAAGCTGTTAATTCACACATCACACGCACCGTAAGAAGTACTTCATCACATGAGTACCAGGTTCCCAAGGACTTACCTCTACAGTAGGATAATAATTATAATTCCAGTACCAGAATGTTTTTGGTAGGTATCCTCTGACTAAGTGATGCTCTGGAACAAAGGGATGAAAAGTTTCTCTACCATATGTATCCCTAGAGTCTCCTGCTTCCACATTCATGATCTCCATGCATTTTCCTAGTGCTAGGTCTTCAATAGAAGAACTGTGGGTGCATTTCTTTGTTTTAAACGCAGCAACAAATCTCTTCAGAGCTTCTTTGCTCAGAACGTATCCTGCTCCTCCGCTCATGTAGCCCTGTTTCACGTAAGGCTTAAATCTTCTTCCAAAGTAGATTGGCTGTTCGGGACTGTATTTGGACAGAAGCCACCTCAAATTGTCCAGTATAACATATGTGTCATCGTCTGCTTTCATAAACCAATCAGCATCATCAAGATAATGGTCATACACATATTGAAAAGCTTTAATAGTTTTCCAGTACAGTTGGTCTCTGCCTTCTTTGGTTTCTAGGCCCACAGCTGGGAAGTCTTTATTTTCCTCAGAGCTCATAAAAAGTATTTTATTACAACGTTGGGCCCAAGTGGCCTTAACATGCTTGGCTTTCTTTTCTAGATTTTGAGGTCCAGTCATGACCCAACACAGTATTTTCACCTTCTGATACAGTCCCTCTGCAATATTTTTATTCTCATCTGAAAAAAAAAAAAAAAAGTAGTTCCAAAACAGTATTAACTTGATTGCAAAACAGAGATCTGTTTCTAGATCAGAAAAGACATGCAGAGAGAGGAGCTTGCCTCCAAATGTACCACCTAATGAAATTAGATTTAGGAAAGAAAACAAACAAGACTCCCAAAATCAAGAAGCTGAAATCCTTAAAGCTACTTCCACTAAAGGAAGGCATAAAAGCCATATCAAAATGAGTATCTGGTCACGGATGTGTGGCTTCAGAGAACCTTGATGTGTACATAAAATACAATTTGGAGGCAACCTCTTTGTGCTGCTGGACAACTAATGACAGTTTAAAAGCTCTATTCATTGTGTTCACAATTAATAAAACCTAATGATTCCCACACAGAAAGGTCAAAAAGCTAATAAGCTCTGTAAGATATATTCATGTTAACTATCAAGACCTAGTAAATATTTCTAAAACAGCATCATATTTTCAATGGAAAAAGCAGATGGTAAGTCAGAAAGAATTTATCACCAAATCAAGCTCAATCCTGTCCTAAAAAAGTCTGATAAGTTTGGACACTACAAAAGAATAGCATTATTGCTGTGTTAAAAAGGTTTTGTTTGTAGAAATTCACCAGAACAGGCCCAGTTGTCTGAGGTGTGTAAAACAATGTTTTACAAGCATTCATTTCCCTCAGAGAAACATTTTTACTTGAAAACATACAGAGTGATTTTAACTCGTGTAAAAGAATATTCCATAGAGAGTGAGATCTGCATAACTGGTCCTAAGCTATTCCTGCTTACATCTTCTGCAATGACAGATCAGATTTCTTCAGCACAATCTTCTACAATTACATGTGAAATGCTCACAAAGTTGTCTCACAAGGTTTGCAGTTTAAATACTTTGAAACAGCAAATTACTTATTAACATCTTCTTCAGTAAAGGGGTTATAGTGCATTTTTTTCTCATCCAAATTGTCCCAGCTATGACACTAACTGTGTTAACGAGATGTGTCAAAGGTGTGAAACATTAGAAGGGTCTAGCTTTGGAAGCAAAGCACAACAGAAAAAAAGTCAGAGTGCACCAGAATTTCTCCATTTTTTACTGAGTTTGGACTGCTGTATAATCAGCTTGGCAATGCCCACAGTGCTCCCCTCTGCCCCATGGCCTCAATTCCAAGTCTCAGCAGAACACCCATTTGATGACAGTAGTTCATTTGAGAAGTTCCTGCTACAAACAACTCTGGCTACAGAAACTAGAGAAAAAAGCTGGCCACTAAGGAAAAAAATCAGTATTGTAATAAAAATGTAAACAAAGAAAACCACCATTCAGATGATCTCAGGAGAACAAAGATGTTCAGATGTAACCTGAACATGGGGCAAGTGAAAGAAAAGGGGATTCATACAAATTCTTGGCAGTGAAGAAAGTAACATTTTGCAATGCATGAAAAAGGGAAATATTATATAGACAGGCGTAACAAAATACCTTTATGCTGTCTAGAGTCTGCATTGAAATTCATTTGTCCTTGCAGCTGAATGTTATCAGTATCTGCTGAGTGTTGACCATGTGGATCATTGTGAAGGATATGAGGCTGGATCTTAGCCTGTTCTTCTAGTATAATGCTGAACAGGAGATAGCAGACAAAAAATCCGATTGCTGATCCAAAAGTGAAGGTTAGAAGGTTTATCAAAGACTTAGAAGAGGCCATCTCCTGAAGGTAATACACTGTCAAAAACAAAAGAAAAATATATTAAGCTTAAAGCTACTTAGTACAGAAATCAAGTCTCAGACTGGAGGGAGAAATCAAGGCCTGAATCTCTGGAAGCAGAGATCTCAGTTCTAGCTCAGATTCAGCTCCCCTGAGCTTGTAGAGAAGCTGAAGCCCAAGAGCAATGGAAATGTGAATATTAAATGGTACAGCCATTGAGAAATTTCATGCCAAAGGCACACCACATCATCCTTAGCTTAAAATTAAAGGACATTCATAAATCACAGCAGTGACTACACATACAACATTTATTTAAATGTATATATTCTTGTATAAATATAGGTACAGTATCTTAATTATAAATCTGTAATATACATTCCCTTATTGTTTTTGTCCCAAGAAATCTGTGCTTTAAAATGTGATGTCCAAGTCTCTTAAAAAGCTAAAAGATGATCATCAAAGGCAATCTGCAGGTCAAGATACGACATGGGCATGAAATGCACTTAAATTCCAGGAGTATATTACAGGAATTCTTGAACAGATGTCAAACCCAAGAGGATTTTGAAGAGTTACTAAAGCAAGTTTACCCTCAAATTAAGAGTAGTTTTCACAGAATCACAGAACTGTTTTGGTTGGAAAAGACCTTTAAAATTGTGGAGTCCTTCCACTTTAGGAAGTACTGAAGACAGACTTTGAAGAGACTAAGACAACATCTGAATTTTCATAGAGAAACACCCATTTTTAAAAGGCATTTGAAGGAACAAGAAATTACATCATCCTCGAAGCCTCTTCTACTCATCAAACCCTTCATATTCCAGTAACAAAAACCTCTTTACTTCAGCCACAAGCATGCTCCTCAGAAATTAAAGGACTTGGATAACCATTTTTATAGAATTAAACAGCATCAGCACTTCCACCTGCAAAAAAGTAAACTTTATAAATGCAAAACAAGTCTGAATTTTTATATATTAAACACTTTTAAACTAATTTTGGGCTGCTGAGACCTGAGGCCTTTTCATAATTGCAAAGGGTTGAGGTATTTTTTAATAATTCATGACCAAACTCCACGAACATTGCCTGTTAAATATATATTGGATTCAAGCCAGGGCCTTACAAACAAGTGGATGATGTTCCCTCCAGCAGGATCACTGCTAACGTCAGCGGGCAGAACCCAATTGAGTTAGGGAGCCAAAAAAAGAAAATTATGGACTGAAAAGCATGGATCAGAGAAGAGCTGCAGCCACCAAAACAACTCATTTAGCCTGCATCCACTTCACTCACTGACTGTGCAATCTATTGGAAACAGATTGTCCCCAGGCAAGATGCATGGATCACCCTGCAACCACACATGCTCCAAACACTAGCTTTCTGTCTGTCTGAGCACCCCGCTGAAGGGAAAGCGGAGAGGACAGAAGGCAGGTATACAGATCACCTTCAGACGGGACCAAACGTACAGCAGATCTCCAGCATCTGAGAGCACCGCAGCCCTAACATGACAGTTTTCTTACCACACTGCTAGAACAAAGGAAACTGGGAACATAACTTGAAGCACAAAATAAAAATAAGATAAAAAATAAAAAAAAAAACACCTTAAAGTGTGTATCAAAGTCACATAGTTAGAGCTGTGGCTGATAAGGAGCTGCTGTAGTTTTAGAATAGAATAGAATAGAATAGAATAGAATAGAATAGAATAGACCAGACCAGGTTGGAAGAGACCTTCGAGATCATTGCATCCAACCTATCATCCAACACCACCTAATCAACTAAACCATGCAACCAAGCACCCTATCAAGTCTCCTCCTAAACACCTTCAATGATGGTGACTCCACCACCTCCCTGGGCAGCACATTCCAACGGGCAATCACTCTCTCTGTATAGAATTTCTTCCTAACATACAGCCTAAGCCTCCCCAGGCACAGCTTGAGACTGTGCCCTCTTGTTCTGGTGCTGGTTGCCTGGGAGAAGAGACCAGACCCCACCTGGCTACAACTTCCCTTCAGGTAGTTGTAGAGAGCAAGAAGGTCTCCCCTGAGCCTCCTCCTCCCCAGGCTAAGCAACCCCAGCTCCCTCAGTCTCCTTCAATATAAAACAAGGACATAATAGTATTTTTTAAATCATATGTCTTTCCTCACTCCAGTTTTACATCTTGGTAGAGCCTTTAGGTATTGCATCTTCAAGAATAAAATGCAATGTGTTACCATTTGTGACTCAGGCCCTTGTAAAAATGATTTGGTTCCCAGCATTATTTCTATTGTATTAGGTGTCACTAACTTGAGGAGAAAACATGAGGAGTTCAATCAGGTGCTTTCCAACGAAAAAAGGCAAAAACCCCAAAAGCTTTTAAGGAAAAGCCTATATGCACAAGCAGCCTATGACACTGAAAAGTATCCATGGTATTAAAATCAGTTTGTTTGGGTTTTTTTTTACTTGCCCTATCTGTCACCACAAAGTCCCCTCAAAATCTGTGACACACAAAGGGAGAGGGAGATAGAATAAAATAAGGCCTTCCTCAGCAGATCAAAAGGCAGGCAAAATGAAAATCCACACATACACACAGCACAGCTACAGCAATCGCTAGAAGAAAAAGTCTCTGTTGTTCCACTTCTCAATATTAGCTCTCCTTTTGCCATACAATTTCAGTTGTCTGCTCTGGCAGCTCTCAAAATTACTCTTGCTTAGAGAGAGAAAAAAAAAAGTACTTGATAAGCAATTGCTGCTTATTAAACTATGGAATGATGTTAAATTAGATTATTTAAGGGAGAAAAAAAACCCAACCGCAACAAAACTTTAAGTGCACTGGAAATGTTTGGGGGGGGGGACAGAGCAGAAAGTGCATTCTTCACATTTGGAAATCAGGTGGTGACCTGGCAGTACCCCATAGGCAAAGAGGATTTCTGGAAAGCTGGACTTCATATTTGATATGAAATGCTTCTAGTTGTAGTCTTCAATCTAACTGCTCATTGTTCTATCAATTTCATATCAGGCTGGACCGCTGTAGAGAATATTAGAGTGATGGGGTTGGAAAGGACCTTTAAAGATCACATATGTGTGCACACCATATGTATTTCTAAACACCACAAATAAACGAGACAGAAACCTTCAGCTTTTATATTACCTTCATATTATCACAGAATCATAAAATGGTCTGGGTTGGAAGGGACCTCCAAAGGTCAGCTAGTCCAATCCCCTCTGCAGTAAGCAGGAGCTGCCTCAATTAGATCAGGTTGCCCAGAGCCCTGTCAAGCCTCACCCTGAGCATCTCCAGGGATGGGTGGGACCTCAAGTACCTCCCTGAGCAACCTGTGCCAGTGTTCCACTACCCTTACAGTAAAGAACCTGTTCCTAACAGCCAATTTAAATCTACTCTTCTCTAGTTTGAAGCCATTGTCCCTTTATCCTCCATTATCTTCCAAAACTCAAGTTTTGAGAGTCAGTGACCTTCAAATTTACAGAAAAAGTAATTTTCCTGTGTGAAGAGCTCCTGAAGCAGTCGGCCCAAAAGGAGACAAGGCTGCTAAAATTCCATGTCCCCAAGTTCAGGCAGTGACAAGGCACTGGCTGTATTTCCACAGCTGCACATGCAAACACGCACATGGCTGCCCATACAGATCCACATAGCTACAACCAGTGTTCACACAAACACTAGCATGGACTGGCCTTTAGCTGCTCCACCCACTATCTGACCAAGGAAAATGTCTGTTACTGGGCAACATGGGTCCCTCCAGTAATTGGCCTCAGACACTGATTAGGCCACACCTTGAGTCCTGTGTCCATTTCTGGGCCCCTCAGTTTAGGAAAGATGTTGAGATGCTGGAAAGTGTCCAGGGAAGGGCGACAAAACTGGGGAGGGGTCTGGAACACAGCCCTGTGAAGAGAGACTGAGGGAGCTGGGGTTGCTTAGCCTGGAGAAGAGGAGGCTCAGGGAGACCTTCTTGCTGTCTACAACTACCTGAAAGGAGGTTGGAGCCAGATGGGGGTTGGTCTCTTCTCTCAGGCAACCAGCACCAGAACAAGAGGACACAGTCTCAAGCTGTGCCAGGGGAGGTTTAGGCTGGATGTTAGGAAGAAATTCTTCCCAGAGAGATTTACCATTGGAATCCAGGAACCAACCCTGAATCCTCTACCTCCTCAGAGCCCCACTCCAGTTGGTGGTGCAGATGTCCTCAGAAACACAGCTCCCTACAGAAATATCCAGTAAATGGCCTTAGACATTCAGCCTACTCATTAACTGACCCTTGGATCCTTTTGTCTCCAGGCACCTCACTTGGAGACAAACACCCAAACAAGCTTTCAAAACAGCTCCCAGATCTTAACAGTCTTGGTAGCTGTCTTGAACCTCCTGAATTATCAAACTAACAAACTGAAAATCTGATCTCACTAGCACCTATCCCACACTGACAGCTGCCTCAAAACCTGGTTCCCATGCCTCTTGTCCAACTCACTGGACAGCCCCCACACACTGGCCTACTAGGCAAAACAACACTCCTGTCTCCCCAGTTATTGGCACTGCAGATGCACAAGCCTCTGTGACTTACAGTCTCTGCTCCAGTTGCTGGCATTCAGACACTCACTCACTCCAGTCTCTCCAGTTGCTTGCACACCGCAGGCAGAGGTCCCTGTAACTCATGGTACCCCTCCAGCTGCTGATGCCCAGACCTCGATATGCACATGTGAATATTGCACAGAGGCCTCCCATCCAGGAAAGAGCTGGAAATGAAGCTTAATGAGACATGAGGACAGGCTGTGGGTAACCTGGCACAGGCATGGCCAAACATAGTGACCAGCCACTTGTTTACAACTGACCAGGTCTTTTATTCCCTCAACCTTCTATTTCCCCATATTATTCCTCCTCAAACCATCTTGTTTGCTCCCTTTAGTCCCGTAAGAATCCCATAATAAGAGTTGTACAGCCACAAGGTGCTCTTCTTCCGCATCCCATAATACATCCCATATTCTGTAGTCAGTTATCCCCATTGTAAGCTGTCCCAAAGACCCTTTATGTTGACTAATCTTGATGTGCGTCACAGCTGGGCAATGGGGTTAATGATTCTCCAGTGACAGAACTGGGAGCCGCTTTCTCTAACAAGATTACTGGGGTCTCTCCCCTGCTCTGCCTCTGTGCTGTCCAGCTGATGAGCCTTTTAACACATTCATCTAACATACTGTCTCACTCTGTTAGCTGTTCCAACAAGGGTTAAGGTCACCTTCACAGAATCAGAGAGAATTGTTCCAGGTGGAAAAGACCTCTAAGGTCATTGAGTCCAACCATCAACCTAAGAGCACCATGGCCACTAAACCATGGCCCAAGGTGCCATGTTCACACATTTCTTGAACGCCTCCAGGGATGGCGACTCCACCAGCCTGTTCCAAACTCACCACTCTTGCAGGAAAGAAATGTTTCCTGTTATCCAACCTAAATCTCCCCTGACATAATTCCAAACCACTTCCCCTCATTCTATCATCTGATACCAGGGAGAACAGACTGACTCCCACTTCACTGCAACCTAAACCAAAGCAAGCTTAAGCACTCTCTATGCAATAAGAATATATAATACTGGAGCTTGATCAAAAAACCCCAACCCCTCAGCTACCTTTACAATTAATACTCTTAAGCAAACTCAGACTGTGTAACTTTTTAAACTTGTTTTAAGAGGAAACACATTGAACAATAAAATTAAAACAAACAAATTACAAACAACACCCCACCCCCCCAGTGTCAATCCAACCTGGGATTTTGAAATTCACAGAATGTGGGGCACAACTCCAGATATTTTTTGCATATATTTTCCCCAATATCATTCCATAATCACTTCAAGATTTGCTAATTAGCTATGAGAAACATGGCTCGTCTACAGACATGATTCTTCCTTGTATCCCTTAGGAAGGGGAAGTTCTGAGGCCTCAGGATGAAATAGAATGCAAATGTCCTTGCAAAGACACATCATTAGCAATGAAATTGATCTTTGCTACCGTGTCCTTAACAGTCAAGCAATGCATCAGCATGATTAAAGTAGAAAACAGTTAGCTGTGCAGTGCCCAAGAAAGGTCTTCTGCTCAGCAAGTCCCATGACTTCTAGAAGCTTTCTATGCACACAGAATCATGGAGTGGTTTCGGTTGGAAAGGGCCTTTAAGATCAGCCCAATATATTTACATGCTTCTAAAAGGGAACTAAGTGCAAAGCAGTGGTACCTCTGCTAACGCTGCCTGCATCAAGGATTACTGTGAACTGCTGCAGTTTCCTACCAACTAAGCACAGATTATATTTTTCACTTCCATTTTTTAAAAAATAGATCTAATGCTGTAAGCATTTCTTTGCAGAGGAATTTTTTCCATCAAAAATTCTTTGGTTGTTTACCCGAAACTACAGCAAAAAGCTTTGAAACCAGCTATGTTAACAATCCAAGGCACAAGTGAGAAGGAAGAAAGAGCCTGGTAACCTCCTTCCTCATTCCTAAAACTGACACCCTCCTTCAGCAACAAGTTACCATGCCCAAAGCACGGCTTTCTAGACCTTTAGCACCCTAGCTCTTACTGAAGAGAACTGGCGACGTCAGTCCAGGAAGTCCCCGGTTACACGGGGCAGAAAGCGGCTGGGCGCGGAACAACGAGCGAGTGCCCCCCCAGCAAAGCTCCCCGCTCGCTCTGAGGGTCTCTCTATCCTCCAGGAGACCTCTCTTTCAGAGCCTCTCCTTCCCGGGCGAGCAGCCAGACACCTGCCGTTCCGTCAGCAGCAGCTCCTGCGGGCACCCTCCTGACGGCCGCTGAGGTGACACGTACCGCCCCGACCACCTCCTCCCGCTCCGTCACCACAGGGAGACACCTTCCTTCACGTCGCCTCCTCAATCGAGGTGCTCCCCTAAGCGGCCCACCGGCTTCCCCCACTACCGAGGGCCTGACCCGAGGGCCCGGCAGCGGCGCCGCCGCCCGGCCCCGCTCTCACCTCGGCGGCTGCCGGAGGCCCTCAGCCGCGCGAGCCGCGAGCAGCCGTGGGCCACGCGCAGGGCAGGCCTCCGCCGCCAGACCCGCCGCCACGCGCCGCCGCGGCCGGCACCATCCCGCTGCCCCGCGCTGCGCGCCCCCGGGGCCGTCCCGGCCCCGCCCTGCCCCGTGCTAATTGGGTGGCGAGCGGCGGGGGCGTGGCCAGGAGCAGCCGCGCGCCTTTAACCCTTGCGCGCCCCGGGGGACTAGCCGCGTGGCGATTCGCGCGTTACCGCGAGGTCCCGCGCTGCTGCTCTGGGGAGAGCGGGGCTTCCGCCCCCTCCCCTCCGGCGGGAATCACGCGTGGGGACGAGAGGCGGCCCTTTCTATCTTCTACCCCCACGCCCGTCCACCGGGAGGGCCGCGAGTGGAGCCCGCGTCTGCCGTGAAAGCGAGTGGCCAGGGCCGGACCTGCGGCATGAGGGCGGAGGCCAGCTCGCTCAGTGGTCTGGGCAGGATTTCGAGGCGTGCGGGTGACAAAAAAAGGCAGAGAGTGGAAAGGAGAGAGCTTGCCGGGGCGAGGCAGAGGCGGGAGAGCGCGGAGTGTCACTTGACGGCTTGAAGGTTTGTAAGCGGTGAGGTATCTCAGCGGTGGTGCCTCCTCCTCTGCCTCTCCAGACACGTTTAGTAAAGAAATGCCCCGGACAGGGCACCTCCACCCTCCACCCCTTCATAGGGTTACCTTGCGCCTGGCTGCCAGCTCTTGCCGGGAAGCGGTGGTGTCGTAAGCTCAGGCCAGGCTGCGGAGCTCCGCTGCTTTCCAGCCCCTCATTCCCTTGACTTCAGCCGGTTTGGAGCCTCTGCACTTCCAAAATACCATTAGGCAACTGCAAAGGATGTTGCTAGGTAACCGAACCCTCTGAAATCATTCCTTATCTCCCCGTGCTAATGCTGCCTACCTTTTTTTTCACGGCTGTGGCATTGCTCGATAGCTTTCCACAGGAAAAATCTATTAAGTGTGAAGAGCGATTGTAGATGTAAAAGGTCGTTTGCAATACAACATTTTGCAAACAGTGGAGCTCTGCAGTAAAGGTTTGTTTGGTTCATGTGTTTTATTTATTTATTTATTTTGGTGAAGGATTGGGGCTCAGCCACTTGCAAACAACTGGTCCATGATGAGGGTCACGGGCATTTCTGTAAGTGGATGTCACTGCATACACTGACATCTCCCCGTCTCTTGCCCCTCCATGGCTCTCAGGCTTTCCTCCAGCCTGTCCAGGGGTTCAGTCCAAACCATACCTTTGCATCTTCATGGCTGTAGATCTGTGGTTACTTTTTGCTTCCCTCTCTCCAAAACAATCACCTTCTTGGGGTGTGCTGTTTTGTCCTCTCATTTTTGTCCCCCCACCCCCCCCATCCTGGACGGTTGGTCAGAGAGGAAGTCCTGCCTCTTTGTACCAGTGTAAGAAGCTTCAGTGTCCTGCATGGCTCCAGGCTATCATTTCACGTTCCTGCCCATCCCAGACATTGCAACCCTCTTAAAAATGACAGGTAACTTGGTGAATGGCACCTCGAGCTAGTTTCATCATAGAAGAAAGGGCATAAGTGAGCTGAGCAGTAGTTGTAGGGTGGAAGTTTCAGTGTTTAGCAATAAGAACTTCAACTATAAACACTGACAATGGAAACTGCAAAGGCTGCTGACAAAACAGAGATGTCTGTATTCTCGTTTCCTTTTTCATTTTTAATCCCTACCAAACGTTGACAGAAGTTTTATCCACCACCTAGGATGGGTCACACAGGAATGAGTCTTGAAAGTCTCCAAAGAAAGAGACCCCACAACCTCTCTGAGGAGCCTGTTCCAGTGCTCCATTGTCCAATTTGCACTTCTGAAGCCCAATTCTTCCTCAACTCAGTCCATGGCAATTTAGAAACAGCACATCGAGCCTCTCAGCTATTCAAAGTTAATCTAAACACCATAAATCTGTTTTACTTCAGGATTAGGGGCACCACTGAAAAGAGGCTGGCACCTTCATCTTGACACCCACCCCTCAGTTATTTATAGACATTAGTAAGATCCCCTCTCAGCCTTCTCCTATCAAAGTTAAACAGCCTTGGGTCTTTATTCATAGGAGAGATGTTCCAGTCCTGCAATCATCCTCATAGCTCTCCACTGGACTCCAGTACATCCCTGTATCTCTTGACCTGGGAAGCCTAAAACTGTCACTGAACAGAGAGCAGTCACAGCTTGTCTATTAATATTGGAGTGCACAAAGTTGCTTGAACAAATGTGACTGGTTTGGCCACATCATAATGTCTGCTTCATATTATATGGATACCTTTACATACCTTGGACATTTACATACCATGGACATTTACACAGCATGCATACAAGCAGGGTTGTTTATTTTTCACTTAGGGGTAGATGAGCACACTCTGGTAGTTCAGAGCCCTTGAATAAGCCTTGTGTGTACAGTGGTAGCAAACACCTGCTGTGCAACACCGCTTTGCATGATGAACAGCTTCTGGGTGGCCGTGCAGAGGGAAAAATTATTCTCTTGCTCCGGTTGGGAAAGGTGGAGCAGGCCTGGTGCATGCAGATCTGCTTGACCACAGTCCCTTTCTATATAAATGTGCTGCTCCTTCAGCAGACTCTCCTCTTCTACTCGGAAAGCCCAGCACTGATGGGAAACACACTGATGTCACAGCAAATGTGGCAGTAAGATTCCTATCACCTTCTGGCATGTGTGGCCATGGAAAAAAAAAATGGAGAGGAAATTAAATTTGTAGTAATTTAATTTAAAAGGAAATAAATCACCTGGGTCTTCATGGCACATATATAAAGGAATGAGATCTTTCCCTACTTTGGAGGGCTAGGCATATTCAACAGAAATACTGTTTCTTGCACACTTCCAGAGAGTGCAGAGCAAAGCAAGCCCTTGATGCCTTTCCTCATCATTAGGTAGGCCTTCATGAACTACTTTGTAGGGCATCTTCACCCCTGTGCCCTCTGGAGAATGTTCCAGAGTACATCCCTACCATAAAAGCCCACCCACAGATCAGCTACTGCTCTCAACTCTTTGCTTCCAAGAGCAGGAGTCTAAGAATACAGGAATCTAAATAAGAAAGCTGACAGAAAGTTAAGGTGGGAGGCAAAATGCTGCAGCTGTTGTAAGCTGTGCAATTTGGCAAACCATTGGCATGCATGACACTTAAATGCTTAATTAGCTATCTAATAAATATCTGCAGTGAAACTGATTTCCTCCTGTAAGCAGCTATCTACATGCTAATGGCTGACAAGGAACCAGCTTTACCAGATCATAGTCCACACACTTGTGTGGAGAACTCTTACATTTTCTTAACATTTTATTAAATTATAAATTATCTTATGCTGACTCACTTTATGCCATTGCTTTTATGGATCATCGGAAATATATATTAATGAGTCCTTTCCATATGTCCTGACTGAAAGCTACTTTTGTGTTCTGTGTTTACTCCTATTTGATCAAACAGACATCCAGATTAAATGCAATGCCTTATTTGCTTATGTTATTTACCAAAAATTCCCCTAACTTGGCTATTCAGATCTAGTGAGGCCATTCTTCTCTAAAGAACCTACTTCCCATTCTGTGCCAGCTTGTGAACTCACAAACTGTAGCTGCAGGTACAGTTGGACCTGCTCAAGTAGGACTATGATCCATGCCTATTCTAATTTCTGGAGCAGAAAAAAAGCCTTTAGGAAGGTAAGTGGAGTTTCAATTTACCATACCTGTGCCCCCTTGACTTTGGGACAGGCCACATTAATTTGGTGCTGTGGTGTCCTGAAAAAGTCATAACCATTTATGGAATTGCTTAACTAGTTTAACTTATTTACTGTCATGTGTTTGATTACTGCATGAGATGTATAATAGAATCTATATTATAGGGGTATGGTTTAGCAATGTGGTTTAGTCCAGGGCTTGTCAGTGTTAGCTTCAAGATTGGACTCAATGATCTTAAAGGGCTTTTCCAATCTAGGCAATTCTGTGATTCTGTCCAACTCCCCTGCAGGGACATCTGCAACTAGACCAGGTTGCTCAGAGCCCCAACCAACCTGACCTGGAATGGTTCTAGTGATGGGGAATCCACCACCTCTCTGGGCAAGCTGGGCCAGAACCATCATTGTAAAACATTTCTCCCTTCTCTCCAGACTAAATCTCCCTCTTACAGTTTCAAACCATCACCCTTTGTCCTCTCACAAGAGGCTCTGCTAAAGTCTGTCCCCACCTTTCTGATTGACCCCTTTAAATACTGAAAGGCCACACAAAGCTCTCCCTGAAGCCTCCTCTTCTCCAGGCTAAACAACCCAAACTGTCTCAGCCTGTCCTCACAGCCCTTGCATCATGTTTCTGCTCTACTCTGGACCTGCTCCAACAGGTCCACATCCTTCTTGTACTGTCACCAACAGCAGCTTGCTTCTTACCTCTCCCTTCTCTGCATCAGCACTTGGGTCACTCCCAGCAGCTGGGAAGCTCATTGTTGAGCAAACCCTTTCCCATCCATCTGTAAGCAGCCAGGAAGTAAGAGGATTTTCCTTGCTCAAGTGTTCCACCTCACCTTCCTTCTTCCCATTAAGAGCACCAGCTGGCTGAAAGTCTAACATCCTGTTATGATATAGAACTTTACTGGCTGTATTTCTTGCACAGTTGTCATGTAAAAACTCACATTACTTACCTTTGTAGTTAGCGGTGCTGTCTGTAGTTAAACAATGTATAAGCTCTACAATGTTATTTGTCTTCACCAGAGCTGATAACAACAAATAATTGACTTAAAACAAGCCACTGGGAGCTCACAGATTATGATTCAGTGTATGCCAAAAAACCTGAGTGGCAGAACATGGAAATAATCAAAATATGAATAAATGAAAGAACATTTCAAAAAGTTTGAAGAAAAGGTGGTTGTTTTGTTTGGGGTTTTTTATCATCAAAGTAAGAGAACACTAAATGTCTTTGTATTTTGATTGGAAACATCAGACACAATGTAATGAGCTATTGATCTGGGAATTCTGCAAGAAAAGCACTTTTCACAGCCATAGGAAAAGACCTTTAAGATCATTATGTCCAGCCATTCTCTAACTTTACCAAGTCTGGTGCTAAACCATGTCCTTCAGCACCACATCCCTGTCTCACTGAAACACTCCCAGGGATGGGGATTCAACCATGTCCCTAGGGAGCCTGGCCCAGTGTTTGAGAACCCTTTGAGTCAGAAAGTTTCTTCTAATATCCAATCTAAACTTCCCCTGGGGCAACTTGAGGCTATTTCCTCTCATCTTGTATTTGCTTACAGACTTGCACTTCAGCATGCTCTGGACTACATCCATATTTCTATGGATGAAACAGCACCAGGAACCACTGCTTGGAATAATTTTTTCACAGCTTTTCAGTTCAAAGTAAGCTGAGGACTGTGGGCCGTGTTGCAGCCCACCAGAATTAGATCCTCATTATCACAAAACTGAGAAAACCACACTGATTTTCAGTGCTGCAGCATGTGGTGAGGAGGCATGCAGGAGCACCGACGGATTAGGAACTCCTCTGGGATTCCCTTGGGGCAGCCATTCACTGCAGAGGGACCAAAACCTCAGCATTGTCCATACTGCTTATTAGAAATAGCTCTTGGCAGGTGTTGCTTTGTAAACCTTGCCCAGAGATTTTCTCAATGAATGCTTCTTGGCATGGACGTACATCACACCGATGTGTGTGCTAATCATTAGTCACCCTTCTGTCCTCAAATGTACTTTCTGGCCCCGATTTATTTATAGAACTAGCCTTGCAAAGCCTACTTAAGCACTTTAGATAAACACATCTCTCTTTTTCTTGTTACAGATATATTTCTGAATAGATAAGTGTATTTCTGTGCATTTTACATATGGATGCACCTTAAAAGTTAGCCAGGGCAAGGACAAATATTTTCTCTGTCAAATCCTTCAATAATAATAAACCAATACATTTTCCAATGATAAAATTTGTAATAAAAGAGGCATTTCAGAACATCTTGGGCATGGCCAACACTTGCAGATATCTTCTTTTGTTTGTCTATCTTGGAGTCATAGAATCATAGAATTGTCAGGGTTGGAAGGGACCTCAAGGATCATCTAGTTCGAACCTCCTGCCACAGGGGGCATTGGAACTTTCCAACTAGATCAGGTTGCCCAGAGCCACATCCAGTCTGACCTTATAAACTTCCAGGGATGGGGATTCCACCACCTCCCTGAGCAACCTATTCCAGTGTCTCTTCACCTTATGGTGAAGGACCTATTTGCAGCCAAAGAAGTTCATGGGAGCCTTGTCACCTACAATGGGATTCAAACTCACACTGCTATAAAATATCAATCTTATCTAATTGCATTTCTGTGAGAACTGATAGAAGATTTTGTCTAATTTCTTTTCTTTGATAAAAACAAACTAACAATTTAATAAATATTGGCATTAATATTGGAAATTCTCCTAATAAATTAGTAGAAATAATCACATTATCATCTGGCATCTGTGATATGAGATGAGGTATCTGTTCAGTAGGAATTAGACTGCAGAACTAACTCTTCTACTTTACAATCATTGTTTAATTCCTTTAATCCTGTTGAATTGATTTGCATGTTGAGTTCCTTTAGAAGTGGATTACTTTAGGTGTTTGGGGTTTTTTTTTCTCTTTTTGGTTCTCTTCACTTCTTGTAATCAGAATTCTCTCTTTATATGTAAAGAGCTAAACCTATTTTTATAAAGCCTGTTGTGATGAGTTTATAGACAGGGAAGAATAAGGAGGAGAGACATTACATTTTACTGTTTGGAAGGCAGCAGTAGACAGACAAGTGTAGAGTCTTGCATCTAGGAAAGAACAACCCCATGGACCACTACAGGTTGGGGGCTGACCTGCTGGAGAGCAGCTCTGGGGAAAGAGACCTGGAGGTCCTGGTGGGCAGGAAGATGACCATGAGCCAGCAAGGTGGCCTGGTGGCCAAGAAGGCCAATGGCATCCTGGAGTATATCATTAGAAGGGGTGTGGTTAGTAGGTGGAGAGAGGTTCTCCTCCCCCTTTCCTCTGCCCCCTCTTGTCCAGTTCTGGACCCCCCAGCTCAAGAATAACCTCAGGGAACTGTTAGAAAGAGTCCAGTGCAGAGTCAGAAAGATGCTGAAGGCAGTGAAACATCTGTCTCCCTGCTGAGGAAGCTGGGGCTCTTTAGCTTGGAGGAGACTGAGGTGACCTCATTCATGTTTACAAAGATGTGAAAGGTGAGTGTTGGGAGAATAGAGCCAGGCTCTGCTCTACTCAGTGATGTACAATGATAGGACAAGTGGCAATAGGTTCAGGCTGGAGCAAAGAAGGTTCCCTGTAAACATGAGGAAAAACTTTTTCACTGTGAAGATCACAGAGCTCTGGAATAGGCTGGCCAGAGAGGTTGTGGAATCTCCTTTTCTGGAGACATTTGAAACCCACCTGGATGCATTCCTGCGTGGCCTGCCCTAGGTGATCCTAGCTTGGCAGAAGAGTTGGATTCAATGATCTTCAGAGGTCCCTTCTAACCTCTATCATTCTGTGAAGTTAACTTCTGTACAGAATTCAGCACTAATCCCTAGGAAAAAAAGCAAAACAGCTTTAATGAAGGACCAAGGCAATCATCTGAAGGGTTCAATACTACTTAACAGAATCAGTAAGACACCAAAGGATACATGAAGTGAGCTTGATTTTGGTGTGTCTGTGAGAAAATGGGGGGAAATCACCTTCACTATTACATTCTTTTCTGTCGCATAAAATAATTGGCTTAGCGTGTGTGGTGGTGGAATGTCTTCTACTCTGTAAAGCATTACATTTGCCAGTCTAGTTATTTCAGTACAGACCTTTGCTGTATTTGTTCTGCACCTCTAAGCCTGCTAATACCAGCAGGGTGAGAGTTTCTCATTCTGAGGTAATAGCTCAACCTAGTGAAGGGAAAGAGCAGTTGCATTCTTATCTTTCAGAATAGTTCTGTCTTTTCTAAATCAAAGACTATCTAACCTTCTTTAACAACAACAACAAAAGATCCTCATTCAGTGTTCAATAATCATTCTTCCTCCTCTGTTGTTCTCATTTGTAATTAGGAAAGCATATATGTGCATTTAAGCACATTTCACTGGACACTTGTGCTGTCTCCCAGACACAAATCACAACATTAAATACAGTGCTTTGAAAAACTAAAGCAACACAACTGATGTGTGTCAAAATAACTTTATTAGATTCATGCCCAGTTATCCCAATGGATTTTAAACCTCTGTTCCTTATGTTCAAACATGGATTTAGCTGTTACAGCTTTATGCTAGCTAACCATGTCTCTTGGAGCAGAATTTAGGTGTATTCAACCTGAAAAGGGTCTTGTTTGTATTAAAAACATCTATTGAACTGGGGGAAACCTCGTAATGGGTGTATTACAATGAAAAAGTGAACTGAAGATTGTAATATGCAGCTAATCCAGCTCCATTGACTGCAAGGCTTAGTTTAAATGCTAATTCAGCAACACCTAATCTTTCTTACCCTAAGGAAGTTTAAATTAATTCTGCCATTATTGCTCTAGAGAATTATTCTGCTTGATCTTATAGAATCAATATCACGCAACTCATTTTTCCTTCTTATTCTGCAAGTGGTTAAAAAAGTATATGTAATAGTGCTTTGGTTTTGTGGTTTGTTCCTTCCCCCTGCAACCCCCCCCAGCTCCTCCCCAGGAAGAGAGAATAAATTACCCTGGATTCCTCCTCATTAGCCAAGACTACTATTCAGTTAAAAGTCAGCAGTGTTTCATTCCTCTGTGGTGTGGGGCCTACTGACAATAGAGCCATTGGCATGCCATATGCCCTGCCTGCAGTCTGCTCTGTATGGCCAACAGCTCTTTCAACAGCCCTTTCTTGTCTATACTAAGAAACACGGGGGATAATGGAAGGGCTGGGATGTTAAAAAAGAGATGTGGCAGTAGAGCAAAATGCTTACTCTTTTGTGACACAGTAAGAAATCACCTTACTTTGTGTCCTCCCTTGCTGCTGCACTACACATGCTTTCCTGGTGCTTTACTGCAGTTCTGAATGCCCAGGCTCTAGAAAAGATCTTCTTTTAACACTTCAGTGCTGTGACCTCCAACTCTGAGGTCAGAGCAAGCCTTATTTGTTTTGAGGCTTAACATAATTAAGCAGAAAGAAAAGAAAAAAGGATTAACTTGGAGAACTAACTCCCAGTGGGAAGGACAGCTCCTATTATACCATAGGAGAGGATTTTGTCTGGAGGAGAGAAGAGTAGTCTGCATGTCCTTCCAAATGGTGAGAAAAGAAAAGAGAGAAAAAAATAACAAAAATATTCAAAATTACCTTCAGAATTCATTCAAACATCTCTGGAGGGTTGGTGAGTTCTTTAAAAGCTTCAAGCTCAAAGCTAGCTGGCATGTGTGCAGTCCCACTGGGTAAAAGGCAGACTACATGAGACAAACAGGAGCTTCAAGCTCTGGGTATCCAAACAGCTTTTGAATTTGATAGTTTATCTTTTCACCTTTTCCCACACACACAATCAGATAGAGGGATTAAAGAATGGTTCTGCTTGAGATGTTGAGTGCAAGCACTCAGATTTGAAGAGCATCTTGTTACCGTTCTCCTGAGGAAGAAAAACCAAACTAGGTTTCTGCACATCAAATCACAGAATTGTTTCAGTTGGAAAAGTCCTTTAAGAACATCAAGTCCAACCATTATCTAACTCTATAAAGTCTGGTGCTAAACCATGTTCCCCCTGGCCTATATATAACAACACCTTTCAGATGTCAGATGTGTTACCAGGACACCTGGCACAATTACTGCCTGGTAAGTGTAGGTGTATCCAACACACCTTTGCATCTGTGAAGATAGACAGGTCAACCCATGGGACTGGGGAGAAAGAGCTGATCTCCACCATTTCCTGAGTCCTGCCCACCCCTGATCTCTCCCACTGTATGACAAGCTGCCAAACGTACTGGAGAGTGTCCATGACAACGGCCTGACACATGTCTGATGAGGAAGGGCTGAGAGACTTGGGGCTGTTTAGTCTGCTGAGAGGAGATCTTATTAATGTTTATGAACATTATCCGAAGGGTGGGTGTCAAGAAGAAGGGGCCAGTCTATTTTCAGTGGTGTCCTGTAATGGGACAAGGGGCAATTGATACTACAACACAGGAAGTTCCACTTCAACATGAGGAAAAACTTCTTCACTGTAAGGGTGCTGGAGCACTGGAGCAGGCTGCCCAGAGAATCTCCTTCCCTAGTGATTTTGAAGACTCATCGGGACTCATTCCTGTGTGGCCTGCCCTAGGCAATCCTGCTTTGGCAGGAGGGTTGGACCTGATGATCTTCAGAGGTCCGTTTCAAGGTCTTATGATTCTATGACAGTAGCAGATCACATTCTGCTGGGCCTGTGATGATGCATGGCAAAGTCTTGTACATTAAATACCTAAAGGAAAAAAACTCAAGCTGGAAAATAAAGGAATCTTGGTGATCTGTGCCTAGCTTACATCATGAACGTTCAGTCACTGGGAGTTGAGAAATGGATAGTTTGAGGCATCTGCAAACTCGAAGCCGCCTATTCCCATGACTCCATTACTACACCACTCAGGACTGGAGAAGGAAAAAATCAAAAGTATTGCTATTGCAATGCAGGATGTGTTCAAGGCCAGATGGAGAGTAGTTGGCTTAAGCTAAAGGAAACAGTAGATGCAAAGAGAGTCATGACAGTGTAGACAAGGTACATCCCTCTTCTTCCTACAGCTGAAAATCTCCCATTTTCCAAAACCAGGAAGTGTTTCAACATTATTACCTCTGAAATTGTTGGCAATGGTGCATCTTCAACTGTCCGTGACTATGTAGATGGTCTGCTGGGAAGAAGAATGCCTGCTACTCACTAGCAATTAGAATACATAGAATACACCAGGTTGGAAGAGACCTTCAAGATCATCACGTCCAACCCATCAACCAATCCGACGCACCTAAACAACTAACCCATGGCACCCAGCACCCCATCAACTCTTCTCCTGAAAACCTCCAATGACGGCGACTCCACCACCTCCCCCGGCAGCCCATTCCGATGGGCAATCATTCTCTCTGTATAGAACTTTTTCCTAACATCCAACCTAAACCTCCCCTGGCACAGCATGAGACTGTGTCCTCTTGTTCTGGTACTGGCTGCCAGTACCAGAACAAGAATTGCTGTGAAAAGGGCTGGTGCAAGGCCGAGTGGAGGCACTTCAGCTTTTTCTGATGTTTTACAGTCCTGTCATAATGACCTGGCCCCTGAATCCACTCCTGGCAACCTTCACCATCAACAACAGATGCATTTGTGGCTAGCAGAAAACAAGATCTGAAACAGAAAGCAATGGTCAAACTCAAATGTTCGAGGAAGACTCATTTTTTCTGTATGGCTCTGGTGAGAACACAGGATGGAAACAGACAGCTGGGAGAACAACCATCACAAAACCATCTGAAATGTGTTCTTTCACGCAAAAAGTCAAAAGTCACCAGGGATACCTTCAGGAGGCTACTTCCTGTAACCCCCACCAGGTACTACACGTAGTTAACTTGTTAGTCATGGCTGTAAAGGCAAAAGATGACTCACTTAATCACAGCCTCTGACCTCTCCACTTTCTCCTCCATCCTGCCCCCTCTCCCAACAGACTTTGTGCATTTCACAGAACTCTCATTTTCAGTTTTCCAGGCATGCCGTTAGCACCACATCCGATGGATGCAGCAAAGGTATTTATTTTTAAGTGGGAAAAATGAAGACTGCAGACTTCAGATATGACCAGTGCTGAACTGAGAGCTGTGCTGACAAAGAGCAGCTCAGTGTAACAGTCAGGCAAGCAACAGTAGTCATTTAACTGCTGCCTTCAGAGAAACCTCTTAGCCTTTTATTTCAGCTGATTAAAAACAAAACTAATCCAAGTGCTTCTTAATTAATCAAGAACTTTCTTACAGTGCTTTTCAGCCATCCTTAGATAGTTTTAGCCTGTGGCCAGGTAGTTACTCTCAGGTACTAAACAGATAATACAAGAAAGTCTCTTAGCTACTCATGGCACATATCTATGTTGAAACCTGTTCCATGCATCCAACCAGCATCAACTCAAATTCCTCTCAACAAAAATGGAGGGGAAAATCAGCTTTAAAGGAGTGTAGTGGAGAAGAAAACCGCTTTATTGCACATGGTAATGCCTGCAGGAAGGAGAAAACTGAAAGGGAAGATGTGACTGAGATCTGTGAGACCAGAGTGTAATTACATCTAATGCTGTCTGCAGATATGCTAAAAGATTGGATACTGAATAACGACATTTAAATTTAAGAGACAGTAATGGGCTACTTGGCAACGGTAGAGAAAAGGTGAGAAATGGACAGGGAAATCCCCGTTATTACCTGAGCTATTGTAACTAACAAACAGTAACACTGCCAGTGTTTAAAAAAAATTGTGTGAGGCACTTCTGCCATTAGTCCCATATCTAATATCATCAGCTTCATTAAAATAGGGGATTAAGCATGCAAGAAATAGTAAAATACGGGAGTTAGCCCCAGCTTTAAATCCAAGTAAAGAGGAAGATAAATACATAACTGTTACCAGTGTGACCTGAGTGCAGACATTAATGAGGACTCCTCTCTGGCGGTGCTTGCCCAGCCTTACCCAGCCACTTTCTGCAAACTGCTTCTTCCCCTCACTGCTTCAATTTCCATTAAAAGATTCCTATTTTATCAAATGGTTGTGACTTACTGTCATAAAGTATGATATGACATCTAGTTCTAAATCAGAATTGCTCATAAAATTAAAATGTTCAGACATCAACTTAAGCCTAAGCAGACTTGTCCAAAAGAATTTATATTTTCTCCATGCAAAGAAGATGTAAAGAAAAGCTGTTTGCAAAAGTCTCTAACAAAAAGAACAAACCAAACAATCTAGGTTAATACCACTTTTGACTGGTTTTGGTTGGTTGGGGTTTTTGGCGTATTTTTCAAAACACAGAGTTTGTGACCTCCCTGGAGGAGGGGCGGAAAGCACGCTTTTTAAAGCCTAAAGTTATCCTTTTAATGATTTCCTGAAGGTCATTTAAAAATCCTTCAGACAGCCCATACTTACTGCTGATGGTCTGCATAAACTTGAAGAACTTTAAGCACAGCGCTGCAGTTTTACATTAAGCCCTCTGAAGCTATGGAAGTGCTCTGCATGCAAATTACTACTAATGGCCCTCTTGAAGTATGTGTGGAGAATTAAGGTTTGTACTTAGCACTTCACATCCTAGCCTTCAAAGTTGAATTCCATTTCCTTAAGCACTCTTAAAGACAAAACTGTCTAATAACGAAGGTCAGGTAAGCAACAAACCCCCCTTTTACACACAGCAGCTATTATTCAAAGCCAAGTTCTGCATAGCAAAATCCCAAACCCCCAGGAAACGTTTCCAGAGGTGTAAGCTTTGCAGGAGAGCTCTCTCAAACCAATTAAAACGGCTTCGAGGCAAGCACACGCAGTAACTGGACAACACCTTTGACACGATACAAGGCAGATTTGCAGGGACAAGCTTGTCCCATGGCTGCGAGCTGCCCTGAGGCGGCCAGCAATGCCCAGTGGTACACCTTTTTCTCCACAGCCCTTCAGGGAAAGTAGCTCTTGCCCTGCCACGGGGGCCTGCCGGGCAGAGGTGCGGGGAAAGGCAGAGGTGCGGGGAAAGGCAGAGGTGCGGGGAAAGGCAGAGGTGCGGGGAAAGGCAGAGGTGCGGGGAAAGGCAGAGGTGCGGGGAAAGGCAGAGGTGCGGGGAAAGGCAGGAGTGGCGTGGCCCGGGCCGGGCTCACCTAGTCTCGCCAGCCCGGGGCGCAGGCAGGTCCCCTCGGCTGCCTTGGCCGGAGGGGCGGGGAGATGCATGATGAAACTTAGCGGCGGGTTTCAACAGCAGCTGCTGGGGGCAGGGGAGGAGCCGGCACCGCCCGGAGCCGCCTTCCTCATCACTAGCCGCGGCGAGGACGGCGCTTTTCCCTGAGCCTGGGGCCACGACGGGGTAAGGCACCGCAGCGGGCGGCGGTTCTGGCTCGAGCCGAGCAAGGTCGGCAGTGGCGGCAGGAGAGGGGGAGGGTGCGGCAGGGCTGGTGGGGCCCAAGGACTGAACGAAGTCATACCAGGCGGCCTTCACGGAGAGCTGGCCGCCGCACCGGCCTCCCGCCGCCTCCGCGCCGTCCCCGGCTTGTGGGTGAGGGGCGGCAGGCCCGGGAGTTCTGCGGCCCCTGGGGGAAGGGGTGGCCGTGTGGAGGGGCCTGGAGATACTGGGCGTGCGCGGAGGGAACCTACCCAGCTGTCTGCAGTCGCTCATTAGAAGAGTGCCGGAGACTGAGGCAGTCGGAGTGGCCCCAGGTGGTGGGAGAGCCCGGATCCATGTGCCGAGGTTCACAGCGCTGTCGCCTATCCAGCTGAGAAAAGCTGGGGGATAGCAATGTTGGTGCAGTGCCTTCTGCAGCCCCAGTGTCCATGAGGCTGTGCGTTGTGGCTCTCTGAACCCCAACCCAAATGGTAGCCCGGGGCCGAGGTCCCCAGAGCCATCATTTGACTTGTAGGTCACAGCTTCAGCCCATCTCTGCCACTAGCTAGGGTTTAGAGAACTACGGGGGCTGCGGAAGGCGTGCCAAGGGGAGCACAACGCTGCTCCCCTCCACACCTTTCTTATCTGGCCCGCACATTGTGCTGGGGAAGACCAGCTAAAATCCACCTTCTTCCAGTTTGAAATCGTTTCCCCTTGTCCTGTCACTACAGGCCTTGATAAAAAGCCTCTGTTTTTCTGATAAGCCTCCTTTCCCTACTGAAAGACCTCAGACTGAAAGGGCTGGTCACGTTTCTGCCGTTCCTTCAAGGAAATGTCCTGGTATTGTGCCAGGGGAGGGTTAGGTTGGAGATGAGGAAAAATTTCTTTCCTGCAAGAGTGGTCAGGCATTGGAACAGGCTGCCCAGGGAGGTGGTGGAGTCACCATCCCTGGAAGTGTTAGAAAAAGCCTGTAGATATGGCATTTTGGGACATGGTTTAGTGGGCATGGTGGTGTTGAGTTGATGCAAGAGGAGCTCTTCTCCAACTGAAACAATTCTATGATTCTACAGATCATACCTGATGCCCAGTTAAAAAAAATAAAAAACCATAGGCAACCTTGATGTACCTAAAGGTGAAGTTAAGACTAGTTTCTTGTTGCCCAAAGGTGGTTTATTGTGCTTTGGGAAGACTGAGTTTTACCCCATGTTAGTAAGGTCTACTCTTTTCTTGGTCAGTCCTCTTGATAGTTAAGTGATTAATAGCCTACATTTGCTATCTCTATTTTCTAGGTTTTAGCTTTTACTTACAGAATCATAGAATGCATTGGGTTGGAAGGGGAGGGACCCTTTAAGGTCATCTACTCCCAACTCCACTGCAGTAAGCAGGGACATCCCCAACTTGCTTGCTCAGTGCCCCTCAAGCCTGATGTTGAATGTCTCCAGAGATGATGGATCTCCCACCACCTTCCTGGGCAAACTGTTAATATAACATTACTGTCTTTCTCAAACAGGTTCTCCTTCAGGTAGCTCAATAGCCTCACGATGTGTGGTATCTGGGCTCTGTTTGGGAGCGATGAATGCCTTTCTGTCCAGTGTCTGAGTGCCATGAAGATAGCACACAGAGGTCCTGATGCGTTCCGCTTTGAGAACGTCAATGGCTTCACCAACTGTTGTTTTGGTTTCCACCGCCTGGCAGTTGTTGATCAGTTATATGGTATGCAGCCCATCCGGGTGAAGAAATTCCCATATCTGTGGCTATGTTACAATGGAGAAATCTACAATTTCAAACAAGTAAGCCTTGTATAGATCATAGGACATTCTGTTTTCTTTTAATTTCCACCTGGCAGGTGCTCAGAAAATGTTTATAACATGGCAGACTAGAATATCAGGAAAAAAAAAGTTAACAAATAACTGGGATTTAAAAGGAAGTAAATTACCTCAACGGTCTGTGATTCAGTGGTGGTTTAGCTTAGTCTGTCATACTGAGAAATCACCTTTTAATGGATAACAAAGGCAACAAGAATTTGTATCTTCACTTTTGATCAGCTTAAAGGTGCATTCTTCCTTATCTCTTGGAGGATGGGAATTCCAAGCCTCTTTCTTGCCTCTTTCTCACCTTTTTCACTCTTTGTGATGCAAATGCTTTTAGATTGTCTTCCTCTTCCTGTAGGTCATTTTCCAAGCTGCTGAGTGTTGCATTTTATTACTGCATATCAATCAGGATTAGCAATATCACTTACATAAATGTGTAGCATGCATGCTTATGTATTTACATAAAAGCAGAAAGCACTATAGAGATGATTCTAGTGTGGCGGCAAAGTCCTTCAGGCAGATGATTTGAAGGGGTTTTGAGAACTACCTAGCTAAGTCTTTTGGGCACAAAACAAAGAGGAACTCTAAAGTTGTCTGAGTGTCCCGGTTGGTGTGATACTGCTGCTGAATGTCCTCTGTGTGCCTCAGGCTCTGTGCTGTGTTACTTGTAAAGAGAAGTGATCCAGATCATCCAAATTTGGGGTACAAAGCATCTTACAATTATGACTGTTTCTGAATCATGTTGAAATTGAATGTTTAAAAGTTTTATATATATATATATATATATATATGTATGTATAAATAATCTGTGGTGCTTTAGTACTGCTAAACTCACCTTTTTTAAAGTCTTGTTGTTAGTTATGTCAGTGACACCAATAATGTTACTGGGAATTGGACTGCATGGGCAGGGGATTTATCTTTTTTTTTTTCTCCCCAGTTTTCAGTGTCTGGCTGTTTGAAAGGTGTGACATACACTGTGCCCTACAGCATGTGTGAAATGCGTTGTACCAACAGTCTGTAATACTTGTTGTGTTTTGCATTGTGGTTTTTCAGCTGTTGAAAGCAGTAAGAATTACTCTCAGTTGTGCTACACACAAAATCCCGAAGGGACTTTAATTTTGCAAAGCTTTTATTGCCATCTGCAGGAATTTGTTCAGTTTTTCTTATGACATTATCTGTCTTCATGAAGAGCTTTTTCTTTCAGGCTGGTGGCTGAACAGTCCCTAAGAAAGCATCACTGGTGAAACTGGCTTCTTGTTTAGGGATTGCTTCTTGTTTAGGGCTTAGTTATTTTAATACTTACTCAATTTGATCCATGACCTTGCCCCATAAATAGCAAGTAAACCCAAAGAAATTTAATTAAAATTCTAAAGAATTAGTTTTGTGTAGTTCTTGGTTGGTTTGTTTTACCAAATCCCCTTCCTTCCTTTCCTGTCTGGTAGATATTTGAAAGGATTTTGAGAGTAGCACCACAAGAACATGGAGAATATTTGGTGTGACTTAAGTCTGACAGCTAATTTCTTCCTCCCCCACTCCAACTGTCTAGACAGAGTGAAGAGGTTAGTTTGAGGAATGGAGAAAGATGAGGCAGAAGAAAATTCTCTGTGCATTAAAAATAACAGTGAGGCATTGCAGTCACTACATAAATGATTTGAGACTACAATAAATAATGTCTCCATTTCTGGCCCTCTGCGGAGCTGTGGTGGTGTTTTTATTAGAAACAGTGACTGCCAGCTTCTGCCATTTCTCTGTGGGAGATGTAGAGACTTGGTCCTTCTGGGCACCAGGGCCATGGGTTTACATTTCAATATCCTCAGAAATAGATCCCTGAAAACTTGCTCTCACGTGAATTGCTGAAGACTGCAGAGCCATGTACATTGTCTGAGAGATGATCCTGGATATTTTGAGACCAAAAGAAGAATTTCCTTCTTTAGCAGAAATGTTTCTGTAACTTTTGATCTATGATTTTAAAAAATAAATCCAGTGTTCTTATTAAGCAATTACATGAATGGAGCTTTTTCAATTAATGTCAATGTTTGCAAATGATCATACATGCTTATCTTTGTATTTTCTTAGTTGCAGAAGCAGTTTGGATTTGAATATCAGACATTAGTGGATGGTGAGGTTATCCTTCATCTTTACAACAGAGGAGGAATAGAACAAACAGCATCTATGCTAGATGGTGTCTTTGCTTTCATCCTGCTGGATACTGCAAACAGAAAAGTCTTTCTGGCAAGAGATACCTATGGAGTCAGACCACTCTTTAAGGTGCTGACTGATGACGGATTTTTGGGTGTCTGTTCTGAGGCAAAAGGTAATCCCAGTTGTGCTTAGTGCCTAAATAATCATAGGTATTGCTGTTGGAGACTTCTTTCTCAGGCTTTTCTTTTAAGTATGAAAAGAAAGTGAGCTGTAAGTTCAGTAACAAATAAATTTAGTAATTTATTTATTTAGTAAATTTATTTAGTAATATAAGAACTATGCATCATTAAAAAACCCTACAGATACTAAACCTCTAAGACGTTCATTTGTCCTTAGTAGCTCTGAAATAACTTGCTTATTTAATTTTATAACTATTTATAATTTTACAAATTTATCATTATTATTTCATTTTATAATTCTGTCATCATAAGAATATTGAGCCCAAGATGTTTTATGTTACCCCAGCTAAATGTAACCCATAGAGTTAGGCTAGATTTTATGCTACAATACATTGTGTTGGAATTTGTTCCTGATGCTTGGTGGTGAACTGGTAAATGATGCCACAAGAGCTGCAAATCAGTAAAAGCCAAGAATTTTAAAGCCCTACTGACACTTCCTGCAGCTTGGGGTAATTTTTGTGGTGATACATTTTATTTGATGGCAGTTGTTTTTTCCTTTGAGGTGACACATCCACTGCTTTTTGTTTCTTTTAAGTAATTATCTCTAGTCTTGACACTTGCATAAACAAATCCAAACAGTACTAAAAGGGAGTTTGTCTAAAATTGACTAAAATTGATTTTCACAGTTACTTGTTTCTTCCATTGATCATAGAATGGCTTAGGTTGGAAGGAACCTCAGAGATCATCTACTCCAACCTCCCCACTGTGGGCTGGGATGCCTCTCAACTAGACTTGGTTTTCCAAGGCTTCATCCAACCCCTGGCCTTGAACAGCCTGAGGGAGGAGGCATACACAACCTCCCTGGGCAACCTATTCCAGAGTGCCACCACCCTTATACTGGAGAACTTCTTCCTAAGATCCAGTCTGAACCTACTCTCCCTCAGCTTGAAACCATTCCACCTTGTCCTCTTGCTAGGAAACCCTTATGAGAAGTCCTTCTTCAGCCTCCTGTAGGATTGAAAGGCAGCTCCAAGGTTCCCCTGGAGTCTTCTGTAGGCTGAATAACCCCAACTTCCTCAGTCTATCCTCATAGCAGGTGTTCCAGCACATGGATCATCTTTGTGGTCCTCTTATGGACTTGCTCCAACAGATCTGTGTCCTTATGATGGGTACACCAGAAACAGACCCAGTATTTGAGACAGGAATACATCAATTTCATTATCAGGCTCCAGTGTAGGCTAACTCCTGTGATAGTAGTACTGTGAGCTAGAGCTGTGCCATCTCTACTTCTTAGGGACTGTATCCTGTAACCACAGTGAATTACCAGTCCCCATGGTACCGCAGTTCAGTATCGTTTTTGTGGAGTTCCTCACAGGGCATCCCGATGATCAGCAGGTGCATAACTTCCTCTTTCACAAGAGGAATGGAAATGAGTTTTGGCTACAAGTCTGATTCCTGGTATTTAGTAGCTGTGGGAGAGATTAGTCTGGAACTGACGAGTTATGAAATCACTAAATCAATGTCAATTAAGCTGTCACTTCAGTGGTATCTTTTTACTACAAACTCTTCATTAACTTGACTAGACTTAGTTTTAAGCGCAAAATCAGTTGTTAATTGGCATTTGAATTCTCATATGCATGTTAAACCTTGACCTGGACATCATGTAGTCAATTAGAAAAGTGCTTTTAATGCTCACAGGGCTTAAATTGCTACTTGGCAATCAGTAAAACTTGCTGGCTTCCTTTTTCTACTACCTACATCAGCTTGAGATGGCTCAGAACTGTGTGTGCAACTGTCAAGAAGAATTATGCTCTAACCAGGGCAGGCTGTGACTCAAAATGATGCTTATTTTCTAATACCAAATTTAGAACTTGGAGAAAATTTTATTTATAGTTTTAAGACAGAGGTGAGCTATAACATCCTAGATCAGAAAGTGACTTACTTGGTATTTTTTTCCCCCCATTTTATCTGTAGGACTTATCAACTTAAAGCATTCAACATCCTTGTCTTCTAAAGTGGAACCATTTCTGCCAGGTCATTATGAAGTGTTGGATTTAAAGCCTTCTGGCAAGGTTGCATCAGTGGAACTGGTAAAATTTCATAGCTATAAAGATGAGCCACTACATGCTGCATGTGACACAGTGGAAGCTCTGCCTTCAGGTAATACAGCAAAGCATTGGCACCTTCTTCTGATTCAAGTGACAATATAAGAATCTTTTAATATGAAATTTGTATTGATTGGTTTGAAAACGTGCCATGTAAAGGGAAAAACAAACTCTGGAAGAACCTTTATAATGTAGGGATTTGAGAACAGTTTGTAGATAGCCGCGTACAAAGATGAACTTGCAAGCTGTCAAGGGAAATGGAGACAGATGTCTTTTGTTTCTTAAGAGCATAATCCAGCAAGGTCTAAATAACACTTGTTGGATTTATTTTTTTATTTTCTCTGTACTTTTCTGGTCAGGCTTTGATCTTGAAACAGTGAAAAGCAACATCCGTATTCTGTTTGAAAATGCTGTTAGGAAACGTTTGATGGCTCACAGGAGGATTGGCTGTCTTCTGTCAGGTAAGCAGCAAAAAACCCACAATGATTATTCCCTATTTTATCTCCTTTTTGCTAATCCTATGCTAGTTAGAAGTGTACTGTCTGTTCTGCTGTGGTGTACCCCAACTAATCTGAATCTTCGTTTAGAGCGGAGAACTTCTTAGTTTGTGATTAAAGATTCTTAGTTTACAAATGTCTTGAAAGTCTTAGGCTTTTAAAGCTTACTCTGGGCTGGCCATGTAGGTTTGTTGAGATACTGACCTAAAAATGGTCAGTTAAAAATACTCAGAGGAAAGAAATGTAATATTTCTGTTAAAAAATCACCTTGTATGTGCTTAAATATATAAGAATTATTCTTAGGTTGGTGTCTAAAAAGAAAACGTAATTATTACAACCTATTCCAGTCCTCATCACCCTCATGGGGAATAATTTCTTCCTGATGGCTAATCTTAATCTAGTTTATTCCAGTGTGAAGCCATTACATTTTTGTCTGTCATTCCATGTGTTTGTAAAATGTCCCTCTCCAACTTTCCTGGAGGCCCTCTGCAAAGTTGCTGTAAAGTCTCCCTGAGGCTTTCTCTTCTCCATGCTGCAGGATCCCCTCTCTCAGAGCGTGTCCTCGTTTCACTACAGTTGCCTGATTCTCTTGTTAAGCAAAGGCAAATGTGGACTTGTACAAGAAGTACCTTGGGTTCACATGGCTTAAAAATGAAGCCCACTCATGTGATTCCACTATTTAGGTTTGATGTCCCTAAGAGGAGACAAAAAACAAATCAAATACTTAACCTTTTTTTTTTTCTTTTTTTTTGGCAGGGGGATTAGATTCCAGTTTAGTTGCAGCTGTTCTTCTGAAACTGATGAAAGAAATGAATATCACTTATCCATTACAAACCTTTGCAATTGGAATGGAAAATAGTCCTGACTTACTGGCTGCCAGAAAGGTACAGTAAAATGTTGCTCTTGGTTTGTTCTGAGGTGCCGAGTGTTACATGGTACTGGTGCTAGCTTCACACTATGATAGCAATACCAAACATTCATGTACTGCTGTGATGTAAGATCAGTTTGCTGTAAACCACTTAGTACAACATTTGCTGCTTAGTTAAATCTTCAGAAAGAGATAATTGAGCCATACTTCTTTTGTCCTGCTTTTGGAAGGCTTTCGTGGCAGACTGCCATTGCATTGTTAACCCAAAGGACAATGCTTCAGGGTGATTTCAGTTCTGCCTCTGAGTTTCAGGGTAAATCTCCATGCTGTGGTTCCTATGCTTATGGCATTTGTGTTTATGTTAAATATTTTAAGTTAGTTGTTAGTTTACTGAATTAAGAGCTTGGTACAAACTGTTTGGCATTTGGGGTACCCTTTTAGGTACCCAGCCTGTCATGGCTTTTGAGCTGCTTTTTGTCTTTAGCACAAATACCTGGAGCCTCTCCAGATTCTGTTATGCTTTGGGCAAGCAACTGGATGGTCCAATGTAATCAATGATTGAACACTGTAATTAGGGAGACTCTGTTCTCTCTGAATGCAAGTCAGAGGGGCTGCTACAGTGTCATCCTTTCCTGGCCTGACATCATTTAATTCTTGCTGTGGCAGAAGGGAGCTAATGCTGTCATTCAATTTGTGTGTTTTAAACACAGGCTATGTTTAAAAAGTGTTTTAATTGAAAAGCAATAAATAATTGTGACCTTTTCCAAACAGGTGGCAGCACATATAGGCAGTGAGCATCATGAAGTAATATTTAATTCTGAAGAGGGAATTCAGGCAATAGAGGATGTCATCTTCTCCTTGGAAACCTATGACATAACAACAGTGAGAGCTTCAATTGGTAAGAGTTGTGTTCATAGAAATCTTTGCTTTATCTAACCCTGATAAAATCTTATGTAAAATCATGGAGTCATCTTACTAGCTCCTGTAGCTCTCACAGAACCTAGGAATTGGTACTCCCAAGTTCTGCTCCTCAGTCTTCACACAATCAGACTGGTAGGGGTTAGAAGGGACATCTGGAGATCATCTAGTCCAACTGCACTGCTACAGCAGACTCCGCAACTTCTCTGGGCAGCCTGCTCCAGTGCTCTGACACCCTCAAAGTATTGAAGTTCTTTCTTATGTTTAGGTGCTAATCTGTGTCCATTGCTCCGTGTCCTATCCTGTCTTGTCTGTGATACCACACCAAGCCAAAACCAGTTATCAGTTTCAAAGCCACTGCTCGTACAAAACAGTTGTAAAGAGCTGTTCCTGAAGCTTTGGGATGGAAAACAAGTTATATGAGAAAGAAACTAGATCTACAGGTGTAGCTTTTCCCTCCTGATAAGTGTGAACCTTGGAAGAAGGGGGAAAATTTACAGCTTATCCGAGGTATCCAATGTTATGATAGCAAAACGATTATGATCACCCTTTCATCATTTTAATAGCAAAGTGAACTATTTCGTGTCACTTTCTATGTGAACTCAAGCCAGGTACATTTCTTGTAATGTATGTTTGATTCTGAGAAATAAAGAAGGTCATCAGCCACTTCTTATAAAGGGTTGCCAACCTGCTAAGATTGAAAAATCCTAAGCCAGTGAGACCTTCTGTGCAAATGCCAGCTACAACATTTCACCTATTTCATCTTGCATCGGCATAAAACATTGTTTTACAAAGTTAGGAAGCCAAATAGGCAACACAGTTGTGACAACCCAGGTGCCTGTGTGGGATTTTGGTACATGAAGGTAAGATTTTTGCAATGAGAAATACTGTGTTTCTTTGAAAAAAACAAAGCCACCTTTCAGCAGCTTCTTAGTGTGAGAAAATAATGAACTAAAACCCTTTTGTTAAGGTCTCTGATACTGTTTGGAAAGATGCAATGAAGGCAAGGCTTAATTCTGATTAATAAATAATTGGGGGGAAAAAAAAAGACTTCATCAAGTTGAACCCACGGTGACAGCAACTTTTGCTGGGAGTTTTGTTCTGCAAAGCTCAAAAGGACTGTGCAGGAGTTAATCATAGGCTTAATTTCTAACTGAGTCAGAACAACTCCTCCTTGTGTTCCCATGTGAATTCTCCTGCATTCCCAGGATCACAGAAAGACATCTTTCTGATATTTTGAGGGCTGAGCATTAAGTACAGAGTCTAGATTCATTTGCAGCACTTAGTGCAGCCGTTGGCTTTGAATGACAAGGAAATGTTATGGTAGCATATTGCAGTTGTTTGCTACAGAAGAAAGTAATACAGGGGAGACACTTGTAAACTGCTGGATACAGAACTGTGCTAGCTGTTTCTAGCATCATATGTAGCTGTATTTTAATAACTTCATCTATTTTTTTTTTAAGGTATGTATCTTGTCTCCAAATATATACGGAAAAAAACGGACAGTGTGGTCATTTTTTCAGGAGAAGGATCAGATGAGCTGACACAAGGATATATATATTTTCACAAGGTAAATGTATTCTCTATACAGAAAGCTACTCAGCAGCTCATTCTCCCCTTCAGTGGGAAAAAACCTATGGAGACTTCAAGGTGTGATGCTTGCGAGTTGTCACAGCCATGGATTTGTTTGAGGCCCCCTGAGGCAGAGTTGGGGTTGTTCAGTTTGGAGAAGAGAAGGCTCCAATGAGGCCTTATTGTGGCCTTCCAGTATCTGAAGGGAGCCTATGAGAAAGCTGGATGTTGGGTAGTGATAGAACTGGCGGAATGGATCCAAGCTAGAGGAGGGGAGACTTAGATTAGACATTAGGAAGAAGTTATTAACCAAAAGGCTGGTGAGACACTGCAACAGGTTGCCCAGCAAGGTGGTGGAATCCCCATCCCTGGAATTTTTTAAGGCCAGGCTGGCGGTGGCTCTGGCAGAGGGGTTGGAACTAGATGATCCTTGAGGTCCCTTCCAACCCTGACAATTGTATGATTCTGTGAAAATCCAAGGGGTTTAATTTATTCACCTTCCTGAGACTGATTTATTGTATATAGCTCTTATTATTTCTGAGATCACTCTGTGATGACTGCAACTGAAGCACGGGGCAGCAAATGCTGGTTCTTGCAGTGCAGCTGCATTATGTCTGTGTGCTACATACCTATGTCTGGTTACAGGCACCATCTCCTGAAGAAGCTGCAGAAGAAAGCGAGAGGCTCCTGAAGGAGCTCTACCTGTTTGATGTCCTCCGTGCAGACAGAACCACTGCAGCACATGGGTAAAACAATCTTTGGATGTTGGGAACTTGTGGTATTTAAAACCCCAAAAAGATCTTAAAAAAGTTCTGCTGCTGTTGAGGAAATTGAAGCAGTTCACTGTTGACTTGTTACTGTTTGAATTAAGTGATTGAGAATATTGTGATGTAGGATAATTTTATTTATGCTGTCTGGGTTTAAGCTACTCCAGGATGATCATATTAGCAAATAGAGTGCACCCCATGCTCTGCTTGAGTTCTGTATCCTGTTTAGTTTGGAAAAGAGAAGGCTGAGAGGAGATCTTATTAATGTTTATAAGTATCTGAAGGGTGAGTGACAAGAAGAAGGGGCCAGGCTCTTTTCGGTGGTGTCCTGGGATGGGACAAGGGACAATGGATACAAACTGGAGCACAGGAGGTACCACCTCAACTTGAAGAAAAACTTCTTTACTTTAAGGGTGACAGAGCACTGGAACAGGCTGCCCAGAGAGGTTGTGAAGTATCTTTCTCTAGAGACTTTCAAAACTCATTTGGATGTGTTCCTGTGCAACCTGCCCTGGGTGATCCTGATTGGGCAGGGGCTTTATATATGCCACTGGTGTGGGACAGAACTTACGCAGATGGTGCAGATTCATAGTGTCCCCATGGGTTCCTTTTCATTGTTTCTTGAAAACAAATGTGGATTTCAGCAGTGACAGCAGAAATCCTTCACAGATGCATCTTCACAAATGCTGATGCAAATCCCAGTGAGCACCTCATTAGTTCTCTGAGGGCAACAGGGTTTATTTTATTTTAAAATGTGCTTCTGCTTACTTGGAACAATAGTTGTTGCAAACCCAGAAGGACTCTGAAGTCTTTGAATCTGCTGCAGTAGCAGCTGTCCAGCAGATGGCATCATAAATCCTTGATATCTTTACTGAATCTGTGCAGGCCATACACTTTGCTTTCCAAATTGATTGATTGCTTGCAGATAGTTGTGAATATTTAAGTGAAACTTCTGAGTAAAACCAGAACACCTTGTATGTATGTGAAAGACAGGGAAAGCATAACTGTTATGAAATGCTGCTTACTACCCATGCTGAGGGACCTGGGGTTGCTCACTCTAGAGAAGAGAATACTCCAGGGATACTTTAGAGCTGTCTTCCAATACCTGAAGGGATTGTACGGGAAGGCTGGAGATGGAGTTTTCATAAGGGTTTCCTAGCAATAGGACAAAGAGGGAATGGTTTTAAGCTGAGAGTAGGTTCAGACTGAATATTAGGAACAAGTTCTTTAGTATGAGGGTGGTGGGAGTCTGGAGTAGGTTGCCCAAAGAAGTTTTATATGCCTCCTTCCTGGGGATGTTCAAGGCCAGGTTGGATGGAGCCTTGAGCAGCCAAGTCTAGCTGGGAGGCCCAGCCCATGTTGGAGAGGTTGGAGTAGGTGATCTCTGAGGTCCCTTCCAACCTAAGCCATTCTGTGAATTTGTAAGTAGATTGCTTGTTGGATTAATTCAATGTCTTTTGTATTTGTTTCCCCTGTTTAGTCTTGAACTAAGAGTCCCATTTTTGGATCATCGGTTTACTTCCTATTATTTATCCCTACCAGCAGAGCTGCGAGTCCCAAAGGTGCGTAAAACTGGGGTGGGGCCCAAGTGTGGGCTTACAGATTCACTGATACCTGTCCTAAGCATGACCAAATGGTGAATGGTGCCACATCCAGCTGGCAGCCAGTCACTAGTGGTGTCCCCAAGGGATCAGTGCTGGGCCCCATCCTGTTCAATATCTTTATTGATGATCTGGATGATGGCGTGCTTGGTGCCATGGTTTAGTTGATTAGATGGTGTTGGATGATAGGTTGGACTCGATGATCTCAAGGGTCTCTTCCAACCTGGTCTGGTCTGGTCTAGTCTAGTCTAGTCTAGTCCAGTTCTGGGCCCCTCAGTTTAAGAAGGACATTGAAACACTTGAACGTGTCCAGAGAAGGGCAACGAGGCTGGGGAGAGGCCTTGAGCACAAGCCCTATGAGGAGAGGCTGAGGGAGCTGGGATTGTTTAGCCTGGAGAAGAGAAGGATCAGGGGTGACCTCATTGCCCTCTACAACTACCTGAAAGGTGGTTGTAGACAGGAAGGGGTTGGTCTCTTCTCCCAGGCAACCAGCACCAGAACAAGGGGACACAGTCTCAAGCTGCGCCAGGGGAGGTTTAGACTCGAGGTGAGGAAAAAGTTCTTCACTGAGCGAGTCATTCGTCATTGGAATGTGCTGCCCAGGGAGGTGGTGGAGTCACCGTCCCTGGAGGTGTTCAAGGGGAGACTGGACGTGGCACTTGGTGCCATGGTCTAGTCATGAGGTCTGTTGGGACAGGTTGGACTTGATGATCCTTGGGGTCTCTTCCAACCTTAGTTATACTGTGATACTGTGATATTCTATTCTACATTGCTGAATTCAGTGGTGAAGTTCTCTACCTAAAGTCAAACATGCTCTTAAATATTTTACTGAATTATTGGTGCTACTGGGAACCCTTTTCAGACCGTCTGAAAGGAAAACGTCTTTTAGATGTTTAAAGTCAGATCTTTGCATTGCAGTTCCTGAGACTCACAATATTGTTGTTTGTTCTGCAAACAGAATGGAATTGAAAAATACCTTTTAAGACAGTCCTTTGAAGATTCCAATTTGCTCCCCAAAGAAATACTCTGGAGACCTAAAGAAGCTTTCAGTGATGGCATAGCCTCAGTAAAGAAATCCTGGTTTTCTATTCTTCAGGACTATATTGATCAACAGGTACAAAACCACTTTCTTTTTTTCTTTCACATGTAGGTGGAAGAATAAATCTGGGTGTGACAAGTAACTTGAGCTTCATGATGGGGTAGCAAGATGAAGTTTAGTCAGTGGTCTTCTATGTATCTGAGTTGGTTAAAGGCATTTGAAATCCTAGACACAAAGAAATGCCAGATCCTGACAGAAGTGATTGTTGAAGTCAAGTAACATCATTTGGGTATCTGGATTGTAAATTAGATTGTGTTGTAAACACAATTTTGGGGTTTCACACAAAGCAGTTGCTTCAGCTGAAGGCACTTGCATGACCTTAGTCTGCAGCTGAGTAACAGCATAATGGCTTTGTAATGCCCTTTGTTGTCATTTGTTGTTGTTTTTTAACCCAGCCATACCTAGGTAAGCCCTTTCTGCTTGCATTACTAACCTGTGAAGACTTACAGCATTCTGGCTCTGGACAAAGGGTAATACCTGTGGTGTACAGGGGTGGTTTAATCATCAAGAGAAAGGAATAGCACTCAATTTACACCAGAGCTGTTACACAGAAATATGTATAGTCAAACCTGGGTGCAGGTGCTTGTGTGTCCTATCGCCAACTGCTTGTTTTCATTTTGCTTTCTGTATATCCACAGGCAAGGAAGGCAACAGTGTTGTGCCACCTGTACTGAGCATTGGTGTGCAGGGGCAAGTTTATTTCATGGCTGTGAGGAGTTAGTGTGTTGGCAGTGGAAGCTGCTGTAGAAATTGCCTCAACTGGTGCAACTATTCATCTTCCCTTTCTTAGCCAATTTAGCAACCGCAGGTGTCCCTGACTCTGCATCCCAGATCTTTTGTTGCTCAGAACAAGCTGTGAGCTGAAAAAAAAACATCTAGGAAGCTACTTAACATGACAAGAAGACTGCTTTAAGTTGTTCCTACTGGCTCACAGCAAAGAGGAAAGAAGTTTTTATGAACTTGCTAACAAAGGTGGTGGAGCCCAAAGAGAAATGGGCTCCATGTATAATACAGAGAGAAATATTAACAGCACTGGGAATATCATTATGTATTCCTAAAGATTAAGGGAGCCTATGACAAAGATTCACTTGTTAGAAACCTCTGCCTCCAGAAGAGACTTTTTACTTTCAATCCTGTGGACATTTGGTGGTTGATGAATCTTTGTACATCTTTAACTTGCAGCAAATTGACTTGTAAAAGTTTGAATGTACTTGCAGCTTAACTGGAGTTTTGCTTCTTTCTATAGGTTGATGACCTTCTACTGGAAAAGGCATCAGAGAAATACCCTTTCAATCCTCCTAGAACAAAAGAAAGTTACTACTACCGCCAGATCTTTGAGAAACACTACTCAGGGAGAAGCAACTGGTTGCCCCACTACTGGATGCCAAGATGGGTTAAAGCTACTGATCCTTCTGCTCGAACCTTGAAACATTACAAGTCTGCTGCCCAAGAATAGGCTGTTGAAATAATCCCCCAAACAGGAGTGCTGCAAGCAATGGAAAAAAGAAAAAGGGCAACCACCATAAAAAAACCCCAAACAGAAAACCCCCACAACAAGCAAACAAAACACCCAACTGCAAAAGAAAACCAACCAATAAAAAGAAAAAACCCAAATAAACCAAAAAAGAAAAAGAAAGGGGGGGGCAGGGGGAGAAATCCCCCCCTTAAAAAGAAAAAAAAGGGGGGGGGGGGGGGAAGAAAAAATAACAAAACACAAATAAATTATGCAAACCTAAAGCCTAAATGATCTTTCAGATGCATTTTGACAATGCTATTGGAAATAAGAGCTTTCTGTGGTTATTGTACTATTAAAATTTCATCCTGCTGTACCAGAAGTTTGTAATTGATGGGAAAATATCTTTCTGGACAAGAAACTACCTTCTTTTGGCAGCTCTGCTCCTTATGTGACTTTGATTGTATTCATTTACCTTGCAGTCATTTAATATATTTCAATGTGAGCTCTGTTTTGAGGACTTGAATAAGGCAAAATGATGGAAACTGCTGCAGACCCTCTGAGCTAAGAGGGATTGGACTCATTAATGATTTCATAGAATCATAGAATGGTCTGGGTTGGAAGGGACCTATAAAGGTCAGCTAGTCCAACCCCATCTGCAGTAAGCAGGGGCATCCTCTGCTAGATCAGGTTGTCCAGAACTATGTTGAGCCTCGCCTTGAATATCTTCAGGGATGGGGCCCCAACGACCTCCCTGGGCAACCTGTTCCAGTGTGCCACTCCCCTCATGGTATGGATTTGTGTTCCTGGCTGTGGGATTTGGATTGTCTGTCTCTATAACTCTGCTCTGAAACATTCCTGAGAACCTTGATCTGGTTTTCAAAAGGTCTTCAGGTGTTCATAGCTATTCAGAGTTGCTTACTGGAGTTTATGAGGCTGGTGCTGAGTGTTAATGAAATGAAAGGAAGTTTTAGTTGTTACTGGGAAGCCACCAGTTGGCTGGGTGCAATTCTTATAAATGTCTGAAGATATTGGGACTGTTGCCAAAGAGCAGAACGGACAATAGAAGCCAAGTTAAGTCATTGTTTCTAAGTCAAGTGCTTCAGTTTAAAAATGTATTTATTACTCTTGCAAATAGAGTAATAACTGGGTGATTTGTGTCAGTCTGGGAGTTGCATGACTTAAGTATTTTAAGGAATTTTCCACTTCTTGTGAGAGTCTTTCCACCTGTGTGATGGAAAGGTGGTGTTGGTGATGGCTCAACTACATGTGGTCAGCTGTATGGAGAACCAACCCTGTTACCCCTAGATTTATTCAAGAAGAAGTTTTGCTGAAGACAATGGGATGAGACAACTTGCTTGGGAAAAAAATGCAGAAAGAAAGAAGAAAAGCAAAAGCTTCTTCAGGAACACAAGAACTTCTAGTGATCTACTGAAGGGCACATGACTTTTTACCCAGGACAACTTTTTATTGACTACTTGGGCACAAGGGGGCAGTTTTAAAGGTAACTTAAACATAAAGATGGTCAAGAAATATAACTGTGAGCTGCAGATTGACTTGATTAGTTAGCATCATGCTTTGCATGAAGACAAGTCATTGTCCCTCTTGACTAGGAAACCAAAGCCAATTGTTATTTAAAAGACAAAAATATAAGCAATTCTGGTTTAAAATCTTCATAAACTGATTATTTATTACTTCCCCAAATTCTGTGTTTGAATCTTTATTTCAGAAACCTTCCTGAAAGCCCTTGGTGCTACCACAGAACTTGTGAGCTGTCCAGCTATGGCCAGTAGTGGCCACATCCTGATGTGAACTCACACATAGCAGCATGGACCTGAGAGGAGCAGGTCCAGAGGAGGGCCACAAAAACCATCAGTGGGCTGGAACACCTCTGCTGTGAGGACAGGCTGAGGGAGCTGGGGTTGTTCATCCTGGAGAACAGAAGGCTCCAGGGAGACCTAAGAGCAGCCTTCCAACCTATAGGATTCTTGCAGTGGATAAAATAGTGACAGGGAGGTGTTGTTGATTGGTTTTTATTAATTGCTTGTGGTTTTTTTTTTGCTTTGGATTGGTTAAATTATTAAATTATGTTTTCACTGCAATCTTTTTCTGAGGAAGGAGAAATAAACTTTTATATTCCAGAGAGAACACCCCACTGACACCTATGCTCTTCACCTTTTGAATAAACCCTACCTGCTATTTTAACCTCCAGTGAATTGGTTTGTGTGGGATGTGGACACGGTCAGTATCACACAAGTGTCCCTGTCAGTGGCTCTCAAGGGCAGCTCCCCAGTACAAACCAGCATGTAAGAACTGGGGAGCACTTGACAGGATTTAATGCTGTACAGTCATGGGATTGTTTTGGTTGGATGAGACCTTTCAGGTCATGTCCAGCCATTGATTCATTGCTGCCAGATCACCATTAAACCATGTCTCTCGTTACTGTGTCCACTTGGCTTTTCAATCCCTCCAAGGATGGGGACTCCACCACTTCCCTGGGCAGCCTGTTCCAGTTCTTGACAGCACTTTCAGGGCAAAACTTTCTTAATGTCCAACCTAAACCTCCCCTGGTGCCGCCTTGGGGACCTTTGACCTGCTAGGCAGAGGTTTTTGGATGTCATGGTTTGAAATGAAACAAAATGTTTGCAACTGTGTTTAAAATCACAGGAAAGTGTAAAAGCAGCTGCATGTTATGCTTAGGAGAATTTGAAGAGTGTCTTATCAAGGACCTTTGGTGAAGGGAATTTCGTTTGATGAACGTATACAAGGTGATGTGTATTTAAATGTCTTCACCAAGAATGAAAAAAAAGCCTTCTAGAAAATCGGGTTGTAGGAACCGGTGTTTGCCTTGCTGTGGAAGCTAATTCCTCAATGAGTGTTTTAATTCAAATTTCAGAGGTAGTATCAGTCTGGGTCCACTCAGAACTAATGTGAAATAGGGTAAATGGTGGTTAAAAGTAAAATTATCAAAGTACTGAAGCTCTGGTGGGGTGAACTTCAACCTTTTGTTCTGACAGACCCAATGTCTGACTAATACATAAGAGAGTTGTTGAAGGAGTTAAATGAGTCTGCTCCTAAGTGCAGGTAACGCACATTTTAATTTTGATTTAAACTTAATCATTGTTATTAATGTAAATATGTATGGTGTTTGGGGTTTTTTTGTTGGTGCTGGGTTTTGTTTGGTTGGTTTGTTTCATTTTCATTTACAAAGCTTGAGGAAGGAGAGAAGGGCCTGAAGAGGATGAAGCAGAGAAGTGGTTCATGATGCTGTGGTATCTTGCAGGGCGGGCAGGGAGATGACATACAAGCTTAAGTTTGTTGCTGCTGCTTTCCAAGATCCATCTGTGGGTATTTCAGCCATGCCTTTCCATAGTGCCACTTTCCATCTTTTTAGTTGCCTGCAAACTTTTCCAATAGGAGACAACTAGCTGGGCAGCCAGCTTTTGCTGCCCTGTGTACTCTGGTTTGGTTCTTTCAAGTGTCCCATGAACTACAACACAGGAAGTTGGCAATACCCTTGAGTATGACACAAGATGTTGGCAGTACCCTTGAGTCCGTATTTCTCCCATGTGAGCAGCTTGGGACTATTGGTGCTCTGAAGCCTCCTGTCATTGCCCCTCGAACTGTCCATGGAAACCGACAGGGAGACATCTTCCCTCCAGCAGGTCACAAAGAGTGTGTCAGTGCCTGCAAGAGGTTTGCTTTGGGGGATATTTTATTTTCCTTTCCCCCGCCTCTTCTCTTTAAACTTTACCTTTTCTTTTTCTAGCCAGCAGATGGCAGCCACTGGCAGCGTGTCAGCACAAATGAGCTCTTCATCCTTGGGGAAAACTCCTGCCCTTCATCCTGCTCTCCTGCTCTCCTGCTGCTTTTAGCCTCTTCCTTCACATAGACTTGTCGGTGCGATTTGTGCCAGAGTTTTGTAGCAGGGAATTTAATAAGTACGAGATTAGAACAAGGATAAAGCCAAGCAGAAGAAGAAAGTGTTTAATTGCTCTTGCTCACGAGATACTGTGCAGAGCTTCTCGTGCTGGTGCTGCAGGTGAGAAGGCAATAGCTGAATGTGTTAGTATTGAAGGCATTCAATACTCAGTTTGAGAATAATTAAGCCTTCAGGGAGACTTTAGAGTAGCATTCCAGTATTTGAAAGGAGCCTCCAGGAGAGCTAGAGAGGGAATTCTGACAAAGGGGTTGAGTGGCAGGACAAAGGGTAATGGCTTCAAACTGGCAAAAGCTCGATTGAGATTGGACATTAGGGAGAAATTTTTCCCTGTGAAGGGTGGTGAGGCATTGGGACAGGTTGTCCAGAGAAGCTGTGGAGACTTCAAGCCTGGAAGTGCTCAAAGTCAGGTTGGATGGGACATTGAGCAAGCAGATTGAGCAGGAGGTGTCCCTGCCTATAGCAGTGGGCTGGAACTAGATGATCTTGAAGGTCCTTTCCAACCCACACTGTTCCACGATTCTATAAGAAGTGTGAGTTCCAACAGGTATAAACTGCCAGATCTAGCAAAGGTGGAAGATAATACTGGGGTGGGTAATGAAGAATGTTAGTTTTGCTTCTGAAGTTTGGGGTGGTGTGGGTTTTTGTGGTTGTTTTGTTGTTGTTTTGGTTTGGGTTTGGTTTTGGTTGAGGTTTTTTGTGTCATGATTATCATGTGGGTCAAAGGATTTCAGACAGTAATACAGGGAGAACACTATGAGTTCTACCAGGAAGTTTTAGATACACATCAGAAAGGCCATACTTATGCTTTCATCTCAAAAGAATAATTTAAATATATCTGTAAATTGCCATCTATGTAAATGACCAGTCCAGATGTTTTGTGAGATCTGTGTGATGATGAACAGCAGCAGACTGAGCATCTAGATTCAAACCTTGGAAAGAAACAAGGGGTTTTTTTGTGGTACAGAGTGCTTAATTAGGAATCACAGTATGGTTTGGGTTGGAAGGGACCTCCAAAGGTCATCTAGTCCAACCCCCTCTGCAGTAGGCAGGGGCATCCTCAACTAGATCAGCTTGCTCAGAGCCCTGTCAAGCCTCACCTTGAGTATCTCCAGAGCTGGGGCCTCAACTACATCCTGGGCAACCTGTTCAATTGTTCCACCACCTTTGTGGTAAAGAATCTGTTCCTAACATCCAATCTACATCTGCTCTTCTCTAGTTCAAAGCCATTGCCCCCTGTTCTATCACTACAAGCCTTTGTAATGTCCTTTAAAGAATTATAATCCCAGGTACATAAAATTATTGGAAATTACCTTAATTCCTGCAGTACAATCATGAGGAGGGTCAGAATGCTCTGGCTGCAAAACCAGCCTCCCATTTCTGCCTCTGTTGAGGATGGATGTAGTTGTCTATATTAATAAACCCTTATTACTTAACATCTCTCACCACTGCTCTTTAAGACTACTCTTAACACCTGGACCAAAATGCATATTAATCCAAATTACTTTTGATTAAAACCATTATTATTTTAGCACAAAAAAAAAAAAGAAAAGAGGAAGGGGGTGGTAGAAAGGAATGAACATTCTCTTTTTAAATATTTAAATACTCATTATACCAAAGTGATACAAATTACTGGCTGACTGACAACTTGCTAATAATAGCTTCAAAATGCAAATAGAGCTATTATCCCAATTGACACTAATTGGAACTCCTTTGGCAGCCTGGCAGGGCAGGGCAGGAAGGTTTGATTGTTTCCTCAAGCTGAAATCAGGTTGATAAGGAAGCATGAGGAAGATGTGCTGTGGGTAAACAGGTTGCCAGCTGTGGACATCAGGGTTCATTATGTTCTATTTCCAGACCATGTTCTGAGGTGCTGTCTTCTGCCCAACTTTGGTGAGGTGTGATGGTCCCACTCGTGCCTCCAGGCTGAGTTGGTGCTATAGGAAGCCAATACAAGAGAGACATGGACCTGCTTTAGTGGATCCAGAGGAGGGCCACGAAGATGATCAGAGGGTTGGAGCACTTCTCCTGTGGGAACAGGCTGAAAGAATTGGGGCTATTAGGCTGGAGAAGAGAAAGCTCTGAGAAGACCTTAGAGCAGCATTTCAATGCCTGAAAGGGACCTGCAGGAAGGCTGTGGAAGGATTGTTTAGAAGGGCTTGTAGTAATAGGATGAGGGACAATGGTTTGAAACCGGAGCAGGGGAGATTTAGGTTGGACATCAGGGGAAAGTTCTTCACAATAAGAGTGGTGAAATACTGGAACAGGCTGCTCAGGGATGTGGTTGAGGCCCCATCCCTGGAGACATTCAAGATTGGACTTGATGTGGTCCTGGACAGCCTGATCTAGTTGGAGGTGTCCCTCCTGACTGCAGGGGCATTGGATAAGATGACCTTTGAGGATCCCTTCCAACCCAATGCATTCTATGATGCTGTAAGTCCAAGCTGCAAATGCTCAGGGCTCACAAAAGACCTACAAAATCTTCTGTGAATTATCAAAATTCATTGCCTCAAAATTCACTGATTTATAAATATTTTCACTGCTGGGAGCCGAGAACTCTGTGCCATAGGGTGATTCTAGATAGAGCAGGTATCTGGGAATTTTGAGCTTTATGGACCCCAGAATCAGTGTGAATTTTTTCATTCAGAGGGTGCTATAGAAGATGGCAGAGGTGCCCATCAAAGAATTGCTGATGTGTAGAAGAGAGGCTCATGTGTTGAGTGTCGTCAGTAAGTTTAAAACATGAGAGACAGGCTCCCAGGTTAAGGTGAGACAGCTGTTGTGACACCCCTGCCATGCTCTCCTAGATGACAGGCTGTTACATCTCTATTAGTTACACTCTTGCTGAGACTTTTATTTTCTTAGCAACCAGAAGCTTTTGCCATCTGTGCTTTTCTACCCCAGAAAATCCTTCCTGCCTCCTCTTCCATGGGAAAAACGTGGCAATAACAACAGGGTTAGAAATGCTGCTGAGGTCAAAGATACTCTGTGGGGCATCCATATGTACCCTCAACCTCCCTATTTAGATTCTCATAGTTCTTCATCATGTCATGGAGCCTCTTCCCTGTTGTTGCCACCACAGCCCAGTGTGGTGGAAGGAGAAACCTGGCATGACAGCTTACTCTATTGTGGCAGATGAGTTATTCCTGGAGAAGATATGTTAACAACTGGAAGGTCACTGGGAATGTGTGTGTGTGTGTGTATTGTGACACCAGCTCTGCCTTCTAAAGTAACATGGTTTATGTTAGGAAATCCAGCAAAAATCACTGCAAGATTCCCATTGCTTTTGTCATGCTTTAGGTCCACAGGACAAAGGTTTCTTTTTCCAGGATTAACTGTGGTGGATTATGGTTGGAGTATGAATACATCATACACAGAATGACACACAGAAAGTTAGGGGCTGGAAGGGACCTCAAAAGATCATCCAGAGCAGGATCACCTATACCAGATCACTCAGGAATGCATCCAGGTGGGTTTTGAATATCTCCAGAGAGGGAGACTCCACAACCCCCCTGAGCAGCCTCTTCCAGTGTTCTGTCACCCTCACTGGGAAAAAATATTTCCTCACGTCATGGAACTTCCTATGCCTCAAGTTCAACCTTGTCCTGTCATTGGGCATCACCAAGCAGAACCTGACACCATCCTCTTGGCACTTACCCTTTACATATTTATAAACATGAATGAGGTCATTCCTTAGTCTCCTCCTCTCCAACCTTAAGAGCCCCATCTCTCTCAGTCTCTCCTCATAAGGAAAGTGTTCTACTCCCTTCATAATCTTTGTGGCTCTGCACTGGAATCTTTCAAGCAGTTCTCTGAGGTTCTTCTTGAATCATAGAATTGAACTGAGGGGACCAGAACTGGACACAGTATCCCAGATACAGCCTCACCAGAGCAGAGTAGAGGGGCAGGAGAACCTCTGTCAACCATCTCCCTGTGCTTTACAGATCTGTGTAAAGATGGTAAGATACCCTGAGCAAGTTGAATTGCAGGAAGTGTTGCTCCATATAAACAGAAACAACATAAAATCTATCATGATTTAGAGGTCTCTTGGCCTCCCTGTATCTTCTCAATAGTCCTTGTGGAAGATGCTAGGTTACAGGACTTTTGTTCAGACATCTCAGCATGATGTATTTATGTTTAAATCACACCCCCTTCACTCTTAAAGAATTAACTGGTTTCAGGCTAGCTCAGGGTGATTAGCCTAGGGCTTTGTTCAGGTATTTTTGCTCTAGTGCAGAACAGAGCAAAAGCAGCTGGAGCTGTCAGACAGTTCTCCTGTCACATTTTAAATTAAGCAAGGCTTCTTGGCCCAGCTTGAAACAGAGAAGATAAATGCAGTGAGTAGCTCTCTGGAGAAACACAAGTGTCCTCTACCCAAGTGTTTTATTGAAACAGTCTATTACAGAAACTACAACCACGGTGTCATCTTCTTAATCATCATGGCCAAAATGGACTTTTAATAATTTTGGTCATTTTTCTTTCTTTATAAGTACGCTTTATTTCTTTTTTTAAATCTTTTGCTTCACAAAATTCTGAAGAGATATTTGCATTCATTTCCTTTGCCTCTTCAGCTTTGCTACCATTCTTCTTCTCTTTGCATGCAAATGACTAATTAGAAGCATTTATGAGATAATGAAACAGTTTCAATATGCAAATATTTTTCAGTGATGACCTGACTCTACCAAAGTCCCTAGGAGGGAATCAGAAATGTCTGCATTACTCCTGTGAATAAAAGTTGCCCTGGCACAGCAATATTTGCAGCCCTCTGACTTGGGGCTAATTCCTCACTGCTAATTTTTCAGTGCCAAGAAGAAGGTCACACTAGCATCGAGCCTGTAGTAGGTGTGGGAAATGAATATGTCATGCAGAGTTAATAACTTCCCATCACAGCCTGTGCTTAGCAAATATTGGTTTTCTTTCTGTGTGCACACACAGGCTGAGGACTGATGGTTGGAAATCCTTGTGGGTTTTGCACAGAAGCTATTGTGCTGAAATGAGGTGATGCTTTCTCTCAGAGTCTGCTTCTGCAGCTGGCAGTCTGCTCAGCAGAAAGCCTGCTCTCAGCCTGGTACAAAGCTTTCAGGCTGGAGTCATTGCAGTTGGAGTTTCAGGCTGAGTTGTGTGTCCAGAGAAGGGCAACACAGCTGATGAAGTATCTGGAGAACAGTTCTTAATAGGAGCATCCAAAGGAACTTGGGTTATTTAGTCTGGAGAAGAGGAGGCTGAGGGGAGACCTCAATGCTCTCTACAACCCCCTGAAAGGAGGGTGGAGTGAGGTGAGGGTTGATCTCTTCTCTCTAGGATCAGGTGGTAGGATGAGAGCAAATGGCCTGAAATTGTGCCAAGGGAGGTTTAGATTGGAGATTAGGAACAATTTCTTTCCTGAAAGGCATTGGAACAGGTTGCCCAGGGAGGTGATGTTGTCACCATCCCTGGAGGTGTTGAAGAAACACATGGACATGGCTTCTTGGGACATGGTTTTATGCCCATGGTGGACCTAGGTTGAAGGTTGGACTCAATGATCTTAGAGGTCTTTTCCAACTGAAACAATTCTGTGATTCACCTCTGGGCAGATGTGTTGCTTTAATACAGATGCACATAAAAATGCCTCACCTCTTTCACCTGACAGAAAGCTCCTGGAGCTGAGATTGTGGCAGTTTTGCAGAAAATTGTTGGTTTATGAGGACATTGATTTTTTAAGGACTGGATAAGAAGCAGGTGGGTGGCACTCAGTACAAGTATAGTTTTATTGTTACAGTGCTGGTGACAGAATATTATTTAGCTTTTGCCTTTGAATAAAATAGCTAACTGATTTTTGCTAAATCCTGGGATTTGCAAAGCTAGCTCAGAGGGCACATCAGCTGCAGAGCAGCCAAGGGGCTACAAATGGAGATATTTTGTCCTCAGCAGCTCCAGGAGCTAGGGAAGAGGAGTTGTGCTCTCTTGAGTGCTGTATTTCAGCATACAAAGAGACGTCTTTGCATGTAAGGCAAGGCAAAAAGTGCACAGAAGAGCAAGAGAAGATCTGTTTTGCTTCAGATACCAAAAATGATGGGGAAATAGCAAATTTAATTTAAGTGCTAACGTTACTCAGCAGACAGAAATTGATGGCTCCATCCAAGATACTCTGTAAAATACATCCTTTTACTCAAGCCTTTTTGTTTGGCTTTTTTCCCCCTCACTCTCAGTATCAGGACTTTCCCACTGGCTTCTTTAATTGTTTCTATTTTAGATAAGTCTGAAAGAATCAATATCAAAACCCAAACCCAAAGTGTAGGCCATATTGATCCTGATTTTTCAACTGAGTTATGTTAAAGGATTGTTGTAACTTCAGGGGCATTTTTTTTTGTTTCCCCCATTATAACTTTGATTTCCTTTCCTCTTAGGAGACAAAAATAGAAAGATTGCTGAATGTTTTAGTAGAATGAGGTTTTGAAGAAACATTGAGCTTAAGGAATTTTCCATGATCATCCTGAAATACTACAACAGCAGCCTCAGCTGGCTCAAATGCTTAAAGCCTGTGTTGGGTTGAGGGTCATGATTGGGATTTTTTGAGGCTTGTTTAATAAGTGCAATGATCTGAGAGGATTGCAGCCACAGTGCTGCTCTGAATTACTAAGTATCTTGTTTCTTTTTCCAGTAGCTTCTGTTTCCAACTGTGGTTTTCTCAGAGAAATCTTGTTGAGAGGTAGGGACTGTGGCTGCCCAACAGGGCTAGTGCTCCCCTGCAAACAGTTTCCTTCAAGAAAGAACTTGATTAACTCTTAAGAACAAGATGTTAGATTTCATTATATTTAAAAAAAAATATGTTGTGAGGTTTTTTTTATAACCAAAGATCTTGTGTCTTGGTTGCTCTGAATCTCAGACCACTGAAATACTACATTCAGATGAAGCTGCTGATCTCTAGTACAAAGAGAAACAATTCCTCTCTTTTATTTTCTGCAAGATCTATTCCTTAACATTACCAGAAGAATTAAAACCAAAAAGCTAATAAAAATGAAAGAAAAATTACAGCCTCTGGTCCAACCCCCTTTGCAGTCAGCAGGGTCACACTCAACTAGATCATGCTGCCCAGAGCCCTCTCAAGCCTTACCTTGAGTATCACCAGGGATAGGGCCTCAACTATCTCTCTGGGCAACCTGTTGTAGTGTTCCACTACCCTCATGGTAAAGAACTTGTTCCTAATATCCAGATTGGACATTAGGAAAAATTTCTTTACTGAAAGGGTAGTCAAGCACTGGAATAGGTTGCCCAGGGAGGTGGTGGAGTCACCATCCCTGGAGGTGTTCAAGAATGTGTAGACATGGCACTTTGGGACATGATTTAGTGGGTATGGTGGTGTTAGGTCAGTGGTTGGACTTAATGATCTTTTCCAAGCAAAACAACTCTACGGTGTGCATACCTCCTGGATGGGGGCTGTGGTAGCAGCAGCATCTCATGTTTATGCTGATGAGGCCATCAACAGAATGAGGTGGTGACAACAATCCCAAGGAGGGCATAGCTGAGTTTCCATGGTAAGAGATATCTTCTGCAACACAGAAATGATTATATAGAATCAAGTTTCAGTGCTCTGTAAAGCTGCAGAGAAAAGGAATCACTAACACAAGGTGACACTTCCCCCCAGCATTTTGATGGTTTGGAGGATCTGTGACTGAGTTCTTGTGTACAATCATATGGAGTGCTGACAGTGCCAGCTGCTCATTGAAACCCTTGACAATATTAAACCCACCATATGTTATAAAAGACTGTACCTGCATTTTCTCTTTTCCTTCTTCATTCTGAATGATTTTAAAGAATTCACTTAACCTACTGCCTGGAAACTTTATTTCTCTTTCAGCATCAAATTTGAGACTCACGTAACTCCATGACTCCAGGGCAAGGCACCAGAGGAAGTGAGATGTGGTTGTCTTTCTCAAGGTGTCTTTTGAACAAGTTCTTGGATAGATGAGCATTAAGGATTGTAAAACAAATGTTTTGCCTGGCAAAGAATAAAAGAACAAGAAGTTCCATTTGGCTGTGTAGTTCACTTGTAAAACCTACTGATGATAAGCAATTATCTTTGAAATGTGCTAATAATATCAGAGCAATACTAAAGAAGGTCTTCTCGAGCCATAACACTTCCTCTGATGTGCAACATGTGATGGGCTCATCAGTTTGTGTTCAGCACAAACACTTCCTGAGGGGAGGCAAAAGAAATTTGTCTTTTTGGTATTTGGTCTTGTTTTGTCTGGAAGTTTTAGTCTGCTGTTCTGCAGCAAAGCTCTTTCTTTTTGCCAGTAGATGTAAATGATCTAGGCTGGAAAGTGCTCCAGCCCAAATTCTTTGTGCCATTGTAATGGTAAGTGCTGCATGAGGTTTGCTTTTCATATTCAGTGCAACAAATCATCTCCTCTGCAATGCAGGTAGCTAGGTACATTAGATGCAGCAATACCAACAGTGAGGGTAAAACAAAGTTTTCCTCAGAAAACACTTGGAAAGATAAGAACAGGCTGCCCAGGGAGGTGGTAAAGTCACTATCCCTGGAGTGCTCAAGACATGGCACTGTGGGACATGGTTAATGGCCATGATGGTCTTAGGTTGTTGGTTGGACTCAATGACCTTATAGATATTTTCCAACCAAGACAATTCTATGATTCTATACCTCTGGGTGTAGTCCCATGCTCTGTAACCCACCACAGGGTGGTATATCAAAAATAAAAGACTTTCAGAAAATCAAATAACATGCAGTGTGATTTCTTCAGCTCTGTGGTGTACTTCTACTAAAGTAAACTCAAGGGTACATCATGTGAGCGATAATAAAAACCCAGCTAAATGCATATGCAAAATTTCTCCTCTGCAAACAGAGAGCTGTAGGTATATGTAAAATATCTCTTAAAATATCTCTTTTCTATCACACCAAAAACTTCATTTCTCAGTTGTACCCATCATATAATGTAACAGGCACAAATATAGCCCATTTTTTCCACAGGGAAGTAAAATCTGTCAACCATTGTTCAATTCTCTACCAACAGGATTTGACTAGTAGCTTTTGGTGGTGTTGGTACCATGTATATGTTCCCTGACCATGGCAGAATGGGTGCAACTAAGTGATCTTTAAGATCCTTTCTAGTTCAAGCCATTCTATGATTCTATGAGGAAATTCTTTACAATTAAGGTAGTGAAACACTGGAACAGGTAGTCTAGAGAGAGCCTTTCATTACATAAAGAGAGGTCCTGGACTACTGTGTCCAACTCTGATGCCCTCAGCACAGGAAGGAGATGGACCTGATGGAGCCCAGAGGTGGGCTATGAAAATACTCAGGGTGCTGGAGCACCTCTGCTACAGGGACAGTCTGAGGGAGCTGGGATTGTTCAGCTGGGAGAACAGAAGGCTCAAGGGAGACCTAATAAAAGCCTGCCAGTACCTGAAGTGGGCTACAAGAAGGCTGCAGAGGGACTGTTTACAAAGACCTGCAGTGACAGGACGAGGGGCAATGGTTTGAGATTAGAGAAGAACAGATTTAGATTGGATGTTAGGAAAAAGTTCTGCACCATAAGGGTGCTTGAGCACTGCAACAGGTTGCTCAGAGGGGTGGTTGAGACTCCATCCCTGGAAATGTTCAAGGTAAGGCTCAACAAGGCTCTGAGCAAGCTGCTCTAGTTGAGGATGTCCCTGCTGACTGCAGGGGCATTGGACTCGATGACCTTTAGAAGCCCCTTCCAACCCAGACCATTCTATGATTCTATAAAAACAGACTGAGAGGGACTTTTTACCAGAGTCTATAGGAACAGGACAAGGAGCACTCATTTTGGACAGAAAAAAGGTAGATTTAGATTGGATATAAGGAAGAAATTCTTCACAATGAGGGTGGTGAAACCCAGAGACATTGTGGATATCCCACCTGTGAAAGTGCTCAAGGCTGTGTTGCTTGGGACTCTTTGAGCAAGCTGTGTCCCTGCCCAAAGCAGGGAGGTTATAAGTAGATGATCTTCAGAGGTGCCTTCCAGCCCAAACCATTCTATGATTCTGTGGTTCTACCAGAAAACAATCCCAGCCCTTTGCTGGATGCTGTTAACCAATATCTGTGCTGTCCTGCAAAACTTTAAGTCCATTCTGTCTTGTTGGGCTTTCTCTTGAAGTAAGTATGTTAGCTTCCATGGTCACTTCTGTGGGGAGTTGTGTGAGATGTGCAGGCTTCAGGGAGCAAGCAAAGGGTTTTTTCCTTTACTGTGTCTCCTAATTCAGCACATGTGGGCTGGGAGCTCTGGGAGCTCTCCAGGCTTGGGGAACTGCATTTTAAAGCTTTTTGGTTTACCCTTCACTGATCATTATTCAACAATCCTGTTGCCATGCTGTTAGCCCAGCAATCAGCTTCCCCCTCCTCATTGAGCTCAGTGGGAGCTCAGGCAGAAGTTTATTAGTCTGAAAATTAGCCCCAGTAAGACAAAGAGCTGGCAGAGTACCACTACAGCCACTGTCTTACAAGAGTGTGGTTCCCATTGCAAGTCTGCCACAGTTTTCCCACTGTCTAGTCCCCCACCTCACTGGAGCCAGCTCCTACTTAGGTGGAAATTTGGTCTATTTTAAGCATGGGCAGGCTGAGATGTCCCTCCTAACCTAGTAGGAGGGAGGTCCTTCATCTACCTGATCCTAATGGGTGCAGTTGTGTGGATGGCCTCATGTGAAATAGAGGTTGCTGAGTTCACTTCTGAAATGGGAAACAGAAACCAGTTAATCACTCTGTGTTATTTGTTTTGAAATTTCATCTGTACACTCTGGCTGTTCCCACTACTGATTCAACTGTGGTGAAAGCTCCTGTGATAGTATCAAACAGAGAAGTATAGCTTTTAGCTGTTGGAGAGAATATAGATCTCCAGCTGCCTTGGCATCTGGTAAGATGGAGGTAGTGTTTTGGGACTGTCCTAAAAAATACAGTAAAAAGATGTTTTAATTAAAAAGATAAGTACACTCACAAATTTATCTCTTATATTGCATGGATTTGAGCCAACAGGTGCTATTATTGTGAATCTAAGGACTAAAATTTATTAAAAGCCTGGGTTTCAAATAATAAACCTGCATTAGTGGATGAATTCCTCAGGAAATTATTCCACTCTGAGCTGGGGGATGTTTCAGGCTCTTTTCGTTCAGTCAACACACTTAGAATCATGGAGTTGTCTTGGTTGGAGAAGATGCCCAAGATCATCAAGTCAACCTAAGACCACTGTGGCCATTAGTCAAACCATATCCCATAGTGCCATGTCCACGTTTCTTGAGCGCATCCAGGGATGGTGACTCCACCACCTCCCTGGGCAGCCTGTTCCAATGCCTGAGCACTCTTTCAGTAAAGATTTTTTCCTAATATCCTTCAAATCATAGAACTGATTTCCATGGATTAAGGATGGACGGCACCTCGTGTGACCCAGAGCGATCCCAGGGTTGTCTGCGTCCTGTAGCAAAGCCCACAAAGCACTCGCCGAACCTGCATGAGGAAGGAAGTCATCCCTTGTAATGGGCTGGGGCAAACCCCCTCCCCACCACGTGCAGAAATAACGACTCAGACAAACTGATTGCAAAAGGTAGTGGAGAGTTTAAATAGAGAACAGTGAGTGTGCACAAAAGGAAACATGGTGACAAGAAAGAAACCAAAGTAAACCCAGAAAAGACCCCAAACCCCACCTGAGGGTGCATCCAAAACCCCCAGGGCTCCTCCTTCCCCCCCTACTATTAGGCTGGTCTCAGCTGGCCAGATCTGAGACTGCCCATCCCCCAGTGGCCTTGGGCCCAATCAGGCCCATGGCCGGGAGATCTCTCCCCCAGTTACCGAGTCTAGGAGAGGGAAGGAAAGAGGAAGTGCCAGACCCCACGGCAAAATTTATAGTGGTGCAAGGGATTATGGTAGAAATACCTAATTTCCTGCATCCACCCATGGGGATGGACTTCTGAACACAGGAAACACCCCTGTAGCAGAGGGCACCCAGCCCAAACTACAACATCCCTCCAAAAAGAAATCATTAATTTCCTATTTCTTTCCAGTCCCAGACCACTGTCACTCAGACCCAAGTCTCATTGCAGGCCAACGTGGGAAATAACTCCATCACTATCACAAAAGGAGGTATGTTGCAAAATCCCCAGGGTAGTTTTTATTTAAAATGTTGCTGTCATAAAATTCCAGACTATGAAATGAAGACCTCAGGTTCCCACTCCAGCCTTGCCCACCCCATTTTTTTTAAATAGATATAGATACGTAGTCACAAAACATAAAACATGCTGCAATGATACAAATATATTTTGGGATACGGGAATTACAGTACATTAGAAACCAGGAAAACAAATTGAGGCACTAGACTGTACATCAGCTCTGTTCTGCGCTGGCTGTGAAGCTGACAGACTGGTTTTCCATGAAGAAAAGAAGCTTTTTCTTTGTATAGTGAAGGGAACTTTACGAGTTCTATCAAACAATGTGCTTTGTTGTGAGACGTCACCAGGGTCCGTTCAGAACCACAACTCACCTACACAACAGGTATCACTGCCACAATATGAAAAATAATCATTTTATTGAAGGTACAACTCAAAACCAAACCCAAACCCAAACCCCAACCAAACCAAAACCCCAACAAACCAAGCCCAGCTCCCTTGGTTGTTATTAAATAAATAATTATTCTGTATGGTGGTTCGTTTATATTACACTGCATTGGCCATTGGAACAAATAAAGTGGTAATAAATAATGCACGGGAATGTCTCATTTGCGCCTCCGTTCATAGCTCTGTGCTGTGCTCCTTTCAGAGGATCCTGCAAACAAAAACAAAAGCAAATGCAGAACTGAAGCACACCGTGCAGCTTTGTGTAAAGCCCAGCAAGCAGCAGGAACCACCAGAGACCTGAAGCCTGCTGGCCCATCACTGAATCCCATCTGTGTGTTTGTCTCCCTGCCCAACCCTGAGCTGCTCTGACTTAGTTTTACCCCTCAGACTACACTATCCCCCAGGAGGCTGAAGGTCTGAGAAGTGCTTTCTATCTCTTAGCTATTGAGCAGCTTGAAGCACCATTAACGCAGAGCCTCTTTACCTCCCAATCATCCATCTCACTGAGGGCATCTGAGCACTCAAACTGATCTGTGGGTAGAGGCTTTCTGTGTCATGTCCACCTTCTGTCCTGCAAGGTCAGGTCTTTGCCAGGTTTAAGCCCTCTCTGTCCCCAAGCCCTGCACACAGTGATCTCCAGCAGCATCTAAGCAAACCTCAGACTAACCTGTGGGCTAACTCCAGCCTGAAATGATCTGTCTTAAAAGGAGAGGGAAATGAGAGAGCCCTTCATGGTAGAGCCTGACCATATAGGTGCTCACCAAAGTCAGATTACCTCTACCTCAAAAGGAGGATTTCTTTCACAGAGTATCCACTGCATGGAAACACAGTTAGTCTGGGGGGGTTCATCAGGATTCATCCTGCAGGGAGCATTTTGGATCAGTGACAGTTCTAAATAAGTAAGGTTGGGACATTAGCATCCTGGTACCCTGCTTTGTCACAGGAGGCTTTAAACCAGAATCACACACCCAGCATCAGGCAGTGTAAACTCCTACAGGGGATCCAGAGGCTTTCTGCAGAAGAAAACCACAGCACCAAGAAAGCGTCCTGCCCAGTTAAATGTTTTTCATCAGGGAGAAGTAAGAACAGTCCTAGCACATACTCCTCTTCTTGCTTTGATTACATGGTCCTTAGGATCTATCTTCTCCTCCAGAGAAGCAGAACCATAGAATCACAAAATTGTTTAAGTTGGAAAAGACTTTTAAGATCAAGTCCAACCATTCAATCAGACTCTACCAAGTCTGGTGCTAATCTGAGTCCCTCAGCATCACATCTCTGTCTTTTAAGCATCTCCAGGGAAGAGGATTCAACCATCTCCTTGGGGAGCCTGTTCCCACGTTTGAGAACCCTTTCAGGGAAGAAGTTTCTTCTAATATCCAAACTAAACCTCCCCATGGGCAACCTGAGGCCATTTCCTCTCATCCTATCACTTGTTTCTATGGAGAAGAGACCAACTCCCACCTGGCTCCTTTCACATAGTTGTAAGGAGCAAAGAGGTGTCCCCTCAGCCTCCTTTTCTCCAGGCCAAACACCCCCACTTCCCTCAACTGCTCCTCACTACCCCTGTGTTCCAGGCCATTCACCACCAGCTTTGTTGCCCTTCTCTGGACCCGCTCCAGCACCTCTGTGTCTGTTTTTTTTGGAGTGAGGGGCCCAAAACTGAACAGACTACTCAAGAAGCAACTTCTTACCATCTTCTGTGAGGGAATGAGGCAGAAAAGCAGCCAGTGCTAGTTTTACCTATCAGGCAGGTGTTGCAGAACCCAATAGGGTTAAACTTCATTATTGCCTTTTGTTACAAATACCACATAGCAGCATCCTGCCCACAGCAGCAATTTTGAAATTAGGGCAATAAAATCTTTACATTAAAAAGAAACCCCCAAAACCATTTTCTGTATTTTACATTCTTATATTAATGTAAATATAATCCCAATGGAACCCAATCCAAATATCTTACTTCCTGGGTATTTGCTTTTGTTGTAGCAGATCTATTTACAGTTATTATTATGCATTTAATAGCTATTGCCACCACAGATAAAATTGCACAGAAATAAGTCAGGATAGGTGGCAATTTGCAAAATGATGCAGGGAGCAATATTGCCAGTCTGAACAGGAGTTTAATTGAAAATAAAAGTTACTGACAACCATAATTGCAGAATATAGAACACACCATGTATCCACATAATATAAAGGTGTCAGCTAGTAATTTAACTTTTGTCATCCATTTAACAAAACAGTGAGAGCAATTCACAGACATGGAATAAGTATTAGGTTTTGGGGTTTTTTATATATATATATTCCTATTCTGGGGAATTAACTGACACTTTATGGTTCCCAGTGAGTGATTTGTCTCAGTTCAGCCCTACAGCAGAGGAAACAGAATCACAGAGTCACAGAATTGTCAGGGTTGGAGGGACGTCAAGGATCATCCAGTTCCAACCCCCCTGCCATTGCAGGGACACTTTCCACTAGATAGGCTGCCCAGAGCTACATCCATCCTGGCCTTAAAAACTTCAAGGGATGGGGCTTCCATCACCTCTTTGGGCAACCTGTTCCTGTGTCTCACCACCCTTATGGTGAAGAACTTCTTCCTAACATCTAATCTAAATCTCCCTTCTTCTAGCTTGGATCCATTCCCCCTAGTCCTATCACTACCCAACATCCTAAGAAGTTCCTCACCAGCTTTCCTGTAGGCACCCTTCAGAAACATGGCAACCAGGAGCTACTGGCAGTCTGCAGTTACCCACAGGGGTTGTGCACATGGGGGAGAGGGATTCTGCCCTTATGGATGCTATGGGGAAGGAACACAAATTCACAGTAGCAGTCCAAAGCTTTAAATACTTTTCTTTTAAAGTAAAATGAAAAACTGGAAGAGGGTGGGAATGTTTGACAGCTTGACCTGCAGAATGGGGTTGTGTTAATGGCAGAGCTCTGCTTTTCCACCTTATGCTCCAGAGATAATGAGGATAACCTTTTCTGTGAGGAGATTGGGATTCAGATCACAAGTTTAAATCAGCTTTACATGAGCCTCTTAATGTTTCTTGACGTGCCAGTAAAGTTTAGCTTTCTTCTTGTATTAACACTTCAAGAACTGGCAGAATGTGCTGCTGGCAAGGGCAGGGCAAGATAGTGCTGAGAGATATTGTTTAGCACCAGATTGGGTCAAGTTAGATAATGGTTGGACTTGTTGATCCTAAAGGTCTCTTCCAACTAAAACAATTCTATGACTCTATGTATGTGCCTTCAGGACTTCTACCTGACCTTGCCTGCAGATCAGACCAGCCTGGTTATGTGAAACTCTGGAGTAAAGCAGACCCTGAAATATCTTGGTTAACAGAGAAAATCCTGATCCTTCTTCAGAGAACTCTGAGTCTAGACTACATAAAGACTGCTTCTTCTGTCTGCTGGAACAAACAGGCAACAGAATGTAGAGGCTGTGTATTATCAAGTACCAGATTTTGTCATATACATACCAGAATTTAAAGACCTTTTGCCCATAAGTCCAACAAAAGAGTCTGTTTTATGCCCTGAAAAACATATATTTGAGAGTGGTTTAACATATTTTAAATAGGTAGGCTTTTAAATTAAGGTGTTCTCACAAGGAAGGAAGGTGCTGGCTCCAAAACTGTTCACAGTCTCACAGGCTAGCTGTTCACACCGCTCTCGGACAATGGAGAAGGAACATCAGGCTGACTAATCAGACTAAACAGGCTAGATCAAGGCACAGGACACTTAGTGGATGTCTTCTCATTAGCTCTGATTGACTTCTCTTTTTGTTTTGTGTTTATTTATTGTTGTTGGATTTTGTTTGGGCTTTGTTTGTTTTAATAGAAAAATGATGGCAGACATCTGATTCCTATTCCTCTCCCACAACAATTTCTATTGATTTGAGCAAATGCACAAGAAGGCAGTGTCTTGGTATAGCCTGCATCTGTGTGATGCGTCTTTTCTACCAGGTAGTGGGAATTTTTTATGTAATATGGAAGAAAAAAGAGAAACCTTTCCTCACAGGTAAGGCAGAGAGACAGAAAGCCAGTGGGACTCTATGTCTGGACACGTCTGAGCTAGACAGTCTGGCTCTGTTTTTGGAATATTTATGAGTCCAGGGTTTACCTTCCTGTCCCATTAGAACTCCTCAAGGCGCTGGATATGTGGAGGATAAATTACTCCAAGTTTTGGCCTACAGCATGTATCAAATATAGTGCTAGCTATAGTTTCAGATAAGGAATGAAGAGGAAGCCATTCTTCCTTCTCTAAGCTAACTTTTTGAGGCAATCTTAGAAATTTCTCTTTAGAAGTATTTTTTCTTGAGTAACAAAAGCAAGATGAAGGATTCTGAGACCTCACAGGGATTAATTCAAGCTGAAGCAGCATCAGCAAGCTGTAATTTTTTTACTGTAGTCAGCAGGTTATTTGGCATGAGCTTTGTATCAGTCTCTAATTAGTCCTCCAATAATTAATCCTAGTGATAACAGTTTATGGCTAACAGAAGACCAGGACTGTTATTGATCTCTGTGGACAGAGGAGGTCTGACAGAATGCAAGATCATTTTTACTTATTAAAAGTCTTCTGATTCCTATCAAGGCATCTTCAGATGATGTCAGAGAATGAAGCTATCACTGCAGAACAAAGTTAACACCACGCTGCTGATACCATCTCCTGCTTGGTGTTATACAGAAGCAAAGCAAAGCAGGCTTAGTGATGGGACAAGATATTCTTGTTTATATGGCAGCACATCACCAATCAGCCCCTGCTGTGAGAGGAGAGGGGGTTCTGATTCCCACCCAGACAATACTGAGAGCACAGATACATAAAGCATGTGATAATGTAGAGCGCCTGTAGAGTTATTCTGGGGGATTGGGGAATTCACTATCCTAATTTTCCAGATCTTGCCACCTTAATTGCTCCTCTCCGAGCCTGGCAGCAAGCCTGCCTTGCCTATGAGAAAGACTTACAGAACCCACCCCATGGGAAATAAGAGAGAGCTGCAACATCCGCACATTAATGTGGATTGAAATCTCAAAGCTTGTAGCAGCTCAGATGAGGTGCAGGCTCAGGGCTGCTCTGGAGGGGTTTCAACCCTTAAACAGAACATTTCTCTACCACCAGTGCTGCCAATCTTTAGCTGAACCCAGTCACCTTCTAAGTAATTCCCTCGAATACACCATTCTCTATTTGAGTATCTTCTATTACTTCAAATATTTGGGGTTTTAACTTACTTTTGTGAGAAATCTGGCCGTATCCTGTTTGGAAAAGGAAAGAGGGAAGATTAAAAACAAACAAACAAACAAACCAAAAAAAAAAAAGGGGGGGGGAAAAAAGAGTTGAAAAAGGACTGGCAAATACATGTGATGCTGTGCAATGCTTTGAAGTATCAAATACCAAAACCTGTGTGTTCCACTTAAGGGAAATTTTAAGCAGATAATTTACAACTGCAGTTCTTTTTGAAGAGACCATAAAAAACTTGTTTTAGCTAAACCTACATTATTTAGATCTCTTTAGCTACCATTTCATAGACCAATTCTTGGGTCAGTAAACATGTGGAAAAGGCAGCAGTATATATATTATAAATCATATATTATATGTACTATTTAATGTATAATATACACACAACTGATTTCCACACTCAGGCCGTTCGGCGACATATATGCTGACCCATAAACCCATAAATGATGGTGGTTCTCCTTTCTGGTGTTCACCTGCTGTAAGTGGTGTGCACTTAGCACTTTAAAGTGAAGCCCACTCTTTTCCAGTCAGTCAGTTCATCTGATTTTTATTTCTCCCCCTCCCCACTCCCGAAAAAAACCCCAAATGCAAACAAGCCACACTGCGTATTTGGAGAAAGGCTGAACGCGTTCAAAACAAATGACAGTCTCTGTGAGGTCTGGAGGGGCACTGGAAGCAGAGACATGCGGAGGGGTGTGAGAGGGACCGAGCCCCCAGCCCTGCTCACCGGCATCCCGCTTGCCCATGAGGCCGAAGAACTGCTGGGGCCGGGGTCTCCGGGCCATCCTCTGCAGGAAATGCTCCAGGGGCAGCGACAGCTCCTCCTGCGGGGTGACAGCGGCCGGAGCTCAGCGCGGAACCCCACCTTTAAACCTCTCTCCCCGCTCCCGCATCCCCGGAGCTCACCTTCACCGGGTCGCCGTCGGACCAGTCGGACCAGTAGCTGAGGTCGTCGGCGGTGCCTATCTCCTCAGCCAGCGACTGCGCCGAGGCCAGCAGGAGCACGGCCAAAGCCAGCGGGAGTCTCATCGCCGCCTCCACGTCCTGCCAGGGGCAGAGGGTGAAGCACCAGCCACCGGCAGGAGGAGACCCGCCGGGGCGAGCGGCCGCAGGCACCCGTGCCCGGGGACGTGCTGGCACACAGCCCTCACACCCCACACCCTCCCCAGCCCCGCACACACAACCCCCGAAACAGCCAATCTCCGGCACACACCCGTCACACAACCCCCAAACCCCACAGCCCTCACACAATCCCCAAAGCCCCAACCCTGCACACACAGCCCACACACAACCCCCAGACTCTCACACACACAACTCCCAGACTCTCACACACACTTCATGGATGCACACACCTGGATGCACACACCTTTGCACATATAGACATGCACACACAAAGTTACACCCCCACGACACCCCCAACAGCTGCAGACACCTCTGGATATACACGCACCCAGTGTATGTAGACATGTATGCAGCTAGAGATACACATCAACACACAGATACACACATCCAGAGATTCCTATCCATAGAATCATAGAACTGTTTTGGTTGGAAAAGACCACTATGATCATCAAGTTGAACCATCAACCCACCACCACCACAGCTGTATCATTAAACATATAGAGTTTCACATGTACATACACCCCACATGTAGATGTACATCTAGATATTCACACCTTACACACCCCAACATACTTTCCCCCTCACAGGTACGGGCACAGCTAGTGTATAAGCTATACACACAGCCCTTTTAAGCACACACCTGTGTAGAGACACAGCTTTACAGACAGACAGACGTGTCTATAGGTGCACACACATCCCAGTAAACATATAGGCATAGGCTTTAAAACATGCTCGTACATACAGAGACACAAGCATGTATGGGGACCCTCCCCATAAACGCACACACATATAAACCCCAACATGCTGGCACATACAGACACAAGCATGTATAGAGACCCTCCCCTCCCATAGATGCACACACACAGAGACCCCCTCGCACACCCATGTAGGAGACATACTGAAGCACACACCCTCATGCACATAGAAACAAGCACATCCTCATGCATGTAGGAGCACATGGATGGACGGACAGACACACGCACAAGCAGATGGGCGAACGGACGGACGGAAAGGCAGGCAGGCAGGCGGGCGGGAGGGCGGACGGATGGACGGAGAGGAGGATACGCTCCCAGAGGCACACGCACCGTCTGCAGCGAGGACACTGCTCTCCGTGCGCATTGGCCGTCGGTGGGAGCGCTCCCCACTTTATATACCTGGAAACGGGGAGGGCCGAGTCAGCCTCATTTGCCTAAACGCAATTACCCCCGGTTTTATCGTCCCAGCCCCGTCACAAGCCCCCGCCCCGGCGAGCAGCTCCCGCCCCCCGCTCCAGCGGTGCCTCCTGGAGGTGGAGGGGCCCGGGCAGTTGGGAGCAGCGCTGAGGTGGGGGGAGGATTCCCGCTCCCTCCCGAGGATGGGTGCGGATGCGGGGTGCAGGTGGATGGCGCGGATTTAAGGGTGAAGATGCTGCTTTTCGCTTCCCTCCTATCTTTCCTTGCCCGCATCGAGGGCAGAGCCGCTTTCCGCAGCGAGCGGCACTGCGGGGTTTGGGGGGCGTGTAGCGGGCAGGGACCGGGGCACAGCGGGGAGCGGGCACGGCAGCAGGGCAGTCCCCCGTGGTGAGCCTGGGTGGTCTTTGTCCTCTCCTCCCCGGGTCTGGGGCAGCCCTGGAATAGAAGCAAGGGTTTCACAAAGCTGGGGAGGGGCTAGCCCTAGGGGTGCAGGTCTGGGGAGCTGGACACCCGGTGTCTGGCTGGGAGTCTTGCAGTCGGACTTTCAGTGCAGGGCTGGCCTGGTCCCTCTGCTGGGACAAATGCTTTCACTGGGAATGAGCTGGTCCTGCAGCAGTGTCCCTGCCTCCATCCCTCCCTGTGACAGCTTCGCTTTGCTGCTAGCACTCGGCTCAGGTAACTGCTTAGGTTCTTCATAACTGCTTAAATTCTTTCCCATAACTGCTTAGGTTATCTTCCATTTCACTATTATTCCATCTTGCCTCTCCAAAGTGGGCTGTGCATGAAGCTTCTCAGTTAACCCTGGTGGTCACTCAGCACCTGTGTTGTCATGGTGCGTGGTACCACAGCCTGAATCAAGCACCTTGTGCAGAGTTTATCTGGAGCTAATTGTGTTTCCTTTGGGAGAGATGGGAGTGCTCAAGAGCTGGAATCAGTCCCCTGGTACCACTCTTCTGCTTGCCCCAAGATGCTATCACTGACTTACTGACAGTGGTAGACCTCCTTCTTTTCCAAAGACCATTCATGTAAATGTCATTGTGCATCCAAGGGGACCTCAGCACTTTGTTTGCTAAAGAAAGGCATGGATAGTACCAGGCCTCCTTGTTAAGCAGAAACACTCCTCAGGACCTAAAGTATTCTCCACAGCACAGCCAGGCATGAGCCTCTTCCCAGCCCTTGGAGGTGTCTACTCTTTGTCCATTTTGCACTTAAATCAGAAAGACTGTGGCCCAGTGATCTAAGGGTCCCTCTGAAGTCAGCATAGAATCATAGAAGGCATCAGGTTGGAAAGGACCCTTGAAGGTCATCATGTCGGACCCCACTGCAGTGAACAGGGACATTTTTAACTAGGTAGGTTGCTCAGGGTCCCATCAAGTTTGACCTTGAATGACTCCAAGGATGGGCCCTCCACCACATCTCTGAGCAACGCTGAGAAGGTGTTTGAAAATAGAGTGGTCTGGAGGAGCCCAACAAAGGACTTCATGCAGCCCAAGGACCTGCTGTGGGCAGCTCTGTTGAGACCTAAGGTGTGGGATGCTGTGAATGGTCCTTCTTCTGCTTATCAACAAGCTGGCAGAAATGACATTGTTGAGCAATTCTGGGCAACAAAAAAAAGCAGATTTTCATGCTTCAGCTTTTCAGCATTCCCTTTCGTGTGTGAACTTTGAAGACCCTTGAAGGAAAATTGTTTTCCTGTAGTTTGTTTGGAATTTTTTCATTATGCTGGTTTTGTTTACTGTAAGGGCAATGAAGCAAAAAGGCAGCTATCTCAAACCAGGCACGCCAATACTACCAGTGTTGAAGCTCATGTTTGACAGAAATCCTGAGAACTCCTAGGCTCCTGTCAAGTCAATTTCTGTCATCCAGGAGTTGATGATAAGCCTAATAAGTTTGAACTGAAAAATCCTCTCTGTTCTGTAATTCAGTGTTTTGTCCAAATGGATGTAATCATCACTTGGCCTGTGAAATTACAGGGATTTTCTTTTTGGAGAGAGAGAACTGGAAAATTAAAAAGTGATCCCTTCTATCCTTCAGAAATTTTAATGAATCCAAGTCCTTTATTTCAGACCTATCTAACAGTTTGGGTGGGAGTGAAAAGATGACTAATAGGTCAAGCTCACTTCTCTCTGTTTCCAAAATAAATTGACTGCTTAATCTTTCTTTGACCTCCAATACCCAGACATTACACTATGAACTTGTCAGGGAGAGAGCAGATCTCATGGCTAATGAGCAAAACTCATTCCTAGGAAGACTTTCTGAGTTAATTTTTTTTCATGTAGAGAAGAGGTAGAAGGCTCAAATAAAGAACCATGAGTTACATCTTGACTTGGAAGCAACTGAAGCTCCTGCCCTTGTACTGCCTGGTTTGTGCCCTAGGGGTGTGTTAGAGAATGGTAAAGTGATCTCTGCATGCAGGCAAAAATCTGCTTTTTCTGCACAAAACTGTCTTAACCTCAGAGACAAGATGTTAGTGGCTTTGTATCTGTGACTTATCTTGTGAATAATATGTGACAGAGTGTACAGGTATGAGGTGTTGATATGGAATCTGCATGCTCTATCCATGATCAGGGCACTGATCCCACCCTCCTGTTACAGTTAGGCCTTGTGACATCTAACAACTAACATAAAGATTGAATCAAGAGGTCTTTAGAGCCAAGGTAACCCAAACAGGAGTTGACACTTCACAGAATCGCAGAACTGTTTAGGTTGAAAAAGACCTTTTGGATACTCAGATCCAACCTTTAACTTAACATTGCCAAGATAACCATGTCCCTGAGCGCTACATCTACGCACCTTTTAAATACTTCCAGGAATGGTGACACAATCACTTCATGGAATCATTAAATTGTTGAACACCAGGTTGGAAGTGACCTCAAGGTTCATATGGTCCAGCAATTCTTGGGAAAAACCAGGTCATAATTTCTCCCTAAACCCCTCTGCATCCATCTGTGAGGCCTGGGCAGGCTGTTCTCATGCTTAACAAACCATTCTGTGTCCACTCGAAACCTCCTCTGTGCAACCTGAGGCCATTTCCTCTTATCCCATCACTTGTTACTTGAGAGAAGACACCAACACCCAATTCTATACAATCTCCTTTCAGGTAGTTGTAGAGAGCAACAAAGTCTTCCATGGAAGCACCAGAGAAAGGTGCTTTTGGAGGTTCTTATCCAGACATTTCCCTAATCGAGCTTAGGAGCGGGATTAGTGACGCTTGTTGTGGCTTGAATCTCAGCACTAATGGAAAACTATTTGGGAAGCAATTGCCTATGAAACACACCTCAGAGAATTGCTTGTTGGATGGGTTTAATATGATACATCCCGTGTGATGCTCCTTGTGAAAGGGTGGGTTTTTTCAGTTTTATGATGATGGTTTGGTTTCCAGTAATAAGTCTGATAGCTTGATGATAAGACACTTGGCTGCTACACTACTACCAAGTGACTCTCATACCATCAACAAACAGCTAATGAGCTGTGGGAAAACGGCAAATTCTATCTGGCCACATAAGATGGCACAGAATTGCAGATCTGAGTTTTTCCAATATGCACAACTTCGGAGCACTTGACTTGAAATGAATGCACCTGGCATTGCTCTTCAGTGGCCTTATGACAGACAAGCATATGCTACATAGAATCATAGAATGGTGGGGGTTGGAAGTGACCTCTGGAGATCACAGAATCATAGAATAGTCTGGGTTGGAAGGGACCTCCAAAAGTCATCTAGTCCAACCCCCTCTGCAGGGGCATCCTTAACTAGATCAGGCTGCTCAGAGCCCTGTCGAGCCTCACCTTGAATTCATCTCCAGGGATGGGGTCTCAACTACCTCCCTGGGCAACCTGTCCACTACCCTCATGGTACAGAACCTGTTCCTAAAATCCAATCTAAATCTTCTCTTCTACAGTTTGAAGCCATTACCCCTTGTCCTATTGCTACAGGCCTTTGTAAACAGTATCTCTCCATCATCTAGCTCCCAAACTCACTGTCAAAGAAGGATCACCTAGGGCAGACCACACACACATACTTAAACTTAGAGCCTAATTCTCTTATGTTCTGAGATCTCTTTTAATCCCTACAGATAACAAAGACAGCTCCAGAATTGCTGTTTTCTATAGCTTCCAAAAATTAGGGATGAGATGCAGTCTACCTAGCCACAATGATCCTGTCAGACCTCATCTCTGATTTCTGTCATGACTACAACACTGGAAATGTTCTTAATCAAAGATACAACTTTATAAACATAATAAAGAGAGACCATGATTGATGACGTCTTAAATTTTTCATAGGTAGGTGCCTTCAGGGGAAATAGAATTATTTTGATCACAGATGAGGAGTCTTAGAAACACAGTGATTGATTCTGACTCTGTAAGATTATTTATTGGCAAAGCATCCATGTGTGGCATTGGGAAAAAATAGCAGAACTCACAACAGCATCCTGATTTCCCAAAGAAGTGTGGCCATGTGAATTAGCTTTTTTTAACCTGTATTATTTTACATCAAACCTTCATCATCTCTAATTTTTCCTTTAATGAAAGTCTCCATTTTCTGAGCATATGCTTGTACATAGTAATGCATATAACACATATGTGATAATTATGGATCTCACCCCCGAAAACATCCATAAAGAGATATTTTGATTCTGCTTGTGAAATCAGACATCATACCTTCAATGATATTGTGCTCACAGGCAGGCAAAGAAGGGGAGCAGTAAGATCTGCAAGCCACAAAAATGCCCTTTTCTGGACAGGCACAGACAGAAGGCCTCAAATTGCACATGAGAAAGGTTTAGAGATTAGATATTAGGGGAAATTTCTTCACTGGAAGGGTCATCAGGCACTGGAACAGGCTGCGCAGGACCATGGTGGAGTCACCATCCCTGAAAGTGTTTAAAACACATTTGGATAAGGTGCTTAGAGACAGGGTCTAACAGTTGTGTACAGGGAGATGTTAGGTTACAATTGGACTCAATGATCTTTTCTAACCATGTGATTCTGTGATTCTATAATTCTGTGATCTCACACTTAATCACCTGGCAAGAACAGGAAATGCAGTGCTGGTCTTTCATTCTTATTTTGAAATATTGATGGGTTTCCTCATTCTTCTGGTCTCTGTCATATTTTATGCTCCCATTGCTGTTCTCCATCCTGCCAAGCTGCTAGTGTCACTTGGATCTTTCCTAGACTGAGGAGCTTCTTCAACCTCTAGCTGAGAGCCACTTCTGTCCACACTAAGGCATACAGGCAGGATGTGGGATCGACTGAATGTAAATAAGTGTGAGGGCATTGAGATATTGAATGCAAGCATGCCATGCAAATATTGCAGACAATGCTGTCCTCTCAGCCTTGTAGGTCCAGAGGCTGTCAGCTCTAAGAGGAATCACAGAATCATTTTGGTTGGAAAAGACCTTGAACAGCATCGACTCCAAACATTCTCTAACTTTACTAAGGCTGATGCTAAACCATATCCCTCAGCACTACATCTCTGCCTCTTTGACACCCCTCCAGGCATGGCAATGCAACCACCTCCCTGAGGACTCTGTTCCAGGGATTGAGAACCCTTTCAGTGAACAAATACAGCCCTGCCAAGCTTCTCAACCTACCCAAGTGAGCATGCCTTTAGAGGAGAAAAAAACATTTACTCTCAACCAGAGAGGAACAAAGCCATGTAAAGCCAGCTCTACATCTTCAAGATCTTGAGGGGGAACTGGTGAGGAGAAGGGGCTCTGTGACTGTTCCAGATCTGTGTTCATCAGAACAAAACTGAGAAAATCTGGACTTGGAAGTGCCTTACCATAGCTCTTCAAACAATTTTCACAAGAAACATGGAAGATGCAGTATTTGATAATTTTTTTCCTCAAAAAAGCCAACAGAGAATGACATTTCAACGTGTCTCATGGAGACTGCATCGCTCTTTTTTTGCTCATTTTCCATCACCAACAGAATGGGTGGAGTAACCACAAAATGTGGTGCAAAATACTCCCTGAAAGGCAAATTGTGAGCTTGACCAGAAGAAAACTGCTATGTGAACTCTCCTCCCGGTGCAAAGGACTCAGAGTATCTGAGGAGCAGATGCTTCAGATTAACTAAGTTCATCACTCATGGAAGAAAATTGCTGACATCACTTTGTTCTGATGCAGGGACCCTGTTTGTCTCCCTAATACTTATTGGATTACAAATATATTTATGAATCAGCTGATCTGATTCAAACTGAGCCTTCTGAGTCTGGAGCTCACTCTCTGAGGCTTTTTGTTTTAGTTGTCCAAGTTTGTTTGAAAACTACCTCACAGTGACCTGGGTTTAAAAAGGAGGGTTTTAATTTACTTCATCCACTGGTGAAAGCAAAAGATGACTTTTAATCTAGTCATAGAAGACCTTCTGTAAAATTTTTCAAGTGGGAAGGAGAACCTTTTCTCAGAAACCCCTTGGTCTTACTAATTTTGCAGATGGATCATCAAAATCAGATATCTGAGTATCTTCTCTCTGAACCTGACACCACATTGCACTGGGCACCAACTGGCATTCGTTGCAGATGGTGGTGATGCAGAAGGAGGAGCGTCAGTATGGAGTGATTGTCCTGGAGAAGGAATGACACCAGTCCAATGCCATGGGAATACACAGCAGCACTTCTTGGTTATCTGGGATGGATAACATGGCTTTTGCACTCACTCTTTTTCACAGAATCACAGAATATTAGGGGCTGAAAAAGACCTTGAGAGATCATCTAGTCCAACCCCGCTGCCAAAGCAGGATCACCTATACCAGGCCACACAGGAACTCATCCAGGTGGGTCTTGAATACCTTCAGAGATATCCCTGTGACACATGCAACAGCAATCCTCAGTTCCTGGGCATGAGGATGGTAGCCTTGCCTCCAGACTTTTTTTCCATCACATCTCCTTCATGCAGGTTGAGTTTTTGCACCGCTCCTCGTACCTATTCCACAGAGCTTCCTGGTGTTGCCCAGGAAGGTTATGGATTTCCCCTTCCTGGAGGTGTTTGAAGCCAAATTGGATGATGCCTTGAGTAAGCTGGTCTTGTGGGGGTTGGAACTAGATGATCCTTATAGTCCCTTCCAACCCAAACTAGTCTATGTGTTCGTCACAAGAGCAGAATGGGATTAAAGCCACTCGTGGCTGCTGTCATCCGCATCTAATTGAACCAGCTTCTTAACTTGGGATCAAACACTGATGAATCATCCTCTTTTTTTACCCTGTTTTAGAATCTAGATAATTTATATGGCTGCATCTCTGTTGAATATTAATTTTTCCCCCCAGGAACACAGCACATTTTGAAAAAACAGATTCAGAAATCAGCAGGATAAAAGGATAGAATTCCAGCAACATTTCAATTAATTTTAATGCTACTACAAGTAGCAGTTTTTAAAAGTAGTTACATTAAACAGCATTTACAAATCCACAACATCTTAGTTACTTGCACTTGTTGCATTCAGTGTATCTCTCTCTTTTCATCACGTGTCTTTTACTCCACAATTGTTAGGAGATTCCATTCCAAATCTTTAATCCATATATGAAAGCCTCTGCAGCAAGCCGCAAGAGTAAGCTGGCATTTCAAAAACAAACATCCATTGGTTTCATAGAACGGTCTGGGTTGGAAGGGACCTCTAAAAGTCATCTAGTCCAAACCCCTCTGCAGTAAGCAGGGACACCCTCAACAAGATCAGGTCGCCCAGAGCCCTGACAAGCCTCACCTTGAATACCTCTAGGGATGGGGCCCCAAATCACCTCCCTGGGTAACCTGTTCCAGTGTTCCACTACCCTCATGGTAAAGATCTTGTTCCTAACATCCAATGTGAATCTGCCCTTACATATACATAGAAGAATACATAGAATAAATCAGGTTGGAAGAGACCTTCAAGATCATTGCGTCCAACCCATCAACCAATCCAACACCACCTAAACAACTAACCCATGGCACCAAGCACCCCATCAAGTCTCCTCCTGAACACCTTCAATGATGGTGACTCTACCACCTCCCCAGGCAGCCCATTCCCTTCTGTAGTTTGAAGCCATTGCCCTTGTCTTATCACTCAAGGATTATGTAAACAGTCTCTCTCCATCCTTCTTGTAGGTCCCCTTCAGGTACTAGAAAGTCACTATTAGGTCTCCCTGGAGCCGCCTTTCCTCCAGGCTGAACAACCCCAGCTCCCCCAGTTTGTCCTCATAGCAGAAGTTTGTGTACCTCACCATAAAATGGTGCCTGGGGAGATAAAAGAGAAGTAAAGAAAAAGAAATTGCCTGAGGACAAAAGCAGTGGGAGATCCAAGGAGTTCAGCTGTTCAAATAAAGCAGAGGGAAAGAGTAGAAAAGAGGAGAAGATAGCAAGGACAGTCTGTCATGCCTCTTTGACAATCATCTGAAGTAAAACATCTTTCTATGGCTTGACTGTCTTCTCTTCCAGTTTTGAAACCTACAATGTATGCAATTTGAAAATAATTTCTCAAGTTCTAAACTTCTGCCTCTGACAAGTTCATTTTTAAGTAGGTCACTCCTTGCCAAATCCTCCAACTGGAAAGGTTTGTTAAAAAAAAAAGAAAAGAAAAGAAAAGTGTGAAATAAGTGTGAAATGACTTTATGGGGAGCATTTATTGTATAGAGGATTTACAGGGGCAGCTGCCTGACCAAAGGAGGGCTGTTCGTGCTAGAATTCAAATGTGTGTCCTAAAGAGGGAGGGGACAGAGGTGCTGGCGGATGATGTGGGAACCAGAGACTTTTTCATCAGGTTTTCTGTTCAGTTTCATCGCCTTGCTGTCATCATTTCCCACTCACTCCACGCTGACTTCTGAGCAGGTTTGAAGTCTTGCTGCGTCTGACGCAAATGCTTTAACAAGCTGCAAGCCCTGACTTCATCAGCAGAAGGAGGGGGGGAGGCACGTTCTCACAGCAAGTCTTGGGGGCCACCTTCATGCTCAAGGAAATCAAAGAAGCCTTCTCTCCCTGCTACAGCCTCCACTACTTGATACAAGTCCCTGATACAGTGGGATTTATGTTGAGATTATTTGCATCTGTTTCTTCTAGAATTCCTTTTGATCTGCACTATGAAAGGCTTGCGATTGCGCAGGGGCTGGAGGACAGAGCAGGAGCATCACACAGCCTTGTGTTGGGCTAAAGAGAGACTCCCTGCTAAGTGTATGGGTCCTGTGGTGCCCTGAATGTCAGATCTCTGTAAGAGCCTTCTTCCTCACTCTCTTTTCCCATACATTCACATCTTACTCACTGTAACGTCTTTGCTTCCAGATTGTCCCTCTGGTTGATGAAGACCAACAAACAAGGCTAAATGAGATGTTAACCCACGCCTTTATGAGTGTCTTTTCTTCTACTGGGCCTGTACTCATCTGAAAACGAGCTGCCTGGACTGGCTTGAGACACTTGCCAGTTGCAGCCACATTAGCAGTTCAGCCAGTCTTAAAGCAGAAATTTATTTGTAAGTTTGAAGTATAAAACAAGTACTCAAATATGTATCTTTAGATATACGAGAGGGTAGCAAAATCAAGTATTTTAGGTCTACCTCTGAGAAAACATCACTGGGTCATCACTTGGCTGGAAACAAAAGCTTTCATCACTTCAGGGCTTCATGCAGCAGAGGACAGTGTCATTCCCAACTCTGCTTCTGCTTCTGCTCACAACTCATCCATGCTCATCAAGAGGCATACACCCATGAGCAGGCATCTCCCTTTCTGCTGAATTGCTTGCCCTTTCTGCTCACTTGCAGCAATAAGAGGTAGGTCCCACCAAGGTTCATAGCATTCTCCATCTGAGGTAAAATTGTTGTATTTTAGCTCACCATGAGATGCATGAGGACTGACTCAGGCTGACCAGCAAGATCTGTTGCTCAGCCTCAGTGTCAATGCCCTCACAGATGCATTGCAGTATGTGCATGCAAATATTATCAGTAGTTTGTACCCTGAATGTTTTCCCAGACCTCTGATTTTCTCAGGATATCCACAATAATGAATTCAGACAGAAATGATGAGGAAATTTGCAGCTGTGTTGGCTCCCACATAACTTGCCACCTTGCAAGTCCATTTGGCTCTCTGCAGCCACAGCTGCACACTTGGCTGTGCCATGCACAAGCAACAGTGCTGGTCTGCAGCTAGGAATGTGAGGAAGGAAAGGCTCTTTAGTAAAGCATACTTCAGGTGGCATGGTCTCTGCCCCCAAGCGATGGAACCACAACACATGCATTGCATGTATTCCAAATTACCTTAGGGTCATGGCATGCCTCAGGTTGGAAGGGGCCCTCAAAGGTCATCTTGTCCAACCCCCTTGCAGTAAGCAGGAACACCTCCAACTAGATCAGGTTGCTCAGAGTCCCATCAAGTTTGTCCCTTAATGTCTCCAGTGAAGGGGCCTCCACCACACCTCCAGGCAACCTGTTCCAGTATTTCACTGCTCTCATTGTGAAGAATTTTCTCCTCATGTCCAACCTAAACCTACCCTGCTCTAGAAGACTTCCTGTATTATAGAGGACTTCTATGTATTTTCACACTCCATTACTAAAGTTTTTCATTTTTTTAGGGGGTTTTAGGTAGAATCATAGAGCTGATTAGGTTTGAAAAGATCTCTAAGTTCATTGAGTCTGACCATATATCAGAAGCTAAGAACTGCAGTGTTTAAGTTTTAGTTGCTTATTAGAGCACCTCAAGGAATGAAATTAGGTTCCTACTTCTCCTAACCAACACCAGGAAGAATTAGATGCTTGAAGATGGAGTTCAAACATCCAGGGCACATACAGTAAGACCACCTGGGGTTGGTCAGTAGAAAGTGGGGAGCTCTCTTATCCTGCCCATCTTCAAGTTAGGCAACTCATCACCTTCTTGCTCTTCCCTGAAAGCAAAGATCCACATCCACTCTTCCAATGAGCAGAGGGTAGTTGCTGTGGTCCTTTGAAATGACAGGAATGATGCCACTGATTTTAACTAATCTGAGAAGTAGATTACATGAGGACCTGCCTTAACTGATATGCAGGTGGTGTGCATTCATTGGGCAATGCATAAAAGTCAATGACTATTGCTGAGTAATTTATTTTTGGTTTTGAAAAGAAGGATGAAGGCAGCAATCTTCGGGTAAAGCTCTGCTTATTGGAACTAGACTGAAAGGTGGTGGTGTTCTTAGCTTTTTTGTGCTGCAGCTTTTTTTGATCCATATGTGAGTAAAATTCATCACTAATAAAAGCAGGATAATGCAAAATATCTACAGTTAAGAAAGTATATTGAATAGAATCATAGAATGGTCTGGATTGGAAGGGGCCTCCAAAGGTCATCTAGTCCTGATGAAAGCTAGAGACAGGTTCCTCCCCATCTTTGAATGAAGATAGTTTGTGCTTATAAAATGTTCACACAGGTTGCCCAGGGAGGTGGTGGAAGCCCCGTTCCTGGAGATATGCAAGGTTAGCCTTGACTGAGCAACCTGCTCTAGTTGGGGATGTCCCTGTTTACTGCAGGGGACTTCAAGAGGTGTCTTCCATCCCAATCCAATCTATGATTCTATGATCTTTCCACATGGATGTGGTGATGTATAATTCATACAAAAACTAGTTGTGATATTTCTAAACGTTAGTAGCTTACTGCAAGTTTTCACAGAAGGGACCTCAAAAGATCATCCAGTCCAACCTCCCTGCCAGAGCAGGGTCACCTAGAGCAGGTCATACAGGAACATGTCCAGGCAGGTTTCAAATGTCTCCAGAGAAGATGACTCCACAGCCTCTCTGGGCAGCCTGCTCCAGGGTTCTGTCACCCTCACAGGGAAGATATTTTCCCTTCTATTCCTATGGAACCTCATCTGCTCCACCTTGCACCCATTGCCCCTTGTCCTATTATTGGATATCACTGAGCAGAGCTGAGCTCTGTCCTTATGACACTGCCCTGCACTTCTTTATGAACATGGCTGAGGTGCAGTAAGTGAAAAGAAACATGTTTATATGTTATATATAAATTTATATGTTTAATATATCTGGACACATCAAAGATAAAAATATTACTGATAGGTCTGAGGTCTTTTACCTCAGGATACGTTATGTATTCTGGGGGGTTTTGTATGTTGATTGGGTAGTGTTGGATGATAGGTTGGACACGATGATCTCGAAGGTCTCTTCCAACCTGCTTTATTCTATTCTATTCTATTCTACAACTACCTGAAAGGAGGTTGTAGCCAGGTGGGGCTTGGTCTCTTCTCCCAGGCAACCAGCACCAGAACAAGAGGACACAGTCTCAAGCTGCACCAGGTGAGATTTAGGCTGGGTGTTAGGAAGAAGTACTTCACAGAAAGAGTGATTTGCCATTGGAATGGGCTGCCCAGGGAGGTGATGGAGTCACTGTCCCTGGAGGTGTTTAAGAAGAGACTGGATGGGGCACTTGGTGTCATGGTTTAGTTTATTAGATAGTGTTGAGTGATAGGTTGGACTTGATGATCTCAAAGGTCTTTTCCAACCTGATCTATTCTATTCTATTCTCAACTATTTCATTAAACATTAGTAATTTTCTTCAGTGTTTTGTATACTTCTCCCTTGGTATTTTGGTTAAGAAAGCTGGAGCACAACAGCATTAGCTTTCTGAGTCAAACTCCGCTGTACTTTTTATGCTAACTTTAGAAAGAAAAGGGTTGCCTCTGACAGGCTGTGATTTGATTACAACTCTTTTACTAACATAAGCTCCTCACACATGGTCAAGTGTACAAGATGGAGAGCAAACATTAGTTCAGCAAAAGTCTTTTATCCTAAAAAAATGTCAATAAACACATTAGCTAAGGGCTAGACTAATTTTGCCATCACTGTAATTATTACTTCTACTTTAAAGGCATTTTATCTCTTCTGTATATATGGATTTTTTTTTTTTCCTGAGAATAAATTATTTTGCTGGGACTTTTCACAGAATTAAAGCAGTGATTAAGGGAGCATAACCAGTCCAGAGCATGCCTAAGCACCACTTTAATCCAAAATGTCAAGACATGCATACAATTATCTGGTACCATCTCTTAAGCAGAAATTAGTCTGTCTGTGTTTTTTTGGTTGGTTGGTGGTTGTTTTTTTCCCCCCTGTACTTGTGCATGGAAAAACAGAGGCTGTGAGACTTCCAGAAACTCTTCTGTGCTCCAGAGATCTTCACACCCAAGACCTGTGGAAAAAGATGTGACATCTGAGCCTGAGGAGCAGAAGGAGGCAACAGGATTAAAGCATGAAGGTCCTCATGAAGCAGCCATATGCAAGCCTTGTAAGCAGACAATATCTTGTGTGTCCTAGAAGGCAGCCCTGAAAGAAGCTAGGGCAGGCCACACAGGAATGAGTCCAGGTGAGTCTCCAGAGAAGGAGACTCCACAACCTGTCTGGACAGCCTGCTTCAGTGCTCCATCACCCTTAGAGTAAAGAATTTTTTCCTCATGTTGAGGTGGAACTTCCTGTGTTCCAGTTTGTGTCTGCTGCTGTGCATCTTGAGCAGAGGCAGAAGCAGGGGACAGTGAGGATTTCTGCACTTTGAGCTCGTGACTTAGTCCATGTAAATGTGCCACTGGTGATCAGGGATGCTGTGGTAGATTTACTCAGGAGAAGATTGCTATTGCTTGTCCAGGACTGCTCGAGAGAGAGAAATGGTTATGGAGACCATTTCTTTCTACTCACAAGAGGAAAACAGATGATTTGGATAGTTCATCACTGTCTAGTACAGAGTAATACCATTCAAGTTGTAGATTAGATGGTCTGAAGATAACATAATATAGCAGTATGGTGATATAAAAAATAATTTCTATGGTTTTTCTTTACTTCCTTCCCAAAAAGGAGCTATTACATTTATAATTACACACAGCAATGATACTTCTCTGCTTTCTTCAAAATCCATTAGACAAATTTCTTGCTCTGTTCTCATCTTCTTTGCAGCTGAGCATTTGGAATTTATTTTTTTTTCTTTCTTAGAGGACATTCTGAGGCTGGATTTTGTCCTGTGACAATAGGGATGAGCTTCTTTCCGCAGGAGCCCAGAGTTTATGTCTCAAGTCACCTTCTGATGCACACTGTGATGTGCCACAGGGCTGCCTCCGGTTACTCACAACAGGCAGCTATTTGCATCATTGTGATACCATCTATCATTTTCTGGGGCTGAGCCCCTAAGTTTTGCTGGGTTGGTATGTGGCTTAGTTAAGTACCTGAACTCACAAATCTGGAAACACATCCCAAGCCTGGTAATAGAGACATTGACTACATGTGGTGCTGAGGGACATGGTTTCGTGATCATGGTGGTGTTGGTGGGTTGGTGGTTGAACTATGTGATCTTAAAGGCCATTTCCAACCAAAATGATTCTCTTGTTCTGTGAAGGTATTTTACCATCATTAAATACTAAATGGATACAGTTACATAGCTTTAATCCTATTCCTGGCGTACTTTAGACATCTTATAGGGATCTGTGACTTTCCAAGACATTCATATGCACAGGAATTCACATCCACTCTGACACACAATCTGTCAGAAACCTTGGTTTTGATCAAGGAAGAGCATGCCTTGTAAAGTGGCCTTACTGAGCCAGTCTCACCAGACACGTTTTCATACATTACTCTAAAGTGTTCATAGAATCACAGAATTGTTTTGGTTGGAAAAGACATTTAAGATCATCAGGTCTAACCATTATCTAATCTACTAAGTCTGGTGCTAAACCATGTCCCCCAGCACCACATCTATGCATCCTCCAAACCCCTCCAGGGATGGTGAACTACTGAACCAACCACCTCACTGGGAAGCCAACTTCAGAGAAGGGCAACAAAGCTGGTGAAGGGTCTGGAGAACAGATCTGGTGAGGGGCAACTGATGGAACTGGGGGTGTTTAGCCTGGAGAAAAGGAGGCTGAGGGGAGACCTTTTCACTCTCTATGACTCCCTGAAAGGAGGTTGTACCAAGGTAGGTGTTGGTCTCTTGTCCTTGGTAACAAGTAATAGAATGAGAGGAAATGGCCTCAAGTTCATTGAACCAAAGAATCCTAGAATGCTTTGGGCTGGAAGGGACCTTTGAAGTTTATCTAGTCCAACCCACCTGCAGTCAGCAGGGAACACCTAAACTAGATCAGGTTGGCATGGACCATACTTCTGATCATTCATATAAGCAGGATCTGGTGGGGCCCCTCAGTTTAAGAAGGATATCCAGACACTTGAACGTGTCCAGAGAAGGGCAACAGGGCTGGGGAGAGGCCTTGAGCACAAGCCCTATGAGGAGAGGCTGAGGGAGCTGGGATTGTTTAGCCTGGAGACGAGGAGGCTCAGGGAAGACCTCATTGCTCTCTACAACTACCTGAAAGGTGGTTGTAGCCAGGAAGGGGTTGGTCTCTTCTCTCCAGCAACCAGCACCAGAACAAGAGGACACAGTCTCAAGCTGCACCAGGGGAAGTTTAGGCTCGAGGTGAGGAGAAAGTTCTTCATGGAGAGAGTCATTCGTCATTGGAATGTGCTGCCCAGGGAGGTGGTGGAGTCACCGTCCCTGGAGGTGTTCAAGAGGGGATTGGACGTGGCACTTGGTGCTATGGTCTAGTCATGAGGTCTGTGGTGGCAGGTTGGACTTGATGATCTTTGAGGTCTCTTCCAACCTTGGTGATACTGTGATATTCTCACTGGAAATGTTTTATTTTAATAGAGAAGGTAAAAGATGGAGAGGGCTAAAAAAAAAAAAGAAAACTCTTGAAATCTTGGGCAGCTTACCATGGCCATGTTAGGCAAACTGCACACTGGGTTATGTGCTGGGTAGGGCTTTATAAAACAATACAATAGAAGCACAAAGCATCTTAAAAGGGATTTTTGCACTTCAACAACCTGTCATGGTGAAGAAAGTTAAGTGATCTTTAAAGCTGGGTTTGATATTCCTAAAACATGTTTCAGTTTCTTCTCAGTCATGAGCTGTGCACAGTGCCTAGGTTGTCAATGTCATCAGGATGTCTCAACCGACTACAATCACTGTTCAACATTTCAGAGCAAGGAGAGGAAAAATATCACTCTCAGAGACATCTTTCCAGACCATATATTGCAGCCAAGATCAGGAGCTGCTCAGGAGCGATGATGCCACAAGACAAGAGAAAGGCACAACTTCCATCCTGGTCCAGAAGCACTGAGCTGCTTCACTGTGTCTGAAATAATAGGAAGGATGTGAGAATTCGTTGCCAATGCGTTGAGAGTATCTGGATAATAAAAATGCACAAAGGCCTCGAGCAAGCAATTTTGGATTGTAGCCATCAAACTCATATTTGGAAATGGGAATTCAGAGAGGAATTACACTGTTATGATTATCTACAACGAGCCAAACGTGACAGTGTGTAGCATAAGCTTGCTTTATTGAGGGTGGACCCAGTTCCATCTCAAGAGGATTTAAATTTAGGCTCAACTAGGACTTTTCTGCCCCTTATTCTACCTCTACCACCACAAACCAAAGAATTTTTTGCTTTGATTAAATTATTCCCTCTCTTATTAACATTTTCTCCATAGAATTTTATCCCCTTTGTCAGTTTTGGATCTGCATTGATATTTCCAAGTCAAATAATATGCAGGGCAATTAATTTATTAACTAATTCATTCTCTAATTAATTCAGGATTTCTCAGTGTTTGAATCTCTAAAACAATAGGGGGGGGAAGAAAGTAAGTGCTTTCTTATTAAATTGGTTAAAAGACTTACTTTTCATATGTAAAATAAAAATGCTTTTATGTTACAAGGTCTGTTATCTTGTCAATGAATGAAGGATTTACATGTCTAATATTCTTTTCTGCTCATAAAAGAACAGATCATATGAAAAATGTGACTTGTAATGAGTAATAATCTATTAGCTTGATGTAGGCTTTAGCTCAGCTTCCTTGGAAATAAGGCTTTTATCATCATGGTGGCTGTGTGTTTCTCCAGCAGTCCTTCAGCCCACTATGAACACTGCCCAGGGAGGTGCTGGAGTCACTGTTCCTGGAGGTATTCAAGAACTGTGTGGACATGGTACTTCAGGACATGGTTTAATGGCCATGGTGGTGTTATGTTGATGGTTGGACCCGATGATTTTAGAGGCCTTTTCCAATCAAATAATTCTATGGTTTTTATTCAACATGATAGTCACAATTCCAACCAAATCTGATGATTTGAGCAATCACTGAATTCCACACTAGGAGGTCTATTAGAACCCTGTGAAGTAGCTGTCCTGGCAGTCAGAAAACAGTAAATAGAAAGATGTTCTATATTTATGGAAGCAATCTTTGGCAATGATCATAATTTCTTGGATAGTGCATATGAGAGCAGTTGGAAAGAGCAGACTGAGCTCTCTTAGATAACTTTCCATTTGAACACATTTATACTTCTTCACTTTGCTGTCTGGGGATGAGTCGTCTGCATCTAGGCTGAAAGCCTCAGGTACCAGTATAGGCTGGGGGCTGCTCTATGGGAGAGCACCTCTGAGGAAAACAACCTGGGAGTCCTGGTAGACAGAAGGATGACCAGGAGCCAGCAATGTGCCCTTGCAGCCAAGAAGGCCAATGGCATGCAGGGGCGTATTAGAAGTGATGTGGTTAGTAGGTCCGGAGAGGTTCTCCTCCCCCTCTACTCTGCCCTGGTGAGGCCCCATCTGGAATATTGTGTCCAGTTCTGGGCCCCTCAGTTCAAGAACAACCTCAGGGAACTGCTTGAGAAAGTCCAGCACAGAGCTATGAAGGTGCTGAAGGCAGAGGAACATCTTTCTGCTGAGGACAGGCTGAGAGAGCTGGGGCTCTCTAGCCTGGAGAAGAGGAGCTTAAGGGGTGCCCTCATTCATGTTGATAAAGACATACAGGGCAGTGTTGGGAGGATGGAGCCATGCTCTGGTCAATAGTATCCAGTGATAGGACAAGGGGCAAAGGGTGCAGGCTGGAGCAGCGGAGATTACACATGAGCATAAGGAAAATCTTTTTCATTGGGAGGGTGCCAGAGCCCTGAAAGCAGGCTGCCCAGAGAGGTTGTGGAGTCTCCTTCTCTGGAGACATTCAAAACCCAACTAGATACTTTCCTGTGTGATCTTCTCTAGGCAATCCTGTTCTGGCAGGGAGGTTAGATTCGATGATCTTTTGAGGTGCCTTCCAACCCCTAATGTTCTGTGCTTCTGTGACTTGCACTTCTAAGCATACATGTATTGATACAGAAACACTTACATACTTACCAGTCTGCAAGGCTTACACTTGGATAAGAATAAAAATATTAGCAATTTACCCTTTGTACTCTCCATCCTCAAAAAGTTTCAGTCATATATGAGAACATCCCCTAGGTCAGGTTTCATCCTAATTAAAGTAGCCTAACTACATTAGCAGTAAGAAATTCTTAAGGATAGCAGCTAAGCAGCTTATTGGGCTGGCCAGGGAGGGAAGAATCCTCACTTTTTTGGCAAATAGATATTAAAAAATTCAACCACATTTGTCCTTCCTTTCTCTCATGCAGAACATTGTGCCTCCACAGAAATGAGCTGTGTGCAAATAGTGATGAATGGTCATAATATGTAGAGAGCTGCATTAGTCATAATCACGTTAAGTAATCAAATCAAGGTTACATAAAATCCAGAAGCATTTTGTTCAGCTCTTGAAAGAGAAGCTGTACAAAGAATGTTAATATCTGTTGGACATGGATTTGTACAGTGCAAAGTAGCTCTAAATGTGGAGCCATTAAGGTTGGGAAAGACCTGTCAGATCACAGAATCATTAAAGTTGCAAAAGACCTCTAAGTTCTTCAAGTCCAACTGTCAACCCACCACCACCACGCTCACTAAAGCGTGTCCCAAAGAGTCTACACATTTTTTGTACACCTCCCTAGGCAGGCTGCTCTGATGCCTGACCATTCTTTCAGTAAAGAAATTTCTCCTAATTTCCAACCTAACGTTTCCTGGTGAACCTTGAGGACATTTCCTCTTTTCCTGTTGTTAGAAGGAAGAAGAAACCAACACCCACCTCATGACAACCTCCTTTCAGGTAGTTGCAGAGAGCAATAAGGTCTCCAGTCAGCCAACATCTCAATCTAGTTGCTGTACAACAAATTCTGAGTCTATCATGTCCAACCATCAGCCCAACACCACTAAACCATGTCCTGAAGTGCCATGAAGGAGAGTTTACCTTGAGAGGTGTTTTTTTCTAGGCAGTAAGGAACAGGCAGATGTGTTTGTGAGGATGAACTCTGTGGTGTGGAAATAATTACAGATGAGCAAGAGGACAAGAAAAGACTGATAACAGTTGGAGAGGAAAAGCATCATAAGCTGAAAGAGCAACTAAACCTTGATGGAAAAGCAAGTACATTAGAAAACTATGAGATTCTGTATACTAACATTATATAAAAATCATAGAATCATAGAATGGTAGGGGTTGGAAGGGACCTCTAGTCCAACCCCTCTGTTAAAATAGGGTCACACAGGAATGCATCCAGGTAAGTTTTGAAAGTCTCCAGAGAAGGAGACTCCACAATCTCTCTGGGCAGCCTGCTTCAGCACCCTCACAGTAAAGGATTGTCTCCTCATGTTGAGGTGGAACCTCCTGTGTTCCAGCTTATACTCATTGTTCCTTATCCCATCACTGGGAACCACAGAGAAGAGGCTGGTATCTTCATCTTCACACCCACCCCTCAGATATTTATAGACATTAATAAGTTCCCCTCTCAGTCTTCTCCTCTCAAGACTAAACAGCCCCAGGTCTCTCAGTCTTTCTTCATAGGAGAGATATTAAATTCCCTTAATCATCTTCATAGCTCTCCATTGGACTCTCTCCAGTAGATCCATGTCTCTCTTCAAGTGGAGAGTCCCAAAACTGGATACAATAAAAAACAGATATGGCTTTTTTCAGCTCAGAGTATTAGACTAATCCTGAGATTACATGGAAGAATGATGCCCAGAATGGCAGCTTTTCCCACTCACACCTGTACCTGGAGATACCATCATGCTCACAGGAATGATGGTGATACTGCTGATGAATGTGAGAAATTAAACTGCACCAATACAAGTGGTTGCTACATGACAGACAATTACATCCACATAAGGAGGAAACATCTCAACATCATCCCATTAGTTAATCTATGTTCTATAGGCTGAAACTAAAGTCTAGACAATCAGTTATCTTCAGTAATATCTGGAGCAGGCGTGGGGAGTCAGGACACTAATGAACTTTTGGACGTTTATCAGGATACACGCCATGCTTTATTTGATAGAGCCAGAAACTCATTTACAAGCCAACAGGCTTCATCTGGTTTAGAAACTCCAGTTTATAAAATACCAGGCAACCCAAGAAACCTTCCTTCTAGGACTAAAAATATTTTTCTGAAAGTTTAGGTCTGGCTAAATTGGCATCTTCTGAAGCAACACCAAGAGACTATTACAGCCTGGTTTCTGCAGGATTTTGAAGCAAGAGGATCACAATTTCATGCTTGTACTTTAAAGACCCTCAAATGCATTGATTTTGCTAACAGGCTCTGGAAAACTGATGAATCTATTCCCACTGAGGTTTGTATTCCTGGAGGAAAGAAGGAAGAGAGTTCTGTAAAGACTTGGTCATGCATGCTTCATAGTCCTTTTCTTCTGTCCAAGTGTTCCTCTGTCCAAGTGCTATAGTTACAAACTCCATCGGGGTTACAGTTGTCGTCAAAAAAAGCTTATTTTTTGATAGGAACACTCTGAAAAGTTGCCACAGAATAGAAATGGAAGAAAAGACAGAGAAAAGAAATTTCCAGTGTAGTGTTGCGATAGTCTGTTGCAGGAAACTTAAGCTTCACTGCAACTGAAGTAAAGATCTGAGTTTTGTCATGAGATCAGGGACAATTGAAAGAAAATATCAGTTTCATTCAACATTCATCACTGGAGATGACTCTACTGACCTAACTTCACAAATGAAAATCTCAAAAGGGAAATGAAATCTTGAAAACTGGTTTCTCATTTCTGAAAAAGGTGAGGACTTGCAGCTCTATTTAGTGCCCCACAACCCTTCCTCCCCTGGTTCAGGTTTCCTTTTGCAAACTGATTTCTCTTGTTAGACCTTCATTTTTTAAATACTTGTTCCTGCTTCAAATAAAACCACAAACCATTAAGTGTGAAAGTGAGCATTTGCTGCTCTCTTCTAGAAATTTTGGAAGACCCTGTGCCTCCTCTGGTTGTAGAAACTCAGTGAAAAGTGTACAAGCTAAGGGGAATCTGATTGCTTTGAAGTATTAGCCAGTCCTGATTAACTTCCTCATAATACTGCCCTCTTCTGAATACTTTTTGTATCTCCACCTCCCCACCCCAGTGACCCTGACATATGTTTTTTTGGTCTGGAAATCATCACATCTGGATTCAACAGCACAGCACTGAAAAAAGTACTGAGAGAGAAGACAGTGCTGCCCTCCCTTCAGCATGCAAGAAGGCCCTGTGTCCTCACCTTCCTGATAAGTAAACCTGAGGAGACCCACCAGAAAACTCTGGGAATTTTTAAACCAGCTGAAACCAAAGTTTTCCAGTGGAAAGTATGAGGAAAAGTTAAACATAAGAGCTGCCATCTGCCCTGCTTGTAGCATAAAGTACAAGATGTATGTCTGGAGCTGCCAAGGGTTCAGCAGATCCATACTCCTCAACAAGCCCTGAAATGGTGGGACTGAGACAGCCTTTGACAGACAGAGCTGTGTTCAAAATTCAGAATTGGAACCAGGCTGTGAGTTTTGGAAGGACATGTTTGTCAAAACACTGGTTTATTGTAGCAGCAGTGGAGGCTGAGGCTGCTGCTTAAACCCCCTGAACTTCAAACACTGAAGGGTGAGAAACCTATCTATATATCTATCTATATATATCCTTGCTGAGAGAGGAGCAGAAGTCACAATTGTCTTTTCCATATCATCAATATTTATTGTCTCCCACCCAGTAACACTCCTCACATCCAAAGCAACCACTCTCACCAAACTTCATTAATACTCACAGCAGCGTGCCAAGCAACACAACTCAGAACTGGTGCTCATTTCCAACATTCATTAATATTTACAGCTCTCTAGGTGATACAGTTAACTTATGTAAGTTCACAGTGGTAAATCATGACACTAAGGTTAACTTGCAGTGTAGCCATCCAGGATAAGTAGTTTCTTAAAAGCTTGAGCATGAATTAGTGTTGCTATCCGCAGTAACTTCCGTTCTCATAGTATTTAGCCTTGTAAATCAGCTTGTATGGAGTATAGATTTTTCATCTGCAGCATGAAGACTTTCTGCAAAGTAAAACTTTGGCAAAGTTATATCCACAGCCTGATAGCAAAACTTGTCCAGAAATCATCAGGCATTTCATGGAACCAGAGAATGGTTTGGGTTGGAAGGGACCTTAGAGATCATCTAGTTCCAACCCTCCTGCTAGGGGCAGAGATGTGAACTACAGCAGCATTTTCTCATTTTCCCAGTATCTTCTCTACATCTCCCTTTGGCTGGGTGCAGCAGATGTCCAGATAACCCTTAAATAGCAGGAAGTGAGACAAACATGTAATAGATATACTCTCTGTAAAACCATCAGTGTAGGGGAAAAAAAGGAGGGGGTGGGGGAAATGCACAGCTCTTTAGCAGGTGTAATTTATTCAATTTCTCACAGGTCTGCATCATTTCTTTGCTGATTCCTGGCTGTTAGTTGTAACATCAGTTTGTGAGTGGGTGAAGGTGAATGTGAAGCCTACTACCTGTCTTCAAATGATACAAAAATATTGCAGAGAATATTAGATTTTGGGTTTCCTGGGAGCAGAGCCTGGCTCCACTGCTGTAAGCAGATTGCTCCAGGGCAATTCCTTCCATGAACCATTCCATTCTACAAGCCCACCTTATCCCGAGTCTTTCTGCATCACTAAGTGGGGCTGTTCTTCATTACCTCAACAAGGAAGGATGTGTTTTGCCATGTGGAGAAGCACACAGGGGCATTATGTTGATCACCACACAGAACTGGACAACAACCTCCTAGGAGACCAGGTAAGTACTGAACAATTAAGGCTGTGTTCACCCATTTGTGTTGCCAGCCAACCTCTTATTCACCAGCTGCCGATCGCTGATACCACTGAAATTCAGGACCATACACCAATCAATGAAAATTGACCAGGAAGGCTTGAATTCTGTCAATAGGAAGGAAAATTCCCTTCATCTTTCTCATTCAAAGTTGTCAATAGCACCTCACAATACAAGACATCCCACATAATTTGCTTACCTTTAATGCAAACCAACAATACCATGCTGCCGAGGTAGGGGCAGCTCTTTATGTTCAGCCACGGATAAAAATAATTGTCTTTTATGTTTTAGTCTTTTGGTGTGTTTGCCAATTGACCAGCCAAATAAGTAGAATCCATAAAGTACGTTTTACACATTGGTCTTACCAGTTGCTTATAAGCTCTCAGCATCTCCAAGATGGTTATTAAGGTGAATGTCTGTGGTATAGCTTCCTCTGGCATTAATGGAACAATGTAGACACATTAAATTTACTAATAGCTTGATGAATATTCATTAAAATTCATATTCAATAATGTCATGTAATTGCTCTTAGTAACATATTGTCCTCTTATGTGAGTGCTTTAATAACTTACTGCTTTATTCATGCAACCAGTTGCAAGCCCTAGGTGTTTCACAAACCATATCTTACTATGGGGGGGGGGGATGGGGGGGGAGTGGGGGTGTGTGTGGAAATCAAACAGCCTCTGAAAAGAAAAGTTAGTTTAACCAAACTATATCCTGAGGAGTGTGCAAGCCATTCACATACTGCCTGGGAAGTGATTTAACTACCAAGAACATGCCAGTCCCACTCTGCTGAATCCCATTCCATCCTGAAATCTGGCCATAGTCACTAGAGTCAGCCCAGCACCATGCACATTTCAGTATGATTCTACCTGCACTAGATTCTGTGGTCCTGCTCTGGCAGGGGAGTTGGACTGGGTGATCTCCAGAGGTCCCTTCCAACCCCTAACATCCTGTGATTCTGGGGATCATAGAAATACTTTTGAGAGGTGCAATAAGGGTGCTCACTAAGCTGATCTCCAGACTTAATGAATGTGTTAGGACATCTGCTAGTATCAGGGATTTTTGGAGCTCAAGATTATAAATTTCATTCACTCTAAGAAAAATAATTTCTGCTGGGCTATGATGAATCCAGGAATAACTGAGCACAAATCTGCCATCTTCCCAGAAAGGATCATTTAGAAAATTCAATCAATTTTTAAAAAGCTTCTGCTGCTTTTCAGTGATCATAGAATCATGGAATCATAGAATGGTTGTAAGGGACTTCTGGAAATCACTGAGTCCAACCCCTCTGCCAAAGCAGGATTACTCAGAGCAGGTCACACAGGAACGTGTCCAGACAGGTCTTGAAATTCTCCAGAGAAGGAGATTCTACAACCTCCCTGGCCAGCCTGTTCCAGTGGTGTCACCCTTACAATAGAATAGAATAGAATAAACCAGGTTGGAAGAGACCTTCAAGATTATTGCATCCAACCCATCAACCAATCCAACCCACCTAAACAACTAACCCATGGCACCAAGCACCCCATCAAGTCTCCTGAACACCTCCAGTGATGGTGACTCCACCACCTCCCTAGGCAGCCCATTCCAATGGGCAACCACTCTTTCTGTATAGAACTTCTTCCTAACATCCAGCCTAAACCTCCCCTGGTGCAGCCTGAGACTGTGTCCTCTTGTCCTGGTGCTGGCTGCCTGGGAGAAGAGACCAACATCTGCCTCTCTACAACCTCCCTTAAGGTAGTTGTAGAGAGCAATAAGGTCTCCCCCGAGTCTCCTCTTCTCCAGGCTAAGCAACCCCAGCTCCCTCAGCCTCTCCTCATAGGGCTTGTGTTCCAAACCCCAGTAAAGAAGTTTTGTCTTGTGTTCAAGTGGAACTTCCTGTGTTCCAGTTTGTGCCCACTGCCCCTCATCCTATCACAGAACACCACTGAAAAGAGAGTGGCCCCTTCACACCTGTTGTGTTCATTGATAGAAGGGAAAAAAAGAGAAAGTTCCTTAACAAGATTTGAAGCCTAAGTGCTGAGTTTTTATCCAAACCTTGGTTGGTAGGTACAATAGAGCTCTTGTAGGTACAATAAGTCTCTTTCAGTGGATGGAGGACCATTAATATACCATCTATATACTATCTGTGTTCCGTAAACAAGTAGTTGTGGCACTTCGGGACACCGTCTAGCGGTCATGAAGGTGTTGGGTAGAAGGTTGGACTTGATGATCTTGGGGGTGTTTTCCAGCCTTACTGATTCTATGATTCTTGAGGAGAAGAGTGCTCAAAATACAACATAAGTTGTCATATTAAAAAAATAAATATTCATATAACTCCCCAGTCTGCAGAATCCTGTGAATTGTCCTGTCCTGTAGATTGATGAAGTCCTTTAGGTCTGTCCTTTATGTTTAAGAGTCAGCTGCCTGGTATGTTAGAAGGAACTACTGGATCTTCAGTCCTCAGGACTTCTGTAGTTGCTGTGCTGTACATTGTAGATGCTGTTCTGGAAAGAATTATTCAGTAAACATTGGCACTATGAAGCCTTTGTTCCCCTCTTGTCTACTGGGGAAGAATCAACAGCACTTGGAGGATTGCAACAAGTTAATCTCAGAGAGCTTTGTAGAAGTGCTTTTTCTTATTCTGTGAAAATTAGTCTCCTGATGGAGGAGCTCAGAGTAGACTGTTGCCATAGCTGAGAACTTTGCTTACTCATTGTGAGGGTGATATTACTAAAACTAAGGACAAAATGTTTCGGTTTTCATCTTTTGAAAGGCAATTCAAAAGATAGAGGTGAACCTCATGAGGTTCATCAAGGGCAAGTGTAGAATCTTACACCTGAGGAATAATAACTCCCTTTACCAATGCAGGTAAGGGCCTGACCTGTTGGGAAGCAGCTCTATGGGGAAGGACATGGTAGTGCTGGTGGACAACAAGCATGAGCCAGCAATGTGTCCTTGTGGCCAAGAAGGCCAATGGTGTCCTGGGGTGCATTACGAAGAGTGTGGCCAGCAGATTGAGGGAGGTTCTCCTCCCACTCTACTCTGCCCTGGTCAAGTCACACCTGGAACACTGTGTCCGGTTCTGGACTCCTCAGTTCAAGAAGGATAAGAAACTGCTGGAGAGAGTCCAGTGGAGGGCTGCAAAGACTCGGAGGGGACGGGACCATTTCTCCAAGGAGGAGAAACAGAGATAGCTGGAGTTGTTTAGCCTGGAGAAGAGTAGACTGAGAGGGGATCTGATCAATGCTGATGAATACTTAACAGGTGGAGATCATGAGGATAGGACTGGACTCTCTTCAGTGGTGCCCTGTGATAGGACAAGGGGCAATGAGTACAAACAAGAGTACAGGAGGCTCTACTTAACATAAAGAAAAAAGTCATTACTTTGGCCCTCAGAAAGGTTGTGGAGGCTCCTTCTCTGGAGACTTTCAAAACCTTCTAGGTCCTGTGCAACCTGATCTAGATGAACCTGCTTAAGCACAGGATTGGACTTGATGATCTCCAGAGATCCCTTCCAATCCCTACCATTATTTGATTCTGTAATTTTCTACACCACTGCCATCAAACCATCATAGTACCTAGTGAGAGAACACCTTGAAAGAAAAGCTGCTACTGAAAGCAGGAAATGCCAAAGTTGCTGGGAAAAGGATTTTCAGTTTGTGAACTCATAATGAATCCCAGATGAAAGGAGTGCTTTTGGGAAATGAATGCAGGTTTGTCAGCTGCTGAAATTCTCAGTGGTTTTAGTTTTTTTCATTTTAAATGGCCTAGATTTTAGATTAGTGAAACCTCTTTCGACACTTCAGCGCCAGAACGTACCCATGTGAGTAAAACTGGTTGAACTAATCTTCACAGAAAAAACCAGGTAGTGGCTCTAATTTATGTCAACTCACATTTGCACAACTCTTGTCAGCCAGAGTGGAACACTTGCTTCAGCTGTCTGAAGAGAAAATCAGATCTCTGAATTTACTCTGAATGCATAAATTTGATCAACTCCTTCCATTAAACAGCAAATTGAATTGAGAAGATGTGGATTACAGCAGCACTTGAGATAGAGAATTAAAAAGAAGTTCCTCAAGACAAATGGGCTTGAATAACCTTGAGCACTTCCTTAAAAGACTCATTTTAAAGGTTTCTGGAGATACTTTGGTTGATGATAATGATGCTCTAAATAGCATGACTTCAATATTGTACAGTAAAGTGCTGCGGCTTGTTAAATGGTAGAGGACCAGGAAAGCTTCTTTAGCTCACTTTGGTGTAAAAAGATTAAAGCACCACAACATCCTGCTGACCAAGTTGGACAGATAAGAATTTGATGGGTGAACTGTTCAGTGGATAAGGAATTGGCTAGATGGTCTCATCCAGAGGGTGGTGCTCAATGTGGAGAGCAGTGGCAAGTGGTATGCCTCAGGGATCTGTATTGGTACCTGTACTGGGGGATTTTTATCAATGATATAGACAATGAGACTGAGTGCACCATCAGCAGGTTTGCAGATGACACCAAGCTATATGGTATTGTCAGTACACCGGAGGGACAGGATGGCATCCAGAGGGACCTGCACAAGCTGGAGAGGTGGGCCCAGGCAAACCTCATTAAGTCCAACAAGAGCAAGTGCAAGGTTCTGCACCTGGGCTGGAACAATGTGCATTATCAATACAGACTGAGAAATGAGGTTATAGAAAGCAGCCCTGAAGAAAAGGACTTGGGGATGCTGACGAATGAGAAGCTGGACATGAGCCAGCAATGGGCACCTGCAGCCCAGAAGGCCAATGGTATCCTGGGCTGCATCAAAAGCAGCATGGCCAGTAGATCCCAAGAGGTGATTCTGCCACTTTGCTCTGGTGAGACCTTACCTGGAGTACTGTGTCCAGGTCTGGAGCCCTCAACAAAGGAAGGACATGGACCTGATGGAGAGGGTCCAGAGGAGGGCCATGAAAATGATCAGGGGGTTGGAGCACCTCTGCTATGAGGACAGTCTGAGGGAGCTGGGGTTGTTCAGCTTGGAGAAGAGAAGGCTCCAGGGAGACCTAATAGCAGCCTGCCAGTACCTGAAGGGAGCTACAAGAAGGATGGAGAGAGACTGTTTACAAAGGCCTGCAGTGATAGGATGCAATGGTTTGAAACTAGAGAGGAGCAGATTTAGATTGAGTTTTTAGAGCAGGTTCTTTACCATGACAATGGTAGAACACTGCAACAGGTTGCCCAGGGAGGTGGTTGGGGCCCCATTCCTGGAGATATTCAAAGTGAAGCTTGACAGGACTCTGGGCAGCCTAATCTAGTTGAGGATGCCCCTGCTTACTGCAGAGGGGGTTGGAGTTTGGAGGTCCCTTCCAACCCAGACCATTCTGTGATTCTATGATTCTTTAAGTCTGCCACATTGCAAAATGGTGAATGTATTCCCCAACAGTCCAATAGTTGTGAAACCTTCATTAATATGGACATTTTCCCTGTGACAAGCACTGATGTGGTAATGCATGAGTAATTCATCTCTCTCTAGTGGCATCTTACAGGCCTTGCACAATGAAGAAGCAGATGGAGTTTGAAAAGCTGGTTGAGTGAATCCAACTGGAGCAGTAAGAAGCTTTAATTTAGCTGTGAGCTCTGCAATTATAATGTCTTGCATCAGCTGTCCCATGGGTCACTGTACGTGGTTTTCTCTGATTTAGAGAAGTGCCCTGTGTTCATTTTTTTTGCTAGTTGATATTTGAGTCTAGGTCCTCAAGGACCACTGCTGACCTGATTTTAGGTTGCTTGGTGGTGGTGGAGCCTCCATCTCTGGAGGCATTCAAACCCTGCCTGGATGTGTTCCTGTGTGATGTGCGCCGGGTGATCCTGATCTAGCAGGGAGGTTGGACTAGATGGTTTTCAGTGGCCCTTTCCAACCCCTATCATTCTGTGATTCTGAAAAGATGATTTGTCTTTAACATGTCTGAAGGTACAGACCCTTACTGGGAGGCCATCAGGAATGGACCAATACCAGGGAATACTTGGTCTAGGGGCTACCCAGGGAAGGACAACAAGGTGACTGCTGTGTGGCTCCAGGGAAGCAGTTCTATGGGAAGCCCAGGGAGTAGAAGTGGAAAGTGCAGGAGGAAAATATCCCAAGGCAGCAACTTCTCACTGCAGATGGGGATGTCAGTGACCCTGGCTGCAGAAAGGAAGACAGGATTAAGTCTCAAGGGACGTGGTTTAGCACTAGCCTTGTGTGGCAGTTTTACGCTCTGCCTTTAAAAGTTAGCTGCTGACTGAGTTAATGCTGGGGGAAACTTCAACCCACCACACGTTGGTAGCTAGATAATGGTTGGACTTAATGACTTAAAGGTCTTTCCTAACCAAAATGGTACTATGATTCTTTGATCCTGTGTGATCTACAGAGCTCCACACACTCTCATGAGGAGGACCACAGTTCCAACAAGAGATGTGGTGTTCTTTTTCTGCCCCCCTGTAAAATTAACCTAAATTCAGATAGCATATTTCTCCTCCCCCATGACAAGTTTTGGATCTCATCTTCAAAATGTGACATCATTTCTGCAAAGAACTAAGATGAGAATTATAGAGATGAGGATCTGAATAAACTCTGACATGATGCTGTGCAGGAGATACCTGCAGGTATCTGTTCTGCATCAGGCTGATGGACACTGGTGGTGCAGGATACTTTCTGGATTTTAGTAAAAAGGCTGTAATAAAACAGCTGGTTTAATTAGGGTCAATAAAAAGAGGAATACAGATAGTGTGCAAATCTTCAGATGCTGGCAAACCCAGTTTCATGCAGCATCAGACAGACCCTGGCTGCAATTTCCTACAGCATGCTGTGCAGATCTTGTTCATGGGGACATTCCTTCTCCCTTCCTTCTCCCTCCCATACAGAGGTAACAAACCTTCTCCTGGTAGGTGTCTTTTATGACACCCACCAGTGTGGAGCACAGACTGGCATGGGATGTTTCAGAATAAAAAGGGAAATAACCCCTAGCATTTTACGCAATCAAACATTGTTTTCACATAAAATATGCCCTAGAAAAGAAAAACTGAATCATAGAATGGTTTGGGTTGGAAGGGACCTCTAAGGGTTATCTAGTCCAACACCCCTGCAGTGAGCAAGAAAATCCCCAGCTAGATCAGGTTCAGTTCCATCAAGCCTGACTTTGAATGTCCCCAGGGATGAGATCTCAACCACTTCCCTGGGCAACCCGTTCCAGGGTTCCAACACCCTCAAAGTGAAGAACTTCTTAGCATCCAATCTAAATCTACCCTTCTCAAATTTAAAACCCTTGTCCTAGTGCTACATGCCCTTGTAAACAGTCCCTTCCCAGCTCTTCTGATATGTTTCAGTTACTAGAAGGCTGCACTAAAATCTCCCCAGAGCCTTCCCTTCTCCAGGTTGAATAACCCCAACTCTCTCAGCCTGTCTTCACAGGAGTGGTGGTGTTGTACTTTAATAAATATGTCACACAGGTTCTTCCAGGAGATAGCTGAGAAGCATTTTAATGCCTCAGACCTTAAGCTTATAGCATGATGAGAGATTGGAAAGATCATTTGGAAGCCTATCAGATATTTTAATTTTGCTAAAAGAGATCTCAGCTTTGCCATGTTTGATACTGTAAAAAAGGTCAAACCTGTCAGATTAGAAAAAAATTGGTGGGCAGGAGGAAGCTCCTTTCAAAACCAGGTTGGAACACAAGAAAAAAAAAAAAATCAAGAATTGCAAAATAATGAACTTTTGTTTTCCTGTTTCCAGCATATGGAGCACAGTAATTTGGGATTTTAAAGTGTGTCTCCTCAGACTAGATTTACTATGTTTGCTCCACCATGGCTCTACTCTGAAGGCCTTTCTTTAAGGGAAGAATTGGTTGATGGGTTGGACACGATGATCTTGAAGGTCTCTTCCAACCTGATCTATCCTATCCTATCCTTAGCCAGAAGGTATTTGGCACAGTGAAAACTTTTCTCCAGGACCACATTTAGCTTTTTGGATCCCTTAATTCTCTTATTTAGATAGGAAAATACACCTCTGGGAACACCACAGGGTTTGGAAACTGTCATTTGCAGGATGGCATGAAAATAAATACATTGGATTTGAGGATGTTACCTTTTCCTCTTCCACCCCTGGAGTTCATGCTGAAGTAATCATCAGAATCAGCTTCTTGCTGGGAATGGGAGTTTTCTGTTGTTCGCAGATGAAGATCAAGTCCCTTCCTATGGCACTTTTTAGCCTCAAGTGCCTGTTGGAAAAATCTGAATGCCCAGAGGGAAAGGAAGAAAGAATTAAGAGAAAAACACAACCTCTCTGTCCTTTTTACTAGTCTGATGTGAGGTCAATACCATATTGGTTTACTGCTATTTTAGACCTGCCAGATCAACTTCCCTATTGCTTCTCCTGATAATTGCCCAAATTTCCTGACAAACCACCCTTGTGGAAGAGGCCAGTACTGTACAGACATGTCAAGCTTGCCAGGAAGGCAAAAAAAAGCATCAATCTGGTGGCCTGGGACACTGCATCCTGTTGCCCCATGCGCTGCTGCTGCTGCAGAGTTTTCCCCCCAGCTTCCAAAGATGGGCAAAATGTGGTGCTGCTAGAAAAGTGCCCACTCTTTCTTCACCATTTGCCAACCTTTCCTTCAAGTAGATGGTTCACTTTGTTAAAGGCCTTCTGCAATGCTAGGTAATGTTGACCTACCAGCAGTTTCTTCCCATTTTGGTTGGAAAAGACCTTTAAAACCATTGAGCCCAACCATCAATGGTGCTCCAGGGTGAAACATAGTCTTTAGTTTGAACTTGTTAAACATTTGCTGGGGTGGGGCTTGAAAGCAAAAATGTTCTTTTCTCTGAGGCTTGTAAAAGGGAGCAAACCTGCAAAACAGCTGTTCCCCTGCAAGGGAAAGAACAAAAGCCTGTGTTGTCTCAGTAAATACGGCATGAAGTGCTGTTTTCTTTAATCTAACCTTCAGCTCCAGTGTGCACTGATGCTTTTACTCAGCCAGCACCTCTTAAAAATACTTTTTAAATGGCAGAAATGGACTTGCCAGGGTGGTGGGAGACTGGTGTTAACCTTGGCCTGAAGGAAAAAAAAAATGGCCTGAGAAAGGTGCTTTAGAATTGCACAGTGCTACCCCTTGAGTGACCACCACATCATGACTGGGGCAGCCACAAGGGTTATTAAAAAGCAAACAAAAGAAGCATGTCTGTTGCTTCTGCATTTGAAATGTCAACATCTTTTCCTCTCAGGTTTTGCTTGGGTCAGTTGCTGAGCAGCCAGAGATCCAAGTGTTTGCTGAAGTTCAGTGTCTTAGCAAAACCACAGGCATGCATCAGGCTGAAAAGACAAACTCCTATTAAAATTTAGCTGGACTTTGTATAGCACACCTCCCTCCCTCTCCTCCCCCTCAAACCTTTCACAAGGAAGTAAACTCTTGGGGTAGACTCAGAATAAGTGGGAGATCTACCTCTCTGAAGATATTGAAGACCTGCCTGGATGAGCTCCTGTGTAATCTGGTATAGGTGATCCTGCTCAAATCCAACCACTCTCTTAGAGCCTGCAGTCTCACCAGCTGCTTAGTCACTACCACTAAGCCACATCCCAAAGGATCACATTCATGAATCTTTTAAATACTTCCAGGGATGGTGACGCCACCACCTCCTTGGGCAGCCTGGTCTCATGCTTGATAACCCTTCTTGTGATGAAATTGAGCCCATTTCCTCTTGTCCTGTCACTTGTTGCATGTGAGATGTGCCTATTCATCTGGAGCTAATGTCTAACACCTTATTTCTTGATTAATTTAATCTAGTTTTCCAGAGAGTAATAACAAATAATCCTGGGCTGAGAGGGAAGAAGGGGGAAAAAAAAGGCAAGCTATAATTAAATAATCTGCTGATGTCATGGGCTGTCATGAACAGTGGAAAACTACAATTAAATTATAACCATTGCCTCTCAATGCAATCTGGAATTGATGGCTGTTTCCATCTGTAATTAATATGTCTATTCTTATTTAGAAACCTTGGGACAGGCCCATGGTAGCTATACCTTGGTGTTTCCTTGCAGACATCAAAGGACTACAGCAGCTTAAATTGACTGTAGAATAGAATAGAACAGAACAGAATAGACCAGACCAGGTTGGAAGAGACCTATGAGATCATTGAGTCCAACCTACCATCCAATACTATCTAATCAACTAAACCATGGCACCAAGCACCCCATCCAGTCTCTTCCTAAACACCTCCAGTGATGGTGACTCCACCACCTCCCTGGGCAGCCCATTCCAATGGCAAATAATGCTTTCCATGAAGAACTTCTTCCTAAGATCCAGCCTAAACCTCCCCTGGCACAGCTTGAGACTGTGTCCTCTTGTTCTGGTGCTGGTTGCCTGGGAGAAGAGACCAACCCCCACCTGGCTATGACCTCCCTTCAGGTAGTTGTAGACAGCAATAAGGTCTCCTCTGAGCCTCCTCTTCTCCAGGCTAAACAACCCCAGCTCCCTCAGCCTCTCCTCATAGGGTTTGTGCTCCAAACCCCTCACCAGCCTTGTTGCCCTTCTCTGGATGCATTCTAGCATGTCAGCATCCTAGACCAGTCAGACTTTGACTTATTTTGGGAACAGTGATGAAGTCAAAAGATTTTTAAAGATGTCCCTTAAAAAGGGCAGCCAAGCAGTGCTGGTTACAGACAGATAGGTGACCTTGCTAAATCACCTTTCTCCAGCTTGATATCAAGTTTCCCAAACGTTGTGCCTGCTTGTGTCTGCGCTCCCAGTACTCAGTGATGACATTGAGCTCATGTCTAAAGATTTTGGAAAAGGTGAACACACATGGTGGTTGATTCCTGATCCCTAGCTAAAACTACAATCCCTACACTCTCTCCATTTTATTGTCCTCCAAGTCCTTCTGTTTGACTTCAGTGTGTGATGCTTGTGCAAAAAGCCAGACTGAGTCGCTACCCTTTCATTTTCACTTCCATTTCATTTCCACTTCATTTTCTTTCATTTAATTTCATTCTAAACTCTTCACCAATGGAAAAAAAAATAAAAATTAGAAGAATTGCAACTTTTTGGTATGATTTGAGAGGCAGTGAGCATTCACAACCGTTACCAGAGCTCAGTAGGAACAATAAATGCTCAGAATCTGGTATTTTTTTATTTTGTTCTCCTTGATACTCTGCATGAAGTAACTGATCAGATCATGTTTTAAATAAACCAGACTCTTAGCCCAAACCTGTAATTTTAGAGGAGCAGTAGCCTGGTTTATATCCAGCACATTAAAAAATTTTACAAGCAAAAAAACCCAAAAATTCTTTGCAGCCTCAAGTAAATACATTGAATTCTTTAAAAAAAAATCACAGAATCTTGTTTGGAGAACAAGTCTCATCAGGAGAAGGTGAGGGAACTGGGGTTGTTTAGCCTGGAGAAAAGGAGGCTTGAGAGAGAACTTCTTCTCTACAACTCCCTGAAGGGCTCAGAGCCACGTGGGTGATGGTCTCTTCTCCCAAGTAAATAACAAGGGGAAATTACCTCAGGTCTCACTAGGGGAGGTTAGGGTTGGAAGAATTTCTTTCCTGTAAGAGTGGTCAGATGTTGGAACAGGCTGCCCAGGAAAGTGATGGAGTCACCATCCCTGGAGGTGTCCAAGAAATGTGTGGACATGACACTTCAAGACATGGTTTAGTAGGCATGGTGGTGTTGGATTGATGGTTGGACTTGATGATCTTAGAGGTCTTTTCCAGCTTTAATGATTCTATGAATCCTTCTTTCCCTGACTTCCCATTCACAAATTCTGGGTCTTTCTCCTATCTATCCTTTCTGTCTGGCTATAGACTATAACATATCCCAATGGATTCCCCAGTAGAACTGGGCAGTTGGCCATGCTCTGCCAGGCTACCAGTACCCTGTACCTCGCTATTCCTTAACCAGGTTCACAAGATCTGGAAAAAGGAGGCAGCAGCCAAGACAGTAAAAAGGCTGAGGAGACTCCCAGCCTCTCCCATTCTCCCTCAGCTCATAATATCCATGCAGCAGAGCACCCTCTTGTACTGAGGCACAGAAAAAAATGGATCATTTTTCCTGGTGTAATATTATCTCATTTGAAAATATCCTCTAGAGAAAGCTGATCTTTCATGTAGTGAAGAATTTATCTATGGGATGGCTTAAACTCTATATTTGTTTGGGAATTTTTAGTCTTTTCCTTTCTTTTAAAATGACCTTGTAATTCCTAGATATGTTGAATCCTACCTATATTGGGAAGAGGGAAAGAAGAAGACAAAGTGAAGTGAAATGTTTTACTTTACTTACCTCCCACCCAGCCTTTTCCTCAAATACTTGCTCCATGGAAGTTTTCCTGTGGCATTTTGCTCTGCTCAGAATGAAAACAGTCATTCAAACAGGACAAGGGGTAAGGGGTACAAATTTGGACACAAGAATTTCTACCTAAACATGAGAAGGAACTTCTTTAAGGGTGACAGAGAACTGAAACATGCTGCCCAGAGAGGTTGTGGAGTCTCCTTCTCTGGGGACATTCAAAAGCTGTGTGACCTTCTTTATGTGAACTTGCCTTGGCAAGAGGGCTGGACTTGATTTCCATAGGTCCCTTCCAATTCCTACCATTCCGTGAGACTGGTGAAATTTCTTGAAAAATGAAAATCCTGCTTGCCACCTTGCACTAATATTCACCTGTCTCAAATGCTAAATAAAACATCTGAAGTTCCCAAAGGCACTAAAATGTGGAAAACCAGGTTGTGGTTAAAGCAGGTTCCTGTCCTTTGCTACTCCTCTCTCACAGTGAATCCAGCCTTCCAAATAAGAGAGAAGGAAGCAATCAGCATCCTGCAGTGTTATTGGCATTTCACTGATGAGGTGAAGGCATGGTGCAGCTGTCTTCATGCAAGTTCCTGAGGTTTGTGTAGTGCTGGCAGAAAGAAGAATCATAGAATCACAGAATGGTCTGGGTTGGAAGGGACCTCCAAACTCCAACCCCCCCTGCAGTAAGCAGGGGCATCCTCAGGTTGCCCAGATTCCCCTTAAGCCTCATCTTGACTATCTCCAGGGGTGGGGCCTCAACTACCTCCCTGGTCAGCCTGTTCTAGAGTTCCACCACTCTCATGGTAAAGAAGGGACATACCTGAGGCAATGTGTGCTGGACACAACTGATCTTTCCATGAAACATCTTTTCTCCTGATGACACAAACTAGAAATGCTATGAAATGTCCCTCCAGGTAATTCAGGTGAAAGGAGTTTGTTCATACACACAAGACATCTGTCAGGAAAGTAGTAAATCAAGGGCATGGTGTCATTAGCCAGTGTTTTCATATTGGTGTTATGAAGAGTTTGTAAGAGGACCTGAACAAAGCCATTAGTCACTGATGGAAGTGTCAGTAGAAATAGCATCTCTTGGAGTCCTTTCACCACTTTTTGCAACATAGATAATAAGAGACTTCAAAATTAACTTTAAAAGTTAACTTCCAATCAAATAAACTCTCCTGCAACTGTCTGATCGCTTCAGTGGCAGACAGTTTCATTTTCCAGAGTTGGAACAGCAGCTGACCTTTGCTAAAGCAAAACGGGGCTTAGCAAAGGCCAGGAGCTGGCAGCTGTAGACACAGAAACTTCTCACTGGCTTTCAGACTCAACAAATCTTCTTTGGCTTCAGTTTGCATGATTAACCCAGCTCCAAGTCACAGACTAAAATGAACTTCATTCCTACATCACTTTGTACCATGCTCAGAATCTTTTTCAGTGATGTACTTTAGGTTAAAGAGAGATTAAGAGAGGAGTCTTTCTTCAGTCCTAAAGAGTTTGGTTTACCTTAAGGCCTTTCACATTTTTCAATCAGCTGCAATTTGTTTTTCCTTGGGGAAAGTGTCATTTTTGTGTCTTGCCAGCAGTCAGATCAAAGTTCAATCTCACATTGATTGCCAGAGGATAAAACAAACAGGTAAAAGCAACCAAGCACCTTCTCTTTGAACTGGTTTAGAGCTATTTCTGCCAAGGACTTGTATGTCCTTCATAGCGCAGCAAGGTTGGTCAAAAAACAAAAGACAACATAGCAGTGCCTTGACTGCACATCCTCACTATTTATTCTATGATTCAGAGAAACAAGAAACACAGGAGAATCACTGTAATGCTCTCAGCAAAGTGGAGCATTTTGCATTATACCACAACAAGATCACATTGGAAGCACTCAGGAACACAATCTGAGCACAGAAGTAGACATGACAGTGCCTGTGATGTGTAGAGATTTGTTCATAGAATCACCTGCTTGGAAAAGACCTAAGGATCATCAAGTCCAACCATAACCTAGTATCTCCCTGTACACAAGGGTTAGACCATGTCCGTAAGCACCACCTCTTTTAAAGGCTTCTGGGGATTCCACCATTTCCATGTCAGCCCGTTCCACTGCTTGATGGTCCTTCTGGTGAAGAATTTTTTCCTTATATCTAACCTAAATCTACCATGGTGCAATATGAGAGAAGAGCCTGGGCCCCACCTTGCTACAGTCTCCTTTCAGGGAGCTGTATAAAGCAATGAAGTCTCCCATCAACCTCCACTTCTTCAGACTAAACAACTCCAGTTCCTTCAGCCACTCCTCACAGCTTAAGACCTCTCACCAGCTTCACTGCCCTTCCTGGACACAATCCAGCACTTCAATGTCCTTCTTGTAGTGAGGGGCCCAAAACTGAACCCAATGCTCAAGGTGTGGCATCACCAGTGCTGAGTCCAGGGGGACAATCACTTCTCTAGTCCTGCTGGCCACCCTATTCCTGATGCAGGACAGGATTGTCACATCAGAGCAAGTCCAGTGTACACTTGAGGGTTACCAGGATGGGCAGGGGCTGCATTGCACAAAGAGTGAAGAGAGATGGGGATGCTTCTAGCTGTTGTAAGAGCTGGTGATGGCAGTAGCTCACTGCTCTCTTCAGTTACCTGCTTGGAAGAGACACAGAGGAGGGAGCCAGATTCTACCAGAGGTGCACGTGACAAGAGAAGGAGTGACTTAGACTTGAAATTTGGAAAGCAGTAGAAAATGCATCTCTAACCATGGGACCCAAGTCTGGATATAAGAAGAAAATAAGGAATGAGCATACATTCAATTTAATGTCCTACCTGGGAAACAGGCCACAGTGATAAGAATATGGACTTACAGCACTCAGCTATAGTATAATTGTTGATTATCTGACTTCTTTTCTTCTCATGACAATGCTCTGGAAATCATATCAATGTGCTAGCAATTGAAATAACACCATCATGGCAAAAAACAGTCACAGGCAGCCCAGCTGTACTCTGTCAGCCAGATGCTTAACTTGTTGATAAAGTAACGCTCTGGGCAATAGCAACCAACACGTCAAGCAAGATAGTCTCCATGCCTATGGAGATGTGGGTCTGAGGGTGGGTGCCTCCCCTTTATTTCCACAGCAACACATAGGAATGGAAGAAACACAGGAGTGAGAAGTGGAGGTTTAAGAAACTGTAGAAGGACACAGGAAAGCTACCAAACCCATCCAGACTGCAGGAGGTTACTTGGCAACTGGTATTCAGACAGAACCTGTGCTTCAGTGTACAGCTTTAGCCCAGTAAATCAGGATGCGAGCACACAAGCCCAGTTCAAAGTGCATGTCTGTGACAGAGAGATGCTGATCCACAGCAAGGCTGTGCCTGAGCTTCCACTCATCTTGAGACAGTGGGTAGATTTGCCCTTGGGAGACAGTTGGAAAGGGGGTGACTTCGATTTCTTGCCCTGAATGCTGTGTGGGGTGCAGCAGCATGGATTGCTCAGGCAGAATACACAGTAACTCTGATGGTGTTTGCTGTGCAAGAATGAGAAGGATCACCTTCGCTCCACAGAACTCTTCTGTTTGGCAAGACTGATTGTTGGGAAAGGTACCAACAGCATTAGCTTTTTCTTTTTTTGTTCCTGGGCTTTCATGCTTAATTATTAAAATGCCTTGAGCTGCACTGAATAATTAATTCAGTCTTTGAGGGAGGACAGTTGTTGCCTTGGAGTCATCCTCCAGCTCTGCAGGGCCGGGTTAACAACAACAGCCAAAGCAAAACATTAAATATGTGATCCCAGTGTGAACATAATGAAGCTCAGGATCAGCTAGTTTGAAGCATGACACCAAAAGCCCTCATAAAACTGGGAAGGTATTTGCTGAACAATAGCCCTGGTGAGGAATGCCTCAGAAAATAATACATATTCTCCTGGTGCAATGTGTTGAGTTGACATTGGATTTGATGATCCTAGAGGTATTTCCATCCTTAATGACTCTGATTCTATAAGGGTGGACAAGGCACATGTGGATTGAGCATCATTATCACATGTTGCTCTGGGAGGGAGTTATTTCCTCTCATTGACTGCTGATGAAATTGCACATAATTGTCTTCTGGCTCAGGCCCTGAGCAGAAGAATCAGGAACAGGATATTCTGATGCTGAGAGGCTTGAGAAATCAATCATCTGAGGATCTTTCCACTCACCTTAATATCTGCAAGGTCAGATACTCATTCAGGCAACACTTTCATTGATATAACTGGGGTGCTTTGTTTAGAACAGGTTTTTAGCATGCAGGAGAAACAGCCCACTGGAGCTAGAGGACATCCCAGTGCTTCATGAGGACATCACAATGAAGAGAGAAAAAGCTCTTGGGATACTTTTTTTAGTTAAGAAATGAGAAAATTATGATATCTTCCTCCATCAAGCAAAGTGTTAATCAGCAGCTGTTGGTCTGACGTCTGACTTCAAAGCCATGGGCCTTGATAAAAGTACTCTTCCTACCTGTCTGTAGTTTTGCAGCTAACAGCTGATAGACCCATCAGTCAAGATTAGTCAAACTATCATCTAGAGTGCAATTTTTCCCCATTGGAGAAGCTTTTTTTAGCCCACCTTGTCTTTGGGACACAGTCTAGGCTTGGATTCTGTATTTCAAAAGCAAGTTTCACTGCAAAGTTTGACAGAGAGTCTCTGTGTCTTCCTGCACTGGAAAGGTCTTGCCAGGGTGAGGGGCTGAAATATAATGTTTGAGCCAGTTCAGGACTGCTTGGCATGAGAAGAAAAATATCTCAGAAAAGACTTAATTTTTTTGTTGACATCTAATGAAATTGAACTGTATGGAAGCAGTAGTGAAGCCTAGACATAGAACACAACACAATCCTGCACTAAGCTAAAGCTTGAATCTTCAAGGACTCTCAGATTTTTCTCAAGATATTTGAAAGTCACATTCAGACCAAACTCTCTGTGCTGTACGCCTAGAGTAAATTATTGAACTGCACTGCTGAGAGCCAGGTCACAAAACCATAGAATCATTAGGGTTGGAGAAGACCCTTTAAGATTGTTTAGTCCAACTGCGTTTGAGCTAAACCATGCCCCTCAGCACCACATCTCTGTGTTTTTGAAAGACCTTCAGGGGTGTGGATTCAATAATCTCCCTGGGGAGGCTGTTCCAGTGTTTGAGAACCCTTTCAGTCAAGAAGTCTCTTCTAATATCCAACCCAAACCTCACCCTGTACAGCATGAGGCCATTTCCTCTCATCCTGTCACTTGTTACTGGGAAGAAGAGACACCCCCACCCCCCCACCCCCCCCAGACCTCTGCTCAAGTAACTGCAGATATAAAGTCTCCCCTCAGCTTCCTCTTCTCCAGGAGCAGTTCCCCCAGCTGCTCCTCACCAGACCTGTTCTCCAGACCCTTTACCAGCTTCATTGCCCTTCTCTGGACCTGTTCCTGTACCTCAATGTCTTTCTTGTAGCGAGTGCCTCAAAACTGAACCCCGAAGTCAGAATTGCATAGGCAACAAAATATAAAATGTTAACATTTTCTTTCTCTCCCTCCTAACTCCTTCTCAAATCCAAGTATCTCAGATGCACCCACAGCAAATCTGCGTTCATTGCAACATCAGCTGGCAAAGGAGATGGATACTATCAAAACATTCTAACCCCTATAGTTCCATATTTTGGCAAAGAAAAGCTTCCTTTGATCTTGGAGATGAAGATTTCACCAAGTAGAAACTGTTCATTTGTTTACTATGGTTCTGTGGGTCAGAAGGCGGCTCTCAGTGACTCTACTTTGTGCATATTAATGGTGTGGCTAAAACTGGATTGCCACAGAAAGGAAATGGCAGGCTTAGTTTTACAGCGTTAGTATTCCCAATTAGGTAAGACATGCTGCCTAACTATAGCATGCAGATTCACAGAGTGGGGGGAAAGGTACAAGGGATCTTTCCTTTTCCACTTTACCATTAGTCAACCCTAATGGGGAATGAAATTCTACAGAACCCTGTAATTTCCCTTAAAGCTCCCAGCTCGAAAATGTGTCTCACACTGAAGTCTTTGCGTCTTCTTTGTGTATTTGGCACAGCAGGCAGACACTCAAATGGCAGGGGAGATTTGTATCAAGCTCATTGCTTAATCATTTAAACGGATACACCAGCTACTTGGGTTTTATTCAACCCTTAGGGTCATTTATTCTATCAGGGGTATGACAAAGCAACATGTCAGAATTTTCTGCAGACACAGAATGCTCTGTCAAGCTGATGCTGTTGTAGAGTTAAGACTTTTCCCCCAATCAAAAACTCTTTCCAACTCTGTCACCAGGAATCTTCAGGCAGGGAAAGTCACAAGCCAAGCTTCTCTTTGCCTGACTCTGTAAAAAGAGCAGCCAGGCAGAAAGGGACCTGGGGGGACCAGTTGACAGGCTGAACACAAACCAGCAGTGTGTCCAGGTGGCCAAGAAGGCCAATGGCATCCTGGTCTGTATCAGAAACAGTGTGACCAAAAGGAGCAGGGAAGTCATTCTGCCCCTCTACTCAGGACTGGTTAGGCCACACCTTGAGTCCTGTGTTCAGTTCTGGGCCCCTCCATTTAGGAAAGATGTTGGTTGCTGGAACGTGTCCAGAAAAGGGCAACAAAGCTGATGAAGGGTTTGGAGTACAGCCCTGTGAGGAGAGGCTGGGGGAGCTGGGGTTGCTTAGCCTGGAGAAGAGGATGCTCAGGGGAGACCTTATTGCTCTCTACAACTACCTGAAGGGAGGTTGTAGCCAGGTGGGGGTTGGTCTCTTCTCCCAGGCAAGCAGCACCAGAACAAGAGGACACAGTCTCAAGCTGTGCCAGGGGAGGTTTAGGCTGGATGTTAGGAAGAAGTTCTTCACAGAAAGTGTGATTGGCCATTGGAATGGGCTGCCCAGGGAAGTGGTGGAGTCACCATCACTGGAGGTGTTTAAGTTAGTGCCATGGTTTAGTTGATTAGATGGTGTTGGGTGATAGGGTGGACTCGACAATTTTGGAGGTCTTTCCCAACCTGGTTGACTCTGTGTGAAGGATGGGTATTCACTTGTCACAATGTCCCTTTCTCAGTGACTCTTTCTGTTAATACATAGAATACATACATAGAATACATACATAGAATAAACCAGGTTGGAAGAGACCTTCAAGATCATCGCGTCCAACCCATCAACCAATCCAACACCGCCCAAGCAACTAACCCACAGCACCAAGTACCCCGTCAAGTCTTCTCCTAAAAACCTCCAGTGATGGCGACTCCACCACCTCCCCAGGCAGCCCATTCCAATGTGCAATCACTCTTTCTGTATAGAACTTTTTGCATTTCCAAGCCAGCTTGAACTTTTTTTCTTCTGCATTTACCAGCATGAAACAAACCACAATGGAGAAGATGCAGTCTTTTCCTGTCTGCTCTTTATGAAATTTGTCTTGTGATTCATAAGAAATGATTCTCACTTCCCAACCTGCCCCTCTTCCTGAAGGCTTCCTGTTCAGAGTTGATTGATAAGTGAATGCATTTCCTAGATAGGCTTTATTGGTTTTTTCCTCCTTTCCTTGCTTATTTCTGAAAAGGAGTAGTGAGGGGGAAGAAATGGTTTGTAGATGAGGCACAAAAGCAGAGCTTTATTGAATGATGAGAGTGGACTCAAGGGGCCTCCAGGTAACAATAGTGTAATTAGCATAATATCATATGACTAAACAGCTCCTGCTCTACCACCACCATTTTTGTACCCATACCAGAGCCAGGGGCAAGACCCTCAACCAGCCAAGATACCACACAGAAGAGCTCAGCTCCAGTAAGGAGACCAAGCCAGCACCTGTGGAGGACATTGGAGTGGTGATCAATTGTCTTCCTAGCTGACCGGGGGGCCACCAGGCCCCCCGGCCTTTGTTGTCACCACCACCATCACCCAGTGTGCACCATGGGCACTCACCAGTGAGGAGAGGAGGATCCTCCAGCCCAGAAGGGCTCAGCTTAGGGCTGCTGCCTTTCCTGGGGGGGATTAAAAAGGGGAGTGGGCGGGGAGGGCAAAGTGGCCACACCTGGGGTGGGAGGAGATGCCAACAGAGCCCAGGTGCTCTGGGTTTGAGGGGAACATGAGGCAGGTGAGGGACTTTGAGGATGTCAGGTAAGGATAGGACTAGGGGGAATGACCAAAAAAAATAAAAATAAAAAAAGAAATGGGTAGATTCAGTTTGGATGTTAGGAAGAAATTCTTCACCATGGGGGTGGTGAGACACTGGAACAGGTTGCCCAGGGAGGTGGTAGAAGCCTCATCCCTGGAAGTTTTTAAGGCCAGGCTGGATGTGGCTCTGAGCAACCCCAACAATTTTATGATTCTAAAACAATTTTGCAGTTTAGGCTGGATGTTAGGAAGAAATTCTTCACAGAAAGAGAGATTGGCCATTGAAATGTGCTGGCCAGGGAGGTGGTGGAGTCACCATCACTGGAGGTGTTTAAAATAAGACTGGATGAGGCAATTAGTGTCATGGTTTAGTTGATTAGATGGTGTTGGGTGATAGGTTGGGCTCGATGATCTCAAAGGTCTTTCCCAACCTGGTTAATTCTGTGATTCTGTAATTATTATAATTAAAAGGCTGCCAAAAAAGTGTTTGTGTAGACAACATTTACACCCCCAGTGCAGGTTATTTGAAGTGAAACAGAAAAAAAACACATTCTCACTTCTTAACACCAGCAATAGAAGTTCAGATCACTTCATCTGAGGAGTCATCTCGTTAAAGGGGCTTGATCTTAACCTCTCTGAACCTTCCCAGTTTCTACTCTCCTGCTTTTCCTGAAGGTTCTGGGATTTGCAGGCAGCATTATCCCTGCCTACTCCAGCAACAAACACAGGCTTGCACTCTCTTCCAAATGCCTGTGTAGAAGCTACTCCTTGTGGGAAGGAATGATTACTTTTAATATTGAAAAACAATTTGTGAAAGAAAATAATTACCTTCCTCTTTTTGTATGTGAATAGAATAGAATAGAATAGAATAGAATAGAATAGAATAGAATAGAATAGAATAGAATAGAATAGAATAGAGCAGGTTGGAAAAGACCTTCAAGATCATCAAGTCCAACCTATCACCCAACACCATCTAATCAACTAGACCATGGCACCAAGTGCCTCATCCAGTCTCTTCTTAAACACCTCCAGTGATGGTGACTCCACCACCTCCCCGGGCAGCACATTCCAATGGCCAATCACTCTCTCTGTGAAGAACTTCTTCCTAAGATCCAGCCTAAACCTCCCCTGGCACAGCTTGAGACTGTGTCCTCTTGTTCTGGTGCTGCTTGCTGGGAGAAGAGACCAGTCCCCACCTGTCCACAACCTCCCTTCAGGTAGCTGTAGAGAGCAATAAGGTCTCCTCTGAGCCTCCTCTTCTCCAGGCTAAGCAACTCCAGCTCCCTCAGCCTCTCCTCATAGGGCTTGTGTTCCAAACCCTTCATCAGCTTTGTTGCCCTTCTCTGGACACGTTCCAGCAACTCAACATCTTTCCTAAACTGAGGGGCCCAGAACTGGACACAGGACTCAAGGTGTGGCCTAACCAGTCCTGAGTACAGGGCAGAATGACTTCCCAGCTCCTGCTGGCCACACTGTTCCTGATACAGGCCAGGATGCCATTATCCTTCTTGGCCACCTGGACACACTGCTGGCTCATGTTCAGCCTGCTGTCAGCCAGCACCCCCAGGTCCCTTTCTGCCTGGCTGCTCTCCAGCCACTCAGACCCCAGCCTGTAGCTCTGCATGGGGTTGCTGTGGCCAATGTGCAGAACCCGGCACTTGGATGTGTTAAATCTCATGCCCTTGGACTCTGCCCATCTGTCCAGCCTGTCAAGGTCCCTCTGCAGAGCTCTCCTACTCTCTAACAGATCAACTCCTGCCCCCAGCTTGGTGTCGTCTGCAAATTTACTGATGATCGACTCAACCCCCTCATCCAGATCATCAATGAAGATATTAAACAAGATGGAGCCCAGCACTGATCCCTGGGGGACACCACTAGTGACTGGTCACCAGCTGGATGTGGCACCATTCACCACCACTCTCTGGGCTCAGCCCTCCAGCCAGTTCCTAACCCAGCACAGAGTGCTGCTGTCCAAGCCATGGGCTGACAGCTTGGCCAGGAGTTTGCTGTGGGGGACGGTGTCAAAGACCTTGCTGAAGTCCAGGCAGACTACATCCACAGCCTTCCCCACATCCACCAGGCAGGCACCTGATCATAGAAGGAGATCAGTTTGATCAGGCAGGACCTGCCCTTCCTAAATCCATGCTGGCTGGGCCTGATCCCTTGGCCATCCTCTAAGTGCTGTGTGATTGCACTCAGGATGACCTGTTCCATAATCTTCCCTGGCACTGAGGTCAGGCTGACAGGTCTGGAATTCCCTGGCTCATCCATCTGCCCCTTCTTGTGGATGGGCATCACATTGGCCAGCTTCCAGTCTTCTGGGACCTCTCCAGTGAGCCAGGACTGCTGAAAAATGATGGAGAGCGGCTTGGCCAGCTCATCTGCCAGCTCTCTCAGCACCCTAGGATGGATCCCATCCAGTCCCATGGACTTATGGGGATCCAAGTAGCTAAGCAGGTCTCTAACTACTTCCTCCTGGATCACAGGGGAACTATACTGCTCCCTGGCTCCATCTGCCAGCTCAGGAGGCCAGTTGTCTGGAAGACAACCTATCCTGCTATTAAAAATTGAGGCAAAGAAGGTGTTAAGTACCTCTGCCTTTTCCTCATCTTTAGTTACAATATTCCCCTCTGTGTCCACCAAGGAGTGGAGGTTGTCCTCTTGCCATTAATGTATTTGTAGAAGGATTTTCTGTTGTCCTTCACAGCAGAGGCCAGTCTAAGCTCTAAATGGGCTTTTGCCTCTCTAATTTTTTTCCTACATCACCTAACAACATCCTTAAACATTCCATGGATTACCTCTGCCTCTCTAATTTTTTTCCTACATGACCTAGTAACATCCTTAAACATTCCATGGATTATCTCTTCCTCTCTAATTTTTTTCCTACATGACCTGGCAACATCCTTAAACATTCCATGGATTACCTCTCCTTCCTTCCAAAGATGGTACACCCTCTTTTTTTCCCTTAATTCGCTCAGTAGTTCACTGCCCATCCAGGCTGGCCGTCTGCCCCGGCGGCTCTTCTTCTGGCACATTGGCACAGCCTGTTCCTGCACCTTCAAGAGTTCTTTCTTGAAGTAGGTCCAGACCTCCTGGACCCCTTGGTTTTTAAGGGCTGTTTCCTAAGGTACCTTCTGAGATAGTTCCTTAAGCAACCTGAAGTCCACCCGGAATTCCAGAGTGGAGGTTTTGTTGCTGCCCCTCTTAGCTTGACTGCAAATTGAAAACTCAATTATCTCATGGCCACTGGACCCCAGACAGCCTCCAACCACCACATCTCCCACCAGCCCTTCTCTGCTTGTAAAAAGATCAAACAAAGCCTTTTCCCTGGCAGGCTCACACAGCAGCTGGGATATCATTATCATTAGCAATTTTATTCTTAGCTGATGGCTCTCTGGAAGCTCTTGTGCTGTATTTTGCAGCATGTTAGAGGTGGGTATGAAGCACTCCCTTAAGCAATCAGTGATGTCCTCTTATCAGGAATAGCTACAACCAGCATACATGTCCTAAGGCCTCCAAATTGTTCTTTTTCGTACTCCACTCAATGCTTTTCACTCAAAGAGGTAAGGAGAAGCTCTGTTCCAAGCCAGAACACACAAGCCCAAAGCCAGAGTATTCATAGCATTCAAGGAGAGGCTTTTTGCTCCTTCCCTTCTTTCACAGGACTGTTTCTTGAGCCCAATTTTGGGAGCAAATGATGCCATGGGGTAGGTGCTGCAATTTGTTTTTACCCTTGCTGAAACTGATTATCCCCTTTCTTAAGAAGGGCAGCAATTTGTCATTTCCAGGCTGTCTTGCTTCTCCTCCAATCCTACACAGATGCAGCAATCCTGAGGCGAGGGAGAGCTGTTGGGTGAGCAAATGGGTCTGCTGAGGATTCCAGCAGGCAGGATTTCTCACCATTCAGTTCTAACTGGCCAAAACTGGGATTTAATTTTATACAGTGGACATATGAGAGTCAGGGCAGCATCTCTCTTAATGCTGTCTGCTCTCTGGCAGCCAGACAGCTACAACTTTAATCCAAGAAAAGCTGCAGTTGAACATATGAAGTCCTTCTCTTTTCTTCCAAGTTAGTCCCCACAGCTTTTAAACTGGGATGTGGGGATTTACCCAAGTGTTCTTTATGTTTTCTAATGAGAGGAGGTCAGGTAAAAAGGGATTTGCTTTTCCTGGACCTGGTGGTGGTTATAATGTGCCTGTCATTGGGTAATGTCCCTACTTGGTCCTCAAGCAAGAACAGGGACAGTAGTAAATACTTTATTGGGTAAATATAGGGAAGGAGTGCAGCAAGCTGCTGGCATGGTGTTGGGAAAGCAATAGGTGTAAAGCTGAGTGTGGTAGGTTGAGAGAGGGCTTAGCTCTCCCTCCTCCACAGAGTAAGAAACCACAGCTAACTCAGTCGAAGAGCAAAAGCTATATATTTACAAGCATATATGGAAAGCAGGTTATATATAACACAATATATACAGGTATTTACAATATATACACAGAAATACACAGCAAAGACAAATAACACAACAAAAATCCCTCCCTCAGGGAGGGATCCCCTCTTTGGAACCCCCTCTCTCCCCCCCTTACCTCCCTTTTTCCCCAAAAAGGGGTTAGAGAGAGAGAGAGGCAAGTTACTAAGGAAAAGAGTTGTTAGCAAGCTTCAAAAGCCCATGCAGGATTAGTGTTTGCTTATCTGAAGGCCAAGTCCAGCAGTTCGCAGAAGAAGCAGGCAGGGAGAACAGGCTGAAACACCAAACTCCCCCAACTCCCAAACCCAACTGAACTGAGGAAAAAATTTTCCAACCGCTTCACAATCTAAAGCTGAATTTTTGTTTATCAACCAATGAAATTCGTTTAGAATATCAGAATGTTTTGGTTCTAGTACCAAAAACATTAGCCAGTGTGTTCCAGCAGTGTTTATTCTTAAAGGCACAGCCTCAAACGACCACAGTCCACCCCTTTCTAAACAATTTCATTGGCTGTTCGTACTGTCCATCCAATCCAGAACAATATTTACAATTCGTAAGTTAAGTTCATCGTCCATTCCGGCTATACTCAGATGTAGATGATTCAGAAGTCCAAGAAAATCCAAAATCAAGAAAATAGAAAACAGTTTGTCTCTCCGCAGACTAAGCGAAGAAAAAGGGAAACAGGGACTCAGGGACTCTCAGTTGACTCAGGGCTCTCAGGGTTCTCAGGGTTCGTGCACCGTAGATTCCTCAGGGACTCTTTCCTTTGGACGCGCTGTAGCTGTACAACATTCTGAAATTAAACTCTTTCAGCTAAAGTTAAATCTCTTTGTGGAATACACTGAATTTCACCATTCTCTTGCATTACCCAATAAGTGTGACCCGGACCTTCTGCTGAAACCACCCCTCGGACAGGTTTAGCCTCTCCTGAGGGCGAAAATACCCAAACAGTTTTACCTAACAGATTCTTTTCCCTAACAACAGGAACTCTATCACCTTCTACTTTCTGTAGCAGATCAGAATGTGCAGATCCAGCTCGGTTCACTGAACCTCTACTGTTCACCAGCCAGGTTGCTTGTGCTAAATGTTTCTCCCAGTTTTTCAAAGATCCACCTCCCATGGCTTTGAGAGTGGTCTTCAACAAACCGTTGTAGCGTTCAATCTTCCCTGCAGCTGGTGCATAGTAAGGAATATGGAAAATCCACTCAATACCGTGCTCTTTTGCCCAGCTCTTTACAAGGTTGTTCTTGAAGTGAGTTCCGTTGTCTGACTCAATCCTCTCTGGAGTTCCGTGTCTCCACAGGATCTGTCTCTCCAGACCGAGAATGGTGTTGCGTGCAGTTGCATGTGGGACTGCGTAAGTTTCCAGCCATCCAGTGTTTGCCTCTACCATAGTAAGCACGTACTGCTTACCAGAACGAGAACGTGGTAGAGTGATGTAGTCAATCTGCCAAGCTTCACCATACCTGTATTTGGACCATCTGTCACCATACCACAAGGGCTTAATTCTCTTTGCCTGCTTAATAGCAGCACAAATGTCACAGTCATGGATGACTTGTGTGATGGCATCCATGGAAATGTCTATGGATCTGTCACGAGCCCATTGGTATGTTGCATCTCTGCCTTGATGTCCTGACGAATCGTGAGCCCACCGAGCTAAGAATATCTCACCTCGGTGTTTCCAGTCGAGATCAAGTTCAGAGTCCTTGTCTACTTGAGAAACTCTTGCAGCTAGATCTGCCTGATGGTTGTGCTGCTGTTCCTCAGTAGCTTTGCTCTTGGGAATGTGAGCATCAATGTGTCTCACTTTCACTGGAATTCTCTCGATTCGATCAGCAATGTCTTGCCACAGTTCAGCTGCCCAGATGGGTTTTCCTTTCCTCTGCCAGCCATTCTTTTTCCAGTTCTTTAGCCAACCCCATAGAGCATTGGCTACCATCCATGAGTCGGTGTAGAGATAAAGCTTTGGCCATCTCTCACGTTCGGCTACGTCGAGAGCTAGCTGGACAGCTTTTACCTCTGCAAACTGACTGGATTCTCCTTCTCCATCCTTCGCCTCTGCAACTCGGCGTGTTGGACTCCACACGGCAGACTTCCACCTTCGCTTGTTCCCGACGAGACGACAGGAACCGTCTGTGAACAAAACATATTTCTTTTCATCATCAGAAAGGTCATTGTAAGGAGGAGCTTCCTCAGCACGAGTTACTCTCTCCTCTGGAGGTTTAGCACAGTTGGTATCTTCAGGCCAACTTGAGATCACCTCCACCAGACCAGGTCTTTCAAGATTTCCCATTCGAGCTCTCTGTGTTATCAGGGCCATCCACTTAGACCAGGTGGAATCTGTGGCATGATGTGGTGTGGAACCTTTGCCTTTGAACATCCAATTCAAAACTGGCAATCTGGGAGCTAAGAGAAGTTGTGACTCAGTTCCAATTACTTCAGAAGCTGCTTTCACTCCTTCATAGGCAGCTAGAATCTCTTTCTCTGTTGGAGTGTAATTAGCCTCTGAACCTCTGTAACCTCGACTCCAGAAACCAAGAGGTCGTCCACGTGTCTCACCTGGAGCTTTTTGCCACAAGCACCAGGTTGGACCATTGTCACCTGCAGCCGTGTACAAAATGTTCTTAATGTCTGGACCATCTCGCACAGGTCCCAGACCCACTGCTTGGACTACTTCTTGCTTTATCTGGTCAAAGGCTGCTTGTTGTTCAGGTCCCCAGTGGAAACTGTTCCTCTTTCGAGTCACATCATACAGAGGTTTCACAATCTGACTGTATCCAGGAATGTGTAGTCTCCAAAATCCCACTATCCCCAAGAAACGTAGAGTTTCTTGCTTGTTTGTGGGATTTGCCATGGTAGAGACTCTATTTACCACATCCACTGGAATGTGTCGGCGTCCATCCTGCCACTGCACTCCCAGAAACTGGATCTCTGTGGTAGGACCTTTCACTTTGTCTCTCTTGATGGCAAAACCTGCATTCAGGAGAATGTCCATGATTTTGTTACCTTTCTCGAAGACTTCCTCAGCAGTTTTACCCCAGACGATGATATCATCGATGAACTGGATGTGTTCTGGAGCACCACCTTCCTCCAGAGCATCATGGATCACTGCATGACAGATGCTGGAGCTGTGGATCCAGCCCATTGGCAGTCTGTTGAAAGTGTACTGGATTCCTCTCCAGGTGAAAGCAAACTGAGGCCTGCATTCCTCTGCTATGGGAATAGAGAAGAAGGCATTAGCAATGTCTATGGTAGCATACCATTTGGCCTCTTTGGATTCCAGCTCATACTGGAGTTCCATCATGTCTGGTACTGCTGCACTCATAGGCGGAGTTACTTCATTCAGGGCTCGGTAGTCCACTGTCAGACGCCAGTCTCCATTCGGCTTTCGCACAGGCCACACTGGACTGTTGAAAGGTGAATGAGTTTTGCTGATGACTTTCTGACTCTCTAACTGACGAATCAGATTCTGAATGGGCAACAAAGAGTCACGGTTGGTTCTGTATTGTCTGTGATGCACAGTCCGAGAAGCAACCGGCAACTTAATGTCCTGAATCTTGTGTTGTCCCACAACTGCAGATTCATCAGAAAGCTCAGGTCTAGCAGATAGCTTCAGTTTTTGTCCATCAATTTCTACAGAAGCTACTCCAAAAGCCCATTTGTAACCTTTAGGGTCTTTGAAACGCCCTTCTCTCAGAAAATCAATTCCCAAAATACAAGGTGCATCAGGTCCGGTCACAACTGTATGCTTTTTCCATTGTTTACCAGTTAAGCTTATATTAACCTCCACTTTACTTAACTCTTGAGATCCACCAGTGACTCCCAGAATAGTTATGGACTCTGATCCCTGATAATTTGATGGCAATATGGTGCACTGAGCTCCTGTGTCAACCAAGGCCCTGTACTTCTGAAAGTGTGAAGTGCCAGGCCACTGGATGTACACATCCCAATAGATTCTGTTATCTGTATTACCCCTCTCCTCCCCCTGGCGGGAGGCAGGGCACCCCTAGTTATGGGGAACATGTCCACAGGTGCAACGAGCACACTGTGCAGTGTTAGAACTGGAGCCACTGTTGGAGCTACTAGAGTTGTCCTGGGGAACTGTAGAAGTAACAGCTACCCTTCTGGTATTGCTACCTCGGGTTCTGCCACTTTGCAGTTCTCTCAGTCTCCTGAAAAGATTAGAAGTTGGTTGACCATCCCACCTGTTCATGTTCTCACCAAACTGATCACGCAGGGTAATCCAAATAGTCCTACGTGACTGCCTTGGTGGTCTGTTTTGGTTTGATCTGTTTTGGAATGACCTCCTTGGAGGATGTCTATTCCTCACAGATGAAACCTGTACCCACCTGGAGGAAGAATTGGAATCATCTCTTTGTGCCAATTGGGAGATGGTGTTTTTAAATTCATCCTTCAGCTCTTTCATGCAATTCTCCAGTTTTCCAGACAGAGTTTCAATGGCTGAAACCAAAGAAACACGTGTCATGCTATCATCCAATTGTCTCAATTGATCAGTGAATTGGCCAACCGTAAGAGGAGCTCCACCATAATTTCTTGCTACAATTCTGCTTGCCAGAATGTTTGCATAATTGGAAGGAGCAAGCTTGATGAGCTTTTTAGCAAGACCATTTCCTACAGGAACATCATCAGGATTCAGAGATTCATGTTCACCATAGAGTACCTCTCTAACAGCAAATTCTCTCAGACGCTTGATTCCCTCATCTATGGTAGTCCAGGGCTTAGGATTCCATGGAAGATCATCTCGGGAAGGGTATCTCATGAGAACCGCCATTAGAAGGCGTATCCACAGATTAACCTTACCGAGAGCCTTGCCTAGATGTCTATCTATTCCATTATCCTTTGAGAGAGTTCCTAGCTGGGCTGCTGACTTGTCTCCAACCATTAGAGCTGGAGCACCTGTATCATAGCATCTACCAAGCCAAGCGAGAACTGGCTCCTTATCTGCTCTGAGATAGTCTTTTCTTACATTTCTAAGCTCCTCCCGGGGTGAAGAGCAGTCGGTTATGTCATCTTGTTCTTGCTCCTCTGCCTCCTGTTCCTCAACTTGTTGTCCAAACAACCTTTCTGTCACTCTCTCAAGGATCCCTTTAAGCTGAGAGGCACCACCACTAGCTGCTGTCCTACCAAGAGATGCATCTCGATCCTCTGATGATCTCAATAACTCAGCTATATTTTTAAGACAGATTTTCTCTTCCTCCCCAGCAGAAGAACCTTGCTGTGCATCCCCGTCAGCTCCTGAATCAGCTTTAGTCTTACCCTTCCTTGTTGTTAAAACTGCTACTTGCTTTACTGGAGCTGTGTTTGGGTTTCCAGCTGCCTTATTATCAGAAGCTGATAAGCTTTGAGACAGATTAGCTGCTTTGGAGGACGCTTCCGCTCCTGCCATGGAAGAAGGAGGAAATGACTTTGCCTCGTTAATGGTGGCTGCCTGGGACACAGGAGCCGCCATGTTTGGGGCTACTGTAGCCCCTGGCTGCTTGCCAGAATCATCACCATTGCTATTCAGAGCTGCCTTGCCGATTGACTTTTTAGCTTTATCTTTAACTGACACAGATTCTCCATTATCATCCTCACTGGATGTTCCTGAAACAGAGCTAGGGTGGCGTTTTCGTCTCTTAACCCTCCGTTTTATAACAAAACATGCCTTGGACACTTTTTTCTCCCGGTACAGTGCTACCAACAAATACACATTAATTATCATCATCAGCAGGACTACACACATCAAGAAAATCAGCTTTGGATCCCAGCCATCACTTAAAATTACCCTTTCACCGAGCGGAATCTCGGTGAAAGTGTTCTTTATGTTTTCTAATGAGAGGAGGTCAGGTAAAAAGGGATTTGCTTTTCCTGGACCTGGTGGTGGTTATAATGTGCCTGTCATTGGGTAATGTCCCTACTTGGTCCTCAAGCAAGAACAGGGACAGTAGTAAATACTTTATTGGGTAAATATAGGGAAGGAGTGCAGCAAGCTGCTGGCATGGTGTTGGGAAAGCAATAGGTGTAAAGCTGAGTGAAGTAGGTTTTCTTCCCCCTGATGAAAGAAGGGGTGTGTGTTAAGAAAAGTAGCAAGTCATGCTGTTTGCTGTTGTCATCACAAAGCATTTCTCAGAAGCTGACAGTCAAGGAAAAGCAACACTGTAATCCACCATGTTGTGAGCCACCAGACCATCACCATTCTCAGACATGGGACACAGACCTCCTTGTCCCAGTGATTATAAGTCTGTGGGGCGATGCTGGTCACAGAATTACAGGAGTTGGAAGGGACCTCTGGATATAATCTAGTCCAATCCCCCCTTTCTAGAGCAGGATCACCTAGAGCAGGTTGCACAGGAACACACTCAGGAAGATTTTGAATTACTACAGAGATGGAGACTCCACCACCTCTCCAGACAGCCTGTTCCAGTGCATCACCACCCCTAATACATGTTTAGATGGAATTTCCTGCATTCAAGTTTGTGCCCATTACCTCTTGTCCTGTCACTGGGCACTACTGAAAAAAGACTGGCCCTGTCCTCCTGACACCTACTCTTGAAGTACTGATAAGCATTGATAAGATCTCCCCTTAGTCATCTCCTCTCCAGGCTCAAAAGCCCCAAGTATCACAGTATCACAGTATAACTAAGGTTGGAAGAGCCCCCAAGGATCATCGAGTCCAACCTGTCTCTCAGCTTTTCTTCATTAGAGAGATGTTTCAGTCCCCTAATCATCTTTGTAGCCCTTTGCTGTAACCTCTCAAGCAGTTCTTTGTCCTTCTTGAGCTGGGGAGCCCAGAACTGGATGCAGTACTCCAAGTGAGGCTTCATGGGGGCGGATTTTGCTGTTGAATGTTTCAGTAAATTGAAGCAGAAATGTTTTTTTCAAGGTGACCTCAATTTTAAGTTACCTAATATCTTCTGGATTGCCTTGCTTTATGAAAGCATGGTGAAGCCTTGAAACTCATCTGAGTGGCGCACTCATGGCCCAGAAATGGTGTTGTCCTCATGCCAGTCAAGTCATCTAAAACATTCTGTCAAGTCCTATGTTGTTCCTTGGGAAGAAAAAGTCATCTTGCTAGAAGTCATTCTGTTTTCTTGGTATGTAGCTATCACTAAATGGATTTTTTTTTTTCCATTTTAGTCAGTTTAGTTTGGGCATTTTCATAGAATCATAGAATGGTTTGGGTTGGAAGGGACCTCAGAGATAATCTACTCCAAACCCCAAGAAATGGGCAGGGATGTCTCTCAACTAGACTTGGTTGCCCAAGGCCTCATCCAACCTGGCCTTGAACACCCCCAGGCAACCTGCCTGGGCAACCTGTTCCAATGTCTCACTACCCTCATACTGAAGAACCTATTCCTAAGATCCAGTCTAAACTTACTCTCCCTCAGCTTCAAACCATTCTCCCTTGTCCTATCACTACACACCCTCAGGAAAAGTCCCTCTGCAGCCTTCCTGTAGGATCCCTTCAAGTGTTGGAAGGCATCTCTAGGGTCCTGCTAGAGTTTTCTCCAGGCTGATCAGCCCCAGCTCCCTCAGCATAGATCAAAGAAGCATTTTGATTGGAAAAGACTTCCAAGATCATCAAGTCCAACCATCAACCTAAGGCTGCTATGGCCATTTTTAACGTGAAGCCACGTGACTTCTGAATTAGGAAAAGACAAATTCTTGCCAGGTGAAAAATTCTTTAATTCTTCTGAAGAAAAAGTAAAATCAATTAAAACATCTTGGCAGGAACTTCTGCCTTAATGCACATGAAAAATCTGGTAGCACACACACTAGAAGGTTAATCATCGTTATTGAGCCTGTAGGTGAAATTAATAGCACGGAATTTCCTCTTTTATCCCCAAGCAATTCCACAAGATGCAGCTGCTGCCATACAAGCTGGTAACCCAAAAAGATCTTCTGGTATCTATGGTAGCAATAAATAAAGAGAAATTATTTTATACATGCAGCAAACACTGATAAAAAGCTACCTGATACAGTGAAGATGGAGAAGGAAAGTAAATAAAGTAGAATAGAATAGAATAGAATAGAGTAGAGTAGAGTAGAATAGAATAGAGTAGAATAGAATAGAGTAGAGTAGAGTAGAATAGAATAGAATAGAATAGAATAGAATAGAATAGAATAGAATAGAATAGAATAGAATAGAATAGAAGTAGAGTAGAGTAGAGTAGAATAGAATAGAATAGAATAGAATAGAATAGACCAGATTGGAAGAGACCTTCAAGATCATCACATCCAACCCATCATCCAACACCACCTAATCAACTAAACCATGCAACCAAGCACCCTGTGAAGTAGCTTTTCCATGTTCTAAAATCCCTTTCAGAAAGAAACCCATTGTAAAGACAAAATTTTACAGCTAAGAAGGAAAAAAGTAATCCAATAAAAAAGGTCCCCAACGGTGAGATGTCAGTGACCAGCCACTCTGGTGACACAAGTCAAATGAAACTAATAAATCTGCCATGCAATAATTCATTGCAAATGGGGGTTTGTGGTAGGTTGAATGTGAAGAAAGAGAAATGTGGGGTAGAGTACAGTTGACAAGATGAAAAGGAGATTTACTGTCCTCTTAACCAATGAGCTTAAGGAATTACATCATGTTTATATTGTTTTTGTAGCTTAGAAAATGAAAGTGGAAGGAGATTAATAACCCTGGTGTCAGCTCCTAGTGACACACTGAGCTTTGCAGGTCTAGAAGTCCCTACAGCTGTTGAGGTGCTTATTCAAATCTCATTTTAAAAGTCACATTTCACAAGTCTGTGAGACTTATTTGCAAATGTTACAATTTCTTGCAAGCCTCTCAGGGGGTTCTGTTCCTAGTGAGTATGGAGCAAGGACTATGATTAGAGACTCTCTACTGGTATTAGTATTTTGTGTCCTGGCCCTAATGATCACAGGTCACATACCCTCGAATACATCCTCAGTAGTCTCCAGGCTTAGTACTTGCTGAAAACCTATAGTGGAGTTTGTGACTAGAGCTGGATTCTGGTTTTGCTATTAAAAAAATGGGAAAGACTTCCCAACTCTGCTGACCTTGGTGGGGACAGCGATGCTGCTGCAGGGAGCTGTCCTCCTCTGCCACACAGATCTCAGAGACACGTTGTACTACTGGGTACAGCCACAGAGGGCAAGAAAGACCATTGCCTTCCTGGCTTTAATTGCCACTGAGAAACATGGGCTGCATCTCATACAACTAGGTGTTTCAGAAGCATAACAGCTAAGCCTGGTAGAAACCATTTGTGCTTCCTCCCTATCCAGTCAAGCAAAAGCAGTCTCCACAGGGAAGTCAGACCAATCCTGCTGCTCTCACTATGGAACTGGTACCTGTTTTCCTCTATTGTTTGCAGATTCCTGCCTCAGACTGGATCCCTAGCCTTTAGAAAAGTGTTGTTGGAGATGATGAGCTCATCTGGGCTTATCCATCTAACCACAGTTCCCACCTTCTTCTTTTCCTGTCTAGCTCAAGGTGCACCAGTAACCAAATTTCCATCTGATCATCTTGGTGGCCCTCCTCTGGACCTGCTGTAGCACCTTCTTGTGTTGGTGACTCCAGAGCTGGATGCAGTGTTCCAGGTGGGGTTTTCTCATCAGAGCAGAGTAGAGGAGGAGAAACCCTTTACATGACCTGCTTGCCACAATTCTTTTTGATGCAGCCCGCAGAAAACATAAATCATGTTTCTGAGGTATTGTTTCTCTAGGTCATTTAGTCAAAAGCCATCACCTGAGGGGTTTCAACTCTCTAAACCACACATTAACTCTGTCTTGTGAGATGGTGCACACTTACAATGCACGTTGTATTTTTTATTACCTCACCATCAGCTGTGAATCTTCATGGTCAATGACTTTGGAAAGTAAATTAAGACTAATTACTGAAAGCACTGTTAATTGATCCCAGAGAACATGTATGGAGAGCACTTATATGATTTAGGGAGTTTAACGTTTTAAATTATATCTTAATGCTTGAGTCAAAATTTGATACTCTTCCTTGGCATCCATCCTTTCACAATCTCACCTTCTCTTGAACTTCCAAACCTCCCATTTCCTATGTGCAAAATACACACACTCACTTTGGTGACATTACATCTCAAATATATTTCACACAAAGGGCTCCAAAGTACACACTTCTGTCCCAGAGGAGGGGAGGTGAAAGCAAGGACCTTACAGAAGTTAGCCAGATGCCTTGAAAGTACTGGAAAACATTGCAGTGCTGAATACTGGAGCAGGGAAGTGATTGTGCTAGCAAATCTAGGGATGTGATTGTGCCTCTGGACTCAGTACTGGTCAGGCCACACCTTGAGTAGTGGGTTCAGTTTTGGGCCCCTCACTGTAAGATTCTGTGATCAAGCAGAGAGAACCCTCATCAAGCATTGGAACAGGCTGCTCTGGGCAGTAGTGGAGTCACCATCCCTGGAGGTGTTAAAAAAACATGTAGACACGGCATTTTGGAACACGGTTTAGTGGGTATGGGGGTGTTGGGTTAACAGTTGGACTTGATGATCTTAGAAGTCTTTCCCAGCTTTAATGACTCTATGAATCTGATTCTGTGACCCTGAGCCAACAATAAGAGACAATGTCGTGGTTAAGCTGAACAGCTTTGTGACTGAACTTCACACACAGTGTTTGAAATATTGCAACAGGTTCATCTTACAAAGCACAAAACCCAGGAATGGATGCTTAAGAGATGAGAACTGTCAGACCTGTATCTTTGCTACACAAGCAGTTCAGCCTGATACCTATTGTTAAACTCCTAATTCCCCAAAGCTTCTGTTCTATCCAGCAAAGGCATCCATTGTTCAGGAGATGAATCATATCTAGCATGTGAACGCTCGATTTGAGAAGGCTGTGCTTGCTGAGGCCATATTTTTGAGTACCCCAGTAACATGAATGCTGCATGTCACTGCAGGTGCAATGCCAAAAAATAATGAAATCACAGAATCACAGAATCACTTTGATTGGAAAAGCCCTTTAAGATCATTGATGCCACCCATTTGCTAACTTTACCAAGTCTGGGGCTGAACCATGTCCCTCAGCACCACATCTCTGCCTCTTTGACACATCTTCAGAGATGGAGATTCTACCATCTCCCTGAGCAGCCTGTTCTAGTGTCTGAGAATCTTTTCAGTGAAGAAGTTTCTTCTGATATCCAACCTAAACCTCCCCTGGTGCAACTTGAGGCCATTTCCACTCATCTTATCGCTTGTTACTATGGAGAAGAGACCAACATCTCCTTGGCTCCAACCTTCTTTCAGGGAGCTTTAGACAGAGAAAATCTCCCCTCAGCATCCTCTTCTCCAGACTAAACTACCCCAGTTCCCTCAGCTGTTCCTCCCCAGACCCTTCATCCGCTTCATTGCCCTTCTCTGGACCTGCTCCAGCACCTCAATGTCCTTGTAGTGAGTGGCCCAAAACTGAACCAGCACTCAAGGTGTGGCCTCACCAGCACTGAATCCAGGGGGACAATCACTTCCCTCATCCTGCTGATCAAACCATTCCTGATACAGGCCAGGATGCAGCATGGTAAAACAGTGCCACTCAGAGTGGCAGATTTTTGTTCTGACCCACTATAAACACAATTGTCCTAAAACTAGGATTCACGATAATCATAGAATCATAGAATTGTTTTGATTGGAAAAGAAATCTAATATCATCAAGTCCAACCATCAACAAGTATGGCCACTTTCTGTGTACAAGAGGGTGCTCTGCTGCATGGATATTATGAGCTGAAGGAGAATGGGAGAGGCTGGGAGTTTCCTCAGCCTTTTTACTGTCTTGGCTGCTGCCTCCTTTTTCCAGATCTTGTGAACCTGGTTGAGGAATAGCGAGGTACAGGGTACTGGTAGCCTGGCAGAGCATGGCCAGCTGCCCAGTTCTACTGGGGAATCCATTGAGATAAGTTATAGTCTATAGCCAGACAGAAAGGATAGATAGGAGAAAGACCCAGAATTTGTGAAAAGAAAGTCAGGGAGAGAAGGATTCATAGAATCATAAAGGTTGGAAAAGACCTCTAAGATTATCCAGTCCAACCATCAACCCAACACCACCATGCCTACTAAACCATGTCCTGAAGTGCCCTGTCCACACATTTCTTGGACAGCTCCAGGGATGGTGACTCCACCACCTCCCTGAGCAGCCTGTTCCAACGTCTGACCACTCTTACAGGAAAGAAACTTCTCTAAAATCCAACCTAAACCTCAGTGGAGCATGTTTACCCCTCTACTTACCTCTACAGAAATGCCCAATCCCTTCCAGTGCCAGATTTTCACAGTATCACAGTATCACTAAGGTTGGAAGAGACCCCAAGGATCATCAAGTCCAACCTGTCCCAACAGACCTCACGACTAGACCATGGCACCAAGTGCCACGTCCAATCTCCACTTTAACACCTCCAGGGACGGCGACTCCACCACCTCCCTGGGCAGCACATTCCAATGATGAATGACTCGCTCAGTGAAGAACTTTTTCCTCACCTCCCCTGGCACAGCTTGAGACTGTGTCCCCTTGTTCTGGTGCTGGTTGCCTGGGAGAAGAGACCAACCCTCTCCTGTCTACAACCACCTTTCAGGTAGTTGTAGAGGGCAATGAGGTCACCCCTGATCCTTCTATTCTCCAGGTTAAACAATCCCAGCTCCCTCAGCCTCTCCTCATAGGGCTTGTGCTCAAGGCCTCTCCCCAGCCTTGTTGCCCTTCTCTGGACACGCTCAAGTGTCTCGATGTCCTTCTTAAACTGAGGGGCCCAGAACTGGACACAGTACTCAAGGTGTGGCCTAACCAATGCAGAGTACAGGTGCTAATGATTTAAGTAAAGTTGAAAGTTAGTTAAGTTTTCACTGAAGTTGAAAGAAAGTTAATAACAGACTTTTTTCAGCTCAATTGCTGTCTGAAAAAATCAGCACCCCACTAAAATGCAAGTGACTCCCTTTCATCTCTGAGTCACGATACAATAATTTGCTGTGATTTGCTGGGGAATATGACTCACTGTGGTTGAAATCAGAGGGACTGACGTCGGATTGTAAACGTGAGGAGGCAAGATGGAAGCTTAGCTCCTGGAACAACGCATCAAAGACGCTCAAGTTGAGAAGGGAACGCTAGACACCCCTGTGAGTTATGAAAATTGCCTTCTGGTAGTTGCAGCCAAATGTGTGTGTCCAGCAAGGGAAAGGTTGATTGATGGTAAAAGAGAGTGGATGTCAGAATAAGTGAAAGCTATTGTCATGTTCACCCACATCCAGGGACAGCCTTAATATGCTTTGGGAGCTCACTTAGCCAGGGATCAGGACTGTGGTCACAAGTAAGATGGGATAGAAGATGCTTAATCATTGCAAATGGATGGTTTGCAGCTGTTGCTGGTAAATGTAGAGAAACAGCTTTCTTATAACAAAAGCATCTCTTAGAAGAATATTGGATGTGATGCTGTTGAAGATGTAGCATTCCCACATCCCTCAATAAAAGCAGTGGGGGAGGGGAATTGATATTGATGTTAGCTTCCACCCATGTGCAGGTGCAGAATGGGGCTGGCCAGGATGGAGATGTTTAAGTTGTTTTTGAGCAAGAGTTGGCACAAAAAAATCCATAGAAATGGGACTGTTATAATGACATAGACACATGCAAATGGGAGGGCTTGGACCAGGGATCATGCACTGCTCCATGCTCTCCAGAGAGAGATGCATAATATCAAAGGTCTGGCCAGGAATACAGATGAAGCATGCTTAAGCCTCACCCAAAAAAGACTCTGAGGACAAAGAGGACAAGGCAAACTTCAAAGTGCAAGTAAAATTATCCCTAATTTCCACTAAAGCTGTTGAATTTAATTACTCAGTTATTATATATGGAAGCAGAGATCCCTTTAGGTGTTTTGCACTCCAGTTTGGCTTCAAGGTGAATCCTTCACTCCTTTCAACCAGGACTTTCCCAGATTAGACTGTGATTCTGCAGCTTCAACTGAGATCTACTCCTGCAGAAAAAGTCCATCTCTCATCACTTGGGGTAACTGTGAGCTCAGCCTTGGGACTTCCCTGGGCCTTGGCAGATGATGCAGGGAGAATGGGAACTGGTATCTTCTTGTCCTCTTGAACAGAAGATCCCTTCACGTTGTGTAAGGATACTCATGGCATGCTCCTCTCCTTGTGGCAGGTCTGCCAACACTTAACAGGCTATAAACAAGCCAAGAAAATATGTCTTCTTGGCAGGCAATCATGTGGATTTCCTGTATTTTCACATTTTCATATAGAATCAGAAATAAAAACACAATATAATTAGGAATAATTAACCAAATGACAGAGATGGGAAAGGTTTATGGTTAGTCTGGATACAACTAGATGTGATGGCAAAAGGAAAGCACTGGAAGATGAGAAGGTAAATGAGAAAGTTGATTGTGAAACATGTTTTGCTGAAAGTGGGGGGGCAGCATGCAGCCTGCCACAGAAAAGCTGTAGCTCCTTGCTGGGGAGTTCAGCTCTATTCATTGGCTCTATCTGTTGGACTATGAATAGAGGGCATCCCTCAGTCATGCTGTCTTTTTGCACAACTCTATTGCCTTCATCTTTTCCCTACAATGCAGTCAGCAAGCCAAATTTCAGCTTTAAATCCTGAGGAGCTGGGGCTTTGGAGCTTTTTTGCAATGTTAATGTATGAAAAATTATCACAGCTTGTGGATAGAAAAGAATAGAATAGAATAGAAGTCATAGAATAGAATAGAAATCATCCCACAAAGGAGAAAAGTTTTTTATGGATAGTTTTAAAGCATAATAGTCTTAAGCATAATAGTTTAAGCATAATAGTTTTAAAGCATAATAATAATAATAATAATAATAATAATAATAATAATAATAATACAATGAAACATGTCAGGTTTTATCCTACTATCTCATCACCTCAGAAACTTACAGCACAAATAGTTTAGCATGAATAGACTTAGTGTAGGCTTATTCAGTGCTGCTTTTACTATCATGTTCTGAAACCACCAACTCCTGAGAAGAGACAAACAGTGAAATAAAATGCCACAGAGTAGTATCTCAATAAAAATCTTTCCAGCAAAATACAAATCCTTTAAAATGTCTTCCAAACAAGTTGAATTCACCTCGTGTCTAATAATGTATCGGCATACTCCCCCTCTACATAAGCCAACCACATCTGCTTGTGCAGAAGCAAAAAATGTTTTGTTTACATCTTGACTTTTTTATCTTCTTCTTTTTTTTTTTTCCTTCTGTTCCATTCATTATTTAGAAATGCACTGTAGATGGCTTGCATCATGAAAATTATGTCTAGATGAGTGGAAGCAGTTGAGTGACTACACTTTAAGAAGCTAGCATCTCCTAGCTGAGAGTCCCTCAAGCAAATCCCTTGATTTGTGTCTTGACACACACATGCATTATGCAACAGAAGTAATCCTGGAGGTTGCTTTCTTTATTAATAAAGTGAGCAACAATTCCAAATGTTCATGTCCTTTTTTTTTTTTCCTTTCCTTTTTTTTTTCTTGGTAGGTTCTCTGAAAAAAAAATAAATCTGAATTTCATTCAGTAGAGGCAGGGAAGTTGTTTTTATTAAGTGCTATTAACAGAATACTGGTATACAGATAGCCAAAAAGATAACAACTCTAAAACCCAATATATGTTATATTGAGGAGGAGATTTCCAATTTATATGGCACTCATTTTCTTCTGATTTATAAAGTGCCTCTCCTGGAACAGAACAGAACAGAACAGAACAGAACAGAATAGAATAGAATAGAATAGAATAGAATAGAATAGAATAGAATAGAATAGAATCAACCTGGTTGGAAAAGACTCAATATCATCAAGTTCAACCTATCACCCAACACCATCTAATCAACTAAACCATGGCACCAAGCACCCCATCAAGTGTCTTCCTAACCATCTCCAGTGATGGTGACCCCACCACCTCCCTGGGCAGCCCGTTTCAAGGGCCTATCACTCTGTGAAGAACTTCTTCCTAACAGCCAGCCTAAACCTCCTCTGGTGCAGCTTGAGACTGTGTCCTCTTGTCCTGGTGCTGCTTGTCTGGGAGAAGAGACCAACCTCCACCTGGCTACAACCTCCCTTCAGGTAGTTGTAGATGGCAATAAAGTCTCCCCTGAGCCTCCTCTTCTCCAGGCTAAGCACCCCCAGCTCCCTCAGCCTCCACATAGAATCATAGAATATCATGGTCATTATTTTCAGAAGGAAAAGAGAACTTCTGTGCATATGGTAACTGATAGATCTGCTCTATTTTATATTAAAATAAGGGTTTGAAAGCTTTGGAAACATGATCACAAGTCACTAAGTGTCTGTGGGATAGTATTCTCAGCACCTACATTTCAAGCAAGGAGGTGACAGAAACTTTGCTCCCTGTCTCTGTGCTTAATAATGTTGTTCAATTATATCAAGACATCAGAGCTCCTGCCTTGAATACAGCAGGGATTTTCTCATCATTCCTTTCCTACAATGTCTAATGGACTTCCCTGAGCTCTGAGGGTATGCTTAGAAAATAAACAGCAACAAATACTCAGTATAGCTTTCCTTGCTCATTGTGTTATTTTTTTTTCTGAAACAAAGCAATTAGAATAAGAAAGAGGAAGAACACCAAAAGCTTACCAGCAATGTGGAATGGAATAGCTGCATTTGAAAATTACATCATTTTCCAACTTCACAGCAGAGTGTTTGCACCTGGTTAGGCTACTTGATATCCAACAGGGAAGAAAAGGTGGCCAGAAGAGTCAGATGAAACATGTCCATGCCCTGCCAGTCATGGCTGTGCATCATTGTAGGATCTGAGGAGTAATTTGTGTTTGAATCAGCTTGCTCTATGTTTCTTGCCCAGGAAAGTGATTCAGGTATCCAGTATCTCACTTATATTTGATGGCTGTGAATAGCTATTACCATGCACTGAATTACTAATGCTCATCACAATTAGCTTCCACTTTGGTTAAGGATGGCTTTGCATTTGGAAAAATGGTAAGGTTCATATATTGCCTTTCAGTAATGTATTTCCTTGTCTACAATAGCCTTTTGAACTCTAACACTTGCTTATCCCTTGAGACATTATAATGATTTCTTGATACCACTAGCAGAAAAGTACAAGCACAAAATTTCTGGGTGGAAATGCAAGGTGACTCCTGGAAACATGAATGAATTGTGCAGATGAGCAAGAAGTGCAAGATGACTCTTGGAAACAAGAATCAGTTGAGCAGAAGAGCATTAAACAAATCCACAAGGTACAATTGCTTCCAAAGAATATTAGAAACGGTCCCTGAAAATGAGTCAGCAAAATAACCTGGTAGGTGAGGGGGAAATAACCACATTTCCTTATCCTGGAGCAATTCATTTGTTGCTGATCACAGATTTATTTTAAATGTACATGGAAAATAAGACCTATAGCAGAGAAAAGATGCAAGTTGTATTTGAACAAGCATTCAATCACTAATGTCCAATTTTGTGTTAGAGCCAAAGCCAGGGAAACATGGGAAATGTGGAAAAAGAAACCCAGAGCTGGTGTGAGTCACATAGCCTCCTGACACATAAATTAAGTTGATTGTACTTGGGCTGGTGATATTCATCTCTAAAGACCACTACAATATTATTTCCCACCTTCGATCATTCTCCTTCTCTCTGAGAAGTGACGTTTCTCTGCTTCTCTGCCCAGACCATTGCCTCACATCACCCCAACCCTATGACTCAGTGCCCCCACTGTAATATTTAGATAGACTCTGTGTTTTCCTTTTCAAATTCCTCCTCAAGCCTCACTTCTGCCAAATAATAATGGCTAAGGATGAGGGAATACTGCCAATAACTGGATTACCAATATTACATCCTCCTAACATTTTAGCATCGTGTCCATTGCCAGGTTCAACATGTTCAGCATTGTGTTGCATTTCACTTTGCCCATAGCATACTATACAAAGGCCACAGCGCTTGTACCATCTAGGTATTCTTTCACAGGAGACATAATTTTTCTCTCTAGTGGAAAGCCTGCAATAAATCACAGCTCCACTAGAGGAAAAATGAATGTGGCAGTCACAGGCAGGAGATGACAAAAGGGATGTTTGGTCTTTATAAATAATATATTGCAGAGATGAATCAATTATGGTCCAAGAGAAAAGTTTTAGCACCATCATACGTTATTTCCTCTCTGATCTGGAAGCAGCCCTCTGGATCTGAAAAGGAACAAAGGTATCTTTGGTCATTCAGGAGTCACCATTTTATTGTGTTTATAAAGATTTTATTCCCTCTGATTCCCTGCTCTCATGTGATCACAGTCAGCATTTCTCCACAGGCAGGGCAATTCTCCTGGGAATCAGATAATGAAAAGTGCTGTAATTCAAGAAATGCATCCCCTCTGGCTGCTGTTATTTGCTTTTCACTGGCAGTCAAACAAATATTGATATTTGAGGGCCTCCATCTACTGACTGAAATGTCTCTCATATGGATGCACATTAATGATGCATGTCACCCACTCCCACTCCAAGAGTGCAATTGTATTTTTTGTTGCAAAAGTGGGGGCTGGTTTAATTTTTCTGTTTATGGTCCTTTTTGTTGGTGTTGCTTGTAAAAAAAAAAAAAAAGGATCATTCTTTACCACATCCTCAGGTTTCTCTTGATTTGCTTAATCACTGGGAACGAAACTGCTGAGGACATCATACAAAGCGGATTCTATTTTGTATTTCTGATAACAAGATTGTAGAGCCACAGGCTCACAGGGACACCTCTGGAAGAAACAAATTTAAACAGGGAAAGTGTGAAACCTCCTCAAATATCAGACATGGCACTTTGGGACATCGTTTAGTGGGCGTGGTGGTGGTGGTGGTGGGTTGAGAGTTGGACCTAATGATCTTGGAGGTCTTTTCCAACCTCAACGCTTCTGCGATTCTATTAGAGATACTATTTCTTAAAAGCATTTTAAAACCAACCCCGCAAAACAGGGCAAAACAAAACCAGAGAACCCAACCCAAATCCCAACCATCCTGTAACAGTCAGACCTCTTGTAGCTGACCCCATATCAGCCCTGCGCAGTTCAGTTCAAGCAGTGCACTGCTCCATAAGGACATGTCTCTGCCTTGCTGCTTTTCACAGAATCACAGAATTTTAGGGGTTGGAAGGGACTTCAAAAGATCATCCAGTCCAACACCCCTGCCAGAGCAGGATCACCTATACCAGGTCACACAGGAACACATCCAGGCAGGTTATGAATAACTCTAGAGAGGGAGATTCCACAACCCCCCCCCCCCAGACAGCCTGTTCCAGTATTTTAACAGAGCTCCAGTCGCACCCCAAAGTCATCAACCACTACACAAAGCCAGTGGTACCAGGTTGATATTTAGAATATTAGAATATTAGAATAGAATTAACCAGGTTGGAAAAGACCTTTGAGATCATCAAGTCCAACCTATCATCCAACACCATCTAATCAAATTTAGATCAGTAAAGACTTCAAAAGCCACAGACAGAGACATTTATCTCTCTCTCTGGAGAGAGACTGTTTACAATTGCCTGTAGTGATAGGTCAAGGGGCAATGGCTTCAAACTAGAGAAGAGCAAATTCAGATTGGATGTTAGGAACAGATTCTGCACCATGAGGGTAGTGGAACACTGGAACAGGTAGCCCAGGGAGGTAGTTGAGGCCCCATCCCTGGAGATATTCAAAGTGATGCTTGACAGGGCTCTGGGCAACCTGATCTAGTGGAGGGTGCCCCTGCTTACTGCAGAGAGTGTTGGACTACATGACCTTTGGAGGTCCCTTCCAACCCAGACCATTCTAATTCTATGATTCTATCTTGCTGGCTTTTTGCTGACAGCTCCCCTGCCCAAGCAGGACTACTTAGAGCAGGTCACACAAGAACGCATCCAGGCAGGATTTGAAAGTCTCCAGGGAAGGAGACTTCACAACCTCTCTGGGCAGCCTGTTCCAGGGCTCTGTGACCCTCACAGTGACAATTCTGTGAACACAACTAAAATGGACCGTGAAATTTCACTCCTAGAAGAACAAAGTTTGTGTTCCATTTCTTGTGCTGGAAAGCATGGCCAAGCTTGAAAAACAAGAGCATCTTAAAGGAAGAAACGTTGCTGCTTCTTTCATTACACTGGATTCGATAAAATATTTAGCAGTTCTCAAAATTAATGATGGACAACTCTGTCACAACGCTGGGATCAAACCTCTAGGATATTGTCATAATTTTTACTTCTCTTAACTGAGTTTGCTGGTATCTGATTTATTTCAGCCAGTCCTTGTTCCCTTGCAGTAATTGTTGACATAGTATATTATAGCAATCCATCAATAGCTGATTAAATGAATGAAGCTCTTTCATTACCCTCCATCCCAGATTGAATTGCTGCAGCTGTAATGGGAAGACAATATTTTTCCTCGCTATGGGGAAACCCCCACCATGCTTCCAAGCCTATTGTTCAGCTTGTTTGATTGGAAAGGAAGATTTGCATATCCCTCATCCCCCTTTCCCAACAGTAGCTAGGAAAGAAGACATAGAATTCACTGACCATGGGGCAGCTGTGGCATAGCTTTCCCTTTGAAATGAGTGTGCTGGGAAGGGAGAAGGAAGGAAGGGTGGTTTCTAGAAATGGGCTGACTCAACCTGTAAAAGTGGAATTGCTGCTGCAATATATGTTATTGCAGCATTTCAATATCTGAGGGAGACCTACAGGAAGGCCGGGGAGGAAGTGTTTAGACGGGCTTCTGGCAATAGGACAAAGGGCAATGGCTTTAAACTGGTGTCTGTTGATTTAGGTTAGACACAAGGAGGAAGTTCTTCACAGTGAGGGTGGTGAAATACTGTAACAGGCTGCCCAGACATGGTGACATTCAAGGTCAAACTTGATGGTGCTCTGAGCCACCTCTCCTAATTGGACATGTCCCTGCTTACTGCAGGGGGGTTGGACAAGATGACCTGTGAAGGTCCCTTTCAACCCAGCTCATTCTGTGATTCTGTGATAGCCATGCTACATCACTGAAAATGCAAGCCCTCATTTTGGGTTTATCAGGTTTTACTGTGTTGTCAGATTGCCAAGGAGATCTGAGCTAAATCTTTACCACCTTCTGGGCTGATACTGTTAGAAGGAGAAACAAGGTAGGATCCAAAACTACTTTACCAAGAGGATTAATTGACGGTGTCCCAGTGGCTGGCTGTCCCTCATGGAGAGGCTGAGAGTCTCTTCTCTCTTTGCAGCATGCAGTAGGACTGGGTTGCTTCCTGCTTTTCTCATCTTTTATCTTTCCATATCTCTACCTTCATTAGTGAGAAGAAATAATTTACCAGACCTAATGAGGTAATTTTGCATCACCAGCACTGACGCATCTAAAGGTAATGGAGCTTCATTGTCTCTTTGAAATAGCACAGAGTTAATGGAGGCAAACCACCACGGTAGCTACTGACTATTTGCTCCTTGAAATGTGGTCCTGGCTTTAATTTTGTTAATGGGAGATTAAGAAACTGTATTCTGAATCTCCACCAGTGTAACAAACCTTGTTAGAGTGTTTGTGCATCATACCACTGGCTCTTGTAAGCCCCATGAAACTATGCACAGAGGTATTAGAAAATATTTCAAAACCAGCCTTAAATTAGCTAAGTGCTCTGCAGAGCTGGCAAGTGCTGAAGCTCCTATGCATCAGAGGTGCCTTTTTAGTTTCTTTGTTGCATGGTCAGCCACAGCAGAGCTGTGGTGTTTTGGAGCAGAAACTGTTGGCATGCCCACTTGTAGCATTGCTGGAGACCCACCTGGCCTGCAGCAAGTCAGTAATGCAGCTCCATCACCCTTGCCTGGTTCCATCCATCTCCAGAGAGAAGTTCACCAGTTCAAGAAGGACAGGGAACTGCTGGACAAGAGTCCAAAAGAGGCCACAAAGATAATGAGGAAACAGTCTCTCTTACAAGGAGAGACTGAGAGACATGAGGCTGTTCAGCCTGGAGAACAGCAGACTGAGAGGGGGTCTTATCAATTCTTATAAATATCTAAAGGGAGGAGGTCAAGGGGATGGGGATGGGCCCTTTTCAGTGGTGTCCAGTGATAGGACAAAGGGCAATATGTACAAACTAGTTTCACTTAACTGTAAGGGAAAACATCTTTAGTTTGAGAATGCCATAGCACTGGACAAGGCTGCCCAGAGAGGTTGTGAAGTCTCCTCTGGAGATTTTCAAAATCTGCCTGGATGTGTTCCTGTTCAACTTGTTCTAGGCAAACCTGCTTTAGCACAGTGGTTGGACTAGACAACCTTCAGAGGTCCCTTTCAACTCCCACCATTCTGTGATTTTGTGGTTAGGGTGTGGAGGTCATAGTCCCAATCCTGCATGCTTGGTCACAAGGCAGAAGCCTGTTCCCAGACACATACTGTGGGGGACTGTGATGTATCTGTGAACCCTCGGAAGTGCTCTGGTGAGAAAACATCTCTGTGCTCCCATGGGAATCTGGAAACTCCCTGGACAGAATGAGTGGGAAGGAGAAACCACAAGATAAGATGTGAGGCCACCTGGACTAGCTTAACAAGTAACTATAGCAATGTTATCGCTGACCCATGAGAATCTTGATAAAAGTTCATTAACCAATTGCAGGCAGCCACACTAACAATACACACAATCTGTGAGTTGTGTGCTGGAATAAATCAGTCACTTTTTTGGCCTTCTATATGCTCTGCTTGTGTTTGATTCTTGTTGCGCAGACCGTCACCTTATCCATACCCCGACCCCTATACAGCGACAACATACCACTCTGTTTCTGGAATCCTCCAACTCTTTCTTTGCTCTTGGGCTATGTTCAGTTGGCCAAGGGTTGCCCATACACCTGGTCCTCAGAAGAAGAGGGACAGGGACTGACCAGCTTTCCAGCCCCATTCCCCTTTCTCTTCCTCCAGAAGATAGTAGTAGCCAACAGGTATAGCCATGTGGATTTCCCAGTGCAACAGAAGCCTCTAAACCCTTTATGCACTCCTCAAATCCCACCCCAGGGCTGAACCAGGATCATAGACTCATAGAATTGTTCAGGTTGGATGGGACCTCAAGGATCATCTAGTTTTAACTCCTCTGCCATGGGCAGGGACACCTCACACTAGATCAGGTTGCTAAGAGCCACAAAGAGCCTGGCCTTAAAAACCTCCAGGGATGAGGCTTCCAACACCTCCCTGGACAACCTGTTCCAGTATCTCACCACCCTCATGGGGAAGAAATTCTTCCTAACATCTAATCTGAATCTACCCATTTCTATTATTTTTTCCATTGTAATAGCCACCATTGTGCTTTATTTTAGGAAGTATTGATGGGCTTGTTCTTTCTGCATGGAGGCAAAGCAAACCATGAACTGCAGTTGTGCATGATGAAAGATTTATGGAAAATAAAGTTATTTTAAAACCCCCTTTCCCACAATATCTCTTCCTTTTCCACCCCACTCACCCCATTTGCTGCCATTTCCCCCCAAACCCAGAGCACCTGGGCTCTGTTGGAGTCTCCTCCCACCCCAGGTGTGGCCACTTTGCCCTCCTCTCCCACTCCCCTTTTTAATCCCCCCCAGGAAAGGCGGCAGCCCTAAGCTGAGCCCTTCTGGGCTGAGGGATCCTCCTCTCATCACTGGTGAGTGCCCATGGTGCACACTGGGTGATGGTGGTGGTGACAACAAAGGCCGGGGGGCCTGGTGGCCCCCCGGTTAGCTAGGAAGACAATTGAGACTACTCCAATATCCTCCACGGGTGCTGGCTGGGTCTCCTTGCTGGTGCTGTGTGGTATCTTTGCTGCTTGAGAGTCTTAGCCTAGTCTCTGGTAAGGGTGGAAAAAATGGTGGTGGTGGAGCAGGAGCTGTTCAGGCAGGGTGGAGGATGGTGTAGAGGCAGCAGGGGCTGCTTTGGTGAAGAAGGATGGGGAGGAAGAGGAGTTAAACTAGATGACCCCTAGAGGCTGCCTCCAGCTCTGGTGATTCTATGACTGTGATTTAGTTCCAACCACCTTGCCATGGGTAGGGATACCTTCCACTACACCAAGTTGGTGTCTTTAAGGGCATTTTTTTTTTCCCCCTACTGTACGTAGAAATCAAAACATAATACGGTAGCTATGATGAGCTGATGGGCTTCGGATTTGAAGCTGCCTTACTTTGAAAATAGGATCTTTTGTATATTGACATGAGAAATGAAATGATGACATGAAATCCAGGAGTGAATAAAAAAATTATTTGCATTAAAAAACCATTTTAAATCCCACCGAATTTGTGGAAAGGGTTTGGCTATTTCAATACTGTTGCTCAGCAAATCTTAGTCCTTTTCTGAAGTGTAAGTAGTAGAAGCACTGAAGTAAATTCATAACAGTATATCAAATTATGTCATTTGAGAAAGCAAATTCCATAATCCACTCCTACTGTTGCAGCCTCACTCAAATTTTGAGTCAAAAAAAAGGGTAGGAATAGCAGAATCATAGAATTGTTAGGTTTGGAAGGGACCTCAAGGATCACTCGGTTCCAACCCTCCTGCCATGAGCACGGACACCTCACCACCCTTGTGGTGAGGAACTTCTTCCTAATACCTAATCTAAATCTCCCTTCCTCTAGCTTGGATCTGTTTCCCCCCTAGTCCTATCACTACACAACACCCTAACAAGTCCCTCCCCAGCTTTCTTGTAGGTCCCCTTCAGATACTGGAAGGCCACAATAAGGTCTCATCAGAGCCTTCCTCTTCTCCAGACTGAACACCCCCAATTCTCTCAGCAGCATTAGATTTATAATAAACTCTGCACAGCTCAGCAAACAGGCAGCAGACCTTTAGAAGCACACTGACTGCATGGATTCTACTTGATTTATTCATATAAAATTGAACAGAGAAATCCTTTATGAACAAGCTTGCTTTTTTCCTTCTTTCTTTCCCCTCAGTCATGTGCTATTCTTATTAGTTTTTTCCTTCTGGAATACATTGGTTTTAGCAGCACCACTAAGTGAAGTTCTGGAATTAATTCCAGCACTCAAAATAGCATAAGGCATTTGTCTGAAGGTAGGCTGTAGTCTTCCAGTAGGCTTAATTCGTGTTTGATTTCATTAAAAGTAATAGATACATCAATCACTTGACAGATGAGGTGCTGTACATTGTTTGTATTTTTAATCTCAGAAATATTTGATTGAAGCATCTAACAACTTGTGTGTGTTTGTGCTTCAGGAAAGGCATAAATCACATGCTTGAAGTCTCTCTGTTTTGTAAGGTTAAGTAGAAGTAATCATGGACTAGATGACCCTTAAAGGTTCCTTCTAACCCAAACCATTCTCTAGTTCTATGATTTATGCATGTGTTTGTTTTTGAAGCATAAAGGTCTGATAAAATGACCTCACTGTCTGCCTGGGGAGGGTGGGTTGATGGTTGTATTTGATGATCCTAAAGGTCTTTTCCAATCAAAGTGATTCTATGAGTCTATGACAAACCCTCCATTAACTAAGTCATGGTGATACCCCTTGCTATAGCAGTGCCTGCTCTCTTGTGATGTGTCAGGAAAGCCTTACAAAACTACCATGAGGCTTTGGATGGAGACCATTACACAGCAGATGGACTTGATGATCTTTTAAAGGTCTTTTTAAACCCAAACAATTCTGTGAAAGAGGCAGGGAAAGGCTCCATGAACAGGAGTTTCACCATGAGCTTTGCTGAAGGTAGGTCACGCCTACAAAGCAACAGAAACAGAGGGAAAACAAAAACTGCTTCACAAAAAATATCTATGATCCTATGGTAGGATCTCCATCATGGATCCAGACAGGAGCTCTGCCACATGACAAATGCATTGATGTTGAAACCTTGTTCTGTAGGAACTGGGAGAAAAAAAATTCATTCAAACCACATGTGTTTTTACAGAGGTCATTCTGAAGATTACTCCTCACCATGACTATCAATGCCGTCCTGCAATCTCCTGATGTCTTGTTAATGCAACTCCAGTCATTCTAGGGGTATATTTGTGAGGAGGTGGGAACTGGGACTGTTTATGTGAAAGGACAATAGAGAGAGAGAGAGGTGCTAGTCTTTTCTCACAGGTTGTTAATGAAAAGGGGAACTGCCTCAAGCTGCACCAGGGGAGGTTTAGCCTAGGCATTAGGATGTCAGAGTATTGGAACAGGCTGCCCAGGGAGGTGGTGGAGCCACGATCCCTGGAGGTGTTTAAAGGTCGTTTAGATGTGGCTTAGTGATATGGTTGAATGGTGAAAGTGGTAGAGTAGTAGAGTAATGGCTGGACCTGATGATCTCAAGGGTCTTTTCCGACCTGAATGATTCTATGATTAACACAACAATGTCACTTGATGGCTTGTCACTTTCTGGAGAGTAGTTTTCCTTCAAAAGGAAATAAATTATCTTCTTGATGCCCAGTGACAACTACAAGTCTAAAGGAGCCGTTAAGAGGGACTGTAGTAATTAAATTACAGCAGTAAACAAATAAAAAGCAAACATTTCTGCAGCAGCTGGGCTCTGCTTACAAGCTTATGTACAAGAAACAAATTTCTTTGTCATTGGACAAAAGCAGACTGCTTACATTCTGCAGTCCTGTGCCACAGACCTGTCTTTATAGGAAATGATGGAGACTTCCAAGCACAGAGTTCCTGGTGATGTCAAAAAGACCAAAGAATGCTTTCCCTCTCTTCCCCTCTAGCTCTTGCCCAGTTCAGCACATGTTCTGTGTCACCTGACACAGGAAATTTTGGGAAAACAGGACAGTTCCCTGCCCTCTCCATCACCTCCTGACTGCATCTATTACATTTCAGGACAGAAGCAGTTGCATGCTGACTTGGCTAAGAGCCTGGGCAGCAATGATATGGAGTTATTGGTCAAGCATTCATAGAACCACAGAATCATCATAGGATGGCTGGAGTTGAAAGGGACCTTAAAGATCATCTAGTTCCAACCCTACTGTCATGGCGAGGGACACCACCTCCTAGACCAGGTTGCTCAAAGGCTCATCCAGCCTGGTCTTAAACATTTCCAGGGATGAGGTGTCCACAACTTCTCTGGGAAACCCATTCCAGTGTATCACCACCCTTACAGTAACAAATTTCTTCCTAGTGTCCAATCTAAATCTACCCTGCTCTAGTTTAAAACCATTGCCTCTTGACCTGTCATCACAGAGCTGTTATACAGAGTCCCTCTCCAGCTATCCTGGAGGCCCCCTTCAGTTATCAGAAGGTCACTATAAGGAATCTTCTCCAGGCTGAACAAACCAAACTTTCTCAGCCTGTCCTTTAAGGAGAGGTGCTTCGATGCTCTGATCATCTTTGAGGCCCTCTTTTGGACCCTATCCCACAGTTCCATTTCTGCAGCTCCCAGTGCAAGAAATGCACCATACTCCAGGCAGGGTCTCATTAAACAGACTGCCCTGGAAAGTGGTGGAGTCACCATTCCTGGAGGTGTTCTAAGCTCCCACCAGTGGATTGCCCACTTCTGTAGTGGGGTGAAGGAGAAAAGTCAGAAAAGAAAAAGCAAGAAAAACTCATAGGTCAGGATAAAGACAGTCCTCTCTAGAAACTCCAAGTTTCATAGAGCTCCTAACTGCCTAAGGATTACATTTTGCTCTGAATATCTAAATTCCTGAAAGATCACAGCCCAGCCTGAAGAGGGAGAGACTGAAACAAATGTCTTTTGTGTAATGATAAAACTAATAATGAGAGTCCCGACAGCTGCAATTGCTCACAAGATAGATTTTTTTTTTTCCCCTATTTATTTTCTTTCTCTAATATATTCCTAGCACAGGCTATTGCTATTCAATAGTTAGAAGGCCAGACTGACTCATTAAATGGAGCCACTGCTCATTTTGCATTCTCTAGGCTATGAGAAACCACTTCTTGTCCAAGCAAGATGCGTGGTTGATTTTTCCCTGCTCTGTGCAGCAGAAGGCAAACTCAATGACAGGCAAAGCTCCAAGCCAGTGTATTCCATCATCCTGCTACTTTCATGCCCCTGCAAGTCATGGTGTACTGGATAATCCATCAGAGAGCTGACAACAGGTAGGTGGCTTGCAAGCTGAGAGCTCACAGGTTGTTATTGCATGATCACCCTCCATCCATGTCGTGGTGCTTTCCTGTAGAAGATGCACACAGAGATAAAAGCAGGTGGTGTTTAAGATGCTGGGTAACTGTTTCTGGAAGTCTGCCTGTAGACATGTGGTCACCCTACCCTGCAGAACCAACAGCAGTGCCGTACAGGTCTCAGATGGATGGACTAACTGACCAAGATCTTAAATGTCCTGTGCATCTCTTAATATTTGATATATATGTCCACATAAAGACATCAAGTGCCTCTCTGCTGCAGAAAGGCTATGCCAGTAAGCAGGAACCAGGAATGTTCTCCTTTTTCCCCTCCCTCCCTTTCTCCCATTGTTGTAGTTTGAGTTGGGTGCCCCCCTGGTGCATTCACTTCCTGTGTCCAGAAGTCCAGCCCAGAGGGATGGACACAGGAAATTGTGTATTTCCTACCATAATTCTTTGCACCACTATAAGATCCAGTGCGGAGTCTGGCACTTCCTCTTTCCTTCCCTCTCCGAGACTTGGTAACTGGGGGAGAGATCTCCCGGCCATGGGCCTGACTAGGCCCAAGGCCACAGGGGGATGGGCAGTCTCAGGCCTGGCCAGCTGAGACTAGCCCAGCAGAGGGAGGGGGAAGAAGGAGCCCTGAGGGTTTTGGATGCACCCTCAGGTGGGGATGGGATCTTTCTTTGTCACTGCGCTTTGGGTTTTCTGTAACATTCACTGCTTTCTATTTAAACTTTCATCACTTTTGCAATCCGTTTGTCTGAGTCGTTATTTCTGCCTGTGGTGGGGAGGGGACCTGCCCCAACCCATTACACCCATGCAAACCATCAGCACCTCCAACGCAGAGCTGTGGGAATGCAAAAGGTTTGTGGCTTCAGCAGCTCCCCTCAATTTAGGTACAGCTCTGCTGAAACAAGTCCAGGAGATGACACCCAGAATGAATGAATTTGGCTGACAAAAATCAGCTCTGCCAGCCATGAGAGCAATTAGTCCATTCTGGAGCACAGTTTCTTCATTACAGAGATAACCTCCCTGCTCTGTTTGAGACTTGGGGGGGAAACTGCATGTAAGCAAATGAAGTTAAAGGAAAACTGCTCTGCAGTGTGTGTCTTTCTTTCCAGAAAGATCTAGGTGGAGAAAAGCAGCTTTATCTGTCTTTCCTCTTCATCCCTTCCCAAGCAGAGGTTTATTTCTTCCATTCCTAGGAAAGAAGCAGAGGGTAATGAAGGGATACAGTCATGGATAAAGCATAGAAAGGGTTGTCAAAATCATTATGCCATACACACGTTCTACTTTTTTCTCCCCCCCCCCCCAATGGTTTATATTAAGTAGCCTAAAGGGTCAATGTTGGCATCTTTAGTGATATAAAAGCATAGGGTCTGAGTGGTTTTGACCAACGTTAAACTAAGTGAAGAAGTTTGCTGTAGTTTCTTCCTTGAGATGCTGAGGGACTTTTGTGTCTCTGTTAAAGACTGTGTGGATGACCTGGGTTTTCCCCACTTACACATTCACCAGTAACTGTGTTCGTGTGACCAGTCCTATGAGATTCAGCAGGACTACTCCCATCAGCACCGTTGTTCCACACGTTCATATGTTAGAGGCTGTTACTATAGAGATAAGTTATAGCTTTCAGAAGACACATTCCACATAACTTTGTAAATATCATAAAACTTACAATGACAATAATATAACATAAAATATTTATGGAGTCTATGACAATCCAATCTTCTAGCAATATTCACTTTACTGTATGGATTCAACTTGCAATGAAGTGGTCGATTTGTACATGGTACTTGACATCACCTAGTTTTCCCATAGGGACTTCAATTAACTGCATGTATTAGCAACTGTGAATCTAAGACACTTAAAGACTTTTTGTAATCTTTGGTATAGTTTTACACATTTCTGAGCTGTCCAAAGTGGCTTTCCTATTTTTTTTTCCAGCTCAAGTACTCCTTACTTCCACCATGAATAACCCCTGCTCCAGCTTCTGCCTTGATGAGCTGGTAGGAAGCAATGTGAATGCTGGTGAAGCCAACAGGACTACACTGCTCTTACAGTAGCCAGACACTGATCCTTACTTACCCTTTAGTGTTTGAACAGTTTTGACTGTCTGCTGTGCTCCTCATCTCCAGAGTCCAGCTTCCCATGTCTCTCCAATATTACAGGACAGGAGAAAGCATATAGTTTGGTGCACAGACCTGTTCCATGGAAGTGCAGTTGGTGCAGTTCCCAGCTTGGCTCACACCTTTTAAGAACAAGATGAAATCTGTTTGAAGGTAAAGGTTCCTTAACTGTGAGTTTTCCCTTCTGTTTCTCACACCCTCTCTAGGCTCATCACAACCTGAATGTATCACATTGTGAAGCTTAATGGAGATTATGGAATGTAAGGTACCCCCAGTTTCACCTAAAATTGCAAGAAAGGAGGAAGAATTGCAAGTCTAAGATTTGCCCATATATCCCCTGCTGCTGAAGGGTGATGGGAAGAATCCATTCTGAGTTTTTCAAAAGTGTTTTCTTTGGCTATCCATAAATTATGTCACTCCTCCCTGACATGTCTTGCACATAGTGGAATTACTTCCCACTGCCTTACATAAGTTTGTCTAAATCTGATTATTACAGGACAAAGTCCACCAGAAAAAGCAGCTGAGGGTCAACTTTTAACCCCCAATCCATCTCTGACACTGGGAAGATTCTTTACCCTTGTTACAGTCAGTCATTGCTCTTTTACTTAGCATAAAAGGCAAGTCTTAAAAGCATTCATTTTGATTCCCCAAATTTAAAATGTGGACCCTGCTGTGTTTCAGATAACATTAAAGTATAAAAATTGCCCTGTGGTCCTCAAATAATTTTCTCTTGGTTGATGTTTCTTCTAAAAGGTTCACAATGCTTGGAAAAAAGGGAACCAGAAAGAGCTAATTGTATGCCAAGAAAGCTTCATAATCACTTATTCCAGCCAATAAAATAATTGATTCAAGTTGGCAAGAGTCTCACACTCTAAATTTGCACCCAAAGTGAGTGATTAAGTGCTGCACTTTCCCCTAGACACATCGACTTCCAGCCAGAGCCAACAAAATGGGTTATGTGTGCTCATTAGTCCCTGCTTCCCTCCACTGCTCCAGAGGGCTATGTGTTAGGGTGCTGATGATAGCACTGCCTGGAGAGGTGGTAGTCAAGGGCATTGTAGAGGTCGTCCTGTCTGTGCGATGTACAGGATGCAACTCTTGTAAGAGCTCAGTAACTATGTTCAATTGGGCACACATCCCTCACTATAAAGAGGTTTCTCCTCATGTTGAGGTGAAAACTCCTATGTTCAAGCTTGTACCTGTTGGTCCTTGGCTTATTATTGCACACCAAAAAGAGCTTGGCTCCCTCCACTTGACACCCACCCCTCAAATATTAATAGACATTGATCAGATCTCTTCTCAGGACTGAACAGCCCCAGGGCTCTCAGTCTCTCTTCATAGAGCAGATGCTCAGGTTCCCTGGTCATCCTCATGGCTCAACCCTCTCCACCAGGTCCCTATCTCTCTTGAATTGGAGAGTCCAAGGCTGGACATAGCATTCCAGGTGTGGTCTCAGCAGGGTGGAGAAGAACCTCCCTATGCCTGCTGGACACTCTTTTCTTGATGCACCCCAGGACACCATTGGCTCTCTTGGCCACAAGGGCACACTGTTGTCCCTAGATGTATTTAGGTTGTGATCCTATAAAGGTGCCTAAAACAAAATTACATCTCTCATCCCAAGTTGAAAGTACAGTGCCAAAATACATCATGTATGTGCTCTTTCAAGTATTTGAGATTTTTAACACACATACTAAATCTCCTTTTTTTTTTTTTCTTCCATTTGAAAGGTAGTGTGCACTTGCAACCCAGAGAGACAAATGCATACCAGGCAGCATCAAGAGAAGCATAGCCAGCAGGTCGAGAGAGGTGCTTCTCCCCCTCTACTTCACTCTGGTGAGACCCCACCTGGAGTACTGCGTCCAGGTCTGGAGTCCCTGTTATGGGAAGGATCTGGATGTGCCGGAACGTGTCCAGAGAAGGGCCGGGAGGATGATCAGAGGGCTAGAGCATCTCTCCTATGGAGAGAGACTGGAAGTTGGGGCTACTCAGTCTGGAGACGAAAAGGCTCTTAGGAGACCTTATTGTGGCCTTGCAATATTGTGACCGTTTGAGGCTGTGCCGTTAAGAAAGGGGCACACTGGCTAAATGTTTATAAAATATTTTGGTATTCTAAACAAATTTCATTGGCTAGGTAAGGTGAGAGGTGAGAGTGGACCCAGCGCGGCGGGGACTTTCCCTTAGTTTCTCTTCCTTCGCTGTTCCTTTTGGCTAGACTGCTTCTGGGCTCCTGGCCAACTAAGATAAGATACTGACTAACTCCCTGTGCATAGGCCTCTGTCTGCTGTGCTAACACACACACCCCCACCCCCCTTTTCTCTTTTTCTATCTCTTTGGGGGAGAAGGGAGGTAGGGGGGTGAAGGGGGCACAGGGGGAAGCCCCCTCTGTTGGGGGTCTGGTTTCTGACTGTGTTTATTTGCTGTATATTTCTGTATATATTGTAAAATACCTGTATTTGTTGTGTTACATATAATCTGTTTCCTTGTAAAATATACTCTCATTTCTCCGACTGGGTTTTAGCCGTGGTTTCTTTCTCGGTGGGGGGAGGGAAAGCGGAGCTTTTCCTTTCAAACCACCACACAATATCTGAGGAGGACCTACAAGAAAGCTGGGGAGGGGCTTGTTAGGATGTCAGGTAGTGATAGGAGAATGGAGCAAAACTAGAAATGGGTAGACTCAGATTGGATGTTAGGAAGAAGTTCTTCACCATGAGGGTGGTGAGACACTGGAGCAGGTTGCCCAGGGAGGTGGTAGAAGCCTCATCTCTGGAGGTTTTTAAGGCCAGGCTGGATGTGGCTCTGAGCAACCTGATCTAGTGGAAAGGCACCCCCCCACCCATGGCAGGGGTGTTGGAACTAGATGATCCTTGAGGTCCCTTCCAACCCTGATAATTCTGTGATTCTATGATTTCCTGAATGTCTATCAGACATCTTTGCTACAGGACAGCCAGCATATTTTCCCATACACACTGTTATAAGCAACAACAAAAAAGAGCCCACATGCAAAAAGGAGAGGAAAAAAAAGTTAAACAAAGGATGTTCTAAAAATACATATTTAATTTTGTGTCTTAAAAAGAAAAAGAAACAAAAGATCAATTAATAGTGTCCCCCAACTGCTAGCCTGTACAGATCCATGGCAACCTGCCATGCTGAGTCAAACCATGTCTCTTTGAAGTGAGTGTCTCTATTTCCCTCAGGAAAATATAATCAGAGGAGGACTGTGCTGCCTTCCCCAGCAGTGGCAGAATGAATGGGGTCTGCTAGGGTTATTTGTACACTAAATGTGATTGCTAATATGCATGAAAAAGCTATGTTAAAATCTTACAATAATGAGGATGACCAAGATCAATAGAGGAACTGGTGTTCTGGAAAACCAGATCCAATTAGAAGGAGGTCTTGATGCACTGAACACATCCGCTCCGCAGCAAATGCACTGAGTTTGCTGCTCACAGACCTATCTGTTTCCAACTCCTGTCTCAGACCTGCAGGAAACTGTCCAAAGTGCCCCAAAGGCTTCAGAGTCCCAGCCAGTTGAGTCCTCCACTGGGCTTTGGGCAAGCAGGATGAGCAGAGTTCGTGCTGAGCAGAGAAGCCCTCCTTGAGGCCACCACTACAGCACCAGTGTCATGGGATGGCAAAATAAGTGCAAATTTAATCAATTGACCACTAAAGCTGGCATGTAAGAACAATTTCCTTAAAGCTCTGGAATATCTTTCCCAGAGAAAGACTAGAAATACCTGTAAGCACAGTTGTTTAAGGGAAAAAGAATTGGTACAAATACAGAGAATTAAACTCCAGCTGTTACCTACATGTCTAAATGTTCTGTCTCCTGATGGGTTATATTCTGTAACACTTTCACACTACCTCTGTTGTAAATAAAACACATTTTAGAGGACAGTTAGTGTGGGGTGCTTTTTTGCCTTGAAAATATGACCAGATTTTTTCCCTATCATAAAGTGGTTGAGAATTGGAATGACTTTTCTATCCTCTGTGTCTTAGAACAAGGTAGAAGTTCATAGACTCATACAATCATAAAATTACAGAATCATAGAATGGTTCAGGTTGGAAGGGACCTCTAAAAGTCATCCAGTTCCAATCCCACTGCAGTGAGCAGGGGCATCCTCAAATAGATCAGGTTGCTCAGAGCCTTGTCCAGCCTGACCTTGAATATCTCCAGGAATGCAGCCTCAACCACCTCCCTGGGCAACCTGCTGTGGTGTTCCACTACCCTCATAGTGTGGAACTTGTTCCTAACATCCATTCTAAACCTGCTCTTCTCTATGTTTCAAACCATTGCCTCTCATCCTGTCACTGCAGGCCTTAGAAAACAGTCCCTCTGCAGCCTTCTTGTAGCCCCCTTCAGGTACTGGAAGGTCACTGTTAGGTCTGCCAGGAGCCTTCTCTTCTCAGCCTATGCTTGTAGCAGAGATGTTCCAGCCTCGTGATCATCTTCTTGGTCCTCCTCTGGACCCACTCCATCAGCTCTATATCCTTCTTATGTTGAGGGCTCCAGCGCAGTACTCCAGGTGAGGTCTCACCAGAGCAAAGTGTCAGAATCGCCTCTCTCCATCTGCTGGCCTTGAATCAAAGATGACTTTGGTCTTGAATCATAATTTCTTAGTATGAAAAATAGATACTTATAATAATCATGTGAAGCACAGAGGAAAGATAGATAAAAAGTTACACTTCTATTTTAGGCTTGTTTTAGTATGATTCAGAAGCCAGCAAAGCAATCTAACATAAGCTCAATTTTAACATCAGACCTGTCCTGCTAAAAAATATTACCTACTATGCCAGATTTAGTACAGTAAGGCATTAGGGGGAAAAAGGAGTGGGGGAGTGGAATCCATGCTTTAATTAACTGGCTGCAAATTTTGAAACTTTATCCTCAGATGTGCCACATGAAATTTATTTGTAACACATAATTAAGGTAAGATTGGATTTTCTCCAGGCTCATGGGTTACTATGACCTGCATGCTCAGCAGATACCGGAAATCAAATGTAGAATAATTTCCAGGATAAAAGCAAGTGAAACTTCTGCTTGACCTGAAACAAAACACAGAATTATAGCATTATTTCAGTTGGAAAAAACCTCTAAGATCATCAAGTCCAACCCTCAACCTAACGCCACCATGGCCACAAACACCCGGAGGTGGTGAGGAGGTGGGTATTAGTGTCTTCTCCCTAGTATCAAGTGATAGGACAAGATGAAATGGCCTCATGTTGCACCAGAGGAAGTTTAGATTGGATATTAGGAAAAAAATCCTCACTTAAAGTCATTGGACCAGGCTGCCCAGGGAGGTGGTGGAGTCACTGTCCTTGGAGGTGTTCAAAAGCTGTGTAGACATCGCACTTCAGGACATGGTTTGGTGGGCATGGAAGTTTTGGGTTGACAGTTGGACTCAATGATCTTAGAGGTCATAGAATATCACAGAAGAATATCATATCATGGAATCAATAAGGTTGGAAAAGACCTCAAAGATTATCAAGTCCAACCTGTCACCCAAGACCTCATGACTACTAAACCATGGCACCAAGTGCCACGTCCAATCCCCTCTTGAACACCTCCAGGGACAGTGACTTCACCACCTCCCTGGGCAGCACATTCCAATGGCTAACAACTCTCTCGGTGAAGAACCTTCTCCTCACCTCAAGCCTAAACCTCCTCTGGTGCAGTTTGAGACTGTGTCCTTTTGTTCTGTTGGTGGTTGCCTGGAAGAAGAGACCAACCCCCACCTGGCTACAACCTCCCTTCAGGTAGTTGTAGAGAGCAATAAGGTCTCCTCTGAGCCTCCTCTTCCCCAGGCTAAGCAACCCCAGCTCCCTCAGCCTCTCCTCATAGGACTTATGCTTGAGACCTCTCCCCAGCCTCATTGCTCTTCTCTGGACACATTCAAGAGTCTCAATGTCCTTCTTAAATTGAGGGGCCCAGAACTGGACACAGTACTTCAAGATGTGGCCCAACCAGTGCTGAGTACAGGGGAAGAATGACTTCCCTGCTCCTGCTGGCCACACTATTTCTGATGCAGGCCAGGATGCCATTGGCCTTCTTGGCCACCTGGGCACACTGCTGGCTCATGTTCAGCCTGCTGTCAACCAGTACCGCCAGGTCCCTTTCTGCCTGGCTGCTCTCCAGCCACTCTGACCCCAGCCTGTAGCACTGCATGGGGTTGTTGTGGCCAAAGTGCAGCACCAAAACATCCTGCATCCCTTCTGTAATTATTTTGGAAGCAGTGCTGCTCTCCCTGCTGCTGTCTCTGCATTTATTGAGATTAAGCACAAAGTTTATGTATAAAGGTGAAGCCAGAAATCCAACAATATTGAACCTAAGTGCCCTGTTGTACTATTTGACTGCAGCAAGCAGCATAGAAAGTTGACATTTCTCTCTCTGTCTCAATGCTGTATGATTTTTTCTAGAGTTTAGTGCATGTTTTATACTCTGTAATATGAGCTTTTCATAAGAAAATTTGTAATGATTTGAGCTGAATTCATCTTCCTCTAGCTTTGTAGATAAATTCTGCAGTGCCTGCTAACACAATTCCCATGGGCTTTTTCCCCACCCTGTTTCCTCCAGTATATCATAGCATGCTTCATTTTCTCATTTCAGGCTTTCTTTTTTTTTCTGGCAGAACTAATAAAATACGACTCTGATGCAAGAGCAGCCCTTGAAGCCTGCAGGTGGGACAGAGGGACTTCTGCAGGGATGATGAGGATTCTCTGTGAAGGCTTTCTCAGGAGCTTTTATTTACTTTGTTTTATATTGCAGGGGGGGCCCCAAATCCTAAATCTGTGAATGAAAGCTCAAGATATTCTAAGACTAGTTGAAAATCATAATGTTTTTCTAGCAGTAAAACCAGGAAGTCTACACTAATCTGCTCTTTTATGTGACAGGGCTTCTGATACACAAGCCCCAAATGATTATCCCTTCATTTGATGCTCTACAGACATCGACATGCACAAAGTAAACATTTTTCTTCAAAGGAGAGTGTTTGTAAGGAAATCAGGAAGAAATAAAATGGAATAAAAAAATCCATCAGTTCATGTAAATGCCAGATACTATTTGTATAGGAATGGGAAGGCAGAACAGAAAGCTTCTGTCTACCAACAGCTCTTCTGAGTATGAGGAAACATCAATACTTAAAGGGTGGTGGTCAAGAGGATGGAGCTGGGCTCATTCGGTGGTGGATGGTAATAGGACAAGAGACAGTGGGCACAAATTAGAACACAGAAGGCTTTTCTTGAACTGAAGGAGAAACTTCTTTACTTTGAGGGTGATGGAGCACCTGATCTGGCTACCCAAAGAGGCTGTGGAGCCTCAGTCTCTAAAGGTATTCAAAATCCATCAGGACATACTTTTGATGCAGCCCAGGATATGGTTTGCCTTCTGGGCTGCAAGAACAGATTCCTGGCTCATGTCCACAGTGAATCACAACCTTTTCTTCTTTAGTTCAATTCTGTTTAACATCAAAGGTTGAATGGTGCAAAGTCCCTGGGCTCTCATAGATATCTGTGATTTATTGGCATCTCTCCTTCAACTCTGTGTTTTGTGTATTGGAGTCACTCTGCTGTCATAAGCCATCACCATAGGCTTTCTGTATAACCTGGGGCAAATAATTTTTGAGCAGAACTTTATAAAGGTGTTGTGGTGATTAAAGTTAGTAGACTATCCACTAAATGCATTGATTATTCTGTTCCTTAACATCTCTTGGTCTTCATTCCTTACTTGAAAAAGGAAGAGAACAATCAGATATTAAAAGGTGTAGTAATACGTTTTTGGTGTTCGATTACCCTAGAGGCACTACAAGCCCAGCTTCCAGGCCAAGATGTTACCAGGTGAAGATGTTTATTACATTATGCAGCAAAGTTACACTCTTAGAAAGCACGTGTCACATCTTAATTGGTTATTTTTCTACTGGCAGGCATGTAATTAAGGTATACAATAAGTTAAAATAACAAAACAACTTTTCAACACCTCCAACCAAATTCTGCCAAGTCTTTCTCCTCAGTTACAAGATGCTTACATTCTTTTCTAAGTCAAAGATTAAACATAGCCTTCTCTAACTCAAGCAGGGGCAAATATTCCTCTCCTTCCCTCTTTGGTTCTCTCAATTACTGGTCAGGTGTGCATTTCTAACTCAAGGGCAAACCATAGCTGTTCCAAAGCTATCTGGAAACAACCCTTCTACAAAAAAGGCTTTGGCTAATTTAGGCTGCTCACTGTCTTGGGTAAGGGCTTTCTTTCACTCTTCTTAGTGCATAATTCAACGAAAGATTTAGACTGGAGATTAGGAAGAAATTCTTTACAGTGAGGGTGGTGAGACACTAGAACAGATTTAACAGGGAGGTTGTGGATGGCCCCTCCCTGGAGGTGTTCAAGGCCAGTTTGGACAAGGCCTTGAGCAACCTGGACAAGTGGAAAGTGTCCCTGCCCACGGCAGGGGCACCAGAACTAGATGAGCTTTAAGGTCCCTTCCAACCCAAACCATCCTATGATTCTATGATAGTCATCTCAGGCAGAGCTCAGGTGGATCTCCTACTTAGGACATAAAACAATACATGTAAATTACCTTTTAACTTATCCCACTTCTCTTAAAACAGTGACAAAGACAGAGCACATTTTTAATGTCAATTTTAATGCAACTTTTCCCATCAAAATGCTCATTCAGATTTAGTAGCCCCAAAACTATTTAGCCTGGTCAGACTTGTAAGCCAGACAAATATTTTAACATTTAAATTTTGGATGTGAAAATACATATAAAATAGCAGTGAATGATGTTGAATAAGTAGAATGATTCTTTCTTTTTCTTCTTCTTTTTTTTTTTCTTTTTACAGTTTTTGCTTATTTACACACAAAAATATGAGGAACTTAGTTCACCAGATGTGAATATAAAGTAGGACATGAACCACTACTTTGCAACATCATTGGCAGAATGAGTTTATGAGGCTTCCAAAAATATTTGTAATGTCAATACACACACACACACACACACAAAATCTCCTAAACAAGGAACAACTGAATTGACAGATGAGTAGAGAAATGGACTTGGCCTTAAGTCATCAAAATCAGTCTTTTGCTGGACTTCATTAGATGTAGATCACTCCTGAAACATTTTAACATTGATTCAGCACTCAATAAAATCAAGAGTAATGATGAGGACCAGGGTGGCTAGAAGCTACAGTTTTACTTCTAAAGTCAAGGGGTAGTTGTGTGTGGAAATCAATTCTCAAAGCAAACAGGGAGCCTTAAGGCTGTTGTAAATGAAGGACAGTCCATAAGAAGCGTCTATAAGGAGCTGAGAGTGGTAGAGCTTCTTGGGATATTATTCTTAAGGACTTTCTAGGGGTTTTCAATCAAGAGATGCCAGCTCTCCAAAAATCAGGTGTTTCATGGGAAATAGGTTCATTTGCTGAAATTTCTACTGTAACAACATAATTCTTTTCCTTGAGGAAATCTACTTGGTTTTCCACTCAATGGCACAGGAAGGACGTAGACATGATGGAGTGGGTCCAGAGGAGGGCCACAAAAATATCAGGGAGCTGGAGCACCTCTGCTGTGAGGGCAGGCTGAGGGAGCTGGGGTTGTTAAGCCTGGAGAAGGGAAGGCTCCAGGATGACCTAATAGCAGCCTTCCAGTACCTGAAGGGGTGTTACAAGAAGGCTGGAGAGGGACTGTTTCCAAAGGCATGTAGAGATAGGATGAGAGGCAGTGGTTTGAAACTAGAGAAGAGCAGATTTAGGTTGGACATTAGGAACAAGTTCTGCACTATGAGGGTGGTGGAACACTGGAACAGGTTGCCCAAGGAGGTGGTTTAGGCCCCATCCCTGGAGATATTCAAGGTCAGGTGTGACAAGGCTCACTGCAGGGGGGTTGAACTAGATGACCTTTGGATGCCCTTTAATAAAAGTGCCACTAATGGCTCAATAAAAGGTATGTTTAAGCTATAGCTCTCCAATGGTATCCCCACCCATAAGCTCTTCATTAATCCCACCATCCTGTGGGTGAATTCACACACCTCAATATCCATCCTCTGTGGCCAGGTTGCCCTAGTCATGACCTGCACAGTTGCCTTCCTCTATTTGGTGCTGTGCTCTCCCTGAAAGCCCAGGAGGCAGTTGCCCATCCTCACCTGGCATCCATTTATAGAATTATAGAACTATAATGGTTGGAAAAGACCTCAAAGATCACCAAGTCCAATCATCAACCCAACACCACCATGTCTCCAAATGCCATGGCCACACGTTTCTTGAACTCCACCACCTCCTTGGGTAGTCTGTTCCAATGCCTGGACACTCTTGCAATGAAGGATTTTTTCCCATAATATCCAATCTAAACCTCTCCTGGTGCAGCTTGAGGCCATTTCTTCTCATTCTAGTACTCAATACTAAGGAGAAAAGACCAGCTTTCACCTCACTACAACCTCAGTTCAAGTAGTTGTAGAGAGGAATTTGCTGTCCTCATTCCCTTCTTCCCTCTCCTTCTGCAGCCAGACCTAGTTTTTTCCTGCTTTTCCAATAACTTCAGGCATTATCAGTGTTTGGTAACTTCCTTGCCTGCTTGGAAGACGTTATGAACACCTTCCACAAGGGCACAAACATTTCTAGGGACATCCACACATGACATGACATGTTGACATGTTCAGTACAAAGCCTTCTTCATTTTCTGGAGTGTAGTCTCAGGTTCTGCAATACTCATGCTTCATGACACTGCCTGTGACTCCACCTTCCTAAATTATTCTCTCTGAGGACCATTTTTTCAAGAGCATTTTTGCATCAGCATTCAGCAGTGATGTGCAGTTGTAAATATTTCACTAGGTTGTAAAGCCTGAGGGTAGTTTTCTTCTTGTTTCCAGCATTTCCATCTTGTGGTATTTTGATGGAATACTTGAAAGATGATTGAATCATTTCTGCCTAACATCTGAGATTCATGTTTAATTGCATGTCAGGTCAGGTTCTGAATTTAAATTAATCTCTGTGTGGCCTTTCTCTCCTTCTTCTCTTCATTCTGTTCCTGATCTTCACCCCCATGGGACAGCATGACTTTTGCAAAAGCCGTGTTCTAATTCTTTTCCTGTCCATGCTCAGGGCATTTGCCACAAGAGCACACAGAAGGATGAGAAATCAGATAAATCCACCCAGATAGCTCACATTTCTTTTAATGGGCCTTCAAATGCTGCAAATTAACATAAGCCATCTTGGAGAACTGGTCAGAACATTGCCTTTCTGAAATGTAGCGGTTATGGGATTTTCTTTGAAAAAAAAAATTGCTTTTCCCTTCATCTTTCAATACATAAAAGCCAAAGGAGAGTTCTTTGGAAAAATCAGGATGTGTTTCTCCTCCTTGTCCTCATAAGGCTTCCCCTGCCTTGATGTTGAGAAAGAGAGCTGGAGTGTGACATGAGGTTTATGCTAGGTCTGCACTGCTGCTGCCTATAGATCTGTCGCTCCTTTTTCTGTGTAGGTGCTAGGGAGTCAGAGGTAGCAAGGGAGTCAGAGGAGATGACAGCCAATTTGTCTTCCATTGTAGTTCCTTCTTCAGCATTGCCTTTGTATTTCTTCCATTCAATATGAAAAGTGCACCTTGCTCCCATGGTCAACATGCTGTTGACAGTCCCCTGTTGCTTTAGAAGACTTTATGATCATAGAATCATAGAACGGTCTGGGTTGGAAGTGACCTCCAAGGGTCATCTCGTCCACCCTGCAGTAAGCAGGGACATCCTCTACTACATCAGGCTGCCCAGAGCAACTCACCCTCAGCTACTCACCCTGCAAAAGACTGTCTTTGGACCATAGATCAAGGGGTTTATCCAAGTGATCTATAAATCTACGAAGGTGACATTTCACTCCCAGCCAAGCAGGTGAGGGGTGAATACGTGTGCTTGGGTTGCTGGAAGGCCAAAGACTCTCTTAGGAAAGTAGAGTGGATGCTTTAATGAATCTTCATGAGTGTGTGGGCTCTGCCTTCCAGTGGGTGAGATCTGTTTCACTCCAGCTTTGTCTCATTACAAAGAAGCCAGAATGTGCTCTTCTGGAACTTTTAATTTCTATTTCACAACAAAAGCTCTGACAGCTGAAATAAAGCTGCTCATGGATTTATTCTTCTCAAAAGTACAGACTCAGACTCACAGACGAGTAGAAATTGTGGGCAAAGAAATAGAAAATTTAGACTTCAAGGGAAAGTAAGTGATAGATTACAGTGATGTGGGATGATGGTGGGCAGGTGGCATGGCTTTGAGCCTCAAGGCTGTCCGCCATTTCTCACTGTCCTTTTTCTGCCTCAGCTGAGTAGGTCTCAAACTGAGTAGTGGGAAAGGCTGTGACAGCACTACCATGTTTAGAGGGTAAGATCCAAGGGTGATATCACAGTAGCTGTAGTTTTTCATCACACAGAGGACAAGGCAGTCCTTGTGACGAAATATTGTACCTGGGTAACTAATTTCTGAAGGCTCATACAGCATCTGCTGTGTTTCTGGTGCCAAAGGAGAGTCAGATCCTCATGACATGTGGCTTTGAGCCTGCTTGTGCATTCACAACCTGGCTTTGCATCATTTTTGTCCTTTTCTTTCCTACAAGTCACTGAGAGCTTCTCCTTGGCCCATGCAGAGAGGAAATAATCATGGAGAGGCCTTTCTGACAGCAAAGAAACTTCAAAGGAGGAAAAATGTTGTTACAGATTGCATGTGCTGGGGAAGCTCATAGCAAGGGAGGAAGGAGTTGACTCACAGAATAAAAATGATGCATACTATGTCTGTTCTAAAGTGTCCTAAAAAACCCCAGTAAGAGAAATGGTCAACATTAAGAACCACATATAAGGCTTGTGAACTTCTCTGTTGTGTTATGGTATGTGTCAGACCATAATAATATGGATAACAAGGTATTATATCATGGGGGGGTATAGTGGGGGCATAAGCAAGGAAGAGAAATGAGGACAAAAGGGAAGATGCTACCTGGAGACTGACTCCCTTGCTGTTGCTGGTATCACACATCCTTCCAGTTTCTGTCTTTAGCTCCTCAATGTTGCTTCATGTTGGTGTTTTACTTAAACTTCCTGCATAATTCCAACACGTTAAGAAATTAAAACTTTATCAAATATGCTCCAAGAAAGATCATTGTTATTTGTTTACTTTATTTGCTAGCTTGGGAAACTGACTTTCTAAGATTTATGCACATCAGTTCCACCTGAATGCTGTGAGAGACTAGTTAAAATCTAGCAAATAACTATTGAGACATGACACAAAACTGCCCAAGAGGTTATTGGTCTTCCTCTCAGCCTCTGCTGCTTGGTTGTCAGAAAATCCCTCTGTCCTTGACTCACTTTCTGCTGGGAGTTTCCCCACTCATCTCTTCTGGGAATGGTGCCAGCATAGCTGGATGACAGCTGGGACTGCACACATGCTGGAGAGCAGCAGAGGTGGTGTGGTGAGTGACCTCCACAGGTATTGCTCTTTTAATCTTTTTACCATTGGACACCTATATTAAGCCACAGTAAGAAATGCATGGCAAGCCTCCCACCAGCCCACCCACAGATAATAGAATCATTTTGGTTGTAAAAGACTTTTAAGATCATTGAATCTAACCCTTCTCTAACTCTACCAAGTCTGGTGCAGCTTTATAACTGCAAAATGCTTCATTAGATAGTCCCTGATGAGAAAAGAGGCTTCAGCCTTCTGTGCAAAAGGCCATCTTCAGCAGCAGCTAAATGGAGGTTGCAAACTTCATTGCCCTCAGGCAACTCATGCCTACTGGCCTGACATGGTACATTACAGACCCTTGACGATTGCCAAACCCCATCCTGCAGCACAGCCTTACAAATCAGCTGCACTCATTGCTGCTGGCGATTTAAGACAGAGCTCACTGACTTCAGACAAGGCTGGGCAGTGACTCAGCAAGGAGACCAGATCACCTCCATTGCATTTAGTTATCTGACTAGGAACCCGGAACAAAGGATACCATTACTTCTTCAAATGGCTAGTGGGCTTTTGCCTGTCCACAGGATCTTTTTGTGTTGAATGCTAATAGCATACAACTTTTTATTTTTCCCCTGTGCAGGGTGCCTGAAAAGAATGAGAGGTTTTCTGGAATGAAAAGCCAGATGTAGTGAAGGTGTGCATCCATAACATTATTTCTCTAATAACAAAGCCTTGACATGCACCACAGTTAGGCTTGAATCATTAACTTCCATTTTTATTGATGAAAGACTTTAATTTGTTTCTCATCTCACATTGGTTTATTAATTCTTAAATCAAATATGCATTTTTTTTGTTGTTGTTTCTCCACTGGAAATGCACGTTCTGAGACCAATTAAACTAAAGTGTGGGATGTAGTTCTCATTCTGGTAAGCAGAGATTCTTTGTGAGTATTTTTCCTTGTAGAAGCCTGGGTTTCACTGCTGCTCTACTTTAGTGAACATTTTCTTACTCCTTTGTAAGATATGTGGTTTCATTTACCTCTTTGTTTCCTGGTATAGATTACTATGGAAAATATTTCTCTTTTTTTTTTTTCTTTTTTTTTTTTTTCACTAAGTACCAGAAAACTCAGAAAACTTAAAACTATTTCTCATGCTTTTGGACTTTGCCTTTATGAAAAAGAAGGGCAACGAGGCTGGTGAGAGGCCTCGAGCACAAGACCTACGAGGAGAGGCTGAGGGAGCTGGGATTGTTTAGCCTGGAGAAGAGGAGGCTCAGGGGAGATCTTATTGCTGTCTACAACTACCTGAAGAGAGGTTGTAGCCAGGAGGGTGTTGGTCTCTTCTCCCAGGCAACCAGCACCAGAACAAGAGGACACAGTCTCAAGCTGTGCCAGGGGTGGTTTAGGCTCGAGGTGAGGAGAAAGTTCTTCACCGAGAGAGTGATTGCCCATTGGAATGTGCTGCCCAGGGAGGTGGTGGAGTCACCATCCCTGGAGGTGTTCAAGAGGAGACTGGACGTGGCACTTGGTGCCATGGTCTAGTAGTCATGAGGTCTTGGGTGACAGGTTGGACTTGATGATCTTTGAGGTCTTTTCCAACTTTGTTGATTCTATGGTTCTATGATTCTATTAAAAAGAAATCCAGAAAAATAAAGGAAAGTAATTTTAAAACCAGGTTGGCACCCAATGAACCAAACAGATTTTCCTAAATGGTGTTTTCTTCATTTTCTGTTAAAAGATCCCATTTTAAGAGTGGTTTTAGTAAAACTGAGCATACTGATCAATTGTTACGAATCAGCTTCCATCCAAGAAATGGAATGTTGATAAAATAAGAAGCTTTAGTGCTCAAGTCTTTTATAAAGAAAAAAAAAAAGGGAAATAAAACAAAATAAATAATAAATAAAATAAAAACAAAATAAAATTAGACAAAATAAAACAAAAATAATAAAATAAATAAATAAAATTCTTAAATGCATTGTAGAAATTCAAAGCATTAATTGCAAGCGTTCTTTTGTGTCTCGCTCAGCATCTTTTATTTAGGACACAAGGAAATGGCTTCAAGTTGCACCAGAAGAGGTTTAGTTTGGATATTAGGAATAATTTCTTCACTGAAAGAGTGTTCAGGCATTGGACAGGCTGCCCAGGGAGGTGGTGGAGTCACTGTCCCTAGAGGTGTTCCAAAGCTGTGTAGGTATGGCACTTCAGAACATGGTTTGATGACCATGGAGGTGTTGGAGTGGCAGTTGGAATTGATGATCTTAAACATCTTTTCCAACCAAAATTATTCTACAATTCCATGCGTCTCATAAACAGAAGTGCTGGATATTAGGAAGAAATTCTTTACAGTGAGGGTGGTGAGACACTGGACATGTTGCCCAGGCAGGTAGTGGATGCCCCCTGCCTGGACGTGTTCAAGGCCAATTTGGATGAGGCCTTGAGCAAGCTGGGCTAGTGGAAGGTGTCCCGACCCATGGCAGGAGTGTTGGAACTAGATGATCTTTAAGGTCCCTTCCAACCCAAACCATTCTATGAATCTATGCACTAAATATTTAGGTGTAAAAGATCTTTTTCAGAGCATTTAATTGGTTCTTCCAGGAGGCAGTTCTACTGTAAGAAGAGTTTTCCACCATGAATGCACTGTGGTCCAAGGATATAATGTATTTTTCTCCAGTTGAAAAAAACCCGCATACTAGAAACGTGGTATGAGACAGTGGGAGGACCTTCCACACTGCCCTAAGAAAGAGAAACCCAGGCCAGAGGATCCTACAGGACCCAGTGTCCTGGTGTTGTCATTACATACCCTAAAAGTAATAAAAATTCCATGATTTCCACTCTAATCTCCTCTGCAAAACAAATGCATCTCCCAGATATGATTCCAGGTGGGTAGGATGGAGTTCATCCAATTGCTCAGTCCCTGAGGGTCTTTACAGTGATGTTCCTTTTCCATCTGACTGTGGATGGTAGGATCAGAATGAAAGTGCTCTTTTCCATGATGTTTTCTGTTAACACTTGTAACTAATGAGCAGAATTAAGCACATTCAGAGGCTTCTGTAGGTGCACACATAATGAGTGAATGTGAAAATACAATTTATCATCATCTCAACTTCTTTGCCTTTCATCTGGAATATTTGACAATCTGAAATAGTGATAAATGAAAACACTTGGAATACTACATGGTGTAAGAACCAGGAGTGCTCCATCTTAATTCTCTTCTGCCAGTTAAAAACTTGATTTTAAATGAAAGGTTCTTCCTTCTGTCTTTAAAGTAACTTCAATTATCTCCATTTGGCCCAAGACTAAATTTAGCCCTTGAAATCCCATAAATTCTGCTGACACAAGAAAACAGACTGCAGACTGCTATGGATCTAGAGACACAGATTTCAAAATGATCCACCTAAAAGTGCACCTGAAAGCTTTAGGCTTTGAGTGAAACGTTTGACTGCAATTCATGCAACAGGACTAATCCTATTTATCTCACTTGTATGAAGATTCTGCTCCGTTTTGACCAAGGTCAAACCTGACAGGGCAGACACTGAACACTGTGCTTCAGTTATAATGCCTGGGCTGCAGTAGGATTAAATGTCCTGAGGCACTGTAGGACAGATGTTGATGAGACAGTAGTCAGAGACAGAAGACCATTTTCATATTAGATTGCCAAAGGATGAATTCTCTTCTTCTCAGAGACCATCTGAATAATGCTCCTTAAGTCAGGGGAAAAAAATAACTCCCATGGCCAACAGCATCCTGGTCTCTGTCAAGACCAGTAGGACTAGAATATGATTGTGCCCCTGTGCTCAGCACTGGTGAGGCCACGCTTTGAGTTCTGGGGTCAGTTTCAGGCCCCTACAAGAAAAACATTGAGGTGCTGGAGCAGGTCCAGAGAATGGCAACAAAGCTGGTGAAGGGTCTGGACAGCTGGGCTGGTGAGGAACATCTGATGGAGCTGGGATTATTTAGTCAGGAGAAAAAGGCTGAAGGGAAATCTTATCACCCTCTACAACTACCTGAAAGGAGGATGTAGTGAGGTGGGGGTTAGTCTCTTCTCCCTAGTAACCAGTGATAAGATGAGAAGAATGGCTCCACATCACTCCAGGGGATCTTTAGATTGAAGATTAGAAGAAACTTCTTGACTGAAAGGGTTCTTAAACACTGGAACAGACTGCCCAGGTAGATGGTTGAATCCTATAGATGGTTGAATCCCCATCCCTGGAGGTGTTTCAAAGAGGCAGAGATGGGGTGCTAAGGGACATGGTTTAGCCCCAGACTTGGTAGAGTTAAGTAGGGGTTGGACTCAATAATAATTCTGTGTATTTTCCACCTAGCCCGGGGATCAGCTTCTCAGTTAATGTAGGCTGAAAATGCTTTATTAGCATTTAAGCAGGACCCATCATAAGTATCTGTGAGCTGGGTCTCCAGCTCTCATCTGTAATTCCACTTCAGCTTCTTCTTTTCAGTTCACAGCAGGGTTCACCTTTTTCTTTCTTGGCCTCTGATCAAAAACTAGCTAATTGCCAAAGAAGTATGGAATTTGGATGATTGACAGGTAACATCCCATGAGAGGCAAAAAAGCTGCATTTTGAAAAGATAAGACAATAAAGATATTTCAGCAAGAAGTCAAACAGCAGGCTTCCAACAGGGAGTGCTAAAAGACTCCTAGATCATCACACCAGAATGGGTCCTTGTCAGATAGCAATCTCAGTGTCGGTGACAATCTCATTTCAGAGCTCTTTTGTTCAACATGTGAACACATGAACTCAGTCACTGGGCTTATCAAAATGAATGAACACATCTCCAGATCACTGCAGCAGAGAGAGACATGAAGCATTTCACACATGACTTTGTGTTCTTTTCCATCTTTTATGTTTCTGGAGACATATAATCAAGAAAGGGCATGTCAGAGCTGCACTCATACTGTGACACTTGCAATGCCAGCTTTGCTTTGCCTTTTAAAAGCACTTTCAGGATCTCAGACGCTTCCAAGGATGAAGAGCCTGTGAGACTCTCCCATAGGAACCATCTTGGTGGTTCCCATGGGAGCTGGGGTTGTTTAGTCTGGAGAAAAGGAGGCTGAGGGTCAGCCTTCTCACTCTCTCAAATTCCCTGAAAGGAGGGTGTTGGTCTTTTCTTCCCAGTAGCAAGTGATAGGATGAGAGGAAATAGCTTCGAGTTCTACCAGGGGAGGTTTAGGTTGGATATTAGAAGACACTTCTTGACTGGAAGGGTTCTCAGACCCTGGAACAGGCTCCCCAGGGAGGTGGTTGAATCCCTATCATAACGAGTTTCAGTGATACAGAAATGTGGTACTGAGGGACATGGTTTAATACCAGACTTGGTAGAATTAGAGAATGGTTGGCTCAATAATCTTAAAGGTCTTTTCTGACCAAAATGCTGTTATGGTCTTAGGGACCCCATATGAACCTGCATGTCCCATCAGTCAGTGAGGATAATTTACAAATGTTGGTGCAACACCAAGGACATCACTAAAGCTAGATGGTTTGGACTTCAGGCTGCTTGAGTCCTTTCCTGACTGCTCCTGAGGATGTTTCCATTCATCACAGTGCCCCCAGGCAAACCACCAAATGTATGACTCTATGTCTCAACAACACTTCAGAGCTTTTCTTAATCAATAGAATAATAGAATACCTTCAATAGGAAAAGACCTCCAAGATCATCGAGGCCAAGGATTGGCCTAACCCCACCATGGCCATCAAACCATGTCCCAAAGTGCCATGAATAGCTGTGAACTTTAACATTTAGAATGGAATGGAATGGAATGGAATGGAATGGAATGGAATGGAATGGAATGGAATGGAATGGAATGGAATAGAATAGAATAGAATAGAATAGAATAGAATAGAATAGAATAGAATAGAATAGACCAGGTTGGAAGAGACCTTCAAGATCATTGTGTCCAACCTATCATCCAACACCACCTAATCAACTAAAGCATGCAACCAAGCACCCTGTCAAGTCTCCTCCTGAACACCTGCAGTGATGGTGACTCCACCACCTCCTCAGGCAGCCCATTCCAATGGGCAATCACTCTCTCTGTGTAAAACTTCCTCCTAACCTCCAGCCTAAACCTCCCCTGGCACAGCCTGAGACTGTGTCCTCTTGTTCTGGTGCTGGTTGCCTGGGAGAAGAGACCAAGATCCACCTGTCTACAACCTCCCTTCAGGTAGTTGTAGAGAACAAGAAGGTCTCCCCTGAGCCTCCTCCTCTCCAGGCTAAGCATCCCCAGCTCCTTCAGTCTCTCCTCAGAGGGCTTGTGTTCCAAGCCCCTCACCAACTTCATTGCCCTTCTCTGGACACGCTCCAGCAAGGCAACATCCTTCCTAAACTGAGGGGCCCAGAACTGGACACAGGACTCAAGGTGTGGCCTAACCAGTGCTGAGTACAGGGGCAGAATGACCTCCCTGTTCCTGCTGGCCATACTGTTCCTGATGCATTGGCCCTCCTGGCTGCCTGGGCACACTGTGGGCTCATGTTCAGCCTACCATCAACCAGCACCCTCATGCCCTCCTCAGCTGTGGAGGAGGAACTCTCAGTGCATTTGTTGTGGGACAATTCCTCTGAGTGACTCTAGAGCAGTTGGTTTCATGAATATAGAACCATTGAGGTTGGAAAAGACTTCTAAGATCATTGAGCATTTGCTCTTGTTGAAAGAAAAGAACAGCAAAGCCTTATTTGCCTGCAGTATAATAAAGATAAGAATTTCTCAGTCACATAATTTTTAATGCAATATGCAGACTAATTACTGTAATAGAAACATAAAATTGCTTCTCAGGCCCCAGAGAGCAGTTTAATCAAATGTGCTAAAACACAAAGAAAATATTTGTTGCAAAGGAAAAAAAAAAACCAAGACAAAAGTGATTATCAAGACATTAGTGCCACTGTTTATCATCAGGGAAGAGAGATTTAATGAAACTCAATGAGGACAAGTATAGAGGTTTGCACCTGGCAAAGAACAGCCCCATGGATCAGTGAAGGTTGGAGACTGACCAGCTGGAGAGCAGTGAAGGGGAGAAGGACCTAAGAGTCCTGGTGGACAGAAGAATGACCACGAGCCAGCAACGCGCTTTTATGGCCAAGAAGGCCAGTGCCATTCTGGGGTGGATTAGAAGGGCTGTGGTTAGTAGGTCAAGAGAGGTTCTCCTTCCCCTCTACTCTGCCCTGGTGAGGCCACATCTGAAATACTGCATCCAGTTCTGGGCCCCTCAGTTCAAGAAGGACCTCAGGGAACTGCTTGAGAGAGTCCAGCACAGAACCACAAAAATATCTAAGGGAGTGGAACATCTTCCTTATGAGGAGAGACTGAGGGATCTGGGGCTCTTTATCTTGGAGAGGAGGAGCCTAAGGGTTGACTTCATTAATAAACATGTAAAGGGTGAGAGCCAAGAGGGTGGAGCCAGGCTCTTCTCAGTGATGCCCAATGACAGGACAAGGGGCCATGGGTGGAAGCTGAGGCATAGGAAGTTCTATGGAAACATGAGGAAAAGATTTTTCCCTGTGAGGGTGACAGAACACTGGAACAGGCTGCCCAGGGGGGTTGTGGAGTCTCCCTCTAGGGAGATATTCAAAACCCTCCTGGATGTGTTCCTGTGTGACCTGGTATTAGGTAATCCTGCTCTGGTGGTGGGAGGAGGGGTGGGTGTGTTGGACTGGATGATCTTTTGAGATCCCTTCCAACCCCTAACATTCTGTGATTCTGTGAAAAGGTGTTTTGAGGCATATTTCTCCACCAGCAGGAGTGTCTCTGTGTTTGAATTCAGCTGAGACATGAAAGTGCTATTCCTGAACATAATCAGGAATTGATTCTCCATGACACCACCAAGCAATTACAGCACCATTAAGTTCCATTAAGGTGGAGACACTGCCAAAATTAGAGTCAGCAATTAAAATACTAAATGAAAGTGTGTGATATCCACCCTTTCCTGGCTTTTGTACGCCAAAAGACGACCTGTCAAACAAAATCAGAATTGAGAATTTTGACTGAAACTTGTACAAACCAGGAGTTCACAAACTTTACCCATATTTTTTTGGCAGAGCTGTAAGCCCTGAATGAAATGAAAAGGTCACACTAATCTTTATCTTCCTGCACTTGGTAAGAGTTCTGAAAGTCACCTACTAGTTTATTTGAAGTTGATCCACAGTTGTTGTTTTCCAATCATACAGCAATGCTCTAATACAAGATGAATCACACAAATTCACTTTCATTTGTACATGTTGAAACTGTTCAAACAATGGTTTTCCCTGAGGGGAAGAAATTCCCCAAATAATCAGTGATCAGTGCAACATTATTCAGTCTAGGAAACACAATAACTAGCAGGAAAAGCAATTTAGGAAAGAGATAAAATAACCCAGGGGCAATGTACGGTCACACTCTGAAGTGAATGGATAGATCCTTAAACCCTAACAAAACATATCTGCAAAATATTTCTGTCTGATGGTGTCTTTTCCTAGACAACCACGGTTTTGCTCCACACAGAGTGCATTCAGATCCATTCAGAACATCATAGTTTAACTGGTGATGATTTGAGGGATCATCTGATTTTAATAGGTAAATCGTAGAATCGTAGAATGGTCTGGGTTGGAAGACACCTCCAAAGGTCAGCTAGTCCAACACCCTCTGCAGTCAGTGGGGGCAGCTTCAACTAGATCTGGCTGCCCACAGAGTCCTGTCAAGCCTCACTTTCAGTATCTCCAGGGATGGAGCCTCAACCACCTCCCTGGGTAACTTGTTCCAGTGTTCCACCATCTTCATAGTAAAGAACTTGTTCCTAACATCCAGTCTAAATCTGCTCTTCTCTAGTTTGAAGCCATTGCCTTTTGTCCTCTCACCACAGGTCTTTGCAAACACGCTCTGTCCATTCTTCTTCCAGGCCCCCTTCAGGTACTTGAAATCCACTATTAGGTCTCATTGGAGCCTTCTCTTCTCCAGGCTGAACAACCCCAGCTCCCTCAGCTTGTCCTCCTAGCAGAATTGCTCCAAGCCCTTGATGATTTTCATGGCCCTCCTCTGGATCCACTCCATCAGGTCCATGCAGTCTTGTGGATGGTCCCTTCCTGGTGAAAGTTCTCTGCTTTTGAGCCAAACCCGTAATCACCTTTTTCCCTGACAGTCCATTACTTCAATCAGTCTGTAGTTGCTGGAAACATTTCTTCCACTTTGTGTGAAGAATGATGACATTGCATGAAAATGACCTGCTAAGTGGTCCAGTCAGCTGATAATGTTACTTTAAGCACTGGGGGGAAAAAAAGAAATTTGGCACCAGAAAATATTGTCAGTTAGACCCCAAAATATTTTCTGTGCCACATTTCTATACACAGTTTAATGAGCATGGTGATGTTGAGTTGATGGTTGGACTTAATGATCTTAGAGGTCTTTTCCAACCTTAATGATTCTATGAATAAATGTAGATGACTTGCACTAATGGAATTAAACTTAGACAGGATAAACACTCAAATTTCCCTTGAGTTGCAATTTCCTTCAAGAGCACTAGACTCTCTGAATGCCAAGAACCTTTCAGGCTCAGGTACAGTGAAGTTAAAAGAAGCTTTCCTGCCTCATCTTCTTTCTCCACTGCACTTTGGGCTGGAAAGATATAAAAGAGATTGAAACAACCACAAACCCCAGGCTGAGGATAGTTATTTGTAACTGTCATTCTTCCCTCACCTCTTCTAATGCTGCCAGTCGTGCCAGTTCAACTCCGGGTTATGCAATTACCACATCACATCATCCTGAAGCCACCAAACAGATTGCAGTGCCAAACAGGTAGGTGGGATTTGCTTATCCTGCACTTGAAATAGGCAGGGGTTAGCTATGAACGTGTCCATATACTAGAATGGGTCTTGCAAGTCTACAATGAGAAACAATCAGGATAAAATAAAAGCCATGCAAGGGTGAAAAATTGTGGTTTAAGGCTCATGTTGAAATGCAATGGGAGAAAAAAAAAAAGAAAAGAATATAAAATATTAATAAATTAACATCCCTTCAAAATAAGGATGCTAATTTTTTCACTTCAAGCTTTGCATCAGCATAGCACTACTCCATGCTTAAACACTGAAAACATTTCTTAATCCATTCTTCACATGGGTATAGTCTGAGACCGTGGATTTAATCATGTACTTAGCAGCTTTACTAAGCTGGCAGCAGAACATTGTAATGGCAGAGAAGCTTTCTTTCCATCAAGCAGCAGTGAGGAGCAATCTGCTCAGCAAGCAATTTATGCAAATTGACTTTAATGAAAACTCTTCTCTTGCTTTACTAAAAATACAGAAACTTCCGACTAAGATTCTTTCTCTCTTCTAGTGCTGACTGTTTGGCTTCTTGCAACCCTTCGGCGCTTTTATTCATCCCAATTAAAATTAAAACACCTCTTTCCTAGTTGAAAAGTTGATTTCTTGTTTCTGAGTGTGCTGCAAATGATGTTGGCAGAGGGAAATGGATGGAGTGTTTATATACAGTAACAGGTTGTACGCATCTGGTTGTGTACCAGAGGTAATTGAGATGCAGCAGAAATGAGCTTCTCGGACTCCTATTCTAATCACATCCTCTCGATGAATTATGAGATGGTCACATATTTCATTTTGAGGTAGGGTAGTAAATACAGGAATCTGGGATCAGGGACTAGGAAAATAAACTAATAAAGCCTGTGAGAGACACGTGGAGCAATGGATTTTTTTTCCTCTAAACCTGCTGTGCGTTAAAGGGCATAAAGAATTAAACCAGTCTTGTCGAGTTTTAAGAATACTCTGGGATCTCTTACAAGGAGAGGCTGGGGCTGTTTCACCTGGAAAAAAGAAGTCTGAGAGGGGATCTGATCAATGCCTATAAAGATCTAAAAGGTAGAGGTCAAGAGGATGGAGCTGGGCTCTTCTCAGTGGTGCCCAGTGACAGGACATGGGGCAAAGGGTACAGACTAGAAGGGGGGGTGTTTCCCTTGAACTTAAGGAAAAACTTTGTCATTGTGAGGGTGTCGGAGCACTGGAATAGGCTTCCCAGGGAGGTCTTGCAATCTATTTCTCTAGAGACTTTCAAAACCCACCTGGCTGTGCTCCTGTGGAACCTGATCTAGGTGACCCTGCTTTAAACAATGGTGCTGGACTGCATAATCTCCAAAAGCTCCTTCCAGCCCTCACTATTCTGTGATTCTGTAAGCTGATGCGCTCACATCTGCCAAGACCTCTGAAATACTGTCTTTGAGATGAGTGTGAACTTCCTTCCTGTGTATGGGTCAAAGCATGAGGACAGGATCACAGAATTATACAATCATTTAGGCTGGAAAAGCCCCTTATGATCATCCAGTTCAGCCATAAACCTAACACTGTGACAGACACCGAGAAGCTCTCTGTCTTAGAGACCAGCAAAGATCCTGGTGGGCAGGAAAACAGGAAGAACCCTGTGTTCCATGACTGACAATACTTGGGAAAACTAGGACCTACATAATATTAAGGACATAATAAGATTTAGGTAAACCAGACTTCTGTAGGTTCACTCCCATTTTAATATTCTTTGGTGACTCTTGGAGCCTTCCAGATGTACTCTTTATGTCTTACAGCACTTTTTATTGATCATGACTCCAAAAGTCTCTTACAAGCATCAGACTCATCTGTGTTTGATACCACAGGAGCAGTTTTTGACCCTGCATTGCTAGAAGGGTAGGTGAAGGTTCATCACTTGAAGATGATACCCCAAATGAGATTGCAGGTCAAAGATATAGTCAGCCTTGTGGCTGTGACCACAAACCAGAGGGAATAGCATTGCATCAAGATGATACATCAGTGTGAACAGGTTAAAACATTTTATTGTCCATTAATGCCTGGCAGCAGGCAAATGCAGAAGTCAATGCTTTAAAACATATCCCCATGCCTACAAGGTAGACACTGTGAGTGGGATTTCTCTCTGCTGCAGGTTAGGTGTTTAATTTGTCATGCAAGCTCCCTTTATAGTCAAGACAGAAGTGGGCACCTCAAGAACCAACTCCTCCCACCTGGGTGATTAGCTTAGATTAGACACCTCACATATAGATTGTTAAAGTTGGGGGAACTTTTCTTATCTCTTAAAAATAGCTTGATTTTTTTTTTTCTCTTGAGTGAAACTCCTCTCAGCAGTGGAGGCCAGAGTTTAATGTAGCATCTCATCATGGATATAGGTTCCAGTTTTTAACCCCAATATTTAGAGTTGTTAGCAAAGCCAACAGTGAATGAAATAATGTCAAAGATTTCAAGAGCTTGGGAGGGTTCTTTTGGGATGATGACACTTCTTCCAGAAAATATTAGGCAGGAACAAGCATGCATGGACAAACCACTCTTATGGTACTTTGCTGAGGGCTCTTGCAGACAGTTTGAAGACCAATCAACACCAGAATAAGTAGTTTTCTCCAGCTTTAGCTACATGGGTTGGTATTAGATGCTGCATACTTACCACAAAAGTGGCTTCTTCAAAACAGCAGTGCTTCATCCTGGCTAGACACAACAAGGAGTTGTGACCTGGACAGACTCCTCTATGTGAGGTAAGGATACATGATGGGAAGTTAGAAAGCTGCTGTATTGGGTTGGACTGAGCTGGAGTTAATTCTCCTCACAGCATCTTTCTAGTGCTGTGGTGTTTTGCAGCAGTAGTTGATAACACAGCGGTGTTTTGGCTACTGTTGAATCCAGTATCCAGGCTGTGTCCTTTCACCATCTCCCTGCCCCAAGAGTACATTGAGGGGAGGGCAAAATCTTGGGAGGGGACACGGCTGAGCCAGCTGACTCAGACTGGCCAAAGAGGTATTCCATACCATATGACCTCAGCTCAGGTATAAGAATGAAGTGAAAGAAGGAAGTGTGGGGATTTGTCCATGGGGTCTATCCTCCCAAGGAACCACCAAGCTTAGAGAGCCCTGCTTCTGAGACTGACCATAGTCCTGCTGATGGGCAGTAGAGACTAACATCTCTCTCTCTGCTTTTTGCTTCCACGCGGTCTATTGCTGTTTGTTTATTAGTGTTACTAAAATTGCTCCTATCCTATTCCTGCCTTCTGTTATATTTTTTTTTCCCTTCTTCCCCTGTTCACTTAAAAGGGGGAGTGACAGAGAGGCTTTGGTGGGCGTCTGGCCTCCAGGCCGGGGCCAAACCGCCACAGCTGCTCAAGGAGGTGGTGGAGTCACTGTCCTTGGAGGTGTTCAATAAATGAGCAGATTTGGAACATGGTCATGGAGGTGTTGGGTTGGAGGTTGGAATTGATGACCATAGAAGTCTTTTCCAACCTTAATGATTCTATAATTCTATGATTCTGTGGATTAATATTTGATGCAAACTATTCTGAAATCATATGGGTGCTTACCAAAACAACCAAATGAGGAGACACCATGGAGTCACATCCCTCACTGTATTTTCACTGTGCTTTTATTATTCCCACCCAAGTACTCATAAAGCTTCTTGTGCCTTCCAGTAAGAGAGTAAACAACCAGCAGTTACCAAGAAAGACTGGAATGGCCATCTAGTATTTGTGGTTGATTCAACTATTAGTGACTATTGTGGCTTTTTTTTAAATACCACCTTGTTGGTAGGTTAAAGAAACACACACACACAAAAGTAAAGAGGGAGAAAAAGTGATATTGTTCTCCTATGAATCATCCTTCCCACTAAACTGTCTCCTTGACTGGCAGTTACGTTTGTTAGTCATCCATGGTTTGAAAATTGTGGGTGGCAATTATCCAGCATTTCCTCTAGGTGTCAAGTCATATGGATAATCCCCTGGTGTGTTTCATGCCACCCACTGGAACTGCTGCCGTTTTGATGTCCTCAGCCTTCCAAAGCAGGGAGTATGTTTTTCTTTCCAGGCAAAGTTTTGCTACATTTATGCAGATTTTACTCACAAATCCCTGACACTTTCACAAGCTGTTATAGGTTCTGTCAAGTAAGCCCAAGTTGGTAAGTTCATCAGTGGTTTTCTTCAATGTGGAAGACAAAATTGTGTGTCTTGAAAGTGAAGGCTTCCGGTCACACATTATGACCACATGACATAACAGAACGCTGAGGTGACAAATGTGTTTTGCACTGGTGTTCTGGGGTGCAGTGAGAAAAGTGTGGCCAGCAGGTCAAGGGAAGTTCTCCTTCACCCCTACTCTGCCCTGTTGAGGCCACATCTGGAGTACTGTGGACAGTTCTGGGCTCCCCATGCAAGGATAAGCAGGACTCCAGCAGAGCACCATGAAGATGCTGAGGGGACTAGAGCACCTCTCATAAGAGGAGAGCCTGAGAGACCTGGGGCTGTTTAGCCTGGAGAAGAGCAGCCTGAGAGGGGATCTTAACAATCCTGATCTATAGCTAAAGGGTGGAGGCCAAGAGGATGGGGCTGGGCTCTTTACAGAGGTTCCCAGTGACAGGACAAGGGGCAAAGGGTACAAACTAGAACACAGGAGGTTTAACTTGAATTCAAGGAAAAACTTCTTCCCTTTGAGAGTGACAGAGCACTGGAGCAGGCTGCCCAGGGAGGCTGTGCAGTCTCCTCTGGAGACTTTTAAGACCCACCTGGATATGTTCCTGTGCAACCTGATCTAGATGACCCTGCTTTAACAGGGGTTTGGACTAGATGATCTCCAGAGGTCCCTTCCAGCCCTCACCGTTCTGTTATTCTGCAATTCATTATTTCAGTTCATGAAGGTGGATGCTTTGATTTTAGCCCCAGAAGCCTCACAAGCACTGCTAGTTCAGCCTCTTCAGCTCTGCAGAGAGAAAGGTGAGAATAGCAGGGTCTCAGGTGGGAGCTGAGCAGATTTGGGATGGGTACTTTGAAGGGAAATGCAGCCTGGGTGAGTAACCAGTGATAGAGCAACATGGCAGCAGCCCTTCCTGGGGGACAGAAAGGGGGGTCAAGGGCAGAGCCCCACACTGGAGTCCTGCACAACCCCATGAGGAACATTTTGGTCTGCATTAACTGTATATGGGTCTTGGTGAGGCTAGCTCATAATTTAGGGCTGAAAATCAGTCATGATAAATTCTTCTGTCTGAGGTGGCCTGATTTTGCCAATTTCAGGTCCCTGGAGTAGCAAACCCCGATGCTCCTGGGTTTCCATGTGCTTCGTCCCAGTTTCTTCCAGACTGTGGGCCTTCCAGACTCTGAGGGGCTATAATCAAGCTCTAACAAAACCTTACCTTTCTGAATTATTTCTCCTGTCTACCCTAATCTCACTGGATTATCTAGGTAGTCCATACCACTTAAAATCATATTTTCTACTTCTGTAAGGACATCTCAAAAACATGAGGCTTCGTATGTGTATAAAACTACCACAATGTACCAAAACCCAAGCATCTCAGCAATGTCTGCAGATCAACATAAACCCTTCTGGTCCCCTAGGGAGCCTATTTCCCACAACAACTGGTGGGGTGGAAATCACTTTTTCATTATTTTAATGGCAGCCTGCAGCAAACTCCTCATTTTCCTCTTCTCTAACTAGCATATCAAAGCAGCCGGTACACGTCAGTGGGGTTTATTCTAGCATTTTCTATCTGTAGAGATAAGAGATTACAATAAACTAATTATGCCTTGGTAGTGCTGTGCATGTTAAATTCTGAAATTATATTGAATGGATGGCCTTTTTTTATTTTTTTAAAATAGCTTTTGTGTACTCCAGGATAATTTTTATTCCAATTGAGCCAATTTGCTCTTTAGGACATGCATTCAAAGAGGCACAAAAGTGAAAGGCTGACATGAAGTGTTATGTCAGACTAACTCCTTCAGAAGCACCAAATCACTGATCCAAATTGAAGGAGAGGCAGAAGGAATGTCAGCTGAAGATAGCCAAGGGGATCTGTTAGACAAAGCTTCATGTGGTTTAGATGCAATAGATTGCATGGTGACGTTAACAACTTCACTATATGATCATCATTTTTATTTTAATCATTTTTCCCCCTCTTATTATCAAAGAAGGACATTGAGACACTTGAGCGTGTCCAGAGAAGGGCAACAAGGCTGGTGAGAGGCCTTGAGCACAAGCCCTATGAGGAGAGGCTGAGGGAGCTGGGATTGTTTAACCTGGAGAAGAGAAGGATCAGGGGTGACCTCATTGCCCTCTACAACTACCTGAAAGGTGGTTGTAGACAGGAGAGGGTTGGTCTCTTCTCCCAGGCAACCAGCACCAGAACAAGGGGACACAGTCTCAAGCTGCACCAGGGGAGGTTTAGACTCGAGGTGAGGAGAAGGTTCTTCACTGAGTGAGTCATTCGTCATTGGAATGTGCTGCCCAGGGAGGTGGTGGAGTCACCGTCCCTGGAGGTGTTCAAGAGGAGATTGGACGTGGCACTTGGTGCCATGGTCTAGTCGTGAGTTCTGTGGAGGCAGGTTGGACTTGATGATCCTTGGGGTCTCTTCCAGCGTTAGTTATACTGTGAAATAAATCTTTGCTCATACAACCCAGTACAGTATTTGTTTTTGCAGCGAAGTTCCCATTCAATGGGAACTTCCCATTCAACCTGAGAGCACTTTCAGGATAAATCCATTTAATAAGGAAAGCAAAAGAAGAAGCATAAGAAAAAAATATGTTTTGATGAGTCATCCTCTGCCTGATGTCAAAGGAAATGTTGGACAAGTGAACTGAAAATTTGCATTCAGTAGCTACTCTTATTTGGAGATGTTCTTCTTACTGTAAAAATACAAGGAGGAATCAGAAGAAAATGTGGAGCCAACGAGCTCAAAAAAGGGACTGGTATAATGAAGAACGGAGAAATGAAACAAGGAGAGATGAAACAGAAGAAAAAAAAAACACATAAGACAAGTAAGAAAAACTGCACTGATATTCATAATGTATTGGACAGGGCTAAGAAGAACTCTCAATTCAGCAGCTGCAGGGTTATAGAATCATAGAACCATTTTGGTTGGAAAAGTCCTCTAAGATCATTTTGAGTCCAGCTGTCAAGCCACCACCACCACTCCCACTATGCCATGTCGCAGAGTGCCATGTCTACGCATTTTTTGAACACTTCCAGGCATGGTAACTCCACCACCTCCCTGGGCAGCTTCTTCCAACACCTGACCACTCTTTCAGTACAGATTTTTTTTTTCTAATGTCCAATCTAAACCTCCCCTGGTGCACCTTGAGGCTGTTTCCTACTTGAGAGAAGAGACAGACCACCACCTCCTTACAACCCTTCAGGAGACTGCTCACTCTCTTTACTGTTGAACATTCTGTGATTTCCAGAAGTGGGTGGCTCTTTCCACCATGCTTAATTAACTTGTGGAACCCCTTACAGCAGGAGGTTCTGGATGCTATAAGTCCACTGGAGCTGAAGTGTCAACTAGAGAAGTTATTTGAAGAGAAATCTGTAGATTCCTCTTAAATACAAAACTAGAAACACTGAGCAGCCAGTTGCTGGAAATTGGTGTTGTGGGAAAGTAGATCTACTTCAGTAGACAGTAGATGTACCATGTATTTGTTCTCCTTGTTACACTGCTCTCCCTTTCTTCTGCATGTTTGATTTTAGAGGGAACAATGTCCTTTGATGGGAAAGGGTACAGAAGCAAAACAAATCCTCCAGTCAGTACATATCACATCCACTGAAAAAAATAGTAGACTACTGGACATGTATTTCTCTGATTAAAGGGTTTTGCTAGTGAGAAATGGTGAACTGTTTCATTAAGAGCTAAAATGATGTCCTCTCCAAGGTACCATTGATTTCTAAGCCTGATGTTCATTTACTTCTTTTCCATTTAGCTGAAGGACAGCAGAGGTAGCATTGCATAGCTGGGATACAAGAACCTCGAATACATTTTTCAGTCACGTAATGTCTGCCTTTAAATTGGGGAACCTCTGACCTTGGCTGCTTCTGCCAAGGTTGGTTTTTCATATTGGTCCAGCTAAAACAAATTGTAGGCAGAAGAAGTACAAAATATGCTTGGGTTTACTTTTCTTCTCTAAACCATAATTGTTTCTATGCTTTCTGTAGTTGTATTTTCTTTTTCTTTCTTTTCCTTTTCCTTTTTCCTTACCTTTTTCTTTTTCTCTTTTCCTTTTTCTTTTTCTTTTTTTCTTTTTCTTTTTCTTTTTCTTTTTCTTTTTCTTTTTCTTTTTCTTTTTCTTTTTCTTTTTCTTTTTCTTTTTCTTTTTTTTTTCTTTTTCTTTTTTCTTTTTCTTTTCTTTTTCTTTTTCTTTTTTCTTTTTCTTTTCTTTTTTTTCTTTCTTTTTCTTTTTCTTTTTCTTTTTCTTTTTCTTTTTCTTTTTTCTTTTTCTTTTTCTTTTTCTATTTCTTTTTCTTTTTTCTTTTTCTTTTTCTTTTTCTTTTTCTTCCTTTTTCTTTTCCTTTTTCCCTTTCCTTTTCCTTTTCCTTTTCCTTTTCTTTTTCCTTTTCCTTTTTCCTTTTGTTTTTCCTTTTCCTTTTTCCTTTTCTTTCTCCTTTTCCTTTTCCTCTTTCTTATCTTTTTTCTTATCCTTTTTTGTTTTATTTTTTCTTTTTATCTTTCCCTTTCCCTTTCACTTTCCCTTTTCCTCTTTCTTATCTTTTTTCTTATCCTTTTTTGTTTTATTTTTTCTTTTTATCTTTCCCTTTCCCTTTCACTTTCCCTTTCCCTCTAGATTTTAAGCAAAAGAGAATGTGGGCACATGTAGATGTGCACTCTAGAAATAAAATGCCACATTCAGAAGTAGGCACTTTAGAAGGTTCTTTGAGGCATCATCATAAATCATATTTAATGTACATGCATTGAAAAATTAATTATATAATACCCACATTATCCAGATCTGAAATTAAATACTGAATCATAGAATGGTTTGGGTTGGAAGAGGCCTCTAAATGTATCATAGTATCAGTCAGGGCTGGAAGGGACCACAAGGATCATCTAGTTCCAACCCCCCTGCAGTGATCAGGGACATTCCCAGCTGGATTGGGTTGGTCAGATGCAAGAACTGTTTCCAAAAGGATGATTCCCCAGCAGAAGAATGTCTTCTTGATTCAGTGCACTCATAAGGGTTTTATGAGAATCTCCTCCTGATAATGTTATCTTCTTCAATGTTGGTGATTCCCCTAAAAAAAATTATTCACCATTTCCTCAGTGTGAATTGTCTAAAGGGGAAGAACATCTACTGTGCTAACACTGATTCCAGTCAGCCTGGGTGCTGTTTTCAAAGTGACCAAAAATCTCTGCTCGCTGTGGAACTCCCCTCAGCAGCAGCCCTGCCCTCTGGCTCTGCACAAGGCTGTTGTGTACCATGTCCTGAGCTCTAGACGATGTTTAATTAAACAGAGAGACTCCAAATATTAATTATGAACTAACTCCATGGCAGGCAGAGGAGGAAGCATCTGCCAGAAACTTTATCCCTCCATCTCCTCTAGCAATTCATATCTCCTCTGCTCCACACCATCTAGCATCCCAAACCATAGAATCATTAAGGTTGGAAAAGACCTGAAAGATCATCAAGTCCAACTGAAGCCAAGAGCCCACTTACACCACTCTCCTCTTGTGTCCCCCAAAAAGGGGTCATTTCCTGTCTCTTGCCTCTGTCTCAATCCAGGCTCTTACAGGAGCTGTTGTGTGCAGCAGGAGATTACCACCATCATGCACCTCCACCTGATCAGCAGCAATATCGATCGGCAGTTGTTTATCTTCCAGTCCTAGTACATAGAATCATTAACATTGGAAAAGACCTCTCCAATCATCAAGTCCAGCCATCAACCCAACACCACCATGCCCACAAAACCATGTACCAAAGTGCCACGTCCACACGTTTCTCGAACACCTCCAGGGATGTGTGCAGGGATGGTCAGCTGCTCCCTGGGCAGCCTGTTCCAATGCCTGACCATTCTTGCAGAAATCTTTCCTTATATCCAACCTAAACCTCCCCTGGTGCAACTTGAGGCTATTTCCTCTTATCCTGTCACTTGTTACTTGGGAGAAGATACCACCACCAACTTCACTACAGCCTCCATTCAGGGAGTTGTAGAAAGTGAGGTCTTCCCTCAGCCTCCTCTTCTCCAGGTTGAACAATCCCAGTTCTACCAGGCATTTCTCACAAGACTTGTTCTCCAGACCCTTCACCAGCTTCCTTGCCCTTCTTCTATGGACACACTCCAGCACCTCAATGTCATTCTTGTAGTGAGGGACCCAAAACAATACTCTCATACACATGGAAACTCTTCCACCTATTGTACTTCTGTCTTCACCAGTATTTTTCTATTCTGCACCAGGCAATGCTGAACACCTGCAGGCAGAAACAACTGCTAGAGCTCCTGACATGGACCAAAGTTACCCTTGTCAGCAGCTCTCTGGACTTCCGGTGCCAAAGGGCTCAGACAGAAACCTATTTCCTGTACTTCTCATCTTGACAGTGTTCATAAGGGGGAAAGAGGAGTAAAAATTTTCTTGGAATAATGTGTCCTATAGGGCTAGGCTGGCAACATCACAGCAGCTGGATGAATCTATGGTGGAAAGAGTCCAGCATCTAAACACACAGAAAATGAAAGGAAGAAAAGGACAAGTAACTCAGATAGATTCACTATGGACTGTGGGAAATGCCCACAACCCATCTGCTTAATTTTCAGCCATATGTATTCTCAATAATGCTTCAGAAGAAGAAAATAACCTCCACTTTTTGGCTTTCAAAAGACAGTAATAAATAGCCCAAAAGAACTAAAATCACTGCTGCTGTATATCTGTGACAAGTCATTTGGAGGGTGTGGGGGGGTGCATGCATATGAATCAGGTGTGAGCCACTCTGGCTATCCACAGGGCTCCTCTGAAGAAACTTTGCCGAGCTCATGTTCACCAGCTGCTGAAATCCAGGCCAGCTGCCAGGCTGCCCTCCTTGCTGCCTGCTCCCCTGCCCACTCATCCATTCTTTCTGTGCCAAACCTCTACATCCCTCTCCTGAGCTCTGACGCACGTCTGGGCAGCTCCAGCTTAGTTTTCCCTCCCCAGCTCTCCGTCAGGCTTACATTCCAGGAAGAGAAGGAGCGGGGAAGAAATCTCTGCTAGAGCCCTGCTTTTGTCACTGCTCTCTTCCTATTCCTCAATTATCTGTCCAGAAAAATCCAAGGCTTACAATCATAGAATCATTTTGATTGAAAAAGACCAAGAGAGGAAATCGCCTCACATTGTGCCAAGGGAGGCTTAGGTTGGGTATTAGGTAAAAATTCAGTACTGAAATTGTCAGGTATTGGAGCAGGCTGCCCAGGGAGGTGATGGAGTCATCAACCCTGCTCAAAGAAACATGTAAATGTGATGCTTTGAGACGTGGTTTAGTGGGCATGCTGGTATCTGGATGTAACGATCTTAAAGGTCTTTTCCAACATTAATGATATGCATTGTAGTGAATTGCCAGAAGCAACATGAGAGAACATGTAGTTTAGTTTAATCTGAATATAGATGGTCCATGCTATGTCTCCAGTGACAAGGATTGACAGCCTAAGAGGCCTGTTCTGCTGTTGCACCATCCTTACGCTAAGGAAATAGTTATGCAGCTGCCAGACCTAGGTTACAACCAAGATATGAGTGCCTTCTTGTGAAGATTCAACAGCAGAACTGAAACATCTAATTCACTTGGGGAGAGAAGTTTCACAGGTTGTGGTATTTCCATCTCTGGAGACTTTCAAAACCCACACGGATGTGTTACTGTGCAACCTGATTCAGGCAAATCTGCTTGAGCACGGAGGCTGGATTAGGTGATCTCTACAAGTCCTTTCCTACCTCTGCCATTCTGTGACTTTGTATGACTACTTTCATCTGGTCACCTGCACTGTTACAGGGCACTGAGCAGCACGATCCAGAGCAGCAGGTCTCCATGCAGGGAGCACACCGGGTTTAAAAGTGGCCACTTGTGCTCAGGGAACAAGAAACTGTGGATTTTATGGATTTCATTCTCTAACATGCTTTAAGTACCACTTCATTAAACACTTGATACAAACACTGAAATAAGAGGGGAAGAAAAAAAGAAGTTAGAGATTTCTGCAAATATTTTTCCTCATTGAAAAAAAAAAAAAAAAACAAACCCAAATTAATTGCAGCTATTAGCAAAAGATCACAGAAAAACTCTGAAGGCAGAGAACCTCAGCAGCTTCTTGTCTTCAAAAACAATGTCATCTTGTATTCACCAGCTAACAGTAATCATCCATTGTCTAGCAGTTGTAGCACAGTACATCCAGGGGATGTGCTATGAATCATAACCATCTGCCCACTGGGATGGGAGCAAGGAGAGAATAAGCAGGGAACACATAAGGACTTTTCCCCTCTAGCATTTAGTAATCACAGCAACCAGAAGACCTTCTGCCCCTGCCTAGCATGGTCAAGAAATAGCAATTTATGTTTGTGAGAGTGTCAGAATAGTGCAATACATTTTATGCTTGAGAAAATGGCAACAATTTGGGATTTTACTGTCAGGCAAAATCCCCTCTCTTTTTGTTTATGGACTCAGTGGAGTTTCCTAGTGGAAATCATAGAATCATTAAGGTTAGAAAAGACCTCTAAGACTGTCAAGTCTGCCATTACCCCAGCGCCACCATGCTCACAAAACCACATCCCAAAGTGCTGTGCCTACACATTTTTTGAACACCTCCAGGGATGGTGACTCCACCACCTCCCTGGGCAGCCTGTTCCAATGCCTCACCACTCTTGCAGCAAAGAAATTTTTCTTAATATCCAACCTAAACCTCCCTTGGTGCAGCTTGAGGCCATTTCCTATCATCTTATTCCTAGTTACTTGGGAGAGAAGACCAACTCCCACCTCCATACAATCTCCTTTCAGGGAGTTATAGAGAGCAATGAGATCTCCCCTCAGCCTCCTTTTCTCCAGACTAAACAACCTCAGTTCCCTCAGCTGCTCCTCACCAGCCCTGTTCTCCAGACCCTTCACCAGCTTTGCTGCCCTTCTCTACACCCACTCCAGCACCTCAATGTCCTTCTTGTAGTGACAGCCCAAAACTGAACCCAGTACTCAAGGTGTGGCCTCACCAGTGCTGAGTCCAGGGAAATAATCACTTCCCTGGTCCCACTGGTCACACTCTTCCTGGTACTGGACAGGACTTCCTGACCATCTGGGCGCACTGCTGGCAGAAGGCTGCCTGACTGGGGAAATCTCTGAGTCATGAGTGAGACAACTGGTTTATAAACTGAATTGCTGTGGAAAATGTCATGTATGTGCATACAGATCTGTATATGTTTAGCTACATTTGTATAAACGAGCCCAGAGTAGATGTGAGGATTGGTAAAGCGCTGCTCAATGAGTATCACCTGAGTAAGACATGGCTGTCTTGGGGTGTGCACAGGGCTGTGTGTCTGGACACCTGAAGGATACAATCCCATGGATCTGTACAAGTTAGGGGCTAACCTTCTGGACAGAAACTCTGGGAAAAAGAACCTGGAAGTTGTGGTGAACAACAGGTTGACCATGAGGCAGCAATGAGGCCAACGGCATCCTGAGATGCCAGCAGAGAGGTTCTCTTTCCCCTCTACTCTGCCCTGGTGAGGCCTCATCTGGAATATTGTGTCCAGTTTTGGGCTCCCCGGTTCAAGAAGGACAAGTAACTACTGGAGAGAGCCCAGCAGAAAGCCACTAAGGTGACAATGTCACTGGTTGTCTGGTGGACTTCTAATAGCTGAACATCACACTTTGAGCCTAGCAGTCATACCAATTTTCCACCCAATTAATCACCTGTTTATCCGGGTCTTACTTCACCAATTTGGCTTTGCTTATATTATGGGAAACTGTGTGGAAGGTGTTTTAGGAGTTAAGATATACAACATCCATGATTCTCTTCATCCAGAGCCAAGAGGGCAACCAGGTAGGTCAGGGATGATTTCTCCTTAATAAATCAATGCTTGACAGCCAAATTACCTTGTTGCCTGAGCTGCGCCTGGACTCACCTCTCAAGGACCTGAGGTTAAGCTAAGTGGCCTGCAGATCTCCTCCTGGTCTTGAAAACTGAAGAAACATTTGCCTTTTTCTCACCATCAGAACCTTTCCCTGATGATCATGACCTTTCAAAGATGACATAGAAAGGTTTCATGTCCAATTTACCAGCTCTTTCAGCATTCCTGGATGATTCCATGGGCTTATGAATATCTAATTTGTTTGAGCATTCCCTAACTTAATTTTATTCTACTGTGGATGATGTTTCCCTTCCCCAGGCCCTGCTACTTATGTAGATAATCTGATGAGGAATGAATTTTACAGTATCACAGTATCACTAAGGTTGGAAGAGACCTCAAAGATCATCGAGTCCAACCTGACACCACAGACCTCATGACTAGACCATGGCACCAAGTGCCACATCCAATCCCCTCTTGAACACCTCCAGGGACGGTGACTCCACCACCTCCCTGGGCAGCACATTCCAATGACGAATGACTCTCTCCATGAAGAACTTTCTCCTCACCTCAAGCCTAAACTTCCCCTGGCACAGCTTGAGACTGTGTCCCCTTGTTCTGCTGCTGGTTGCTAGAGAGAAGAGACCAACCCCTTCCTGGCTACAACCACCTTTCAGGCAGTTGTAGCTTCTTTTGCCACAGGTGCTCCAAATTACTGTAGTTAAAGCTTTGGCATTGCTTCCACACCCCAGCATTCTAAGGTTACTTTTGTAAATGGTTGGGGGTTACAGTCAGCCTTTGTTGAGTTTATGCTCTTTGTAGCTTTTGTCCACCCGCTGCATAAGCAGAGGATGTCATGTAGCTGTAATTATTATAATCTTTTACTTCCATTCAGTTTCTTGATCTTCAGAGAATTTGCATGAATGAATGGATAAATTCCATTGAAATGGCAGCTTCTAGACTGAAAGGGTTCTTCAACACTGGAATAGGCTGCCCAGGGAGGTGGTTGAATTCCTGTCCCTGAAGGTGTTGCAAAGAGACAGAGATGTGGTGCCGAGGGACATGGTTTAGCCCCAGACTTGGCAGAATAAGAGAATGGTTGGACTCAATGATTTTAATGGTCTTTTCCAACCAAAATATTTCTATGATTCTATGACTCTGTGATCTTGTCCAGACAGAAATCTATTTGACTTCCAAGGTACCCAGATCAAAGAGATCTGTGATCCTGCTTTTGGCAGAGAGGTTGGACTCAATGATCCCTGGAGGTCCCTTCCAAACCCCTGTGATTCTGTGTCTCCACTGAGAAGCAGCAAAACAAAACAACAACAGCCAAAAGGTATAAGAAAAATAAAGGAGTAAAAGTGGTTCTACCAGGATGCCCTGAAACTGTTGTCTAGAAAACCAAAGCATCTTAGCCCATCACATTTCATTTTAATGTGAACAAAGAAAACTGAGCTTGATGCCAAGAACGTATTTGTATATTCCTCTGTCACTTGGAAGACTGTTCCTCTGCTGTGCATATCAGGGAGGATCCATTGTGTCCAGCAAGCCTCCTTCAGGCAGCATGTCTCTAGTGCACATGAATAATGGAAAAGAAATAAACTCCAATTTATGCAGTTTTCTATGAAGTACAAAGCTTGGAGCCAACATGCCCAAATAGCCTGAAATTGCATCTCTTCTGGCCAGGGCTGTACTCAAGGTGCTCAGCACCTTGCCATTCACTAGTGGAGCATGCTGCAGGACCTAGCATCCTGCAGGACCTGCTCCAAAGGGTTTAATGACAATGGCTGAGAAATAGAATAAGAGGGAGGCATGAAAAGCAGATGCAGACAGAAGGGTGCCTTTGAAGTCCTGGAATGCCTTATCACAGAATCAGAGAATGGTAGGGGTTGTAAGAGACCTCTAGAGATCATGGAGTCCAACCCCCCTGCCAGTGCAGCTTACACTGGAACACGTCCAGGCAGGTTTTGCAGGACACCAGAAAAAGAGACTCCACAACCTCTTCAGGCACTCTGCTCCAGCACTCCAGCATCCTCATAGTAAAGAATTTTTTCCTGAAGTTCAGGTGAAACCTCCTGTGTTCTACTTTTTACCCCTTGCCCTTTGTTATATCTTCTCCTTAGTACCAAGTGACAGGATGCGAGGAAATGCTCTCAAGCTGCACAAGGTCAGGTTTGGGTTGGATACTAGGAAAAACTTCTTTTTGGAAGAGTGGTGAGGCATTGGAACAGGCAGCCCAGGGAGGTGGTGGAGTCACCATCCCTGGAGGTGTTCAAAAACATTTAGACATGGCACTTTGGACATAGTTTAGAGGGCATGGTCTTGATGAGCTTAGAGATATTTTCCAACCTTATCAGTTCTGTGAGTCTATCATAGGTTCTCTCAATACACACTCTAACTAACAGATTTATAGCCTGAGGCTGCATTTGCCACACTTTTTAAGTCAGAAGATGATGGAGATAGGGTTAAAAAAAATAAATACAAGAAATGCTGAAGACACCAGGTTTGTAAAACCTGCAATGAGAAATTTACAGATGAGACAAAATGTATTTAAGACACTTCACTAACTCTGTCCCTTAAGATCTCAGTAGCTACAGAACCAAGGAGGTCAGAAGGTAACCAGCAATCATGGAAGCAATTCTGGCTACTGAGTGTTCCTCACTTTTTATTTCCCAAAACTTTATTCTCTGCAGACAGTTTTCCCACCAATATCCCATCAAGACATCCTGCTGTGTTAAATGTGTCTCAGCCTGAGACTCACGCTTTGGTGCTAGGTAGTGAGGTAAAACCATTACTTCGCTGACTCAAAAAGTCTTTCGTCGTTCAGAAGGGTTGCCCCCCCTCCCCTTTGACAATGTCAGAATTTGCTTCACAGCAGGAGAGGTCTTGAAAATAATTGAAGTTCCTGACATTGCTTGAGTATAAGCAAGATAACAGGCACTTAAGACATGGAACTGTTAATACCTGACCCTTTTCATGAGGATTTTCACCTATAAAGCCCCAAAATTACCGTTGAGATGAGGGAACAAGTGTTCTTTAAAAAAATCTTCTTTCTTAATGGGTAATAGCCTATATTCTTTCAAATATAATAGCTCTGTTACCTAAGAGCTACCTGATTCCTGCACATTGGAACCCAGCAGGGTCTACATGACAGAGTAAAAAAAGCTGTCACAAGCAACTGCCTCTGAGCAAAGAGAGGAGCGTGTTGTGGGAACTACCATAGTAGTATCAGTCAGGGTTGGAAGGGACCACAAGGATCATCTAGCTCCAACCCCCCTGCCATGGGCAGGAACACCCCACACTAGATCAGGCTGGCCAGAGCCTCATCCAGCCTGGTCTTAAACACCTCCAGGGACGGGGCCTCAGCCACCTCCCTGGACAGTCCATTCCAGGGCTTCACCACTCTCATGGTGGAGAACTTCCTCCTCACGTCCAGCCTGAATCTCCCCACCTCCAGCTTCATTCCATACCTTCCTTTGTTTCAAGTGCCTATTTTCCCACTTGATATTAGTTAAGAAGAAAAATACTCCAAAAATTGTATGGACACAGAATAAACCTGAGCAAAATCTTAGAATCAAAGGTCATCTAGTCCAAGCCCCTGCAGTGAGCAGGAACATCCTCAACTAGATCAGGTTGTTCAGAACCCTGTGGAGCCTGACCTTGAGTATCTTCAGGGGTGGGGTCCCAACCACCTCCCTGTTCCAGTGCTCAACCAGTACTTGTTCCTAACATACAACCTAACTCTCCTCTTCTCTAATTTCAAACCATTGTCCCTTGACCTATCACTGCAGGCCTTTGGAAACAGTCCCTGTGCAGCCCTCTTGTAGCCCCCTTCAGGCACTGGCAGGCTGCTATTAGGTCTCCCTGGAGCCTTCTCTTCTCCAGGCTGAACAACCCCAGCTCCCTCAGCCTGTCCTTGTAGCAGAGGTGCTCCAGCACCCTGATCATTTTCATGGACCCTCTCCATCAGGCCCATGTCCTTCCTGTGTGAAGGGCTCCAGAGCTGGACACAGTGCTCCAGGTGAGGTCTTACCAGAGAACAGCCCATGGAAGGGGGGTTGGAACTAGTTGATCTTTAAGGTCCCATCCAACCCAAACCATTCTATCATTCCATGAAAGTACCTTTTTGGAAAAGGGATGTGTGCATAGATTCAGTGACCCAACAACCACCCCTCCACAGTCTTAAGCAAAGCACATTTTGCAAAATAAGCCAAGATTTTTGCTGTAGAAATCAGAGTCTTGCCCTTTTTTCTGATTTTTTTTTTTTTCACTTTGAGCTTATCTATGACTTTTAACTCTGATATTTTGATCATGGAAGCACATGGGGCAGATGTCAAAGAGAAAATAAGAACACATTGAACCCCTGAGGGTTGGGGGTTTTTTTTTCTGCTAGGGTAAGCAGCAGATACATTACCACGGCGTTGCTAACAGCTGGTACAATTTAAACCACTCTCCATCTTCTGTATACTCAGCCAGTGCCAACCTAAAAGGTATCTCTCCTGCCAACAGCACTGAGCAGAGTCAGCACAGGGTAACACAATCTCCTGCTAGAAAGAAACAGACTCTTTAGAGAAATACCCAGTCCAAAGGACTCTCTAGGCACCAGCAAAATTGCAATTATATTTGGATCCAGCTTTCCATTTTGCTCAAAATGTCTTTTTGTGGATTTACTCCTGCAGAAATCTGATGTTCCCTTGATAAGGACTGTTTGTGCAGAGCATGCATACTCTTATTGTTACCATGCTTTTGTTGACAGAAGAGCTTCAATCTTTTTGAAAGACAGCCCTCTGAGCGTGCTCTTGTCTTCACTTTTGTCTTAGCAGTTCCACATCCCTAGCATAAAAAATTACACAGAGAGAACATCAGCTACAGCTGCTGCAGATGACCCCAGCCTTGTGTATCTGTATGGAAAAGAGAGATAGACAAAGATATTTATAAGTGTACATGACCAGAGTTCTTTGGGGCCTCTATTTTCTATCTACCAGATTCACTTGGTACATTTCAGGCATTGGGATAAGTTGCTCAGGGAGGTGGTGGAGTCACCATCCCTGGAGGTGCTAAAAAAACAAACAAGTAGATGTGGCATTTTGGGACATGGTTTAGAGGACATGGTGGTGTTAGGTTGAGAGCTGGACTTGACCTTAGAGGTATTTTTCAACCTTAATGATTCTGTGATTTGTAGACATGGCTCTTTGGGACATGGTATATATGTCATGGTGTTAGATTGGATATTAAGGAAAACAGATTGGTGAGGCATTGGAACAGGCTGCCCAGGGAGGTGGTGCAGTCACCATCCCTGGGGGTGTTCAAGAAACCTGTGGACAGGGCACTTTGGGACATGGTTTAGTGGCCATGGTGGTGTTGGGTTGGTGGTTGGACTTGATATTAGAGGTCTTTTTCAACCTTAATGATTCTATGATTTGTAGACAAGGCACTTTAGGAGATGGTTTATGTGGCATGGTGATGTTAGATTGGATGTTAGGGAAAATTTCTTTACTGCAAGAGTGACCAGGAATTGGAAGAGGCTACCCAGGGAGGTAGTGGAGTCACCATCCCTGGGGGTGTTCAAGAAATGTGTGGACATGGCACTTTGGGACATGGTTTAGTGGTGTTGGGTTGATGGTTGGACTTGATCTTAGAGGTCTTTTCCAACCTTTATGATTCTGTGATTACCAGCACAATAAATTAAACATAAAAGCCAAGAACAATTTCCCCAAATAAAATCCTTTTTGCTTCATTTTTTTTTTGTCTTGACTGTTTGGTAATATCAGCTATTTTTGTAGGAGTTTAAAAATACTGATTCTTGTTAACAGCCATAAATAGGTAAAGAGAGCAGAACAATTGCCTGACAGCCCAGGTGACTTAAAATAAATATCAATTATGAAAACAGCTATATCCAGATATCGGTGCACGTACCACATAATAGGTATTCTATATATACACATACATGACGTGGCTTTTGCTGACACACTGACAGCATGATTGGGAGTAGCAAGAGAAAGTTCATAGAATCATTAAGATTGGAAAAGACCTCTACGATCATCTAGTCCAACCCTGTGAGCCTGGGCAGGTCCCTGTCAAAGAGCAGAGGGGCTCCTGAGGGGCAGGTGACACTCAGCAGAGGAGGACTGCACTCTGCATCACCTTTGTGCACCGTGGGGGATGTGCACCAGTGTATCCCCCTTGGTGGAACTGCTGGTAAAAGGCTGGAGCGCTTCTCCTATGAGGACAGACTGAGGGAGTTGGGGCTGTTCAGTCTGGAGAAGAGAAGACTCCAAGGAGACCTTATTGTGACCTTCCAGTATCTGAAAAGGGCCTACAAGAAAGCTGGTGAGGGACTTTTTAGGGTGTCAGGTAGTGATAAGACTAGGGGGAATGGAACAAAAATAGAAAAGGGTAGATTCAGATTGGATGTTAGGAAAAGTTCTTCACCAAGAGGGTGGTAAGGCACTGGAACAGGTTGCCCAGGGAGGTGGTAGAAGCCTCATCCCTGGAGGTTTTTAAAACCAGGCTGGATATGGCTCTGAGCAACCTGATGTAGTGTGAAGTGTCACTGCCCATGGCAGGGGGTGGGGTTGGAACTGGGTGATCCTTGAGGTCCCTTCCAACCCTAACAATTCTATGATACTATGATTCTATGTTGCTTGTAATATATTTAGATCATAGAGTGTTTTAAGTTGCAAAGGACCTTTAAAGGTCATCTAATTCCGTCACCCTTCAGTGAGTAGAAGCTCAAGCACATCAGGTTGCTCAAAGCCCCAGCCAACCTGGAGGTTTACAAGGATGGGGCTATCTCTATGAGCATCCTGGGCCAGTGCTTCCACCACCATCAGTGTAACAAAATTCCTGCTTTTCTTTAGTCTGAATCTCCCTTCTTTTAGTTTAAAATCATCACCCCTGGTCCCATCACAACAGGTCCTGCTAAAAATATGTGACCCCATCTTTCTCACAGGCTCTCTTTAAGTAGTGAAAATCTGCAACAAGGTCTCCCTGGAGCCTTCTCTTCTCCAGGCTGAACAACCCAAACTCTCTCAGCCTGTCCTCACAGCAGAGCTGTTCCAGCCCTCTGATCATTTTTGTGGCCTTCTCTGGACCTGCTCTAACAGGTTAATGTCCTTCTTGTGCTGACAACTTAAAGATGTCTTGTGGCCCTGGCCTGTTTATAGTTTCATGCCGGTCCTTCAGGTCTGGGGGCTGTAATTACAAAAAAATTAAAGAAGGGGAAAAAAACCCAAAGCCTACCATTTTCCTGGGAAAACAAGCCTCTGCTTTTCTAATGCTCATTAGGCTCATTTGTGAAGCAAAACATCCCCAGGAGGACAATTCTGCGCTCATAAAATAAACATTTTCCACGCATGTGGTTAAGGACCCTCATAAAATATGCAAGCAGGCATTGCTGTTGTGAACGTGCCCAGCTTCCTGGCATGAAAGCTCTTGCAGAGAATGGAGTGCAACCGTGGAAAGAGACGTGAGGGAGATAATAAAACCTGTAAGAATTCAAGACAGAGATTGGCAGGGAATCTGACATGCGGTTCCTCTTCTGTTGGTATCGATTTCCACTGGGAACCCAGCTCTGAGGAGAGAGGTTGTTTGCTCCAATCTCTAAGTCAGAGGAGAGCAAATCTCAGCTGATCATTATTTCACAGTTCTCTTTCTTCTGAGTCGCTGTAGAAATCAGAATATAAATAATTTATGCTTTCAATTTTGTTCCCACAAGTTCTGCAGATTTTGGGGGAGTCTTCCCTTCAAGCACATTAAATTCCTGTGTTTCAGGATGACTTGCCCTCTTGTCTTCAAGAGCTGCAGCTTGTTTTTTGCACAAGAACAGAGCTGAGGCAGTCAGGAGTCAGCCCTGCTGGCATTTGAGAGAAATCGATGGCGCTTGTCAGAATTGCCTTGCAGGAGTATCAGTGAGAGCAGCTCTTGTCTCCACAGGCTCTAAAGTGCTCCTCTCAGTCATCTCAAGGCACAATTCTCCTGATTTAAAGAATCAGGGATTTTTTTGTTGTTGTTGGAAAAGACCCCTTAAGATCAAGTCCAACTATCAACCTAAGACTACCATGGCCAATAGACTATGTCCCAAAGTGCCATGGCCACACACTTCTTGAACACCTCCAGGTGCCTCCACCACCTCCCTGGACAGCCTGGTCCAATGCCCGACCACTCTTGCAGCAAAGAAATTTATCCTGATCTGCAACCTAAACCTCCCCTGGCACAATTTCAGTCCCTTTCCTCTCATTCTATTACTTGATTCTAGGGAGAAGAGACCAACCCCCACCTCACTCCAACCTCCTTTCAGGTAGTTGTAGAGAGCAATTATACCCTTGGCACTTGGTACTCTCCTTCAGAGAGCTGTGGCACACCACTTTACTAGACAAATCTCATTTATTGTGATCTCAAAAGTGATAAAAGTGAAGAGAATCACTGTCTTTTTTTCCCCCCTTCTCTCCATGTACACTCTCTGCCTGATGTGAAACTGAAACAACAGGGTGATACTAAATAATAGATACATCATATTTAAGCTGGATGAATAATTGATTTTTATGTCTTGTAAAAGGCAGCCTCCTCCTCCCTGTCTCTACAAAGCTTATCCAGGCTGAAAAAAAACCAGTTTGTTCAACCTCAAATTGAATTTATTTTCCTTTTTTTGTGTGTGTGTCATTTTTTTCCCCTTTTCTGTCCTTTCTTTTTTTCCCTTTCTTTTTCTTTTTTTTTTTTTACATTTTTCCCCTTTTTTTCTTTTTAATTTTTTCCCCTTTTTTCTGTTTTCTTTTTACCTTTTATTTTCTTCCTTTTTTTTTTTTTTTTCTTAATTTTGAGGTGGAATTTTTTTAATTAAGTCAAACAACTTAGGTGAAAAAGAAATAATCAAGCTGCCTTATCTGAAAATGATTAAATATATTCTCTGGCTTTTAGCAGAGCATTCTTTTATCAATTTTTTTAAATCATTATTTACCTGCTGCTTGTATTTTAATGCCTGCCCTGGGGTTGTTCAGCCTGGAGAAGAGAAGGCTCCAGGGAGAGCTAATAGCAGCCTGCCAGTACCTGAAGGGGGCTCCAAGAAGGCTGTTTCCAAACGTCTGAAGTGATAGGACAAGGGGCAATGGCTTCCTTTATGAAGGATGTCCTTTTGTGCTCATCATCCAAGTGGTCTAAGACAGCAGCAAGGCTGCAGAAGGAGAATGCTGCTTGGAAGACTCTCAGCTGGGACCCCAGCCAGAAAAGCTTTTTCTTTTCCAGTGATGGCTTCCTTAAACAAAAAGCTAATATCATCATTTTTAAAATACAAAATGCTTTGTCCTTTCCTGCCTTTTCTTATTTTTTCTTTCTTTTTATTCTTTTCCCCCTCCCTGGATCACTCAAGGTCTGGAACAGCAGCAAGGTTGCAGAAGGAGAATGCCACTTCCAAGAATTTCAGCTGGGACTTCAGCCAGATAAGCTTTTTCTTTTCCAGTGTCTGCTTCCTTAAGCAGAAAGTGGAAAACTATTTCTTTAAAACATAATACAACATTATTTGCTTTTTTTCTGCCTTTTAAAAATATTTCTTTCCATTCTTTCTCTCTGATCCTTTTCCTATATTCATCTTCACTTCCTTTCCAAACCCAAATGTGCATGGCTTTTTAGCCCTATTCTCTTGTTAATTCTCATGTAGAAGGAGATGATGCAGCTGCCTCTTCAAGACCCTTGGGGCCAGGCTTTCTGCTCTGCGCTCTGAAACATCCCAGAGAGAGGCTTTGGATCAAGTGTTAAGATCAGTTCCATAAAACCTTCCCCAACAGGACTACCCTAGTCCAGTTGTACAGCAAAGCACACATCAGAGAAATCAGAGAACACCAGCTAAGGGTGCTGATGGACCACCTTAAAGCCAGATTTATTTGGACACATCATGATATGAATTTTAGTTACCTGAGCACAAGACTTTTTCTGCACTCTCTGCTGCCTCCAGCCCTGCTGCACACCACTCATGTCATCGACCATACTTTGTGGAAAAGCCATTTGTACTTTCCAGCTTGCAGCTTTCATCCTTCCCAACATAATGCTCCACTAGGCATGGAATCTGCCTTGCTGCTCAGCCCTGGAGAGGATGCTTGGGGAAGCACTCCAGCCACAATGAAGGACATTGAATTGTTGGAGTGGGTCCAGAGGAACCCACAATGATGATCAGAGGGCTGTTCCACCCCTGTGGGGTGGAGAACCTCCCCTATGGGGATAGGCTGAGGGAGTTGGGGCTGTTCAGCCTGAAGAAGAGAAGGCTCTGGGGAGGCCTTCCAGTGCCTGAAGAGGGCCTTCAGGAAAGCTAGGGAGGGACTTTTTACAAGGGCTTGCAGTGATAGGATGAGGGGGAATGGATTGAAAGTGGAAGAATGGAGATTTAGACTGGAGATTAGGGAGAAATTCTTTGCATTGAAGGTGGTGAGACACTAGAACAAGTTGCCCAAGGAAGTTGTGGATGCCAGTTTGGACAGGGCTTTGAGCAAGCTGGTCTAGTGGAACGTGTCCCTGCCATGGGCAAGGAGTTGGAACTAGATGATCTTTAAGGTCCTTTCCAGCCTAAACCACTCTATGATTCTATGAAAACTGTCAACTTGTGCATCTGTCCTTTTACAGCAGAGTCTCCATAATGTTTGAGTATATTGTGAGAAAACTTCTGGGAATTGTTAGAGTGGAAATCCCAGAGTGGGAAAATTGATCATCCTCAAAGCTCTGTTAAAATATATATTTATATATGTTGGAAGCATTGTGTGGGTTTCCAAGAGTGCTTCTAAAAACTGACACTCCTCTGTCAGTTTTTGTTTCACAAAAGCCCTTTAAAGGCCTTTCCTAAGTATTGAAAATATATTTTAATAATTATTAGATAGTTTAGAGGAGGAGTTTGCTTCTGATCAAGATGACACAAAATCCAGCACTCCCCCAAGGCAGGCACTGCACCTTCTCACTTCATTAGTGTCTTGCCCTGCATGTGTTTGTAGGTTTGAGGAGATGGAGCTCAAGATTTCACTTCACAAAATCATTGTTGCTGTATGCCTAAGAGAGAGAGAAATAAGGAGAAATCAGGACCATGGGAATAAAACACACCAACATTAGGGAAAGCAGGATGTATCCTCCACTGTGAGTATTGAAGCTGATGTTTTGCATTGGGTTGTCTCTCTTTTGTTTCCTGTGGCAGAATCCCAGTGGTACCAAGTGATGCCAGCAGCATTTGACCCTTTGCTGGAAAGAAAAGGCAAAATGGGAAATGTGCTAGTTCTCTGATAGGTACAGTGTTCTTTGTGGTAGAAATAGAGCCATGAAGATGATGATGGGACTAGAGCATCTCTCTTATGAGGAAAGGCTGAGACACCTAGGGCTGTTTAGCCTAGAAAAGAGCAGACAAAGGATCTCATCGATGCTGATCAATAGCTAAAGGATGGAGATCATGAGGATGGGGCTGGGCTCTTTTCAGTGCTGCCCAGTGATAGGACAAGGGGCAACCGGCACAAATTACAACCCAGGAGGTTTCACTTGAACGTAAGAAGAACCTTCCTTCCTTGGAAGGTGCTGGCACACTGGACCAAGCTGCCCAGAGAGGTCGTGGAGTTTTCTTTGCTGGAGCTTTTCAAAACCTGCCTGGACAAAATCCTGTGCAAACTACTCTCAGTGACCCTGCTCTGGCAGTGGGGTTAGACTAGATGATCTTCAGAGGTCCCTTCCAAACCCCACCAGTCTCTCATTCTGTGGTTTCCTGAAATGATTTCTGTTCATTTATGGCCCCAATCTTTGTTCAGTTAAGCAACTTTGATATGCAAGGTCTGAAATGGTTGGACTCAATGATCTTGAAGGTCTTTTCCAAACTAAATGATTCCATGATTCTATGAAATCAGCTGAACAGAGCAAAGGAAAGAGACAGTTCAATGCAGTATTTTGTATATAGGTGCTTATTATTCTGTACAGATGCAGCTTTGCCAACCTACCAAATAGAGTCCTTGGAAGTGCCTGTCTTCTAGATAGAAGGAATTGCTAGAATATCATGACTGCTAAAACTGCTTGAGTATGAGATTCAGACAATGCTGCCAGTGCTCTGAGAGTGTATTCAGAGAAAAGTAGACAGATGCTAATGCCCTGCCTTTCCTAAGAACATGCAAGGATGCCATCTCATTTGTGTGTGACCTGTGGAGGTCTAATCAATATTAGCTTTTAAAAGCAGTAGAGTGTTAATAGCAGGCAGGGAGCAAAACACCTACCACACAGAACCTGCCCAGGGAAGTCCTTTAATTTTGGGAGACCACATTTTGACTTCCTAAACCTAATTGCCTTCCTCACAGCCAAAGGCTAAGTGATGTGATATGGGCTATAGCTGGGGTGCCCCACAGGAGCTACAGCAATGTGTAATGAACCAACCATAACCCCCATTACTTATCCTCCTACACTGCTGGCAGGGAGGAGGCAGAGGAAACTGGGAGTGAAGTTAAGGCCAGGAAGGAGGGAGGGGTGGGGGGAAGGTGTTTTAAGGTTTGGTTTTATTTCTCATTATCCCACTCTGGTTTAGATTGGCAATAAATCAATTTAATTTCCCCCATGTTGAGTCTGATTTGCCTGTGACAGTAATCGGTGAGCAAGCTCCCTGTCCTTATCTCAACCCAAGAGTATTTTATTATGTTTTCTCTCCCCTGTCCAGCTGAAGAGGTTTCTGACAGAACAGCTTTGGTGGGTACCTGGTATCCGGCCAGGGTCAACCCACCACAGCAATCCAAGGATTTCTTCCTTCTTGTCTCACATTGTATTTGGAACACTGTCTTGACAACCTTCACCTCCCTTTTTGAGCTCTACAGTGAATAAGAAATTCAATACAAGTCCATCTAGACCTTTTAATAACAAGTGGTTTCACCCACCAGCACCATCTTTTGTTGCTGATGAATTTGGATAGATGAAGAGTATCTGGATGCAGAGCTTCTGAAGTTTCAGAAGCATCATCTCACCTCCAGCAAAGGAATGGCTGCCTGTGGCAAACAGCTGGAGGAGCTGTAGAAATCCAGCACTTTCTTCTGAATTCATAACTTTTGGAAATGTGAACTCTGAGGGGGGAAATGAGAGAAAATGTTAGGAACCAAGTATGAAGTTTGGTGCTCCCCAGTAGAAGACATTGGCATACTGGAGAGACTCCTATGGATGGTCACAAAAAAGATTGGAGGCCTGGAGCACATGATGGGTAAGGAGACACAGAGATTTGGGGGTTCTCTGCCACAAAAGGTAAGGTTAAAGAGAGATTGAACTGGTCTCTTCAGGTGGGGAATCATAGAGGAGATGAAGTTGCACTGCAATGAGCTGCGCAGTGGGAAGAAAGGAGCCAACAGCCATGAGCTGAAGAAAGGGTAAGGCCAATTGTGTGCAAGATTACACCATGAGGGTGGTCAAAATCAGGAACAGGTGTCCAGAAATTGTGGAATCTCCATCCTTATAGATATCAAAACAAAGACTGACCACAGCCTGAGCAACCTTAACCTTGTTTGGAGCAGAGGCTTGGAGAGGGTGACCTCCCTCCCAGCCTTTCTGTGACTCTAAAAAAATAATCAGCAAAAGGTTTGCTTTTTGACTAATGTATTCTGATGCCAGCAAAAGGCTTTTAAAAGCATTAAAGTAGCATTAGGTGAATCAAGCTTCCCCAGCTTCTCTGCTGCTGGAATCTGTTAAATGCTATTTTTCATGGGAAGCCCATGAATTAGTGTCCTTGAAAATAACCTCCCCATCCTGTCAACAAACCATAGTCCATCTGGTTTATGCTAGACAGGCTGATTTTATTAAATTAAGCTTTGGATATGTTGTCTATCCAGCAACAAAGCAAAGCACTGCCAAAGACAATTGGTCCAGTCTGAGGAACTTCACTGAAGTCAAATTAATTTATACTGCCATAAGAGTGGTTCCTGGGGTAGCAGATGAATCTTGGCTGCCCAGGGTTGTTTGACAATAGAGGAGATCAGCCCAGCAGAAGCTAATGGGTTTATAGTGTTTACTTCTATAATCCCCTGGAAGGCAGAAGACTTCTGCAATTTGAGATTTCATGCAGAGCTACATTGGGACAACAGCACAAAATCAACTTCTGGCAGAAGCCCTGCTCGCCAGGTGGTGATAGGGATTGCTGTCATACATGGGGAAACCATTTGGGTGTTTGGTGTAGGGTTACTGTAACAAACAAGGGCTCAAAAACTTAGAATTGTTTTGGTTGGAAAAGGCCTCTAGGATCATCAAGTCCAACCATCAACCTAAGACAACCATTAAACCATGTCCTGAACTTCATGGGCTCAAGGAGTTCATCAGTCTTTATTTTCATTTTCACTAGAGTGAGTTAGCTCCTAGAAATATCTAAGTAGAACACACACCTGAGACCACCACAGTGATCTTTGAGGAAGTCAGAAAGAACCTCAGGAGGTGTTTGAATGGCCGTGGTAGTGTTAGGTTGACTTGATGATCTTAGAGGTCTTTTCCAAACCAAACAATTCTCTGATTCCAAGGCTCTGTGGGCTTGTTCCATTTTGTGGGTAAAGTTCAGCAAAGAATCTGCTTGCAGCCTGTTGATGATTCAGTTTCCTCACTACTATCATAAGGGTTATATGTGTCTTATTTTTAGGGCACCAGGAGAGATTCAAGAGTACTAGCATGTGATATACTTCTGGATTGGTTTGAGTTTTCTACTAGTATTAAGTCTGGTAGAAGTCCATGCACTCATTATAGTCATCATAAATCTAATCAACACTCTACAGTCAATGAGAGGAAAGACAAATAAGGAGATAACTTTTTTTCTCTGGTAAATGAGAGCTGGCCCAGGATGCAAAGTTCTTCTGCAAGTCAATATAGACAAAGAAGTTTTAGCCTGCAGCATTGGAAACGTGCACCCGGCTTCAGGAAAGCAGCAGAAAGTTCCTTTTATTATAGAAAAGAAAAGAAACTTACCATTTGCTCAAATCTCACCTGAAATGGAAAAGCTTCTGTCAATTTAAGCTGAAGAAATGCACTGCTTTGAAACTTCTGTTAAGACTTCATGAGGAAGAGAAAATGGGTAATAGCTTCAGAAAGCAAGCTGAAAAATGACCGTTCTGAAGAACTGTAGAAGCTTATTTGGAGGAGGAAAGAGGGCTATAGAAGATTGCCTTCGTGAAAATTAGCCTCATATCAAACCCTGCATTTCTTAAGCTAAAATCAGCTGAAGTTTTGTGAGCCTTTAAGAAGAGAACACAAGTCTAGTCATTTTAAAAGCCGTGCTTTTTCAAGCATGTTCAGATTCATTTAAATTACAAAAGGTCCTTTCTGGTTGAACAACAGATTTCAGACTCCAATATCACCTTTGCTACAATAGACTTTTATACAGTGCAAGAGGGTGGGGGTTTTTGTGTGTGTGGTCCAGAACTAGCAGCTTGCAGAATGAATCATGGACAGTATATAGGTGGAAGTTCTGGAACCCTCTTTTTTTTTGTTTAAATCATGTTTTCTGATGTTCACTCACATCACATTCAACTGCAGTTGCACAGGCTGGTGGCTGGTGCTCTACACCTTGCAGAGAGCAGGAGCATCTCCAGCTAGATGAGGTTGCTCAGAGCCCTGTCAAGTTTGATCCTGAATGTCTCCAGGGATGATGCCTCAACCACACCTCTGGATAACCTAGCCCAGTGTTGCAGTTTGAGCTGGGTGCCCCCCTGGTGCATTCACTTCCTGTGTCCAGAAGTCCAGCCCAGAGGGATGGACACAGGAAATTGTGTATTCCCTACCATAATTCTTTGCACCACTATAAGATCCAGTGCGGAGTCTGGCACTTCCTCTTTCCTTCCCTCTCCGAGACTTGGTAACTGGGGGAGAGATCTCCCGGCCATGGGCCTGATTAGGCCCAAGGCCGCAGGGGGATGGGCAGTCTCAGGCCTGGCCAGCTGAGACTAGCCCAGCAGAGGGAGGGGGAAGAAGGAGCCCTGGGGGTTTTGCATGCACCCTCAGGTGGGGATGGGATCTTTCTTTGTCACTGCGCTTTGGGTTTTCTGTAACATTCACTGCTTTCTATTTAAACTTTCATCACTTTTGCAATCCGTTTGCCTGAGTCGTTATTTCTGCCTGTGGTGGGGAGGGGACCTGCCCCAACCCATTACACCCAGTATTTCACTATCCTCATTGTGAAGAATTTCCTTGTAACGTCCAACCTCATTCTGCCCTGCTTCAGTTTCAAACCATTGTCCCTCATCCTATGACCCTTCTAAACAGTCCCTTTTCACCCTTCCTATAGGTCCCCTTTCAGGTATTGAAATGCAGATGTTAGGTCTCCCTGGAGCCTTCTCTTCTCCAGACTGAGCAACTCCAACTCTCCCAGCCTGTCTTCATAGGAGAGGTGCTCCATCCCAGTCACCACTTTCTGTGTTGGACCTCAGGTTTATGCGTTAGAGCTCAGGCTTAGAGCTCTAACATTTCCATGATCAGCTATCCTTTAGCTTTCTAAAAAGCAAAGCTGGTCTCTGAGCTTACACTGGTCCTAAAAAAAAGTTTTGGTTTCAGAGCAGGCTTGATTCTTCCCAACTTCCACAGCCCTGGGATTTGAGAGGAGCTGCTGTTTTGTATGCAATCTTGGCCTGCTCTGTGAATGCCATTCCAGCTAGAAACAATCCTACACAACTGATAAAATAAGACACTAATTGTTGTATTTATTCCCCTGTGAAGGTACACTCTGGCACTATTAATTGTACTTAGTCACAATCTGCTCATCATTTAATTGTTCTCCACAGAGCTGAAGAGAACCAAATATTTACCCACATGAATTTATTAATATCTAGTCATGAATCACAATGGCTTTACAAGATGTTTTTTTAAAGGCAAGAAAAAACTGCAGCAAAGTAGCTGTGCAAGGCTGAACTGATTTGGAGTCTCAGGGTGCCATGCACCTTGATGGCTTCCCTGGGGACCAGGATCCATGGGGCACTCCAGAAGTTCAGGGTTCATCCCCCGCTGCCCAGGAGACAGCCCCATCCTGGGGCATCATTGTGGGTGCTGCAGCCAGGAAACAGGGGAGGGAAGTGGCTTCATGGCCCACTGTGTGGGCACAACAGGGCTATGGAGACCTCTTCAGCCTGTCAGAGCTGTGGGTCCAAGAATCCATCTGATAGAATAGAATAGAATAGCATTGACCAGGTTCGAAAAGACCTTCAAGATCATTGAGTCCAACATGATGCAAGCCTGGACTCATAGAACCACAGAATCATGGAATGGTTTGGATTGGAAAGCACCATAAAGGTCATCTAGTTCCAATCACCTTGCCATGGGCAGGGACACCTGCTAGCAGTCCAGTTTGATCAAGACCTCATACAATCTGCCCTCAAGTGGCATCTCTTGCAGACCTTGCTTTGCCCTGCCTGTTGCTCTCAGGATGACATTTCTACTGCATTTAACTTTAACACAGGTGAAGCTTTTCAGTTTCACTGCTGGAGAGGCATCTTCTTTAAGACTAGTATGAATTAAACACCTGAGCTGGCATTGCACTAATCAACCAGCAGGACTAATTGACTTGCCCAGCATGTCCTAGAAGAAATGTACCAATAATAATTTCCTGATGATATACCAGATATTTTCAAACTCTAAAGGCAGAGTCCTCAAGTCCCCCAGAGAACCACCTTTGCTGTAGAGGTCAGAGGTGTGAGGTAGGATAGAGACTCACATGAATCTTTTTTTTTTTTCCCAGATACATCTGTCCCTTTCCAAAATTAATTACTGTGAGCATAGATGTGGCAGGTTAATTGACCACAGTATCATAGAATTGTTTCAGTTGGAAAAGACCTCTAAGCTCATCCACTCCAAACTTAAACCAGAGACCACCATGGCCAGGTCGTCTTGCAGAACACTGCCTGCCTTTTCTTGTAATGAAAAGGGACATTACTGCAAAACAGGTAAAACTGTCACTTTGCTCACAAAATTACAAGAACCCAGCATCCTTTCTCCAGCTGCTACTTACCCAGCCACAGGAGACAAAGACAGAAACCAAAATCACTGCAAGACTCCTTTCCCCCTTGTTTCTCTGATCTGGGTTTTTTCTGCTTCCTGTTATATCCTGCTTGCGTGGAGGTAATGGAAGCTGGTGGCCGCATTTTGGCACTTAGGTAATGAATGATTTTTGGTCACAAAATGAGAGAACAGAAGTAAATAATCTGAATGTTTCTATGTTTTTATTCCTTAAAAGGGCAAATAAATAAAAAAAAATAAAGGAAGGACTCTGCTTTCATCTTCATCAGGGGCAAGTAAGAAAATGAGATTTGAGTCGACAAACACTGCAGAGAGGGACTGACATTTGGCAGCTACATGTATTTTATGGCAGATATGAAGTTACACTGCAGAAGATACAAGCCTCTCCACCTTTTGAAGGAAATTACATTTCCCAGGCAGTACAGAGAATTCAGAACCTTTTATTCTCTAAGCTGTGCAGAATGAGAGGCCATCCACAGAGATTTATGCTAAAGGCGGAAAACAATCAATGTTCCTTGATTAAATTTGACTAACAGGGGGGCGAGAAAACCAATAAATTGAAAAAAAAACATTTCAAAGAAGACATCTCCACTCAAGTTTTCCTTTTAAGAGCTTCATCCACAAACCTTTGAAGGCATGGAAGTCTTCATTCATTTTCATTAAGGACCACAAGAAACTTCAGATGCACCTGGAGATAAGTAATGAGTCATTGTGTGACTGAGGAGAGGCTTTTTTACTTAATATTGAGTGTTAGTGTTGGTGTGCATTATCTTCAGTCAAATCATGACATAGCACCAAACAATTCATGTTAAATTCCCAGTGTGTGGTCTTGTTAGTTTTTTTTCTCCTGACTAATACAATGGAAGGGGGGGTGGGGAAGCCTGTCATGACCTGGTTTTGTTTGTTTGCTCTTTTAACTTTGAGTGATATATGGTTGGATATTGGGGAAAATTTCTTTGCTGGAAGGGTAGGCAGACATGCTCAAGTAAACTTCATTACCAGCATAACAAGGACATCAAACTGCTGGAGCTGGCCCAGAGGAGACCACAAAAATGATCAGAGACCGAAGCACATCCCCTGTGGGAGTTGGGGATGTTCAGAACGGAGAAAAGAAGGCTCCAGGGAGACCTCAGAGCAGCCTTCCACTACCTGAAGGGGGCTACAAGAAAATTGGGAAGGGACTTTTTACAAGAGCTTGTAGTGATAGGATGAGAGGGAATGGATTGAAGTTTGAGGAGGGCAGATTTAGTCTGGAGATTAGGAAGAAATTCTTGAGAGTGAGAGTGATGAGAGACAACTGGGACAGGTTGGATGGTTGTGGATGCCCCCTCCCTGGAGGTGTTCAAGGACAGGTTGGATGAAGTCTTGAGCAAGCTGGGCTAGTGGAAGGTGTCCCTGCCCATGGCAGGAGGGTTGTAACTGGATGATTTAAGGTCCCTTCCAACCTAAACCATTCCATGAATCTACAAACCACTTGCTGATATCATCCCTGTGCCTCTCAATTAAAATGCTTCAGTGGTGATTTAAAGGTAATTGAAATACATTAATTGGGATTTTACTTGATCTGTGGTATCTTTATATGATTTTAATGCACAGCAGGAGGAAAACAAAAAACCCTCCATCATTTACTCACACAGAATGTAATGATGTTTATTAGCTGTAATCACCACTCCTTATGGATACAAATGATAGCACGTTAATGAAGACTAAAGGGAAATGCCAAAAGTCAAACAATTTGCTGTTATGGAAACTTCCTTTTTTACAATGAGGCCACAAAAATTCCTCCAACACTATTCCATGCTGCACAGTAGAAGGTGGAAGTGCTCTTCAAAGGGCATTCAAGCACAAATGAGCTCTATGGGGGTTTGTCTGGCTCTGTCTGGTACCTTCTCGTTGTCTGCTCTCAGAGTTCCAAAGTTTTATGAGAAAAATGATTTCTAGAGAGACTTAGATCCACAGATCTTAGCCTCCCATCTTTGGGAGGAGCCCTCTGAAGGTGCCTCTCTCTTCTCAAAGATCATAGTGAGAGATTCATGCTCTATGCCTTATTTACAGGACAAAGTGAGGCACCAGGAATTCCGTTCTGACATTCCTCTAGCCACCTAGCACCCACATCTTTCCTTCTCCACACTCTGGATAATCATTGTGAGGAATGCCATGAATGAGGTACAGTTGTTTCATCTGCAAATGATGCTGTATGAATTCCTGGAAAAAAAATAATTTTTTTTCCCCCTTTCTTTGAATTGCAACTAAAAGCTTGGTCCAAAAAAACATCCTTTCTTCCTCCAGGAATGAAAATTACAACCTGTTAAATGGTCTCACAAAAGGGAATTGTGTGTGAAACAACTTCACCAAAATTCCCTCTCCAGGGACCCCACAGTTTGTCCATCTGTGTATAGGGAAAGTGATTTATCACATGCCTGCACCAGAAAAACAAACCAAAGAACCTGGAAAAGAGAGGTATTGTGATTTGCAGTGGATAGCGTGATGACAATGAGCCCGCCCTTGGACTTCCTCTTCTACTGCTATTTTCTCACTCAGTGCTCACCATTTATTTTTGAGTCAATTCTTAAGAATGTATATTTATAGAATCATAGAACTCTTTCAGTTGGAAAAGACCTTCAGGATCATCAAGTCCAACCATCAAGTCATTAAACCATGTCCTGAAATGCCATGCTTGTGCATTTCTTGAACACTTCCAGATACGGTGACTCATTTTAGCATGTGCCACTGGAATGCCAGTTGCATTAGTGCCCAATGTTTCGCCATGATTATTAGGTTGTTGCTCTCACTGAACTCATCCAAACAAAGTGTGGCCATTTGACGCTGTGCCTTTAAGAAAGGGGCACACTGGCTAAATGTTTGTAAAATATTTTGGTTTTCTAAACGAATTTCATTGGTAGGATTGTGGGAGGAGAGATTGGACCCAGGGGAGTTGGGAACTTTCTCTCAGTCTTCCTTCCTTCGCTGTCCCTTTCGGCTGGATCTGCTTCTGGGATTCTGGCCAACTAAGATAAGATACTAACTCCCTGTGCAAGGCCTTTATTCTTTTCCTGCCCTGTTAACTGTCCTCGTCTCTTCTTCTACCTCTTTGGGGGAGAAGGGAGGTAGGGGGTTGAAGGGGGCACAGGGGGAAGCCCCTCTGTGGGGGGTCTGGTTTCTGGTTAAGTTCATTTGCTGTATATTCCTGTATATATTGTAAAATACCTGTATTTGTTGTGTTACACAGAATCTGTTTCCTTGTAAAATATAATCTCATTTCTCCGACTGGGTTTAGCCGTGGTCTCTTTCTCAGTGGGGGAGGGAAAGCAGAGCCTTTCCTTTCAAACCACCACACTCTTTTTTTATTGGCGCCCAACATGGGGCTGGGCAATTAAGTAATTAAGTTGATTTATTGCTTGTCTCAGCCGGAGAAACGAAATGAAGGTGCTCTGGGTTTTAGAACGTTTATTCTTCTCGGTCTGTGGCATGTGGCATGTAGAACTTATAAAATCATAGCATTATTAAGGTTGGAAAAGACCTTTAAGATCATGGAGTCCAACCATAACCCAACTACCATTATCACTAAACTATATCCTGAAGCACCATATCTAGATGCTCCTTGAACACCTCCAGGGATGGTGACTCCACCACCTCCCTGGGCAGCCTCTTCCAATGCCTGACCATTCTTGCAGGAAAGAAACTTTTGCTGATACCCAACCTAAACCTCCCTTGCTGTCATGTCATTAGTGTCACTGTTTGGCTTTTTCCCTCTGCTGCACTATTACCTTGCAGGGTAATAATTATAGATACTACTTCTGTGAGTCTACAGGAGGCTTTCCTACTGAAGTCCTGGAGCTCCTTGTGCTTCACCAGAATAAAAGCTTTCTGCCTCAGTAGAGGGGAAAAGAGTAAAGTAGTGCATGAGAATCTGCTTCAAATTTTCTTCATACCTCTAAGTTTGCAATGCAAGTACCCCCAGCCTGTAAATTAAGCCTTTTGACACATTTCTTTTACTAGTTTTAAAGGCAGTGGAATTTGCTGCTGCTCCAGGCATACCAGTCTGCATGTCTCTCTGCTAGCTGAACTTCAAAGCTGACTTTACAAGGGATAGGCAAATGATGGAAGACTAGAGGAAAGGAGAACAGGATGGGTATTTGGGAATTTTCTAAGTCCTTTCTGGTGTTTACAGCTGGTTAAGCTGTAAAAGGTCATGCAGAGCCAGAAGGTAGTGACTGGAACAGGTTGCCAGGGAAGCTGGCTGAGGCTCCTTCCCTGGAGATATTCAGGGTGAGGCTCAACAGGGCTCTAGGCAACCTAATCCAGTTGAGGATGCCCCTGTTTATGGCAGAAGAGGTTGGACTAGATGACCTTGGGAGGTCCCTTCCAACCCAGACCATTCTATGATTCTATGACATTTGCTAGCTCTTGTTCCCAAGAGTTTCCATTCCACTGTTTCCAATGTATTGTAAAGCTATGGATAAAAAGCAGTGCAAGACCTAGAGGGGCATAAGCTGATGGATATTGAAGGGCTATAGAAAGCACAAATCTGACACCTACTTAGCTAGCAATCTTAGCTAGCTCTCTTGGACCAAGCAGGAGCAAGCACAGTGCTTTCAGCCATGAAAAAACAGTACACTCAGAAGAAAATAGTTAACAAGGCATGCCCATATGCATTCATCTGTCTGAACAAACTCATCTGAATGTTGGGGAGGAAAGTGAACAATAAGTCCATGTTTTTATGTATTTCAGTATCATACCAATGCCAGGTTCCCCATGGAGCAAGCCAGCCCACCTCACCTGACAAATACTGGTACATAGCATTCTAGAGCAGCAGTGAGAGTAGTTCCCAAGAGAACTGAAGTTGCAATGAAACACTGTGATGAATAGCCTGGGGCAAAAGCTCATCCTCTGAAGGACAGTTTCAAAATGTTTTCCTTTTCCATCAACAAAATATCATCATGTCATAAAGTGCTGATGAATGATTTATGCTGGGTATGACCCATCTCTGCAGCAAGATGGATCTGCCTTTTCACAGAGAAAAAATGTGCTGCTTAGAGAGCCAGCCCATGAATCAGGGCTCCAGACAAGCATGTGAAGCAACCTCCAGCTGACATGGCTTCAGAAGAGCCAAGACACCAGCTCCCTGTGCAGTGTGCTGCAAGAGACATCAGAATAGAATCACAGAATCACAGAGTCAGAGCCACAGAATCACAGAATGCACTGGGTTGGAAGGGACGTCTAGAGGTCATCTAGTCCAATCCTCCTGCAGTAGGCAGGGACATTCCCAATTAGAGCAGGATGCTCAGAGCCCCAACAAGTGTCTACAGGGATGGGGCCTCCACCACCTCCCTGAGCACCCTGTGGCAGTCTTCCACCACCCTCATAATAAAGAATTTCTTCCTAATGTCCAATCTAAATCTACCCTTCTCTAGTTTAAAACCATTGCCCCCTGTCCTATTGCTATAAGCCCTTGTAAAAAGTCCCTCCCCAGATTTCCTGTAGGCCTCTTTCAGGTACTGGAAGGCTACTCTAAGGTCTCCTAGGAGTCTTTTCTTCTCCAAGCTGAACAAACCAAAATTGTTTCAGCCTGTCTTCACAGGAGAGATGCTCCAGCCTTCTGATATATTTGTGGCCCTTCTCTGGACACTCTCCATCAGCTCCATTTCCTTCTTGGGTTGAGCTCCCCAGAGCCAAACACAGTACTCCAGGTGAGGTCTCACCAGAGCAGGTATGAAAGGCAATCACAAACATCTTCCAATTTTGCTGATAAAAGGAGTTTTCCTCTCATGTTTTCACCAGCAGATGATGACAACATTTCTTCCCTAAGAAGACAGTCTTGAAACCCCATGCATGCTGCACCAGAGGAGCTCACCAGAGGAGCAAACACAAGCACTGGCAAGGGCAGGAATGCTCCTCATACAGCAAACCCTGACCTGCATTAATCACATTGGGAAAGGGAATTATTTTGCCTGTCATCACAATTAGGCTGTGTTAGAAGGAAACTTTCTCCATGCTCACAATTATTAATATTTGCTGAAAAACAATTACAGTATCCTGTAATTGAATTTCTTTTCATTACTTATAAGGACCTCTCTCTGGATCTTTTCACTCAGTTGTCTGTATCATGCTGATAAGGGCACTTCTGTCTCACCAGTCGTTGTGAGGTTTGAGGGCTGGGGATTTCTTTGCTAGTTATAGACTTTTCAGTGGGTTTTTTTGGGGGGTGAGTGAAACTCAATTCTGAGCCTTTCCATTCTCTGAATTGATTCACTTTGCCATACAAACAGGAGGCAACCACAGCATGCAAGGGATTTTTCACAGCATCTGTGCTTCCCCTGTTCTCTTGAAGGGAGCTCATAGCTGGACAGTACACAAGAATAATCTTCCAAAGAAAACCAAACAAAAGCAACAAAAAAATAAACAAACAAAACCACCAAGCAAACAAAAAACTCACACACACCAAAAAAAACTGCCACAAAACTACAAAAAGGACAAGTGTAGAGCCCTGCACTTAGGCAAGTAGAGATTAGGGGCTGACCTGCTGGAAAGCAGCTACATGGAGAAGGACACTGGAGTCCTGGTGGGCAGTAAGTTGACCGTAAGAGAGCAATGTGCTGTTGTGGCCAAGCAGGCTGATGGTCTCCTGGAGTGCATTGAGAAGAGTGTGGCCAGCAGGTCAAGGAAGGTTCTCCTCCCACACTACTCTGCCCTAGTGAGACTTCACCTGGAGTATTGTGTCCAGTTCTGGGCTCCCCAGTCCAAAAGAGACGATGAACTACTGGAGAGAGTCCAACAGAGGCTACAAGGATGATGAAGGGATTGGAACATCTGTCTCGTGAGGAAAGGCTGAGAGACCTGGGGTTGCCTAGTCTGAAGAACAGAAGGCTGAGAGGGGATCTGATTGATGTTTACAAATACCCAAATACATTGGGGTGGGTGTCAGGAAAATGGGGATCAGCCTCTTTTCACTGGTGGCCCTGTGATCGGAGGAGGGGCAATGGATACAAACTGGAACACAGGGAGTTCTACATAAACATGAAGAAAAACTTCTTTACTTTGAGGGTGGCAGAACACTGGAACAGGCTGCCCAGGGAGGCTGTGGAGTCTCCTTCTCTGAAGACTTTCAAAAACAACCTGGGCATGTTCCTGTGTGATTTACTCTGGATGATCCTGCTCTGTCAGGCAGATTAGACTAGAATCACAGAATCACAGATTTAACCAGGTTGGAAAAGACCTTCAAGATCATCAAGTCCAACCTATCACCCAACACCATCTAATCAACTAAACCATGACACTAATTGCCTCATCCAGTCTTATTTCAAACACCTCCAGTGATGGTGACTCCACCACCTCCCTGGGCAGCACATTCCAATGGCCAATCACTCTTTCTGTGAAGAATTTCTTCCTAACATCCAGCCTAAACTGCAAAATTGTTTTAGAATCATAAAATTGTTGGGGTTGGAAGAGACCTCAAGGATCACCCAGTTCCAACCCCCCTGCCATGGGCAGGGACACCTCACACTACATCAGGTTGCTCAGAGCCACATCCAGCCTGGCCTTAAAATCTCCCAGGGATGAGGCTTCTACCACCTCCCTGGGCAACCTGTTCCAGTGTCTCACCACCCCCATGGTGAAGAATTTCTTCCTAACATCCAAACTGAATCTACCCATTTCTTTTTTTTTTTTTGGTCATTCCCCCTAGTCCTATCCTTACCTGACATCCTCAAAGTCCCTCACCTGCCTCATTTTCCCCTCAAACCCAGAGCACCTGGGCTCTGTTGGAGTCTCCTCCCACCCCAGGTGTGGCCACTTTGCCCTCCCCACCCACTCCCCTTTTTAATCCCCCCCAGGAAGGGCAGCAGCCCTAAGCTGAGCCCTTCTGGGCTGGAGGATCCTCCTCTCATCACTGGTGAGTCCCCATGGTGCACACTAGGTGATGGTGGTGGTGACAACAAAGGCCGGGGGGCCTGGTGGCCCCCCGGTCAGCTAGGAAGACAATTGATGACCACTCCAATATCCTCCACGGGTGCTGGCTGGGTCTCCTTACTGGAGCTGAGCTCCTCTGTGTGGTATCTTGGCTGGTTGAGGGTCTTGCTCCTGGCTCTGGTACGGGTACAAAAATGGTGGTGGTGGAGCAGGAGCTGTTTAGTCATATGATATTATGCTAATTACACTATTGTTACCTGGAGGCCCCTTGAGTTTGCTCTCTTCATTCAATAAATACAGAACACAGAATTAATACAGACTAGATGATCTCCAGAGGTCCCTTCCCTGCCAATCTGTGATTCAGTGAACACACACACGAATCACACATCACCTGGTTCCACACAGAAATGACAAAGAGATTTTTCTGGAGGAGGGGGAAGACATATCAGGGAGAGCTTAGATAATCCAGTGAAGATTAAGATCCACCATATCAACATCAGCGAGAGCTTGAATCTGGGTCTGCTGCATTTCAGTGCTCAGCTCCTTCCCTCCCTTCCTCTCTCTCTCTGCCCTCACCAAAATGAAAGCAAAAGATTTCATCTCAAGGGATGCCCTTCATTTTCAGCCAATTTACATTGGGAGATGGAAAAATCTTTCATCCAGCAACCCTGCAGTTAATTGCAACCTTTCCAGGAAACAGGGGGCTTTAAATCCAAAACTGTTCTGAGTCAATCTGGGGACTTTGCTTCCAAAGAAGATTTGCTTTAATTATTTTATTTTTTTTCTCAGAATTTCGGCACTGATCCATTAACTTATCAGAGATAATGGAGAGCACCCTGCTTCTTGTGCTACAGTGCTAATGTATAGCATTTGTCAGGTCTGATCATTTTCTGTTTACAGGAAGCCAACATTTACCAGTCATTAGTCTTTATCCTTTTCATCCTGCTGCAGCAAGGAGTGATCTGTATTTTCTCCAGTGGAGCCATCGAGATTTGTGAGCTGCAGAGCTTTGAATCTGATACTATTCACAATGGGAACACTCTCTCAAATTAACTTATTGGAGAAAAATGTAAATCAATTATGTTTACAGCTCTCCACAAACAGAATGAAAATGTTCCACCAGTCTGCTCCCAGCTCCTAATCACTTGTGTGATTAATCCAGTGGCTGGGATTTGCAAGAGAGCATGATCTTAATTGGTTGCTCTTCATTATCTGACATTCAGTTCAGTTATTCCTGAGGTGTCCTGAAAGAAAAAGCAAGACAGCAAGCAAACAACCCTCCCCCTTCAAATCATTATCCACTGAGTAACAGGGAACACCCACTGCCAGCCTTCAGCACCATATATAAGGTCATGCTCTTCAGACAGTCAATGAAGCAAAATCAATCACAGCCCAAGAAGAAATATTCAACTAGCCTGGCACAGGTCAATATGAACTCATGAAAGAGTGTGAGTGAAGGCAAGAGACTCTGGTCTATGATGGAAATGCAACTCCTGAAAATAATGAGCAACAGCCAAAAAAGTGAAGCTCAAAGAGCCACTCATCTCCACTACAACATTTTAATGCTGTCCTCTGCAGTATCCATCTCCCATCTATCCCACTTATCATAGAATCATTGACTCATAGAATCATAAATCACAGAATCATAGAGTCAACAAGTCATAGAATGGTTTGGGTTGGAAGGGACCTTAAAGATCATCCAATTCAACAGATCAGAACAGAATTCCAACAGATCCTTCACATCCATATGGAAATTTCTGCTCTGTCTGGAGTTTGCCACAATCCACCCCTTACCCCCAGCCTGCTCCCTTATCTCTAAATTCAGCACTTACTGCCTTGACATGCTGATAAAACATCATATTATTTATTCCAACCTTATAATCAGAAAATCAGCATTACAGTAAATGGAATCCTTTCTATCCTCAGTTTTTAAAGGTCTAATTATTTTATTATTCAATGTATGTACGTGCAGATAAGCAATAATTATTCTGAGTATTATCCTGCATAACAGAGCCTGTTAATGCTCAGAGATAATAGCACTGAGACAGATCATTATACCAATTTGGCCAAAAATAACAGAATTATTTTCTTCTTGGGAACAAACTTGGTCTGCTTTGATAATAGCAAGTTTCAATCATGTCTTTATTTTGCTGAAAGATGAATCTATTGTGCAGCCCGTGCAGTGATGATTATTTTAAAGATGAATCACTGTGTGCATTGATAGGGGATTCAAAGAGGAATTAACCATCCAAAGGACTCGAAGGCAAATTCATGTAGGACAACCCTAAAATAAGGATGATCCTGAAATTGTTTTACTTCTGTTTATAAACAGACTTTTTACAGGGTGGGGGGGGAAGAAAAAGAAACAAACAGACTTAAGAATTCATGCTGATACCAACTGAGAAAACCCAAGTGAGTGAGGAGAGGAGGAAACTGTGAGGTTTTCCAGCATCTCAGAGCCAGGTAAGTTCAAAGTGGAGAAAACCAGTTCAGCCATGGAGCTTGTTTGGTTTTGCCAAGGCTAAATTTAGACCCCAAAGCAGGAAAATGACAAAAAGAAGACAGCTTTATTCCCTGATAACCCAGCTGCCCAGATTACCCTGTGCTCACCGTGAGGTGGATCTAGCACTGTGCTGCCCGCAACATGGAATCATAGAATCGCCTGATTGGAAAAGACCTAAAGATCATCAAATCCAACCATAACCTGACATCTCCCTGTATACAACTCCCAGACCACGTCCCTGAGCTTCTCATCCAAATGCCTTTTGAACATCTGTAGGGATGGTAACTCCCATCACCTTGTCAGGCAGCCTCTTCCAATGCCTGACCACCCTTTCAGTAAAGCCATTTTCTCTCATATCCAAGCTAAACATCACCTGTTGCAATGTGAGGCTGTTTCCTCTTGTTCTATCACTTGTTACCTGAGAGAAGAGGCTTGCCCCCACCTCACTCCAACCTCCTTTCAGGTTGTTGTAGAGAGCTATGAAGTCTCTCCTCAGCCTCCTCTTCTCCAGACTAGACAACTCCACCTCCCTCTGCTGCTCCTCATAGGACTTGTGTTCAAGACCCCTCACCAGCCTTGTTGCCCTCATTACCTCATTGACATGTATATGGAAGCCCCATGATAATGCATGAGGTTTTGTTTTCCAGTCCTTTTTTCTTTCATCTCCCCTGCTGCAAGCTTGCTTTATCCCAGGTTCATTCTTGGGCCAAGATACTGACACACCTCCATCTATGACACAAGCTTCTTCTACAAGGACTGGCTGTGGGAACTGAGGTTGTTCAGTCTGGAGAAGACTTGGGAGACCTGAGAATGGCCTTCCAGTACCTGAAGTGGGTCTACAAGAAGGCTGAAGAGAGACTGGTTTGCACAGGCCTGCAGTGATAGGATGAGGGAGGGGCAATGGTTTGAAATGAGAGAAGATTTAGATTGGAGGTTAGAAACAATTTCTGCACCGTGAGGGTTCTGGAACACTACAACCATTTGCCCAGGGAGTTAGTTGAGGTCTCATCCCTGGAGATACTCAATGTCAGGCTGGACAAGGTTCTGAGCAGCTCTGGTGGAGGATGTCCCTGCTCACTGCAGTGGGGTTGGATGTTAGGAAAAATTACTGAAGGAGTGGTGAAGTCACCATCCCTGGAAGTGTTCAAAAACCCTGTAGAAATGACACTTTGAAACATGATTTAAGAGGCATGGTGATGTTCGGTCAATGCTTGGACTCGCTGATCTTTGATGTCTTTTCCAACCAAAGCACTTAAATGAGAATACACTTAAAACCTTGCTTGGACAAAGCATTCACCAGCACACCAGCCCAGGGCTCTGTGACAGCTCAGAATTTTCATGGTACCCAATCTGGGTAGAGTGTCATGGAAAGAGTAGAAGAAACCCTTCATATTTACACCAGAGACCATGAGTCTAGTGACGAGCCACATTCCTGGGGTTCAGGAAGCCTTCTCCTCTGTGCTGAAGGAAGCTGAGCAGTGTGTGCTACAAGGTCTCCAGAGAGCAGCTGTACCAAGTGCCTCTCAACACTCTCTGCAACCTCTTCCATCTGTTATCCCCACCCCCTCCCATGGGGTGATCTCTGTGCCTCCCTCCTCTCTTCCTGCTGAGCAGATGTTCTTCTTACACAGCAGATGTTGGTTCTTGCTCTGAGAGTCATAATAGATATTTCCATTGGCACAAGGAGTGAGAATTGTTTCTAACAAAATAAAAGAACCAGGCTGGTTTGGGGCTTATTGCCAATGTTCATTAAAAAGTTCTTTTTTTTTTGTTTACAGAGGTGGCATTTTAAGGCCATTCCTTTGAAAAAGTTGCTGTTGCAGACCTTATCCAATGACGTCCAGTCTGAATCTGCCCTTCTCAAGCTTCAATCCATTCCCTCTCATCCTATCACTACAAGCCCTTGTAAACAGTCCCTCCCTGGCTTTCTTGTAGCCCCCTAACAGGCAGCTCTAAGGTCTCCCTGGAGCCTTCTCTTCTCCAGACCAACTGGAGCCTTCTCTTCTCCACACCAACTCCTTCAATCAGTCCCCATATGAGAGGTGCTCCAGCCCTCTGATCATCTTTGTGGCCCTCCTCTGGACCTACTCCACCAGTTTGATGTTCTTCAGGTTGGGGGCAACAGAACTAGATGCAGATTCATAGAATTATGGAATGGTTTATGTTGGAAGGGACTTTAAAGATCATCCAGTTCCAACTTCCCTGCCACAGGCAGGGACACGTCCCACCAGCCCTGCTTACTAGAGGTCTCATCGAACCTGGCCTTGAACACCTCCAGGGAGAGGGCATCCACAACCTCCCTGTGCAACCTGTACCGAGTCTCACCACCCTCACTGTCAAGAATTTCTTCCTAATCTCCAGTCCAAACCTGCCTTCCTCAAGATTCAATCCATTCCTTCTCATCCTATCACTACAAGCCCTTGTAAAAAGGCCCTCCCCAGCTTTCTTGTACTAGAAGGTAGCTCAAAGGTCCCCCTGGAGTCTTGTCTTCTCCAAGCTGAACAGCTCCAGGCCTTGAAGCCTGTCCCTGTGAGGGAGGTTCTCCAGCCCTCTGATCATCTTCATGGTCCCCTCTGTCCTTCTTATGCTGAAGGCACCAGAACTGGACACAGTACTCCAGGTGGGGTCTCATGAGAGCAGAGTAGTTACTTAAAGGAACTTTTTTACAGTGGTCTTAGGAACCCTTGCCATCAGTTTTCACAATTTCTCTCAAATTCATTTATTTTTTCACCTCCTCAAGTAGCGCTTGCAGTAACAAAAAGCTGAATTAAGCAGAGGGAAGTAAGAACAGCAGCAGAAGTTGGTTGCGTGGGCTTCCCATACCCATGGACAATTTCACCTTCAAAGAATTAAAACAACAGCAAAAAAAAAAAAAAAAAAAAAAAAAAAAAAAACCAAGAAAAAAAAAATCAAAACAACCCTAGCCCCCCAACCTGATAAGAATGACCAAGGAAACAAGCTGGGCCAAGATGATGATAAACTTACCTTGAAATTCACGCCACAGCTTAACCAGCACCATGCAAAGCAAGTTAGAAAAGCAGGGTTCGTCCTGCAAAGCTGGAGATGTGCTCTCAGAAACCCTTTTGACTCTTTGGTCACCTGTGAGCAGAACAGGTGTCACCTTCTGTCCACGTGCGACCTGCTCTGCCTGGATGGCACCACAACTTCATGGCAAGAGGCCAGAACCTCCAGGAAGCATCAGGTTTTTAACTTGCACTTGGCATTTGGAGGTTTGAATGACCTCCTGGACACCTCCCCAGATCCTCCCTCCGGTTTGCTAGATGTTTTCTCAAGAACTATTTCACACTCTCTTCCTTTGAAATTGACTTTCACACAGACCTCTAGAGCTCATCCAGTTTTTCAGATGGGCAGAATCCTCTTTTGAGCTATAAATTGCTGAATATTGATTTCAAAAGAACAATCTACATTGTAGGATGTCAGTAACATCTAAACAGCTTTTAAAGGATTGCCTCTAACTCCAAGAACCCCCTTGGCATTCCACATCAATATTCCTTGCTTGCTGTGTCTCACTGGACAGCTTTTAATGAGCTTCTGCTGTGCTATCTAGTCCCTACCACATTTCAGCATTAGGGGTCAAACTGGTGAATTCCTGTAACACATCCCCTAGAATCTCACTTCCCTTTGGCCTTTTTGATTCTGAAAGTCAGCACAAAAGTCTGCATGCTTTCATCCTGGCTGCTCTTAGTGCATGGAAGCTATGGGAGATGTTTACTATCATAGAATCACAGAATTGTTTTGGTTGGAAAAGGCCTTTAAGGTCATCAAGTCCAACCATTCTCTAACTCTGCTAAGTCTGGGGCTGAACCATGTCCTTCAGCATCACATCTCTGCCTCTTTGAAACACCTCCAAGGACAGGGATTAAAACACCTCTCTGGGGAGCCTGTTCCATTGTCGGACAGCCCTTCCAGTGAAGAAGTTTCTTCTAATATCCAATTTAAACCTGTTGCCTTGGGGCAACTGCAAGCTATCTCCTCTTCTCATATCACTTGTTGCTAAGAGGAACCAAGACCCACTTGGCTCCAACTTCCTTTCAGGTAGTTGTAGAAGGCATAAAGGTCTTCCCTCAGCCTCCTCTTTTCCAGACAGAACAACCCCAGCTCCCTCAGCTGGCCTGTTCTCCAGAAACTCCACCAGCTTTGTTGCCCTTCTCTGGACCTGTTCCAGCCACTCAACATCCTTCTTGCAGTGAAGGCCCCAAAACTGAACCAAATACTCAAGGTATGGCCTCACCAGTGCTGAGTGCAGGGGGACAATAATAATCTGAGTTTAGCTTTGAAACAAATGTAGTACTCTCCTCATAAGCCAGTAGCTCCTTCAAAGGTAATAATGAACTACATCTTCTGTTTCACAATGAAGCTCAAGAAGAAAACCAACTTCCCATTTCAACACCACTACATTTTCCTAATGTTCCTCATTTCTTTCCACCCAAACCAATCCACTCTAGGGCTTTGTCCACTGAATCCAAAAGGGCACCAAATGCTAAATGTATCCCTTCCATTAAGGCAGAGGGTGATATGGTAATAGAAAGATCTTTTGCCCTAGGGGTGCCAACATAAAAACAAACAACCCAAACCTTTCTATGTTACAGTTGTTAATTTACTTTTACTCAGTTCTTTAAACCACTTCCCATTAGGAGAAAATCATAATTCTAATAAATAAACTGTTATGTTTATTCCATTTTAACATTTATTCTTGCACAGACAGCCACATAGCCAGAGAGAAGTGTTTCAGGCAAGTTATGGCATCATTTTTCCCTATTATTCCACACAAAACACATTCAAGTCCAACTGGGAAAAGGAAGTTTCAAAATGGTTTTAGTGCCTACAAGTAGCATTCTTAAAACCTTTTAGGCTTTGTGTCTTTAGAGGTGGTGATTTTCCTCTTAGGTTTGGTAGTCTCATCCATCAGCTCTTTCAGCTGCCCGATCTGTTCATCACGGAAGTCATTCAGCTTTTCTTCTGTGAGCTGGACTCCATACACAGTCTTTTCTCTCAAGTGTTCTTTGTCTTCATTAATTTGTTGCTGGATCAGTGCTGCATAGTTCTAACAAAGAAGAAATACAAAGGTCACCAAAATGACAAAGGCAGGATTCAGGTGGACTCTTAATCCCATTTTACCACAACATGTGACAGGATCACAGGATGTTAGGGGCTGGAAAGGACCTCTGGAGGTCTTCGGGTCCAACCCCCCTGCCACAGCAGGACCATAGACTCTAGCACAGGTTGCAGAGGAATGCATCCAGACAGGGCTTGAAAGTCTCCAGAGAAGGAGACTCCAAAACCTCTCTGGGGAGCCTGTGTCCAGTGCTCTGTGACCCTTACAGTAAAGAAGTTCTTCCTCATGTTGAGGTGGAACTTCCTGTGCTGCAGTTTACATCCATTGCCCCTTGTCCTATCACAGGGCACAAGTGAGCAGAGGCTGTCCCTTCCCTCCTGACACCTAGCTCTCAGGTATTTGTAGACATTGATTAGATCCACTCTCTCTTCTCCCCTCCACACTAAACACCCCCAGGGCTCTCAGCCTTTCCTCCTAAAGCAGTGCTCCAGTCCCTTAATCATCCTGGTAGCCCTCTGTTGGACTCTCTCACGTAGATGCCTGTCCCTCTTGAACTGGACAGCCTAGAACTGGATGCAATAATATTCTTAAATCTCCCACAACAGTCTGTTAAACAACACCAAGTGACCAAAAACAATACACTTGTTATAAGAATTAAAAGATATGAAGCCATTTCTGGCATCTCTGGTCAATTTTATGTAGCTAAGGTATGTATCATTCACAGATTCATTCTGTCATATCAAATTACTGCTGAAAACAACCCAAAATTTAAGTAGAGCTCAAATACATGCAGATATAATTCTTCAAACACATGGATATCAATAGGGATCACTTTGGAAACTGATACAGCTAGAAACTATTATTCCTGAAGAAATGTATTAGAAAAAGCATCATTGGACCAACACCCTCTGCATTTCTGGGAACTGGTAAAGGAATCTGTAATCCAGTCCTGCAATGCTCCAAAGCTAGGAGGAATTCAGCATCTCTGTGACTTCTGCCAGTCTGGGAAGAAATGAGTTAGTAAAATGAAAAGCAAGGGGAGAATGAGAAGGGGCTTCAAGGACAGATATCTGCATATCACAAAACTGTAGGAACATTCAGATTGGAAAAGACCCTTGGGATCATCAACTCCAACCACTAACCCTACTCTACAAAGTTCACCCCTAAACCATATCCACAAGCACCACATCTAAATGCCCTTTAAACACATATTGTGTACTGATGCCCAAGAGGAAGAGAAGAAAAGGATGACCCCCTCCCTTTCCCTACTGTTCTGAACATCAACAGTCTGTTCAGTCTCGCTTTTCATCCTGTGGTAACAGAAAGCATTTGACCCCCAGTTACTTAAATACCAGCATTTTATGTCCATGGACAGGCAGAACAGTCAGCATGCATCACATCAATACCAGGCTGATGAGCATCACAAAAGCAAAACTTCCTGAAGGGCAATGGAAGTGGCCAACAGGTCACACCAAGTACTGTAGGTATAGTTGGAAAATGGCTCTCTCACCACTTTGGAGCAATCTTGGACCATTATTTTTCTCCACTAAAACACTCAGGGCTTTTGCAAGAGCAGCAGTTCTGCAGATTTAATCCAGCAAGTGCTGTGTTCAATGTCTATCAGCATGGATCCTCTTTGCTCCTCAGCTCTCTTTGCCCACCGCCAGCAGCTCTCTGAGAAGCTGTGGCTAGTGCATTTGTCAAAATCCTGATGGCATCTCTACTTGCTGAAGTCAGCAAACCTACTTAAAGACACATTTAAACAATGTGTTGGAAGGGAGCCTAAACTTTCTGGTTTTCTCAAGAGGAGCTTAAAAACAACCCTCTACAATTAAGAAATTAATTTAAAAAGTTGATTTATTTTTTTTACTGGAAAAAAAAAACATACAGGATTCTTTCTGACTTTAGTAAGGTGCCCCCCTGAAGGGGGCCTACAAGAAAGCCAGGAAGAGACTTTTTGCAAGGGCTTGTAGTGATAGGATGAGACGGAAGGGATTGAAGCTTGAGGAGGACAGATTTAGACTGGAGATTAGGAAAAAAATCTTTACAGTGAAGGCAGTGAAACACTGGAACAGGTTGCCCAGGGAGGCTGTGGATGCCCCCTCCCTGGAGGTGCTCAAGCCCAGCTTGGATGAAGCCTTGAGCAACCTGGGCTAGTGGAAGGTGTCCCTGCCCATGGCAGGGGGCTTGGAACTAAGTGATTTTTTAAGGTCCCTTCCACCCCAAACCAGGTTAGCAGGACCTAACCAATACCACTGCAAAGCTTAATTCATGGCTATTAAAAAAAAAAATACAGATAAACAAACCAGGGTAAACAAAATGAATTTTTTATCAATGTAGGCTCTGAACTAAACTGATTCCTTATTTCCTTTCATAACGGAGAGATCAGAAACGGTAGAACATTGTGATCAAGTTACCTAATTTCAAAACAAGAAAAATCACAATGGTTTCATAATCTTTCCACACAGCACCTCTCCCCTTTTTACACTAAACACATGTTCAAGAACAGTGACAGTGTAATAATCCCACATTATGAACAATTTCTTTACCACGTGCCCAACTGCCAGGTCCACACACGTATTGAAAACCTCTAGGGACAGCGATTCCACCACCTCCCTGGGCAGCCTGTTTCAATGCCTGAACACTCTGTCAGGAAAGAATTTTTTCCTAATCTCCAACCTAAACCTCCCCTGGAACAATTTCAGGCCATTTCCTCTTATTCCATCACCTGATAATAAGGAGAAGAGATCAACATTCACCTGGCTCCAACCTCCTTTAAGGGAGTTGTAGAGAGCAATGAGATCTCCCCTCAGATTCTTCTTCTCCAGACTAAACAACCTCAGTTCCCTCAGCTGCTCCACACCAGACCTGTTCTCCAGGTGCTTCACCAGCTTCACTGTCCTTCTCTGGATCCATTCCAGCACCTCAATGCTTTTCTTCTAGTGAAGAGCCCAAAACTGCACACAGTACTCAAGGTGTGGCCTCACCAGAGGTGCGTACAGGGGGACAATCACTTCCCTGGTCCTGCTGGCCACACCAGCAACGATTAACCACCTGGGAGGGGGCCAGGTGCAGGAATGAGCTATGGAACCTAGAAACAACCAACTCCATTGCATGATTGGCTACAATTTTACAAACCTTGTGATCAGAAGATCACCTTTTCCAAAACCACCTCATTAATTATTGCTCAAGAGTCTCCAATTTATTGATTTTTTTCATATAACCTCAAAGCTTCAAATTTGACAAAGCATCAAAGAATCCAGATCATGGAAGTGGTCCTCACAAAACCCTGCTGTCCACTTTCATGGGTGCCCTGCATCCAGTCACACAGCAACAGACTGAATTTCCTCATTCCTTGAGGCCAGTTGTTGTGCTCTGCAGCATTTCCAACCTGCTCTCATCTGGCCCTGTTACCCTTGGCTTTTTCCTCATTCATGTTCTAGCTGAACAAATCTTTTGTACGTGCCAGAAAGCCTCTGGAGTTGTGGTTTCACATCGATTTCTGCTGTGAGCAAAAATTCAAACCTGGACCCTGGAAACCTGCTGGGTATTGGCTGGCCCCTGGCAGAAAATGGAACTGTCTCACCCTGCTTTATCAAAAGGCAGCGATGCACCAAAGAAAATGTTTCAGCCTTTACAAAAGAGCTGGAAAAAGATCAACCACGTGGCATACCTCCTTTTCTCTGCCTGTGGTGGCAGAAGAATGAAGTGTCCAGCCCTGGAGCCCTTAACACAGGAAGGATGTGGACCTGATGGAGCTGGTCCAGAGGAGGGTCAGAGACAGGAGACACAACATAGAAGACAGGCCTGCACCCTCGTACAGCCAAGGATGGCAGAGGTGCACAGATGGGCAGGTGTGGCAGACAGCCAAGGGCAAGCTCTCCACCTCTATGGGCTTTTTAGGTTGGTTGGTTAAGTAGCTCCTACTCTAGTGATTTCCCTGCTGCACCCAGGGAAAACAAAAAACAAACCACTGGCTGAGTGCTAAAAGCCTTTGCACCTTGGATATGACAGCCACCAGAAATAATGAGAAGCAGAAGTCATCCAAGTCAAGGTAACCTTTCCTGATCATTTGCCACCAAAAGATGAAGGTGTTGGGTAGAAGGTTGGACTTGATGATCTTAGAGGTCTTTTCCAACCTTAATCATTCTATGATCCTATGAAAAGATGGCTGATGGCCACCCACATCACAGAAGTCTGGGTTGGAAGTGACCTCCAAAGGTCATCTAGTCCAACTCCCTCTGCAGTAAGCAGGGGCACCCTCAACTAGATCAGGTTGCCCAGAGCCCTGTTGAGCCTCACCTTGAATACCTCCAGGGATGGGGCAACCCCAGAGCTCCACTCCTCCAGGTACCCATCCCAGTATTAAAGGAGGATAACAGAATGAGATCCCTGCACTACCAACAGTATGTGCAACCACAGGGACACCCCAAAACTCTCTGTATCACCAGCACAGAGAGGCAGATGCCTCCCTTGAATGCAGTCCTTAGAGATGCTGGTGCTGCCCACAGATCCTGTTGTTGTCTCCAGCATGTAAGCTGAAGCCAGGCATTAGGCTCTCCTGAAATCCTCTGACATATTCAACACTTGAGCCTCCAAGAGATTTTTGCAGAAACACAGAAGGTATTTGTTGTAATCAGTAACCACAGAGGGGGGGTATTTAAATTCACTAACTGAAGCAGATACATCTTTGTCCTCTGCTCTCTGCGTCATCAGCATTCACAGAATGCACAAACTGATCAAAAGGGCAAAGGGATGGGTGACATTTGAGGTTTTCAAGATACCAGGCACTGCAGAAAGGGCGTCAGCTGTGTTGTTTGCCAAGTTGAGAAAGGATTAAAGACCAAAAACCACACACCCAAAAGCCCAGCTCCCTGGCATGATTTGCCAGAGACCAAATTGGTTCCTCAAACACCATTCAAGACCACAAGCCTGGAGAACTCATAAAATGGCTTGAGTTGGAAGGGACCTTAAAGACCATCTAGTTCCAAACCCCTTGCATGGGTAGGGATACTTCTCACTAAACTAGGTTACTCAAAGCTTCATCCAGCCTGGTCTTAAACACTTCCAAGGAGGCGGCATCCACAACTTCACTGGGCAACCTGTTCCAGTGCCCCACCATTCTCATGTCTAATCCAAATCCATCTTCTTCCAGTTTGAAGCCATTACCCTCACCCTGATACTACATGCCTTTGTCAGAAGTCCTTCTTCAGCTACTCCAGAGGTACTGTTCAAATACTGGAAAACTGCTCTAAGGTCTCCCTGGAGCCTTCTCTTCTCCAGGCTGAACAAACCCAACTCTCTTAGCCTATCCCCATAGGAGATGTGTTCCAGCCTTCTGATGATCTTCACAGCCCCCCTCCAGACCCTCTCCAATAGATCCATGTCCTTCTTGCATTGGGGGATCCAGGGCTGGACACAGTACTCCAGGTGATGTTTCACAAGAGCAGAGCAGAGGGGCAGAATCACCTCCTTGACCTGCTGGCCACACTGCCTTTGATGCAGCCCAGGACACAGCTGGCTTTTTGGGCTGCCAGCATGAAACAAAAAAATCTCATCTTACTATGGGATACATCTCCTATCCACAATGACAAAGACAGAGAAAACCCTCCCTTTTTACCAAATAGGAATTGAGAAGGAGCTCCAAAACCAAGTTGTGTGAAGAGCAGCTTGGATGAGCTATTTTGTATTTCAGTCCATTATTTGATGGAAAGATCTGCAGAGGCCATGTCAAACCATGAGGACAGTTCGGCACTTGTGATTGTCTACATCTAAATGTTACAGGTCTAAGGAAGCTAGAGATGTAGGCTGTCTTCGTGCTGAGTGTCAGGGAGACAAACTTCTGTCTTAAACGTGATCTGATGATTTCATGACTTGATGACTGGATACAGTGCCCTCCAGAGATGCAGGGCTCATGGCTGCTGAAGCAACTGTGTCTCTCTCTTGCTGGCTGTAGATGACAGGCTTCACTCAACTTCCTCCCTTTCTTATGGGAAAAGGAAGAGTTTAGCATTTGGTTTTGTGGGGTTTTAATTACAAAAGGCAACCAAAACAACATTTCTCCTTGAATGAACCTATAATCCCTCCCCTGGAGTTTGCTTTATCTTTGGGTAACTGCTGGAATCAGACTCAGCAACATCCTGAAGCACACGGTGGCAAAGAAATTGCAATTCCTTTCTATCCCGAGAAAATTGTAGCTTGGGCATAGTTTCATTTCTGGGGATGAAAAGCTACGTCACCACTTCTGATTACAAGGCACAGAGGTAAATGATTTCCAATTTGAGAGAGACAGGGATCTGCTGGAGAGAGTCCAACAGGGAGCTAGGAGGATCACTGAGGGACTTGAACATCTCAGCTATGAAGAAAGCCTGTGAGACCTGGGGCTGTTTGGTCTTGAGAAGGCTAAGAGAGGATCTTATCAACATCTATAAATACCTGAGGGGTGGGTGCCAAGGTGAAGGTGCCAGGCTCTTTTTGGTGGTGCCCAGTGATGGGGCAAGGCAAAATACGTACAAGCTGAACACAGGAGGTTCCACTACAACATGAGGAGACACTGCCTTATGGTAAAGGAGACAGAGCACTGGAGCAGGCTGCCCAGAGAGGTTGTGGAGTCTCCTTCTCTGGAGACTTTCAAAACCCAGCTGGATGTGCTCCTGTGTGACCTGCCCTAGGTGACCCTGTTTTGGCAGGGGGGTTGGACTGGATGATCTCTGGAGGTCCCTTCCAACCCTGAAAATTCTGTGAGTCTGTGTGTGAAAGGTAAAGCCACGAGAAATACACCAACATCCTGTTCTCCCAGAAGATGCAGGAAAGATGCTAAACTCTGTGATTATTGATCACATTGCAGGGTAGTGGCCAAAGCAACACAAGGATGAACAAACTCTAACTCTACACAACTGTTACTGTATAAGGGCTGGAGGCTTTTCTGGTTGCTTTATTTGGAGTTTGAGAAAAGAGAATGAAAAATTGTTCAGCTAAAATGGACCAGGGAATATAATTGCATCATACTTAGTAATCAGCATGGAGAATTATTATTTGATCAGGAAGGTATAAAATGAGCTACTCTTTTTTTTTTTTAACACAGTTTACTAACATGGTTAAACTAGAAGAAATTACATTTATTTAGAGGAATATGGGGGGGGAAACCTCAAGGACTAACTCAGCTTTCTTTATGGCTTAGATAACATGTTATTTAATGTCCTTTTCCCATCTAAGACTTATGGGATTGTAATTTGAGGTGAAAGTGGGACCTTTGTGGCCCACCCATCAAGGTAAACCTATCTATAATCTGTTAATTCCGTAATGGAATACAACAGCATCACAGTACATCATAGATTCATAGAACGGTTTAGGTTGGAAGGGACCTTGAAGATTATCCAGTTCCTACCCCCACTGCCATGGGGCAGGGATCCCTTCCATTGGAGCAGATTGCTCAAGGTCTTGTCCAACCTGGCCCTGAACATCTCCAAGAAGGGGACATCCATGACCTCCCTGGGCAACCTGTTCCAGTGTCTGCCCACCCTCACTGTCAAGAATTTCCTCCTCATCTCCAGTTTAAATCTCTTCTTCTCAAGCTCCAATCCGTTCCCTCTTGCCCTATCACTACAAGCCTCTGAGAAAAGTCCCTTCCTGGCTTTCTTGTAGTCCACTTTCTGGTACTGCAAGGCCCCTCTAAAGTCTCCCCAGAGCCTTCTTTTCTCCAGGCTGAACAGCCCCAGCTCTCATCAGAGCGACTTTACTGTCATCTGTGGAAAAACAAGCTGTAATTAATTAATTCTTCCAGGATGCACAAGACTTGCATCAGTACTGCACGTTAGGGCCAAAATCTAGGTCACTAAAAGCTTTTTGCATCATCTGATAACAACCATAGTCTTTAAGATCCTCTTCACTTATGTTAATAACCTTCATCTCAGCCCTTAAATAGAAAGCTTGAGCTCATTCTGGGGAAGAAGAAAGGAAAAAAAAATAAATAAATCAGAACATACTTGAAGGAAAAACAACATTTGAAAAATAAAATGGCCAAATATGTTCTGAAAAGAGAGTTCTGAAATGTAGATGCAGCACAAGAAATGGGGCAGGAGGAAGAGATGGGAGGTAGAACAAAAGAGGTAGCATAGAATAGAATTAAGCAGATCGGAAAAGATGTTCAAGATCATCAAGTCCAACACAAGGGCTTTGTTGCCCTTCTCTGGGCATGTTCCAGCAACTCAACATCTTTCCTAAACTGAGGGGCCCAGAACTGGACACAGGACTCAAGGTGTGGCCTAACCAGTGCTGAGTACAGGGGCACAATCACTTCCCTGCTCCTGCTGGCCACACTATTCCTGATGCAGGCCAGGATGCCATTGGCCTTCTTGGCCACCTGGACACACTGCTGGCTCATGTTCAGCCTGCTAGCAACCAGTACCCCCAGGTCCCTTTCTGCCTGGCTGCTCTCCAGCCACTCAGACCCCAGCCTGTAGCACTTCATGGGGTTGTTGTGGCCAATGTGTAGAACCTGGCACTTGGATGTGTTAAATCTCATGCCGTTGGACTCTGCCCATCTGTCCAGCCTGGCAAGATCCCTCTGCAGAGCTCTCCTGCCCTCTAACAGGTCAACTCATGCCCCCAGCTGTGTGTCATCTGCAAATTTACTGCTGATGGACTCAATGCCCTCAACCAGATCATCAATGAAGATATTGAACAGGATGGGGCCCAGCACTGATCCCTGGGGGACACCACTAGTGACTGGCTGCCAGCTGGATGTGGCACCATTCACCACCACTCTCTGGACTCGGCCCTCCAGCCAGTTGCTAACCCAGCACAGAGTGCTGCTGTCCAAGCCATGAGCTGACAGCTTGGCCAGGAGTTTGCTGTGGAGGACGGTGTCAAAGGCCTTGCTGAAGTCCAGGTAGACTACATCCACAGCCCTCCCCAGGTGGTCACCTGATCATAGAAGGAGATCAGGTTGGTCACGCAGGACCTGCCCTTCCTAAATCCATGCTGGCTGGGCCTGATCCCTTGGCCATCCTGTAAGTGCTGTGTGATTGCACTCAGGATGACCTGTTCCATAATCTTCCCTGGCACTGAGGTCAGGCTGACAGGTCTGGAATTCCCTGGTTCCTCCTTCCAGCATGTCTTGTGGATGGGCATCACATTGGCCACCTTCCAGTCTTCTGGGACCTCTCCAGTGAGCCAGGACTGCTGAAAAATGATGGAGAGCGGCTTGGCCAGCTCATCTGCCAGCTCTCTCAGCAGCCTAGGATGGATCCCATTTGGTCCCATGGACTTGTGGGGATCCAAGATGGTCATGCAGATGGCTTCCAGTGGCTCAACAAGATCTTCTCATGGTTCTCTTCCCTTGGGCAGGTTGCATCATTTAAAGTAACACCACCCCCACTCCCCCCCAAAAAACCCACAATAAAATCATAAAGAAAAATATTCTTCTCTGCAGCCCATAGCAGTATTTGAGAGTAATTTTAATTGACACTGGAGGCACAAATACATTAAAAAGCCCATTAGAACTTCACAGAGTTAACAATTTCCAAACAGAAGATGGGGAATTGTTCAGTTTGCACCCTCATCTGGCATTACACTGGTTCTGATACCAGCCTCATGGCTGTGACTGGGCAAATAAGCTACAGACCTAAAACGCTCAACTCTTCCCAAGAAAGTCATTTTGTGTTTTCATACAAACCCTGATCATTTCTCAGCAATTGGCTAGATGGTTATTTCCTGACTTGTTTTGAAGCTCTGTGCTCTGCCTGGCAGCATCTGGCTAATAAAAACGCTGTCCTGAGCACTTTTATCTACTGATGGCAAATATTATGCCACAATCTCACAGATGAATCAAGGCTTTATCGCACGCTGTTAATTCAAAGCAGGGCAAGGGAAAAGACTGCAAGTGGTATCAGTTTGTTTTTAGGAAGTTGACTTCCTCAACTTGTCAGTTACACTGGGATATTTCTACTGAAACATCAAACTAGCAAATCTTGGCAAAAGTGCTCCAATGCAGACAATTCCCTGACAAATATCAACACCAAGTACAGGAATTTCACCTAAAAGATCCAAACCCTGTTGTTAGGAGCACACACAACCCTGATTAAAGCACATCACTTACAGACTCCCATATTGATCCTTTAAATAGAGGAAAAGCATCTTCAAATTGCAGGTTTTTCTTTCAGAAGTATTACTTCCAGATTTTGATGGAAGGCAGTAATTTCTCATCTACAGATTTGCCACAGGAAAATAAAGCCAGTTTCCAAGACAACCACATTAGTTTCTCAACTGCTAGATACTAAGAACATGCAAAAGATTACATATCCCAGATGATGACACTTGAAAGACTTCCCATGCAAGTTCTTCTACTCAATTTATGCCAAATTAAGCTTTCCAAGTCTATACATATGTCCAAAAAGAACCTTGGGATTCTTATTTTCCCATTAAATTCCTATATGCTCATTAGAGCCAAAAACCTCAAACAAATATAGTAATGAAGAAAAACTTAAATATAAACAAAAATGCAAACACAGAATCACAGTGGTTTGGGTTGGAAGGGATTCCACAGGTAATCTAGTCCAAGCCTCCTGCAGTAAGCAACTAGATCAGGTTGCTCAGACCCTTGTCAAGCCCAACCTTGAGTATCTCCAGGGATGGGGCCTCAACTACCTCCTTGGGCAAGGTGCTGCAATGTTCCACCGCCCTCATGGTGCAGAACATGTTCCTAACATCCAATCTAAATCTGCTTTTCTTTAATTTCAAACCATTGCCCCCTGTTCTGTCATTCCAGGCCTTGGCAAACAGAACCCTCTCCAGTCCCCTTCAGGTACTGGAAGGCCCCTACTAGATCCCCCTGGAGCCTTCTCTTCTCCAGGCTGAACCCCAGCTCCCTCAGCCTGTTGGCATAGGACAGTAGCAGCCATCTTGCATTGATTTCCTTGACACCAAAAATAACCTTTCTGCTGAGGGTACACTGATTTTTTTTACTTCAGTGGACCTGTAGAAGAGAAAGGTGCTTGCATGAATTAGGTAAAAAGCCACAAGCAATATTTAATAAGCAGATCAGAAGGTCATTAGTGTAAAAGTCAGATCCAAAACTGGTAGAAACTTCCCCAGTTTCAAGTGAACACATTCATAAAGATCATCTAGTTCCAAGCCCCTGCCATGAGCAGGGACACCTTCCCCTAGCCCAGATTGCTCAAGGTTTCATCCAACCTGACACTGAACATGTCCAGGGAGGGGGCATCCACAACCTCCCTGGGCAACCTGTTCCAGTGCCTGCGCACCCTGTCAAGAATTACTTCTTAATCACCAGTGTAAATCTGCCCTCCTCAAGCTTCTATCCATTCCCTCTCCTCCTATCGCTACAAGGCCTTGCAAAAAGTCCCTTCCTGGCTATTTTGTAGCCCCCCTTCAGGTACTGCAAGTCTGCTCACATGTCTCCCCATTGCCTTCTCTTTTCCAGGATGAACAGCCCCAAACTCTCCCAGCCTGTCCCCATATGAGAGGTTCTCCAGTCCTCTGATCATCTTCACGGCCTCCTCTGGACCCACTCCAGCAGCTCCATGTCCCTCTTATGCTGGGGGCACCAGAACTGGATGCAGTACTCCAGGTGGGGTCTCACAAGAGCAGAGTAGAGGGGGAGAATCACCTCCCTCATCCTGCTGGTCACACTGCTTTTGATGCATCCCAGGATACAGTTGGCCTTCTGGGCTCCATGTTGTGCATTACCTGTTCCAGTATGATATATGGGAGGCTAATCTAGCACGGAAAATTTGGCAACAGAAAATACTGAGTCAAAGGCTGATATTCTTGGCCAGTCTTACCATGGTGCCTCTAGTAACAAGGGAGAGACAGAAACCCTACCTGTGTGCACGTGGAGGCATTTCAAATAGACAAACAAGGAGTCGTTGAAGTTTATCAACCTGCCTCTTCAACATGGCACAAACATTGAGCTACACAGGGAAATGGCCATCAGTAAAAGAAAGACTATGTACAGGTGGACCAGTGTGACTTCAATAGAATAGAATAGAATAGAATAGAATAGAATAGACCAGACCAGGTTGGAAGAGACCTTCAAGATCATCGCGTCCAACCCATCAACCAATCCAACACCACCTAAACAACTAAATAGAATAGAATAGAATAGAATAAACCAGGTTGGAAGAGACCTTCAAGATCATCGAGTCCAACCTATCATCCAACACCACCTAATCAACTAAACCATGGCACCAAGCACCCTACCAAGTCTCTTCCTAAACACCTCCAGGGATGGTGAAATACTGCCACTGGGAAACATAGACAAGTTCTCATATAAGGGTGCTACATGGGTATGACGTTCATAGAATCATAGAATAGTTTGGGATGGAAAAGACCTTAAAGATTGTCCAGTTCCAAGCCCTTGCCATGGGTCAGGACAGCTCCTACCAGGCCAGCTTGCTCAAGGCCCCATCCAACCTGCCTTTGAACATTTCCAGGGTTGCCACCTCCACAACTTCTCTGGGCAACCCATTCCAGTGCCTTACCACCCTTGTGGTGAAGATTCTCTTTCTAATATCTAATCTCAATCAACCTTCTTCCAGTTTGAAGCCATCGCCCTTCATCCTATCGCTACCTATCTCTCCAGCTCTCCTGCAGTCAATCTACTCAGCATGGTACTCTTCAAAGTTCTGTTCTACAGAAATGATTCAATTTATATGACCACAATCATTTGGTTACAGTGTCTTCCATCTAGCCTTGAAAGAGCAGCAAGAGGGCATCTCTGTGCTAATAAATGTCTACTAGTATCATTGACATTTTCCTGAGGACAACTAACAACATACTGGTTTATGTTTGTAAAATCACTCTGTGGACAGAAGGCTTATGTCTGCAGTTAACATCTACTTCATGGTACTTCATAAAAGGCAAAGAAAATGAACTCATTATTCTCTGTACTAAACCCAGTGCAAATTGTTAAAGTTCTTGCTGCTGCAGCAGCAGAACCTACTACAGCACAGGAAGTTCCACCTCGACATGAGGAAAAACTTCTTTACTGTAAGGGTCACAGAGCACTGGAACAGGCTCCCCAGACAGGTTGTGGAGTCTCCTTCTCTGGAGACCTTCAAGACCCATCTGGATGCATTCCTGTGTGACCTGCACTGGATTCTGTGGTCCTGCTCTGGCAGGGGGGTTGGACTCAAATATCTCCAGAGGTGCCTTCCAACCCCTAACATCCTGTGATCCTGCAACAGTCAAATTTTAGACCAGACACACACTTTGTAAAGACACAAACATTACCTCTGACAAATGAATCACACAAATTGTTTTAAAAGCCTTCGTGTTTTCTAAGCACTGGAACAAATCTGAATGTTTCCTTCCTCTTTAGTTCTACTACTCTCAAAATCACAACAGAAGCTTGTTTGTTCTGTTTTAGTTTCCAAAAAAATTATGATATGTGGTAGAAAATACCATAGCCAGAAAATCCTGCAGACAAAAACAGTCAGAGAAATTCAAAGTTCCCATTCCAAACACAGTTCTAAAACTCTGCTAATTTTGTTAAAGCAGTTTCTTAAGGTCACAAAAACCTAAAGCTTAGAAATCTATAGATCTTGCCAAGGGTTTTTACCTTGCAGATTTTTTTACAGTAACTGAACTATTTCAGAAGTAGAATAGCATAGAATAGCATAGCATAGCATAGAATAGAATAGAGTAGACTAGACTAGACTAGACTAGACTAGAATAGACCAAGTTGGAAGAGACCTTCAAGATCATCACATCCAACCCATCATCCAACACCACCTAATCAACTAAACCATGCAACCAAGCACCCTATCAAGTCTCCTCCTAAACACCTCCAATGATGGTGACTCCACCACCTCCCCAGGCAGCACATTCCAATGGGCAATCACTCTCTCTGTGTAGAATGTCTTCCTAACATCCAGTCTGAACCTCCCCTGGTGCAGCTTGAGACTGTGTCCTCTTGTTCTGGTGGTGGTTGCCTGGGAAAAAGACCAGTTTAGCTTTAGAAAACAAATGTCATCAGTATGGAATCAGAATGGCCTGGGTTGGAAGGGACCTCCAAAGGTCATCTAGTCCAACCCCCTCTGCAGTAAGCAGGGACATCCTCAACTAGATCAGTTTGCCCAGAGCCCTGTTGAGCCTCACCTTGAATATCTCTAGGGATGGGGCCCCGACCACCTCCCTGGGCAGCCTGTATGTTCAAGAGCTGCTACAGAGGAGCCTTGCATCTCTAGTGACTACATCAGAGCCCCCAAATCTGGGAGGGAAAAAAAAAAATCTGTAATCATCTGCAAGTCACTATGTATTTATCCCTTTATCCAGGGGCTCTGACATTTAAAGGGATTTTTTATAGCAGCTGTCACAATACAGCAAGTATGGGCTGGGCTGTCACAGAAGACTGGGGAGGATTAAGTACAAAAGGAAAATTGACTGATTCACAGTTTCAAAATTCAGTAAAGTACTGTAGAGACAGCTAATTTGAAAGCACTTCTGAGAAACTCCATTATTCTGTACTCTTCATGGGGAGATCAAATACATATCAAATTCAAGCCTGAACACATTCTCCTCTGATCTCTATACAACAAATACTTCCAAATGGATTCACCTAAATCTTGTTCTACTTCTTTTCTGGTTTTGGTTGGTTGGTTTGGTTTGGTTTTGAGGGTTTTTTGGGGAGGTTAGGTTTTTTGGGGGGGGGAGAAGGCGGGATGAGGGAGGTTGTGTTTTATTGGGGGGGAGGGTTGCTATTGCAGGACCTTTTGCAGCTTGCTTTCAACTAGCAAACAACAGGGAAATCAGGGTAAGGGAGTAATAAGGGGATGGAAATCAAGTCAGTCAAATAGCTTAGCTGTACATACATTGCTTGGAAATCAACACTCAGTCAACAAAACCTTAATCCTGACTGCCCCCTTATTCCTAAAAGCTCTCACCCACCTAGAAGCTCTCCCTTTTCTTCTGTGCAACCACAAACTGTCCAGTTCCAAGTAAAATACATGCCGAGCTGAAATAGACATTCATTTCCTTCACTGATCTAAAAGAAAGCATCTTAAAAGAGAATAGGAAAGCACCAGAGCCAGGAAAATATCAAAGCAACCCAAGATGTGCCATGTTAAGATTGGTCATTTTGGCTTAGCTCTGTGCTCTGGCTGCCAGCCTACAGGTGCTTTCACAGCTGAGTACCACAGTGTTTAGCCACAGTGGAAGCAGCCTGCCTGGAGAGGAGATAACAAGAATGGAAAGTGTAGCACCTTAGTTTGTAGTTCCACTTGTGTATCAAACCCCCTTGAGATAAACCACCTCTGCTCTGAGTTAAGTGGTACCACTTAATGATGTTGGAATGGTGCATGCACTTGGATGCTCTCTCCACACCAATACAAAGATGCTTTTATCATTAGTGCAAATGTCAGACTGCTGCGTTGTCTACACTGTGCTAAGCAACAAGTCCTTGTTCTACTGTACGTGATGAGGGAAAGAAGGGGTTTCAAACTGGCTACATAAACAGTTATCACAGAATCATTTGGGTTGGAAAGGAGCTTAAAGATCATTCAGCTCCAACCCCACTGCCATGGACAGGGACACCTCCTACTAGACCAGCTTGCTCGAGGCCCTGTTCAACCTGCCTTTGGACACTGCCAGGCCTGAGCCTCCACTCCTTCTCGGGCAACTGGTTCCAGTGCCTCACCACCCTCACAGGGAAGAATTTCTTTCTCATGCCTAATACAAAACATGCTTGTCCTAGGTGATCCTGCTTTGGCAAGGGGGCTTGACTCAATGGTCTCCAGAAGTCCCTTCCAACCCCTACCACTCCATGATTATATGATTCTTCCAGTTTGAAGCCCTCATCCTGTCACTGCATGCCTTTGTCAAGTGTCCCTCTCCAGCTCTGCTGTAGCCCCGCTTCAAATACTACCCCACTGACCATGCTATTTCTGAAACGGATACTTTGCTGTCCTGCAGAATATTTCATGTGCCTCCAAAAACTAAAAAATCAACAACAAAACACATGCTTGCTATATGGGGGAAAATAATAATAATAATCCTCCAAGTAACACCAATTTCATTGCATTTGTGAAGCTGCCAGTCCAGGGGAGTGCTTGGACTAATCAAATCTGTTTAGTGATGCAGGAGAAACTCCTGCTCACCAGCGTCATGAAGATGAAGCAAGTGAGCAGAACACACAGACCCAGTGGGTCACGGCTCTGAGCACTGGTCCTGTGGAGGAAGCCGCTGGGTAGTAAGGGTTCTTCAATCATCCCAGCACATTTCTATCACAGAAATGATGGAAAGACTAAAATAACAGTTGTTTACCTCAAAATCCACATGGAAGCTGCTTGCTGAACTCTCCTTATGGGACAGACATTGAAGGCATCCCCATGGTCTGGTCCCAGGGCCATGGGCAGGCATTGCTTTGGTATCTTGACCATACTACACTTCCCAGGTCAGGCCAGCTCCTTGTGGATCACAGAACCATTTTGGTTGGAAAAGACCTCCAAGATCATTAAGTCAAACCATTCCCTAACTCTACCAAGGCTGGTGCAAAACCACGTCCCTCAGCATCACACCTTTGCGTCTTTCAAACACCTCCAGAGATGGGGATTCAACCACCTCCCTGGGCAGCCTGTTCCAGCACTTGAGAACCCTTTCAGTGAGGAAGCTTCTTTTCATATCCAACCTAAACCTCCCCTGGTGCAACTCAGTGCCTGCAGAGCTCTGACCTGCAGGCACATATGCCCCAGTAAACTTAGCCTTGAAGTCCACCAGCTGTTGCAGTGCAAGACTAACCCTTACTACTGCCTGCTGCCCCACAAAGTCAGAACACAACCAACCTAATGGCTTAACATTAATTTTTTACTGCTTCAAAAACACCAAAAATAAGACTTTACAGCAACGGTGGGGATGGAAACAATACAATCATTGCTATTCTGCTGTATTTATTTATGAGAAAAATACAACAGATCTCCTCATCCTCATTGAGCTGCCTGCTCTGCCCACTAGAGCATTGATTTTACAAATAACAGCTTTGCAAAACATCCTTCTTTGCAGAACACAGCTCAGTAATGTTTGATTTCATCAGGCAGGTGGAGAATTTCCCTGGGAAAGTTCTGCCACAATCGTTGTCAGAGAATCACTGAATGTTAGGGGTTGGAAGAGGCCTCCAAGAGTCATCCAGTCCAACCCCCCTGCCAAAGCAGGATCACCTAGAGTAGATCACACAGGAACACATCCAGGAGGGGTTTGAATATCTCCAGAGAGGGAGACTCCACAATCCCCCTGGGCAGCCTGTTCCAGTGTTCTGTCACCCTCAGAGGGGAAAAAAAAATTTCCACATGTTTACATGGAACTTCCTATGCCTGAACTTCCATCCATTGCCCCTTGTGCTGTCATCACCAAGAGCCTGGCTCCATCCTACTGTCAAAAACTATCATACCTGTTTGAAGTATCTTTAAGATGCTATCTTCCTTCAAAAATGCTGCCTACAAGCAATCTAATCTCAAATGAAAACAAATCCCATTTCTCAAATGAAAACAAATCCCATTTCTTGGGGAAAAAAAGGAGGAAATCTTTGGGAAGAAACTTGGCTAACTCGCCAGTGGTAGATGCATCACTGTACCCAAAGCTTCACTCAACAAACGTGGTATGTTAAATAGGGTCATGAGAACTTCATCTCACACAACAGAACTGAGCATCTGAAGGTGACCCCCTCCCAAAAAAAAAGGCAAAGCCAAATGAAACCAAATTCAAAGTGCTCATTCACACTGCAATTAACTTCTTTACACACCGCTGCACGCTTTCTGCTGGACTACAAAAACAAATTCAAGCGGAGCACTGTTAGGCATCAGTCTGGCTAATGGATCTGAAATTCGTGATGCCATGAGAAGCTGGAATGAAGGCTTTAGGGTACCATGGAACTCATTTGCAAAGAAAATTCATATGCTTAATTTATTTCTAGCAATACTTGGTGCTGTGCATTGGAAGTGTGTATTTGCAAGTAAGTGCACAAACAACCCATTAAAAACAACACACCACCAATAATGTTGTAAACAGCACAATACTGGTTTCCAAGCCTTGTTAATTGCCATAATAGTCACAGAAGCACAGAATGGTAGAGATTGGAAGGGACCTCTGAAAATCATCAGTCCAACCCCCCTGCCAAAGCAGGATCACCTAAAGCAGACCAAGGCCCAACGAGGGCCTTCAGTGTCTCCAGAGATGGAGACTCCACCACCTCTCCAGACAGCCTGCTCTAGTGCTCTGCCACCATCAAAGTAAAGTTCTTCTCATGTTTAAGTGGAACTTCCTATGTTCAAGTTTATGCCCATTACTTCTTGTCCTGTCACTGGGGACCACTGAGATGAGTTTGGCTCCATCTTCCTGACACCCACTAGCAAGATCTCCCTTCAGCCTCCTCATGTCCAAGCTAAACAGACCCAGCTCTCTCAGCCTTTCCTCATATGACAGATGTTCCAGTCCCCTCACCATTATAGTGTCCCTGCACTGGACTCTCTCCAGTAGTTCTTTTTCCTTTGTGAGCTGAAGCGCCCAGAACTGGGCACAGTACTCCAGGTGAGGCCTCACCAGAGGCAGGAGAACCTTCCTCACTAAGGAGAACCTTCCTCACTCCTCTAAGATGATTGAGTCCAACTGTTAACCTAAGACCACCACGGCCATTTAACCCCTTGTCTCTGTACAGCTTCTTAGTTGTTCTTTCTTGTCAGAGGCACCTACAACTTGGCCAGCTGTTTTTCTCAATATGCCTAAAGGTTCCACAAGAACTTGTCCAGCTGCAAGTCATTGAGACTTGGGCTTCTAAGTCATCGTCCATGCAGTGGAAAAGGTCTCCATTATGATTTTTAGGCAATCCTGAAACAGTCATACTTCCTCCATCCAAAACGTTCCCATCATGAAGCTTCTTGAGTGCTACAAGGTTTCTGGGTTATCCTCTATTTGACTAAAATACTGCTCTATACAAAACTTTGAAGAACAAAGGAATCTTTATGTACTGCTCTTTTTCCACTCCTGGGATTTAATGCACCAGCTGGAAACAAAACTTTAACCAGCTCTATCATAAAAGATAAATATTTAATTGCTTATAGCATAGGTTATGCTTATCAAGGAAAACAAACACAGTCCCAGGCAAACTGCCATCCACATTTCTAAAAACAAAGGTCTACCACAACTGTCTGGTCAATTTTAGGAGACCATTCTGCTGCTGAGGAGTGGCACCTGCTGGCAGACAGGTACTCTGCAAAAAAAGAGATTTATCCATCAAATCTAAAAGGAAAGACTGGAAAGGCAGGCAAGGAAGGATAGGAAGGCAGAAAGGAGAGGAAGGAAGGGAAGGGAAGGAAGGAAAGAAAGTGAAGGAAGGAGAGGAAGGAAGGAAGGAAGGAGAGGAAGGAAGGAGAGGGAGGAAGGAAGAAAGGAGAGGAAGGAAGGAAGGAAGGAGAGGAAGGAAGGAAGGAGAGGAAGGAAGGAGAGGAAAGGGAGGGAAGGTAAAAAACAAAACAAGGAAAAACAGAGCACATTTATTCACAAAGTAAGTCTTTCACTTGCTTGTTGGCTGATGATTTTTGTCTTAACAATGTAACTCCTTTCATTTATAGTGATGGCACTGAATTGCCCATGAACCAGCACAACATTGCTAGCGCTGTCTCTGAAATTTCCTTTGCCCTCTTCTGTTAGCAGCAGAACAAAGTGGGGAAAAAACCCACAGCCATACAAGATCTCAGCTCTCTAAACCACTAAGGACATCATATGGGTTTGTTATTTAATTAAAATTCTTCACATCATGGATCTCTTCAATAAATTCTTCCAATGAGTCAGTGTAATGGATGTTTAAAAGCTCGCTAGCGTGCTTCGCTGCAATCAACGCAGTTTAAAAATTCAAGAGGCCCAGAAACCAGCTGAACATCGTGATTTGCTGTACACCTTAAAATTAATTCTAAGCATTACATCAGATTTAAGCTACTGTAAATGAAGTACACACACAGAACAAGTCATTTCTGGCTGGAGGGCCGAGCCCAGAGAGTGGTGGTGAATGGTGCCACATCCAGCTGGCAGCCAGTCACTTAGTGGTGTGCCCCAGGGATCAGTGCTGGGCCCCAGGCTCTTTAACATCTTCATTGATGATCTGGATGAGGGGATTGAGACAGTCATCAGCAAATTTGCAGATGACACCAAAGTGGGAGCAGATATTGATCTGTTAGAGGGTAGAAGGGCTCTGCAGAGGGACCTCGACCGACTGGACAGATGGGCAGAGTCCAACAGGATGAGATTCAACAAATCCAAGAGCTGGGTGCTGCACTTTGGCCACGGCAACCCCATGCAGAGCTACAGGCTGGGGTTGGAGTGGCTGGAGAGCTGCCAAACAGAAAGGGACCTGGGGGTGCTGATTGATAGCTGCCTAAACATGAGCCAGCAGTGTGCCCAGGTGGCCAAGAAGGCCAATGGCATCCTGGCCTGCATCAGGAATAGTGTGGCCAGCAGAAGCAGGGAAGTCATTGTGCCCCTGTACTCTGCATTGGTTAGGCCACACCTTGAGTACTGTGTCCAGTTCTGGGCCCCACAGTTTAAGAAGGACATTGAGACACTTGAATGTGTCCAGAGAAGGGCAACAAGGCTGGGGAGAGGCCTTGAGCAGAAGCCCTATGAGGAGAGGCTGAGGGAGCTGGGATTGTTTAGCCTGGAGAAGAGGAGGCTCAGGGAAGACCTCATTGCTCTCTACAACTACCTAAAGTGGGGTTGTAGACAGGAGGGAGCTGGTCTCTTCTCTCAAGCAACCAGCACCAGAACAAGAGGACACAGTCTCAAGCTGTGCCAGGGGAAGTTTAGGCTCGAGGTGAGGAGAAAGTTCTTCCCCGAGAGAGTCATTCGTCATTGGAATGTGCTGCCCAGGGAGGTGGTGGAGTCACCATCCCTGGAGGTGTTCAAGAGGAGGTTGGACGTGGCACTTGGTGCCATGGTCTAGTCATGAGGTCTGTGGAGACAGGTTGGACTCGATGATCTTTGAGGTCTCTTCCAACCTTGGTAGTGAACTACCCCAATGCAAGTCAAACCCAGCAAGCACATTGTGACTAGATTACAGCTGAACCAGGTGGACACCAGAGTCAAGTTTTTTAATTCAAAAACTTCTCAAAAGTATGTTAACAAATCTCAGTATGCATTTTAATAAATCATAGAATCACAGAATTGTTTTGGTTGAAAAAGACCTTTAAGATCATAGTGTCCAACCGTCAGCCTAAGCTCACCACGGCCATGAATGACTGAGAAGAACGGAACCTGTGAAAACTCTACTTTCTATTAGAAAATTCAGTATCCTACTTGCTTCTAGCGGAGGAACAAGCCTTCTCAGTTTAAATATTTGCTGCCATCATGTGTACACTTCAAAAGCTGCAATCTTAGGAAGGATGCTTTTCATTTACTGAGTCAAGAATCAGCTACCAGGCTACAAGTGAGGGCATTACAGATTTTGGTTAGGAGGAAAAGAGAGGAGAGAGGTGAAAAGGAGAGAAGGAGAGGAGGCAAGAAGGAGAGAAGGAGGAGAGGAGGAGGAGAATCATACAATCATAGAATTATTTTGGTTGCAAAAGACCTCTAAGACCACTGACTCTAACCATTGATCTAAGCCCAGCATGCCCACTAAACCATGTGTGCCTTGCCCACACATTTCTTGAATCCCTCCAGGGATGGTGACTCCAGCACCTCCCTGGGCAGCCTGTTCCAACGCCCAACCACTCTGTCAGCAAAGAAATTTTTCCTCGTATCCAACCTAAACCTCCCCTGGAACAATTTCAGGCTATTTCCTCTCATTCTGTCACCTGATACTAGGGAAAGGAGATGAACACCCACCTCACTGCAACCTCCTTTCAAGGAGTTGTAGAGAGCAATGAGGTTTCCCCTCAGCCTCCTCCTCTCCAGACTAAACAATCCCAGTTCCCTCAGCTGCTCCTCACCAGACCTGTTCTCCAGACCCTTCACCAATTTCACTGCCCTTCTCTGGACCCACTTCAGCACCTCAATGTTTTTCCTGTAGTGAGGGGCCCAAAACTGAACCCAGTACTCAAGGTGTGGCCTCACTAGTGCTCACTCACTTCTTGGCCACCTGGGCACACCCTGGCTCATACTCAGCCAGCTGTCAACCAACAACCCTAGGCAGCTTTCCATCCACTCTGCCCCAAGCCTGAAGCATTCATGGGGTCATTGTGATCCAGCTGCAGGACCCAACACTTGGCCTTATGAACCTCATACAATTAACCTAGGCCCATTTACCAAGCCTGACCAGGTCCCTCTGTAGAGCCTTCCTACCTTCAAGCAGATCAGCACTCCTGCACAATTTGGTGTCACCTGCAAACTTACTGAGGATGCCCTCAACTCCCTCATCCAGATCACTGGCAAAGATATTAAAGAGAACTGGCACCAAAACTGAGCCCTGAGGAGCACCACTTGTAACTGGCTGCCAGCTGGCTTTAACTCCATTCACCATCAGTGCGTCCTAATGGCAGCTCTACACTCAGATGTGACACACACACATGGGGTTTTAAATGTCATCCAATTTATATTATGCTACTTGAGTGGACACCTCCCATCATTCTGAAAGAGGGAAAAAAAAAACCCTAAACGGAATTCTGGCACAATTATTCAGATTCCATTTTAACATGCAGAAAATATCCATTTTAAGTCACAGAAAAAAAGATCAATTTTGTCTCTACACAGGCTAGAAAAGCACATCTATTAGAGAATGTGCAATTACAGCACTCAGAATATTATTGCAGTAATTACAAAATATGGTACTTGACAGCACTTGTGGAAAGTTGGCAGTGTTTGTAGTGTTGATAGTGGAAATGCGGTGACAACACAGTAAAAAAAACTTCCCATGCTTACAAAACACTACCAGCTGACAATATTCACACAAGTACCAAACAAATGCTAGAGGGAAGGTGTTGAGAAAACACAGACAAGCAGAAGTCCTCGGAAATCTGCAGTTCCAAGTTGTGTTCAGTTTGCTGGATTGACCCGCTGCACTGCCTTAAAACACAACAGGGGTCAAAGGATTTGTGGACTGGTTCATAGAATGGGTTGGGTTGGAAGGGCCTGTAAAGATCTAGTTCCAGCCTCCCTGCCATGGACAGAGGCACCTCCTACTAGAGCAGCTTGCTCAAGGCCCTGTCCAGCCTGGCTTTCCACACTTCCAGGGAGGGGACATCCACAGCTTCTCCAGGCAATGTGTTCCGGTGCCCCACCACCCTCATGGGGAAAAATGTCTTCCTAATGTCTAATCTAGATCTACCCCTTTTTCAGTCTGAAGCCATTGCCCCTCATCCTGTCACTACAAGCCCTTGTAAAAAGCCCCTCCCCAGCTTTCTTGTAGCTCCCATCAGATACTGGAAGGCTGCTCTAAGGTTTCCCTGGAGCCTTCTCTTCTCCAGGTTGAACAACCCCAACTCTCTCAGCCTGTCTTCACAGCAGGGATGCTTCAGCCCTCTGATCATCTTTGTGGCCTCCTTGTGTTGAGGGCTCCAAAGCTGGACACAGTATTCCAGGTGGGGTCTCACGAGATTGGAGCAGAGTTGGGGAATCACCTCCTTCAACCTGCTGGCCACAGTTCTTTTCCTGTGGGCCAGGATTTGGTTCATTTCCTAATTACGTGTCTATTATCTTCATCTAAAAACCTAAGCTGGTATAGTTCTACAAAATCTGCAAAATACTTCATGTTCTCTAAAATCTCCTGTAAATTACTTCCAAAACTAAAAATTCACAGTGCTTGAACATCAAGATGAGGACAAAGCAACCAGAATCCCCACCTTCCCCTCTTTCCTTTTTAAGTGGAAACAAGAAATCTAACATGACTCAAACCTGCACACATAAAATGTTTAAGACACCAGTTTCCCTTCTGTACCCTGTCCTGAGTATGCTTGGAAATGGCTGTCAAGGAACTCTGAAAAAGGAGAATCAGGCTAATTTGCAGCAAAGATAAAACTCAGGGATCTGAATGCACACTGCCAAAATAAAGGGTTCCTGATCACTACAGTTCTGACTTGAGAAAACTTGGAAGCCCTAAGAGTCATCTGCTATCATGTATAGAATTTGTACATAATAAAGGCTTTCCAACACACACACAAGCACTACAGGGTATGTGATCCAGCACGGTTATGCATATGCTGTGTCTCATATGGCTTGGACAGAATTCGATACTACCACTAGATGGAAACCTGAATTACCTTTTAAACTGACAATCCTGTACAAAGACTCCACTGCTGCTTCCATTTCAGCTGTCTCTGAGCATTCCTACTTTCCTATTTAGAGATCTAATCACACACTGGCTATCACAAGCCCTGGGCAGCCTGTTCCAATGCCTGACCACTTTTTCAGTGAAGAAGTTTTCCTAATATCCAACCTAAACCTCCCTGGGAACACTTTCAGGTCATTTCCTTTTATCCTATCACCTGATACTAGGGAGAAGACACTGGCCCCTACCTCACTCCAACCTCCTGTCAGGGATTTCTAGAGAGCAATGAAGTCTTCCCTCAGCCTCCTTTATGCCAGATCAAATAATCCCAGTTCCTTCAGCAGCTCTTTGATGTATTAAAATGCCCCTTCTAGTGTAGGGTGTGCACCATGCACAAGCCAGTGGGTACCCACCTTCTTACCCCAAGTCTCTCCACTCAAGAGAGATTCCCATGGAAGAGGAGCACACACCAGCTTCTGCTTCTAAAACCTAAATTTGAAGGAGGACCTGAAAGGGGCCCATAAGAAGGCTTAGAAAGGGACTCTTTTCATAGGCCTGGAGTAATAGGACATGGGGCAATGGTTTGAAATTAGAGAAGACAAGATCTAGGTTGGACATTAGGAACAAGTTCTTTACCATGGGGATGGTGGAACACTGCAACAAGTCACCCAGGGAGATAGTTGAGGACCCATTCTTGGAGATATCCAAGGTGAAGCTCAACAAGGCTCTGGGCAACCTGATCTAATGGAGGGTATCCCTTCTCACTGCTGCATGGTTGGGCCAGATGACCTTTGGAGGAACCTTCCAACCCAAACCATTTTATGATTTCTATGATGCTATAACATGAAAAGGATGCTGTCACTGTGAAACTCTGCTACAAGTATCCATGTGGTCAACCTTTATTTTTTTGGTCAAAGGGATGATTGCACAGGAATACTGGTTCAGGAAACTCAATTAGTCATGGCAAACTAAGGCAAAATTGCCATCTTACACACGTAGACTTCAAATCTTAGAGGAAAGCAGGCCACCAGAAAGGCCAGGTCAGAGCAGCAGGCTGATTTCCTGTGGTTGGTCATACCCAAATCCCACATGCTCTTCTCTTCAGTTGATCAGCCACAAATCCAAAACTCTCAGAAAAGTGAGACATTCTGTTCTACCTTTTGAGAAAGAGCAAAGAAAATAGAGGAAATTGTCTCCAATTTGGTTCTTAGAAATTAATACCCAGTGAACACCCTAAGTGGGAGCTAATAATATTAGGTCTCAGTAGGAATTTACTTTTAACAAGAAGTTTTTCATCCAGATAGCCATAAAATCACTGAAAGCAAATTCCACTGTATCCGGTAATGTTAAAATGAAATACTGCTCTTAAATCCTATTTCACCACTTTTATTAAAGTCATTCAATGGCAAAAACCTTCCAGTCATATTTCACTCCCTCAAAAATGTATTTCTTTGTCAGACAAAGAAAAGATGGCTAATACAATGTCCTCCTCTGAAACTGAGAGCAGAGTACAAGAGGTTAGCAGCAGGTTTAGGCTTATGCAACCTATATATTTGCTGGGAGACAGTACAAAGGGCAACCCATACCTCCCATTTCCATCCCAGTCTGACCGGGGCACAGCTTCCTCTTCCAGCAACCCACCTTTCCATGGCTGTTTGCACTTCAAATTCTACTTTTTATATCTCCATGTGTTTCTGAGTGTGAGAAGCTTAAAAATAAAAAGGGAAGAAGAGGGAAGAAGATGGAAGAAGAGGGACGAAGATGGAAGAAGAGGGACGAAGAAGGACGAGGCAAGAGGAAGCAAGAGGAAGGTCAAAGGCCCAAAGAATTAAGAAGTAAAAACTTCTGTAAGTGTATCCACTCCTGAGCAGAATAAGATGTATCAGGACAACTATGTCCTGGGAAACACCATGAGATCATCTCACAATCACCTCAGCAAACTGAATACCGCAAGTGCCACAGGCAACTGAAGATAAATTTGATGAACGACAGTTGTTTGTATCATATCAAATACCACACCAATTCAAAAGATGAGCCATTCTTAGGAGCCTTATGTGACCAGGTTCCCCCAACAGTGATACAGTCTCACCTTAATTTTACCTACTTGTTTTAGCCAGGAATGAAAAACAAACAAACAAAGAAGGTCTCTTCCAACCTGGTTTATTCTATTCTATTCTATTCTAAACAAACAAATAAATCACTTCTCTGAGCATATGAAAGGAGATGCCAGCTCCCTAATCAGTCTCAGCTCGTTTGGAAGCTTGTAAAAAGGGTTTCAGGGTCCAAAGTGGCCAAAGCATTTCAAAGGCAAATTATTCAATCTGTTAGATGTGAGTAAATGTCACTCAATTCTGCAGAAGGATTCTGTTCACCTCATCTAAAGGGTCATGATTTTTTAACAAAATTAAAGAAGAATTAAATGATGTAAACCAAGTGGTTACTTAGTTGAATGTTCTACATTATCTCATCTGTAACCTGGAACAAAGTAATTAATAACACCTACTCTTAACTGAACATTTTCATCAGCTACAACATGATTTAGAACCACAGAATCATTTTGTCCGGAAAAGACTTTTAAGACCACTGAGTCAAATCATTCTCTAACTCAAGCAAGTCTGGGGCTAAACCATGACCCTCAGCACCACATCTCTGTATCTGTGAAACACCTCCAGAGATGGGGATTCAACCACCTCCTTTGAAAGTCTGCTCCAGGATTTGAGAACCCTTTCAATCAAGAAGTTTCTTCTAATACCAAACCTAATCCTTCCCTGGTGCAACTTGAGGCCACTCTCTCTTGTCCTGTCACTTGTTACTATGGAGAAGAGACCAACTGCAATCTGGCTCCAACCTCCTTTCAGGGAACTGTGGAGAGCCAGAAGGTCTCCCCTCAGCCCCCTTTTCTCCATATTAAACAACCTTCAGTTCTCCCTCCTAAGACCTGCTCTTCAGACCCTTCACCAGCTTTAGGTGTTGAACTAATTCACTTGCCATATCTGTCAACATTAACTCAAGAATATTCCAAGGTAATAATCACTATCAATCTAATTATATCAGCCATCTCCTGTAAATGAGTACCAATTATTTTAATTAATATATTAAATATTTAGAAAATAGAAAAGAACATATATTAATAATTTATATACTTCACTTGAATCCACCTGAACAACTGTAACTCCTGAACAACAAGCTTGCTTTCTTTGTATCTCTCTTTGATGCTTTCCAGCAGGTTTTGGGGCACAAACCATCGCTCCAACACCAAAGACAGGAAAAACACAACAAATACTTAAATATAAGTAGGACAATGCAGTAGAACAATGTACTTGCAGAGTGCTTCTATCAGTCTTACACACTTGAGAACTCTTCCAGGGACACATTTTCCTGATTTTCTAAATGAAAACAGGTCAGTTTAGTTTTCCCATAAAAAGACATTAATGATCTTTGTAATTGGGTTCCAACACTAAACCCCTCAATTCCTGGACAAGGCAAACAAAGGGATCCCTAAATCTTTCCATTCCTGTGTATGGCAAACAAGGAGATCCCTTCTCATCTCCCTTACATGAAAACAATGTGAATCATTCACGTACTAAACAGCATCATCTGGGAGCCTTTTAACCTCTTTTTTTACCTCCATTTCTTTTTGAAGTTAATCTTAGAAATCTCCCTTTAATCTTCTACCTGTGCTTTTGTGAACTGCAAAATGCCTGTACCCCTGTTTGAGAATTAGGCTGAATATTCTGGGATCTTCCCAAAAGCCACAGAAGAGAATCTAACATTAAAGAACTGCAGCAATATTAGAAGTTATGGATACCTGAATGCCCTGTAAAATTAGGATTCCTTCAACAGCTCTTTTTAAAGCTTTTAACAGCAAAACCCTACAGGTTTTTCATCATGTTTCACAAGAAATAAAGTGAATTTGCTCAGGTTGTTTCCTTTGCTACATAATCAATCTGCCCAGTTCCCTTGAATCACCATGATTTAAAAGCAGGGGGAGGGAGGAATGGTTTGGTGTAACCATAATGTGACTAAAATGTTATGCCTGTCAACCAATCAGTTAGAAAATACAGATCATATTGGAGGATGTGAAAGCACACCACAAACACAGACTGTGAGCTACTGTGTTCAAGCACATACAGAAGGCCTGACTATCCAAAAAACCAAAGAACACTTGAAGAGTTCTAACAATAGTCAACCAGTTTCATGTCAAAATAAGTCACCCTTGGTCATTTTGATTAAAAAAAAACAAGGGGGAGGGCAGGGGAGGGAGAGGGAGGGTTATTAAGACTACACTTCAAATTGAAGTCCGTATTCAAAGTCAAGAAACATGACAGAACCATAGAATCGTAGGATCAATAAGGTTGGAAGAGACCTCAAAGATCATGGAGTCCAACCTGTCACCCAAGACCTCATGACTACTAAACCATGGCACCAAGTGCCATGTCCACTCCCCTGTTGAACACCTCCAGTGATGGTGACTCCACCACCTCCCTGGCAGCACATTCCAACAGCTAACAACTCTCTCTCTGATGAACTTTCTCCTCATCTCAAGCCTAAACTTCCCCTGGTGCAGCTTGAGACTGTCCTCTTGTTCTGGTGCTGGTTGCCTGGGAGAAGAGACCAACCCCCTCCTGGCTACAACCACTCTTCAGGTAGTTGTAGACAGCAATAAGGTCTCCCCTGAGCCTCCTTTCCTCCAGGCTAAGCAACCCCAACTCCCTCAGCCTCACCTGGACACACTGCTGGCTCATGTTCAGCCTGCTATCAACCAGGTCCCTCTCTGCCTGGCCACTCTCCAGCCACTCTGACCCCAGCCTGTAGCACTGCATGGGGTTGTTGTGGCCAGTGTGTAGAACCCAGCACTTGGATGTGTTACATCTCATGCCACTGGACTCTGTCCATCTGTCCAGCCTGTCAAGGTCCCTGTGCAGAGCTCTCCTACCCTCCAACAGATCAAATCTGCTCCCAACTTGGTGTCAGCTGCAAATTTACTGATGATGGACTCAATCCCCTCATCCAGAACATCAATAAAGATACCGAACAGGATGAGGACCAACACTGATCCCTGGGGCACAACACTAGTGACTGGCTGCCAGCTGGATGTGGCACCATTCACCACCACTCTCTGGGCTCGGCCCTCTAGCCAGTTCCTAACCCAGCACAGAGTGCTGCTGTCCAAGCCACGGGCTGACAGCTTGGCCAGGAGTTTGCTGTGGGGGATGGTGTCAAAGGCCTTGCTGAAGTCCAAGCAGACTACATCCACAGCCTTCCCCACATCCACCAGGCAGGTTACCTGATCATTGAAGGAGATCAGGTTGGTGAGGCAACCTAAATCCATGCCTTCCTAAATCCATGTTGGCTGGACCTGATCCCTTGGCCATCCTTCAGGTATGCAGTGATTGCCCCCAAGATGATCTGCTCCATTATTTTCCCTGGCACTGAGGTCAGGCTGACAGGCCTGTAGTTTCCAGGTTCCTCCATCAGGCCCGTCTTGTGGATGGGTGTCACATTGGCCAGTTTCCAGTCATCTGGGACCTCTCCAGTGAGCCAGGACTGGTGAATGCAATCATCACTGCATCAATGTAATCATCATTGACACAATCATCAGATCCATAATCTTTACCTGCAGGTGAATATATATTAAGATATACCATTTTAACATAAAATTATTAATACTGTTTTGCTGTAGCAGGAGACATAGAATCATACATAGAATGGTTTTGGTTGGAAAAGACCTTTCAGATCTTCAAGGCCAACCAATCAAGGCCAACTCTACCAACTCTAGGGCTAAACCATGTTGTAGCATCCTCCAGCCTATTTCTGGTGAAAACAGCATCCTGCTGCCCAGAAAGGGTGCAGAGAGGACTGCAGCATGAAGCATCATTCTAGATCTTAGGAAGAAGTTCTTCAGTACAAGGGTGGCAAGACTCTGGAATAGGCTGCCCAGAATGGTTGTGGATGCCTCTTGCCTGGGGGTTTTCAAGGCCAGGTTGGATGAGGCTTTGAGCCACCAAGTCCAGTTGAGAGGCATCCCTGTCCATGGTAGGGAGATTGGAGTAGATGATCTCTAAGGTCCTTTCCAAACTAATCCAAGTCATCTACGGGCCACCATCCTCAGTTATCTAGCTCAAGTTTTCAAGAGGCTGGCTAAGATGCAGTTAATCCCACCGGTAAAAACCACGGAAATCTGATCTAAATGCCAACCTTGAAACAGATTATTATTTGGGGGAGGAAAGAAAAAAAAACTCCCATCACAAACCAAGAATTAGAGATGAAAGAAGCCACCATTAACTACGTGCTAGTATCTCCCAGCATCTTGTTAGAAGACAGACATATTTGCAAAGTTCTTCAAACACACACACTCAAAACAGTTATTACATTAGTTTCCTTTCCTTGAACATATCATAGCTAATAGCACTAAATGTCAGGTTTCAAAATGCAACTTCTGCTCCTTGTAGTCTGTTTTTCCCCCCAGTTTTCCCTATAACCTACTTTTAAAACACTTCAAACCTGAGAAACACTTTCACCATTTGCTTACTTCGCAGAAATGGCTACAAATATTTCCACATAAACGTTTTCTTCCTTTCCTAAAACTATTTTAAGGAAGATTTCAGCACTGCAAATAGTAACCTGTAACTTATCTTTTTTTAGCTGATGTTAAAATTGGAAGCAGTGAGGCAGAAACATTTTGGCATTTGAGAATTACAACAGCATCAAGTGCTTAAGAGAGAGATACAAATTTCCCTGATTTCAGGGTATTTCAGCTGGCAAGAGGCAATTAAAATACACTTATTCCTTTCCTCTCAAGGGAATACCAGGTAGTGTTCTCCCTGGTGGTTCCTGATGCCACAGGACAAGGGTAACAGAGCTACTTTATCCCAAAGATTTCAGCTACAGTGGGTAGAAGGGATAGGTCAGATCTGCGCTGATAAACCTGGACACTGTCTACACTAAGGATCTTTGAAGGCAGAGCAGAACACAAGGATCCTCCACAGAAAATAAAGGGTTTTTGAGACTTAAAAATACTGCTAAAGCAGGAATTGAAGGAGCATGGGAAGCCTGACCATAGATCTGCCTCCTGCAGTTCCTTGTCCTTCAACTGGGGAAGCCAGAACCGGACACAGTATTGCAGATGAGGCATCAGCAAGGCAGAGCACAGGGGGAAGCGAACCTCCCTCGACCTGCTGAAGACACTTAGAACCAGCGACTCGATCTCGGTGACAACAGGCAGGGAAAGAGCTGATGAGCATTTTCTGTGTCGCTTTCTACGGCATAGATCCTTACACAACGCTGAGCTCAGCGAGCTGCTGCCGCTACGGCTGAACAGCAGGGCTGGCACGGACAGCAAGCGAGGGTCCAGCGGCCGACTGAACGGCAGCCTGCGAGGGGCCGCTCTCCCTCGCCGGACCGGGCGCCTGGGCTTTGCCTCGGCCGAGCCCGCGGCTCGGGAGGCAGCCCCCACCCCCCCGTCAGACCCCCGCGGGGCGGCGGGCACTTGCCTCCCATTCCCGCAGGAAGCGCTGGGCCTCGGCGGGCCCGGCCGCTTTGTGCTTCCTGAACTCCTCCTTCACGTAGCGGTCCCCCAGCGCCCGCAGGGCGGCCGGCAGCGCCCGGTGCAGCAAAAGGATCCGCCGGTACAGGCCCCGTGCACTGGCACCGGCACCAGCCGGCATGGCAGCGGCGGAGAAGCGGGACCCGGCGGAGCCCTGAGGCGGCTGCACCGGGGGCGGAGCGATGGGGCGAGCTCCGGCCCGCGGTGCGGGGTGCGGGGGACCGCCGAAACACCCTCCCGGCACAGGCGAATGTGTGCCCTGCCCGCCTCAGTGACGGCTGAACCGAAGGCTTTGGCAGAAAACCGTGCTGCTTTTTGCAGACACTTCATCTGTACCGTGTTCGTTTACACAGTCTTTAAAACCCTAGAGTTACACAATACGCAGGGTCAGAAGTGACCTCTGAAGGTCATCTAGTCCAAAACCTGCAGTCAGCAGGGACACCCCCAACTAAGAAGGTTGCTCAGCGTCCTATGAAGCCTGGCCTTGACTGTCTTCAGCAACAGGGCCTCTATCACCTTCCTGGACAACCTGTTGCAGTGTTCCAACACCCTCATAGTAAAGAACTTCCTAATGTCCACTCTAAATCTATTATGCCCTAGTTTAAAGCCATTGTGCCTTGTCCCAGTGCTATATGCCCTTGTAAACACTTCCTCCCCAGCCTTCTTGTAGGCTCCCTTCAAACCCTGGAGTGCTGCTCTAAGGTATGTCCAGAGTCTTCTCCAGACTGAACAACCCCAGCTTTCTCAGCCAGACTTCCTCAAGGCTGCTCCAGCTTCTTGATCATTTTTGTGGCCCTCCTCTGGAACCTTTCCACCAGGTTCATGTCCTTCTTGCACTGAGGATTCCAGAGCTGGACACAGTACTCCGGGTGAGGTCTTACCAGAGCAGGGCAAAGTGGCAGAATCTGCTGGCCTTGTGACTTTTGATGCAGCCCAAGATGTCACCAGTTTGCCTTCTGGGCTGCAAGTGTGCATTGTTGGCTCATAGAATAGTAGAATTATTTTGCTTGGAAGGGACCTCTAAGATCATTGGGTCCAACCATCAACCTAACACCACCACTATGTCCACTAGTACTCCCAAGTCCTCTTCCACAGTGCTGCTTTCTATCACATCATCCCCCAGCCTGCATTGATAATGAGGATTGTCCTGACCTGTGTACAGAACCTTGCACTTGGCCTTGTTAAATCTCATGAAGTTCACCTAGGCTCACTTCTCCAGCTTGTCCAGAATGTTGCCAAGAAATTAAGTTGCAAACATTAGTTTTTAAATACGTAGAGGATGAATTAAATGATTCACAGTTGTACAAAGATGTGTGTGGAAGGCAGGGATAATGATAAAATTTAAACAGTTGGTTTATAGCTTTGTTTTTACCACCAGCAGAATAAACTGTGCACTTTACGCCTGGGTTAGAATTTGGCCCAAGTTAATTCATCAACTAAAATCAAGCTTCGGGTGCTTAAATTTTATATATCTGCATTTTAAAGCAGACTGAGGGATAAGGAGATGTAGTAAGAAATCGTCCTGCCTCCGTGGACTTTGTGCCACCATGCTGGTGTACCACCAAGCTCCTGTTTTCTGTTCCTTCCCACCTACAGGGGAAGCATTCGTTTACAGATTTCATTTTAATCCTTTTAATATAATGACCACCAGACTTTATTAACTCTGCAGGTTGACATCTTTCTCCTTGCTACAGCCATCCTTGCCATTAGTGGCCTGCTTAAGCCCTCTACTGGGCACTTGCTTTGTGGCTCACAGACTCACAGGCTAGTAAGGGTTGGAAGAGAGCTCTGAAGATCATCTAGTCCAAACCCCCTGCTGTGGGTAGGATAACCTCCAGTAAACCACACAGGAACACATTCTGGTGGCTTTTGACTGTCACCAGAGAAGAAGACTCTACAACCTCTCTGAGCAGCCTGCTCCAGTGCTCTGACCCCCTCAAATTGAAGTATTTTTTTCCTTATGTTTACATGGAATCTTGTGTGTTCCAGTTTGTATTCATCGTCCCTTGTCCTGTCACCAGACACCTCCAACAAATGTGCAACCTTCAACATCTTTCACTCATTCTGATTTTCAAAACCTGCCTGGAGTCCTTCCTGTGTGACCTGTCCTAGGTGATCCTGCTTTAGCAGGGGGGAGTTGGACTCTGTGATCTCTGGAGGTCCCTTCCAACCCCTAACATTCTGTGATTCTGTTACTCTGTCCACAGAGACCAAAATCCATTTTGCCCATCCACTGTGGTAGGTAGTTGCCTGGCAGGAGAGAAGGATTCCTGCAGCATCTTTGCACCTCTGGGCTGCTTCAATTGCATGCCTTTTCCCAAGAATACACAAGAAATCAGTGGTAAAGCCAGAGATACAAAGTGTTTTGTTTGCTTACCCATGCTTCTGAGCTATCAGCAAATCAATAACAAGTTAAAGACAGAATTTTGAGCCTGTGAATCTGCCAGAGTGGCCACTTTGTTTGCTACAGCTCTAACTCTAAATACAGAAAGACTAGAAAAACATTGCCACATTTATTTTTTTCTTTCATCAGTAAATGTGTTGACTGAAAATGAAGCTGAAGTATTTATTGAGCTGTTCTAATTGCTGTAATTTTTTAAATGATTAAGAGCATCCTGAGAGGAGTTCTTTTTTGTGAATCAAGAGAAATTATTAAACATAGAATGCAGTGAAAACACAAAGAACATCTACTCCTGTCCCATGTTTCCTATTTTTGCACAACACAGATCACAACAAAATTGCATCTCTTCCTTCAGAACCATGAAGTTTTTTATCAACGCTCTAAATATTCAAATAGATTCAAGTCAGTTCCTTTCTGCATGCTGTTCCAAACCAAGGCAGGCTTTTCTGATTCAGAAGCCAAGCCAAAGATCTGTTAGGACAGCACAAATTGCCTGCTACATATTCTGTGGCATCTTCCAGTGTGCCTTGTAAACGAAAAAGACTCAGAATTGTCCCTGATTTGTGGGGGCAAACTGCAAAATGAAGAGTTTCAGGAATTACTTAGGAAAAGCTATGGGTAGCTGGAGATTCACAGGATGCTTCTGCCTCTGTCAAAGCAAGGTAGAGTTTTGTTCTTGATTCAACAGGGGCAAAATTAGTCCTAGCATAGAATCATAGGATGCTTTGGGTTGGAAGGGACCTCCAAAGGTCTTCCGGTGCACTCCACTGGCATTCTTCACTAGATCGGGTTGCCCAGAGACTGCTTGTCCAGCTTGACCTTGAAGGGATGGGGCCTCATGGGACAGTGTGTTTCAAAATCACCAAGAAGTTTGATGTGCCCACTGTAATACATGGATGCTGGTAAAAAATGGACCAGTTCTTTCTGCAGGCCTTGGAAAAATCCAGGCTGATGAAGATACCAGCCATGTCAAGTGATAGGAGAAGGAGTAGTGGCTTCAAACTGGAAGAAGCTGGATTGATATTAGACATTAGGAAATCATTCTTCCCCAGGAGGGTGTTGAGGCACTGAAACAGGTTTACCAGAGGAGTTATGGAGGCTGCAACCCTAGAAGTTTTCAAAGGCAGGTTAGGTGTGACCTTGAGCAAGCTGGTCTAGTAGGAGGTGTCCCTGCCCATGGCAGGGGGCTGGAACTAGATGATCTTTAAAGTCCCTTCCAACCCAAACCATTTTATGAATCTCTAATTCTGTGTTTGCTGGTGGCTGCAGAGGCAACTGCCTGCCCATGGTTGGCCTGGGTAAAACTGGCATTCTTCATACAGGCTGTCCTTGATGTGCTCCAGGCTTGTCAGCAGAGTACAGTAGTGAGATGAGGACAGATGGTTTTCATTCAAAAGCTCCATTTCAGTGAGAAGGGGGGAGGAGACTGAGAAAAAGAAAAAAAAAAAAAAAAGATGCCATAATAAATGTTGTTTGGTGTAACACATCTTGGTGGCCTCAGGTACTCATGGAAGCATCTCGTAGTAAGATGAAACCCAAATAACAGAAAGTGTAGGAAATAAAGCACATGATGACTTCAGAAGCAAGAGACAGCCAGCTTGTTTTGGGGCTTGAGCCAACTGCATGCTTGGCATGTTTCTAGCTTTTGGACATTAAAAGGAAGTTCTGCTTTAGTTCAGCTTATGCTTGAGCTGCTCATTCATTGCAGGATTTCTTGTTCTTTTCATCTGAAGCATATGATCTGTATCATCCAAACCACATTTTTCTGACAGTCAGAAGAAGCAATTCCTGAGGAAGCTCTGCTCGCCTCCTGCAGACTTGAAAGATGCCAAGTGGATTGGAAATCTTCAGAGAGTTTAGCTGCCAAACTCTATCAAGTCTCTGCTTGAACATGTCTGAGCAGACCTTTGCAGCAAGCCAGATGTAGGCAGCTTCATGCTGGAGGAGTGCCATGCTTGTGTGTGGACCCTCCTGCTCACCATCTCACCACGTTTCTCTCCACAACTTACCTCTCCTTACTCCAATGCCAGATTCCAAAGCACGGAGGCACCAGCACTTCACAGCTAAGTGCTCATGAAAGAAAGAGGGAAGGATTGCAAAGAACTTCTGAGGGTTTTCCCTGGTTTCATGTTCAGAAACATCTACTGTTCTGCTGAAATTATCTAACAGAGTTCAGCTCAGTGAACTGATCCCAAATTAAAAATTTGAGTAGAATGAGTAAAGAGCAACAAAACTCACAGGGAAGATCCTACGCCTTCATTTACAGGCAGTGGTGCCAAATCAGACCATGAGCTGCTCCTTAATTTTTCTGACATTCAAAGAAAACACCCCAAACTTTGCCTGTATTGCATCATCCCTTTTTTTCAAGTTTTGAAAGTTCAGTGAGAAACTGAAAATGTCAATATTTAGAAACACTGTGTGACTTCTGTTATGAACAATCTTTGGGGCAAAAACTGATCTACTTGGTTACTCTGCTACATGTTCAGCCACATTAAAGTTCTATAAAGGATGCAATAGTCTCCTGTAAATATGGTATGAAAGAGCATATTTTATAATGTAAAGTGGGCACTATTCATGAGTAAAGCTTTGCTTTCCTGGTCTCCTTACGTAAGTCATCAGAAACTGAAAGCCATGCAAAGATGCTTCTACAGATCCATTGAAATTCCTTCCAGAAGAACATTAAAAGAGCACAGAAATTATGTTGATGATTGTAACAGAGGGGGTGGAAACAGAACATCCTGGCCTGCATCAGGAACAGTGTGGCCAGCAGGAGCAGGGAGGTCATTCTGCCCCTGTACACTGCACTGGTTAGGCCGCACCTCGAGTACTGTGTCCAGTTCTGGGCCCCTCAGTTTAGGAAGGATGTTGACTTGCTGGAACGAGTCCAGAGAAGAGCAACAAAGTTGGTGAGGGGTTTGGAACATAAGCCCTACGAGGAGAGACTGAGGGAGCTGGGGTTGCTTAGCCTGGAGAAGAGGAGACTCAGGGGTGACCTTATTACTCTCTACAACTACCTGAAGGGAGGTTGTAGACAGACAGATGTTGGTCTCTTCTCCCAGGCAAGCAGTACCAGAACAAGAGGACACAGTCTCAGGCTGCACCAGGGGAGGTTCAGGCTGGATGTTAGAAAAAAGTTCTATACAGAAAGAGTGATTGCCCATTGGAATGGGCTGCCTGGGGAGGTGGTGGAGTCGCCATCACTGGAGGTTTTCAGGAGAAGACTTGATGGGGTGCTTGGTGCCGTGGGTTAGTTGTTTGGGCAGTGTTGGATTGGTTGATGGGTTGGATGCGATGATCTTGAAGGTCTCTTCCAACCTGGTTTATTCTATGTATTCTATGTATTCTATTCTATGTATATTCTAAGGGAGAAGATGGCTAAATCTTCACCACAGGAGATGTCCAGAGGAGAGTAATGAGACTGGTGAAAGGACTGGAGGGAAAGTCTGATGAGGAAAGGCTGAGTGAGCTGGGGTGTTTAGCCTGGAGAAAAGGACACTCAGGGGGGACATTATCACATTTCAGAACTACCCAAAAGGAAGTTGTAGTAAAGTGGGAGTTGGGCTCTTCTCCCAGGCCAGGACAAGAGGGCATGGCCTGAAGCTGCACCAGGGGAGGTTTAGGTTGGATGTTAGGAAGCACTTCCTCATGGAAAGGGTAATTAGACACTAGAATGGACTGCCCAGAAGGTGGTGGAGTCACAGTCCTTGGAGGTGTTTAAGGAAACATTTTATATGGTACTTGGTGACATGGCCTAGTCGATGTGGTGGTGTTCAGTCGTAGCCTGGACTTGATGATCTCAGAGGTCTATTTCAACCTCAGTCATCCTGTGATTCTGTAATTCTGTGAAATTAAAGAAATTAATATTTTGAAGAGCTGCTGAAAAGGCCACATGTGTGTAAATGCAAAACCATAGCTCAGCCTCAGGGCGCCAGGAGGGGAGCACAAGTGAGCCTCTTCTGACCATCAGCATCCATGGATCCTGGGAGCTTCAGATGACATAGCTTTGGGCCCTGAAGTCTAAACTCAGGGAACAAAACTAACTAGGCCACATCACTTTCAGCTTTTAGCCCAGCTTCACATTAACCCAAGGGGAATTCAAAAGACAACATAACCATGTGTTTAAATAAAGTTAGGAGAAAACTTGTTGTGCTGTCTCCTGGTTTAATTAAGTATGTTTTATATGAAAAGCACGGCTTACAAATGCAAGCTATGTGGTTTCTCTGGCAGCACTGCAGCTCTAAGTAAACACACTATAGTATTATTTTGTTTGCTTTCTTCCCTAATTAAGTTTTAAAAGTTTCCTCAGCTCTCTGTGTGGCTGCTTCAGTTTTGGCAGCAGTACTGTGGCAAAGGGGACTGGGAAGAAAACCAGGCTTTCTCTTTCACCCTCTCTCCGCCAAGCAAACCACTCACAGAGCAGTTGGAAGTCCTTTCTTGTTTTTTAAAGATACAGAGATGACAGGCTATGTGTCACCCTATGGGTCATAAGAGTGTGAAGCCCACATCACGGGGGGAGAAACAGAGCCCAGATTGTGCTGCACACCCCAGAGTGCAGAGCAGAGCTGAGCTACAAAATCTGAAGCCAAATATGGATTTTGTTGCCCTTTGAGGGTGTGGGAGTTCTCCTTTTACCTTCTTCAGAGGCTACAGGTTTTCAAGTGGAAGGCTTTGCTATAAAGCACTGGTGAAGCCACACTTCAAATACTGTGTTCAGTTTTGGGCCCCTCACTACAAGAAAGACAGACACTGAGGGGCTCCAGAGAAGGGCAAAAAAGCTGGTGAAGGGTCTGGAGAACAGGTCTGGTGAGGAGTGTCGGAGGGAACTGGGAGAAGAGGAGGCTGAGACCTCTTTGCTCCCTGCAATTTCCTGAAAAATGGTTGGAGTGAGGTGGGGGTCAGCCTCTTCTCCCTAGCATCAAGTGATAGAACAAGAGGAGACAGCCTGAAATTGTGCCAGAGGTGGTTTAGGTTGGATATTAGGAAAAATTTCTTTACTGAACAGGCTGCCCAGGGAGGCAGTGGAGTCACCATCCCTGGAGGTGCTCAAGAAACATGCAGTCATGGCATTTTGGGACGTGGTTTAATGACTGTGCTGGTCTTGGGTTGAAGGTTGGACATGAAGGTCTTAGAGGTCTTTTCCAACTGCAACAATCCTGTGTTTCCATAAAGCTGTCAGCATTTCACCAGTCCAGATCATTGTCTGCTCTTTAAAATGAAGCACATGAACTTTAATGTCACTTTGCTATCAGCAAAGCACATTTCCCATCTCAGGCTCTTCCTAGCCCTTTGATCACCTTCTGAATGCATCCAGTCTGTCCAGGATAATTTAGCATACTGGCCAAGTGCTGGAATACTTGACTGGCTTTACATTAAAATGCTTGGCATCACCTTTGATGTGAAGCACCGGATAGGCATCTTGTCTCTATCCAGTTTCTGATGTTGTAATCAAGCAGGAAAACAAATCTGACATGAAACTGTAGCTCTATAAATGTTTGTGTCTGTTTGTTGTGTTCCCTACCCTGAAATTCAGCACCCCACTGCAGGCTGGGGGGGTAGGAATCTGGATGGTTACTCATGCCAGGTTTATTATTCACTGGATCTGGCAATATTTGGGGTTACATTTCATGGTAGGCAGGATTTTCCTTTGTGGTTTCTTGATATAACATCACATATTAATGGTTGAGATTCAGGATAGGACTGTAGGATACCACATGAAAACAAAAGGTTGCTGTAGCATAAATACTCAAGGTTTCTTGAACCCATTTCATCCAACAGCACAATCACTGTTCATCAGTTCCTCTCTGTGCCCCCTTCCCAAACCACCTGAAGGCAGGATCAGTAGTGATCAAAGGCCATGCTGCATTTCTTTCTATTGAAATGATCACATCTGTGAAATATGGGGTTTAATAATGAGCTGGTTGCCGTTTGGTTCATGAAATACAGCTTTGCACTTCTCCTAAACCAAAACAAAAGTTATTTACAAGGTGCCACAGGAATTGTTTTTTAGACTGAAAAATAAGTAAGTTAGCCATCAAAACTTGCTGATTTCTGCAAATGGCATTTTGGTTTTTACTTCTTTGTGATCTGTTTTTACACTGAGATGTTGAATGATGATTTATTCTTGTTGCTGTGGAGCAGTAACAGCTGTGGAGCAACAGTGCCAGGTGCTATAGGCAGCACAAAGCCCCTCAATTGCAAAAGCAAGCTGTAGGAGAAAAATCAACTGTTTCAGTCTGTGTTAAATGGCAAGAGAGATACAGTCTCTTGAAAAGAAAAAGGTTGGAAGCTTTCCACTGATGGGAAATAGCAACTACAAAGTGCCATAGCACCATTTATTCTCCTTTTCTATTATTTTTTTTTCACCATAGATAAATTGTAACATTTTTATGTTAATTAATAGTCTAGAAAAAAATACTGCCTGTTTTCAAATCCTTGACAGTGAAGCTTGAAAGCAAAGTTTTAATGGTGCAGTGATCTCGTTCTGGAGTTTGTGGTGAAAAAAGGTATTCTGAGGGGCATTTGGGTTTATTGTGAGCTGTCAAACTCAGACATTTGCTGTGTTGTGTTAAGAAATTGGGGAATCCCATCCAGGTATAGGATACAGTTTGCATTTCAAATGTCATAGAATCATAGAATTGTTAGGGTTGGAAGGGACCTCAAGGATCACCTAGTTCTAACCTCCCTGCCATGGGCAGGGATACCTCACACTAGATCAGGTTGCTCAGAGCCACATCCAGCCTGGTCTTAATAACTTCCAGGGATGGGGCTTCTACCACCTCCCTGGGTAACCTGTTCCAGCGTCTCACCACCTCCATGGTGAAGAACTTCCTAATATCTAATCTAAATCTCTCCTTCTCTAGCTTGGATCCATTCCCCCTAGTCCTATCACTACACAACACCCTAAAAAAGTCCCTCCCCAGCTTTCTTGTAGGCCCCCTTCAGATATTGTGAGGCCACAGTAAGGTTTCCTGGGAACCTTCTCTTCTCCAAACTAAACAACCCCAACTCTCTCAGCTTGTCCTCATAGGAGTGGTGCTCCAGCCCACTGATCATTCTCATGGCCCTTCTCTGGACACATTCCAGCACACACATATCTTTTTTGTTGAAGAAATGGATACCCCAAGAGGAAGCCCACCTTTAAAAAATATCCCAGCATCAATGTCTGTCAAGCCTTACTGTGTTCAAGGGATCATCTTTAATTCTTATGCAGAGCTGTACTGGAGGGGCTCAATACTTCAGAAATCCTTCAAAAGGACAAGAATTGTATCCTTTCTGTTGTGCAGCTCCATTCATCAAAAACTGTGCTCTTCACAAGCTTCCAGAGGGCTTTGCTATGACTCATTTACTGTCTTCCTGCTCTCTGTTTTCAAAGTTATGCCCTGGGAGCAAAACCTTTCATTTAAGACCTGGATTTCAAAGTGCTCTAAAATCCACAGGCATCTCCAATATGTTTTGAAAATTGTTATACCTCATCAGAGCCAGGGGCAACATCATCCATGCAGGTCTGAAGTCAGTTGGTCTAGCAGGTCTGCAGATAATACCCTTTCTTTTCAACCTTCTCAGGAAGGATTGTGTTGAATATGCTCTGAATTATAGTTGCATATGATCACTGTCTTGAAAACTCAGTTGTGACAATGATTGCAGCATAGTTCACAGTGCAAATTTGAAGTCATTCCTCCCTCTCTGTGGGACTGCCCATAGCAATTTTTTATTCTTGGGTTGTTTTTTTTTGTTGTTGGTTGGGTGTGGTTTTTTTCATGAACAGCTCAGCAAAATCTGAAGGTATGAATCCTCTGAAATACACGATCCTGAGCTCAGCTCTTCAGTTTACCAAATGACATTACTGAAGTGGAGTAAATAGTTTAGAAATATTTAACACTAGTGATTGATTGGGGGGGGGGGAGGGGGAGAAGGTAAGGCAAAGCCAAATTCATGAATTGTTTTTCTGATCCTAGAACACAAATCGTTTTTCCTTGCTGTCAGGAAATGCTTTTGATTCCTGCTCAGCTATTGTCTGTATGATATATGTGCTGTTGTACAGGAAAATGAATAGATACGCCACAGATTTGCCGCAGCAGTAGTGTGTACATGTATATATATATGGTTTATATGAATGTATATACATACACCCACATGCCCTTCCAAGCACACACATTCATAGATTCATAGGATGGGTAGGGTTGGAAAAGACCTTAAAGATCATTTTATATGTCCATACACATATGCATGAGTGCACACACAGAATGACAGAATGGTTTGGCTTGGAAGGGACCTTAAAGATCTTCCAGTTCCAGGAGTCAGGGACACCCTCCACCAGACCAGGTTGCTCACAGCTTCATCCAGCCTGGCTTTGAAAACCTCCAGGGAGGGGGCATCCACAACCTCCCTGAACAACCTGTTACAGTTCTCACCACCCTCATTGTGGAAAGTTTCCTCCAACCTGAATCTGCTCTGCTCCAGTTTCAAAACATTGCCCCTTGTCCTATCACCACAGGTCTTTCTAAACTGTCCATCTCCAGCCTTCCTGTAGGTCTCCTTTCAGATGCTGAAATGTAGCTCCAAGGTCTCCCTGGAGCTTTCTCTTCTCCAGGCTGAACAGCACCAACTCTCTCAGCTTCTCCTTGGAGGAGAGGTGCTTCAGCCCTCTGATCATCATTGTGGCCGTAAACAAGAGAAGAGCCCCTACCTGCACCTCATGGTTAAAAGGCTAACATAGATGTTAAGCAGAGCTACAATCAGTTCACCTCTTTTGTTATTGTAGTGGTCTAAAGTAACATACCCAAACCATATTTCCTTGGTTTGCTCTGTTTTCAGACTTTTAAAGAGTTTTAACACGGTGAGTTATTTACTTACTTTCTTCCTTGTAACTCATCCCAGGCTTTCCCACAATAGTGCCCTGTGCATGTGTATTGGACACCCACTAATTACTTTGCCTTTCAAAATGTGCCCTCAGCTACACCCAGCTTGCCTGTGAGTACTGTGCATCCACATTCAACAGATGAGGAGAAGCTTGAGAAACTGAGACATCCTGCAAAGCCAACATTCAGTGAGACAGCAGCAGAGACAGAGGAATAACTTGAGACATTCCTGGGTCTCAGTTCAGTGTTTCAGCCAATTGCTCAAATTGGCTTTGAGGTTTGTATTAACCTATGCTGCGTTAATGTGATGCCTTTTATTAAAAGCTTTTTGGACAATACCTCATCATCACATGCTAGGTTACCCCTACAAAACCGGTGCATAGTCCATGATCTCTCTGCAAGTCCCTGAAAAGAGGTTGTACTAAGGTGGGAGTCAGTCTCTTCTCACATGCAACAAGTGACGGGACAAGAGGAAATGGCCTTGAGATGTGCCAAGGGTGGATATTAAGTGTTCAGGGTGGGTATTAGGAAACATTTATTCACAGAAAGGGTTATCAGGCACTGGAACAGGCTGCCCGGTGGAGTCACCATCCCTGGAGGTGTTCAAGAACTGTGTAGACCTGGCACTCAGGACATGGTTTAATGGCCATGGTGGTCTCAGGTTGACAGTTGGACTCAATGATCTTAGAGGACTTTTCAGACTGAAACAATTCTACAATCTTTCTGCATACACTGTAGAAGCCGTCTTGGCAAAGGGAACATGTAGTTATTAGGAGTTCTTAACCCTAAAATGGAGTAAAACATGTTCCCAAGGCAGAGCTGCAAAAGCCCATAGCAGCAAAAGACTTGAAAGTTACTGATTGCCTCTGACTGACACTGAGTAACAGGAATATGTCTGTTGGCAAGATTAAAGCATTCATTAGAGGAAAAATAAAACAGTATTAAAAAAAAAAAAAAAAAGAGGGAGAGAGGCTTCCTCCTTACAGTTTAGGAGTTACAAAATATTCTTCTGGCTCTTTTAATTGCCATTTGCAAAGGCTCAAAACTGAGTCACTTCGTCTCAGTAAGTAACAGCCCTGTCCTAGCCGCCTTGTTGGCACTCACTCCTATGCCACCCACATTGAACTCCAAATCTGGATCCAAGGATTGCTGAGCTGTGAAGCCTGTATTTGTATAATTCTGCCAGTAACCACCACCCATCTAACCTCAGAATCAAAGAGGACTAAAGATATGCTGAAACATCCAAAAGTCGTTTGAACACCACCTACCGGGAGATGCTCACAGGTTTAAGGATATTTTATGTGTCCTGTTCCGTCCTCTGGTTGATCTTTTCAGGCATGGGAAAGGGCCCAAAGACGGCTGTCTGTGTTTCTCATTTAGCAAAAAGAGAAGTTTTGTATTCCATCCATCTTACCTCCAGATGGTGGTAAGTCAAATCTCAGCACTGAGCCACACTGCAGGACCAGAAGAAGGCAGCTGAGGACTGCCACAGGGCAAAAAAGTCTGTTTAAAAGGAGATGAGGACTGAAAGCTGCTAAGAATAATTAGCATGCCTGTGCTGTTTACCCATTTCATAGTTTGTTAACTCACTACCTAGTAATCATCCTGTCCTTGGTGAGTGTCTCCTTTTTACCTGCTTGCTAAAGAAAAGAAGAGCTTTACCCCAGGCCAACAAGAGGTCAAAGCAAGAACAGAGCAGCCTCAGCAGCCTCACTTCCTTCTCCTGGCTTCACCCCTCACCCAGGGAGTTCCCATGTGCAATTTTATGTATCCCAGAGGAGTTCTGTCTTTGGGCTCGACAGAAGTTGCTATAAGGCTGGAAAAAAAAGGTGTTGATCACTTCTGGTGTCTGACTTAAGTGACCTAAAGATGAGACAGGCTGTGTGCACCCAAAAAGCAGGGTTCTTCCACACATGTTTTTAAGCAGGGTGTTTCTCCCTCCCACTTTTGTTTTCTGAGCCACTATTTGACAAGTATTGATCTGCCTCTCTGCATTTCCTCATTCTCTCAATTCAGACGATTCATTTCAGGTTTAAATAAAGAACTTCTCATCATTTTCTCTTGCTGACTCCCATGCACAAGCATAAAGCTGCATTGTCTGGGATGCCCTGACCGACTGGAAGATGTTTATTTGTAATAAAGATACACCAAAATCCCCTGGATCCCCTGGAAATGATAAACATAGAAATATCTCCATAAGTCTTTAGTCTGTTAAAAAAACCCTGTGTTTACAATTACTATTTTTAGGTCCCAGTTTGGCGTCACAGTGTCCCTTCAAACAAATATCCCAGGCAATGCAATGCATTTCAGAGGGGGAGCAAAGGTTACCACCAACTGTCTTCTTGCTGGTCAAGAGATGCAGCAGATTTTGGGGGTCTGGATGAAAAAACAAAACAAAACAAAACAAAAACCACCCACAACACTTTTCCTGTCTGAGTAAATACTTTTTTTTCTTAGCAGTTCCTTTGTAACCAAGTTAATGGGAATCACACAATCACAGAATGCATCAGCTTGGAAGGTCATCTTGTCCCACCCCCCTGCAGTGAGCAGGGACATCACAGAATCACAGAATGTTAGGGGTTGGAAGGGACCTCCAGAGTTCATTGAGTCCAACCTTCCTGCCAAAAGTCTCCAGAGAAGGAGACTCCACAATCTCTTTGGGCAGCCTGCTCCAGTGTTCTGTCACCCTCACTGTAAAGAAGTTTCTCTTCATGTTGAGGTGGAATCTCCTGTATTCCAGCTTGTACCTCATGTTTCTTATCCTATCACTGGGCACCACCCAAGAGAGCCTGGCATCATCATTTTAACACCCACCCCTCAGATATTTATAGACATTGATAAGGTTCCCTCCCAGCCTTCTCTTCTCAAGACTGAACAGTCCCAGGTCTCTCAGTCTTTCTTCCCAGGAGAGATGTTCAAGTCCCACAATCATCCTCATTGCCTCCTTTAGACTTTCTCCATCAGGTCCCTGTCTCTCTTTGGGGAGACCATGTCTGGACACAGTGTTCCAGGTGTGGTCTCACCAGGGCAGAGTAGAGGGGGAGGAGAACCTCCCTTGACCTGCTGGACACACTTTTGTTAATGCACCCCAGGAAGCCATTGGCCTTCTTGGCCACAAGGGCACATTGCTGTCCCATGGAGAACTTGCTGTCCACTAGGACTCCAAGGTCTTTCTCCATGGAGCTGCTTTCCAGCAGGATGACCTTTAGTGTGTACTGGGGCCTGGTGGTATTCCTCCCCAGAAGCAGGACTCTGCACTTGTCCTTATTGAACCTCATGAGGTTTGCCTTCACCCAGCTCTTCAGCCTGTCCAGACATCATTGAAGGACAGCACATCTCCAACTAGATCAGGTTGCTCAGGCTCCCTCCAACTTTGACCTTGAATGTCTCCAGGTATAGGGCCTCAACCATATCTCTGGGCAACCTGTGAATAAATGTAAGTGAAGTCAAAAGTCAGAATAACTGAGTGGACTCTGCAGAGTCTTTATTACCAACATTTGTTGTGGAACAACAAATATGGGCACACAGAGGGGTGCACCCACCTGCCAGCACAGAAGGTGGAAGGTTTACATCGGCAATAAACAGGGACACAATCATCACACTGAGAGTTTTCAAGCCACATCTTGTTTGGTTCCTGCAGTAAGAAAATCACTAACAGACAGGCCCACTTGCAGAAGTCATGGGTGTTGTGGTAGGACAGCAGCCCAGAAATCTGCATCTGATTTAGTTTTTATTCATTATTAGATGTCACTGTGTTTAACATGAAAGTTCACATCCCATAATAGCTCTGTTTCAAGAAATTACACATATCAGAAAATATGGAAGACATTTTCTTCCTTTTGACTTTCCCTTTCTTTTTTTTTTCTGCCTCAACACAATATAACCATTCAGAACCAAAACTCAGGATGTCACATCCAAACAAGCAGCTTTGCAGATACACACATTCCTGGTTTGTCCTGCACCCTGAACGCTGCCAGTCAGGAATCAAATGCCAAAATTCTGATGCTCTGGAATTGTTTGAGGTGGGAAATCCAGCCCACAGCTGCCTCATTGCTATCTTCCCTGCATCCCCTTCAGGAGTTCTCTAAATCAGATGTACCGAAGGATCCATCTGCTGTACTCAGACTGGTGAGAGGTTTCTGTGTTATTTTGACTGTCAGATCATTTTTATCACAGGGCTCTCTTTTATTGTTCTGAGGAAGACCATTTTTAGATCTCTGTTATCACAGACTGAAGTAGTAACACCTTGCTTTTTTTTAATTTCTGTGGTTTGCCTTTTTTCCTTCTGTCTCTTCCCTCTGCCTTCCTCCCTTTTTTTTTTTCCTTCCTTAAAAACAGCACTGTGAAAAGCTCATTGTTGAGCAGTAGGGCTGTGACATTAAGGTCAAGTCCTTACCCCTTTGCTCATGTTCAGTCTTCTGCTCTCTACAGGCTGAAGTTTAAGTGAGAGAGTAGCACGCAATATTGTACAGAGCTTTGGGCCATTCATGTTAGAAACAGAGCCTACAAGATGATGCTTCCCTCTGAGCACTTTCTTGACTCCTGCTAAAATCAATGTGCAATAGCACTCAAGTCTCCATGGGTTAGGGTGACCACCTCCAACACAGAGCTTGATAGCAACACACTGCTCATAGTTGCTGCTTTTACTTCTGTGCACAATACTGGCCCTTTCTGGACAGCTTAGATTTTCTTCTCACCACCTAGAAGCCTGTAGAACCCTGGACTGCATCTAGTGCATGCTGTATCCCTCAGCTCTGGATAGATTTGGTTCCATGAACTAGAGCAAAAGCCTTCTTTTCTTCTTCTGGCTGCTAAGCAGATATTGTAGCTGTGTAACATTTCCAGCCCAGTGCCACTCACTGAGTAAACTGGCACAACCCACTTGTTTCAGCAAGCAAGTGTGATGGTTTGTTTGATGTGCTAGTTCTGCTGAATTGCATCTTCTTGTTGAGGCAACAGAACTGAAAATTACAGAAGGACTTGGGGATGTCAGTTAATGAAAAACTGCACACGAGCCAGCAATGCATACTCACACCCCAAAAAGCCAACTGTGTTCTGAGCTGCATCCAAAGAAACGTGACAAGAAAGCTGAGGGAGGTGATTCTGCCCCTCTACTGTGCTCTCGTGAGACCCCACCTGGAGTACTGGGTCCAGTTGTGGTGCTCCCAGCATAAGAAGGACAAGGAGCTGCTGGAGCAGATCCAGAGGAGGTCAGAAAGGCAATCAGAGAGCTGGAGAACCTTCTCTATGTGGACAGGCTGCAAGAGTTGGGCTGTTCTGCCTGGAGAAGAGGTGACTTTGGGGATACCTTAAAGCAACCTTCCAATACCTGATGGGGGCCCACAAGAAAGTATGGGAGGTACTTTTTGCAGGAGCTTGTAGTGATTGGAAGAGGGGGGATGGTTTGAAGCTGGAAGAGGGGAAATTTAGTCTGGAGATTAGGAAGAAATTCTTTACAGAGAGGGTGGTGAGACATTGGAACAGGTTGCCCAGGGAGGCTGTGAATGCCCCCTCCCTGGAAATGTTCAAGGCCAGGTCGGATGAAGCCTTGAGCAACCTGGTCTAGTGGAAGGTGTCCCTGCCAATGGCAGGGGTGGGGTTGGAACTAGATGAACTTTAAGATCCCTTTCAAGCCAAACCATTGTATGGTTCTATGAAAAGAAGGGATTTCAAACTGCTGCACTTTGAGCATAAGGAGTGTGAACTGGTAGGGAATTTATTCTCTTTGCTGTCGTTAGCATTCACTTTTTCAGAAATAGACATGTTTTGATTGCCTCCTTTATTTATTTTTAATAGCACTATTTGCACCTTACTGTGTGTTTTGGGTTGATTAGGTATCATTTTCAGCACAAGATTTGTAGAGATCACATCATGTTAAGAAAGAAATGCACCAAAAGCAGCATGGTGCAGGAATCAGGACTGTGTCATTTTAGGATATCAGAAAGCTCTGCTTCCATCTGTCTCTTTTCCAAGAGCAGAGGAGGCTTTTGTGCACTTTGGATCTTGTTTGTGGATTTCAGCTGGTTACACCCAGTGTAAATTGCTTTAACTCCTTTGTTCATCTGACAGCCCCTGCTGAAGACAATAGGAAAACTTTGCGCCACCAGAGGATTTGGTCAGTATTTTGCTTGTCTGTTTGCTTTTCAAATAACAATAAACAAGCGGTGCATAAATAGAATAGCTTACACTTTCTGGTTTACACTTTACGTTGTGTTAGTTGAGGTATCTGCAGCTGCTCTTCTGATTTATCATCCCACCTCTCAGAAGGATGGCATCCCCTTTCCCCTCAAAAGTCAAATTGCATTGGCTTCTACCTCTAGCCCTCCTGCAAACGCTCCTCCAGCCATCTGCATTGGCCAGTAGATGTCATTGTGTTTCCACCACAAGAGCACATCAACCATATCCATCTGGCTGCAAACCCACATCCAGTCCTGCAAACAATGCTGTTGACTACTTAGGACTTTTTCTGCCCTGCAGCAGAATATTTCTTAAAGAAGCTTAGCCAAAAAAAAAAAAAAAAAAGGAAAATTAAGTTCCAAGCATTTGATAGCTGTGACTAACTAGCTAGAATACCCTTGGTCTCAGCTCATATAGTGCCAATGGTGTTATACAAACACAGCTTACTCAACAGGACACAAATCATTCTTAATAAACTATTACAAAAGATGCCAACAGAAGAGGCAGAAATAATGGCTCATGGATTAGCCAGCTTCTTTAAGCAATCAGCTTGCTTTGCTGTGAGGTAATCTGCTCTTCGGTACTCAAAGAGGCACAATTCAAAGTTCTGAATACTTCAGAGCTTTTTAGACCTTTAAAAGTGTAATGAAAAGTGGCTGCAGAGTGTTATTTTCCAGCTATTTTATCCTGGACTATGTTAAGTGCTTCCTAATTTGCATGAGATAATAATATTTGTGATGTAATTAGAAAGTTCCACTTGAGGTCAAAATATGGTAGCAACAGAGAAGCAAACACTTGGCAGTCATTCCAGAGGTAGGGTTTTCCAGAAAGTCTGACCAATATTTTTATCAGCAAAAATAAAAGTTCGTTTTAGGTTTTGGTTTTAACCATCACTTCATAAACTCAATGAATGTAAAAGGACTTTTGGTATCTAACAAGTTCCATTCTCAACTACAGCTCATTTCCCAAGCTCAAGAAGAAGCACAAGATGAACAGAGGGTAAAGTCAGCTTGTGATTTCTGTGCCAGAAATGGCACAGAGGGACAAAATTCCTCACTGGCAGCAACCAGTGAGGCTCTAACAACCCAGGAGACCCTTGACAGATTGGGCAGTGAACTGGCCTTTTGCAATGTGTTCTGAGTTTCTGGGGCCAGCCACAAGACAGAGTGAAGTCAATGGAAAGCTTTTGCTTACTGGCAGTGGGCTGTGGATGAATCCACGAATCAGGTTTTCTGGAGGCTGGGTGCAGTGCCTCTGTGTTGGGATGAGGCAGTTAAATGTGTGGGCTTGAATTTGAAATGACAAGCTCCATCTCATGAGTTTCTCTCGCCTTAAGTTTAACTAGCTCAGGAATAACCTGAGGTGGTGCTGTGATAAGTGGTGTTCTTCCCTTGAAATGCCTATGGGAGACCCAAGGAAAGGAGCTTGTCCTCTTGCTTGCTCACAGAAACACTAAAGCCCCTTTCTGTCCTGGCACACAGTTGCACAGGGAGGAATCACAGAATGGTTTGGGCTGGAAGGGAACTTTAAAGACTATCCCCTCCAGCTTCTTGCTATTGGCAGTGACACAGAATCACAGAACACCTTGAGTTGCAAGAGACATTAAAAGTAATCTAGTTCCAACTCCCCTGCCATGGGCAAGGACACCTCTTACTAGCCCAGCTTGCTCAAGGCCCCATCCAACCTGGTCTTAAACACTTCCAGGGATGAGGCATCCACAACTTCTCTGGGCAACTCATTCCAATGTGTCACCACTCATAGTAAAGAACTTCTTCGTAATGTCAAATCTAAACCTACTTTGCTCTAGTTTAAAACCATCTCCCCCCCTTGTCCTATCATCACATGCCCTTATAAAATGTCTCTCTCCAGCTCTCCTGTAAAGCCCCCTTCAGGTACTGGCAGGCCACTATAAGGTCTCTCTGGAGGCCTTCACTTCTCCAGGTGGAACAGGAGTATGGCAGTGATCATGCCCCTGTATTTGGCACTGCTGAGGCCACATCTCAAATACTGTGTTTGGTTTTGTCCCTCTCACTAGAAGAAAGACATTGAGGTGCTGGAGCAGGTCCAGAGAAGGGCAACAAAGCTGGAAAAGGGTTTAGAGAGCAGGTCTGGTGAAGAGCAGCTGAAGGAACTGGGGTTTAGTCTGGAGAAGAGGAGGCTGAGGGGAAACCCCATCAGCCTCTACAACTCCCTGAAAGGAGGTTGGACTGAGGTGGAGCTCAGTCTCTTCTCTTCTTGACTGCTGCTCAATCTCTGAAGGATGCAAAGGAAACCCTGTACTACCCAGCTGAGGCTGGGCTCAAGCTGCTAAGCTCCCAGTGCTTCCAGACTTTCACATTCACCTGGCATTTCTCATCAGAATAAGATAATTCAGAATTGCCCTCAGGTAACTTTTTTGATCTACATCAGCTGAGCCCTAAATAAGAGATATGCAGCCACTGTCTCCAGAAGCTGAATTCCCAGCTCAGTGTTTTCCCATTCCTCTCTCTGCTTCTCAGTGGCTTCTGGGGTAACAGTAATTTCATTTCCATGGCCAGATATTGTTGCATGCTATGGCCTTTGCTAGGATCATAAATGAAAGGGGGTAGCAAAAATTATACTGGTTTTGTAAAGGGGAATGCTTCCCTCTACTAGCATCCTAACTGAGATCCACCCAATTTGCTCATGAAACACTGAACTATCCTCACCAGTAAGTAGGTATGAAAACAGATGCAGTGGATAAAAGAGGTTCTGAAGGCTGACCAAAATCCACCTCATAGTACCAACACCATGACACAGCTGCAGTGCTGGCAGAGGGCTGTGGTGTTCCCCAGCTAGTACCATGTGTGCCACAGCCCAGCTCTGCTGAACCCATGTTGACTTTGGGATATGGTTTTATGGCCATATTGGTCTTAGGTTGATGGTTGAACTCAATGACCTTAGAGGTCTTTTCCAACCAAAAATATTCTAGGATTCTATGATTTGTCTCACTCCTGCTCCCTGTCCCATGCAGCCAGGGATTCCTGGCACATTTTACTGGCTGAAAGCTCATCAGGAAGTTCTCTAATTTCAGGTACACATTATTTTCAGGCAGCCTCCTACTTTATTACAGTCTGATGCTGTGAAACATACACCAAATGTAAAGCAGAAGAAAACAGAGCCCTGCCTGAGGACATCCACACAGAGATGGAGACAGTGGCATGCGGGTACACTGGTGGGATGGATGTGGGAGCCCAAAGATCTGACATTAATCTGGACTCCAGTAAGTCTCCTCTGTCTCATTTTTCCTTCTCACCCAGGGGAGGTAATGCCAGTCATTATCTTGTTTCACCTGAGGAAAAATGTTATCAAGATTAGTAAGGCACTTACATGCTACAGAGACTGGAAAATTCCTACGCCTGCAGAAGATCATGAAAGAAAGACTGACTCTACTTGTTGTACCAAAGGCAGAAGCTAAGGGAAAGGAACTATTTCACTTCCTAAGCATGCCTTGGGTATCTTCACAACACAAATAACCTAAAATAAAACATTTAGAAAACCCAAACCACCAAAAAGCCCAGACCAGTGCCTGATAATGTAATTACAGCCTGTGTTAGTACACACTTCCATAAGGGAGATGAATGGAGACTTTCTGAATATTAGACATTTTGATAAATCCAAGATTTGCTGAATTTGGAGCTGCCACTACCTTAATATTCTTTAATCTTCAGTGCAACTGGGCATGAGTTTCAGTATCTTTCCTTGCTCAAAGCAGACCTGAGCATGGGAGCAGTCAGGTACAGGTGAAGGTTTTGCGGCAGGGTTCAAGGAACCAGAGTCACTCTCTGTAGTGTCCAGGGAGATGTGTGAGCCTGTGGCGACCACACTGCTGGGCTGCATGGATGCCACTGCAAAAGCATCCCTGGTGGTATGAATATCCCCCTTGCCACAGAGGCCTCAGAAAGGCACTTGGCTTGTATTTGTCACCTGAGATTCTTCTGCACACCATAGAGGCAGCTCGCTCACTGCACACCACAGCGTGCACAGCCACAAATCTGTAAGATTTAGTACTGACAGGCATAAAAAGAGACGTGTTGGGGGGTTGAGGGGCTTGGGGTAGGTTCCTACCATGGTGTAATTACATTGCTTATTAGGAAAAATTTCTTTCCTGCAAGAGTGGTCAGGCATTGGAACAGGGAGGTGGTGGAGTCACCATTCTTGGAAGTGTTAAAAAACCCTGTAGACATGACACTTTGGGACATGGTTTAGTGGGCATGGTGGTGTTGAGTTGATAGTTGGACTTGATGATCTTAGAGGTCTTTTCCAACCTTTTAATGATTCTATGTTTGCTTTTTTTCTGCATCTCCCTTTCTTTACCCCTCTGGTTTCCGCTAGGCTCTCCTAACTGCCTAAAAGACAGTCAGAGAGGCTAAGCCACTTCTCTAGGCTCCTTCTGCAGCTGGGACCACCACATCCTAACAAGATCTCATTACTTCTTGAGAGATGGGTCTAACTGGTGGATCAGCACCTTTTCTTTTTTTCTTCTTCTTCTGCTGCCTGCAACTGCAGTTAAGGCACTTGGGCTCCTCCCTACCCAGCAGTGGCATTTCTGAGGAACAAAGACAATGGGCTGGCTCCTGACTTCTAGTGAGTGCTGTGCCCACCTTTGCTATCCATAACAGCAGGCTGTGCACCCCCCAGGTTCTGCATCCTCCAGCCATGGGTTAGATTTGCTTGTACTTTGTGTCTCTTGACCATTTCTAAAAGAAAATATCAAACTTTGCCACAGCTAAAAATTTAATCAAGAAAACCTGATTGTAGAATCACAGAATTGTCAGGGTTGGAAGGGACCTCAAGGATCATCTAGTTCCAACCCCCCTGCCATGGGCAGGGACACCTCACACTAGATCAGGTTGCTCAGAGCCACCTCCAGCCTGGCCTTAAAAACTTCCAGGGATGGGGCTTCCACCACCTCCCTGGGCAACCTGTTCCAGTGTCTCACCACACTTACAGTGAAGAACTTCTTCCTAACATCTAATCTAAATCTCCCTTCCTCTGGCTTGGATCCATTCCCCCTCGTCCTAAAAAACCTCTCACCAGCTTTCTCGTAGGCTCCCTTCAGATACTGGAAGGCCACAATAAGGTCTCCTGGGAACCTTCTCTTCTCCAAAGTGAACAGCCCCAACTCTCTCAGCCTGTCTTCATAGGAAAGGTGCTCCAGCCCTCTGATCATCCTCGTGGCCCTTCTCTGGACACATCATGTTCATGCACGATTGTTCTTCAATGGGGTAATTTTGCATTCCAGCTGTTCTTAGCACAATATCATCACCAAACTCTCTTGGTATGTGCTGAGTGTAGAAAGTCAGTTGAGATGTTCTAATGATGTCGAAATGAAATGCTGTCAGTGCAAATCCATGAAGTGACAGAATGGTGTCAGAAATGAAAGGGAATCATATCAGAGTGTGTTCCAGCACCACTCACAAATTTGTGAGAAGGAAAGGGTGCCACAATTTGGGGACAATGTTTGTTATGACAGAAATGCTCAAACAGCTTTAAAGGGAAGCATGCGTTTGCCAGCCGCATCACTTTTTGATCCAACAGATTTATCAAGAAGTTGGATTAATTTCCTCTATAAATACCTCTGTGAGCAGAACACTCCTGTGTGTTGCAGAAAGGGGGGTTGAAGTAGTTGCAGCTGTAGGTTTCTTCTGAAACAGAATAGGAAAGTTCATAGCATAGCTTTCTTTTGAGAGAAGGAAAAACAAACCACTTCTCACCCAGTTATCCTCATTAAGAAAACCCACAGCCCAGTGTCTCTATTCCATCCTGAAGAAAGGACTCTCTAAGCATCACAGGTAGGAAAAATCTATCATAGGATCATAGAATCACAGAATGGTAGGGGTTGGAAGGGACCTCTGGAGATCATCTAGTCCAAAGCTCCTGCTGGAGCAGATTCACCTAGATCAGGTTGCACAGGAACACATCCAGGTGGTTTTGAAAGTCTCCGGAGAAGGAGACTCCACCACATCCCTGAGCAGCCTGCTCCAGTGCTCTGTCACCCTCAAAGTAAACTTTTTCCTTTGTTCAAGTGAAACCTCCTGTGTTCTAATTTGTACCCAGTACCCCTTGTCCTATTGCTGGGCACCACTAGAAAGAGCTCTGTACCTATTTCTTCTAAAAATTCCCACACCCTTTGAGTAAGGATTTGTATTTTGCAGCCATTCACCTCCCTACTAACATTGTGCTTAGCAACAAAACTGGACATTAGGAAGGAGTTCTTTACTATGAGGGTGGTCAGACACTGCAACAGGCTGCCCAGAGAAGTTGTGGAGGCCTCATCCTTGGAAATATTTAAGACCAAGCTGGATGGAGCTTTGAAAAACCTGGTCTAGGTGAGATATCCCTGCTTACTGCAGGAGTGGCACTAGATGATCTTTAAGGTCCCTTCCAACTAAGCCATTGTATGATTCTATGAAGAGCAGAACCTTAAACAGGACAAAAGACGTTGCCTAACATTTCAGCTGATTAGAAGAATTTTCCTAAGTGCCAGTCTGCTGTAGGGACTTACACTACATTTGCCAGTGCTTGATTGCTTGATTTAAACCACAGTGTAGGTTCTGATTTATTTATTTTTTCAGCCAAGATTTTCTTTTACCAAAACCTGTAAATTTGGTTATTCAGAAATCTTCTCTGGCTTGACTTGAGAGGTTTTTCTCTTCAGCTGGCCATACTGACACAAATAAGACGAAATTGACATCTACAAGCTCCACGCTGATGTTTTACAACACATTTCCATTCTCTGCTTACACTTTGTCTTTAATTTCTTTTTGGACAAGAACCAAAGACCTTAAAGAAATACTCAAAGGTGAAGCAAAATAACGAATTTTATGTCAAGAGCAATGTATGTTTTGCATGGCAGAATTGTTATGGAGTGGTAACTCAAAATAAGTATTTTAAGGATTCATCAGAATTCCCAGTGGAACAAAATCCTACCTAAAATGCTTGGACTTTTAGAAAAGCAGAAAATACTGAAAACTGGGAAGCAATGTTGCTCAAAGATTGGTTTTCTGCAATGGTGTGGACAGTGATAGAATGATAGGAATGGCGGTAAGAAAAAAAAATGGATTTCATGTCTAAATAGATATTTGATCAGATTAAAACTCCTCAGGAAATCTCTGAAGACGCTGCTGATTCCTGGTGGACAACAAGTTATCCATGAGACAGCAATGTGCCTTTGTGGCCAAGAAGGCCAATGGGATCCTGGGGTACATTAGGAATAGCGTGGCCAACAGATCAAGGGAGGTTCTCCTCCCCCTCTACTCTGCCCTAATGAGGCCCCACCTGGAATATTGCATCCGGTTCTGGGCTGTCCAGTTCGAGAGGGACAGGGATCTACTTGAGTTAGTCTAACAGAGGGCTACAAGGGACTGGAGCACTGCCTTATGAGGAAAGGCTGAGAGACTTGGGGCTGTTCAGTCTGGAGAGGAGAAGACTGAGGGCTGGGTGTCAGGAAGGAAAAGACAGCCTCTGCTCACTTGTACCCTGTGATAGGACAAGGGGCAATGGATGTAAACTGCAGCACAGGAAGTTTTACCACAACAAGAGGAAGAACTTCTTTACTGTAAGGGTCACAGAGCACTGGAACAGGCTCCCCAGAGAAGTTGTGGAGTCTCCTTCTCTGGAGACTTTCAAGCCCTGTCTGGATGTGTTTCTGGCATGGGGAGTCAGACCCGAACATCTCCAGAGGTCCTTTCCAACCCCTAACATCCTGTGATCCTGTGAACATTCTTTGGATATTTGCAGTTTTGAGGAAATATTTCTGGTTTACTTAGGAATAGTTCATTATGCTTCCATCTGTGTAAAACATGCTCCTCAAAGTAGCAAAGAAAAGTGGGGGGAAAAAAATCATGTTTCACATCATGCTAACAAATGGGGAAATGTTTTCAAGCCTTTCAATTAAAACTGGGATTTCTTCAAGTAAGGTTGAATATTCATTTTTTTTTTCCCCCTGTGTAAACAATTTCTTTTCCCCTCAGAGGAACTCTCCGAGATCTTCTGTACATTCATAGATGGAAAAAGTACATCTATTTCTATGTCAAATGTGTCTCAGTGGGGGGGGGGGGGTGTGCAGGGGGAAATTATTTTTTTTCCATTTTATTGCTTTCATTTTCTACTCTTCTTGCATGTTGGAATACTCCAGGTGGGTGCTGCGTGTGCTTCTGATTATGCCGTGTAACACAGCGGGGAGACCTCTTATCTCAGTCTGGTTGCCTGGTTGAGGGAAAAAAAAATAAATAAATAAAAAGAAAACTATAAAATAAAATAAAAATCACATTTAAGGTAGTAAACACAGCTGTGGAAGAAGCATTTTCTATTTCCTTGCTGTTTGTTTTAACGCACTAAAATGGCATAATTACAGAAGTTTGCAAAAACGCCAAGATGTAAACCAAAATAATTTGGTCTCTGGGTTTCTGTTACAGTCTCTGTGTCTTCAGATAAAGTGTTCAAAAAGCACAAGGAAAGTCTTTTCTGCTTTATGCTCTGTTTTGCCCTGATAAATCAAATGCAGGATTTCAGAGAAAAAAGGAGTTTAGAAGTCATCTCGTGGTTACGTCGGTGTTAAAGAAGTGTTCAGATCTTGTTCTTGACGTTTTTCATGCCAGCTTGGAACTTTGGTCTTGAAGATTTGTGTGTCTATTGTTTTAATATTATTTTTTTTCCCCTTGACTCTGCAAGCACTTTAAAGATAGGAAATTTTCAGAGCTATGAAAAATAAATAAATAAATAAAAGAAAAGAATAGAGGTTTTGTAAATCTAACCAACCCAACTTCATTTGAGGAAAATTAAATCTGAACTCTGAAAGAGGACAATGCCTTTTATTTTATTTATTTTTTTTCAGCTTGCAAAGAAATAGAGTAATGCAATCCTTTTTTTATTTCCCATTTAAAGGAGGCTGAAGCATTTTCATCTGTGGTGTGTAAAGCCTGCTTTGCAGAGAACAAATCTGGAGCGCACACACTGTATTTGGGCTTAAGTAGAGAGAGTTGGGCTTCATAGAGAGAGTGATTGCCCACTGGAATGTGCTGCCTGGGGAGGTGGTGGAGTCACCATCTGTGGAGGTGTTTAGGAGGAGACTTGATAGGGTGCTTGGTTGCATGGTTTAGTTGATAAGGTGGTGTTGGATGATGGGCTGGAGGCGATGATCTTGAAGGTCTCTTCCAACCTGGTCTATTCTATTCTATTCTATTCTATTCTATTCTATTCTATTCTATTCTATTCTATTCTATTCTAAGTTGGGTGAATAAACAGCATTGTAATGTTACAACCATTAAAAGAAAAAAAGTGCAGAAATTCATGAATGTCACTTTTTTAACCCTGTATTACTTTCTGAAGTTCAAGTAGTAAAGGATTAAATGTGAAGCCCTCAGTAAGGAGCCCTTCCACCTGAGCTGCATCCATTCTCTATCTCCTATTATTTCACCAAAAGAAGCAGCAGATTTTGAGGGATGTCCTCAGGCCAAATTCTGCCCACAAAAAGCTGATACCATGTCCCCTGAAATCCCATGTAAGATAATGCTAACATCTTGGCCACTTTGCTCTGTGGAAGATTTCATCTTTTTTATCACCAGAGCTGCATAAAGTTCTCTTTAACTAGGACTGGAAAGACTCTCCCTGGCACCAGTGTCCCTTTGGATCACACTGTACCATCCTTTTACTCCATCCACATCTATTATTTCGCTGCCCAGAATTGTTGTAATATGACTGCATCCCTTCATTACCTCTGCATTTTATCCGGCTGATTTTCTAAAGCCAGAGAGGATCATTATCAGCTCTTGCATAACACAGCAAATAGGCTGAAGACAGGCTTTGGGGCAATGCTTTTCTCTCCTCTGCAGTCCACCTTCTTCAGACTGTAAGTAGGTTGAAGCAAAGAGCAACAGAAAGCATGATCAGGATTTCTGACCTGCCTAAAATCAGTAACAAGTGCCAGAGGAAGAAAATATTTCATAGAATCACAGAATCATACAACCATAAAATCATAGAATCATAGAACTATAGAATCATAGAATGGTTTGAGTTGGAAGGGACCTTAAAGATCATCCAGTTCCAACTCCCCTGCCATGGGCAGGAACACCCCCCCGCTAGACCAGGCTGCTCAAAGCCTCATCCAGTCTGGTCTTAAATACTTCCAAGGATGGGGTATCCACAACTCATGTCTAGCTCATCACAGTAGAATCCTCCAGCCGAGTGGGATGGAGAGCAAGGGCAGGTGAGGGCCTCTAAAGCAAGGGTTCTGAAATGGGTGGGCTCTGGCAGAAGCTACAACTCTGTGGTTCCAGATACTGAACCAGAAAATGGAGCATGGGCACACAAAACATCCATCTATCCCCACTAAAGCCAATGGGGACCCTTGATGTTGGTTTTAGCAGGACCTGGATCATGGTGGTGGTTTGTATCAGGGAAAAAGAACAGGCAGTCATACCCAGCTCATTGCAAAGAACTCTAGGTTTAACTGCTGGTCCTTCAAGTGATGAAAAGTCCCAAGTCTACATCCAGGCATCATTATGCAGCCACCATTTCTAACTAAGGAGGATTCTGAAGTCAGGGTATTGGCACATTAACCATGAGGACTTTGTTTAGCAGCACATGAGAATAGAAAAAGTGGAATGTTTTGTGAAACTGATAAAAAGATTACAGAAAATCTGCACATTTGAAGGCAAGAAAGGAACCATAAATTATTTGCTCTGACTTCCTGCACAGCGCAAACCTGCAACCTAATTTGGTTGTGCCTGCATCATTCCTCTGCTTGATCCAAAGATCTCACTTGGAAAGGGAAACATCTTCATTAAAAAGTCCAAGTCATGCAGAAGTCACCATAGCCCTTTGGATTTTTTTTTCCAAAGGTTAACTTTCTGAAAGAAGAAAATTTTTTAAAGCACACAAAACATCTTTTTTCTAATTAAAATGTATTTTCAGTTAAATATCTTGAGTGAAAAGTTTTTCCTTCTGTATGTATTCACTCAGGTCATACTTTACCTCAAAATAGTGCCCACTTTGGAGTCCCTTAAGGAAAACATCTTCCTTCTCATTCCCAAATCAAGGCATTTTCCTAATAATAAAAGCAGAATCAAGGTCACAGAAGCACAAATGATACAACCCCAAGAGCTATTTTTCAGTCACTGACTAAAGAACATTGTGATGGAAGAAATCTGAGCTGAAGAAGAAAATAACCTCCATTTTTCCAATAAATGAAATACCTTCTCCAGAATGTAAAATGAATCTTAAAGCAGAGCGTCTTGATGCTTCTTGCAGCAGGGCCTCTTTCAGGGACAAAGATGTAATTCAAACATGGAGACCAGGAGGGGAAAAAAGAAAGAAAGAAAGAAAGGGAAAATAGAAGTCTTTTCCTCTACACTTATGAATATGACAGTGACCTTACAGAGTCCCTTGAAGATGCAGCCAGTGACATCCAGCTTCCCTGCAGGGCTGCTCGCAGCTGCGGGCTGGATTGTGAAAGATGAGGAGGAAAATGTCCCCTGTGCTGCACAGGAAACTTTTAGGACACCAAGTGTGGATTATGCCAGCGTGCATTTTAGTGGAGGATATAAAAGCTAAGGCAGAAGCTGAACTAAAATAATACAGTCCTGGAATTCCATCATGAGGAAAGTTCAAAATTATAATCATATTAATACTATTATTAATGTTATTAATATTTATAATAATGACAATAATAAGAAACTCTAACAATATTAATAATCTATGACTGGAGTGGATTTTATGACAGATTTAAGTAATTTCATAGAATCATAGAATTGTTTTGGTTCAAAAAGACCTCTAAGATCATCAAGTCCAGCCATCAACCCAGCACCACCACTCCCAATAAGCCATGTCCTGAAGTGCCATGTCTACAAGTTTTTTGAACACTTCCAGGCATGATGACTCCACCAGCTCCCTGGGTAGCCTGTTTCACTGCCTGGCCACTCTTGCAGGAAAGAAATTTTTCTTAATGTCCAATATAAACCTCCCCTGGTGCAACTTGTCATTTTCTTTTCTCCTGTCACTAGTTACTTGGGAGAAGAGACCAACACCCACCTCACTACAACCTCCCTTCAGTTTTAGAGAGCAATGAGGTCTCCTCTCAACCTCCTTTTCTCCAGACTAAACAACCTCAGTTCCCTCAGCTGTTCCTCACAAGATCAGTTCTCCAGACCCTTCAAGGGCTACATTATGAAAGTTTGGCTGACCTTGAGTAGGACAGAATCATAGAATCATTAAGGTTGGAAAAGACCTCTAAGATCATGGAATAATTGAATGGTTTGGATTGGACGGGACTTTAAAGATCATCTGTTTCCAACAACTCTGCTGTTGGCAGGGACACCTTCTACTTGACCAGCTTGCCTAAGGCCTCATCTGACCTGGATTTGAACACCTCCATGGAGGGGGCATCCATGACCTCCCTGGCCAATCTCTTCCAGTGCCTCACCATCCTCACTGTAAAGAATTTCTTCCTAATACCCAATCTAAGTCTCCCCTCCTCAAGCTTCAATCCATTCCCTCTCATCCTATTACCATAAGCCCTTGTCAAAAGTCCCCATCTCTCATGTAGCTCCCTTCAGTTACAGGAAGGCTGCTCTAAGGTCTTCCCAAAGTCTTCTCTTCTCTAGGCTGAACAGCCCGAACACTCACAACCTGTCCCCATGGGTGAGGTTCTCCAGCCCTCTGATCATCTTCATAGCCTCCTCTGGGCCTGCCCCAGTAGTCTGATGTCCTTCTTATGCTGAGGGCACCAGAACTGAATGCATCACGAAGTCCAACTTATAGGGTCGTTATTAAAAAGGTGAAAGGAAAATTGTGAGCTTCATTCCTGAGGTTTGAAGGGGGAAATCCCTGTTCTGTGTTCCCTGAGGAGCCCTGCAGGTGGACTTTCCTTAATCCCTTTACCAGCAGCCCTGCCCTGCTCTCTTGAAAACACACTAAAGGGCCTGAGGAGTTACACCTCAGATTCTTTGGTCATTTTTAGCGGGGATGTCAGAGACCTGAGAAAGCAGTCCTGAAGCACTGGGATGCAAAGGGATTTATGTGACATCTGAAGTCCCGCAGAGAGGCAGCAACTCTGCTCCTGTCTGAGCGGCTGACAAGTGATTTATGGCTGAAGGATATGTGACAGGCAGGAGAGAATAAGCAGAGTGAATATCCATACTAGAGACAAAACAACTGTCTTCCTTGAGGAGCAACTGCCTTTGGCTACTTGGAGCTAAAAGATGCAGCAATAAATTTTAAGGCCTGAAAAGATCATTACAGTCATCCAGCCTAGCTGCCCACTCTTCCAGGATGCTGAATTTCCTGAAGTCATCCCTTCCTGATGCCATGATCAAGGTTCTTAGATCTTCTGCTAGTGGCTGGAGGTCCTTCCCAGTGTGCCACTGTCACCATCACTCTGACTGCCACGACTGCCCCCTGCAGCATCTTCCTTGCAACACCAGAGCCAGGCAGCAAGGGCAGCTAGAGCAGACTTTTTCTCAGGAGTATTTCTGTCAAAGAGAGCCTCTACACCTGGCTCTTCAGTGATGCTGCCTCATGCTCTCCAGCACCTCTAGCAGCAGTTTTGTCCACACAGTTCCAGGTCCATGCTCAAATGTCTGTAAAGGAAATCTCAGGCAACTGCAAGAAGCCATGCTCCAGCAGTTCTTGCTGCTGATCCAAACTGCAGATCTGAAGATGGCTCCATCTAGTCTGTGTCTTGTCTTTCTTGGAAGCCACAGGGCCTCGAGTGAAGTACCTATGGCTCCTGAAATAACAGTGCCCAACCATTTTGAGACCAGGCAGGCAGCAGAACGAGTCCATCAGGAAAAGCTGAGTTTTCTGTAGATGCTTCTCTGCTGTCCTCCATCACCTCACAAAGAGACCAGTGTTACACCAGAGTGGAAGCACGTGAGCTGGAAATGGTAAAAAAGGCTGGGACAGACTTCACCTGAAACATCCTGCCCAACCCAGAGAAGGTCTCCTTGTTTGTAAAGATGGGTCTCATCCATGCTGAGCCATGAAATGGAAGAACAGAAGTTCCCCATCTGCCCCATGAGCTTATATGGACAGAGCTCCAAAATGGAAGGAAATGGGTGAGTTCATTGAGTATTTCCCATTCTGGAGGGTCAGGCCATGGTTAAATGGGGACTGCCTTGGGAAGGTTGTGATGCATCAAGAAATGACTAAACAACTCTTCAGTGAGCCTGGAAGGCACAACTTGAGAAAGGAGGGAAGGAGGACTGCAGACAGGAGTTTTATATCTCCGGGAATCTCTGAACATCATTTTGTCCCACACATTCAGTCAGTCTCCTACACTCCTACACTCCTGACACTGACCAGGAGCCCTGGCCTGGTCACATTGGTGCAACTTCTTGGCAAATAAAAGAGACAGCAACAGTTTGTCCTGAAAAGCTAATCCTGTGGCCAACCCACAGCAGTGAGACCATCAGCCATGGAAATGCCAAAGTGACAGGTTTGCTTTGTTAACTAGAGGCCTGGCATTTGCTGGGCACAGGCAAGCAACTGGAGGAGAAGAAATTGTTCCATGGGTGAGAGATGACCAGAACTGTGTGAACGCTTTGGGGTGGAGGGTGAAAATAACATCTACTCCAAGCTTGCTTTGATCACAAGGTCACAGGAGCATACTTCCATCAACACAAGTGGTGACCTTCAGAGGAACACAAGACCTCCTTTTCTTTTGAAGGGACATACATTCCCCAAAGAAGAGCATGTCATGCATGGCTCCCCAGGGAAGTGACTGAATCCCCATCACTGGAGGCATTTAAAACAGGCAGAGATGTGGTTCTGAGGGACATGGTTTAGCACCAGACTTGTCAGAGTTAGAGAATGGTTGGACTCAATGATCTTAAAGGGCTTTTCCAACCAATTTTCAAATTACTCTGTCATTCTATGATTCTATGCCTAGATGGAGAAATGTCTGTTTTCCTCTCCTTGAACCTTCTGTGCTCAGAGGCTCTGCAGAAAGCTACTGAAATCTGACCAAAAAGTCCTAGACTCTTTCCCTGGGTTTTCTATTGGGTTTCTTTCTTCTCCCTTGCTCACAACTGGTTTTCTTTCAAAATCCTTTCCTGCCTTTTCTCCTTTTATCACTGCCCTGTGAACATCCTTCTAGGCTTACCCTCTCCACTGGCTTACAGCTTGCTTTTGCTCATTCTGAACATGACAAGATTTTTCCTTTGAAGCTGATGTAATTTTAGTTTTTTTGCACAGCCTTAGGAAAGAACATGAGTACTTTCAGCCCCTTTGCCTCTTCATCCTGCAAATACTGCTCCAGGTAAAGGTGTCCCAAGCAGAAAATGATGCACTGGAGCACCAAGAAAGCCCTTGGCTTTTGAAGTTGTTTGGAAATCACCATTTTCTGATGTTATAAAAGAAGAGTTAATCCATGTTTCCAGTGTAGAGGGCTGTTTGATGTTGGGTTTGGTGGTTTTGTTGGGGTTTGGGGTTTTTGTTTCTTGGTTGTTGGTGTTTTAGGGTTTGGGGGGGGGGAGGGGGGTGGCTTTGTTGGTTTGGGGTTTTTTTAAAGGGGGGGGGGGGGGGAATTCCTTTCATTCTTTGCCAGCAATTTCCATGGAAATGAAGTTTCCAGCAAAAACTCTCAGTGCTCAAACGAGGTCATTTTCTCCAGAAAGTGAAAGATTTTCACTGGACAATTGCAAGATTTAATTAAAAAAAAATAAAAAATAAATCCTGAGAGGCTTCACCCGAAATATTTTGCCCGTCGGCTGGGAACAAAGCACCGGGAGCGAGAGTCGACCGAGAACCCCCCGCAAATCCCCCCCACCCAGCTCTCCGTTCAGTCCAGCACCGGGACAGGACGGAGCAGCCAGTGGGCACCGGCAGGGACACATCCCCCGCTTCCCCATCCCGCCGTAGGGCTTGGTTTGGGAATGAGGGGGGATGGGGGGTGCCCAACTCTGCCTCCGCGTCAGCTCCCCGGCGCGGGCGGAACAATCAGCGCCTTGTCCGCGTCCCGGTCCCCGTGCCCTGCGGGGACAGCGCTGGCGGGGCCGCCCCGGCTCCTTGGCCGCCGCCGCCGCTCAGTCTGGCCCCGGCGGGGCGGGAGGCGGGAGGCGGCGGGGTGAGGTTGTTGGGAGGGATGGAGGGGGAAGCCGCAACGCGCAGGTAGCGCGGAAGCGCAACGCGCAGCGCGGCCGCATCATGGCGCTGTTGTCACGAGCACCGGCGCCGTGTCCACGGCGCCCCAGCGGCGGGACAGGCTGCGGCGGCGGGACGGGGACAGCATCCTGTGTATGTGTCCCACTCCCACACACACAGAGCCCTCTGACTTCCCACCGTGGATTAACGGGGCTTCGTCCCGAAGGAGCCGCGGCCAGGCTCGGGAGGGGGACTCCGGGCAGCCGCTGAGGGGGTGCGGCGGGCATGTGCCGGTAAACAATGAGCGTATTGTGAAATAGAAAACAGACTCTGGGCTCCCCCTGAAACGCTCGCTCCACACCGGATGTGTTAAATAAAAACCGCTGGGGGAAATAAATAAATAAAATGTTTTGTAAAAATATCAGAAAGTCAAGAAAATCGGGGTCGGACCGAGAAGGACCGGGGGCAAGAAGCCTCAAACCGGCGGGATTTGTGCGCCCACTGCCCGGTAATCCTCGGAAGGACGACAAACGGCTGTGGGTGTCCCTGGAAAAAATTCACTTTACGGTTTTTGAGGTTGTATCTGGTGGGTTTCTGGTTTGGTTTGGTTTCCTTTTTATATCCCTTTTTTTTTTCTGTCCTTGCCTCGCCTCTGAATAAAATAAGAGCAAACTTTGCCTGCTGCATAAAAACCGATCCCTATTTCCCTGGGGGGGGGGGGGGAGAGAAAGGGGGAGGGGGGAGAAAAAAGTTTAAAAAGAAAGCCATCTTGTCAGGACGGTTTGGCCGGGACCCGCTGCAGCTCCGGACACTGGGTGAGATACCAGCTCCCAGGTCCTCTCCTCTTTTCTCCTTTCAAATGGCATCCTCCTGCCCGGACGTGTTGGAAGTGCAGTGCCTTGGAATTTATGACACAAATGGGCTCCCCCCTTCTCTCCCTCTCTTCATCTGTTTGAAATCTCTACCGTCCCCTCCAACTGGACGCAAACTGGGAGCTTTAATAAACTTACTTCCCCCCTCTCCAGTCGTAAACATGTATTCCTCTCTTTAGGAAATAAAATAAAATAAAATAAAGGGGAAGGGGGGGGGAAGATATTTCCAACGGCTTTAAGTAAGTGATTAATATAATGAAATGCTGAGGGATTTGTTTAATGTGATTTTATATGAGCTGTGGACATTTCCAAAGCAAACAATAAGTTCAAGTACAACACGCACGGTTGTGTTGCAAGTGTTACCCAGCTGGCTAGGAGATCTTCGGTGAGCAAACAGGCTAAATCTGGAGAGTAAACAACTTCAGAAAAATCTACAACTCCAGGTCACTGAAAACAGCCTTTTATTTGTTTTCCTTCGTGTCTAGTAAAATTTGATCCTTGGTTGGGGGTTTTGGGGGGTTGGCTTTTTTAGTTTTTGGAGGTTTTTTGCAACGTTTCTGGTAAAATGACCAGGGATGGGCATCACCAATCTGTGGAAACCATCACCTGAGACCTGGGTGCTAGCAAAAGAGGGTGTTGCTGATGCGCAGTGCTGCACGGAATGGAACATCCCTGCCCTGGTCACTTCTTGGGGAGTTGTCACCCGGGAAATGGCCTCTTGCAACGGCCTCCCAGTGTTCCTGCCCACGCGTGAGGGCAATGTGAGCTCTCCCCGTGATGATCATCTGACTGTGGGCCGCAGCCTGTGATGAGCTTCGTGGGTGAGGACAGGCCACGCGTGGAGTCCCCCGCAGCTGGACCGGGGAGGGGGGCCAGGTCTCTCTGTCCATGGGCACCATGCCATAGCCAAGTGGGTGTCACCAGTGCCCCCAGCAGCTCCCACACACTCCAGGGCACGGCGTCCTGCCGGGAGCTTCCAGGCCGCGCTCGGGTCTTCAGTGCAGGAAATGATGTAACTACAAATTAAGTTGGGTTTTGGTTGTTGGCTTGTTTCTTGTTTGTTTGTTTATTTGGGGGGAAAGGGGATAGTATGATTTACTTTATTTAACGTGGAGGTCCCGGATGAAATCCCCCTCGGAGAGGGAGGACGATTAAGAACAGAACAGACCCAGTTAGACGCAAATGGATCCATACTGGGAACCAGGAGCGCCCGGTACGTTGTTCCCAAGAGGAACCCAGCTGTAAACCGGGGCCGGCGGTGCGGGACATTGGACTGGGGGGGCAGCGGCGGAGCCCCCTTACCTACTGCAAGTGTTGAGGAGGTGAGGGGGGGAGCCGGAAACCTCCCTATCAAGACGCTGCAGCTCGGAGATCGCTGTTGATATTCACTTTAAAAGAGCTTGAATGGGACTTCTTCTCTTTTTTTTTTCCTTTTTTTTTTTTTTTTTTTTTAAGCCAAAGCTTTGTTGTGCTAAACTAGTTGGACGAGTTAGGGTGTCGCTGCTCCCGATTGCTCTGGCCAATGGAACCCGATCCACCCTGCTGTGCGTAAGAGCGCAATTAAGGATTTAACCAAGCCTATGCTGAGCCCCAGCCAGCAGTCTGCCGGAGACAGACAGAGCGCCGCAGCCTCCTCCCCCAGACATGTCTGCTTAGACCCCAGCAGCCCCCAGCAGCAGCCAGCCCCAGCCAGCCCGCCGGTTCCCAGCTATGACAGGAGTATTTGACAGAAGGGTCCCCAACATCAGATCCGGCGACTTCCAGGCTCCTTTCCAGACGGCCGCAGCCATGCACCACCCGTCCCAGGAATCTCCCACTTTACCCGAGTCCTCGGCTACGGATTCCGACTACTACAGCCCGGCGGGGGGAGCCCCGCACGGCTACTGCTCGCCTACCTCGGCTTCCTACGGCAAAGCGCTGAACCCTTACCAGTACCAGTACCACGGCATGAATGGATCTGCTGGGAACTATCCTCCCAAAGCCTATGCAGACTACAGCTACGCCAGCCCCTACCACCAGTACAGTGGGGCTTACAACCGCGTACAGAGCTCCTCCAGCCAGCCAGGTGAGAACCGAGGGTCGGGGGCGTCGGGGGGGGGGGCACACACAGACCTTGCCGTGGTGTTGGTAAGGCTGGAGAAGCGCACCCCGGCAGATCTCTGCCCCGTGGACTGTGGGGATGCAGCTTGCCCTGAAGCACAAGGAGAAATAAAAATAACCTTTATTTTTAAAGCATTATAAAAGCATTGTCCCCCTTACTATAAAAATACATTTAAAAGGAAAATTAAAGAAAGATTTAAAAATAGGTGGAACGATGGTCCGGTTTTCCTGACCAGCCCACACTATCTAAACCACAAATCCTTGGACTAGTGCTTTAGAGAAGCAAACATCAGCCAGATGCCTCCGGGCCCCCACGGCTGCCTCTGTTTTTCTCCCCCCTGCCTGCCCCGCAGGAAGAGGGGGAAAAAATATCCGAGCCTTGTTGCGTGTCTCAAAACTCAGGTTGGAGGTGGCAAAGAAAGTTTCCTTCCCTCTGTGCTAGAGGGGCGGGGGAGGAGACTGGGAGGGGGAGCTCAGCAGTGGTGGGGCTGCGAAGCCGGGAAAGTTTTTTACTGGAAGCGCCGGGGTTTTAACGTTTTCCATTTGCTTCTTTGTAAGTTGCTGTGGAGGTTTAAATAAATAAATAAATAAATAAATAGGGCAAGGGGAAAAAATAAAAAATAAATAAAAAAGTTAAAAACACCAACCAAACAGCAAGCCCGTAGCCAAGCCAAGCTGCTGAGGCTTGGCTGAGACGAGCGCGGTGGCACTCGGGGACACGCCGGCGGCGGCGGGAGAAGCCAGGCTTTTCCCAGCAAGGCACCGATAATGGGGCCAGATCCCGCGCCAGGCGCGCATCTCCCCCGCTCCCTCCCGCGCAGTGCCACGCGACCGGCTCCGCCGCGCTCCGAGGAGGATGCCTGGGGCGGGAGGCAGGGGAGGGCCAAGGCCTGCCACGGATAGAGCAGGGAGGGGAGCTCCATTTCACAGCGGGGAGCAGTCGGAGGGAGCCCCGAGGGAAGCCGCGGGGGCCCGTCGTGCCGGCGCCGCTGCCCTGCCCAGCCCGACCCGGCCCGGCCCGCGGGCGGGACGCTGCTGCCGGCGGTGGCACAGGCGGTGCGGAGCGAAGCCGTTCCGCGCCTTAATGTCTGCGTCTGTGTCTCTCTCCCGCCCTTACGCCCGTGCAGAGAAAGAGGTGGCGGAGCCCGAGGTGAGGATGGTGAACGGCAAACCAAAGAAAGTGCGCAAACCCCGCACTATTTATTCCAGCTTCCAGCTGGCCGCCTTGCAGAGGAGGTTCCAGAAGACCCAGTACCTCGCCCTGCCCGAGCGGGCCGAGCTGGCCGCCTCCCTGGGGCTCACGCAAACACAGGTATCTCGCTTTGCTCGGTTCTGCTCGCGAGCTCGGTTCGGCTCGGCACGGCTCGGCGCGGCTGGGCAGACCCCCGGGTGCCCCCCGGCGCGGTGGGAACGGCCGGCTCGGGCACCGTGCAGAGGTCTGGGAGGGGGCGGCAGGTCGTGGGTTGCTGGCAGCCGCGGAGCACCAGTTTGCCAGGCGGGCATTAATGGTGTCGGTTTGCCTCCCCACTTTTCTCTCCCCCCACCCCCCTCCTCCTGCACCCCTTCTAGGTGAAAATTTGGTTTCAGAATAAAAGATCCAAGATCAAGAAGATCATGAAGAACGGGGAGATGCCCCCGGAGCACAGCCCCAGCTCCAGCGACCCCATGGCCTGCAACTCTCCACAGTCGCCTGCGGTTTGGGAACCTCAGGGTTCATCCCGCTCCCTCAGTCACCATGCCCACGCACACGCTCACCCTCCAAACTCCAACCCATCCCCTGCATCCAGCTACCTGGAGAGCTCCGCTTCCTGGTACCCTGCTGCCAACTCCATCAACTCCCACCTCCAACCCCACGGCTCCCTACAGCACCCGTTAGCGCTGGCCTCTGGGACAATTTATTAGAGCCTGACCTTTTTCTTTTTCTTTTTCCTTTTTTTTTTTTTTTTGGTTGCTGTTGTTCCTTGGACTCCTGTGTTTTACTGTTAAGGAATAATAACGAAAGGAATGCATACGGGGAATTTTTAAAAGGGAAAAGAAACAGCCGAAAAGATTAAAATGTGTAAAGTTTGTGCATGTAACTTATTGCATTTCAAAGGAACCCCTTTTTTTATACAATACGGACATTTTTTTGGCTCAGCTGTGGACACTATCAATGGTGCCTTGAAAATCTATGACCTCAACTTTTCCAGAGACTTTTTTTCAATGTTATTTTAACCCTGTAAATAATTGTAGATAGAGGAATTAAACTGTATATTCTGAATAAAATAAAATTATTTCGACCACGAGAAAGGTATACAAAATACCCCTTCTATGCATACGAGGGAACAAAAATAATGATGATGATGACAATTTGCTTGCTGAAAGTGAGGTAGGGAAAAGGGATTTTTTGAGGGGCCCGATCCTGGGAGTTCACATTCGGTCGCCGTGCTGTGTTGTGCCGTGTTGGCAGGATCTGACCCTTGTAAGATCCCTACGGGAGATGCTCCCTCCCCACTAGAAAAGGGGGCTTTTGCAGGACGAGTACACCTTATTGCAGGGCGATTTAAGCTGAAGCGAAAGCTGCCCATCCTGATGCTAGAAAACAAATCTCTCGCCTTAAGCCGGCCTGAATCCTTTCCTGAGAGCAATTAGCGTCGAGAGCTGCACACTCCACAGCCCATCAGTCGCCCGTGTGCGCTCGGCTAATTATACAAATTACGTTTCCATCAAAGGGAGCCACTAAATAGGAGAAAAGGATAAAATGAGGGCCCCGCTCCCCTTGTTCCTGCTAAAAGTCTGCGTCGGCTCTGGCTGAAGAAGGGACTTGCAGAGGTATTTGTATTTTTTTCTTTATTTTTTTTCGCTTATTTTTTTAGTCTCCGCACGATTTTAGGGGCGGCCAAGCTATCCCTAGCGCTGCCCAGTGCACCGAGGATGGGGACGGAGACACGGCTCCAGCTCGGCCGCCCACGGAGCACTGTGCGTGGGCCCCTCTCCCGGCAGAATCCCAAGGTTTTCCTCTGTAGCACCCTGCCCGTCGGGGCCCCACGGCGGCACACGATCCCGCGAGGCCCCTCAGCCGTCACGGGAGGGGAGCAGGGAGCCACGCTGGAAATCCACGGCTGTGTCGGGGGTGGGGGGAAAGGCGGCTGCAGGGAATATGACAAAGGCGTCGTTTGAAGGATCCCCGAACTAGACATTCCTCTGCCAGCCCAGGGTGGCGAGGAGAGCTCTGGCAGGGCGGGAGGAGAGGCCTGAAATGGCAGGCTCCTGCCCTGGGGCACACTTACCTGTCTCTAGTCTGCCTCTCTTCCTTGCTTCTCTCTCCTGCCTGCCATGTTTCGTGCGTGAGTGCGTGTGCGGCTGTGCGTGTTTTCCCCCACACCGCCCCCAGAGAAAGAAGCCCGGGGTTGCTGTTTTGTAACAGGTCTGGGGGGTTGGTAAATGGCTCCCAGTACAATAGACCAGTTTGTTCGGTGAAGCTGCTCCCTGCACGCTGGGGAAGGGTGCGTGGGTGCCGGAGGCAGGTCGGTGGGAGCTGCCGGCGGCTGCTCACCCCTGCCCGGTTAGTGGGCTGCCTTGTCGCCGTGCCCCCGCCTCTCCCGGTGTCTCCTCAATGGCTCTGGGGGACAGGATCCCGCAAGGTTTCGGGAAGATCCTGCTTATTTAAGTCGCAAGGTTTCAGGGACTTTCCACGACTCTGGATCTGCTGAAAAGCTCGGCTTTGTCTCTTCTGCTAACTTCCACCCAGTAAAAAAAAAAAAAAAAAACCAAGAAAAAAAAACCAACACACCACCAACAAACAACAACAACAAAACAAAACCAAAAACAAAACCAAGCCACCAACCATTCTTTTCCTCGTTACTCTGTAGGCAAGCATTATTTTTATTTTTTTTTCTCTAACCTGTAGATTATCCCCTCTCCTAGGGTCCCTTCCCCCTGTAGAATGCTTGAACACAAGAGGTGGAGGTCTATTTTCCCAGTCCGGTTCACCCATCCTTTTCTTTGAGGAACTGCCGCGGGGCTATTGGATTCCGATAACCTGCAGGAGCAGCTCCGGGCAGGCGGGATGCGGCGGGAAGGATGCGGGGCAGGGGTGGGAATTCCCACTGCCGGCGCGGGCCGGGCAGCTTGGTCTCTGGCACCGCTCCCCGCTCCGAGCCAGACGTCTCGGTTTCCATGCCGATCCCTCTCCCTGCTTATTTTTTCCTCTTCTCAGCTCGGGGTGATGCTGGGCAGGTCGATGAGAGCCTGGCACCCTTTTCCAGGAGAGGGTAGCCAGGCCTGGTGAGGAAGTGACCAGGACTCCTCGTCTTCGCTACTCCAGCCCCAATGCACACCCACGTTCTACCCCCCCACCCCCTCCCGCCCCTGTCCCAGCGGAGATGCTCCTGGCTCCGTACACACAGATAGGCACATCCCGGAGCTTCCCCTGCACGCGGCCGGAGGGATTCTGGCCTCTCCGGGCCTCCCCCCTTGCCTCCCCGGGAAAGGATGGGATAAACTGTCCTTTGTCTGCCTCTGGGTTTGGGCTCGGCGGACTGTTGGCTCGGGGCTTTTTTTCCTTTCCCCCACCCCCCTTCTCTCTTCCCCTCCCTTCTCTTTTCCTGGCGGCCACTTCCATGTGGAGCCGGGGCAGCTCGGGGAGCCGAGAGGAGCCACATTCCTGTGGGTGCCGAGTGGCTCCAGGGCTGAGCCACAGGGCCTGACACACACACAGACACAGAGACGCACAGACAGACGCACAGACACAGAGCAGCCTGCAGCCCCAGCTGCCCCAGATCGAAAGCTCCTGACACTGCCTGCACCTCTGGGGCTCTCCCACCCACAGCAGATCCACACCACTACCACCACCACCCCAAAAATGCTCTCATCCCCGGATGGAACGCACACCCACAACATCCGCATACAGCTGATTGTCCACCACTCCCATCTATGGACACCCCTTTTCCCCAGAGAACCCCTCGCTGTTCCTGCCCGGGCATCTCTGCATCGCCCGGTGGGGAAGAGCCTCCGTGCGGGGGAGCGCTACCTCCTCCCCGAGCTATTCGGTTTCCCACGCCCTCCTCTCTGGGGGGAAGGAAAAAAAAATCAAACCTAAAAAACACCACCCGCTCCAACCTGTCACCGCGTCAAAGCAGCCCTCTTGTCAAGCGTCCCTGTCACCTTCCCGCTCCCTTTGGTGTGCCCCCATCAGTTCATATCCCCCCCATCCGGCACTCGCTGCCCGCTTCTCACCGGCAACCCATGTATCCCAAACGTGCATGGCACATGTGGCATCGATTAAAGGTTTCTACTACGCAATTTTGCGACTGACAGACTTTAGGTGGTTCGGTTGTGGATTAGGGAAAGGAGATCTATTGACACAGGGAGGTCGGGATGGGGTGAGAAGGAGAAACCTCTCTTCTTGCTTTCGGTTGCCTGCAGTAAAGCAATAACCTGTTCTGTGGGTCAAAACAAAAGCCAAGAGAATAGGAACGACAGAGTTTGCATTAAGCCTCCCTTTCTCTCTCTTCTTTTAGCAAGAATCTGTGTTACCTCAATTAAAATTTTCTGCTCTTTGTTCGGCGGTACGTCTCTTTACATGTGATTTGAGAGGGTAAGCAATGTTTTATCAGCCAGGAATAGCGACCCCCATGAACCCCGACACGCACCCATGCCCCGGGTGTCTGCGTAAACACCTTACATGGACACAACTCTGACAGCCTCGGGAAAGGAGAAAAAAAAAAAAAAAAAAAAAAAAAGGGGGGGGGGAAAATAAAGTAAACCCGAACAATTCTAGGTCCTCTGGCCTCCTTATTTTCCATTTAGATGCTGGCCCAAGGATCCAGGCCCGGCCAGAAGATACGACTGATCCAGCCCTAGGCGGGGAGGAGCCTGGGGCTGGCTCCCCGCTCACCATCCCGTCGCCGCCTGACCCTCGGCAGTCCCGGGGAGGTTGCCCAAACCTCAGCCTGGGCTTTACAGCGAGGGTAAGCGAGCCTCGTTGGGCCAGATCCTGGCTTGGATCCGTGCTCCTGCGGAGCCATCGGCCGCCTGCCCGCGGAGCTGGCTCTCTCTATCCCGGGAAATCTTTACAGTCTCCTCGATATGCACCATATAGCGCGCTTTATAGGGCTTTCAGTGGCGGCAGCCGCTGAACTTTCCTTTCCCATTCTTCGCGTTATTGTTTATTAATTCCCTCGAAGAAAAGGAAGGCTGCGAGCTGCCAGGCGCGGCAGCAGCCAGGGGAGGCCCGCAAAGACCGGGGCTGTCACCGCTCCTTCCCACGGAGCCAGCCATGGGCGCTGCCTCTGCTCACCGGGACCCTGCCGGTACCTGCTGGCGGAGCAGCAACCGCGCTTTGATGATTTGGCCCATTAAAAATGAAGCAGACTTGTGTATTTGGCTTCCCGGGTTAATAAAAGCTAATCAAGAGTGGAAAGCCAGCTAGCCCAGTGAGTTAACCTCGCTAGCTGCAGGTAGTCCTGTTAGCTAGGCTCCTTTGGTTAATTAATTACAATTGAGTCAGTTCTGTGACAATTTCCTTAAGGACCCCTGAAGGCTGGTCCAGCGAGTGAGCGGGAGCGCAAAAGGCCGGGCCGGCTCCGCAGCCTCCCGCGGAGGATGCCCGGCCCTAGGATCTCGCATCCCGCTCCACGCACTTCTCCCTCCCAACCCCCCCACCCCGGTTACCACGCTCCCAAAGTGACGTGAGAGGAGGCACACGGCAAGGGCGAGCCCGCTTTTGGGGATGGGTGGGGAGCCCGGGGATCCCTCCGGCTACCGGGGAGAGAGCGGCGGGAAGAGGCGGACTGATGCAGGCAGCAGCCCCGAGCATCAGCCGCTGCCTGCACATCAGGACCGCGCTGGTTGAGATTTGGACAACGTAACGCCGCCGACCACTGATTTGCTATTTTCTTAATTCCCGCTCTTCTCATTCCCTGTGAATCAAACAGTCTTTTGTCCTTCAGAGTCTGATTTGATCGCTACCGTTCACATTTCACTTTTGTGGTTTTTTTTCTCTCCCCATACCATTACTCATTGAGTGCCCCGTGAAATTACAATCGTACATTTTCAACTCAGCAACCCATTTGCAGCGCAAAAAATAGGGTCTAAATAATGGCTGAATTAGCCCTACTGGACAGTTTCAGATGTAACACTCTGTAATAATTATATTGCAGGCTGGATTAGGATGCTATTATCATAATCTGGACGTTTACAATTATCTGTAATTTGCAAAGATGCGCCAGGTCTTGATTACAGCAGGTTTTTTTTTTTTTTTTTTTTATCAAGCTAACCATCACTAAACAGTGACAGTAATAACAGCTAATTTTGCTGGCAATATAAGAGGTGCTGGGGTGTGCAAACAATTTCACACCTGGATGTGCTCACTCAACCAAGAATATAGAGAAAGAGCTTCTGCCCTGAGACTCAGAAAAATATTCTCCACTGCTTCTGTTCAGTGTAGATTTCTAGACCCCGAGCTTTGCTTAGCAGATTTGTCACAGGGGGTAAGTTTGGGGGCTCGCTTGCGTTTGGGGGTCGGTTTGTGACTGCTACTTTGTTCCTTCCTCTTGGAGACACGGTTCCTCCTCGCTGTTGCGGTCACTCTTGCGCCGGTGCTTTCCCTCACCGGGCTGAACCCCGGTAGCTCTTCAACCCCTTTCCCTCATCCCGGTGCTACAGGGGGCGGCGCGGCATTGGGTGAGGGGTGTGAGGAGCGACGGAGAACCCCGATGCCAGTCCCGGTGCCCAGACCCCGAGATGGGGCGGCAGCAGCGCGGCTTTTCCGCGGTGCCTATCCCGGATGCCCCGGGGCTGCGGCGGGCGGGCAGGTGGTGCGGAACCGAAGCTCGCAGCCCGGTGGCGGCAGGTTGGGCGGCTGAGCTGCCGTGGAGGAGCTGCCGCCGCTCCATCCATAGATGACGCTGTTTCAACGGGAGTCTCCCGGGGCTGGCAGCTGCGCGGGTGGGAAGCGGCGGGGCTGCCGCTGCCGGTCGCTCCCCGGGAAGGCCTGCCTCCCGCAGCTTCTCCTGCTCTGCTCAGATATCGGGCCTTTGTTTATTGTTATCCTTTATTTGTTTTGTCGCTTGCTTGCTGTCTGGGCTTGATTTGAGCCCACCCGTGGGGGAGGAGGGCACTGCGCACCCACAGGCTCCCCGCGCCGGTACCCACGCTGCCACCGGCGAGATGCGCAGGAGAGGATGAGCCCCCCGAAAGCTCACGGGAAGCAGCCCTCCCCCCGCTTCTTCCACCTCCCTAACCCCCCTCCTCCCCCTCCCCGGGGGCCTACCAGCGGGGCGGGGACGGCCAGCCGCCTTTCCCACTTTGGAGAATGCAGGGAAAGGGTTAAGGCTGCTGCGGGGGGGCCGGGGGCCGGGGCCCGCTTGGTTTGGCTTGGCTTGGCTCGGCTCACCTCGGCCGGACTCCCCGGAATGCGGGAATCCCTCATCGGGATGTCCACCACCCTTCTGCGGGGGGGCGTGCAAGGATGATTCTGCACAGGGGAGCAGCTCTTGGGGGTGTCAATCAGGGGTTTCTGAGAGGTGCCCAGACACACAAACGCTGTTGGTTCATATGTGTGGTAGCTTTCTCCCCAGTGTCACTTGAATAATTCAGTGAGCCCCACTACCAGCTGTACTTCTGAAGCCTCTTCCATTCTTTTCAGCATTATAATTTTGGTTAATTTTCAATTTTAGGCCCTACGTCTCTGCAATTTGTGTATGAATAACAGAATAATTTTCCTCTTTTGTTTCGCCTTTCCTGTTCCTGAATCTAAATAAAGATGGCTTTTTAGTATTAAAAGTGGAAGAAAATTACAGGTAATTATCTTTGACGGTAAAAACGCTGTAATCAGCGGGCTACATGAAAAATTACTCTAATTATGGCTGCATTTAAGAGAATGGAAAAAAACCTTCTTGTGGATAAAAACCTTAAATTGTCCCCAATGTCTGCTTCAAATTGGATGGCACTGCAGCTGGAGGCTTTGTTCAGAATTGATCCTGGGGAGCTCTGAACCCAAAGTTTCACAGTGGGAAGGGGAAAAAAAGAAAAGAAAACATTTTTCCTAATGTAACAATACGAATGGTAGAAAATGACAAGACTGATCGGTTTTAAACCACTCTGAAGACTGACTGAGCGTGGAAGTTGCTCAAAAAAAAATCCAAAAAAACACCCCCCAAAAAACTGGTATATTGGTAAGTAGTCTTTGCTTTGTGTCTAATTATAGTGACTGTCCTTTTGCACGACTGTATGTAGCTGTCATTATATGGAGCACTCTGAGGATCTCTATTGACTTCTGATAAATGGCTCAGTGGTTTCAAGGTTCATAATTTGAAGGATGCCCAGGTCTCTAGCCATTAATTCTCGCAGTATGGGGCACCCAGCTTGGATGAGGAAAGGGATTTTCATTGTCAGTAGTTGCTGTGCTTTCCACAAGCTGGTGAGGCTGGAGCTGGCTGGACAGCAGTGTTGTGTGCCTGGGCATTTTTCAGGGCTTTGCAAAAACATTCCTCAGCTTGCATTGTCTGCTCTTGAAAAACAAAGGAGGGCGCTTCCTTTCTTAATAATTTGGAGTCTCCAACCTTTGGGAGAAAAGGCAGGGCTCTGAGCTTTGTCTCTGCGAGAAAGCTCAGTTCAGCTGAGCAGCGGAGGAGGGAAATCGCAGCAGAAATGGCCGGGCGATCAGAAACTTCTTCTAGGCTTAGCTTTGCGGTCTCGGTATCTCCTTAGTCGTCGCCTTAAGACTAATCAAACCACCAGCTACACCCCCCCGCACACCCATCCCCCCTCCATCTTTTCTGTCTTTGCTCGCATATCTGTGTGCAGGTAGTGATGTCCGTGCGCGCAGGCAAGGGAGGGGGCCACCGGTCCAGCTGCCTGGGCTAAAATGGGGGGGAAGGGGGTGGGGGGTGGGGGGAGGGGAGGAGGGGGCACTGCGTCCAGCTGCCTGGGCTAAACTGGGAGGGGGGAGCAGGTCGGGGGAGGTGGGGGTCCGTCAAGGCGGAGAGAAATAGGAGCCAGGCAGGCGTTTTGTGGCTTTTACTCTATATATGAAAGAAGACAAAAACATACAAAGTATATGTACAACTAAAATTCAACAATATATACAGAAAGGTTGCTCGGGGGAAAGGTTCCTCTCGCTCCGGGGTGGGGGGATGTGGGGGGATGTGAGACTGCGGTCAGGCAGCGCCGAACCTCCCTTCCCCATCCCGCGGCTGCGGGTGATGCGCGGGTCCGTCGCTCTGTCTTTCCTGCTCGTCTCCGGGAGTCGGTCCGGCTGTGTGCGGGTGTCTGCGGGGCTCTTGGCTGGACAGATGGTGGTTTCTTCTTCTTGAGCCGCAGCCCATTGCATTTTGAGAAAGCATGCAGGATTTGCTTCGTGGTAATGTTCTAATCTTACAGTGTGTTTTTATTTTTTCATCCAGTTATTTTTTTTCCTCTTTAATTTTTTTAATAACTTTTTTTTTCCCAATCCCTTCTTCTCTCTTTTATTATGACTTTTTTTTTTTTTTTTTTTTTTTTTTCCCGTTCCCCAGTCCGGATTTGGTGAATAAAAATTAAGGAGCTTTGACTAGTCTCTCTTTCATCGTGTAATGTCTCTAGGTCATTAAACAAGTAAAAACGGCTGCCATGGTAGGTTCAGGTTCTTCTTGTGGGCAAAGTCCGCAAAAAGTTTGTTTTGACGTATACTCCACAGAGAAAGAGGCTGGTGCCTTGGAGTCCAAGGGAAAATATCCTAAAGAGAAGTGTCTTCTGTGCGCCAGAATGAAAATTGTGTCGTTCTGTTCAAGATCAATCGCTGAGGTTACTTAAAAAAAAAAATAAAAAAAATAAAGCCACTCTGTCTCTTTGCCGCATCTACAAGTTCACACAGAGCCTGGTAGCTGGCACGGCTTGGCAAAGCAGGGGAACTTTTTGCCATGTCGAGACGAGGCGTTCTTGGGAGAGTATTTCTCTTGGACAATTCACATCATTTGTGGTCTCTGCATTGTGTCTTGATGTGGAGAAGAATACCAGTGAGAATAGCCAGGCATGTAGCTGTTGGGAGGCATATTGACTCCCTTGGCAGAAGCTGAAACGTCCCAGACCGGAGGCAGAGCCGGAGAGCGAGGGGAGAGGGCGGCGGAGCCGGGCAGAGGGTCACTCTCATGAGGGTTGCTGCCCTGCTTCAGCAGCTTCTTGAATTTGGAGCGCTTGTTCTGAAACCAGATCTTCACCTGTAAACCAAAACGCAGCAGATATTAGGCTGCCGTCAGCACCCAGGGCACGGCAAGGGTTTGCTCTAGAGAAGGTCTTGAGAGCCCATACCGAATCGAGTGTGGAGCTGGGGATGGGGAGAGGGGAAAGGAGGGTGAGCTGCTGGATGCAGCTAGGGAAAGGAGAGGCAGAGCGGAGCTGGAAGCGGGTTTTAACCTGGAACGTTATTTATCCTGGGCAGGCCAGACTGATGGAGCTGAAGCCGAGCCCAAGCTCTGAGTTCTCCTGCTTTAATGCCTCGTTCAGAATTTTGGAGGTCATTTGATCGTTTGGGCAAACTGTTGTCAAACATGGGCAATCATATGATTTTATGCCAGGAGACAGGAGCCAATAAACAAAGTGCATCTTACAAAGAAAAGATGCACGATCAAGTGGTCCCTGCTGATGTGACAGGGGAGGAGGCAGCGTGGAATCAGAGCTGTGGCTTTATTATAGAAGTTGTTTTTAAAGAGAGGAAGATTCTCTTATTTCAGAGAGTAATTTGTTATCAAGGTCGCTTTGGGTCTCATCCTGCTCCTAATCCAGCAAAACTCACGAGAAGGGATGAGATGTGCAAGGATCAGACCCACCCTGGCAGATCAGAATTGTTATCATAAAAATGATATATACATGCATATCTCTTCAAGCCAAGCGAGCAGAGAAAACAACTCCCACGCGTGTATTTGACCTTGCAAACTTTGCAGACATAACATTCGGATTTGTCTAGATGCATGCTCAGGATCGGGCCCCTAAAAAAAAACAACTATGTGTGCGAGGAAGGGAAACAGCAGTGAGAGAATGTACATGCTGAGGGCACTAAAATCCCATTTGGAAAACCATCAGGTCTGTTCTCATGATTAATGTTTGCTGTATTAAAAAATCGCTGGCTGGAAGTGACTGCTATCAATGACAATGATAAAATCCTGAAGTTATTTGTTTAAGCTCATAAATTCGTGTGATTACATTTTACCCGAATTGATCCTATCTATCCATGCACTTCTCCGCAAACCCCAGCCTGGGAAGCCTGTAAATGCCTCATGTGTCTTTCAAGCTTAAATTAGCAGAATGGCACAGCTACTCCAACCACACTTAACTATGGCTTAACCTGCTATAATTTTGTACACGGCTGACTTTGATCTTCAGATCTATTATCACCTTCCCTACATTTTGCCCAAGGGTAACCACCGCATTTGCGTTGCTCATCCAGGGAGAATTAACTATTGATTTTACAGGTATTTCCCAACGTGTTCCTGCTTCCCCTCTACCTATAGGTTGCTGCGAGGCAGCTTTGCTGTGCTTTTAGTTCTACCTCAGGCCCAGCCAGTCCTTTCCCTTCCCTTTGTTTTGTTCTGCTTTCACAGATGAGCAACTGCATCTCGGTGCTGGAATTATCCGAGAATAAAGGCAATTTTAAAACGTTCTGTGTGGCATCAAAAGGGACCGTTTGCTCTCCAGAAGGCTAAGGGAAGGTGGCATTCGTCTCCTTCTGCGGTAGCCCGGTCTCTTGTCGCGCATTAGACATAGAGATGGAGACCGTGTGCGTTACCTTTCCCACCGCTCCTGTGCGGAGGCCAAAACGGGTAGGGAGCATCCTACTTCTCTTGGCTTTCAGTGCTCGAGCAGGATTTCGGAGATTTGGGATTCCCAGTAATTACCTGTGTCTGGGTAAGTCCTAATGAAGCTGCCAGCTCAGCTCTCTCTGGAAGTGCCAGGTACTGAGTCTGCTGAAAGCGATGATTTAAAGCCTGGAGTTGTAGACTAGAGTAAATGGTTCGAGGCTTCCGAATCTTTTTTCCTTTTCCATTGAATCTGATTTCACCGTTTTCAATCACTGTGGTTTTTTGCTGATCTGCAAACAAAACAAGGCATCTGAAACATCACCCTCCTCATCTCTTTACCGCGGGTATTTTGGCTGCCGTGGCTCCTATTTAAAAAACAACAAAAAAAGACCCACAAAAAACAAAACACAAAACCCAACAACCAAAAAAACAACCCAGCAGCTTGCCCCTGTGCCAGTTCAACACCATGGCTGGCTCTGGTTTCTCAAAGGACACCCCACGACACACGTTGCTGCGTGGGAGCTACCGGGATTAAAAAACAACTGTCCGGGTACAGTGGGCACGCTGCCTTTCCTCCAGGCGGAGGGAGGGAATAATAATAATAATTATTATTGTTATTTTAACATTAAAATAAAGGGCATCACTGGTTTCACGAAGGGATGCCTGGTTGCAGGGCCATCCAGGTTTTACCTAGGTGATTGAATTCGCGTCGTCAGTTTGGTGGCCATTAAATCACCAGTCCGAGACTTTTAACAATGCTTTACCCCCCACACCCACCCTCCCCACCATTCCCCCCTCCTCGCCGTGCCCCTCCGGATGAATACATACAAATGAGCGGCTCCCTGTAAAAAAT